>NC_140030.1:56566432-57766432 GCF_963513975.1 Fringilla coelebs | reverse complement strand
GACTGGATGTCCTGGTAAGCCAAGTGGCAAGTGCCTCTTAACTTGTGTCTTCTGATGCAAGGCCCTATAGTCAGAGTGATGTGCCTGGGTATATTAGTAAGATTTATTGACTCCTGTCTGTTTAATCACAGAAGTAGCATAGATCTGGGTGACACATGTCACCCATGTGTCTGGGTGACATATGTTGGGAGTATTAGTCAACAGACTTCTGCAAGCTGAGAGCAGTCTTTAATGCTTATCAGAACTCTTGCATTGAGATGTATATTATGCATTTGGGAAAATTGCATTGAGGGCAGTATTGCCAGGACCTGTGAGTTTATTAATATTTTTTAAAGATAGGATATAAAGTGTCATAGTTTAACCCCAGCCAGCAATCAGCCCCATTCAGCTGCTTGCTCACTTCCCAACCAGCAGGATCAGGGTGAAAATCAGAAGGGTGAAGGTGAGAACTTGTGGTTTCAGGTAAAGACAATTTAATGGGCAAAGCATAAGCTGGGGATACAAGCAAAGCAAAACAAGAAATTAAGTTCCTGCTTCCCATGGGAAGGCAGGTGTTCAGCTGTCTCCAGGAGGGCAGGGCTGCATCACATGTGACTTGGGAAGACAAACGCCATCATTCCAAATGTCCCTCCTTCCTCCTCCTTCCCCCACTTTATATGAGCATGATGTAATATGGTCTGGAATATCCCTTTGATCAGGTTGGGTCACCTGCCCCTGCCATGTCTCCTCCCAGCCTCCTGTGCACCCCCAACTTCCCTTGTCATGTGATAGTTGGAAAAGCAGAAAAGGCCTTGGATCTATGTAGGCCCTGCTCAGCAATAACAAAAAATCTCTATATTATCGACCCTGTGTTCAGCACAAATACAAAACACAGCACCATTCTCACCACTGTGAAGAAAATTAACTCTACCCAGCTGAAACTAGTACAGAAAGTCAAATGTTGTTGAAGCCTCCTAACTGAATGAAGCCAGAATGAGAAGCTTATGCCATCTCTTACTCCATTTCTACACAGTTTAGTGTATTTAACTGTACTGTAGTCTTTTACAAGTCTGTGGAATCAGATAAATTAGTGCAGTTTGAAATATTTCAGTATGCAGGAATAACTTGTTACATTCCTCAAAGGCTTTAGCTACACAGTGTCTCTAACTGTATTGATGAATATGTGTGTTTTGTGCTCTGCTTCAGGAGTTTGAGACGTTTACTTCAAAGCTGTCTTAAAGCTACCCTATTATATTATTTTACAATCAATTTAACTTTAGTTGTCAAAGCTTTGAACTAGAACCCAGTTCTTTTCCTGTAGGTGGTGCCATAGGATCTTGTGTGAAATACACTGATAAAAGCAAGAACCTGGGAGTCATTCAGATAAACCCCCAGGCTGCTACTGATGGGTCGTTAAGCATTATCTACTTGAATGGTGACACATGCAAAGATAATCAGCGTTATTCTACACGCATCATCTTCCAGTGTGATCAAACAACGGTAATTTTCTCTTCTACTTGCTACTAATCAGGATTTTAATGCTTGTAACAAAATATACCATGTTTATTCTTCTTAAAATGTAGAGACTGATTCTAAAAAGTAAAATCTTACATACTGGGGTTTTCCTTGTCTCTTCTTGAAAAAGCTGTCTGTTTTACTGAACCTGTAGAACACAATTGTGAGCTGTCCTGGAATCCTGTGAGCCACCAAAAGCAGCTCTTTGCTGAACATGAATCCCACAATTTGATAGTGGAGAGTATAAACAGTGCAACTGCAGGAAAAAAAAAAGCCGTGTGTGTATGCTTTTGCAGTGTAAATATTAGTAAGGCCCCCTTCATATGGCTCTTTTCTGTAGGGATCACCAGTGTTGGAGCAAGAGAATGACTGTGAGTTTGTCTTTGTTTGGAGGACTTTGGCAGCATGTCCTGTTCACAAAGCAGAAGGTAAGTAGTTATTTGAGATTTCAAGTATCAGTCAAACTGTACAAGTAATAAATACTTGAATGAAACTATGTTGGTTTCTTGCCCTGTGAATCTTTGTGTAAAAAGCGTTGGCTTGTGGAGGAATGTCTATTCCGAACTTTTAGTTAACTACAAATCCTATCTCATGTCAAAAGTACAAGTTAGGATGACAGGCAAATGAACTTGCCTGTCTAGGGAAAGAAGATGTAGTACAAAACTTTATCAAAACAGCATTATTACTCTCTTGTTAAATCACAGATGGACTTGCTAGTAAATATTAAAGCATCAGGTTTCATGAGAATGGAGTTGATTCTGTGCCTGGGAAGTCATTCCCTGTCCCTCACCAAAGACTGGAAGCAAGACTAAACTTGACCCTAGTTAGACAATGGAGAAGAGGCCAGTGGGAGAGTCTCAGTTTGTATTTTGACTCCAGGCTGTGCAACAAGAAGTCACAAGTTCTAGTTCTGTACCTGATTGTCTCTCAGATGGAAGATTGAGTGTGTAACTGTCTTCTCTGCCTTTGCAGACTTTGTTTTGCAGCTTGTAAATAATTCTTATTCCTGGACTTCCTGTAAAGGATCTCTCACAATGGTCCTAGTCATTATTGAAGCTGCTCATGATCTGCCATGGCATGAGGAATGTTCACAAACTGTTGCAGCACGATACCTGCTACTCTGTAGCACATAGTTACTGAGCAGGACACTGGTGACTGAAGTGTGGTTTGAAGGAGGAAAACTGATGTCTTTAGCTGTTACCAACATGTATGATCAAGAAGAGCATAATGTTTAAGTGATACAATCTGATGATTTTTTTAAAAGCTTCAGAATATTGAGCAAAGGGTCACTTTAAAACTGAGGACTTGAGCAACAGCAAAGTCACTGACATAATGAGACTCAGGAAATTAGAATTTTCCTAAACCTTCTTTTATATGCATCTTTGTAGGTTTGTAAGCTGGAATAAATATTTCCTATGACTGATTGATTATTTTCTTAACTCATCAAACTTCAGAGCTGTTAAAAGAAGATATGAGACTGACATCTAGGACACCTCTTGCTTTGATCTTGTGACCTTGCTGTTCTTTCCAGATAATTAAGCAAGTTCTGGACTTAGTGTCTCTGATTTTGTACTTAACCTTCAGCACAGGTGAAGGAAGACCTTGAGACCACTCTGAGGTGGTTTTTGAACTACAGTGTGGCTTTTGCATCTTGCTTTAGTGGCAGTTATAAAAGAAATGTGCCGTTTATACTAAGATGGTTCTTCAGTATCACTGCCTTAAAGTAGCTACTCATTTTTATGCCTTATTTGTCCAATAAGCCTTAATTGTCCCCAGTGTATTTGGGAAGGCGAATAGATTTTAAGTTGTACTTTAAATTGTTATCTTCTCTTTAAAGGAAAAGATTGCCAGGTGAAAGATCCGAGGTACGGTCATGTTTTTGACCTGAAGCCGCTTTCCAATAAAGTCATGAAAGTGAGTACAGATGAGTATGACTACTACTTCAGAGTTTGTGGAGAAATAACAGAACCTTGCCCTGCAGAGCATCACAGTGTTGCATCGTGTCAAGTAAAGAAGAGGGACCCTAATTTCAAAAAAGTAGCAGGTACTGCACTTACCTAAACAAACCTAGGCAACAGGAAGGTTAACCAGGGTGCAATAGAAGAAGGGTTCTTGCTAATCTAGTACCTCTAATGAGATAAAACACCTCATTGCTTTTGCTCAATGTGCTGATAAAATGTCATACATGTAGTTACCTTGACTCTCAGTTATGAATGAGCTCAGCCTTACTGTGCTGTGGGGGGAGTGTAATTGTTGTGCAGCATGCAAGGCGAAGGTAGAAGAACGGGCTTAGTAGGGAGAGAAGGGAGTGTGGCTGCTGGGGCTATATCTTGTTTAGTCAGTTCTTGGATAATAATTCATTTGGGTAGGAATCCTGTTAGGGGAGGGAGTCCTGCAAGAGAAAGTAGGGTTAGAAGTAGTATTGCATTTAGTGAAGGGATTTTAGTCCACGCAGTTATTAGGGTAATAACTGGATTGCAAGTTTTAGAGGAAGGTTGAGGTCTATCTATTCTTTAATTGTGCATTTTATTGCTGTTTATGTGACCCTGTTGTCAGAGGCATTACTGCAGTTGTGTGTTTGCTGTAGTAGTTGACGTTTCTCAACTCTTTGCTTCTAGGCTTGCGTACAGACAAACTGACTTTCAAAAATGGTCTAATAATGATTAATTACACCAGTGGAGAAAAATGTCATAAAATATATGAACGATCAACTGCTATATTGTTCTATTGTGACAAGACTACATCTGAGGTTAGTTTCAAAATGTGCTTCCTGTACATACTGTCTTCCAGAGTTACTCTTTTTTAAAGTATGGAAGGTTAGGGTGAAGAACATGAACGTGCCTAATCATGTACAGATTAGATGAGCGATTCAAAGGTCCTATGAGGGGACAAAAAGATGAAGAATGTTTTGAATCTCCTGTTTATGGATGGTACCTTTAGTATTGCCCAGGAAGATCAGTGGATGTTGTCCCTTTAAGGGATGTCTGTCATTACCAGAGCTCTTGGAGAAGTTGGGAAGGGATGGTCTTCCATAAATAAAAGCTGTTTCTTTGTTAGAAATAAAAAGTAGAAGGTTGAATGTGCAGGAAAGCAGGTGTTACATGGCCAGACTATTACATGGCAAGCTGGTTACTTGCTTTTGGTATCTGATTTGTTTCCCTTACTGTTCTTAAACAATTATGTCTAGAATTACTTTTCCTCTTCTTATTTCCTGGGAGAGACAGCAATTCCTAATGACTGCCCTTTATAAACTGAGGTTTGGGAGAAGCCATGCTTAGCTGGTCAGAGGTGTAGTGGGGCTCTAAGATAATTTGTTGTTCTTGGATCTTCCTGAAGCATGACTGAGGCATTTCATTGTTTCCATGTGTTTAAAGGATAAAGTGTAATAATTTTGTATTGTGTTCTTTCAGCCTGTATTTTTGAAGGAAACTCCAGACTGCACCTACATGTTTGAATGGCATACTCAGTATGCTTGCCCACCTGTTAAATCTACTGAGTGCTCCTACAAGTAAGCGGTTTCCACAAAATTAAAATGGAGCTGTGTGTTGAAAGAGACAAATACAGCCTTCTTGCAATGCAGTGCAACACTGCCCCTTTAGCTATTGTGTTTTGGCCAGCTAATGTAGCATTCAATGCCAATGCATAATATTTAAAATAACTTTTGCAATTTGTGCTTCTGAAAACTGATTTCCTTGGGAAAAAAAACAACTTTGAGATTCTTTTGGGGAATAATAAAAGGGAACTGTTTGGTATATGTTTATTGATGGTTGAATCTGAGTATGTTAGGTTGTTGCAAGTGCCAAGTTGTTATTTAACAATAGCTTAAAAGTTGGAATTACTTTTGCATTGGCTGAGAGCTGTGTGGATGGTTTCTGTGGGAATAGCTGATGCAGTGATGTTATCCCTCTACTGAATTTGACGTTTCTGGGGACCACTGTGTCTGATGCAGACTTCTTTTCCAGTGTAATACTCTGCTTACTGTAGTAACTTAAGAATTGCAACTTTAAAGTGCTTAATTATTTTACATGCCTTTAATCTTTTGTGCAGGGATGACAAAGGAAATTTCTATGACTTTTCGTCCCTGACACGACACAGAGAGAACTGGGAGGCCATTGCTATATCTGCTACTACCCAGAAATACTACATTAATGTCTGCAGGCCCTTAGTGCCATATAGTGCTACACGTAAGTGAGAAATACAAAAATAAAAGGCAAGTAGTAGGACAGTACTGCTAGTGGCTGTTCTGAGTGAAATAAATCACTCAAAGCAAAGCATGGGGAGACAGTGGCATGATTTTAGCACCAGAGGGAAAGGTAGATTGTGAGCCTGATTTCCATCCTCTTAGTGGGTGAGATTCACTAGCAGCTCTTCTCTTGATAGCTTTGGTATTCTAGCTCTTCAGTCCTCATCCAAGGTTTGCTATAGCTCTTAAAGATTAAAATAATCAGTTCAGAATTTCCATATGGCATCTTCTGACTGACTCAATGTTTTGTGCAGTGCAAGGCCAGACTGTAGCTTTCCACTCTGTGGTAGTCTACTTCCCCTGTGGTAGCTGCCACTACTTTTTGCATGATTTTAAGTGAAGTGAGACAATTGCTGCTAGTTGCAATTTTTGGGGAAAATGCACCCCAGTGAGTATGGTTTGGACAATGGCTCGGAGATAGATCAGCCATGATATACCTGAAAGTAAAGTAGTGGACTTTTATTCCAGGCAAGTACACCTTACTAACATTTGGAGTAATCATGCAGTTTTTGTTTATCTGTACAGGTTCCTGCCCTTCTGATGCTGCTGTCTCCCTCGTTGAGGGTACAAAATGTACCAGTCTTGGGGAAGTGGCTGATGGCCCTCGTTGGGAAAATGTCACTTTTATCCTGAAGTATGTTAATGGAGATCTGTGTCCAGATAAAATGCGGAACAAAACAACAATATTGCGACTCAAGTGTGATGAAAGCAGAATTGTAAGTGGGTTCCTTCTGCTGGAATTTTATGTGTTCATGCAAGCAGAAGGACTTACAGTACTTGAATTTTAGATGCTGAGCAATTTTTAAGAGATCGTTTTGTACACTCTTAGCAGAAATCTTGTCATCTGTAATAGCTTCAGATTGTCTGCTTACGTCTTGAAGATGAATGTAGTGCAGTTTGGGAAGTGTTTTAAGTAGTAAATAATGCTGTTGGCTCTGTAGCTCTTAACTCTTGCACATTTGTATGCCTTGCCATTAAGTACTCATCAAATGGAAGAGATATGAATTGCCTTTTGGATTTTCTATTGCCCTAGGCTACCTTTAGCTCTCCTCTCACTGATTTTATTTCTCCTGATAATGATTCTGTATTATTGTGTATTTGGCATAAGCACAGTTAAATACTCTGTTCTTGGATTAATTCACTGGACCATGATGATCTCTCAGGTTTTAGGACTGGTGTTTGAACTGAGCTCAGCTACAAGCTGCAGAGATAAACCCATTAGCATGGAATCTTACACTATCACTCTATAGACATGTTGCTCTCTCCACTGTTTTGTGTTTAGGAATCAAAGCCAGAACTTATAACTGCAATTGAAGATTGTGAATATACCTTCTTATGGTTCACTGCTGCTGCATGTCCTCTTAAAAGCAATGTGCAAAATGACTGTCGGGTAACCAATCCTGCTACAGGTAAGGAGGAGGCCTCGGGGTTTTGTATGTGGAAGAGGCTGCTGGAAGCAGCACTGCTTTGTGTTTGTATTCTTGAGGGACTTTATTAGAAAAGGGCAGTGTGACACATCCTCTGGATAGTGACTAACAACCTTACTGATGGTAGAAATCTCTTGTATTGCAATGTCACTTGGAACATAAATAGTTGAAACACTGGTTTTTCCTCTGTTAATGTAAATAAGTAACTGTTTGCCTTTCTAAGCTAGCAGACAAATAGGGTCTGGTTAACCTTCTGACTAAATTAAGTTACTGAAAGCTTATAATACAAAGAAATATCTTGATTTTGAATCTGAATAAGAGATTAAATTATTCCCTGATCTCCCTATAGGCCACCTCTTTGATCTGACATCTTTAAAGCGAGAGTCTGGCTATACCATCAGTGATTCACACAACAGAATAATTGAGTTGAATGTTTGTGCTGAAGTTAAAAGTTCATGTGCTGGAGCTGGTAAGCAGTTTACCCTCTCTGATACTGTGATCATTGACACTATAGGGTAACCAAAGAAATGCTTATGCCTCAAGGTTACTGTAAAATGTGATGTTTTACTGCAAATGCAGGAGTGAAGGGAGCAGCTGGTGCCTGTACTGACTGGGAAAAGAACCTAAAACTGTTTTAGGAAATGAGGCCATATATTTTTACCCAACACCATTCACATGGGCTCGCTTCAAGTCCGTGTCCCTTTAGTTCCTAATGAATGGACAAGAGGGCAGGAATGTAGTTGCTTCTACTGCATGTCTTTAATGCTGTGAAAATGGAAACATTACTATCTTCCAGCTAAAGTGAACTTTAGCTGTAATACATTGCTGTAATACATAGCTGTAATGCATTGCTGTAATACATCTGTACTGGGCTTTGTGTCTGTACTTCAAACCTTTGCCCATCCTCTTTCTAGCTTTGTTTTGTTCTTGGTGCTTCTGAACTGGTTTTATAGCTGCTTAATTGCAGGTTGAATTACTAGCTCTTCTGTCAAATTGAATAAGAAATAATACTTAAGCATCTTAGATGCTAAAATAGGAATATTAATTGTTGAGAAAATTATTTTTGTGGAGTTAGAAGAAAATATTGGATTGATTTTATTTTTTTTTTTATTTTGAGGCATCTTAATAAAATTTTACATAATCTGTCTGACATTTTGGGTTAATTGCTTGGTTTTCAGAGATGTGATAACCAAACACTGCTCTGTGGCTGCTTAAGCATGTATAGGTGCAATACATTCAGCTGGTTGATGAAGTAATGAAGGCAATATTTGGTCTTTGTATCAGTGCAGTTCAGTTCAGTTTAATGGCAAAGCCATTCTTTAGCATCACTTTAATTTTCCTAATAAAGTCTTAATGTTCCTGCTGTTTATGTTGTATGGTGCAATTTTTGAGGACAGTTGCATCAGACTTGATCTATTTCCTTAATTTTTCTTTTTTCCACTTCAGGGGTCTGCATCACAAATGGCCAAAAACCAGTTAATGCTGGAAAACAGAGTAAAACTTTAAGTTATGAAGATCAGGTGTTAAAGCTGGTCTATGAAGATGGAGATCCTTGCCCTGCAGACCCTGCACTGAAGCATAAAAGCTATTTTAGCTTTGTATGCAAGTCTGATGCTGGAGATGAGAGCAGGCCTGTTTTTGTGTCTTTTGATGAGCAGACATGCACTAGTTACTTCTCTTGGCATACTTCCTTGGCTTGTGAAGAAGAGGTAAGAATCACTTTTGTAGAAAACACTCATGGGCCTTAAAATTTCTGAGGCAGCGTGAGATATAATAGCAGTATATTTTAAATTCCTTGAGGGAAAGGTTTCTTCCTGTAGTACAGAACCAAAGTTCCTGTAGGAGTTCTTGAATGCTTTCCATACTAACATTTTCTAACAGGGGTGAGCAATACTTGTCAAACTCCTTCTTAGCATGCTGAGCCAAGTTAAAACTTCTAACACTTGAGAATAACCCTTTTGTGGAACCTATTTAGCTGCTTTTCTGTACAGTGCAAATCGAAGCCATAGGGTGTCATGTTGGGGATCCTCCAGTGCAGCAGGCCAGCAGAGCTGAGGTTGACTGGAGGAAGGATAACATCTCTGTGCATGGGGATACTCTTTGTTTCTGGGCAGGTGACTAGAGGCCAGGCAAGTGCATGATCAGTTTGCTTGGTGCAAAACCCGATAAACCTTGACAGAGTGAATTTAGAGTCTCCTTCTGATGTACAGCACGTGCTGTAACAACATAATCTGGCCAGCTTAGTTGAACTGGTGCTCCAGACAATGTGTTAAGGTAGTCTTTAGTTAATTTTAGCTATTTAAAAATGACCAGTAGAGGGTGGGTGCATGGAGTAAAGGCAGCACTAGGAATAGAAGGCCAAACGAACTATTGGATGAGTTTAGATCTTTTCTTAATACCTGAATATTTTCTTTTGTGAATCTGCCTGATCATTCTTTTTGCTGCTTTGATTGCCTCTAGTGTGACCATCATTCCCTGCAACAAGTTTTTTTTCCTCCTTGTCACTGTTTCTACAATACTACAATCGCTCTTGCTTCCATTTAGAAAAAGAAGTTCCAATTTTTCTTTCGCCTACAGGAACTGTTGCATTCTCTGCTTCAGCTACACACAGTTCTGGTTTCCCCTTCAGTAATATTTACCATGCTGCAACACAAATCAACAATACCCAACCCCAGTGTTTTCTAGCCTGTTAATTCCGTCTGTTGATCCATAGTGACCTTCTGATCCCTTTTTTCACAGTGACCCAAACTACTTCAGTGTGATGATATCTAGGTTGTGACAATGATTATTTGTCCTGAAATTTAATAGTAATTGTGTTAGTTGCTTCTTTGCCAGTATCTAAAGAAGAATAGATTTCTCAAATTCCTCATAACTCTCAGTAGGTTTATGCATATTAAGAGTGTGTGAAATTGGTTGTGAGGAAAGGTAGTACTCAAGCCATCACTTGCAATACACTAACTTTACATTGTTATAATGTTATAACCAGGCTTGTTTGGAGGTGGTGCAGATGAGGAGAGGAAGGCATGGAGCCTGATCTGATGAAGTCATAGTGACTATGTATGCTGGTGTATGTGTGCCAGAGCTTTGTCTTGGTATTGTTCTGATAGGGACTTCATTCCATAAGAATGTTTAAATGATCAAGGTTTTTCATATGCTGCTTGTCGGTGTTTAGTATCTATAGACAAGCAAAAGTTATAAGAAATGCTGCTTTACTTACATTTGAAACTTTTAAATGCCATGCTTCTGGCCCCAAGAAGGATAAAATGTTTGTCAATTAATCAAAGCAAGTAATAAAAGAATAAGAGCAATAAATGTACCTTCTTGTAGGTGAAGTGCTCAGTGATGAATGGCAGTTCCATTATTGACCTGTCTCCTCTGATCCATCGCACTGGGTATTATGAAGCATTTGTGGATGAAGATGTTACAGATGTTTCTCCAGACTTCTACATCAACATTTGTGAGCCTCTCAATCCTATCAAGGATGTCAATTGCCCGCCTGGAGCAGCTGTTTGCATGGTTCCTGTTGATGCATCACCAACAGTAAGTACTATGCCAAGAATCACTGAAATGTGCATTTCCTGAATAGTTTAATATAGTATCCCTGCCTAGAGACCTGATTTGAACCAGAGGCTTGACAGTGGATTAAGGAAATGGAATGCAGAATCAAAATCTCCTCTGCAAACTTCTTTTTTATTGCTTTTCCCTATGAAGAAATATTTTCCTATACTGAACCCCAGTGGTCTTTTTTGGATGTCTGAAGTTTAATTAAAGTGAAAAAATCTAAAAATTGCTACAGAGAATTTTTTTTCATGTAGTGGAAAAGAATTTGTGTGTCCAAGTGCTGTGTCTCAGCCATTCTGTGGCTTAATTGATCTTGTGATAGCCTGTTGCAATTGGAAGCAGTCTAGATGCTAGTATGCTTCAAAAGGCACTTAGGTCTTTCTGGTAAGAACTTGACAGCTACATAAGTAGCAAGCCTGTTAAGGAGGATTGACTAACTTGTCTATGTCATTACCTTGAGAGATCTAGGTTTTTTTCTTTTGAGGACTTCTTTGCAAGCTCTAGAAGATAGATGTAAAAAGCTATGATTATTTTTGACAAATATCATAGTCATCTAGGGACCTTATTCCATTTTTAATGCTGTTTTTAAGTGATGTGGTGGTAATTTGGCACATTGGCGCATCGATGTAAAGAAGAATCTACCTCTAAGAGGCAGAAACTCCTTGGCTTTTGTCAAGCTCAGTGAAAAACTGTTTTGAGTTTCTCAACTCATGTTTTGTTAGGATTGAAATGTAATGGCTGCTCTTTGAGTATAGAATGCAGTTTTTCGAAAGTGTAGTAGTTGTGTTCATGTGTAAACCAAATAGATGAATCTGAATTGATCTGAATTTCTTGGCTGATCTGGAATCTAGGTGTATCTTGTAATTCTATTGATACATATTTTTGCTTGTGTAGGATATTGGTCGTGTTACTGAACCTCCCCAGTTCAATAAGGCAGCAAATGAAGTTTACATCACTTACAACAGCACTACTCCTTGTCAGACAAACAACGGATTGAACTATACTTCTGTTATTATATTTCACTGTGGCCAAGGAACTAGTCTGGTAAGACATCTATTAAATTTAGGTTGATATTGGAATGTAATGGGAAGTGGGTAGTAACCAGTGTTAGCTCTGTCTAAAACTAAGTCAAGGATTTGTTTCTATAATGTGTGGATGGACTCGCTTCCAGAGGAAGTATCATATTTATTTTCTTGACTGGCCAAAATTTTATTGAGGGCATGAACTTGAAGCTTGAGAGCAACAGGTTCTGATGATTTCAAGCATCAGATTCCACAGAAGTCATGTAATGATAACTTATTGCTGACATTGAACTTTAAGCTGTATTGCACCTCGTTTAGATCCCAAAGTTTGTACTTGTACCTCAAGCTAACACAAGAACCAGTGTAACTGTACAGGTATTACTGTGAAGTGTTCCCCCTATGCTGTAACATTTTCTATAATTGCACACAACTTCAAAAACTTGCAATTTGTTACTTGTGTTTTTGTTTTGTGTCAATACCCGGACACTAAATTGGGCTTGCGTGGTGATGTGAATCTAATGATTCTTGAATTTTTTTAGTGCTTCAACAAACTGTAAAGAAGCACTTAGATATGTTTGTCAAACTAGAGCGTGCTGAAGATCATGAAACCATTTTCCATCAACATAGGTCATGAGATGAAACTTGAGGCAGCTCTGAATATTACCCATACTAATACTTCAGTTTAAAACATGATAAAGTAAACAGTATTCTCTCTAAATCTTAACTCAGTGAAATTTCTTAATGCTCTCTGCCATCAAGAAGCACAGCTCTCACACTTTTGATTCTTGCAAATGTGCTGGACATCAAAATCTCAGCCCTAATTAAGAAGAAAGCTTGTGTACCTTGATTGTTTTGTGGAGCTAGGTAGAATGCACTTCCCTTAAATTTTTTTGGTACTGGTTATAATGCGGTGTTTGTCCTACAATCAATGAAGTTTAGCCATGGTAGTAACTGAGATTAACTGCTGGGGAAGGGGGAAAGTGCAGAGATGACAACAAACTCTCCAAAAATTAAATGTGTTCTTTGATAACAGGGTAAGCCGAAGATGATAAGGAAAGTTGACTGCACATTTGTGTTTGAGTGGGAAACTCCAGTTGTGTGTCCTGATAAAGTGAAAACTTTGGGCTGCTCTGTGATTGATGAACAGCTACACTATACATTTAACCTGACCAGCCTTTCTGGGAGATCATTTGAGGTAATGCCTTCTTGTGGTGTGATATTTATTTATTTATTTTATTTATAATAGCCTATTGCTATCAACATTTTAAAACTGCAGAAGGATTTCTTTTAAGCATTCTTTGTGAAAAAAGGCTGAAACATGCTGTGGTCAGTATTGATACTTGTTTGGCTTCTGACAGAGGGAATAATATTAGAGAGTATAACATTTTAATGTTTTTGAGAGTGAAGTTAATGGACACAGTGATGGGTAAAGGAATGAGAAATCTTCACCTTTGACAGAATCTTGGATAAGAAAGCAGGTCTGCTGAACATATTTTATATGTGGTCCTGTGTGCTTTATCTGCAATTTTGTCATATTAAGGAAGGCTAGACTTGCAAAATTAGTTATCTCTTCCTCCTGCAAATGCTGCCTGAGACTTGGTTTTATGAAGCACTCGTGTGGTTTTGTAAGTACTGACTCGAGACTTGCTGTGATGCTTCTGATTGTCTACACAGGTATTTTCTGGATCCAACAATTACCACGTTGGTGTGTGCAGTGTAGGCTTGCCCCAGGGAAAATGCAGAGATGGGGCAGTGTGTCTGACATCTAAAAGTGGTGTGTCATCTTTTGGAAACATAAAGGAAATGAGAATGGACTATAGCCACCAGGATGAAACAGTCATCTTGCAATACACAGGAGGTGATCGGTGCCCTCCAGGTGAGAGTGAAGCAGGCCCATTCTTTATATTGAAAACTGGCCAGGGTTTTTTTTCCCTTAAAACAGAAGGTTTTGTTGTGACAGGAGGAAGCAACCTAGATTTTACATCCAGCAATAGAAACATGCAGTTTTGCTAAATCACAGGTGTCATACTAATCTGCAACATCAATATGTATCTCCCTGGAAGAGACAGTGCAATTTTTCTGTAGGGATGATTGTAGCTAATTGTATGCTACATCTGGTTTTCTAATTGGGTTTAAATTCAATGTTTCAGTATTTCTGTTGTCTGGCACTGACCTTTCTTTGGTATCGAAGGTACAGGCTTTGATTAAGGTTCTGAATACGGATACGCCTCTATTCTACTGTGTGTAGTTATGAGATTATACCTTTCCTTCTCAGTGACTGACAAAGGAGAGCTCTGTGTGTTCCCCTTCAAGTACAAAGGGAAGACCTATGAGGAATGTATTACAGAAGGGAAGAATAGGCCATGGTGTGCTACAACTGAAAACTACCAGGGAGATGAAAAGTGGGGATTCTGTAGTAGCAGTAAGTACTTCCTATACTGTATGTACAAGGGTGTTAGCTAACACAGATTTATCTGCACTGAAATCCATACATGCCTGCAAGCCTCCTGTAAAATACACTTCCTTTTTTTCCAACCTTTCTGCTTACAGCAACTGCGAGGAAGGAATCTACCATTATCTTTACATGCGATGAAAATGCTGGTGTTGGGAGCCCATACCTTCTCAGTGAGACTCTTGGTTGTGCTGTGACATTTGAATGGAAGACTCAAGCTGTTTGTCCTCCCAAGAAAATGGAGTGCAAGTTTGTCCAAAAACACAGAACATATGACTTGAGAATGCTCTCTTCCCTGACAGGATCGTGGATCTTTTTCCACAATGGGAACTCGTGAGTAATGAACAACTCACAGGGAGCAGCTTGCTTATCAGTAAAGTTGCAATGTGGCATAGAATTTCTGTTTAGTCCTTGCTCAGTGTCTTAAAACTGTCAGTGCTTAACACTTAATATAAATGAAAAAAACTGAGAAAGGAACCCATTTTATCTGAAGGGACTGAGTAATCACATTCTTCATTCTTATCCTTTCCCTCAATTGGTAACCCTTTTTAAAGGATGAATACATCTAAACTAAAAGCTATTTAAAAACTTTATATTTAAACTCCTATCTAAAAATGTAATTTTGTTGTTGAAATGCTATTTTTTTGGATTCTTAATCTTGTTGAAGAAAAATCTTAATTACTTAGTTGCTTTCTTTTGACTCAAATGTATAACTTGTTTTCTGATGTTTTACTGGGGCTTTTCACCCATATTCCTCAATGTATTAGCATAGTGGAAAATATGGATGTCAGGAAGTCATCAACCTCTTCAGCCTCCCTCCTCCAGCTAGGAAATAGAAATGAACTGGCAAGGATGACAGCATCTAATTCTAAAGTTATGATAAACTGTGGGGGGGGGCAAAATGCTTCATTCACCACCTTGCCAGCAGTTCTCTGCTCTAAGATATCTGAGCTGGTATAACTCTGAGGAGGTGCTGAATTTAGGGTAGTAATATAACTTTTATAAATGAAAAAACTTCAGGATATTTCTTGACTCTCTTCCAATTTCTAGTCTGGACCTAGGTCAAAATTAACTAGTGACTGATCTGGTAAATGAGCAATTTTATTTTTTTGCACAGCCTTTTACTTGAAAATGATAGTTAGAAGTAATCTGCCAAACCTTAGTACATGTTGTAGTCTGTCAGCTAATTTGAGATTTAGTTTGTTGCAACCTGTCTAACTTCCCACAAAGATTCTAAAGTTTGTGTATCTCTTCTTCAGTTTAGCCTAAATTAATTTTAAAGTTTTGTCTTCCATGTTCTGTATAGGTACTATGTGAACCTCTGTCAGAGGGTACATGAGGGACCCACAGGCTGTCCTGAAAGAGCCAGTATTTGCAGGAAAAGCTACAATGGAGATGTTCAAGTTCTTGGACTTGTTCATACACAGAAGCTGAATGTGACGGGTAGAGTTACTTTTTCTTCCTGTGGAGAGCTAGAGATTAAAGGTTTAAATCTTGCAACCTGGTTGTAGTAGTTCTTAAATTATACTGAAGCCTTTATTTTGAAATATTTTTATCAGTGAATCTTCTGTTTAAAAATGAAAACAGAATGTGACTTTAAGGCATGAGAAACACTGAAGCAAATAAACAGTGTTGTCATTAAAGCTTTAAGAAATGAGTTATCTATCTGAATATCAATAAACCCTTTTATTACAGCCGGGATACCCAAATACTGGCACAGGTTGTCTAAGGAGGTTTTGGAGTTTGCTATCTTGGAGGTGTTCCAAGGCTGTCTGGACATAGTCCTGGACAGCTGGCCCCAGGTGTCCCCACTTGAGCAGGGAGTTTGGAACAGATGACCTCCAGGGATCCCTTCCAACCTCAGCCAGTCTGTGATTCTATAGTTGTGAGAGGGCAAAGGAGCAAAGGAAATTTCTGACAGCTGCTTACAAAAACCTTTCCTCACCTTTTTTTTTTTCCTTCTAGGTGATACAGTGTATATTAGTTATTCCAGTGGGCAAGAATGTAGGAAAAATAAGAAAGTAACAACAATTATAGAACTGAAATGTGCAAGAACAGTTGGCATGCCCATGCTGCAGAGGTGAGTAATAAATTTACATACCACTGATCTTCGTGGCTGATTCTTTTGTACCTCTCTAGTAGACTCTTAAATCTAAGGACAGGGAATCTCTGCTCTGTTGGACAGTCCCTAAAATAATCCATGGTTTGTACTTGCAATGCATAGGGTCTTCTGGAGTTTGTGCAATTGTTCATTTTAATAAACATCATATTTTTTATTTATCCTAAAATTTCTGGGAAAAAATTTAAGCATTTTGCTTCTGAATTAGGTCTCACAATGGCTCAGATGCTGTTGTTTTCAGTGTCAGTAGCCAGTGTCATTGTACAACCACTCTTAACTCTGTCCAAAATTGGTTTATTAAAGAACATTTTCTGCAGGTAAGTGATTGAGCTAATAAAGCATGGTTTATTTCTGCCTCAATACAGTGTATTTAACCAGAAGCTCTCTAAAATAAGGTATATATGCATGATCACAAATGCTAAGAAAACTTGAGGACTTTTGCTTCGTGGCCAGAACGAGGCATTAGCTTATACCTCTTGTCCTGCTTAAATAAAAGGCAGGTTTAACATGCTGCAGAAAAGCAGCCTGATGTGTTTCCTTGCTAAAATGTATCAATAAAACCCTTTGATACACTGTGGGAATTCTGGAATTTCAGTAGGAAGTTCAGGTGCAGCCAAGTCTTTTAATCATGAAACTGCAGAAAAAGCCAATGTAATTCTTCAGGCAACATTTTTTTTTTTTTTTTTAATTGTGCTTGCCTATTTTAGCTTATTCTAGGTGTGGTACTTAGGCAGGACATTGTCACATGTGGGTTTGCAGTTGTCTTTTCCTTTTCTCAAGGTGCTAAAAACTTGTTACTCTTTCCTAGAATCATCAGCTTTATCTTTTATTTGGTAGGTTTGATGAAGAAAACTGTGCTTACTACATCACATGGGACACACGTGCAGCTTGTGCTGTGAAGCAGCAGGAGGTAGAGGTGGTGAATGGAACAGTCATTAATCCTGCAACTGGGAAAAACTTTTCATTAGGGGATGTTTATTCCAAGTGAGTAAAAAAAACCCAAACAAACTCCAAAACAACGGAATGGTTGAACTAGTTATCTTTCTGGAGAAGATTGCTAAATTGTACGCTTTATCATAGCTGCAGAGCACACTAGGTGGTTCTCACAGTCAGTAGTATGTATGAGCCACTGAATGATGCTTTTGGTTTTTATCTGTCTTAAACCTTTGAAGGTATTTACATGTTCACTCACACATTGAGGGCAGTATAGCTGGAAAAATCTGCTTTCTGTGCTTGCAAAGGATTATAGTTATGCTAAATATAATCCTTATTTCTACTTGGAGGAGGAGGCCACAATCCTGCATCTTTTCTGGTTGCTGAATCGCTCAGCATCTCTGGAATCAACCAGTGATAGCATCTACCACTGCTGCCAGTCTTGGGTATAACCCCAACCTGTGAATTTAGACTTAAGAATAGATTTTGCCTCTGTTTCCTCAGGTTGTACACAGCTTCTGGTGATGTACGGACAAATGGTGATAAATATGTGTATCAAATTCAACTTTCTGGTATAACAAACTCAAGTTCCCCAGAATGCTTTGGAGCCAACATCTGCCAGGTGAAAACCAATGAACGGCGCATTCGGAGAGTTGGTTCTGCCAGAAATGCCAAATATTACGTTGATGGTAAGTATGTGCTCAGCAGGCAGAATTGCTTGATGCTCTGTGAATTGCTTCAGCAGAAAATGGTTCTTGGTTGACAACATCTATGCTAATCCATTTCTGTAAATCTATCCAAAGTCTGTCTGTGTCTGGCATAATTTAGATTTCCTTTTTTTTTTTTTTTTTTTCCTCTGTGTAAGCTCAGTTGCAAATATGGCTTTAATAGGGGTTAGGGCTTGACACTTGAAGACTGAAAGACTAGAAGTTGGAAAACTTTCATCTCCTGTTTTCATCTATGCTCATACTGCATAAGCAATGATTTCCTTTAGCTAGCTACTTTTTTTTCCCCAGGGTCTAGTGTTTACAGACTGTTCTCAACGAAGTAAACTATTTTTTCTTCTCATTGTAGATGATGATTTGGATGTCATATTTTCATCTGACTCCAGATGTGGTAAAGATAAAACAAAGTTTGTGTCTTCAACCATTTTCTTCCACTGCAATCCAGAAGCAAAGGAAGGCATCCCTGAATTCCTTCACGAGACAGCAGATTGCCAGTATTTATTTACCTGGTACACATCTGCTGTGTGTCCATTAATGTGAGTAGATAATTGCTTCCTGCAAGCAGCTTTTGTCAGCACTTAGCGAAAAGCTTTTTTGTATTTATTTGTCACAGTGATTGGGAAAAGGGGAAAAGCTAAAAAAGGAGTAGGCTTATAGATAAATTGATAATCTGTATGCAGTATTTGGCACATGACTATTAAATTAAAGCTTGCCAAACTGATCTGGACCTAAAGCTGGAGAGGCACAGTGGAATTAATGCAATTGTTTTCACTAAGTAAAAGCTACTATAGCTGACAGGACATGTTTCTGGGAGGAGCAAACAGTTTGTGGGTGAGGTGTTTGGTCCCCCTTGCCTTACTGTCTGGAAAACTTTGAAGCTGTGACAAAGACTGGCCCTCCCCTCTGTCTGCCCACTTCTTTAGCATGCAATGGAAAATCATTACAGGTCTTCAAGGAACAACAAAGCATTTCTGCAATTAAATATCAGCTAATTACTGATTAGTGAGGGGACAGTGTTAAAAGGGGAGTGTTTGTATCTAGGTGCTTACAATGTTCCTGACAGGTAGGCAGCCTCAGGGTGTAAAATGGAGTGACTTCTCCTAGGTGTGTTTGCTTTCTGGCTGCTAGCTTGAAAGCACAGGCAAACTCTTGATTCTGATTTAAATCTATTGAGGGAGTTTGGTGTGTGTAGTACCATAGTCATATGAGAGGTAGATAATTTCTGTAGCTGTTGCATCTTGCTCATGTGCAGATTTTGTTCTAAAACATGAGCTTTATGTGGATAACTGCTGCTGTATAAGCTCTGGAGTGCTTAATTGTGCTCTGCGGTCTTGACTGTAGTTTCATGCGCTATTTGATAGCATACTGGGATGTAGGCACAGTACATACATTTGTGGTTTTCAGGTTGTTTTTTACTTAGATGAAATCCCCTAAATTCAGTTCATGCAGCTGTTAGATGGGAATGACAGGATGGTGTGGCATGTCTTCTCTTGATCTGCTGTTTCTAATCCAGTTTAAAAAAACTTATCAGTAGATCTTATCTTTTCAATTTACATTGCTAGATCAACCAATGATCCAGGAAACAATCAGCGCCAGACAGATGAGGAGACCCAAGTACATAAAGGTCTTTCAAGGAGAAGCCAGGCTGTTGGTGCTGTGCTTAGTGTCCTCCTGGTTGTTCTCACTGCATGTCTCATAATCTTGCTGTTCTACAAAAAAGAGAGGAGGTAAGAAATTATTAAGAGGCTTTAGAAGTTTCTTTTTCAGGACTTGGTTTTCTCCCAGAAATGAAAGGGAAATAGTAAACTTTAGAGGTTTGGGTTCTGTTTTTCAGTTGGCAGCATCAGCTGTCAAACTGCTGGTTCCTTCAAGTTCTCCATTACTGTCTGAAGGCCCATGTAAAGAGGGCTGGGGTGTAAAACTGGGCTGGTGTAGAGTCTCTTGTGGGCAGCTGCTAATCAAGGAGCATGAAACAGTGTGACAATATTGTCTACTTTCATGGAGTCAGACTAGATCCATACAACAGTGTCAAGGAAAAAGTGCAAGTCCTGCTGTTTCTCTGCTTTCCAGATGACTTTTGGGGTGTTTTTCCCTTAGATAGGAAGGCCAGAGGGGTTTCAGAACAGTCAGCCTGAAGCTGTAGCAAGGGGGAAGATGTACATTATCCCAGATTTTTTTAGAGTGATTCAGGATCAGTGTGATAGTTTATAGCTCATTTGTTGACATGCTTTATGTTGATGGTAAAATTCCAGTGAAGAAAAGTGAGGGCTAATAAGTGGATGCAGTGTGCCTAATGTAGTATTCTTTCCTTTGTTTAGGGAAATTGTAATAAACAAGATAACAAACTGCTGCAGAAGATCATCTGGTGTTTCCTACAAATACACAAAGGTAATACAGTGACAAAATCAAATTTGTTTCTTGTCAAGTTTTCTTAATAGGAAGCTTTTGCTAATAAATAAATAACCCCCTCAATTCCTAACTCCTTTCCTGCACAGAAACCATATGGTAAAACCATCAGGAAAGCCACATAGCTGATGTAAATATATATGTATATATTGTGAAATGGGAATGTAAGATGGAGTTGAGGAAATGAAGAGCAGTACATAAATCACCAAATAACATATAAATGTGCAAGAAGAGAAAAAAGTCAGTTTCAGCGCAGTGAAAAGTGATGCTCTTGCAGTGTTTACTCTCTCACAGCTGCCTTAAACCAAGGCTGTGCATGCTGCAGGGTCTGATGACTGGGGAGAACAGTGTGTGTGTCGGTCTAGAGTGGCAGATGCAGTGTCCTTTTCTCTTTTCTTGCAGATAAGCAGTGAAGAAGAAGCTAATGAGAATGAGACAGAGTGGCTTATGGAGGAAGTTGCAGCACCAAATCCAAGAACAGCAAAAGGAGGGCAGGAGAATGGTCACATTGCTACCAAGTCTGTTACATCTGAAGCCCTTACGTCTCTCCATGTGGATGACCTGGACAGTGAGGATGAAGTGTTAACCATTCCAGATGTAAAGATTCAAACAGGAAGAGGACTAGACAAGAGCAAGCACCCACAAAAGAAGCCACACAATTTTGGCAGTGATAACAAATCTTATTTACTGAATGGAGGAAAGGAAATAAAAGCAATAGCAAAGCCAGGCCAGCATCAGGCACAGAACTCTACAAATACAGCATCGTTTCATGATGATAGTGATGAGGACTTGTTGAATATTTAATAACCCTTCTTGTGCCTAATCAAATATATATAGAGAGATTATATATAACAGGACAACGTTTCCAACCAAATATGTGGACTTCAGCCTGAAAGATTTTTCTGAATTTTGCCTTTAACAAGAAACCATTGAAAAGGGAAGAAGAGAAAGATTTCTTGGTTGTTTACAATGATCTGTTCAGTAATGACTGGATTTCTGACATCCAGTTGGCTGAGTTAGTTGACTCTCTCTAGCCAGGACACTTTTTTTTTTTTAAGTCTCAGCATAGATGTTAAATGCTTGCTTAAAAAAGAGAAACCTTTGAAAGGAAAAGATTTTGCTCAAGGAGGCCCCTGGCTTCTGAGACTCAAGTTATCCGACTACTATTGTTTTAACTCCTTGTATTTATTGATCCTCACTACTCAGGTTTGCTTAATAGTAACAAGTTCTTCCTGCCGGCAGGGTATTCTTCTATGGGCTCACCCATTGTGAGACAAGGAAAAGTATAACTTTTGTGTGTAGGGATGATTTGATGTAAATTTTGGAACTGGTCTAATTTATCCTGTAAATTTGAATATCCATTCTAATTTAAACAGATCATTGGTTCAAAGGTGTGGACTGAAAGGTACAATTCTGTATAGCTTTAGCCTGAAATGGTTGCTGTTCTTCGCATGGAATTTTTTTTTTTGGTACTGGTCATATGACTGACTTCATCAGTATTTGCCTAAGCAACTCACAAGCACCCAAAGATTTTTTTTTTCCTTGATTATGGCTGGACTAGGCCAACTGCACAGAGAACCAGGCTTTTCAAGGACGTAGAGGCAGAGTTCCTATAATACAGTCTGCACCACCCAGTTTGTCATCACCGAGAAAAACCCAAGGACTAGAGGAGCCCTAGTCTACATAATGCCTCTCTCTGGTATTAATTTCAAGAAAATAAACTTGGGCCAATATTTTCTGATAGCCTAATTTCTGGTCTGTATGCTATGATCCTGGCCATGGTCATTGATTTGAAGTGTTGCTGGTAATAAATGCAAGTCAGTTTTTCTCTAGCAGTCTTGCTCCTCTCCAGGTGTTTCCTAAATGAAATTATGGACAATGTTAGGGTTTCAAAGCATTGCACAAGAACATGCATTGGTCAGAATTTTTTGAAACTTTTTGTTGTTCTTTTTGGCTGGCTTATTCAGTTTCAACAATGGTTTCTTTTTATAAAAACTCCATTTTGAATCAAAATAGTGTAATATAAAGTACTCAGCAATTTCAATAAAAGATATGAAGTGGGTATTCCAAATCCCACATCTCAAGTCTGGAATCTTTCTTACAGTATTCTGTATGCTGCTCACCAGCTTGGTGAGGCCCTTTCCTGCTGTGATGGTTAATACCTCAATCATGTCACTCAAAATGAGAACCAGTGTTTGATAACAAAGATCAGAATATACAGGCAGGCCCTGGTGTGTATTCTTTCTTTAATCAGGCTTGGGTGTTCCTCTTACATTGCTACCAGTGGAGCTGTAAGTCAGTTTGGCTTAAGCTGCATCTTCTCAAATTTAAATCAGCATTTTCATATTTATAATTAGGAGAGCTTGGTGAAGTGAGAGGCTTGATGGTGTGTTTTTAATACTATATGCTGTCATTACAATAGTTCTCTTAATGCATGTCACAGGGTTCTGCTTCCCTTGCCCAGGTCATTGAGGCTGGTGTTTTAGGGTTATTTGATCCATGAACCAACTGCATGAAATTATTTCTCCTGTGTAAAATCACACAGTCTCTTTGTTTGGGCTGTGCCTAGCAAGGCTTGGGTAGAACAGAGCTGCTCTGTCTGGGAGTGCTTATCTGAGCAAAAACAGTGTTATAATGTGTATCTGACTGTGAGTGCCTGGTCTTGGAACTATTGCCCACTTTTTACCCAGGCATTTGTAGGTAGCCTGGCTGAATTTTACCTCATAGAGACTGGATGCATAACACCTTCACCAGACTATTTTTCCCAGAATACTCTACTTAACTGTGTGGAGGGAAGGGTTGTGAGAATAGCAGGGCCCAGATGAGTCTGCACAAATGGCTGGGCCAGGAGTGGAAGCTTTGCTAGTCAGCAGCATGACTCCTTGGGAAATGTCCCTAAGAAACCGCCTGCCTGGCAGAGTCCACATAGCCCCCTTTGGGCTGGCTGCAGAGAGAATGGTGGGAAATGGGGAAAACTGGCCCGGTCTGGATCAAACCTGTGTAGTTCAAGGGAAACTTTTGCACACCATTACCAACTGTTTAAATAAAACTGTTGGAAAAGAAGCCATGTGAGGGGGTTTGGGGTGTGTTTTTAAGATGCAGCCTAATGCCTTAGCTTCACCCACTCCCAGGCAGGCTTTGACTTCAGTTCCCTTGGCTCCAGCTGGCTGCACACCCCCCTGCTGAGGAAGGTTGCAGGGCTGGCTCTGAGCGTGGTGACTGCTGTGTGCGTTTGTGTCCCTGTTCCCTGCCCAGCTTCACGTGGAACTCCTGCAGCCAGGGAGGCAAAGGTCTGCTGTGGGGCTGTGCTTGGCTGAGGGTGACACAGCTCTGAGCTGCCAGGAGAGGAGTTCTTGTTAACTTGGTGTAGATGTTCCTGATGGAGAAGAGGATGAAGGAGGAGGGGAGAAAGCACATCTGTGTGATGTCGAGAATCATCTTGAAGTGTTAGTTTGCAAAGCAGCTTTCACAGCTGCTCAGGCCAGTCTTAGTCAGTAGTTGATGAGCAGTGAGACCAAGTCCTGTTTCAACACCTGGGCCAGAATGGCCTTCTAAGCTAATTTTTTTTTTTAGAGTGTATTGTGTCTTTAATTTTTTTTCCTTGCTGCCTATTGCTTTCCAGACAATTTTTCTCCTTTTAAAAATGTCTTTTAAATGTTACCTCTACTTAGACTTTTCTTTCTGATGGAAGGCTGTTGTTGTCAGCAAAAGATATGGGAATATCTGGTATGTATCCATAGGCAGGACAATGTACCACTGGAGCCTAGCACAACTGCATTTATTTGAGGTGCCTGCAAAGAAGTCTACCTCAAGTCCTATAAGTCTTCTGTGGTAAAAAAAAATAGTTGTTTTGGCCATAGATACTGTATAGTATGGCTTTCCACAGCTACTCCCAGTGCATAATTCTGTAATGAATGCTTTTTCTCTTTAGGAACAGCTGCAAAAATATGGTCAGGTGAAAGTGTGTTCCCTGATGGGGAGAGGTTTTTCTTGGGAATAGAAGAGTGTGGAGGATGAGGGATGAGACACATGTGACAGAGGAGTTTTCAGGAAAGCTGTTTCTTTACTGCTCTACGGCTCAATGTGTAGACATTCCTTTTTCAGAGTGTAGCCACCTATTTTTTACAGATCCTGGTTAAGAAGCTTTGCTCATGTGGTGCCCAGCCATTCTGCACTAAACCTATGTGTTGCTTGTATGTTGGTAGAATCTTTCACCTATGTTTGCTGATTAAAAATGCTAGTATTTGAGGAACTGACTTGCCTAAATAAAAAAGAACCCCAAAACCCCCCAAAAAAACTGAAGGGCTGGGGCCCATAGGAGCTGTTCCAGAGAACAGGAAACCTTTAAGTGCTCTGATTAGGGCTTAAAGGCAAATTCGCCTTGGGTGAATTAAGGTCTGATTTCAATTGAAACCTAAAAAATAGAGCTTGCAACATGTAGTTTAATAATTCATAGAGTTAGTCTTGACTTTTGGTCAAATATCTTTGTCACTTAAGTAGCTTTGCTGCCAACTAAATATATCAGGGCAGCAGAGAGGACCTAGTTGAGGTTTTTGAGGTGGTTTGGGTGCCAAAATGCCAACCCTAGATGACATTTTAGAGCATGTTGGCGAATTTGACAGGTTCCAGAAGCAAACCTTTTTTGTCCTATGTTTGTTATCTGCCGCCTTTACCCCCGTGTACGTGGGGGTCGTCTTCTTTGGGTTCACCCCTGAGCATCGCTGCTTCAGCCCGGGGGTGGCTGAGCTGAGCCAGCGCTGTGGCTGGAGCCTGGAGGAGCAGCTGAATCACACGGTTCCAGGGTGGGATGGCCACGGGGCCAGCTCCAGCAGCCGCTGCAGCAGGTACGAGGTGGACTGGAACACAACAGGCATCAGCTGCACCGACCCCCTCGGCAGCCTGGGGGGCACCGGGGCCACCGTCCCCCACGGGCCCTGCCGGGATGGCTGGGTCTACGACTCCCCAGGGAGCTCTATCGTGACAGAGGTAAAAACAACCCCCTTCGTCCTGTCCCCTCTGTTAGAGGCGAGGTGAGGGCTGGGGGAGAGGGCTGGTGGAGCCTAGGCTGTGTTAAAATATCCCCTTCTTACCTGGAGAAGGGATTGTCTCTTGCTGTGGACTTGTACTTGGGAGTTTACAAGTCATCTTCCCTCTGTCCTTGCTGTGAAGTGTTGCCTTGGCTGCTCAGGAGGCTTATATCTCCGGCTGGGTAGCAAAGCATATTTCAGCAAATAAATCCACAGGCAGATAAAGTCCAGTTCTGAATGAAATTCCTGTCACATGAGAGGTCCAGTTGGTGAAGGTGTGTAAACAGTGCAGCTAGCAGTACTGCAAACAAAACTGGACCGTGCAATGGTCTTGATTTCCTCCCCCCACCTCTTTCTTTTTTTTTCTTCTTTCTTTTTTTAAAATGAATAATGTCTTTTAGAGTTGGTTGTAAATAAAAATGAATTGCAGTCAGTGTGAGGGAAGGTATTGCTTCCTACAATTAAACAGCTTAAGTCAGGAATAAACTGTAGAAATTGTGTTCTCAGGAGGAGTGTGAATAAAGTGAAAGTAGTACTTAAGCTACTTGCTGTACTTAAGCAGTTCAGGTGCTTTAAGAATAAACCAGTAACTGGGATGACAAGCTTGATCTCATCATAGAAAGTTCCACCAAATGTTTAGAGGCAGTCAGGATTCTTTCCCCCATGTGTCTAACACGGGAGCAGTTATAATCTGCGCTCTAGCAACTTCAGCATTCATAGTTTTGTAAGAGATTGGCCCTGGGTATAAGGGGGTGCACTCTAAGTGTGATTCTTTCAGCAAGTTATGGGCTGTGAGATATGAAAGGGAGGAAGTGAGGCACCTCAAATGCAGGCTGAGCCAGGCCTTCTACAGCAGCAGCAGCTCACATCTCACAGGTCAGATGCCCCCACCATCATCTCCTGAGGCTGTGGGAAGCTGAGCACTTGCAGTCTGTGTGGGCTCATGCAGTCGTGCTCTCACATCAGCTGTCTCCCCTTTCCTGCTGAAGGGGTGCAAGGCCAGGCTCACAGGCTGCTTCCTTCATGGGGTAACCAGATGTGTCACATAACTCTGCATTTTGTCAGTGAGTTCCTGGTTGTGACTGTTTCTGTGAAACTTCTCAGGCTCTGATGTGTTGTCTCCTTCTCTGATAACTAAGAAAAAGGAAGGAATTGTGCAGTGTAATTCATGTTATTTCAAAGGGAAAGTTTGGAAGAAGGTCCTCATGGGCAGTCCCATTAGAGCATCAGAAGAAATATTTGGTTTTGTGTTATGGATTGGTTTTGTCTATGGATGCAGAGATTCAATTAAACCCAGCTACCAGGAGGAAGGGAAGGGATTCTCAGTCATTTTAGGAGAAGTTTTTGCAATAGCTTTTTCTCTAGTAGCTTTTATGTATTTCTACCAGTAAGGTAGGACAAGACTAGATGGCAAATATATGTGGGTATCCATGTGCTATAAAGCTTGGCCCTGGATAAAAAAAGTCTCCTCTCCAGACATATACAACAACATAGCTGAGCTAAAGACCGGAGCAGAGAGAGGATGCTGTGGCCTCAGGGCAGATGCAGATACTTCCACCCTCCTCCAGAAGGCCAGTGCTCCACGGGACCTGGGACAAGGCAGGCTCCTGAGGGCATCTAAGATGCTCCTAGTAGGGGCATCACACATCCTGGTCTGTGGGGACTGCTCTGCCAAGCCTGGGTATGAAGCAACAAGAACTGCTTAGAAATGTTCACCATCAGCCACAAAAAAAAGCTGTTTGAAAAACTCAGGGTGATCGTCAGATCCATGCTGATTTGATCAATGAGGGCCAACACAGGTTCAGGTGCCAATGTTGACAGATAATAACTCATGCTCTTTCCAGAAAAGAGATGAGACATGAATGGGAGATGCCAGTAAACTCCTCAAGGGCTTTTTCCAGATTTTAATGCTGGACAATTAGTTAAGTTAGTAGGATTTCTGTGTGCTGGCAAAACAGGCATTGACCCAGAAACAAGTATAAATCTTTAACTGAAGTGAAGGAGAATTATGGACGTGAGCCAGCTCCTCATTTCACTCTTTTGTCTCTGACTGTGGTCACTCCTTTAGTTTGACCTGGTGTGTGAGGACTCCTGGAAGTTGGATCTCTTTCAGTCTTCTGTGAACGCTGGGTTTTTTATTGGCTCCCTAAACATTGGCTACATTGCAGACAGGTACGTGTGGGCTGACAGCAAAACCCTCTGACCTCCCTTATCAATGTTCAGCAGCCAAACTTACATAAAGGTTGTGCAACTGATGCCGTCTCTGCTCTTCTGAAAATGAGGTCATCCCCCTGGACCCTCAGTCGCAGCGTGAGCCTGTATCCTGCCTTTCAGCTGTGCCTGGGGGTTAGCACAAATCTGCTCAGAGAGCCCTGCAGAGCCCATGAGGACTGTTTTAGATCTGTACACCCCAAACTTCCTACTGTGCACATCAGAGCCCTCAGATGTTAGCCAAAGCCAGGAAATGCATGGTTTGGATCTCCCACTTAATCTGTCCCGCTCTGTCTGGCTGCAGCTTGGAGAAGCTTAGAAAGAGTTGTCACGGGTTGCCAGATGTGTACAGCAGCAGTCACTGTGAAAAAAGCAGATAATCCCTCTGGCTCCCTGTTCAGAGCCAGCAGAGTCACACTCCCAGGCTCAGGCACTTGGGGTTAAAGAGAAACAAATGTCAGTACTCCCCCTTGCTCCCTTCTGCCCAGGACTGTTAGTACAGCAGGCTCTGAGTTGCTCCAGCTGAGAAATGCAGCCCACTCACAAGCAGATCTGTACATTACTGCTGTTTTAAAGTTGAGGTTATGGTGAATAAATCCCTTATAAATCTGGAGCATGTGGAACTATCAGAATCATAATATTAATCCTTATTTTTCAGTCCCAATGTGTGTAATATATGTAAACATGGGACTATTATTTCATTCCTGAAAGTTTTTGTGGAATTGCTGAGCAACTGGCACAGTAGCTTTTCATGGCATGGAAAAGCAGATAAGTGAATAATGGGTAAAGACAAAAAGCATGTCTCTATATTGCATAGCAAAATTGGATTTTTTTTCCCCTGAAGATACACAAAGCTCTTACTAGTTTAAAATGCTTCCATGACTAGTGGTTTGCTTCATGCCTATCATTTTCCAATCCAGGTTTGGCCGTAAATTTTGCCTTTTAACAACAATTGTTGCCAATATTGTGTGTGGACTCCTCCTGGTCTTCGTGCCCAGCTACGTGTGGATAGTCATCATCCGGTTCTTGCAAGGGCTGGTCAGCAAGGGCTGCTGGACTGCAGGCTACATCCTGGGTGAGTTCAGGACCTGCCCCCAGCAGCCAGGCTAGCTGCAGATGACAAAGGACCAAAACTCAACTCCAAAACACTTGCAAAATAAGCCATTTAAAAAATGCCTCCCAAGGTGTTTTATTAAGCAGTTTTCTCCCTCTTTGACTCCCCAGGGTGTTTTCAAGCGCTGTCATTAGGGAGAAACAGCAGTAGCCTTCAAAGCTCAAGCAAATGGTGGTGTGTTAGGGCTCTGACCTCGAGATAGGCTTCCCCCTGTGGTACAGCTCACCTTTGCAGATCTGTCCAGGCCCCATGGCTCCTCTTCCTTCCACTAGGCTCTGGCTGGGGAAGGTGACCAGGCAGGCACAGCCCTTCTGGCCCAGGCACAGACAGGATGGGGACAGAGGAGGCCATTAAAGAAGCAGGCAGAGGGTGGGGAAAACTTGAGACATTTTTATGACACAGAGAGGGGAAACAGAGGCTTCAGACCATAAAAATAGCTGAAGAACAGCACGTACTTGCTGATAATGACGAGGTGTTTGTGTACCTGTGTGTATCCACTAGGCTGAGCGGAGGCCAAGCCGTGGAGGAGCCAGCCTGTGTGGGTGCCTCTCCCTCCCAGTGCCCTGCACCAGCTGTGTCTGCTGGTGAGGCACAGCTGGGCAGCCAGGCTGCGCCTGGGACCAGCTCAGGACCTCCTTCTGCTTCAGGGTACAGCTGCCTGGGGCTTCTCTGATTTTTCTGGAGTGGAGTCCAGTCTCTCGTCCAAAATACCCAACTGCAAGCAGCCACTGAAGCAGCACATTAACTATTTTAAAAGCTGACCTACAGAACATTAGCTGGGTTAGGGTGGCAGGTGGCCCTACAGAATACCTCTGAGAGATACACCATTCATTGTGATAGTGGTAAAAATGTGAAAGTCAGTGCCCTAAACTTCCATGAAATCTTTCAGTGTGGCCATCTTGCTAATTCAGCTATCCAGATGTCTGATATAAATAAAAGCACCTATCCCACCATCTAGACTGCCTTCTGCTAAGACATGATTATTCCTTCCTGTGCATTTCTGGGTGCTTGCTTGGGCTCTAAAATCTTTTCCTCGCACAAATGAAATCTCCATCCTCTCTTCTGGGGAACTTTAAGCTGTTTCAGAGCATGGAGTCCTTTTCAGGACAATTATTTGCCCCGTCCTGATATTTTGTCTCTGTTCCATCTTGTTACTCCTGGAATCTCTAGAAACTCTCTTGTGCAAAAGATCCTGAACCAGCCCCAAAGCTCCCTTAAATTTGTATCTTCTCCCTAAGAGGGGCCAATACTGAATGTCCAGAGAAGGATACAAGGACAGAATAACCTGCTTGTGCACCCTTCAGCTGCTTCTGGCTCAGTGCTGCTGAGCCTGAGGAGATGTCTTTGTCCATCATTCAACTTTGGGCATCTTTCAGCATTAGCTAATCTGTGGCTCCAAGACTGAGCAGCTCATTTGGCTGCTAATTAGTTCCTTACTGCTCCTTTTCTAATGAGTGTGTTTTATTGAAATCACACAACTGGATGTGAAATGTTGACTGTGCTTGTGCCTGCCTGCTGGAATAGTTACTTTTGACTCTGTATCAACAAGATGCAGAGCCCCACAGATGTGTGGGTCTGTGCTGTGCTGTGGAGTTGCAAAGTGCAGACGAATAGTGATCCCACCCTGGCCTGGGTGCTCAGAGCCATCCTGTGATACAGGTTTTCCTTATCACTTGGAGTTGGAAGCAGGCTGAAAGCCTGTTCTTTGGAAACAAAATATTCAGCTTTGTTGTTGGGTCGGAGATATTACGTATGTTGGCGTTAGATTTCACAACAAAATCCGCCTGTGCGTTTTGATGAATGCTTGATTTACTCTGGGATCTCTGCAGCACAGGACATTCCTGGGTGCCTTAGGCCAGCAGCAGTGTCTCCTTCTCTGCTGGAGTTGGGCTGCCAGAAAAGCGAAGCAGGGGGTTTTGTTGGGAGGCATTATGCCGTGATGACCGAGGTTTCTCCAAGGTGTGACCGCAGCCCTGGTCCTCCAGCGTCGCCCCAGCTGGCTCCCGCCGCAGGGCAGGCAGGCGCTGAACTGTTAGAACATGGGTTGGACTCGATGATCTTAAAGGTCCCTTCCAACCTAGAAATTCTGTGATTCTGTGATTCTGTGACGTGTCCCTGTGCCCGCCCGCAGTGACAGAGGTGGTGGGCCCGCAGTACCGCAGGATGGTGGGCATCCTCTACCAGGCGGCTTTCTCCGTGGGGCTCCTGCTCTTCGACGGCCTCGCCTACGCCCTCCCGCACTGGCGCTGGCTGCAGCTCACCGTCACCCTGCCCACCTGCTTCCTCCTGCTCTACTACTGGTGAGTGCCCTTTCCTGGTGCCTCTCCCTTCCACACAAAACCCGGCTTCTCCTGCTTCCCAAGGCTTGGAGCTGAGAGAGATTGGGCGCTCCTTTCTGCCGCACACACGTCTCGGTGCAAAGAGGAGGCTCCCAGCAAAAGGGAGAGGGAAATAGGACCCCTCAGCAATCGAGATCTTGTTGAATCCTAGCCTGTGCACCTCACCTGACCTCGTGTTTAAAAAACAGACCACTTGGAAAAACACCGGGGGAAAATTGAACTAGTATAATTTAGTACTTTCTTTAAGCAATTCATAAATGAAAATAGGTGCCTTGGCATAACTTAGCTGGTGTTACGCTGAAAATATGATTATTCACAAATTGTCTAATGCTGACATAACTGTAACAGGCTGTTAGCATGTTCTTTTAAGGCAGAGAAGTTGCAGTTTTTGTGGTCCAACTGAAAAAAAAAAAAGCTCTTGGGTACTCCTTCATTTTAGTTTCTCTCCTCTCTTTTTAATAAATATTTTTTGGTTTGAGTGCTTTGGATTTGAGAAATTACCTGGGTGGGCCAAGAGGTTAGGAATAGTGGAAAGAAATTTGTTGCCTTCCTTCTTCCATATTTTTGAATTGGTAAGCCAGTTCTAACTTAATTAGTACTTCTTAACCTGTATTGGCAGAAGTGAAGAATGGCTCCCTAAGAGGAGCTGGTTTGTGGTGAATGGGCTGGATAAGGTGACAGCACTACTGTCACTCAAAGCTCCTTCCTGATTTATCTTTAGTAAACTCCTCTCTGACTAAGGCCACTAACCATTCCTCTTCCAATCTCAGCCATGGGATATACTACTTTTCCTGACTGGGGGAGCGGGAAGTAGCACATGAAACCCACCCATTAAAAAAAAAAAAAAAAAAATCCATCTACCCCTATTTAATCCCTCCAAAGTCTTGACTCATGGGAGAATAGGTAGGCTTTATGTTTTGTTGTATAATGGCATCCACTCACATTGTAGGTGCCTCCCAGAGTCTCCCAGGTGGCTGATATCTCAAGGAAAAAATGACAAAGCTATGAAAATTGTCAGAAATATGGCTAAAAAAAATCAGAAAAAGATGCCTTCCCATTTTAAGGTGAGCTCAGGGTTTGCTTGTACATGCAAGTAAGCACCACGACAGTACCTTGCATCGGTTCCTCCCAGAGAAATTTAATGTTCTATGTAACGGCTCTTCCATAGGATATTAAATTTGAAGAGGAAGATTGTGGAAAGCAGAATCCCTCACTGATGGACCTTTTCAGGACACCACAGATAAGGAAAAACACGCTCATTTTGATGTACAACTGGTAAGAACATAGCACTAGACAGCTAGTTTTGGAGCTCTGGATTTGACAACTCCATCAGGACACGGATGTCTGTTCTCTTACTCTCTAACAAATCCAGGATGCTCTTCTCTGCCCAGGTTCACGAGCTCCGTCCTCTACCAGGGGCTCATCATGCACATGGGAATGGCCACTGAGAACATGTATCTGGATTTCCTCTACTCTGCACTCGTTGAGTTCCCAGCTGCCTTCATCATCATCGTCACTATTGACCGTGTCGGGCGGCGCTACCCCTGGGCCGTGTCCAACCTGGTGGCTGGGGCCGCTTGCCTTGTCACAGCCCTCATCCCAGAGGGTGAGTCACCTGAAGGAAACCCCATGGGGGCTTCCCAGCCTGTCCTCTGGGACCTCCTGCTTCTGTGTGAGGGTCCCTTTGCCACTGCTCACAGAGTTCTCACTGCTCCCCTTCCCTCACTCACACGGGTGAAACAAAAAACCCAAACACCAACTGGCATGAGATCAGAGGTCCCACAGAATAACCCTGTTGTGTCACTTGACACCTGCTAAATCACTGGGATGCTTTTAAATGTGCTGAATGTATTTTCTCTGCAGACATACATTGGTTAAAAGTGATTACTGCTTGCATTGGGAGAATGGGAATTACAATGGCCTTTGAAATGGTTTGCTTTGTAAACACAGAACTGTATCCAACTTATATCAGGTAGGTGCATCCTCTCCCCAGCTGGCATTTGGCCTGGAAACAAATAGTTGAGGCTGATGTGTATGTTATGTTTTATGCTAAATTAAGTTATCCTCAAATGTGTCAGAACTACACAGGTACTATTGAACATAAAGCAGGTGAAGCACAATTAAAATGCTTTAAAAAGAAGCTAATAAAGAAAAGAAATGTATTTTTAGACAAGGGGAAACTCACATGACAGAAATAAAGGGAAAATATGGGAGAATCAGGGTGGGTGAGGGATCTGAAGTTCCACACAGTGCCTGGATCAGCCCTGTGTGAGGGTGGGAGCTGTGATCCATCCCCTTCCAGCTGCAGTGCTCTGACACTAACGTGATCCCTTTGCTGCCCAACCAGGAATCTCGGGGTGATGGTTTGCTCCTCTCTGTGTGACATTGGTGGAGTCATCGCCCCATTCATTGTCTACAGACTGGTGGAGGTCTGGCACGATCTGCCACTGGTTGTCTTCAGTAAGTGCCACCTCACCTCCTTGCCAGCTCCTTCCAGGGTGCAGGGGGACCAAGTTCCAGAGGGAGGGAAAAGCCACCAACGCAGCTGCTTTAAGTTCAGCAGAACCCCCCTGCTCTCTCCAAGGCCTTAACCTCTGGTTTATGACAAGCTGGAACTTGCTCTCATGTCTCCCTTGCCCCTACGATTTCTCCTTGCATTTTAAAGGAAGTTTGAGTCAAATACATGTTTGACAGATGGCAAAGAACTCATGAAAATTTTGATGAGCTTAATATTTGGTGGATTTAAAGCTGATTTACTGCTCTACCGTGAGTTTTACTGTCTTTGTCCAGCAGTCAAACCCTAGAATTTCCTGTAATTCCCTGTTTAATGGGGTACAAGTGTGGCTGTTATGCTTCAGCTTTTCTGACACTTTGTGAACTGGCTCTTCTCCAGCTACTTGGAAAGTGGCTGGTAAATAAATGCAAGATAAGTTTTACAGACTAGTGCCCTGAACTCTCAGGTCGGGGCCTGTCACAGACATGTTTTATGAAAAATCCTTTCCTTAGGATTTTTTCTCCTGAGAAGCTGAGAGGCCTCAGGAACAAAATGTAAGCAATGATTGTTTGCTGCTGTGGAATGCCACAGGTGGATCTGTGATTGGTCTCATGTGGTTGTTTCTAATTAATGGCCAATCACAGTCCAGCTGTCCAGACTGTCTCGGTCAGAGACAAATCTTTGTTATTCATTCCTTTTCTGTTCTTAGCCAGCCTTCTGATGAAATCCTTCCTTCTATTCTTTTAGTATAGTTTTTAATATAATATATATCACAAAATAATAAATCAAGCTTTCTGAACATGAAGTCAACTTTCTCATCTCTTCCCTCATCCTGGCACCCCTGCAGTCACTGTCTCAAGGGCCTCCAACACTTTTATGACTCTTTAGGTCAGCACAGAAGAATACCTTGAACAGCAATATGCAGATTTTGACAGGCAGGGCATCTAGAAGGGCGCTTAGTAGAATTAAAATACATTGCCAAACACATACAAACTGGATAAAAGAAATTATCACAGGAGAATTTGATTGTGTTGCTTAGAAGATAATACATTGGGTGTACGTTTTCTAATCTTATGTGAACAGCCTAAAGATGGAATGTGTTTCCTGTCATGCTCTACCACTAAAGACTTCTTTCCTCCATAAAGGACGGATCTGTCCAGTCTGAGGTGTCCTAGTTCATGCATAACTCACAAGAGGACTTGGCTTGGTGCTGTCTCTGCAGGGCAGCCACATCCTCCCATTTTGCAGCAGCATGACAGTTTTGCAGATGAGACTTGAGGTGCACACCTTGTATAAAGGACAAAATAAAATGCCAGTGACAGTCCATTCAGTCTGGCAGTAGCAAGTGGCTGACAAATGCTTACAAGCTCTTTGTGCCTCTGTTTTGAAGCTGTGCTTGGTTTGATTGCGGGTGGATTGGTGCTGCTTCTGCCTGAAACTAAAGGAAGAGTTTTGCCCGAGACTGTGGAGGACGTTGAAAACTTTCACAGGTGAGTCCTGATGATGAACTTGCAGCAGTTTTCACTTGAAATTGGGCAAAATCCCTGTACAGAGGGGATCCCAGGGGTTACTTGGCTACTTGTTTGTTTCCAAGAAGTTGCTGGGTAAAGTTGCTGGGTAACTCTCACTGGACAGATTCCAGACTCCTTTTGCCCCATGTAAAATCTTGAGAACAAGTAGTCTAGGCCTTTACTAGCCTTGAATAGCTGCACTAGTCTCTCAAAAGTGTGGCAACACCATTATAAATGGTATTTGTGTTTAAAAAAATGCCTTAACAATTGAAGAGAAAAAGGGCAGTCTTGGTTCACATGTGGTGACTGAAGCACCAGTATCTGCTGAGGAGCCAGAGCAAACCTCAGAGAATGTATATGGTCATTTTACTGGGGCCAAGGCAGAGCAGGTGAAGAACTTGAAGTTAGATGCTCCCTGAACGACTTCATTCCTGGCTGATGTTCATGTCTTATTACTCTTGCAGGCAAAGTGCTCCAGTGGCCAAAAAAATCTATCTCCAAGTCCAAGGATCAGAAGTAGCACGTGGCTGAAGAAGGTGTAACTCTTGCTGCATAGTCTGCTTTAGGGCAGCAGCACAGAAATGCCACTTAGAATAAATACCCTCTCAAAAGTCTTGCCTCTCTTATTTCAATTTCTATGCATGTCCTTTATTTACAGTATTTAGGGTTTTCTGATGGGATTGTCCCAATTGCTGCAGAGCTGCTTCCCCCTCTGTGCACTAAGATAAACATATTTTAGGGCTGGGAAATTTTTGTACCAGCTGTGTGGACTCCAACATGGACTTCAAGAGGTCTTAACTTGAATATGGTAGGATCCACACCAACAAAACTTTGTAAGTCTCCATACAGTCTGACTTTGTTGGTTACCCTTAAGAAGAGGCAGCATAAATGATATTTACCTCCATTGTAGAATCAAGGTAGCTACAAAGCTGGTCCAATCGTGTGACAACTTGCACAGAGTTTTAAAAAAATTGTTTTTATTTTCTCCCATTTTACTGGCTACTCACAAGGATGTATACTCACAAGGATGGGCATGTGGCAACTCCAGAGCATGCATAGGAGAAACACTCATAATCATTTACAAGGGAATAGCATTATACATGTGTCCTGCAGGGCCATTCCTTTGGAGTGAGCTGGGATCAGGATTGGGAAATTGCAGGACCCTGACCAATGGTCCTGTGCGTCAAGGAGAATCAGGAACAGCACTGGCTCTTTTAGGAAATATCCAGCAGCTTCAGAAATTTCCTGTTGAGCAACTGTAACAGACCTGTGGTTGCAGGGCAAAACAGGGACAATGGTCCTGTGGCTCCCCTTCCCTGTTTGTGTTGCTGGTCTCTGTCTGCTGGAAAACACTGGTTTTCCATAAGGATACTGAGAGCAGGGTACAAGATACCTCTGCCCATTGATAATCAGCTGCAGAGAGAGAGCTCCCAGTTAGCAGGACACTGCTGGACTCTAGCAGGCAGGGTGAAATTCCCCCAGGATTGCATCCCAGTGACCTTGCACCTGCTTTCAACTGACCTGGACCCCAGTTAATGTTCAGTGCTGCTGGGAGGGCCTCCAGGGCAGGGAAGTGTGCTGTCCAGAGAGGCAGGGCATGGCAAGGTTGCCTGAGAAGGGCAGGGACAGATCAGGAATGACATGACTTTGGCCCAGCCAGTTGCAAAACTAGTATTTGCTTCAGGATCAGAGGGGAATGAGCTTGTCCTGGGAGGGCAAGAGGAACAGTGGGGGTGTAATTATATGTCTGGTAGAGCTGATGTCCTGCTCTGATTGCAGACATGTCTCTTCTCTCCACTAAAAGAAATCTGCCAGAACTTCTGACTTACAATTCTTTGATATAAAACCCGTTGAAAACTCTGCAGGCAGAAAATGGGGGTGGTAGCAACAAGTCAAGCAAAGCAAAGACTGAGATGAATAAATAACTAACTACAAAAGCTGAGTCCCAAGACCCTTACCCATCACACTGGTATTTATTCCCACAAGCACTGCTATTGCCACAGCAGGAGCTACAGACGTGGCAGGCTCTGGCACACCTTTGCTGTACTGTCATGTGAAAGTGGCATCTGCTTCTGGTGGCAGCTTAATAAACACAATTCATTAATTTCTTTGCTAGTGACAATATAAGTTGACGAATATGACATGAATCACAGCTTCCCAAGAGTTGTGGAGAGGACTCTTCAACTTTCAAAGGTGCTACAGCAGTGATTTTCCACCATGGTATAGAGAGAAAACGACTTAAAAAGCCACATCCTTTACTCCTTTTTTGGCTTATCTTTCCCCCTGCCTCAGTACTTATTTCTGACAGATGTTTGGGACTTTGGCCATGTAAATAATCAAGCTGAGGGCATTAGGAAAACATTCATGCATAAACACAAACTTTAATGTGCTATAATATATAGAGTGTCCTATAGAGTGTCCTGTTATTTTTTTTGCTGGTCCCAGGGGGTGTCTGTGATGGGGCCTTCTGCCCCTTCCCTGTCACTGACCCCAAATGTTGATGCAGTTGTGCACAGCCCAACACGTCCTGAGGCTTCACTGCCTCCAACTCCTCATTGTCTTTTTTGTTTTTTTTTTATTTCCCAGCTTGCCTAATATCTAATCAAATTCTGGAATGCCAAATCTTAAAAGCCAGCCTGGGCTTAGAGGTGCTTGTTTTTTATACTTATTTCTCTGGAAGAAGAGGAGCAAAACTAGGAGGAAAAAGGGGCTTGTGGATGCCTCAGGCTCCCAGAGTGCTCGCTGCTGAGTGGCAGGAGCTGAACTATAAACCAACCAACAGCATCAGGATTTTAAGGGAGGTAGAGGGAATTGTGGCAGTGAATCACTGCCTCTATGCTACTTTTGTGCTGAGTCAGGTGTAGCCTGGAGGAAGTGAGTTGGGCTCATGACTGCACTCCTGCTTGCTGCAGAAATGAGCTGTGAGTGAGCAGCCCAAAGAGATGTTTAGTTTTATAAGAAGCAAAAGAAAGTGTTCCTTCATGAATTTGCCGCTTCTGCCACATGAGTTGCTGCTGCCACATGCCCTGGGACACCCAAAACATGAGTGCTCAGGAGGCAATAGCCCCAGAAGGGGCAGTTGCACACTGGGTAACTGAGGACAGAGGCTGTGAGCCAGCCTCCCTTGCTGACCATCCCTGGATCAGGCTGAACATCACTGTCCAGGTGCAGCTCGGTGCAAAGGCCACCAGAAGCCCTGAAACCACACTGATCAGGACTGTGACCAGAAGGCAGAGTTTGTTCCCTGTGGAGGGAAAAAAAGAGAAGAAAGAAGCTCAGCTCCTGGAAGGGTAGGGGGTAAACCAAAGGGTTTGAAGAAGCTGGAGAGGATCTCTGTTAATTTTGAATAGGAGTCTATATCTGCTCCTCCCTTTGCAGCATTAACCACCTCTATGGAATTTCAGGGAATCCCCTGCCTTGTGTTTTCAGGTCATTGCTCACTTTTGGTTAAGACTTGGCCAATGAATTCAAGATTGTTTTGATATGGCTTCCCAACCCATCTTTCAAAGCTGCCATAGCTTTTTAATGGGGATTTGTTTGCTACCTGTGACCTTTTCATTTTCTCTTATCAACCCTGGCTGACTGTTGAGATCTTCTTGAGCAGGGTTTTGTACATGGCTGTCATTTGTCATTCCCTTTTTCACTGTGACTCACTGGTAGTCAGAAATAGAGAGTTTCCAAAACAAACAAGCTGACTGGAACACTGGAAAGGCATTTGACTTCTGGCTGACAGAGATACATATTCAGTTAGAAGTATGAATTATAAAAGCCATTAAATTAGTCAGCATCCACTAACAAAAATAGCATATAATAAGTACCAAATAGCATGATAATAATTACCAGCCAAAATAAGTGTCGTTTGTTTTTCACAGTAACATCAGCAGATCCCATCACTCAAACTTCATCCTGAGTCTGACATAGAGACATTTTTTATTTACCTTAAAATTTTGCCTATGAGAGCCTCATCAGGCCACATTTGAGACTTCTGGTTTTGTTTTTACCCTGAACACAAGACACCCTGGTTATGGAGAGCTCTTGGGTGCCCTCAGTGCAGGAGCAGCAGTGAGCTGGGACAGGGTGGTGTGAGCAGAGTGAAGACCCCTTCTGAACACTCTGACATCTATGTGTTTTATCTTAGGAGGAATTATATCCTACTCCCTCATGTCTTTTCATACTCCTGCTTCACATAAAGCCTTTGCAAAAAGATCCTTCAGTATTTTGACAGAGAGAGACAGAAGAGCATTTCGGCTATAATTGGCTATGAATTTGGAAGCTCTGGTTTCTGTTGGCTCTAACCATCATATGGCGGCAAGAAATGCCTTTGCTAGGGAACATGATTGCTTGGAAAGATGATCTGAAGAGTGGTGCTTCTGACAGCCATGGAATCTGCTCTCTGCCATTTCATGCCCTGTTATGCCTGGATGTGGGTGCATCACCACCCAAGCCTCAGTTCTGGGAAAAAAGATGAAATGTTTTCAAGTTTAGTAGGAGATTAGTCAGAAGATAAGAACTTGGATTTAAGAGAATGAGAGGATGAGGGAGGCGACAAATGTTTCTGATTAAAACAAAACAAAACAAAGGCCTTCCAAAATGCATGTGAAGAAAAGCTGAAATTGTCATAAGTCTGTCCACTTTTGTCCTTGAAATGGGACAGAGGACTCCATCCCAGGACGGAAGACCGGATGTAGGATTTTTGTGGTACTGCTGTAGCCATTTGATGGTTTTCACCTAAGAATTTCTTTTGCCAAAGGTGTGGCTACACCCAAGATGTGGCCACAAAGAGTTACTTCAATAAATCACTATCTACTGATGAAAAATCCATTTAGGCAGGAAGCTTCCAAAAGAGCCGTCCGGTTCACTGGCAGTATGGTAAAGATTTGGTGAGAATGGGAAAGCAATCTGCCCAATCTGTGCATAGATGAGCTCCTTCACAGGCAGATTCATCTGCACAGCCTAACTGATGGTGTTTGTCTGCGCTGAAACCAGGCAGCAAGGACCAACGAGACAAACAGGGTCCCATCCTCATTTTGTGCCACTGCAGAAGTACTGCAGGGGATGGCTATGCCCCTCCCCACAGACCTTCCCTTTGGAGGAGTGGGGCAGTGAAAAGAAGGGAACAATAGCGATATCTGCTCAACAGAGACAATATTGGGCAGTCTTGGGTGGAAAAGGTTATTGAGAATACAAAGTAAAAAAAGAATAAAAATTCAAGACAGACTGGATCTCCAGAAGGGTTGTTCACTCCCTGTTACCTCAATTTCTTCAAATTCCAGTCTCATCATCCCTTGTTATTTTACTGAAAAATTTGGTATATATGCACAGGCAGATAAGCTACAAAGCACTGAACTTGTTCAGAGTCTAACCTAAAAAACCAATTCACTGGGCTGATATATGGCACAATGATAATTGTGATGGAAAAGAGGAAATGAGGGCAAATAATGTCTAGAACTGGCTAAATACAGACTCAGCTCAAAAAAAGGAGGATTAAATAAAATTTAGGAAAAAACAACTGCTTCTATTTCTGTAGAAAATGGAAGAATATTTCTGCTTCTGTCTTCTGAGAAAAACTCTCCTAGTTTGAAACTGATTTATGGCCATCTGGATACTGTTAAAATTAATGTGAAGCAAATTTATCGCAAAGATGAGCAAACAGTTCTTGGGGCAAGAGTAAAAATTTCATCTTGGACTCTGAGCTTGTGTTGCAGTTTGCACCTATGAGAGAAAACAACATCTCTCCACTTGTGTGAATTCCTTAGGGTTGTAAAAATGGAGCAATACTTTGGCATTTTTGTGGATTTTTGGGTCACAATAGCCTTTGAAAGTAGGACCTTAGGAACCACCACCCATCTCCCTTTTAAGTGACACACAGACCCTTTCAACCAGGTTTTGGTTACATTTATTTTCTTTCTGGATTGTGGATGTTGTTCAACAACATCAGGAAGCAACCAGAGGAAAGAGTTCATCCCACAGCTGTCTACACACCACCCACCTGTCTGCTATGTGAGCTCGTGGAGCCAATAAAGTGCCAGCACTCACACACCACTGGAAGGGGTCCAGCTTCCAGGAGTCCTCACACACCAGATTGAACTGTAAGGGCAAGCACAGTTAGAAGCTCAGGGGCATTCCCCCAAGCCATGGCTGCTTGAGAAGGAAGGAAACAAATGGCATCAACTAGAAAACAGAGGGAAAGAAATGCTCTATCTGAGCTGACACGTGCATTACATCTTGTTTGGACTTTCCCCAACCTTGTGAAAGTTACACCCCAGAAAATGATTGTATAATGACGCATAAAGAGACTGAAAAAGGGAGGAAAACTCTGAAAGAACAAACAAAAAATCTCATCCTCTTGTCATCACCTATCTGCTTTAAATTTGGAGGACACTTGAAGCATCATCTCCTTCCCAGACACCAAGACCTGTCTCAAACCATGTATTTCCTTGCTGCAAAAGCAGTGCCAGTGAGAGAGATGGAGGTGCTGCTATGAGCCCCCGATGGGGTAGAGCCAGGAGCTGGGGTGTCCCTCACCTCATTAGCACTGGCAAAAGCCCCAGGATTTGGCTGGCTTTTCTCTGAAGGGAAGGGGTACTTGTGAACTTGCTTTTGATTTACAATTAACAGGTTGTCAGGACACACCCAACAAAGGGAGGAGGGCAAATTGGTAATAACTTCTCCACAGCTGGAAGTATTCACTCAAGTGTACTTAGCCTCCAGCCCAGGAAGAAGCATGAATGTATTTGGCTGTTTATTTAATCTTTGTCTAACTCAGGCAAGTTTGCTGGGGCCATACCAAACAGCTCAGCTTGGTTTTTCCCTGGTGTGGAGGACAGCTGGAGTGCTCTTCTCTGCCCCAAGGGAGAATGAGATGGACTTGCTTTGTAACAGTGATGATAGTGAAGCCAGGAAATATGAATGCCCTACCCACAGAAGATAGGAAGTTTTTTAAGGTTGAGTTACCCAAAAATCTGCTAGGCACAGTTTAGGTATAGCTAATATAGATTCGGCAGTGGAGGGGAAGTAGAAGAGATCTGTTTGGAGATCATTCCTATACTTCAGGTCTCTACATGGTTTTAAGACTATTAGTACTGCTTTGCACTGATTTTCATATTCTAGATTATCTGGTTTAGATACTGTAAATTGAGATAAAGGAGTACTGCTGTTGCTAAAGCATTATGTGAGAAATGTAGCCCTATCCTCTGCTTCTTTTTCATTTTGGATGAGTGTCTGGATTATCATCCAAAAGAGCAATTCCTCAGTTTGGGCTACAGGGTGCTACTCTCAGTTTGGTGATGGAAATAATAATTATGAGAATAGCCATCTATGATTGCAGTATTATGCTGCTAGGAAAAGCAATCATTTCCCCTTGTTTATGTAGACGGATCTTTGCCCTAAGCGCCTAGCAGCTTCTGACACTGAATGTTTATTAGCAGTCAGACTCAGACTGTACACCAAAAGCAAACTTTATTAATCCAGCATATTCTAGCTTTAAGCTGTGCAGACAGGAGTGATTTTTCTGGACAAGCTATGCCTCACCTCTGTCAAAACAGAGCTCCCTGGGGAGTCGTAGACCCAGCCATCCTGGCAGGGACCAATGGTGTGGCATTCACATTCTCTGAAAAATCTCTTCACCCAAGATTTTTCTCCTGGGAAGCTGAGAAGCCTCAGAGAAAAAGGAAAACAATTATTATCTCATTTGCTTCTCCTGTGGTTTGCTCATCTGGAATGTGTTTGGAGATTGTTTATCCGATAGGTGATTGTTTCATTGGATTCTGGTGTGAGTTGTTTTGGCTCAATGGCCAATCAGTGCCAAGCTGTGCCGAGACTCTGGAGAGTCACGAGTTTTCATTAGTGGCTTTTTAGCATTCTGTAAGTATCCTTTCTGTATTCTTTAGTACAGTTTAATATATTACTCTTTAATATAATATAGTACCATAAAGTAATAAATTAGCCTTCAGAGAACATGGAGTCAGATTCATCATTCCTCCCTGCCACAAGGTCCCTGCAAATACAACAGGACGGTGCCCCCGGTGCCCCCCAGGCTGCCGAGGGGGTCGGTGCAGCTGATGCCTGTTGTGTTCCAGTCCACCTCGTACCTGCTGCAGCGGCTGCTGGAGCTGGCCCCGTGGCCATCCCACCCTGGAACCGTGTGATTCAGCTGCTCCTCCAGGCTCCAGCCACAGCGCTGGCTCAGCTCAGCCACCCCCGGGCTGAAGCAGCGATGCTCAGGAGTGAATCCCAGGAAAAAAATCCCCATAAATGGGAGCAAAAGTAACAGGAGGCAGGCGTAAGATAAAGAAGGCTTTCTTCTGAAAGAAGTCGAATTCTCTGACCTGCTCTAAAATGTCATCCAGGCTTGGCATCTTTGTGTGTCACAAATCATGGAAGTATGCAACTCAGCAGTTGCTCTCCAGGGCTTTGGCTTGCACTGCCTAAATAAGAGCTGAGGTGTTTGCTTTAAACTCACAAACATGTAATTAGTTACGTTTGTCAATTGTCAAGTCACGCATTGCAACTTTTGTTTCTTAAATGCCATTTCTAAACACACTTTGGCTCTTCCTTTTGGCTTCTGTTGTTAATTTGTTTTATATAGGACATACTTGAAATGCAAGATGTGGGGTCTTAGCTTATGGCTATTTCAGCCTGTCACTGACAAACTGCCCATGCACAGGATGGGGCAGGTGGTAATTCCTCTGTCCAGGATTTTCAGAGACCATAAGTACTATTAAAGCAATATGTTCCTTTTCCTCACGTGCATATACAAATGGACAATCTTAAAATTGCAGTGCACATAGATAATTACTTGTATGTTCTTTTGAGGGAATACAAGAATACAGCAAAAACACAACAGGGCAAATTTCTGTTAGCTATTTAGTGGTTGAAGAATAGTGTTGTGCCTCCAATGGGAAGCAGACCAGTCACTGCAGTATGAGCTGCAGCCTCTGAGTCAAAGGTGGCCAAGCTGAACTTGCAGGGGTTCACATGCAGCTGACCCACACTCAGGGAACTGAGAGTGGCCCTGAGATTGGTCACCAGCCCTCGCATGCCCATCCTGCCCTCTGCCTCCTGCTCTACCCTGCACCCTGGGGAGGCAGAGGGTAGAGGCTGCTGCAAGATACAGCCCCACCTCACAAACAGTTTGCAGCTGTTTAATGAGAATTTATTAGACAATGCTAATGTGTAAATGTGTGATTAAGCAGTGGAGACATCCTCAGCCTCCTTTACTTGAGAGGGTGATGAATGTTGTGTTCCCATGGCCACGATCGAGGTTGGAGGTCCTCCAGTGATGGAGGACTGGAAGAGGTTCAGTGCAGCTGAACATCAAAAGTGTAGATTTGGACAAAAATAATTTATGGGCATATAATAAATAAATAAATAAATAAACGATTTATTTATTATATCTGCCTGAAAAATTTCTGCTATCTTTCTGTCATCTTTCTGTCGTCTTTCTGTCTGCAAATCTTTCTAAGCCAGACAAAGACTCTATAGCTTGGTTAGTGCTTCTGAAGGGAACCTCTGAGCAGGCTGCTGTCCCTGGGTTAATTTTCCCCTGAGGAGCACTCAGTGCCCTCTCTGAGTTTTATGAAGCACGAAACTAAATAATGAGGAAAAAAGAGGTGATAAGTAATGTAATATTTAAAAGAGCTATTACAAACAAGCACTCTTGAGTTACAGTGACCAGCATTCCTAGGAAATTCACAAATCTCAAACAGGACTGCTCCTTTGCAATGAACATCTTTTACAGCTAAGAAAAGACCAGCCCTTTGACTGTGTACAACTGCAGAGTTTACCTATCTCTGTTCAGCTTGGTTTCATTAGGCACAGAAGGGACTATTCCCCCTGTTAATGCACAAGGAGCTTCCTGCACCAGCAGCCTTTAAACCTTGCACCCTCCTGCACATATTTTAACATACTTTAAACCTTGCACCCTCCTGCACTGCATATTCTGCAGTGCACATATTTGATGCAGTGGTTAACAGCTAAAGCCTGTCCCAGCCAAAACTGAGCTAAGTGCAACAGGAAATGCATAAACTCAAGAAATCTGCTTTACTCCCTTTCCTGGTTCTGCCTACTGTGCTTTCATGCTGGAGAAAGCGAGAGCTGCCAGTGTGGTGTTCACATGCCAGTTATCCTGGCAGAAGGCTTATCTCTGGTTATGATCAATGCTATTGCTTCTGGGAAATCTTCATTGTCATTTGAGTATTCTCTTTTGTTGCCAGGAAACAAAGTGTTGTCCTACAGTGGGAGGGACCATGAGTAGCTTTTCATATTGCAGGATGTCCAGAGGTTTTGGCTACTGTCATGCAGGCTGCCCTTGAATAATCCTGGCCAGACTCTCTCCTGTGTATGGTCTCACCAGTGTTGAGGGAAATGAGTGGTCCATCCCACCAACATAAAGGCAGGTGACTCTTGTCACCTGGATATCCCCGAGTAGAACGTCTTTAAGATGTTTTTAGAGTGTTTTTTTTCCATTTTGCTGGGGACAGAGCAGGCAGTGAGCAGGCATGCAGCTCTGCTGGTGGGTCTGAGTGCATGTGACTGGAGGCAGCATGAAAGCTTGCCAGGCTGATATCTGTGCTGAAAAACTAAACATGACTCTGCATGGACTCAAGCACTGTCCCTTGGGCACTGTGCTTCATCTTTACCACCCCCCCAATACTGTTTTGCCTGATTCCTGTTAGCACCTCACAACACCCAGGCAGGTCTGGAGAGGTGATGTCAGGCTGTTTCTGGTAGTCAGGAGGGAAAAGATCACCCTGTTAGCAAAGGGCATCTGGGCCCCTGACAGAAGAGCTGTATCTCTGCAGTGGCAGGTTCATGAAACACTGTCAGTGTCAGGTTTGCTGGGTATAATCAGTAATCCCTTCAGTCTCCAGTAGTGAAGCATTACCATGACTGCTTTAGAAGAAGCCAGCCTTCTGAAGCTGGGGTAAACGTTCCTGTACTCTGACCTTCTGAGCTTTAGATGTAGGCTCGAAGGGTTGGTGAAATGTGAACAAAGCCAAGCCTACCACACTCCTGTAAAAAAATTACAGAGGAAAGGCACACTGATAATGATTGTATAAATAGCTGTTGGCTGCCAAACAATAGCCCCAATTCAAAGCTCTGAAAGCATCCTCTCATGAAATCACTCATGAAGCCTGAGAAATTGAGGCAGAGAGATCTAGCAGGTTAGTTTTTCAGAGAAACTGGGTTTCAGGTCTTTGAGAATTTAGGCTAAAACAGTTTGACAGAGGTGCCTTAGACTTTCCCATGCAGACTTTCTCACCAGGAGCATGCTGACATGTCCTACAAACCTTCTGGCATGAGTAAACGCTTCTGCATTGATTTCCTTCTAGTGAGTCATTCTTTCATGCTTGCCACTTAGAGATGATTTTGGTTCAGTACTTCCCTGTGTATTTGGATCTTGTCATAACTCTGTTTCCTGTGAATATATCAAGAACAAAGACTTTTAACAGGCAGCTCTGAGCATGCTGTCTGTCAGAATCACATGCTACTCTGTACCTGAGGCAGGACATGCTAGATCCACATGAATGTGATGGAGAATCACTGGAAACATCCATGGAAGCATCAAATCATGCACCCACTGATGTGCACTGCCTGTGCACTGGGGTGCACGTACTTCAGCCAGGCAGAGCCAGTCCGATTTCTTGGTGCAAATGCCCCATCCCCTTTCCTACAGCCTGTTGTGGCCTTTGTTAATCCTGTAGACCACAAATTGGCTCAACTTGCTATGAAGACGGAGCCCAATCCTTTCTGCAGTAGCAGGTTGTAGGGCTCAGTGAATGGAAGAGGAAAATTCAGCACAAAGGAAGGCACAGGATCTCGTGGCTCAGTCTGCTGGGAGAAGGAAGATGGAAAGAAGAGGGAAGAAGCAGGATGTCCCTGTGGTGATGGAAAAACCATCTGCCTTGTAGTTTTTGGTAGGGTTTCACCTGGACTAATGTCAGCCATGTAAAAGCTGAACATGTAGCATCTAGTAACCTTTGGATATATAGCCACATGTGAAGCAGTGCTTAATGGCAGATCGTGCACCCAGAGCTGCCAACAGCAGCTGGAGCTTGGGTCATGGGGTCTCAGCTCTTCAGGTCAGCACTGAGTGCTGGATATCCAAGAACTGACTGCAGAGGGAGCCTATGCACCTTTTTAGGCTGCTCAAGTTATTTCAAACGGCTCATGTTTGCACTTGGTATTTATTTGCACCCTGAGAACTTATTTTATAACTGAGAGAAACAAAGTGTACTTTATGGTTGGCTCATATACTACTAACACATTTTTCTCACATGATAATCACGCTGCATTTGGCAAACCCCTCTAGTTTAAGGTTATTTGCATCTAGATCCAAAAGTCACAGCTTGAGCTCATTTCTTCCTTGCACATTAATTACCACTTAGTGTTGTGCAACCTAGGAGTATCTCCCTTGGTGACAAAGACAGCTCAGTGCACAGTCCTTACTCCTCAGCTTTTGCCATGGCACAGACGATGTGTTCATGGAGTTTGTCCTCTGAAGGTTTCATTTCTGCAGTCGTGAGGTGGCATGGCCTTTGCCAAGACCAGGAGCATGCTGAGCTGCTGTACCACTGGTATTTGCCCTCTTGGGTTGCTGGAGTGCTGTGTGAGCACTCTGGCCAGGATGAGTGTGGTGGAGTTCACAGGGGTCCCAGGAAGAGGGAAGAGATGAGAATCTGACTCCATGTTTATTATTTTATGATATATACTATATTAAAACTATACTAAAAGAATAGAAGAAAGGATTTCATCAGAAGGCATGCAAGGAAAAGGGAAGAATGGAATGAATAACAAAAGCTCGTAACTCTCAGAGAGTCTGAGCCAGCTGACTGTGATTGGCCTTTAATTAGAAACAACCAACATGGACCAATCAAGGATGCACCTGTTGCATTCCACAGCAGCAGATAATTATTGTTATTGTAAATTTTGTTCCTGAGGCCTCTCAGCTTCTCAGGAGAAAAATCCTGGCAAAAGGATTTTTCAGAAAATATGTCTGTGACAGATGAGGTTGCTCATGCTTCCCAGGGAGAGGGAATTGGCCCTGGGACAGCTTGGCTTGTTGTCAACCTGTCCCACGGTCCCTAGGGCGCTGTTGCTTTGTTCTGACTCCCCAAGGAGATGGCAAGGTCACCCCACAGTGTGCTTGGGGTTTGTAGAGCCGCTCTTATCAAAGGGTGCGCTGATAACAGGTTACCAAAGTGAGCAGGGGAGTCCAGGCAGCCCTGTAACTCCTGGCACAGAGCCTGGAGGGTGTGCTAGGCACTTCAGGAAAAACACATAGGTTTTAGGTTTTTCTAAATGCTAATCTGAGAATTTTCCTGAGCCCACCCACCCATCCACTTCTAAAAACTCCTCCAAGAGCTGTCTGGAAGGGGTAGGTTTATCTATCAGCAGAGTCAAGGAGGGACCTGGGCAGAGCAGCCTTCCCAGCTCTGGGATGTCACAGCGCAGGTACAGCACCCATCATCCATGGTTACCCCTGTGTCTCTACCCAGCCTGACACCACAGCCACCAGACTGGGAAACCCACGGCTCCCAGGGCTTCAGCTTCCTGCTGAGCAGCCCAGTGGGACTGCAAAGAACAAGGGCTTGCAGCCTAAGCCTTAGCTTTGTTATTTCTTTTGCTCAGTTGAGCTGCTGATACCTGCTGTAAAGGCAGCAGGACCTACCTGAGACAAGCAGTGCAAACAGTAGGGGTGTTGCAAGGCTAGATCCTGCTCAGAGCACTTGATTAACAAGCTGGCTGGGGTCAGCTGGGGACTGAGGCTGCATCATAATATACATTTCTGCTGGTGGTGAAGGCAGGATTTTCTGTCATGACACACTGGGTAACTGCACCCAAAGCTTCCTGTCAGGGGCTGAGGTGGAGCCTCTTTCACTGCTCTCTGCCTGGACAGGGTCACTCCTGAGTCGGTTTAAGCACATTGGCTCCTTCTGTGCCATGTGTAGAAGCTTCTTTTGGACCACCAGCTCTGCAGGAATGGGAACTGTTTCATGCCTGGATAAGAAGGAAGAGGCAAGTTAAGAAGGTATCAAAGCTTGAAGAAAGCTTGCAAATTCAAAAGGGAAGAAAGATTAAAAAAAAAATTAGGAGAAAGCAAACCAGCAAGTAGCAAGCAGGTTTGCAGTTTGGAACTGGCCCTGTTCCAAGACTTTAAAATGTAGTTAATTACAAGCATTTAATTTTCAGTAAGGTCTTGGGAGTGTGACTGCTTAATAGGTTCCTAGTTTACACATCTCAATCACGTACTTAGGCTGTGCTCAGACAGGGTATCACAGCTGCACAGCTCGAGGTGAGGCACGGGGCCATCCCTGGCTCCTCACCAGGCTCAGAGCAGCACCAAAAGTGGTGGCAGGGGTTGAGGCTGTCCTGCAGGGATCAGAGCAGGGCCGTCCTGTTCCCACCTCTGCAGCTCTCTGCTGGTGGTGCTGCTGCTCTGAGCAGCCCAGGAGGGAAGGTGACAAGGAGCAGCACATCCTATAACTGTTTCCATCATCAGGGGGCTCCAGATCCCTGCTTTCTGGAGCTCTGTCCTGGCCCCGCAGTGGGAATGGCAGCTGTGCAGAGGTGCCCCTGGGAGGGGGACAGGGGTGCTTCTCTGAGGGGTGGGTGGCTGTCTGAAAAACACGGTGACCCTCTGTCTCATCAGACAAGACTGCTCTGGAGCAAAGTGTCCTGGCCTTGGGAAGATGGACAGGAGCGGGGAGGCATGAGGAGAGACTGCTCTTGTCCTTGGAAACCAATTGCTCCCTGTGAAAGTTCCCTAACTCACTTCTCTGCCCTGCCTCAATCTGTGACAGTCCCCTTTGACTCTTCCTGCCGTCCCTGTTTTTGGCCCAACCCCCTCAGAAATCCCATTTGATCCTTGAGGCAGCAAAATGCCATCAACCAGAGGACTGGGTTGTGTAAACCCAGCCCTAGAGAATAAAAGATGGTATAACATTATGGGAACTGATTTTTCTGAATTTCTGACAGCCTTACTCCTTGCATATCACCATGGATTACTGATGTGAATGGGGTCTAATGAGAGGCTGGCAATTACAGAATTCCCCCAACTACATACACCATGCCAGAAGACTTCAACTTCAGAGTTATTATGAACAATATTCTGGGATCTTCCATATGGTCCTCAGCTAAATCATCGTTCTAGCATTTTTGTGAAATGAGTGAACACACCTATACCTCTTGGCATCATAAATTACTCTTTAAATTGCAGAAAGCTTGGAATCAAACACAAAACACTTGTTAAAAAGAACAACAAAGCAGTTAATACCGACCTAGGAAAATTGTAAATTGGGATCAATCCTAATTAAGCAACAGATTTGAGGAAAGGTTTCTTGACTCTGGGTTTGATTTTTTTTTTTTTTGTGAATGCAAAAGAGTTGAGATATATTTCGCAAGCTTGAATCTTTGGGGAGTTAAGTATCATAAGCATGCAGCTGTGATGCAGTTTGTCAGTGTTTGTTTACACAATTGTTATTAGAGTGGACATTTATGTTTCTAAAAGAGCTTTCTGCTCAGCAGGAAATGAGGCTATTTCTTCTGCTCAAATTGCTTTTAAAAACCAGTCCTTTTGTAGCTGAGAAACGGCACATTGGTCTGTGAGATTTTGTGTTCAAGCCTGATGCCTCTGACATCCAAGGTGCTCAGAAGTGATGTGCACCCCCAGTAGAGCAGGAGGTATCCAACACTACTTGTCATGTCAGGTGCTCCAAAGTCTTCCATTCAGGACAGACAAAGAGTTCTTGATCTCAACTTTTATTTCCATTTCTTAACCTGTGTAGTAAATGTTTGGGTTTTGATATATTGTAATTTGGTTTTGTGAATATTGGGGTATCTGTCTACACATCTGAGAGATAATGACACAAATCCACTTGCAGCTACAAGTGAGGTAATACAAACACAATAAACACAGTTTCTCAGTGTCTTCCAGGGTAAAGAAAAGCACCAAGGAGCAATGGCAAGAAGGTGTCATAGTTTAAGTCCAAAGGGAACATACAGACCCAACATTCATAGACAGACAGTCAACCTTTGGTAGGGAATTCAGACTAAACTCTGCCAATCTATCACGAATGCAGATAACCCTGCTTCACTTTAGCCCCAGGACCAAATTTCAGTGGGACTAGCTAGCTAGAAGTACACTGAAAGAGGCTGGTCAGGGAAGTGGGGGAGTAAAGCATAAGGACACTATCTAGCAGGCAAGTTTGAAGCCAAACACATACCACATGAAATAAGAAACAGAAAGCAATGTTTTCTGGTAGAGTCTTCCCATGCTAATTGCCTGTCTGTGCTGCCCAGTGGGCTTTGGGGCTCCCTCCCTGCTGCAGTAAGTGCATATTCATAATGGTCTCCAGGGTAAGAGATGAGGCAGTGGGTGGACCTTAGTGGTGGAAGAAGCAGCAGTGATAGTCACCCGCAGATATCCTGTTTGGAGCAGCGCTAATTTGCCCACGTGCTTCAGTGAGATGTGACCCTTGAGCACCATAGGGTTGGTCTGCTCCTCAACAAGCATCTTTTGAAGTGAAATATCCATGGGAAAACTGAGCCACTTTACAGCCGAGGGAGTGGGTGGAACGAGATCATTGAACTTGGCACTTTGTAGGGATGGAGTATAAACCCAGCATGGGGACACTGCTGAGCCAGAGCAGGTCCGCTTTTGACTCGGGAGGAATTGGAAGTGAAGGCAGGGGAGCTCCCTGTGGAAGACCATTCTCAGTGGACTGAAACTAAGGCATGAATTCAAGCAAGTTAAGTGACTGAAGCTCAGCCTGTTAATCAGATCTAGGTGAAAACAAGGACAAAGCATAGGCAGCATTCACAGAAGGAGCCATGGAGGAACAGCAGCATGTCCCTGTGTGTGTGCAGGGGGGAAGGTCCTGCATTTCCCAGCAGGTGATGGCCAGACTGATTCCCCTGACCTGCATGGCCAGCCATGCCCACAGCACTGGTCCCACTCTGCTGTGCCAAGACTGAGGCTGCAGAGCCAGCACACAGGCAGTTTTACAGTGCACAGGCTGCTCTCAAGGGTGATACTTCGGAATGAGTGACCTTGCAAAATCTATCTCCTGACTCTCCTATGGAGCAAGCTGCCCATTCAGTACAAGAGATTGCTGATAACTTCTGAATTACTGGGCTGCTCCCATAAATACAAGAGTAAGTGGACTCTGATTGTACCAAGAAACTGTGAGCCTAAATTGTCATTCAGTTATCTCTCAGAGTCCCTAAGGTTGAGAGTGGGTGGGCAGGGTGGTTAGCCATACCTGTGGAGACCACCCAGGGGAATGTCTGTTCTTAGGCACATGTGCAACAAACTATGGAAAACACAATGTATGCAATATAGGTACATAACACACAACGTATGTGATACAGGTACATAACAGACAATGGATGTAATACAAGCACATAACACACAACGTATGTAGCACAGGTACGTAACACACAATGTGTGTAATACAGGTACATAACACACGATGTTTGTAACACAGGTACATAACACATGATGTATGTAACACAGGTACATAACACACAATGTATGTAGTACAGGTACATAACACACAATGTATGTAACACAGGTACATAAAACACAATGTATGTAATACAGGTACATAACACACTGTGTGTAACACAGGTACATAAAACACAATGTGTGTAATACAGGTACATAACACACGATGTATGTAACACAGGTACGTAATACACAATGTATGTAATACAGGTACGTAAAACAATGTATGTAACACAGGTACATAAAGCACAATGTGTGTAATACAGGTACATAAAACACAATGTATGTAACACAGGTACATAACACACAATGTGTGTAATACAGGTACATAAAACACAATGTATGTAACACAGGTACATAACACACAATGTGTGTAATACAGGTACATAAAACACAATGTATGTAACACAGGTACATAACACACAATGTATGTAACACAGGTACATAACACGCAATGTATGTAATACAGGTATGTAACACAATGTATGTAATACAGGTACATAACACACAATGTATGTAATACAGGTATGTAACACAATGTATGTAATACAGGTACATAACACACAATGTATGTAATACAGGTACATAAAGCAATGTATGTAACACAGGTACATAACACGATGTATGTAACACAGGTACATAACACACAATGTGTGTAATACAGGTACATAAAGCAATGTATGTAACACAGGTACATAACACACAGTGTATGTAATACAGGTACATAACACACAATGTATGTAACACAGGTACATAACACACAATGTATGTAATACAGGTACATAACACACTATGTATGTAACACAGGTACATAACACGCAATGTATGTAATACAGGTATGTAACACAATGTATGTAATACAGGTACATAACACACAATGTATGTAACACAGGTACATAACACACTATGTATGTAATACAGGTACATAACACACAATGTGTGTAATACAGGTACATAAAGCAATGTATGTAACACAGGTACATAACACGATGTATGTAACACAGGTACATAACACACAATGTATGTAATACAGGTACATAAAACACAATGTATGTAATACAGGTACATAACACACAATGTATGTAATACAGGTACATAAAACACAATGTATGTAATACAGGTACATAACACATAATGTATGTAACACAGGTACATAAAACACAATGTATGTAATACAGGTACATAACACACAATGTATGTAACACAGGTACATAAAACACAATGTATGTAATACAGGTACATAACACACAATGTATGTAACACAGGTACATAAAACACAATGTATGTAATACAGGTACATAACACACAATGTATGTAACACAGGTACATAAAACACAATGTATGTAATACAGGTACATAACACACAATGTATGTAATACAGGTACATAACACACAATGTATGTAATACAGGTACATAACACACAGTGTATGTAATACAGGTACATAAAACACAATGTATGTAACACAGGTACATAACACACAATGTGTGTAACACAGGTACATAAAACACAATGTATGTAATACAGGTACATAAAACACAATGTGTGTAATACAGGTACATAACACGATGTGTGTAATACAGGTATATAAAATACAATGTATGCAATACTGTTGGGTCAGGTCATAGCTTATTGCAGCAATGTTAATGTTTAACTGCATCTGCCCCTTGGTTAGAGAAAAAGATGCTGTGATCTCAGCTTTCCCTCCTAATTTCAGGGTGTGTTTCTCTGTGACCTGCAGCAGAATTGTCCCATACCAGTGACACCAGTGCTGATTCCCAGTGCAGACAGCATTCAAAACTGGCCTGGAGCCCACCTCACGTTTCTGTCAAATGAGTGCACATGCACAGGACCTATGCCAGCTCTGCTTTCACATCAGTTTTAAGGCCAGCCCCAGTATGACAGGTCATACCCAGCCTGCAGACAGAGAAGGATCTCAGCCAGCACAGGTACTGTTAGGTCCCTTCCATACTTTCACCCAGCACTAGAAGCCTTACAGCCATGCTGACCAGAGGCTCTGCCTGATGTTGCTGCTGGTGGTGCACGGACACTCTGTGCATCAGGCACTTCTGGCGTGTGGGATATGTGTGACTTCACTCCTTGTTTTCTTGAATGCCACAGGCCAAAGGGAGTATAAATAGAGATACAGTAACCAAGGACAATACCCAGCAGGAGTTTCAGTGGGTTTGGGACAGTAGAGCTCAGCAGAGACTCCTTTCCCAGGGTGGATGTACTTTGTGGTGGTTCACACGCAGGTGCTCTGCTGGGCTGATCCAACAGACAGCAGCGCTCTGGCCAGTGCAAAATAAATCTGACAGCTGCTGCAGACTCCCAAACTCTGACCTTGTCAGGAACATCCTATAAGACTTGTTTGTGCTCTGAGATAATTAAAGGTGGCAGGGTTTAACAGGAAAGCTTTTGAGAAAGTCGTATGATAGCATGTAACAACTTTGTTTAAACTTCTGTTTGCACTGTGGTTTTCTTGTAGTTCCCAGGAACAGTGAAATCTATGAAAAAATAATCTTAAGAAATGGCCCCCAGGTCTGCTAAATGAAACTGCTGCATAGCAAGTGAGAAGCTGAAACATGTCTGAAAATTTTCAGGAGTTCCAAAGTAATGAGCCAAGGTTCTCTAAGCAGGCACCAGGAGTGATCAGAGACAGAGGCTGAATGAGAGGGTGCAGGAATTCCACATCCCTATAGATGACATATGGAGGTGGTGGCAGTATTAATTCTGCTGTAACAGTCAACAGTGCTGAGTCTCAATATTATTTATCTGTACTTGAAAGTGACAGCCACTGGATGAGCGATTGTGCTTCCCCTCACTTCTGTCACCTCCTTAGTCCCCTCCTGCTATTTGGCACCCCTGTACTTGTTTTTGCACACACAGAATATTTTCTGACAAAAGCATAATAAAGAAGAGGTGAAGTCAGAGAAACTCAGCTTGTCTTTCCAGTGTAATGGCTGAGCACAGGGAACACAGACTGCAGCTGCTTAGAGCTTTGCAAGGAAAAGGAAACGCAGAATCATCATAGATGAGTTGAGATTGAAAGGCTCTTGTGAAGATCATCTGCTCCAGCCCCCCAGCTCAGGCAGGGCCACCTAGAATAGGTTGCCCAGGATCACTCCCAGTTGGCTTGTGAGTATCTCCAAGGATGGAGACCCCACAAATTCTCTGGGCCACTTGTTCCTGCGCTCAGTCACCCACATGCTAGAAAGATAAATCCTGGTGTTCAAAGGGAACAGTTCAGCCTGTTCCTATTGCCTCTTAAAACATACTTCTTAAGAATGTGCTTTAATCCTCTGCTGGCAAAAATTCTGCAGTCTCTGTACACAGAAGTCTGACACAGCCTGAGACAATGAATCTCCAGAAGATCTTGGCACAGTAAAACTATCAGGGATCATGGCTGGGACTGTGGGTGCAAGGCCTCCTTATGTTGGTCACAGGGCTAGTGTTTCCTCCTGTACTTGTTGGCTTTATGGAACAGGAGAGCAATGGGAGGAGGGATTTCTCATATTGTACACCGCAGTTTTCAAGTTTCTGGTTTTGTCCAGAAGCAAACAGGACTTTCCTGAAAGGTTCATTCTCAGAGGAAGGAAAATTGAAGTGGAGCAGAATAATATAATAACAAAACATTATGTGATGGGAAAACCAGGAGAGAAACTTCCTTGGATATAGAAAAGTCATTGAAGGACTGGCTGGGAACAACTTAGACTTCCAGACGGTAAAGAAGGATCTTCCTTGTTGAAAGCTGACAAATTGCTTAGCAGTGCCACCTGTCTGAGCAAAAGCTGCTACCAGGAGGGATGTGAATGAGGCATTCCTGGTACTTCAGGATATTAAAATTACCATTTTAATCATGCTTGTGAAAGGAAGAAAGAAGAATGATTTTGAAGCAGAAGGAGGTTGGTGAAGTTGCCTTTAAACCTCCCCCATGCCGGGAGGGTGACAGCATGAGGTGTGTGCCAGACAGCCTTCCTCAGCTGCACAAACTGCTCCAACAGGTGTGTCACCTTCCTCCCTGCTCTGCCCCCTGTGCTGGGCGGGCAGGGAGTCTGGGATGGGCTCTGCTCCCTCTCACCCCATGGGAAGGGGGTGATGTCTGCAGTCCTGCTGCAGATGGGGAGAGCATGAGGTCCATGCTCGTGCCTGCTGGCTATGCAGGAACATAAATGTTTCCTTGGCCCTGCTGGCCCAGGAGCAGTTTGCTGCTGTAACAGGACTGGAGTGGGACAGTAATTTGAGGGGTCAGGAGGGTGCCAGCTGCTGTACTGATGCATATATGGAAATTATACGGTAACTATGCTCTTTTCATTTATTAAACAAACCCAGAGTAAATCCTTTTTGCTTGTCTTCAGCTATCATTTTTGCTAAAAATACCATATGAACTAATCCTTTAAATAATATTTTCATAAAGTTCCTCTCTGAATCAGTCTCCTAAATCAAAGTTTCAAGGAGCTGGCAGTTAGTCCAGGAACTTCTTGTTTACTGAGATTGGTCTGTTCCCTATCTCCTCATCTCTGTGCAGAGGAGCAGATGTGTGGGACTGGAAACCCTTGCTCCCCTGAAGGATGAATGGTGGGCCTGCATCCAAGGAGTGCTACCCACCTGGCAGCAAATGGCACCATCCCAGACTTTACAAGACCTCCAGGTTTCCCCTTTCCACAGCAGCTGGCCAGCGTGGGGCTGGGGGAGCAGCGGTGCCATCCCTTGTCTGTGGTTGATAATGTCCCTTCAAATCCAGCAGCCTCAGCTCCCGGCCACGGCGTGCCTGCAAGGGCTGAGTCAAGGCTTGCACTCCTCCTGCTGACACCAGCTGCCAGTGGGAGCAGCCTTGCAGCAGGAAGAGCAGCTTTTGCAGATGATGCCTTCCAGCTCCCCAGCTTTCTGCCTGCTGTCGTGGCGACGCTGCCCGGGACCAGCTCTCCAAGTTTCCTGGTCACTGCTCACTCAGGGTCCTCTGTCAAGGCCTGGGTTTGGTGACTGAAAGCTCAGCCTAGAAATACAGAATTCGTCTCAGGGGCTTCCTTTGCCAGCTCCATTATTTTCCCCGGGCCAGTTGCCCATGATACAGGTGTTACACTTTCCATCCAGTCACTGCACGGGAAAATGGGTACAACTATCGCATCCTTTTCAGGGACACTGAGCTCGAGTGGCCTTGGTTTCAGTTCATCTATTTTCTCAGGATCTGGGGATCTTCGACCAATGTAAACAATTTCTTCATTTTTGAACTCGTTGAATCATTCTTGCTTTGCATCTTCACATCAGATATTTACATCTTTATGTTTTTTTTCTCAAATGCACTTAGATACACTCAGGAGCGTTCGCTAGGGAAAGGAAAATAAAATAAATCCTGTGTAATAAATACTGACATTTAAAATCAAATAAACATTAAAACAACTGAGTAACTGAAGTACCCGTGGTTGGGCCACATACCCAAAAATGTCCATTTTAAGTAGTGTGCTAAGAGCTGGATCATGAACAGAGAGCAGGTTCATCCAGCCAAGCGGCCTGATGAGAGTGGTCTCATCCCTCTTCCTATTAATAAAGCATACTAATAAAGCAGGAGGTGAGAACCCAGCTGTGAAGAATTCCTTTGGGTTGATATTGTGCAGTCAGGACAAGGGACACGATGTTATAGCAGAGATAAACTACAAAAACAGAGTGAACTATAAATAGATTGTAACTGCGAAGGGCTTCCAAAAGCAATGACAGGGAGAATAGAGAAAGGCACTGAGAAATTACCCGTTCCCATCCATCCTTCCGGGATGACTTGAACTTTCCCTGGTCCATTTGGAGTGTGCTGGATCTCTGCTGCTGCTCTGAACTCACCCTGATCCTGCAGATTTTTTTGGTTTCTGCAGAGCTGTTTCTCAGTTCTTTTTCAGTGGCATTAAAAATAATTTGCTATTGTCTTGGAAAGACAGAAACAAGAAATCTGTTGAGATTAGATAATTTTTCACATAAATATGAAACGTATATTTATTGTCCCATGTGGACTTTGATCAACTAAGTGTTAAGGTTCATGGGGTATTTTGAACCTGAATTCTTTCCTACATCAGATCATACTGCTTCTACCCAAAGATGCCCATGAGATGGGCAGTGGTGATCTAGGGAAGTTTCTCTGTTACTTTCTTCTCCCATATATAAATGCTGGCATTTTTGTTACACTGGCCACCTTAGTGGTCTTTTACATTCCCAAGGGTTCCCAGCCAAAAAAAATGCAATAGAAAGGCCAAAAAGAAAGAGGCTTTTTGGGAATACTGAATATAAAAGTAAAACTGAGAAACTGTATGAAAGTAAATAATGGAGTCCAATGTTAAAAACCCTGCAATGGGGTTTCATGAGTTTTTTTTTTTATCCTTTTTTAAAAAATTGGAATTTCCCTTTCAGAAATAGCTAGGGAAGTATATAGGTAGAGAGGAGGCACTCTCAGAACTCTTCATTGCACTGACACCATCATTGATAAGATTTAAAAGTTTCATCTTTATTCTCATAAATTGGATTGATGAACTTTAAAGTAAAGTCCTTTTATTAGTATTTAGAAACGTTGGCTTCTGAGCTTAATGGAAACTGAGTCATAGGGGAGGGATGTGCAACAAGGAGGAAATCACAAACAGAACCCATGTGATTTTTTCTGACTTTCCAAGCAGAACTTGAGGCACGTGCAGCTGAGAGAGGAAGCAGCCTTGTGATTTACACCTGTCTGAAAACGTGAGAGGGAACATTTATTACACCTTTACACCCATCTCTGGGAATATACCCTGTTTGCTCCATTGTGTAAAATATCCTCTGGTGAACTTGCCTTGTCTTATCTCCTGGCTGAAATGCTTGCTTACTCTGAGTCATTAGCAAGGAGCCTGATAAACATGCTGTGGAATTATGGCATATTTATCTGAACAGGAAGGTAGGGCCTGGTGTAACCTCTTCACTGGCCTCCAGGGTGACTGACTGAAAAGAAAAATTATGAGGGAAGCCACATATAGACCGTGAAAATGGGTATGTAGGAACCCTTTTTCCTCTGGCTGCCTTTCCTTCAGCTGGCCTTGAGGAAAGCGGTGAGCCCCTTGGGTTCCCTTTCGGTCTCAGACCCTGAGCTGAACTCCTGGCAAGCAGGTGTTCCCAGCCCTGTGTGCAGAGACACATTTCTGCTGCTTTCCTCAGTATGCTGAGAGTCAGGCTATCCCCTGCAAGCACCCAAATCTCTGGTACCTGATATTCTCCAACAGGAAAGACGAGTGGTGTGCAGCCACCACGGGGGTGAAACAGCCCTGGGTTTGGGTAACAAAGCACAGTGGAGCCCAGCAGGATCCCTTGGCCTTGGGCAGAGACTGCTGCACCCCAGGAGAGAGCCTGTGCAAGGAAAGGGGGGGTGTCAGGGAGGGAGGCCGGGTGGCTGCAGAGAGGGTGAGCCTGGGGGAGCCCCAGGGGCTGCTGGCACTTGAACCCCATGTGACCCCCCCATTCTGCACCCTGGCAGTGGAAGGAAAAGCTCAGGGTGGGAGAATGAGCACATGCTGCAGATTTAGGATGGCTTGCTCAAAATGACAGATATAGGCTGTCTTCAAAATGGTCACTACTGGTCTGATTTTTCCTGTCCTGTGAGGAGAGAAACAGGAACCTCTCTGCCACTCTTTGGATTTCCTTTCACTCTCCATGGTTTTTTTCCCTCATTTTGATTTTCCCTTCTTTCCCCATGTGTCTATTTTCTTCTGCTGTTTCAGCTGCTGTTTTAGCAATGAGTACAGATCCCTCTGGTTGCTGTATTCTACAGTTCCAAGTACTACATTTATTTATGTTTGTTCCTGGGATCAAGATGGTAAAAATAGCTTACAGTCCATGGAAATACTGAGGGAGGGGAGTATAATGTATTGTGCATTGCTTTAATGAATTGCCAAAAGGTGGAAACCCCGTTGATTGGAATTGACTTTTCCCATGTCTCAAATTCAGCCTACAGCTCACTAAGTTGATCTGGAGGTCTGGGAAAGGACATATTTCATGGTGTATATTTGCCACCTTTTAGAAAGAAAAAGAGGAAATCTGGGAGAGGAAGAAGGAGATGAAAGAAGAAGATGAGAGTGGGTGTGGGAGGAAGAAGAGAGATTAATAAAGTGAAGGGAAAAAAAGCCAACAGCAACAAAAACCAAAATATGAGAGCCGTCAGAGAAAAAGCTACATGTAATGTAGTGTCCTGAGCTGGAATGTGACTGTACCATGTGTGGGAGAGGGGAGCCTCAGCCTCTCCAACTGCCCCATGAAGTGGTCTCACTCTGATCTGAAAAAAATCCACTATTTATTTAATCTCCAAAACTGAGCTCACCAAAACTGAGCCTTTCTAATTCTTGCCATCTTCTGCTGTGAAGCAAGCCCTGCCATTAACATCTGTGCAATGTGCTTTGAGCTGCCACTGCCTGGTTCCCTGCTGCAGTCTCTGCTGCGGGGTCTCCAGTGAGCAGAGGCTCAAGTAGTCCCCAAATGCAGGGCTGTGGAGATCCCCACCCTTCTCCTGGCATGGAGAGTGGAAGAAAAGGCTGGTGTAGGCAGTCTCCTGGCCCTAGGTGTGAAGCTGACTGATTTGCACCCTTGCTGCTTAGGGCAGTTTGTCTGGGGGACAAATATTTTGTACAGTATGATGCTGCATCAAGTGAGATCACAAGCAGGGTGGATGATTGCTGCCCAAGCTTGTTCATGGGCACTCTTTTATTCAGCAAGAGGCATGTGTCTGTATGGATTTTAAACCTAGGTCGTGGTTTTCTGCATAACTTTATCAGGGCTGTTTCGTAGGATGGTGCCCTCAAGTGCCTGCAAGCTGGGTGATGTCACTGCCCCGCTGCTGACAGTGTTCCAGAAGGACTTTGAGGTCTATAAGTGATTATCTGATGCACTGGCAGAGGTTATCCAGGGTGTTGCAGTAAGGTTTGAACTGTCCAGGATTCAGTCAGAGTAGGTATTCAGCAAACTGTCTCATGCTGTCATGCAGGCATGGATAAATGGTAGTCTAGTGCCACATGTGTACAGGGAGTGTATGTGCCTTCCTCTCTAGATTACATGGTTTTCATTCCATGGCCAAAATAGCTGTGACATTTGGGCGGCTAAACAGAGCTCCAAATGAAGATGCCTGTGATTGTAATTTAGTTGTACTTCTATATCTCTATTTTCTCTGCTCCCTTTTCATCACCACTTCTGCATCTGCTCTTTCCCTGGCTTGCTCCCTTTACACTCTTCCCCCTCCTTCTTTCTGTTCTCTGCATCTAAATTTACTGCTTCTGCTCTTCTCATCAGCCAACATCTTCCTTGGCTTTTCCCAGTAACAAAGAGCATCATTTTTTACTGTATGCACAGGACAGAATGTTTAAAAGGATGACCCAGAGATCTGTTTCAAAAATTTAAAGGCATTCTTCCATGAGGTTACAGTTACAGGCTTTGTGTACAAACCCATCATCTGCCTGTCCTTAGATGTGCCCCGCTCTCACAGCACATGAAGCTGAAGTTCCAGGAAAAGAATGCAGAAGCCAGGAATTGCTTGCTATAGAATGAATGCAGAAATGCACACTCTCATACATCTGTCACCGTGATAGATTTCTTTGACAAACTGGAGTCTAGCAGTACACTGATGGGGTGGCAAATACTGATACACTGGTTTTGGACAGTGTATCACTAAAATACAGGTTAACACTGAGAAACCAGCGTTGCCATGCCACCACGTATGCCAGGTGTGGAAATTATTTCACTGAATGGATCCTTGCTTCTATGGTCAGCAGTGTAGCTGCAGGGAATGTTAGGGAGTATCCCAGATGTCCTCTGCCTCGACCTCAGCACTGGTCTCTCTCAGGCTTTCTGGCTTCTGGCCTGACAGACTGGAACACACCTGCTGTCCATGACTGGAACATAATGGACAGGGATGTGTGAGATTTGGACTGTGGGCTACTAGACCATGCTTTCTTTTAGGGAAGAAAGTAACTCTAGAAGCAAGGTTGTAACAGTGGACTGAATTCTGCCTCAACTGAATCTAGCTCTGCTGATTAGCAAAGCATAATTACACCAATAGATTTCTGAAACAGGAGGAATGCTGGGCACAGCTCCGTTGGTGCATGGCATTCAGGGGGCTAACCCTCATGATTCTGAGTTGAGCTAATATTCTGTAGTGTAATAGTGGAAGGTGTCTCTGCCCATGGCAGCAGGGTTGGAACAAGATGATCTCCAAGGTCCCTTCCAACTCATTATGCTTTCTATGATTCGATGATAATATTCAACAGGGACAGTGCCAATATTTTTTAGTTGTGGTAAGGCTTGAAGAGCAGTGAGTGTTTAATACACCTTTGGTTGGACCCGTGAGAGCAGCACACAGTCTGATTATCAGGGTCTGTCCCTGTTTCTTGTCTTTTTGGTATTCCCTACAAGACAATCTCCTCCCCAGTCACTAGAAGCTGTTGGAATAAACATCACCTATGACATCTCAGCATGATTGACTTCCCAATTAGCCCTGCTGGGATAAAAGAGCTTTTCTTGTTTGAAACAAGCCATCAGAATATTCCTCATCTCCACCTGGACCCTAAGCTTGAGTACTACAAAATAGCATAACCAGGCATCCAAATTCTCTCAAAAGCATATTCTGACCCAAGCACAGGAGTGCACTCACCTAGGAATCTGCATCTTTGCAGAGCTCACACCACAGCACCGGTTTTCATGCCAGATAGCCTGTATAGTAATCAAAGCCTTCCTTGATTTGCACCTGTTTTTAAAACTGTACTTTGTTTCAAAAATGTAGACACCGTAGTCAAGGCAGCAGGTAGCCAAAGAAAAGGGATTGCACGAAACATCTTTGGTAGATGCTGTCTCTCTGCTCTTCTCCCAAGAGAATACAGTTGCTGTGGACTTCATGATCCTGAGGTTCAAAAAGCCCCACTACTGAATCTCTGATTTGATTCATGATGTTCTGCACAAGATATGCTCTCATGCACCATGGTCCTGGCTCCCTCTTCCCTTCTCCCCCTTCCTCAAACAGCTGAGTAGAAAAGGGACATAACTTGTTTTCCATTCTTTTTTGAGAAAGAAACACTTTCATTTATCTTTTAAGTATTTGAGAGATTTTGTGGAATTAAATTTAACAAGGTCATGTAAAAGCCTTCTTGAACAGGTAGATCACACTTTAAGAAAAAAAACCCCAAACTTGGATTTTGGTCTGTTGCACTTTGTGACCCTCCCTTTATTTATGCTACAGAAGGAAAAGCTCCATGTGAATTAGGTGTGTACAGATGCTGAAGTAGTGCCTTGGAGAAGTAATTAAACCTTGCCAGAGTACTAATTTCTATTTCTGGAAGGAAAGACTATAGGTCTTTTGAAACCACTTTCTTTCTGCCCCTGACATCCTGCAGAGAGCCTACATCACTCACTGATGCTTTTTGCAACAGCTCCTGGGCTCTTTCCCATTTAACTCTGCTTTACATATTAATTTATAGCGGCCGCTGCGGGAGCTGCCCTTTGCGGCTCGCCCGTCCCGAAGGAGTTAACGGGGTTTATTACATAATCTGTTTAACATTCGGGATGAATAAGAAACGCACGCACGCCCCTCTTCTCCTGCAGTCTGTGGGTTCGCTCAGCCCGCCCTGCTGCCAGCCCGGTGCCAGCCCGGTGCCAGCCCGGTGCCTGCCCGGTGCCAGCCCGGTGCCCGGCTGTGTGTCCGCATGTCCGCCCGCAGCCGTGCCCCGCTCCGCCTCCGCTCATGCCCCGCCGGCATCGCACGCCCGCGGGTCTCCGTCTGTCTGTCCGTCTGTGCGTGCACATGAGAAGAGAGGAGCGAGGGGAGGCGAGACCGCCCCGTTTGTAGGAAGTGCCGGCGGCCGGTGCGAAGCGTGAGCGAAAACTCTGCCATCCCTCGGGCTGCTGCAAGGGGACAGACCACCTCACATAATGCCATCTTTTGATGAGGTTTTGAAGGAGGCCGGGGAATTTGGAAGATTTCAAAAGAGGGTCTTTTTCCTCCTTAGCCAGACAGGCATAACTTTTTCTTCCCTGTTCGCCAGCGTAGTTTTCCTTGGGCGAGCACCAGGCAACTTCTGGTGCAGGATCCCTGGGGCAGCCGAATTGAGTGAACGATGTGGCTGGACCCTGGAAGAGGAGCGAAACTTCACGGTACTGCCCCTGCACCTGGGGAACGAGTCCTTCTCTGGGCAGTGCGAGAGGCTGGATGTCACCTGGGACGCCTCTGCCAGCTGCAGCAGCCCGCTCGGCCGCTCCGGCAATGGCAGCGCGGGCAGCCGGCCCCTCGCCCCGTGCCACCGCCACTGGGTCTACGAACAGCCCCGCTCGTCCATCGTCAGCGAGGTAAGGAAAACACCCACCTCTGACCAGCGGGGTGTACCTACAAAATGGGATTGCCAATGCGAGGGTTGGTGCTTTGCTGGCTGGTTTTCCTTTGCGGATTTATTTAATTCTGAGCGCAAATCCAGACAATGAGCGTGATCGAGTGCCGGCACCGAGCTTTTAGGGAAAGGTGAGCTGGTATGAAAGGTGGCTGTTAAAAGTGCTCATGCAAAGTCGAATGTCCTGCAGAGATATTGCTCTGTCTGTAGAGGAATGTCAGATTAAAACAGAGTTAAATCCTTGCAGCTGAGGCTTCAGGTGCTCAGTCTCAGACCAGCAGCTTTGGTAGTGTAAATTCTATGACCGGGATCAATATAGATTATCTCTTCTCTGTATTTCCAGTATTGAACATGTAAGTTTGCAGGTAATAAAAAACAACAGGTGGCAGACTGCCTATCTGAGATCTGGCAGGAGTCAGCAGAAGTGATTGTGCTTACTAAAGAAGAAGAAGAAAAAAAACCAAAACCACATTTTTGTCCAAAGCTAACATTCAGCTTTTCCTGAATATCAGTGTCAGAGAACATCAGGCTATTATCACTAGTGGTAAGCACTGGCAAATGCAGTGATTTTGTAATGAGGCTGCAAAAGGTCAGTGAAGATGCTTTCCTAGGAGATCCTTTGTGTAATCTGTAACTGTGCCACGGGTGTGCTGTGGTCTGGCTTCAAAATACAGTCTGCACACTAGGAGTGTGTATTTAAGGGTCATTCTGACAGCAATTGTCCCTCGTGCAGTGATGAAAAATCCAAAGTGTGCTTAGAGGGATTGGCTCAGAAATAATCAAGGTGCACTGCAAAATGTGCAGTTGAGGGCTCTGGTTCCTCCCTGTCTCGTGAGCCTCCTGCTGTGCTTTTTGATTCGGTGCTTGCACTGGAGCTGTGTGCTCCAAAACAGGGAGCAGGGCACAGCTGGCAAAGCCCTGAGCAAACACTGACTGGAGATGCTTATCCCCTCCTTCCAGCTCAGCATAGCATCCTTCTCCCATCCCGCTGGGGCTCCTGTATCCTTGTCAGCCTCAGGCTGTCCCGAGCAGCAGCTTTGTTCCCTCAGCACCGTGCGCAACCTGAGCAGCTTTAGGCGGGCTCTGTGCCCAGGAGAGGAGAAATCAGAGCGCCCTGAGCAAAGGTTCAGATCTGGCTTTTGTGTGAGATCTGTGATATCAAGGCTGCTCAGAGGGCTGCAAACGCCATGCAGGAGTTGGTGCCAAACTTTGGTCCCTAATAATGATGGATGTGTCTCTGCCCACGTTGGCCGTGGAAGGCAGGGGTGGGTGGGCACGGAGGGAGGACAACTGGTGCCTGGGAGCTGCAGCCTGGCTCTGGAACAATCCATAGGACATGGACATGGTGGGAAGTTTATACTGCTGCTTCCAAGGTACCTCTGCTGGGGGACTGCGAGGAGTTAGACCTTAAAAATAAAAATATAGAGATTCTTTTTCTGTTGTTGTCCCTTCCCCCCCCCCCTCCTTCAGCCCTGCTATAGGTGAAGGCATGTGGGCTGTGTCCATAAGATCATGCTCAGAGTCCGTTTATGGCAGCACTTTGTGTATCTAACAGAGCCACTGTGATTTTCCAGCAGCTATGGGAAAAAGAAACCAGTATTTATCTTACAGCAATAAATGGGAGTGAATGGTTCAATGTTCTCAGGCAAACACCTCATCCATCTTCACTTTCTTGCTCTTCTCTGCTGAGGAGACCTTTCAGGACCAGGGAAGGGAGGAGGGATGAAGGGATGATTGGGCAAGCACTCCCACCTGTGTCCCCAAAGGTGCATATTGGGAAAACCCTGGAGTAACAGTCTGCCAGGCTGGGACTGTCTCTCCACTCTGCCAGGGCAGCAGGTCCCACCATTGGTGTCACTGTGACTCCTAGAGACACTCTTGCTGGCCAGGTCCACCTCAGATGGAGGCTGCTGGGCTGTGACCTGTGCAACTTGGAACCTCTTCCCAGTTTTGCAACATTTTCTGGATAAATCATATCCCACGAGGCTCAATTTCTTAATCTAAAAAGGAGGCTTGTGGCATGCATGTCCTGACTCAATTGCTCTGAGATCAGCTACTAAAAGGGGCTTGATATCTTATTATGAGTTATATACCCAGCAAAGACAATTTATATCCCAGATTTCATTTAGTCTCTTTTTTCCCAGCTGAGTCTCTAACAAAGCATGACTCAATTTAGGCTCTGTTTAATTAATGCACCAAAGACTTATTTTCTTACCCATCTACTTGTAAATGCTTCATTTTGTCCACGATTGCAGAAATGTTTCTTTCAGCTCAAGATTTCTGGCATGTCTTGTTCAATCAGCAGTGGAAGTGACCCGGGAGACAAAGTCAAAAGGAGGAGTTACAAAACAGTCTCAGGATGTGAGTTTAGGGAGAAAGAGAGAGAAGAGGGGGAAAAGTCAGTGTACTGAAGGAGTGCTTCCAGGCCTATGGCAAGCCCAGCTTCAGAGTGGGTTTGCAGTGTGACAGGGGATTCAGAGGGCAAAAGCAGGCATATAAAGCCTTCTCTTTGGATAGAAGTCATATCACACAGGAGCTGTGGCAGCCAAAACACTAGCTATTGCAGTAAGTTCTGAGCACCCTTCAGAAGCTAAATCACGTGGCTGATTTGTGAGGAGCTGTGAAACAAATGGCTCTGTGGCACCTGACTCCACTGCTCATGCTGCCCACTGGCCATTCCCTCATCTTACAGAGTTGTCTTGTGCAAAGGCACTCACAGCAGCATCAGTAGGAAGAGGCAGAGGGAAACAGGGAGTGTGGATTGATACAAAGCACACACTTCTTTGTGAGCACTGCTTGGGGTGCCTGCTGCATCACCTGCTGCTGCAGGACTCCCAAGTATCAGTGCTGGGGGTACAGAGAGGTTCTGGGAGAATGTACAGGACTTTCCTCCTTCAGTGTTTGAGGAGAAGAGCAAATTGTATTAAGAAATCATCACAGGAGCAACACATGGCAAAGCCAGCTACCTTGTTCTAGTGATGGCAATGCAGTTTTGCTAAAGATTCCCTCTTAACATCTTTTGGTGTCCAATGGGCTCTGAGAATAAGTCCCAGCCTCTGCAGAGACATGGCCAAGGGTCTCTGTGCTCCATTGCTTTAGGTCAGGTTTTTCTGTGAGGGCAATCCAGATTTGAGAAAGTTGTCACTGGTGTTGCACACACAAACCTGCACTGTGTTTGAGTCGAGCAAACAAGACCTGGGCTGACATAAAGGTTTCAAGATATCATTTTGAGACACAGCTGTGCAGAGGACCTTGGCCCAGTGCAATCAGCTCTGGTTTAATTGAGTGTGTCTTGCATATCTCCCTGTGAAGCTGCGTCAGCAGCAGGGTGGGAATGCAGTGGCTATTGAGATTTTTCTTGGAGAGGGTAAATAATCAAGGTAAATCAATTCCTGACTCACACCAGCTGGTGCCATCTGAAATGATGCTGGTCCCACAAGGTGGCTGGCGCTGCTCAGGAGGGAGGGCTGGTGACAGCAGCAGCTCCTCAGAGGGAGGAGGGAAGGGAAGAACTGTGTTTCTGTGCAGCAGATAGAGATGGAGAAACAACTGATGTGCTGGGAGGGTGCAGTGAACTGGGGGGTCACAGCCTCATGCTCTGGTCCAGGGCTTTGGAGGGGAGCCCAGGTCACCCCCTGACACGGAAAGTGTTTTGCCTGCCAAGTCCTGCTGGGTGAGCCTTGGGAAGGACCCATATACTCAGGACACACAGAAGTCAATAAACCTAACTTTTCCTGGAAACTGTGCTGAAGATGGGGTCACTGATCTTTGAGACTGCTGGGCTTTGGCACTTTGCACTATTATCCCTGAGAGACAGATCAAGCACTTTGTGAGAGGGTGGCTGGAAATAGTGTGCAAAGGAAGAACCATTTTCTTCAGACATTTTTGTCATTGGTGACTCCTCAAGGCATGGACATGAGCTACGATTGTGGCTGCAGTGAAATGGCCTGAGGTGGTGGAGGAAAGGAAGAGGGAGATCTGTGTGGTCAGCAGCAGCTACAGCACAGATGGGCATACTTTAGGCAGCATTCATTTCAGCCTTTGTTGGCAGGAGTTGAGCAGAAGGGACAGATTTCACTATGTCCTGTCTGCAGCAAATCTTCACATTGTAGAAGATGCCATTTTCAGCCCTAACAACACTTTGTTGCTGAAGTGTGAGGTCTGAGGTGGACAGATGATCATCTGAGCATAGCCTTTTGTACCTGCTGGGAATCAATCTTCTAACTTCTCTGCTTGCCAGCCATCTCAGAAAATACCAGTCAACATTTGCAGAGAAACCTGGAAGGAAAAAAATAATGTTTGTCTCGTGGTTTTTAGTCCCCCAGAGAAGGGGGACTAAAATGTAAAATGTCAGTCAAACTCAGGGTGGAAAAAGCACAGCTGATCCTTATGCTATCCTCCTCCAAGGGAATAAACAACTCAATTTACCCTCAAATTGTTGATCTAGTGTTGTTATTGGCATGGCAGTATATCCTGCCTTACTTTCACAGTCATGGTGGGATTAATATTAATTAGGGGAGGGAAAAGGGGAAAGGGCACACAGAGAGCAGAGGAAGGAGCAGCGGCTGAATTTCCTATGAAACTCTGACTAAGATTTCTCTGTATGAGCGGGGTGGAGCAGTTGCTTGCAGGGGTCATGCCAGTGGGGCTGTGTTTCTTCCACTGCCATCAAACCCTGGTACTAGTTGAGGGTTCAATATCTTTTATTATTATTTTGAGGACAGTTGCTGCTTTTCCCCCATAAGGAGATGAAGACTTTCTCTACCTCCTTCTGGCTTTGTCCCTGAAGAGACAGAGAAAAAGGAGAAGTACAGAAAAGGCCTTTTGTGGTAGGACACTCAACAGGTGATCCCAGTGGCAGGAACACAAAGTTCATGGGCTTTTGGTCATGCACAGGAGAGGAGAGAAACTTCCAAAGCTTTCAAAACTAACCCGTCCCTCAAGCCCTGAGCCCCAGGGCCCTGGCAGCAGGGTAGGCTGACTCCTCTTGTCCTGGAAGTGCTCAGCTTGAAAGAAGACATGGAGAAGGACAGTTGCTTGATCCCTGAGCATTCTGCCAGAAGCTTTAACAGAGAGCAAAAAAGAGGATAGTTTCTCCCTTTCCACTGCATGCACTTGCAGAGGGGTTGGATGCAGTAAGGATGTAGGAGAGACGGCAGCTTGAAAGGCCGGTGGACAAAAGAAGAGGAGAAGAACTGCCCAGCAACAACTAAGGAACATGTAGCAACAGTCAGCATCCCCCCAGTTTTCCTTAAACTATGAATATCTCACTGAACCATTTGTCACTGGCAGTGAAAGAGTAAACCAAACTCTTTTTGGTCACTTGTATGAAGGCCATTTAAAACGTGTACCTGGGCTCTGGACATGCTGCTGCAATTGGGCTGGGGAATCACTGTAAAATTCTTTATTGAGCATAGAGTTTAATTAACTGTTTTGTAATTTAATTGTAACAGGCAGTAAAGCTCTTTGAAACTCCTCCCCAAGGGTGCTACATTTTGAGGAGCTATTAATGGCATGCTGTGATTTAAAACAATATATTTCTACAGGGAGATGTCTGCTGAAGTGAATAAAGGTCACTCAAGTACCAGGAATTACAAGTTTGTGGTTAGTCTGGAGGTCAAACTGAAATGGAAAATGTTGGCCTTGTTCCAAAGCCATGAAGAAAGGAGAAGTTGCCACAGTTCCATATTTCCCAGTCATTAGTCATGTACAAGCTCATCCAGTTGCCTCTCCTTCTTACAGCGATTGCACCACGGATGAGCTACAGGGAGCAGTGCAAAGCCTCTTCCTTCCCCCAGAGAGATCTCACTTAGGTGGTTTGCTGCTCCTTTAGAGATCAGTTCCTTCCAGTCACAGCACTGCTCTTGTAAATCTGAGCATCTCATTGGTGTCCAAGCCTCAGCAGGCACGCAGACATTCATGGCAGGGTTGCATTTCCAACCAGCAGTGGCTGGCTGCATGGACTGCAGGGCTGGCAGGGAGGACAGAACTGTTTTTTCCATCTGATTAGGACACTGTAGAGAAATGTCTGGAAGGAGCTGGTCCCTGCTGCCTGTCTGTGCTGGCAGCATCTCATTTCTGCTTAGCTCCTCGTCAGGGCTGAGAGAGAAGCAGTGAGGAAGTGGATTGTTTCCCAGTTTGGGCAGTTTTTTAGTCAGCTCCCTAAATGGAAAAGGTGTGTGCCCAGGTGCACAGTGGCTTGCATCCTACACTGGCTAGAAATCCTGTAGGTGGGGCCAGGACTGAATGCAGAGGTGAGCTGCAGGGCTGTGCTGGGTGCCCGCACCAGGGCACTGAGGGGCTTGGCTGGGAGCACAGCAAAGCCAGGAAGGGGACATGCCCTTAGCTGGAGCTGGCCAGCTGAGCTAGGTCACCTGCAGGGTGGTTACAGTGAGCAGTCAGCTCACTGGTGTCTAACAGGGTCTGCTGGGGTGTAGCCAGCGCTCTACAGAACAACACATAGGCTTAAGATCAGGGGAAGAAAACCCTAAGGCTTTACTTCACATTGTCATATCCTTCTCCCCCTGCCCTCTGGCACTGAAATAAATGCTTTAGCATTTTCAGGAGTGTACACATCAGCCTGTGCATGGACAGGTGTGTGAATGTTCAGAAGGAGAGAGGAGGCACCACGCCACCGCCTTTCGTGGAGGCTGCTGGCCAGGAACGTGGGGCGTGTTTGGGAGGGCTGGCATCCAGCACTGACTGGAGGCAGCCTGAAAACAGAGGCAGTCTGCTGCAGATGGCTTTTGTCCACGGGATGCATGTGGGGATAACTTTCATGCACAACCAAGCCAGGTCACAGCTGAAGCACTGAAGTGGGTCTGACAGGCAGCTTGGGTAAAGAAAAGGTCTCTGCGGGGTATGCAATTCTCTTTTAAAGGTTACATTCCCCTCTAAAGGTTATGTTTGCAAATGAAACAACACATTAGCAGCGTGATGACTTCAATGCTGGGTGCTACGTCAAGCAAACAGAAGTGCTTATCTATATCAGAATTTATTTAAATACTCAGAAAGTGACAAAATGCAGGCCTAACTTAGGAGAACAGTTAATGTACTGTCACTAATCTTCACAAAGAGCCCTTAGCTCCTTAGGAAGTTTCCTGTATGGTGCTATTTCCCAGAATATATACAATATTTGACTACATTGTTAGTGTTGAGGTAATTTCAGCTGCTGCATAAATAGTAGGAAATTGCTGTACAGATAAAAGAATTCTCTCTGTTAAAGATACTTTCCCCTTCCTTTCTGGTATGCATTTGTTCTCCTGCCTTCTTTCATGATAGTTTATTTCTTGCTTGTTTACAGTAAAGAGAGATAAAATAATTTTTTTTAAAAAGTGGGTTTTTTTTTAGTTTTTGAAAAGGGGTCAAGGAGAGTCCCAACATCTGTCATCAGCACAGGCAATTACATTGTGTTTTTAAAAAAATCTTCTTTTAATGGTCATTCTAATAAATCCCCACTGTTTTCCAAAGATACATTTTTTGATACCATTTGCTAGCATTGTCATAGCTTCAAAAAGCAAGAGGTTAAGCAGCATTTGAAATCTGAAAGTGCTGCTCCATGTTCAGTCTAATTTAGGGAAGCATTGCAATTGCCCTTGAGTACGACAGCTGAGAGCAGGTTTTATTCTTCTCAGAGGTTTCTGCAGCTCTTGCTCAAGATTTACAGAAGTGGAGGCCAGGTGCTCATAGCTTGACTTGGCTGACAGGCGGCCTCTCAGGCTCCCTGGAGTAATGGGGCTGACATCAAAACCATGACTTTGTTTAACTTCAGTGGAGTGGGGTACCCATCAGGCTGGAGACCTGTGAGGTGCCCCTTGTACATCCTGTGTGATCTGAGAGCTCTGAGACCTCAGGCCTAGATAATACTCTGGGCATTACAGCATGCAGATGGGCTGGGATGCAGCTCAGGCACATGACACAACATTTTAGGGTCTGGAGAACTGTGAATGCCCAAAGAGGCTGCTGTCTCCCTAGCCCAGCCTGTGCCCACTCTGCTCCAGCAGAGTGCTTGAGCAGTGGTGTTGCCATGTGCAGGTGAGCACAAATGTGGCACATTGTGTGTTCTTCAGCCACCAGCACCTTACTGACAATTAAACATTTATCATAGCCACATCTGAAAGCAAAAGGGTCTCTCTAGGTGAATGCTGGCAGCTGCTGTTGTCTGCGGCTTCCTTTGGTCCTGAGGCCTCATTGTTGCAAAGATTACTCCAGGTATGGATTGAAACCTCCCAAATCCCATTTCATCTGCAGTGGTTAAATTTCTTTATTCTCCAGAAACAACTACAGTAATTTCCAATGCCATGCTGTCTATAGAATTACTTCCATTTTAGTTTAGTTCTAGTTTTAGTTCACAGTCCCTTCCTTCCTCTCAACCACTTTTCCCTTCCCTTTGCCTTCTCTCATCCCCACCCCCATCCCTGTTAGTAGTGCTAGGGAGTTATGGGTGCTGCAGCATAAGGAATAGAAAAGTCTGGGAAAGCTTCAGCAAGAAAATACATATTCAGTGTGTCTGCAATTGACCTGAGATCTGTTTTCAGTTTCCTTGGAGACTACATGTTTTTGCTTTTATCTAGAAGAATAACTAAACTAAACTAAACACTAGGAAGAACAACTAAACAAACAGATTTCTATAAGATGCTGTTTTCACTGGCAATAGCTGTGGACCCTTACTCTGCACCAAACAAAGCCAGGACTTTGCCTTGGCACCATATTTAACAGTGCTGTTTGCAGAGGAGCGATTTGCTTTCCAAATCTGGACAATTGATGCATGAAAGGCAGCATCCTCTTGGCGAGGAGGAGCTCTCCCTGTTCATCACCACTTTCAGAGCGCTTGCTATGGGCCCACCAGTGCTTGTTATTGAGCAAGCAAATTGGAGCTTCCCCTTCCTCTTCCTCTTCCCCTTCCCTGTGGACCTATGCAGTTCTGCAGTGTTTTGCCCTGAGGGTGACAAATGACCCACCTGGGTGTTTATGCCTCTCCCTTGCTCCCACAGTATGATCTTGTGTGTGGCAATGCCTGGATGCTGGATCTCTCACAGGCCATCCTCAATCTGGGGTTCCTGGCTGGAGCATTCATCTTGGGCTATGCTGCTGACAGGTACAGTATGAGCTCACACTTTGGCTTGTTGGGAGGTGAAGCCACTCTCAGTATCACCTGCAAAAGGCACGTGTCAACATTTTGCAGGTTAAATTCTCTTGGGATAAATATCTCCAAACTGAGTTAACAAAACCCAGCCAACGTAATCTTTGCTTTGATTTGGGCCGGAAACTTTATGCAATTTTACTTACTGGTCCTGTTTGGAGCTTAAAATGCCACAAAGTGAGCTTTTCTTGTGGTTTCCAAACTTTTCTCTGCACATCTGGACCCAGAAAGGGCAGAAGGACACAGAAACAAAAAAGGAAGCATTCAGAGGAGCTTTCTGACTGATGTTTACTGAAGGATATTTAATAGGCACCATTGATGATTTCCACTTTCTTTTCCTTTTTCAACAGATATGGCAGAATCCTCATCTACCTGCTCTCCTGCCTTGGGGTTGGGATATGTGGTATCATAGTGGCATTTTCACCAAACTTTACTGTATTTTTGATCTTCCGGTTTCTCCAAGGCATGTTTGGCAAGGGAACCTGGATGACGTGCTACGTGATTGGTGAGAGCTGTTACCCTCTCTCTTTCTTGGTTAGGCAAAGTGAAGGATTTTTGGAGGACAAAGACTCTGGCTACATCTGCTTGTCATTCTATATTTTCTTGGGAACAAAGCACTGGCCCTGCAGTCAGCAGACAGAGTAACCCAAATCCACCCAGGTTAAAGCATTTGTTCTCCAATGATTAAGAGGTGAGGGAACGGATTATTCATATATAAAGTTTTTGTTGTTACATAGAAGATCACCAGGATGATAAAAAATGGACAGAGCAAGCCCCAGACAAACCGGATACACAGACAGGGACATGCTTTATTTTGGCAGAGTCTGAATGTCTTACACAGATGCTCAGAGGAGTTAGCTGCTTCTCCTCACTGGGAGGACAGCTTGGCTGGCTGCTTTCATTCTTTAGTTTAGTGTCAAGGCTGGACACCAGGGTCCATATTAGGATTATTATTTTCCTGAAATGGGAAAAGAAAGGGGAAGCTTTGTTAGAAATAGCATCAAAGCAGCAGGGATACAGAATCTCTGGTAGATTATAATTTATCAGTCTATAGTAATGAAGCTCCTTGCACAGCAAGATTCCTTTTGATGAGGAAAGGATATTGTTGTGGTGTCTTGAATGACTGCCAGGTCCAGTAAGGCAGTCATAAAGCAAGAAAAAGCCAGACATTGAGGAAGGCATCCTGCAAGAGACAGGATGCCAGATTTGCTTAAAAACAAAACCAGCCATTTGGTGATCTACTGTTATAACCCAAACCATAGTGATAACATCATTAGGCAAAAGGGCAAAAGCTTGTAGCATTGCTGCTGTCCATGAGGCCTGTGACAAGTGTTTAAAATTCCTGGTGGAAGTTAGATGAATGGGAGCGGAATTGCAACCAGACATAAACACTTACAGTGAGACCTGGGAGCACTGCGGTGATGTACTTGCAAACATACCAGTCTAGCCCTTTTAGTACCTAAAGCCCAAAAGAACCCTGTTTTGCTGGGCTAAGTTACACTGCTGAGCAACTCCTGTCCAAGATCCAGAGAAAGGACCAGAACCTGCTCTTCCTCTTACTTCCATGCACATGGCTTAATTTTAAACTGAGATCTTATCTTGAGACTTTGGAAAGTGCTCTAACCAGCAATATGTTTTATGACAGACCCAGGGCTTCCTTTAAATGGCCAAGCTTTAACAGAAAGGGATGTTTTTCAATGCTCAGATCAGGCTGCCTGACTTTAGGGAAAGATTCAGAGATCCTGAGAACCTCAGGATCACTGTATTACTGCAGGCCTGAGCAAGGTGCCTAACTCTTGGATAGAGTGATTCCTTCCAAAACCCTGCAGGGATCAACTCTTATCTCCTGGGATCACACAGAGTATTTGGCAACCTAACATCTTTTAAGAAACATACATATACAGATCATAGGTTTGTTTGCACCAGGAGGGAGGTTGCTACTAGTACATTCCCAAAGCTCTTGATCTCTGCTTCAGGCTGCCCCAATAACCTCCCTCTGCCTTCACACACAATCCAGCTCTTTTGGGGACAGTGCTAATCAGCAATCCTTAGGCAACAGAGTTGCCCCTGAGCTATGCAGAGGTGATAGATAGTCAATAAAAATGGTCATGCTGCCATATCTCTCTGCATTGCCAGCCAAAACAAATCATTGTTACTTGTAAATTTGTGCCTCCTTTAGCTAAATAAATAAATAAATAAATTTAAAAGAAAATGTTTTCTGTGTGTTTCAAGCCAAGGTAAAACCCTCTGCTTTTACTCTGAAGGTGTTGAAATGGAGATTGTTTTGAAACAAACAGGAGACACTCCTTCATGCATTGCTCACCACAGTTGTGGATGTCATGGCCATGGGATATTGCCTGAAAAACGAGCATAGATTTCAGAGCTATTAGACACATTCACAAAATTAAAAATCCACCAAATAATTTAAAAAACCCCAAATGACAAAAACTAAAACTTTCCTAAAAAATAAACAAACCAGACTGGATCATACCTTACCCTCAGAGCAACCATGATACGGTTAAACTCTCTTCCCCAGAGATGCCTTGTCCATGTTACCTGCTGTGAGCAGCCTCTGCCTGAAGGATCCCCTTGTCTGGGGCATGTGCCAAAACCGCACTGGGGGAGTGCTAAGGACTTCCCACCAAGCACATGATCACGGTGCAATCTCAAACCCCTGCTGTGGCCCTGTGTGGCAAACATGAAGTCAGAAACCCCTCTGGCAGGAGGAGGGTGGGTGAGCTGATGAGGACACGTCACTCGTGTTTGCCCTGGACAGCCTCAGTGACATGCCTACACTGCTGGAGACAAAAATGCTGGGCTAGACACAATGTGGCCTGATACAGCATAGTCTTCCTTACATTTCACCTCTAACAATTTATTTTCAACTTGGGTTTGTTTCTGTGTTATTTATTGTGGCTTTGTCTCTGCTCAGTGACGGAGATCGTTGGTTCCGATCAGCGGATGGTTGGAATTGTGATTCAGATATTCTTTACCCTGGGAATTATAATTCTCCCTGGAATTGCATACTTGATTCCCACCTGGCAGGGGATCCAGCTGGCCATTTCACTGCCCAACTTCCTCTTCCTGCTCTACTATTGGTAATGTTGCAGTCATTGCTCTTGTCGTTATTGCTATTGCTATTTGAGCATCTCGGGAGTCTCCTGCCGTGGCTCCAAGTCTCCAGAGTGGAAGATGTAGGTTAGGAAGAAGATATTTGCACATTGTTGACTTTGTAATTTGCAATTACTTTTTAGTGAATCACAGACATACATTCCTCTAGTTTTTCTGCCCACAGTTTGCCCCTCTGATCAGCCACAACTGGCCCTTCACAGAACCCTGCACTGTTTCTAAGGTTAACTTGACTGAAGTTGGTTTTTCCCTTCAGCCATGAGACCCCACTTCTGCCTCCCATTATCTACTTAGTTAGTTTGACCTTGCTCTCAGGTCCCCTGAGGTGGGCAGTACAGCTGATGAGAAAGCAGAACTCTAAGCCATGGTAAACACCTTTCTCAGTGCAGCAGTCCTGTGGGATGGATCCCAAGAGACTAACCCATGGAGCCTCCTCCTGAACCCTGCTTCCTTAAACACTGCCGGCTGTGAACCTTAAAAGAGTGAATCATCTTAACCCTAGGCCAGCAGAAAGCCACCATCAGTGGTATTGCTTTGTTCAGTCTATGAAAGAAGTATGTTTGTGTGTGTGTATCTTACAGTGATACAGGCAGATGCTTCCTCATCTGCCTGTATGTGTTACTCTACCTGTTTAGTGTTGGCTTTCAGTGTTGCTGTTCTACAGGAACCTTCTTTGCTTGTTGGTTATACTTTTGACAACAAATGTGCAGATGCAATATTAAAATTTCTGATTTTTCAGCTTTTCAGAGTATTGATGTAGTCTCTTTTCTTCTTTCTTGCCCACTAGGATCAAATATTTTACAGAAGGCTGACTGGAAAAGCAGTCCTCAAAAGAGTTTTTGTGCCCCAAAGACTGACAAGTCTGTGTTTTGTGTTAACACAGGGTAAAAGATAAAAGACTTTGGTTTACTTATGATGTTATAAGGTAAAAGCCTTATTTACAACTTTTGTGTTCTTACAGGGTGGTTCCTGAATCTCCACGTTGGCTCCTGACACGCAAAAAGGGAGAGAAGGCATTGAAAATCATGCGCAGCATTGCAAAACACAATGGGAAATTTCTCTCACCCCATTACTCAGAGGTACAGTCATGTGTTTGAGCTAGAGGTTTTTCCAAAGCTTTCTTAAGCTTTGGAAAGGTTTTGGAAGGTTCAGTAGTGTAAAAACGCATTCTCTCCAAGGGATGGGCAGCACTCTTGAAGAGTCACACCGGAACAGTTTGTTGTCAGTCACACAGCTACTTTGTTAATTGCAAGATGGGAAAAATGAACCGGCTGGAAACATACAGGCTGAAAAATATAAGTTTGCAAAACAAGGAATCAGGTCTTTCTTTTGTAACACTCCTACTTTAAAAACTTGTGGGAAATATCAGAAACAAACCTGAGGGGCAATGGTGTTTCATAGCAGTTGCCATTTTATCTGACAGAGTGAGTGGAGACAGCATGATCCACTTTCCTGGCTCCTTTTCTAGAAGTCTCTTTTACAACTGTAAGAGAAAAGGAAATTAGATTTCAAGTATAAATTTGCTACCGTCCCAACAGGGAGAAAATATGCTGCAAAATTCACAGCTGAGGAAGCTCTGTCTGAGATCACTATGCACAAAGTAGCATGACATGTGTTAGAGCCACAGTCCTTTGGCCAGCAGTCGTGACAGAACTTGAAAGGATTGATGCATTTAATGCAAATAATGCTGCTGTGACATTGCAGCATTTGGCTTGTCCTGTGTTGGTAGCAAATGCCTGGCTCTCAGACCATGATTACTGCAGCATTGGACTTATGTTTCAGTGGGAACAGATGTGGTTAACTGCAGTGATTATGGTCCCTTTCAACCCCAAGCATTCTATGATTCTTGTCCTGGGTGCAGCACTCCAGGTGGGGTCTCACCAGAGCAGAGGGACAGATTCTCTTCCCTCACCCTGCTGGCCACGCTGCTTTGGATGCAGCCCAGGCTCTCTGGGACCCAAGTGCACATTGCTGGGTCATGTCCAACCTCTCACCCACCAGAACCCCCAGATCCTTCTGGGCAGGGCTGCTCCCAGTCTGTTCATTCCCAGCCTGTGTTGATCAGGAGTTGCCTGGACCCAGGTGCAGCACCTTGTTAAACCCCTTGTTAAACCACATGAAATTATGAAAGGACATAGGGGTGTTGGAGTGAGTCCAGAGGAGGGCTGAGGAAAGGCTGAGAGAGCTGGGGTTGTTCAGCCCAGAGAAGTGATGTTTCCAGGGAGACCCTAGAGCTGCCTTCCAGTACCTAAGGGAGAGTTACAAGAGAGCTGGAAAGGGACTTTTGTCAAGGGCATGAAGGAACAGAACAAGGGGGAATGGCTTCAAACTGAAAGAGGGCAGTTTTAGATTAGATATTAAGAAGAAAATCTGCACTGTGAGAGTGATGAGGCACTGGAACAGATTTCCCAGAGAAGCGGTAAATGACCCATCCTGGACAGCGTCCAAGGCCAGGCTGGACAAGACTTTGAGCAACCTAATAGACAGTGGCCTAATAGACAGTGTCCCTGCTCATGGCAAGGGAGCTGGAACTCGATGAACTTTAGTGCCCCTTGCAACCCAAATCTTTCTACCATTCTATGAATCTATAGTCTTTTGCTGGGGCATATACACCAGTGGGATTCCCACATCCAGGTCAGAATTATGCAGCACCAAGGTGCCCCAAGTCATGTAGCAGGAAGTTTGTGCTTCTGCACCCTCCTCTCCACATTCAGCCCCACATTCCTACACCCACTTCCTCTCTAAACATCAGCATTTTCAAATCATCATGTCAGAAAGATGTGTCTTTCCTTGTTTTTTCTTTAAAGTTTTATTTATTTTTTTTCAAAACTATCCATGCTCACGACCTTTAGCCACTCACAGCTGTAACAGATAACCTCCACACATCCAGATTTGTACTGGATCTGTTCCTAGGACCTTTTTAATACAGAATCTGTGTCAGGCTTTTGCTGTGCCCAGGGGAAAGAGAGCATCTCCAGGAAGTGCATGGGTAATGGATCAAGGGTATTTCTCCCATTAACTGATATCAGACTTCTCTTTCATGAAGCAGCTCCAGAATTTCAGGCTAAGTGCTGCAGGTGTGGAGGCTCAGGAAGAAGTGAGAGGCATTATTCCTCAATGCACTTGGGCTCAGATTTCCCAGTATGTCTGTATCAATTTCATCAGCCAAGTCTCTTACATGGCTCTGGATGTTGCAGCTTTCATTTTTTGTTGGCATGCAGAAGCCACAGATGACCTTTATATGAAAAAGGATAAACATTTGTTTCTTTTGCTTTGTGAGTTATGACACTGGTGAGGGTCAACGCCAACCAGAACTTATTAAATTAATTCTAAATTATAAACTCTTTTTTTTTCCAGTTGCTCATATTTATCCTATCATGGAGAGTTTTTTCAAACTAATTTTCTAATTCTTGGTCTCTGTCCAAAACCAGAATGAACTGCAACCTTCTGAGTAGAGCTACTTCTTATGGGAATTGGGGATCAAAACCTGTCCCTTTATCTACAGATTTTTTTCCTACCCTATACAACATATCTAGACATATATATTTCTTGCATACATTAACTTACATATGTAAATATTATATACATACACGTAGGTATAAACCTGCATGGCCCATGAAGAATTAAGCATGTGTAGAACTATATATACAAAAAAATTGTGGGAAAACCGATATGTAAGTTTGCTGGAACATGAAAATGTGAGAGAAGTTATAAAGGGCTCATCCAGGGTTTTCAAATCTTTGGAAACATGGGCCCTGTCACTGAATTCCTGACTGCACTGGTATGAATAGCAAAGCTCTCCTTGACTTCAAAGAACAAAAAGAGGATTTTTTCCCCCTGCAAAGTGTTGACTCTCCATAGTGCTTTTTTTCTTCATCTATAAAAAAGTGCTCAGTCATGCTGGGGGTTATTTTGACTTTATTAAGACATAAAAATACAAGTGGCAGTTGTGCTGAATTTATCTTTAGTTCTCTGGAAATCTAAAACCATATTTGCACAAAGTCACAACTGATGGCTGGCAGCCTGTTCTTATAAACAACAGACATGGCAGCTTTATAACCATATTATGAGAGAGTCCAAGAGCAGTGCAGAAACCCAGCAACCTCAGCCTGCCTCACTGAGGACTCTGGCATGCAGCACAAGTGGCAGTGCTTTGAAGAAAACTTTTGGCTCTGGTTACAGAAGAAAAGTGAGAGGGAGTAGAAAGGAAGTTCAAACAAGTGTGGGGTTTCTCTGTCTTACTTACAAAGCTTTGTGTCAGTCAGTTAGGAAAAAGTCATGTGTAAATACACCCAGCCAAATCTCACTGAAAAGCAGCTGTGCTACCTTATGATATAATAAAACAAATAAAGGGTGAAAGCTTTGGGCTCAGCCCTGGCTGTGCTGATGAGATCCTCAGGCAATGCCTTTGGCTTTACCTGTGTTCTCATCATGGATCTGCATCTTACCTCGAGCTGCTCTGTCTTTTCACCCCTGTCTCCCCTCTGGCCTGGGCTCCTGCAGCTCTGTAAGCAGCGAGGGCTGTGCTAATAGAGAGGGGTTTGCTCCTCTCTTTGCCCTCTTAGGCCTCCTCTCAGGAGGGGTCTATAATGGAGAGTTAAAGCAGCAAGGCTGCCTAAAATCCTTCTAAAAATGGCACAGCAGGTTTAACCCCATGTTGCCCACAGCTGCTTTGAGAGCTGATAGCAATCCCAGCTGTGGCTGCCAGTTCTTGGGCAGTATCACGTTTGGTGCCTGCCTGAAACTGCCTCTGCCTTATCTTCCTTGTGTCTTCCTCACTTGCCAAATGACCATATGAAAAAAGGGTTTTCACCTGGCTTGGTTAAAAACTGCTGGCCAGAGTTAAAAACAGCTTAGATTGTAACTAATAACCTCAATGTAGCTAATCCCTTTTCGGCCCTGCTAGTATTCTGGCTCTGTACTATCTACAGCAATGAACTTCAATGGGTAAACACAGGACTCTGTGAAATCCTGCTCTTTTCTGTTAGTGTTAAACCTTCTAACCAGTAGTTTCATTGAGTGTCTCATTGTGATTGTATTGCAGGCAGCTGAGAGCAGATTTATTACACTTTGTAGGCAATATGAGAACCATTAATTCATACTTAGCAGGTTATTTTTTTCAGGGCAAAAGCCATGTTCAGCACAGCGTGTGTGTATTTTAGGACCCTCTGAATTTCACTGGTTGAATATTTTGTAGCACCCAAGCATTGTCATAGATCTGCTCTTTCTCTCACTCCCGTTTTCTTCCTGCTGCCCAGCTTGCTGCCAGTGATGTTCCCAAACCCATTGCCTGCTGCTCAGCCCCTCTCTCCCTGCTTCCCTCAGCCCGCTGCTTTGCCCTGTCTCCTCCTCCCTGCCACCCCTGGCAGAAGGCAATTCTGTACCCAGTGGCCCTGATGTGACAGTGATTGTGTGTTAACTTCCAAGAAAATCAGGTCAACAAGGAGGAAATAATTTTTCCATTCTCAAGTTAAGATTGGGGAATTTTTAAAATTGATTTTTGCACAATCATCATGAAGGAAAGCCCACAGCTATATCCAGTTATTAGCTGTTCCAACACCCATGCACTGCTCTGGAGTGCTATGAGCAGCAAACTGGCTTGCCAGCACCTTTGCTCACTGGACTGGAATATTGCTGATCACTGTATTTACACAGAAACTGTGTCCCAGTGTGTCTCTCTTGTGCTGGGGTCGGGCAGGACCAGCGAGAGGCAGGATGGCAGCAAAGGCAAAGAGGGCTTTATTCAAAAGGACTGCGTGGCTTTTACAGAGAGGTACGATAGGTTCTATTCTATTGGCTAAGTAACAGAAACATCTTTCTCACACACTGTCCTTGAGAGGAACAGAAAAATAAAATAGAAAAACACCACGTGTAAATTCTTTATACTCAACAAGTTATCACATCTTTCTAGCTCCCTAAAACTTCTCACAAGCCGCTGTGAGAAATGCTTGCCGTTTCTCTCTCTCTGTCCCATTGCATCCCCACCAGTTCCTGCCTGACTGCTGACAGCTGGCTCACTTGTCTCCTCAGATCACTATTAGCAACGAGGAGGTCACCAACCCCTCCTTTCTGGACCTGGTGAGGACTCCCCAGATGAGGAGGAACACACTCATCCTGATGTATGCCTGGTGAGTGCCTGTGTCAGTCCAACTTGTTACCTGGGTGGGGGCTCTTGAGGAAAGATACCCTTGTGACTTTTAGGGTCTCTCCAGCTGCTTGCAACCATTTGTTTGCCTCGCAACACTTTTTTCCTTCTGCTGTTCAGGTTCACGAGTGCCCTTATCTACCAAGGGCTTGTCATGCGCCTGGGAATTATCGGAGGAAACCTCTACCTGGACTTCTTCATCTCAGGAGCTGTGGAGCTGCCCTCTGCTTTCCTCATTATAGTGACAATGGATCGCATTGGCCGGCGCCTGCCCTTCGCCATGGGCAACATCGTGGCGAGCGTGGCGTGCCTCATCACTGCCTTCCTGCCAGAAGGTAATTCCCTGCCCTGGGACTGGCTCTTCGGGCCAATGGCACCCCCTGAGCAAGGATAGTGAAACACACAGGGCTGCAGATGAAAGTAAAAGCATCTAGGGATACAGGCAGCACCCAGCCATGGAACAGCACCCCTTATCTGCATGTAGCACAACACCTTGTTTCCCTGGCACATGGAAGAGCCAGCTCTTTGATGGGTTGTGAACAACAGCTGGGGGCCGCCTTAGAGAAAACTTCTATAAAGGCCCTGCACTCTCTGTAAAGCCAAATGCAAGGGAAGAATATACAAACATAAAGGGAAAATACATTCCCTGACCTGGAACAGGCTTAGTGATGTAGGAAATCAGTGATTTTGGTGAGTCATATTGGTAAGCCTTTTCCTTTACAAACAGAACAATGCAAAACACAACACAATGTAGGGGCTGTGGTTGGCATCACAGAGCTTGTTGCCTCACCCTCACTCTCTCAGGGGTTTGGACAATGCTAAGAGGCTGGGAGAAAGATATGGCTTTTGATTAAGCCATTCTTATCTGGTTCCAAGGACAGAGAAAAGGTCTGATATTGCACAAAGGCTTCCCAGCACTTCTCTCCTTTCTTTAAATTGTTTTCCCTGGTTTTTTGGAGGGTTTGTTTTTGTTCTTGTTGTTGTTTGGGTTTTTGTTTGTTTGTTTTTTGTTGGGTTTTTGTTTGTTTGTTTGGGTTTTTTGTTGGTTTGGTGGGTTTTTGTTTTGGTTTTTTTTAATCCCTAGGGAGGCATTTGGAGGTGCTTTGAATTGTATATAGGATTATGCTTTGCCTTACTGTAGCTGGGGACCAGCAGCTCAATGGACATCAGAAAGGCTTATTCCTCCCCAGAACTGTTCCTATCAAAGTGAGGGACAGTCCTGGCCATCCTAAGAGGTTTTAGTTTCTCAAGGTATATCATGGGGCTTCTCTCAGTAGGAGAGGACAGCCTTGGGATTAAGATACTTACAGTTGGACACTTGAGGTCCAAGCCTGCCTTAAAGAAGTCTGTTTATACAGATGAAAAAAACTGCAGCTCTCAGATCTGAGCCCCTTCACACTGTGTTGCTCACACAGTTCGAGTCCCCTGGCAGAGGGAGGATCCACATGGACATCACCATCCCCTTGGGAATCTGATGGACTGAAGGGATGCCATGGAGATGATGTGGATTTGTTTTCTTCTTTCCAGCCTTTGTTTTTCTTATATAGTTTTGAAAACAGAACTCTTCAGGGCAAAAGCAGTGTCTTGCAACATGGGATGAAGTTTGATGGTGGTTTGTTTGGTTGTTTTGGAAGGGAAAAAACCCAAGTGTCTCATTTTTTGGTTCAGAGAAAACTGAATTGTTTTCTTGTTCTTCCACTGAAGGTTTGAAAAAACACAAACACTGCCAGAGCCCCCTCCAGTGGCAGGGCTCCCCTTTGTGCCAAGTTCAGGCTCGGTGTTCCACTTGCCTCCCTGTCTGCCTAGTCATGGTTAGACCATGCAGGAGACTGTCCTCTCCCAAAAGCGTGACAGAAGTGCTTTGTCACATTCCTTGTCACGGGCTTCCAGAGAGCACCAAGATCTCCAGAGAGGGGCTGCTCACAAGGAGAGGAGCAGCTCTGCCCTGCTGTGTGTGAGTGGTCACTGCATCCCTGTTGATGTACAAGGGCTTTCTGCTGATGTATTCAGGGCAGTGGCTGCTCACCAGAGCTTGAGTGGAACTGGGAGAGCTGGGCAGAGCCAACGGGGCAGCGCCAGGTACAGCCTGTGCCAGGTACGATGGGAGGGGAGGATGACCAGGACTAGCATCATTAGGAGTGGCTAGAAACATCACAAGGGGTAAGTGGACTGCTCTAGGGAGAATCATTTTACTGCAGCCTTCCTGGAGGTTTCTAAGTGATGTGTAGACTCAGGGACATGCTTTAGTAGTGGAACAGCAGGGTTGGGGAAACGGTTGGACTCAATGGTCCTAAAACTTTTTCCAACCTAAGTGATTCTATGATTCTGTGCAGATTTAGAGGTACTTTCCTTGGGGTCAGAAGGCTTTGGGAGGTGACTCAACAGTGTTTCTTACAGCATAACATCTCTCAATAGAAAAATACTCCTTTCTGCAGCACAATTTGGATGTGGTCATGGAAGCTTATGATGGTTATTCTCCCACCCATGCTGTTATGCCCCTCCAGCATCTTGAATAATCAACTCTAGTGATTTCTAATTCTCCAAAGCAGCCTCACATGACGTTTGAAAGCAATAAATGCCAGCGCAGATTGATACCTACAGCAGTGGCCTTTCAGTCTGATTTGCAGTGTTCCTGTGGTATAATTTCTGCTGACAGGCCTGGGGCTCTCAGAAATGCTCTTCTGGTGTGGAAGAGCACACTTCATGCAGAATTGTTTCTTTTTGTATGAACAGATATCCCATGGCTCAAAACAACCGTTGCCACGCTGGGAAGACTGAGCATCACAGTAGCTTTTGAAATTGTCTATCTAGTGAACAGTGAATTGTACCCTACAACACTGAGGTATGTCAAAAGCTTCCAGGAATTTTTCAACTTTTCCCTGTGCTTTTCAACATTTCCTATTTCACTGTCTTTTGGTTAAACTTGGCTCTTTCCAGAGTTTCCCACTCTGAATAGCCACTGCCTAATGTGGAAGGCATATACTGAAGAGATAAGTTTGGAGCTAAGTCCACATTCTACTCCTTAAACTGCTGGCTATTCTGTTTGGTAGCACCTCTCTAATATCTGGTACTTTTTGTCTTTTGCAGAAACTTTGGTGTTTCCCTGTGTTCAAGTCTGTGTGATCTTGGTGGGATCATAGCCCCATTCCTGCTTTTCCGATTAGCAGCCATTTGGTTGGACCTACCTCTAGTTATTTTCAGTAAGATTAAATTTACAATATACTTTTGGTTTAAATATCCTTCTCCTAAACAGAGCTTTTCTTTTGGGTCAAAAGCAGTATGTGGCCTTATCTCCCCCACAGAGCAGTGCTTCTCCACCTTTATGCCTAGAGCAAGAGGCTGAATGGCAAACGGGTGAAATGTGATTTCTCTGCACAGTGTGGAAGAGCTCAGGTCTGCTTGGGTAACTCTGCTGAAGGAGCAGAAAAGAAACTATGTGAAGTGCTTTAAGACTGAGAAACCTTTCAGCTAGGTTCGGTAACTGCATGGGAGTCTGTGGCTACACCAGATTTCTAGGAGGTAGATGTGACTGGAAAAAATCAAAATGAAAATGATAGACTAAGAGGGGAAATTTGCACCAGTGACAACTTTAGCTGAAAACAAAATTGGAAAGACAAAAGACTTTAATCTTTTAAAAGATTACCATTATTTCAAGAAAATACATAAATAGAAGTACAGTGTTCACATTACCTAATTATTAAATTCTGCTGCTTCTGAGGGACAGATGAATTCCTTCTGTCTTAAGTAAACAGCTACAAAATTAGAGAGGATCAGAGTGAACTATGCAACACTCAGGGAACATTTGATTTTTGGCTCCAGCCCTTCTATTTTTGACTTAATACATTATATAAATTATATCTATGCAGGAAATGATTCCAAAATATCCATTCCTAATTCAGATTGTATCTGAATGCTGTTCCCCAAGGAGGAGTTTTTATTCTGAACCACATAATTTACTTTGGCCATGGATAAAGAAGAGAGTATTCAGGAAAATCTCAGTGGTTTCAGGAAACACAGATGCATCTACATGACAGAGCCCTTTGAGAAAAGGCAGATTTGTTCTACATGAGAAATACCACTCTGGTTCCCGTGCTGTTCTTATACATTTGCCCATGTGCACTTACCTCAGGTTTTTGACTTCTAAGACCTCCCTTTGTGGAGATCAGGCTGCAAATGAGCTCCTAGCCCTCAAGGGATTTTGTAAAAGGCTAAATTAATGTAACATAGGGGTATTTGATTAGAATAGGTTAATCAGAAATAGCTGATGCACGTAAAACATCTCACTTCAAATCAATCTGAATAAACTCTTCTCAGTGGATAAATGCTGAAAGTGAAAAAAGTAACAATGTTCTTATTGCTTTTGTATTTCTTCAATGTCCACTGTAGGTATTCTTGCAGCTGTCTGTGGCCTCCTAGTATTGCTTTTACCAGAGACAAAAGGAATCTCATTACCAGAGACAGTGGAGGATGTGGAGCAGCTTCCAAGGTATGAGATGTATTTTCTTACTTATACTTGGGTGAGGTTTCCAGGGGATGTTCTCCACCAACTTTACCAACTCTCATAAAGTATTGATGTTCTCCAGTGTCAAAGTAAATTCCCCAGTTAGGTGGATGCCATGAGCAGGTGGTATTTTCCTCAATAGAAACCTGAACTTTGCAATATCCCGAAGGAAGGCTATTAAAAAAATGTATGGTGATAAAACCTGTATTTTTCTTATAGAGACACAAAGCTGTCCTATGCATCTCTGGAAGCAAAAAGCAACAACAGTGCACAAGAGAGGTGCTGCAAAGCATAGTCTGCAACTCTCTGCTCAAAAAAACCAATCATTACCTCAGTCAAAGCATCCTGTGGAGGAGGGCCCCTTATCATGGATGCAACCCCACAATTTGGGAAGTCATTTAAAAGTCACATATGAGATGGATTTATATTTGAAGAGCTTCAGGCACAGCTTTCCCACTCCTGGCACACAGCAAGCCAGACTGCCCTACAGATATATGGGGAATATTTGCACCTTGGCTAAGTAATTTGAGGTCCTAGTGCTATAAATGAGTTTCAAGGAGAGGCTTTGAATATTACATTAACAACTTTTGCCTGATTCAATGTACAAACAAAAGAAAAGAAATTTTCTATGGAAAAAAATAATGTTTTAGTACTGCAGCTTGGACCACAACTTAAACTACATATTTCCCTGGTTTTTCACACTTATACTCCTCTCCCCTTCTGTTTCAACAGTCATTTTGGAAAATGTGGCAAGAAACGGAAACACCGGGACACCAACTCTTACATTTGACTTTTGAAGGACAGCACTGAGCTAAGAACTTTGTTCTCATGCTGGGAATTCATTCTTCACCTGCCACCACTTCAAAATTTGCTGCAGAATATGGATTAAACTTCATGTTTTCATTCTAAGCACAAGGACATTTAATACAAGTAGTGTATTTTTCTATTAATATGGAATAAATACTTTTTTTTTCTGAGTACATTGTTTGCAAGAAGGGACTGTGGTTCTTCACAGAGAACAGAACAGCTTTAAAAATATGGAATGTCCAGCTCAGTGACCTTGTATTTATTTCTGTATCTATTTGAGACCTTTGTTTATTGTTTTGTTAGGATTTGCATTTGTGTGGGAAGGATTTAAATGGTAGTGCTTGTTTAAATGACCTCGAGGAGGAGAGGATGACTATTTTAACCTGTCCTCCTGTGCCCCTGAAGAATCTGGACCAGCAGAAGTTATGATGGCTGAAGAAGGAGGGCACTGATCAGGGTGACTCTTTCCCTGGTTGACAGGGATGGAAATCAGCAGTGTGCATCAGCAGAATCCCTCTCTGATCTGATCGTCGTCCACAGGGACCCTTTCAACAAGTGCCCTTCTTCTCTCCTTGTTCAAGGGCTTTCTGAAATGTGGAAGCAGTCCTCCTCACCTTTCCAGGGCTTCTTGTAGGAGTCAATCCCTGCACAGGGCATTGCACAGGACAGATGGTCCTGCTGCCCATTAGTGCCTTTCCCCAGACACAGCTGGAGTTCATGTGACACCCCTCATCTCTCCAAGGGAAGGGCTTCTGCCTGCTCTCCTCTGCTGAGGGTTTTTTCAAACACCTCTTTCAAGAGCAGGCTGATTTTTTCCTTTGGAAATCATACTCTCTGCCCATCCCTACAAACCAAATTCCTTCTGCTGCCAAGATGACCTGCAATTTCTGCATTCTGTTCATTATCACTATTTGTCATCTTTCTGTCTTGGGGATAATTTTTTTGGGTTGTTGACAAAGATGTTAAGCTGTTACACTGGCAGGGATGAGCCAGGAGCTTTGATTATGAAGGGAGGTAAGTGTTAATTGGTCCTTTGAAGCTGACATGTAACAGAAAAACTCTCTGGCTCTGTGAGCAGATTCCAGGGACAGACTGCCTTTCCCTTCTCCTGTATGACCTTCATCAAGAATTGTGTCCTGGCCACTGACTGGTGAACAATATGCTCCTTGCAGGGAAGAACTTGAAAAGATGTGGCATTCAAAAGGTATCCTGTTACCAACAGTGAAATAAATAAAAGAAAGTTAATGAGATGTTGTAAAGTACCTTATAAACTCACAAAAAAACCATGTTTGGCACAAGCAAATATAGAACTGAGTTTGGAAGGTTCATACCACAAATCAGTAGCACTATGGTCCTGTCAATGAAAATGAATGATCACTGACCCAGTCTCACCATCCTAGGAGCACAGGAGGATTTCCTGTGGTGAGGAATACACTGCACTTTTCAGCAATTCCCAACTCCCCCTGCCTTTTCCCAGCAACTGCCTTTATCACCAGCCCTTCTGGAGGAAAACAGGGCCTTTAATAATAATCCCAGCCTAATGTTTGCACACTTTTGGTAGTTAGTGATAAAGGCCTGTCTTTCAAGGCTGTTTCTAACTTGCTCTGAGGCATAGCAAATGTCAAAGGTACGCTTAGCAAAAGTCAGTAATGACTTAGAGATATGAAACTAAATTAACATCTCACAACATATATGGCTAATCTACAAGACACTGCACAAAACTGGAGCTACTGCTACAAGGAGAAAACTTCTCCTGGACCAATACAATCTTCTGTAGATAGCTGAAGACGATAGCCCAAGGCTGGAACTGGAAGCTATGGGCTTGCACTGGCCACAGGCTGTGTCCCAGTGAAGGCCCCCAGCCCCAAAACTCAGCCAGCCCCTACTGAAGGCACCTTGGAGAACCAGGGTGAAGTGATCACAAGTGATGCTGGTGAGCTGAACCACCCTCTTCCATTTAGTGTTTCTTTTTTGTGATTTTTTAAAATTGGTGTCTTAAACGCTTTAGCAGCTTGAGAAAGATTGCAGAGATCTTTTAAAACCACAAATTTCCAAATAAATGTGAATAATATTTGACAGCTTCTTCAGTTTGTGGACGACTAAAATGCATTGAGAAATGAGAGATTTCAAAGACTTGTTTCCTCCTTTCAGATTATGCTTTGTTTTGCATGTGTTGCTCAAAATATAATGTAAGTGATAAATTTCAATAGGTAATAGTATAATTCACACACATAATATTCAATGGGATAGTGTCAGAAGTTTAAAAATATTTATTTCTTAAAAATTTGTTTTGTAAAGGACAGCATAAAAAAGCCTATGCATATGTTTTGACTTCTAATCTAGTAGTGCTAAGCAACTTCAGGTGGAGTTTGTATTCGGTCACTGCTTTTGTGCTAACTCTTATCCCTAACAGGGATTTTGTAAGTTGAAAAATCCTTCCATCTCTGTGAGACTCTGTGTTGCCTCCTGAAGGTGTAGTGGGTACATAATGTGGTGCATGACCAGCAGTCTGGTAATGGTGGGGTTACACTCTTGTGGGCGAGAGATGACGGATGAGGTGGTGGTACCAGATGAACGGCTTCAGCATGGGAGAACCCTAAGCCAACCCTGCTGCATGGAGGTGGAGGCACCTGGGCATGCAGACCACAGGACAGGCTGTTTGTTCAAAATAAAGTTATTCTAAATTCATAGGTGCCTCCAACTGCTTAATACTTGCAGGAAAGTGCCACAAGCTTCTCAGGAGGCATAGTGTGTGTCGCTATGCCTAAGATGCATGTGCTGACACCAAAATGGCTGTCGTGACCCAGCTCACTCAGTGAGAGGCACCTCTTCACTGAGGGCTTGAAGTCTGTCAGCTATAATTGTCCTGCACGTGTGTCCTCCAGAGGCACAGTGAGAGATGTGAGGTACTCAAGAGACAAAGGGTCACTCTGTACCATCACCACATGCACACAAACAATGTGACCTCAGAAAGCCAACATTGTTTTTCCCGTTGGCAAAGAGGTTTCTTGGACCAACAAACAGATGGAAGTGCTATTTTGGGTCAAATGTGCCACTGCCACTACATGTGCTGGGTTACTTTATCCAGTCTGTGCAAATGGTTACCACAAAAAGTGACAATTTTTATTGCCCTTGACAGTCTTGCAGAAGGAAAGGATCACAACTGGCACTGTTTGAAGCATTATGAGGTGGGACTTTTGTGGTCACTCAGGCATATCCAGGCAACCCTAGCCAGTTTGGCAAGGAGAGCAGGGCCAATGGTTTCTGTCTATGGCTTGTATGGATAGGTATTAGCCATGCCTTCAAGAGTTCACATCTGAAGAGCTTAATAAATTAAAGCCCAAGCTGCAACACAGAATTTCTGTTGTCAGGGAAGAACTGTACAAATCTCTTGGCTGACTTAATGACCAAAGTGGATATATATGGAAAATATGCAGGAGGGTATTTGTGCTCAGTGGGTCTCTCTGACCAGACAGGTGGGCAGTGTGTACTTTATCAGAGCTGCTCCTGCTCAGAAAGGCAATGCCCTGAGATGATTTCATCTTCCAGAACCTGACTTCAGATGTAGAAGCTTCCAAAACCACCCTACCACCTAACTATGCTTAATAGTTCTCATCTCCCTTTAAGGCACTGGCAGAAAAAGACAAATCAAACCAAAACTCTAGGATGCAACACATCCCTTCTGCATGTGCAAGCTTACAAAAAAAAAAAAAGAAAAAAAGACAATTTTAAAATGACGTGGAGTTTGGCTTGTCTGGGAGTGCAGAAAATGGACAGGACAAATCCCAGCCCAGGAAGTAGCTGTGTTACTTGCAATGGCCTCAGCACATCCTGGGGATGCCAGAAGGACCCCGTCCAGAGCTGGGGGTCTCCAGATGCCTGTGGGGAGCTCCCTGCTTTATCTGCCAGAGAGGCAGGATGTGAGCAGGAGTTCATAGTCAGCAATTGTTTCACTTTGGCAAGCATGAGTCAAGCTTTCCCTGGAAAGCATTTCAAAAGGTTTAAGCTTACACTCCCTATAACCACATGTGTACATAATTTTCTTTTAGAGGAGAAAAATTTACATCTAACAATTATTTAGTCAGATAATTTTATACAAGGAAATAAATGGGCACTATGGGTACACAATTTTATAATATGTAGATGCATTGTCACTATTTGTGGTACCTACTGATAGATATTTTCTTTTCTTTTCTTTACTAAGGACTAACCAAGGTGAGGCTGTTTTTTAATTCATCGTTTTATATCTTTGATGCAACATTTATACTTTTGTGACACGTGTATTTCCGTAACGATAAAAAATAAGTAAACACAAACCAAATGTGTTTCCTTCCTTTTTTTTCCCATCCCATGTATTTAATGCTATCAGATATATCCAATAAAACTTCACAGGCATATAAGATATGTACTGTGAGATTCTTCTTTGGTTTGTAGCATCAAATTGGTAATAGGTTCAGACAACACATAGAAAATAAAAAGTATCCTCATTTCTTCATATGTTAGAAGCAGAACATCTTGAAAATGATGACCTTAAAAGAAAATGTCATTGCAGAGCTAAAAAAAAATTAAAATGCAGGTGTCCAGTTACAGTTAAGGTTGGAATTTTCAACATGTATTTCAGAGGTGGGTAAGTCTATTGTCAGATATAGCATACAAACTATAGAACATATAGAAACAGGGTGACAGACTGTCAGCTGGGCTTCCTGGCAATGACTACTAATTTATTGCAATTTAAAATGGATGATCGTATTTATTTTGCTTTCTCATGAATGATTGTAGCTTTAATGCACTTGGAATCTTGCATTGCTGACGTGCATGCTGCTTTCCAGGAGAGGGCAGTCCATACCTAGTTTCAGTTGTTTTCCATCACACTTTTAATCCAAGGAATGTAGTTGGAGACTCGAACATAAACACCAGGTTTCATGGGTTGGGCACAGCCAAGGCCCCAAGAGGTGACTCCATGTTGGACAAATTTATCTTGGTCCAGACAGACTAGAGGTCCTCCACTGTCCCCCTAAACAGCAAAAAAACAGGATGATTCCTTCTTGGACAGACCCATGGCCTTCCCACAGGAGGCACAGAAGTAGAAGTACCTCCTGCATGCAAAGGACACAGAAGTTATAAGGAAACACTGGAATTCCAGCAAGGCAAGAGTTTTCCATACATTTTGTTGAACACTTTTATAATAAAAGCCCTATTCATGCCACCCAGGCGTTACATTTATTTTTGAAGTAAGGGGATTTATTGAAAAAGAATCTGATTGCTCTGGTCAACTTGAACTGTGCTTCCTCCCTTAGTCTCTTTTCTGAGGTCTTCATGGGTTTCTCTTGTTGCTAGATGATCCTGTGGCACTGATACTTGGAAGTTCATAGTTCCTTTGGCCCCTGTTTTGCCTGCATGGCAGGTTCCACTGCATCCTTCCTTGACTGCTAACTGAGATGCTAACTGAGCTAGCTTGGACACTGGAGGTAATCTATCTGAGACTAGCAAGGGGGCCTGGGGAAAGAAAATCAGGCCTTTTGTCATTCTAAGTTGGCTTCCACACACCCGACTTGTGCAGCTGCGCATTACCACATGCTCTGGATTTCAGGCTTATCTGAAAAATTGCCCCACTTCCCAGCAGCAGACAAGGGAGCAAGGAAAGAGAAGAATACATGAGCATTTTTCAGCTCAGATACATGTGGTGTGGTAACATCCCAAGGATAATTCTGGGCCTCTAAAGCCCAAAAATTCGATCTGAATGTGCTTACGAGTGATTCTCATGCTGACAGACTTTCTTACCTGGCAGGTATCTGTGCCACCATGAATATTCCCAGCACAGAGCTCGTGCTGTTTAACTCTACCATTCAAGAATTCAGGGCGGTTGCATATTTTATTCTCGATTACGGGAAAGCCAGTTTCCTTTAAGAAGCCCTTACCAGAAGTACCTTTGCAAATAAAAATGAGATGAAAAAAGAATGAATGACAAAGGTAATTATCATATTCACAACACACAAATATCAGAATATGGATAAGCAATAAAATCAGCATAGAGTGCACTGTGCATACACTTCCCAGGCCCAATATGAAGATATACCAAAATCAGTAAGCATTATCAGCATTACAGTACTTAACACCTTCTACCACCCACCATTGACCTTCCTGCTCTCACAGTACATCCATTTGGATCCAGTACCCACAGATACTTGGGGGAGTCATTCCCAAGCCATTTTATTTCTCTATATCTGAATTTTGTGCAGAAGAAATTAGGTAGTAAGCAAACAGTAGTAAATGGCATGATGGGCAAGGAGGCAGAGAAGGTACCAATACACTTCTGAACCAAGACACAGTAAGAGGTTTTGAAAATGAGGGTTTTATTTGTGTGAGATGCAAACCAGCCTGGCTGGGAGGAAGAATCACTCAAGAGCATGAGAAAAGTCACATTTATGTGATTAAGAAATAACCTAAATCTAGAAAAACTTTCCATCCAATTGGGCAAAAGCCCACTTTGGGGAAAAGCGTATGGACTGAGAGAGAAGTGACTCCTAAGCTCTGCTTCTCCTCTTGTAGCATCTACTTAGAGGTTTTCAGTTTATATGGCATTGAATGATTTAGGAAAATCAGTGTCAGAGAGAAACAGTGGGAAGTTTGGCAGCACTTGATGAATTTTGATGCAACAAGTTTTTCATGAATAGCTTGTGTGGGGCACAAGAGAGGGCACACTTTGGATACAAGTATATACCAGTCTGCAAACATGGAGCTTTTAAATGTGTTCATGCTGTCTCACCTTTTGTATCCCCCCAGCCTGTCACATAGCACTCCTCTCTTCCTCCTAACACAGAGTTTTCTTTTGGTAAACAAACGGGGATTACATGATTATTAATGACTGCTGGTCTGAAATGAACAAAGAGGAAAAATCATTAGCACAATTATACTTAATACTAGGTTCTAATTCAGGTTTCTAAAAAGATTTTATATATATTTAGCCTTTTATAATTTAAATCCTTAGTTTCAGTTGAGTTTTTTTCCTGACATGCAAAACTGCTTTTTAGCCTCTAAACCCACAGAAAGTGATACACAAAAGAGAAAAGTCTGAAATGGATAATGACATAAAAAGAACCAACAATAATCCAGGAGAATGCTTGGAATTAGGCTAATGCATAGCAAACAGAACCTAATGACAAAACTATTACAAAAGGTATAATTTAACACGTAGGTGTTAGATTGCTCTTTCTGCATCTAGTCTGGTTTTAAATCACTTTCTGTCAGGACATTTGGCTCACAGCAGAACCTAAGTCCATCTGGCTTGCCATCTGACTTGCCTTTGGGTGCAGCAAAAGCTCATTTAGAAGACCACATTTTTAAGCTGACCTTGCATCTGTTTCAGACATACACTGCAGCCACAGCACTGAGAGCCCAAGCACCACACATTCACATCTGCTGGCAGCTGCATGGACAAATTCCTTTTCATTGCACAGTTCCACAGAGAGCATTTCCAATGAATGAAAACAGATGCAAGAGGGGCCATACTGGGCATTACATCAAACTCTTTGCCTGCCCACTGGCCGGCCCTGCTGGAAGAGGAAATCCCCCCACCACAGCATGGAAACAGCATGGAGTGGCATCATGTTAATATTGCAGGTTTCAATCATCATTACCTTATCAAGCATGTAGAAACACAGACTGAAAGCTCTCCTTGACATTACCTCCTGCTATTCTGCTGCCACTGCCTCACCTTGCAGCAGCTGACACCCAGTGCATTTCCAGCCTGGCTAACTGTCCCTAGCCCTCCTCCCCTCCCAAAGGCAGCCTTTCCCTTTCTGAAACCCTGGAGCCTCTGCAGAAAGGGAAGAAAGAGGAGGTCTCAAATCACTAATTGAACACAGAGTACACAGAAACACTCATTTCTACAACACCAGCGTCCACTTTTTAGTCATCTTGTCCCATGAGAACAAAGGAGTGCTTCAGGTAAGAAGGTACCTGCTCAGTTTGAGCAGGGCAATATCTGCTCTGCGTGGCTCCTTGATCAACTTCTCTACCTCGCGTATTTGTACCGATGGCTCTGCTGCTTTTTCATTGTGTAATCCAAGGTACACTTTATATGCAGCTGGTCGTGAGGACCTATTGGAAATGATTGCACATGGTGAGCTGATGAATAGACAACCAGAACAGAGACCACTTACAATGTTCACCTTGCTCCATCAAAGCCAGATAGCCACCTTTGGAGTAAACTTAATCCCTTATAATGGCACAGGAAATCAAATTGGCAGGAGTTATCACTGTCACTCTGCTTTACAGTCAAAATTCAGCTTTAATGAAAGACAAATAGACTTGGCTCAATTCTAAACTGCTTGCAAGCTGTTTGCAACCAGCTTGGGTTAGTTATTAGGTCTCCTGTTTCTCCTGTTTATTTCTATCTCATGTAAGAAGTTGCTGGGGGAGACTGTAACAGATACTTACTTTTCTAAGCAGTGGGCAGCAGTAAGAACCCATTTAGGATCTATCAGAGTTCCCCCACAGAAATGCGAGCCAAAACTGTAATAGAGCAAAATGTCATGAAAAGGGCAGTGGTTTAAGAAGGGAGTTAATCCTACTGTAATTTATCAGGTAATATTTCCAACACGTGTGGCTTCACAAACTAAAGACATTACTCCACAATTTCATTAAGAAATGCTTCTCTCTCCTATAATAATGCTTCTTACAATGATAGTAAGAATCCGTGGACATTTTTAGGAGGCTTTGTATGAAAACACCTAGATCTTTATTCTTAGTCAGTGTTTCTATTACCGGAAAACACTGTGTGCAGTGAGGTTCACCATTTTAGAGATTTTGACTTTTTCTAGCTCTAATCACAGTCATAAAGCTCTGCAACTGGCCTTGATTCCCAGTTTTATTAATAATTTTGCCAGTAGGATCAAATGTTTACATGGAAGGACAGATCAAGAGGTGTACAAGCCATATTGTTGCTTTTATTCACTGGAAACTGATTCTGTTGAAGAATATAGTGACAGATTTTAATTCATTTTGCCTTCTACTGAAAATGTTCTTGAAATTAACAATTAACAATTGACTTGTCACAAAATAGGTTGTTCTTGGTTGTCTAAATGACCTTCTTTAAGAATAGCACAATGTTTAGCTTTGAGCTATTTTTAAATGAAAATCAAGTTTAGAATGCCTGAACCACTTACTGTAACACTGTATGAGAGGCAATATTTCTTTGCATGTAGAGTCCAATGTAATGGGGAATAACCATACCTGGTACGGAGACTGATCTGCCAGGGCCAGGAGTGTGGGTGTGAAATACACCCTGCAACAATCCTTTGAGCACACAATTTTGGTCTGAACTTGGATTTCCCACATTCATACTGAGGAGGAGCTTCAGAATAAGAAAACAATATCTCTGTAAGGAACTTAAGTGATTTGCTATATATTCACAATGAACCCAGTGAACTAGAAGGGGAACCTGTCGCATTTGTCACTTCAGCTTCTGATTCCCTTCAAGTAATTCTATACCATAAATCACATATATTTTGTTAGGTCACCTTCATCTGGAACACCTAAAAATGCCTAGTAATTTTTTTTTCACATACAGTTCTCAGTGGCCAGCAAATTACACACAAGTAGCTCTACAGTCAGATAGAAAAAACCCCAACCAAACAAACCCAAAACAAAAACAGAAGGGGAAAGAGAAGAAAAGAGAGAGGAAAAAGAAATAAATTCTACAACCATTTTTAAAGGATCTCTTATGGACATCAGCAGTGTAGAAGTTGCATTGGCAGATGTTTTAAACTAATCTTGGTGGTTCAGCATATGAAATTCTAATGCTGTCTCTGAGGAACAAAATTTTATCAACTCTTATCTTAAGATCAATTGGTACTTAGATCTCTCTGAGTTATTAAATAAACTAGGTCTTATTTGGCCTTGGTGAACTGAGTCTTATCAACATAGAATTTAGAATTTTGTCAGCAAAAAGAGGTAACTAATGAAATTAAAAGCAAAACCCATGTTGCCTCTGTTCTTTAGATTACCTTCTGAACAAAAAAACCCCAGCATTAATTTAAAGAAGAAATGGATCACCTAAATACAATACAATAGTGACGTGAAAATGTGATTTTTTTTCTTTCAGAGTCCCAGCCCAACATGTTCACTGCAGTAATACTTTCACTGGTCCAGTGTGTTTACAACAACAACTTTCTTTTTATTGTGTGCTCTGTTTTTGGGTTTTGATCTGAGCACATTTTCTTCTGCTCATCGCTGAGGGGATAAAGCAGCAAGAAAGTCACCCTTCTTTTGAGAGCTACCTCTCTTCCTAGCATAGCTTTTGTTGCTGATAGACATGAAAGGACTGGAAACCAAAATGTCATAAAACTTTCTCACTGTACACTTTGTTGCACCACCTTATTCAGAGCTTGTTTACTACCAATTAAGACAAAGGGCATTTGGTTAAACATTTAGGGTCAGGTGCATTTTGCAGTCATCAGATACAGTACAATATCAGAGGAGGGACAATCTGGTTGTCATCCAGAACAGAACCAGAGCCACATGAGCAGGGAGTGCAAAGATTTTGCTGGTATAAGAGCATGCCTTGTTCAGCAAGGCCTCACACAGAGTTATGCCAGGAGATCAGGCAGGGGCAGGTAAAATTTCTGCTGGAACTGCCCATTTTGAAACACATGACAAAACCCCATAAGCTTCAGTAGCCTCCATATCTTGTGGTGTATTTGGGGCTTTCAAGGAAGACCAATCTTAAGTCTTCAGACACAGACCCTGAGAACATCATTTCCCAAGAGCCTTAATTTGTAATCTATATCTATTGCACTTAGATCAATCTTTCAGACTAAACAGCAAGTACTCTCCAGCTGTTATAAAAAGGTACAGGAAAGGGAGACACTAGTCCTTAAGGGGAAGGGGGTCACTAGTTTTTAAAGGAATAATTACGGCACTTGGGAATGTCACAGTACTCCCAGGCTTTTCTCGGGTCTGTTGTGTAGCACCAAGGTCCATTCACATCTCCATCAGGATTCCTGCAATACTGTAACAAAGAACAAAGGCACCAGCTATTAACCAGGGAATAAAAAGGCCAACCAATTAAAGCTTTAAAATAAAATAAAACAAAATTTGGGAAATATTTTTTATTTTCATTTTTATAAGTGATTTCCCATTCCTTTTGTCAAAATATATTTCATTTTTCCATTTGCTCTGTGACTTTGGAAAAGGATAATAAAAATCAGACTTCCTCAACTGTCTTCAGACATTAAGCTTCACTAGGGCAACCTTGTATTTCTGAGATCTCAAAAATTAGGAGATCTTGACTTTGGATGAAGCCTTCTAAGGCACCAAAAATACTTCTGCTTTCCCTGCAGTAAACAGGAGCAGTAGGATCAGTCCTGAGGTCTTTCCACACCCACTCTGGCTGTATGACTCAGGGACAAGTGAGTGTTGTGTAAGCTGCTCTTGCTCAACCTGATGATGCCTGCGGTGATGCAGGGCTGCAGTGTTCCCCTCATGCAGGTGCTGGTTAGCTGAATCACTCTCTAGGTTTTCCCTGGGCATACTGACTGGTCCCTGCTCAGAACAGACACCTCACACAACTGCATGCTACCAGGTATCTTTTCTAGTTCCCTTCCCTATCCTGAAACATATCCCATGTCTTAGAGAAAAGGAGAAAATATTTACTACCAATAGCCCCTGACAAATGCAAAACCAAAGAATTTATGACAGGCAGCTTTTCAGGGGAAGTTTCCCCAATCTGGAATTCAATACAGGGTATGTGATGCCATCAAAGAATTGACTAAAGCAAGTTCTAAAGTCATCTACCCGGTAAAAAAATAGCTCAAGCTGTCAACAGTCAACATCAAACAAGCTCTTTATATCACATACAAAGCTTGTCACAAATCAGGGAAATACTGTAAATGGGATGTTACAAGTCTAAAGAACTGGTGATGAGTACATTTGTTAGGACTAGGGAGTTGAAGGTTAGAAAGGGATATTGGCTTCCAGGATGGTCAGGTACACAGCCCTGAATAAAGGGCTGTGGCAGAAGCTGGAGGGCTGAAAGGGAATTATTGGGGAATGGGGGGCTACAATCCATGAGCTATGTATCTCAAGCAAACATTGAATTCATCACCACGTCACCTGTCCCTGGTACTACTGAAATCTATGAGCCCAGGCGCTCTTTCTATCAGAGGAGACAGAGGCATTGCCCACAGACCAGCTCTGGTTAGTCCTCAGTAGTGAGGAGAAGCAAGTGCCCATCTGAAGCCCCTTGGATGTGCTGCAGAAGCATTCAGTAGAGCTTCTGGGCATCTCTGTGTCCCACAGTGACCACACTGGTCATGTCAGTAACAATTATCATGATCAGGTTTTTAGATTGAACTGAGGAAAAGAAATTAACAAAGACCTGTCACCAAATGCTCGCTGAGGGACCCTGAAAAAGACAGGAAGAGCTCAATGACAACAAGTATTAAATGAACAGTTGTTTACATTTTTTTCCAGGCCTGCTCTTGGATGAGTTGTGGGAGTGAAATACTCGTGGTTATGAGGTTTCTGAGAGCTCCACTCTTGACAAGTCCTGCCCCTTGCAGTTTTTGCCACTGTGCCACGGTAGTCGACACCATTTTCAACAATGCACTCTGTGAAAAATGAAGGAAAGGAAATGGTTGTTAGCTGTGAGCTGTTGGGCCACATCCTTACTTCATGGTGGTGAAGCAGAGATAAATTTGAGGAAATACTACTATAATTTACACATCCTACATATTATGTAGATGAGGAAAGAAGGGCTACATGTTGTCAAGGATGACTAACAATGATATTTTCATTTCCTTGCATCTTAAAAATTTTCTTCATGATCACACAAGTCATAAATAAAAGAAGCTTACATTCAGTCAATCCTTCAAGACTCCAAAAATCAGGACTACAAAGACCATGCACTCATAAAGTATTTTCCCTGCAGACACTGATATCTGTTCAATGTCACATTAGTAGGTAAAATGCAGTAACATGTATTTAGCCAAAATTATTAACCTTCTAATCAGTAAAATATGTCATAGCAAAAAAAAAAATTATAAAAAGAAAGCTGCAGTACTCTGACCATCTACTGCATAACAGAGTTGCATCTGAACTGAATCAAAAAAAGCCAGCTGTCCTCTGATGGTAAGTGGAACCCTAGAAATGTGAAAGCATGGCACAGAAAAAGACTTTTTGGAGCAGGTGCCAGCAAAATGCCATCACTGCTCCATTTCTGTCATTGCTAGTTGCCCTCCCACAGTAGTGTGGAGACTAGTAGTCCCCTTCTTTCTTGTGTTTCCAATATTGCCAGATGTAGCAGGTAAAAGATGTGATATTAGCCTAAAATCTAATGCAGAAACTCTGCTATAAAATTCTACAAAAACGCTCAGAATTAAATTCTGTATTTATTTAGAGTTTCCTGTATTTCATCCTCATTAAATTCTTGGAGGTGTTTCCATAAAAACCAGCTTCCTGGTTATGAGCATTTCTGGGGAAGCTGAAAGTATTCTCACCACGGTTTGTTTCCTCTGTAGTCTGAGGAGGCTTAGGTACAGTCTGTAGCCCCTGGTCGTCACATTTCTTCAGGTTACAATACTCCCACCTCACACTGGGGTCGGTGGTGTAGCACCACGGACGGCTGTCGGCATCCGGGTTTCTGCAGTAATTTTGGCTCAGGCCCCTGCAAATGCAAACATATTATATTCCTATCTGTGCCATTGCCCTGGGGAGAGCTCAAAAGAACATTTAGAAAGCAGATCTGCTTCAGAGTTAGCATGTACCATTTATCATGTACATTCTGTCATGGCCAGTTGAAATCATTTTTACAGCAGAAAGAAATCAGGACACATACATTAAATATTTAAATATGCAAATACTTATTCACTGATTAACACTTAAAGTAGAATATAATTTAAAAATCCAGATAAGTAAATGCATACATGTATAGCAAAGATATAATTTATTTTATTTTTTTTAAATATGGCAATAGTTTTTAAAAAGGAATAGTTTTTTACATTTTGGAAAAAATAAGTGATAAATATTAGGAATAAGAAAACAATCTATCCCTTCTTCAAAGTTTTAATGACTTGCAGACTAGGAAGCAAAGACAATCTCATGAATAAATTAATGCATAGAAACAGTTCATTTCAGCATAAGGGAAAATTTATTATAATTATGAATTGCCTTAGAAGCAATATAGAAACACACACAATTAATTAGTCTAAAGTATAATAGTGACACCTCTGGTTTCTTTCAAGATGAAGTGAATAAAAAATGTTTCCAATATAAAAGAAGAAAAGGAAGGGATTCTTTTTATCTAGTACACTCCCTTCCCAGCTTTATAATCATTGCTATGCAATGATGATGCAAATCAAAACAAGTTCACGAATGACCACTGTCCAATGAAACCTGGAAATGGGAAACACACGTACGCATTTGGGAAGTTCTCTGCCGTTTTGTTGTGCCGGTGTGGCGACATTGAGCTCCAGGCTTGGCATTTCTTTCCCGAGCGAGTGAAAGAAGCTGTACCACGGTAAGTCACCCCATTGCCCTGATAGCACTCCTCAGTAACTTCAGCCTGCTCAGGCACATCAACAGCTGTAGTGAATAACAGAAAACAATCTCTTGCATCTTAACACTTTGATATTGATAATTAAACATAGATGGACAACAGAAAACAAGAAACCAGAGTATCTCATTGACCACCACAACATGCCCACTGCAACGGAATCCTTCCCAGACAGTAGATCAAAAGGAATATTTCAAAAGATACTTCCAAAAATTATATTATATGCTAGATTAAAAGCACTTATACTTAATTTTCCTGTCACACATGGGGATTTATTTCAGATAACAAGCCAAATAGTTAAGATATGAACCAAATTTTTTTCAGGATGGAGGCTGCCTGTGTCTTTGTCATACAACTATGTGTGGAACAAGACTACCTTGTGTAAGGAGAGTTTTCTTCTCATCGTTTTCTATGGTGTCTTGGTTCAATGCTCCTAAATTATCTCAGGTTTTGCTACACACTCAGTTTTTAAGGAAGTGGCATGTAAAGCTAACTAACTTTTCCATGGAGCATTTAAAAATCTATTGGTGGAGGTAACCACCACTGGGCAAAAGGAAAAGACTTCTTTTACTGCAAAATTTTGTGATCTGAGACAGCAGCTGACTTAAAACCTTCTGCACTTGGCCACCAGACTGAACACACCAGCCTGGGCTCCACATCAGACCCAGGAGCTCAACTAGACACGGCAATGCCAACAGTGACAGCAGCAATGCAACTGAGCAGAGTCACACAAGATTTTTCAAAATAAACCATGATGGCCCTTCACTTCGACTTGTCTTCTGTTCTTACCAGGGGCCTCTGGCTCAGCACTGTCACAGGAGGGGATGTTGCAATACTCCCACCGGGCAGATGTGTTGGTGGTGTAACACCATGGTCTCTTCTCACCATCAGGATTTCTGCAGTAGTTTTCATCTAGGCCCCTAGAACAGAAAAGTTGACTGATCAAAGTCTGTCTTGGAAATCTGTTAAAAGTTATGAACAAATGGAGAATCTCTTGCTGCCTAGTTTAATGTATTTACTGATGCCATTTGTTACATGAATAATTGCAATAATTCGCTGGTGTTTCGGATGTGCTAAACCAGATACCTGCACAGCTGATGGATGAATTAAGAGACTGTAATACTTTGAAGTCACGAGTAGCACAGCAGAGAGAGTCTAGGGTGAAAGAATCTAGCCCCAAGCAAATGTCATAGCTGTACCCTTCTTACTCCACATGGTTTCATCTGAGCAAGTACAGTAAAAGGATGAAATGAGGAGGGAAGGAGTCAGCCAAGAAGAACTTGAAAGTCAGAAGAGGAGACACCTGTATTCAAGAACAAAGAAGTCAATAAAAAGAAATGTATGACAAAAATGAAAATATGAGATCCAGCAGGTGACGAATGCTGGTGTAACTGAAGGACTTTGCAATACAGATGAAGAAAACTGAAGTAATTTTGAGACTTGGTATTTCTCATGGACACAGAGTAACAGAGGGGTTTCACTTACTGGCAGGGATAGTTTTCTGGAGTGCGAGCATGTCTGTGGGGAGACTGAGAACTCCAGCGCTGACAGGTATTTCCTGATTCAGTAACAGATATTGTGCCTCGATAGTCTTCTCCTCTTCCTGAGAGACACTGGCGTCCTGGTGCAGGAGGTGGTGGGGGTGTTGCTGTTACAGAAAAAGGAAGAGAAATTAATCAGTGCCTTCTAGATATAGTAAAAAACTAAACCAACAAACCACTCTGATCTTTATAATCAAGTGGGCTTTTTAGATTTCTTTGCAGGTAAGTGCTTAATATCAAAATACTTGAAAAGTCCAAAAGGCAGATAAGAGATCTAAAGATATCTTTCTCCCATTTTGAGTTCTTCACAAGCAGTCAGGCTGCCTGAAGGGCATTTGCATCTGCCCCTTTACAGCGGCCAGGATACAAGACGGGACACAAAAGTCAGGATGTGAAAATTCTAGCAGCCTCGTAAGAACAGAGCTGAAAGCGAGCAAGCGGTAATACTGTGAAGAAAACTGGGGTGAAAGTGTCTGGCCCATCAGTGATACAGACAGGTGCATGTGTAAAACAGACATACTCTGACTGGTGAGAGACAGCAAGATGAGGTCTAGTGAGACGTCCCAAGAAAAAGTATAGTGGCAAGGCCTTCAGGGGAAAAGAAAACTGAAAAGGTGGAGAATTCATTTGGAAGCGCAAAGCAAAAGCCAAAGTATTTTCAGGAAGAGTGAAACTTCTTGGAATCAAAAGAGGAGCAAGAGAAGAAAAAGCAGAAATGCCTGGTCATAGGAAAACACATCAAGGAAGGGAGATGTGCTCCAGACAAAACCATTAGAAATGCCTATGACAGAAATGTCTAGCCTCAATAAAGCTATCAGAAGTTCATTTTAAAGTGATTAATTTTTTTCTTTGAAATAAAATTCAGCTGTCTTTTATAGTTTTCTTTATTTTTGGGACCTCTTCTGTTTGTTCTAGATCCTCACACCACTCTGACTGGAAGAAGCCTACAAGCCAGACTCACTGCAACGAGGAATGTCACAATATTCCCAGCGTTTAGTTGGACTGGTAGTGAAACACCAGGGCCGAGGTTCTCCATCAGGATTACGACAATAATTATTCTTCAGATCCTTCTCTGGAAAACTGAACCAGAGAAATAAGATTTTTAGGTTTTAAGACACACTCCTAATAGCTGTAACAATTCTCCTGTCTGGTGCAGGGCGTTCGTCAGCCCACCACTGGTGATAAAGAGACCATCACAGAACCTGACTCACTTTTCTGGGAGGTATCCATGGGAGTGAGGTAGCTGGGAGTCCCAGCGCTGGCACTCAAGTCCAGACGTTGTTGTTGCAACTACTCCATGGTAGTTTTCTCCACTGCAGTGCATGCACTCTACTGTAGGAACAAAACAGAGTAAGGACAAGAGAGACAGAAAACCTCTGATGAACTCATCCAGAAACATTGCCACTTGTCTCACGTGAAGCACAAGAGCCTGATCAGAGCACAAGGCTGAAGTACGGCCATTTTTTGGCAAAGTAAAAGCTTAGTTTCCTTGGTAAGATGACTTTAACAAGCTGATTACATTTGTAGTATTCCATGAAACCCTCCCCCCCAAAACAACATTATAGACTACAGGCTTTAAAAGAGCTAAATTGAATCTATTGAGATATAATTTAAAATCTGTACTTTATTACTGTCACATTTTATTGAGTTCTGCAGTTGCAACTGTCATTTTGTTCAATTCTAATTTTATGATATATGAATACACCATATGCCTTTTTTATCTAGGGAAAAAAATCTCCGTGTTGATGTTTTCAGGGTCTTTTGATATCTTCCTTGTTGATGTTTAAAAAGTTTTGGAAAATTTCATGTTGAACTAAATTCAAGTTTGAAATAAATGCTCAATTGAAAATAAAAGTGTCTGAATAGCTTTACATTCTTGAACACATCTTGCAAAAATTGGAAAGAAGTCAGTACGTGTATCCTGACCTTCACACTCAGGGATGTTACAGTAGTCAAATCTGGTATCCGGATCTGTTGTGTAACACCAGGGTCCCTTTTCATCCTTGTCAGGATTTCTGCAGTAGTTTTCCTCCAGTCCTGCATTGGGATATTTTTCAGGCGTGTAACTGGAACAGAAATAAATGGGATTACAGAATAAGGAAAGTGTCCCAATTATTCAGCTGAGGACTCTAAAACTAAAATCTTTATCTGAGGACAATTTTGTAGATGCTGGTCTTTAGACGGCCCCGAAGAGTTACTGTGTGCAATTGCTGAAGCATTAGAAGTGCTACAATGATAGACTTCAAGAAATACAGTGGCTCTGGCCAGTTTTGCCCTTAATATGTGCATTTTCTTTAGCTATTGGTTTCCAGCAGTTATTGCTCAGGCAGGGTACCGTGTGGCATGTAGGCAACTGCCTCCTCTGGGATATGTTCCCTGGGAGACACAATGAGAACGACTTGCTGAAATGTGAGAGTCCTCTGTAACCTGAATGCTATAGCTTCTGAATAGAAGGTTACTAAATAAACGCAGTTAGGGGTTTTTTATTAAATACAAGAAATACTGCCTTGTTAATTGTGGATTCACTGATAAAATGATGCACCTCTATCTCATCTGCCACATGTTATACCTTTAGCCAAGAGAAATTCTTGCTCTGGTGAGACAAATGAAAAATTCTGATTTCAGCAGACCCGGATGTTTCTCTGTCTAGTGTTTTGCTCATGTAAAGCCCATAAAATTTAATGGCGACTGCCAAGACTGACAGTGTCTCTACTGATCATGTAGCACCACTTAGAGGTCTCTGTGTAATAACTCAGATTGGAGAATTATCTTATTCTGGATAGGTACAGAAAAATATTTTATAAGGAGATTTCTAACACCAAAAAAATTGCTTACAAGACAAATTAGCACACATGTATGGCTTGACAAAATTTCAGAAAAACATATAAACAGATATGAAAAGACCTTACTTTGGTTTATGTGGGGCATTATCAGCCCACTTCTGGCACTTCACACCTTTCTGAGTTTTGGCTTCTGTTCCTCTGTAATCCACTCCTTTTCCCTCCTTGCATTCTAGAAGATATACTGAAATGATATGTGCTTAATCAGTATCATGACATATCCATTGGATTCTGAAACACAAAATCCATTTTCATGCCAGCACACTTAAATATGTTTGATCATATTTTGACTTTCTTATGTTCTCAAAACTAGACATTTTACATTGTAAAAGCCTGCTAGATAGCCAATGTCTAAGTTCACTTAATTGGAACTGAAAAATGTACGGGGAAAGCAAAAGAAGTTCTACACCAGAATTCCAGAGAAGTAAGTGTAACAAAGCCCAGTTATTTTGGGAACACACCATAGTAGATTTAAAAAATGAAATACACTTTAAACATTTAAATAGATACTATAACAAAATAGAAACACATTCTCTTTTTCTTACCTCCTATGAGGTTATTATAGTTATGCACAGTAATTAAAATCAGATCTTTAATGATGGTCACCTGAATTCAGCTGAAGACAAGACAGCTGCAGTTTAGGGACAGTCACTGCCAGGCTACGTGTCCTCTGGCTCAGAAAACTAAGTAGGAAACTCATTTGCCATTTCCCTGGGGAAGCAATCTCTCTTTTAGGTAGTGACCTGGTTTGCCTCACTGTTTTTAAGTAGTGTCCAAACTGAATACTCAGTAGAGACTGAGTTCTGCAACAGTTTTTCTCAGCATCAAAATTCTAACAAAGCTGACATACAAGCAGAAGATTAACAGAAATCTGGAGAAATAATGCCATTTTACACAGATCTGTCTTGCCCACAGTGAAAAGAACTAATATTTGATTCCAAAATATGGTTCAGCTTTCCTGAGGGCTGATATTTTAGACCTGAACTTACAGATGCACCCTTAAGAATGCTTTTATTTCATTGTATATATAGAGGCAAGTTTACTCTAGAAACTTTAGCAGGAAGCCATTTGGATCCCTCAAACAATTTTGCAATAAAATAACATTAAACCCCTCGATCACTGAGCATTGAATCAGTCAAGTGCTGACTCTTTTTGTTTGTGTAAACTTTTGACCGTTTATATAACCTTCAGGGCTTTTCCTTTCTGATTTCTAACTTTGATCCCCAAACTTAACCCATGTCCCTTGGGTTAACTATTTCCAGACAGATATGTAGGTAACAATTCCCAAATGCAGCTTTAATTCCTGTTACTTTTACTGTAAGTCAGAGACAATTAACTTTGTATTTTATAGCACATACTATTAAAAGAAATAACTTGTGAAACATTCAGTTTTATAGTAATTGTCATCCTTTTTGTTGAACACAATGATAAATTGCAACTAGGTCTCATCAAATAATTGCTTAGACAGAAAAAATTACTGTAGCTACAAAAATGAGCAACACAGACAGCATCTGACACATATACAGTAGATTATGTACTTGATGCTTATGATACCAAGGTCCATCTTTTGGTTTTTGCAGGCAGAGGTGCAATTTTTGGAAATTTTGGTTTTGTCCTACAACAGTTTTTCACACTCTTAGTGGTGTGTTTCTGTTATTTCAAGAAGCTAAAACACATGTCTATGGCCCCAAAACATGTAGCAACAAATCCCCAATGAGTATTGAAGTACCAGGTTCTAACTTCAGTAAATCCATGGGATGTCTCGAAAATAAACCAAAATTGCAGTCTAGCTCCTGATCACAGTAAGAAAAACCAATGCAATTATTTACATGTAACTCATACAATCCTTTAGCTTTGTTACTTATTCATTGATTCACTCAGTTTTCCTTCTAAATAAGAACTGCAGAAGACTTCTCAGTATTACTTATTTGTGATGTAAGGAAATTCCCACCTGCTTCTGTGTATAATGAAAGAACTAATGTTCTAAATATTAAATTACCTGCAGAAAAAATGCAGCTGGCCAAAGGCTTCAGAAAATATTGGGTTGAAAAGGACCCTCAGTTGTCTTTGGTCCATAGCCCCAGAAATAGCAGTTCAGGTTCTAAGGTGAGACTGCTCAGAGCTGTGTCCAGCCAATATCTGCAAGGGTGAAGGCTCCACAGCCTCTCTGGGCAAGGTGGCCCAGTACCTACACACTTTTCTGTGAAAAAATTCCTCCTTATCTTCCTTATCATGCACTTATCCACAGTGCCTGTACAAAATCTCATTTGAATGTTCAGCTGCAATCCAGCTAAAGCTGTGGAACAACTATCTAAAATCTTGCAGCTGCTAGAGACACTGTCTAGCCCACAGGGAGGGGAGAGCTACCAAGGTCAACAGAGAAGTAAAGATGCATTTCTCTGGATCTCATGGGTATTTACTGTCAAGTTTTTGAGATTCTTGCCTTTTGCTTAGAAACTGGCCCATCAAAACCACTCCACGATTGTCAGCAGCTGAGAACCTGGTTCATTTTGTATTACTAAAGTACTACTGTATTATTCAAGTCAGTGAACAGCACAATGAAATTTATGTGACATTAAAAATAAACCACATTCTTTCTTCCCTGTATACAGCAAGAGCTCCAGACTTGATAATACAATTCAAAAATAGTCTTAAAACCCAATTGTTTCCTTGCATCTGGCATAAGGGGAGAATTTTTGAAAAATTGGATAGCTGCCATTCCTCAGAGACACACTTCCTATTTTCAGAAAGAATTAGAGACCATTAGAGACCATTTCTGTCAAATAATCCTCATCTATGACAAAAATATTCATAAAACATGTAAAAAAAGGAACACAAAAATTCACCACATCAATTAATTACATCATAAAAATAAGAATGAGATAAAAATGTCACTAAATTAATTAACTGAAGAGTATGAACATCATACAACAATATACAAATACTATAAAAATAGACAATTTTTATCTGAACCAAAATCCAATAACAACAACAACAAAAAAAAATATATATATAGACATACTTCTTTTTTCGTAAAGAACTGCATTTGCTCTTCTGAATACCATTGCTGTTTTGGTGTTCTCTGTCAATGTTAAACACTGCTGGTCTTTACTGGTAAATAAGAAGGCCCTGTTAAATTTAAGAAGAGAAAGCAATGTAAGAAACAATACTGAATATATGCTTACTTTCCTGAAAACATTTTTGAGTATTCAGTTGTCATTTTATCAAACACGTCAGTTCAGTGATATTTAAGACTGAGAAATGTTTTCAAATCACTGAGTATTGCAGCTCACATTTTCAGTGGTGATTTTGAACTTCTAAGTGTTCATATGAAACCTAGGTTGAAAAGGAACTACAAGAAGAAATTATAACAAGGGATTTGTAACTTGCCAGAGGTTCAAGAGACCATGTTGAAGGGGATAAATAAACAAGGCACCTTGACCTAATTTTAAAAATATTAGCAGTCATTCAAGGAGTTAGACACTGCACAGTACGTGGCAGCTACCAAGGAGCAGGCAAAACACAATCCAGGACCTAAAATTATCTTGTGGTAATTCTTCTGAGAGTAAGGACTTCATAAGTCATAGCCTTCTGTAAACTGCAAAACTGAAGCAGATGGTGTAGCCTCTAGAATAGCATCTAAGGAAAATTCTGACAGGCTAAATAATTCCTACAGCTGGCTTTTCTGGACTACAAAAAAAAAAAAAAAAAAAAAAAAAAAGAGCAAGAGCAGCATGGCATCCAGTGGGTAGATCCATACCAGGAAAGCTGTTACCCAAATTAAGCCAATTAAGCTGTCAGTAATGTTAAATTTGTAAGTAGGAAAGTAACTAAGGAGCATGGCCCAATCCACTCTAAAGTGAGAGAATAAGTCTGAAGTATTGATCTGAACACATTGGTCAGAAGCATTGATGTGAGGATGCTGCAGTGCTGCATGGTCTTAAGCTCTAACTAACATTTATCTTTCTTCCTCTCAAATCCTTCCTGCCAGACAGCACCTGTTCTTGCTTGGTTGTAATAGATCTCACATAATTAATTAAGGAGGCATTAACCTGATGTCATTCCAGTGCCAAGTGATGGCAGGCTTAGACCCCAGGGCAGAAGCTAAGGAATGATACTGTGTCTGAATATGCCTCAAAAGGGAACATTAATTTCCTGCCAACTGTAAATATATAATCTGAATATACAGATGCCCTCTCTGCCTTCCTCCCTACTCTCCTGAGCCACGTGCTACTGTGGCTCTGCCCTCTTTGTGGTTTTCAGAATGAAGATGGATCAAGGGGAATTGGTGGTGTTTCATACAGTCAGCAGACCCCTGTCATCCTTCAGGGTTACACCTTTTTATAACAAGTCTCATTTTCTCTTTGGAGTTAAAACCCAAAGTTACAAAACACATTAAAGAAGTCAGGACCATTGTATCCCTGCCTTGAATAAAAGCATTATGTAAAACCAAGTGCTTGAAACAGCACTTCAGGCAATCACTCTGCTGAGCTCAGAAAGGCATGCTGCAGAAGTGCTACACTGGAAGAGACAACACCTCTGCCCCATAGGTGCAGACTGCCTCCCACCACAGCAAAGGACAACTCTCCTCACTGCCCCAGTTTCCTGCTGCACTGCTGGAGCTCAATGGGCTGCAAGGCTTTGGCACAGGAGATCCAGCAGCTTTAGGCTCAGAGCAATGGGCTCCAGTGGGGCAGAAACCTGAGCAAAGGCCAACAATAGAGGTTCATCAACATCTTTCATGCTTTCTAGCCCCTTAAACCTGGTTAATGCAGGTGCAGCGAGAGGACTTGCTGAAAGGGTTTAGAATCATTAGGGTTTAGGTGGCCATCACCTTCTCAAAGTAAATAGAAGTTACCCAAGTCCAAATTCTATTCCATTAAAAATTCAGAATAACGGATTTCTCTGGAAGTTAGGCGATGGAATGACAAAAATTAATGCCATTATTGCTGTCCTAAATTTCCAAGAAATTAATTATGACTCCTTGTTGCAGAAGAAGTGCAAGAGTCTTGATAAAACCATGCCAAGCTGGTTTGCAGCATGTCAAGCTGTGCATCAAGATATGTTATATAAGTAATGTTTTTCAATAAAAATTCAACATAACTTTCCTAATTTCTCCATTTTTTCTCTCTTCATCTATATGTCCCAGGCATTCTCTTTGTGCACATTTTTTTGTTTTTCCAGCAAACCTCAACCCCCCACATATTCATAAGGAAACCCTTGAAAGTTCAGACTGCAGATAAAAAAGGCATATTGTTCCATCACTTGCAATGAAAGATATATGTGGGAACCAGTGGAAATTACCTGCAAGCAAACTTTTCTTCAGTTTCACATTTCTCTGCACATTCTTCATCACTATTTGCTCTATAAACTTGCTTCATTGCGTTGAGCAACCAAGCTCCCTCTGTTTTCACATAGCTGTCTAGAACGCTTCCTTGCACTAAAAGGAAAAAGAGAGAAAGGAGTGAAAATGGGAATGATGGTTTGATTTATTTCAAACTCTCACATTAAATTCTTTGTCATGTCACATCTAGTCATGTGACATCACCATTTAATTACTGGAATAGCTGGGTTAATGGTGACAAAACATGGGTAAATCTAAAATGCCTTCCTGGTATGGCAAAAGGTAGCATCACTGAAAACCCAGTGTAAGGCAGGACAGAGAAATGGCTTGAACAGTGATAACACAAACCTATGGTATAAAGTAATGGCAGCACAAAAGATGACCCAAGGAGCAAAAAAAAGTGAGGTGTTTCAGAAAGAAAATCTTGGCCATGCATACTTTGGACAAAGCTGAGAAATGGGGCTCAAGAAAGATGTGAAACAACATTTGTCCCTTGCTGTCCATCTATCCACATAGAGTGACTTCAGATTTATCAGCCACCTCCTTTCAAAGGCTCCTACTCTTAAAAGAAACAAACCACCCTCAGGTCACTGGGGTTGTCAGACATTCAGTTTGTCATTTTCAAAATAACCCTGTACTGAACTTACTCCAGAATCGAGGTGGCAGTTGTTAGCCTCCATTGCAATGCATTAAGACAAGACACTGAACTGGTAAATAAATTCACCTAACAACCTCTGGGCTACAGCTGTGTGTCAAATATATAGGATACTAAAAATACAGCTATGTTTAATGGTAAACTCAAAAAAGTGTTCAAGAACAGTCTTTGTAAAGGACTTTGGCATTTAGTATTTTCCTGTTACAGCTCTGCAATCTCAGAATTAGTGCATAGCACAGTGACTTTCATGACTTCCAGCTGCAGGGTCATGGAGTTGCACGAGTCCTATGATTTTTACAGTTTCTTTATCAGTGGAGCTTATGACTCTTCTGACGAATATCTGGCCCTGGGAGTTACCTGTTCTGAAGGGTTTCAACCCCAGACAGGCACCCTGGCCCCTGGTCACTGCAGGACATCTCAGTCCTGCTCTGTGCTTTTGTGCCTGGCCTTACGCAATTGCTGAATAAAAGGCAGACAGGGGATGAACCAGACCATGACTGGAATCTAAGGAGTAACAGCCATGCTGCAGAGAGGAACTTCTTCACTTTCTCTGCCCCCTGTCTGTCTCAGCCATGGCCCAATGCCAGCAGGAGGGATTAAAGCTTCCTTGTCCCACTCAGACCCATGGCCTGTGAGAGGGGGCTCCACTAGGTTGTTTAGTGGTGTCCTTCCAGCTGAGAAAGGCAACAGCTCCTCTCTTTCCTGAGTAACGCTCTTTAGTGTGAAGCAGGCTCATAAGTGTCCTAATATTAAAATCCTTCACCTGAGAGATAGCTCAGCCTGCAAATTGAGTATTTTCTTAAAGATCATTTTGCATCTACAAGTTGAAGCTGGTAAAATAGGGATAAAAGCCAAATTACGCTTCCTCTCATACAACTGCAAAAGCTTAGAAGTTACTGCAGGGGTTTTTGTGGATTTAAAAACCCCTGGGAAGAGCTCATCCCCAAGGGTTGGCAGTTACTTTAACAGTATGCATGGAAGAAAAGCATAGCTGCTGGAAAACAAAAGAATAAGTGAAAAAGAGTCCAATGACATTTCCACTAGTTATTTCACAACAAAAACATTGAGAATAAATGAATTTTGAGAAAAAACATTAACCTAGGTTAAGACAATATCATAGGGATGCTGCAATGCTCTCCACAAGGAAAACAAGTAAAGAACTCCTATTATGGTAGAGCTTCCATGCGAACTTAATTCTGTTCTGTTTTGGCATTTTGCAACAATATTGTCATTATTAATACAACATTTGATTTTAGAAATATTGACAGGGTCATAATTGATTTGGGTCATAAAAATATTTTTCCCCTTTTCTGTTATATTTACATGGGAGAGCATCACTTGTAGAGAAAATAAAAAGGAAAATATACAATCAATAAAAAAGCAGGAAATTTTCATGCTACCATTTTCCCTATATCTAGGATGCTTTAGTCTCAGAAAGATGTATTGCTATCTTATTCAGAAATGCAAATATTTACTACCATTTGATAAAGGATTACCAAGCAAAAGTATAATACTACAGATAAAAGCCCAGATTGTATATTTATCTCCCTCATATAAAATTCCTACTTAATTGAGGAAGGTATTTGATTTTACAGAGGCTGTTCTTTTGCAAAAACAAAGCTTAGAAATTAGAATTTAAACAAAGATAAAAATTCTTAGCATTAAATAACATATTTTTTCCATGCTGGGGCATGTCTCTAATGTATCCAGCTAAAACCTACCCATGTATTTTCCTAACTGTTACTTTTTCTTATGTTTTATACTGCACACGTAAAATGTTCGTCTATTTTATTGCATCTTTATCTAAGCATTAGTACACTCACAACTGTATTTTTTACTACCATCACAACACATTGTATAGTTATACACATGCCTGCAAGAAGCTGTGTGGTCTGAATCTCACACTTCATTGGAGTTTAAGGTTTTCAGGACAGAGAATATTCATATGTATGAAAACCAAATAAACATATCTAAAAAGCTCAATTCAGTTCCTGTGTGTTCCAAAATTTTTTATCATCTTCCACAAAAATATCTTCCTGTACCAAAAATATTGCAGAAACTAACAGTGATCAGATTTGGTCTCCCTATCACATGGAATGAAAAATTCACTGTTAAGAACGTGGTTATGAAAAAGACTGAACCTGCAGTGTGTGGAAGAAACTTTCCTTTCCTGTATGATTCTGTTTTGCACAAGCATTAACAAACTTTAGAGCAATCAGAATAAGGATCACAGTGGCTGGAAATAACAGAAAAAAAATCCTCAAACCTAAGACAGAAGGCTGCTGAGACCAGAGGGAGCCATGCCTTTTTACAAGCCTTTGACAGGCTGCTCCCCAAGGGCGCCACTGTCTCTGGCCATAAGAAACGTTTGCTGGGGGCCATTAGCTGCCCCTGCAGACACCAAGGCTGCTCCTCCTCTGGCGTCTCTAATGAACACAGCCCTGGAGCAATGACAGCTCTCACTCTGGTCAGCAGCAGCTCTTGCTGCCCAGCAAGCCCCAAATCCATCATCCTCCAGGGGAGTTGTGATGCAGGGATTTGGGGACCTACCTTCCTCACAGGGAGCTTGCAAGTGTCTGGCCCCAGCCTCACCTAGGCAAGCAGAAGGCAAAGGACTCTTACCTGAGCTGAGAAAGAACAGAAGGAGAAAGGCAGCTTTGCTAATCCCCATTTTGGGCCAGCTTGGAGGGTGCTGGAAGTTGTGTCTGTGTCGGTGCTCAAAGTTTTATTGACTTGCACTGGAGTGAGGCAGCATCAAACAAACAAGGCAGGAGGATTAAGTTAATCATTCTCCCATGCTGCTCCCCCCTTGCCGTGGTGTGGCTGTTCAAACAACCTTGAATTGGATGGATTACCAAATCAGATTCAATCATTCCTACTGGATGCTATTAAATGCAAAGGCACTTTCTTGTTTTGCAGGATATGTTTTGTTCTCAAATGGTTGGGTCTTTCTCTGCTAGAGAAAAGACAGGAATAATGTTGCTGGAAAGCATGGGAAATCATGTGTCCAGGCAGGATCTGAATTTCTCTTGACATTAGAGTGCCAATAGTAAATTCAGCCACATGTGCCTGTATTTATTGATTTCTAAGGAGCAACTTCTGTTTAATCTCATGGTGAGCATAAGATTAAAAGATTCAGATATTAATTCTGTAAAATAATTTCATTTTACTTCTTTATTAAGGAATTCCTTTTCTGCTGTCTCCTTGAATTAGTTTTCTTTTTTTTTCTTCTAATTGGGAGTAGGACTTAATTTTAATTTAATTGAAACTTTAGATTTAAGGGGATACTCTAAGCCTTAAACATTAGGTTTAAGAATCATAGATAGCAATTTAGTGTTCTTCCTTACCAGACATGTAACCTCACACTGCATGCACAAACTCATCCAGCGAGGGTGTCAGACTTTGCTCATCCGTGTGTTATCCTGATTTCATCATCAGTTCACTCTGTATTTCCCAAGCAGCCTTTACCTTGGAAAAGTTGCACTGCAGCACCATTTCATGGCTTCTCTTGCATGTCAACTCTCTGGTGTTGCTACTGAATCCAATGTGCTAGTGACTCACGAGCAGTATGAATATTGGATGGGGAGAACAGACTTGAATGCACACTTCTGCAATTGCAGGCCAAAAGTTTACAGAATCATGAGTTCCTTCTAAAAACTAATGAGGCTGTCCACTTCTACATCATCCTGCCTGCTTTAAGTAGAAGTTACACTGCATTGAGGGTTTGGGATAAAGCTAGGAGTGCAGGAGGAAATATGTGAGAGAGGCATGAGCATGAGAACCCCATTAGCTTATATTTTACTGGTTATGGGAAAATTTAAAGCTGATCCTGTTTGTGGTCCTATGCTGCTTTTCTCCTGTCAGGTAGTATAATACCATGCTATTTAGCTGTTTTCTGTGCTTGAATCTGTTTTAATGCAACTTGTGAACAAGAGCAAAGCACGGGATATCTGCAGAGGCTTGGGATACCACTGATGTCCGTCCAGCGAAACAAAGCAGATGGGCCAAGGAGAGGAGCTGATGGGAGCTGGACTCAGCTCAGGGAAACAAGAATGGGTGGGATATAATGCAATTACATGTAGGATCAGGCTTATCAGGTTTTAGGACCAGTTACTCATTGGGAAAGAATGGTAAAACAAAGGAGCAGAGCACCAAGTAGGCTTCACTAGCAAGCAGGTTTTTGAGAGCTATTCAAGCCTGGTTTGTTTAGCTCCACAATCTTAACCTCATTTTTAATTCTAGCTCTAGATCCAAGTTTTCATCTCTCCTGCTCTATACCCCCTTACTCCCTGGCTACAAACAGCATCTGCTCACCTACCCCTGTGCCTCCTTTCCATCAGATATATCACACTGTGGGTCTTTTCCTTACTCCAATGCAAAACTGGTTTTCTGCTCAGCCCTGCCCTCTCCAGCAGCATCTTTAGCACCTTCCCCAGTTTTCTGTATCTCCCACTTCCACTGAGGTAGTGATTGGGTCACTGTGTTATCGTGCACATCTGGTGGTAAAAGTCTAACAAAAAAAAAAGCACAAGTGGGTGAGTGCAGCTGTTTGTGCTGCATGGAGAGGTTTGAAAGGCTGTGAGTCTTAACTGAGTTTGTAAAACTCATCAATAAACACTACGTGATAGAGATTTTAATCAGATCAGCTTTTCCTATTGGTTTTCAAAGCCAAAGAAGCTAATTGTGGTAGCCAAAGGTTTGTTAACATACGTCCAGGATAGTTTGGGAAAATTTCCATGCATCAGGTCAGCAGACTCTTGCAAGCTTTCCTCATGTTCAAGGTCCATATATACTCCTTCAAAATCTATACTCCTTCCTTATAGTTATTACCAGTTAAAGCTTGGCTCTGCTTCTTCTCTCAATATCACTGGCTCAAATCTGATTAAAATGCACCTACATTGGTGTGAATGCTCTGAAGAAAGCAAAGAACACTCATATTGCCATTTCATTCAAAGATGACAATGCAGATTTGAAGGCATCTTATTAATCTCTATCTAAATGGATCTGATCTTGGAAAACTGGATTTGAGAATATTGTTAGCAACTGTTCCCAGTGCAAAACCCAGTCATTCTGTAAGCTTTCCACAAGAAAATGACAAAACAGAGGTGTCTTTCATCTGTCACACTGGCACTCCTCACTATTGTCTTGTGACAAGGATGTGACTTGTCAAGGCATTATGTTTGACATGATCCTTGTAAACTGTTGATTTATCCTTTTGTGCCTTTCCTTCTTTCCTCTTTCCCCTCACTGATGCACACAGTATCTAAATCTCTCTCCAGTTCTAATCTTGTGGTGTTTGTTCTCATTTATTTGATCACTGTGAGGATCACCCATAGGTGGAAGTTTATCAGATCTTATTTCAGAGTCAGGGTACATTGGTTAGCACAGTGGTTAAAATATAAACAACAGTAGGAGGCTTTTTAAATAGAAGTTGACCCTTGAAATTGGGTTTACTGTAAGTTCAGAAAAATACACCCACAAAAGTAATTGCAAACAATGTCAGAACACAGAACACATTTTTTTTTAATAAATTCTCTAAATTTCAGAATCAGGAAACATCACAAAACAGACACTGATCTGATATCACTGATATCACTTACTTGCTAAGAGGAAAGAATCAAAGGAAAGATTTGGTTATCTGTAAATGTCTTCAAAGGAAGGCAAAATTTCAAAAGGTATCTCTAAGGTATTGCACATCCGCAAGACGGGGATGAGCATGAAGTAAAGGAGTTCATGCTATTGCTATTGCTCCAAAGAGGAATGCCATGACACAGAGCCATGAGCAGCTGGGAAATAAGGAAGGTATTTTTACTTTCTTCTCAAACACCAACAGAAAAAGTAACAAAAGTGAGACTTACATAGCCCTGATGCACAGAGCCAGAGGGAACTTTGGGCAACAACTCCAGATGGATAATGTGGATGGCTTCTAACAGCAGATGCTGCTGACCGTAAGGTAGGGAGGAGTTTGGGAGGAGGAAAGGTAGCCAAGTTAAAAATAAATTCTGCCCTTGCTCTGCATATGAAAGAACACAGAGAGCAGATCTGGTAGATAAATTCATCTCTGTGATTTCTGGCCACAGATGTTAATGGATCCAAGGTAAGGAAAATGACAATAAGGAGATACAGAGAGAGAGGATGCTTTTCCAGTAGTGAAAGCTTCTGGCTCTAAAATGAACATTTATTCTGGCTGCTGCCAAATGTAAAAAGCCAGCAGAATAAAGTCAGACAAATGAGCAGTTAGAAGTGAGCAAACTAAGTGTCGCCTTTATAGCACAAAGATCTAAATAATTAATTAGTGAGGTTTCTGGATTGCTGAAGAAGTACCTAGAAATACAGGGATTGTGCAATCGCCTTTAACCAGGGTGAGGAGAGCATTAAAGCCAAAGGGAATCTGACAGCCAGCACTTAGCACACAGTGTGCTACAAGTCTTTGTACATGAGGGACAACTGCATCATGTTGCTGCTAGACAAGAGGGTAAAAGCATTCTTCATTTCCTACATAGAGAATATCAGAGAAAGCACAGCTAAGCTAAAGAACTACGGACAGCAGAGGGATTGTACAGCTTTGAGTCCTGCTTGAGCATCCCAGCCTGTAACATGCAGCACCAGCACTGCTTTGGGAAGTGGTTCAGCAAAACTACTGTGGTGATCTGCTGTAGCCTGCACCACATTTTTGTCAGAGGGAGCACATGTCCTGCACCCAAACTTGGCCTTCCTTGATTTTGTTACTCTCCTGCTGTACTGCCGTCACCACCCTGCCTAAAGAGTGCTACCCACTCTTTACACGTGGGGCTGCAAAACACAGACAGAGAAGCAGCACCTAATAGGGCCTGAAATGCAACCCATATGTCTGAGTTTCCTTTTATTCTGTTCTTCTTGGAAGAGTCTGTAAGAAAGCGAGAATCTTTTTGTATTCAGGCTCCTCAAAGACTGGTGCACGCCAGGTCATTGCTGCAGCTCTTTCAGCTCTTGTGTTCAGCAGTTCCTGTCACTGCTGGTCCAAGTCACAGGACTCAGCTGTGAGCTGTGCTCTGGAGCCCAGGCAGGGGGAGGGTTGTTGAACTCTTATCAGTCCTTCCTCTGACACCTAATGGTGCAACTTAATCCTTTTTAATCCTCTGTTCAAAATATTCAGAGTCACTGGGGAGGCCTTGGATGTGGGTAAGGGCCATTTAGCAGCCAAATTTGAATGAGAGAATAAAGAAAAGAAGCATAACAATTATTCCACTTCTGATGAGAAAAGCAGAGGACAGACTGCGTGGAGAAATTTTGCATTTTACCCAACAGTTGTTCAAGTGCTTCCAAAGACCCCTGCAAATGGCTGCTACTTGTAAAGTGCTGTTCTGGTCTTTTTCCACACACTTAGGCAGTTTTATCCAATGATCAGTGCTGCAGTGTTTTGCTAACTGGTGGCTCCAGTCAGTGATGAAATCAACTGCCTAGAAACATCACTGAAACAAGATGCATGTTTATAGTTCTTTACTTGTCTGACAGTTTCAGACAAGAGGGACAAGCCACCTCCATTTTCCACATAAAGTGTGTATTGAAATTGCCAAGTGTATTTTCTGCTTGTCACTTACATATAGGTTTATTTCCATGCTCATTCTTGGGTCATTAACTTGCATAAAGGATGGATGTTCCAACCAGTTTAATCTTATTGAAAGTAAGTGTTAAAAGGGTAAGGCAGAAAATGATGTTAATGTTCCATTTGGGGCTGTTTGGAATGGGATCAGCTCAAGACACTTGAGTCACAGACATTTTCAACAGTATGTCAGCAAGGTGAGAATATTACATGTGGGTTTAGTTTAATATTTTGACAAATTGCATGTGTGTGTGAGCATGCATATGTGTGAGTGTGTTTATGCGTGTGAATATAACCTACTATAACATATTTGTTTACAAACAGTTAATAAAAGTGTTAATGGCAGTGCCAGTTTAATAGATTTTGTATAAAACTCCTCTATTCTTTCATTATTTTTGTGCCTATGCCAAAAGGCCTTGTCATTATATACCACAGCCTCAATTTGCTGAAGACAACATCGGAAAAATTGATTGGTTCCTTTTTTTCTGACTCTCATGTAAACTCCCAAGTTGAGATCAGGAAATTTTGCATTAGAAATCATGGAAAAATTGCTGATCAGTTTTATCATTTGCTCCTACTATATTTTAATTCAAAGTAAATTTCTGAAAGATATGCCATTTACATCGGCCGTGTGTCCCAAAGACTCTAGCATACCTTGTTCTATTTTTGGCATAGAAAGTGCAGAAATATGAATCATCACAAAAATTGGGCTGGAAGGTGGATGGAAGTGGGGTAAGAAAATGAAACAGATGATGCTGTGAGCAACTGGAATAATCTTAATAACTTTTTCCAAACTTGTTTTTCAAACTCTGCAAGACCTTCCCTAGTTGCAAACTACCCATTAGTCTTCTGACATCTTGTGTAAGATACCTTCTTGGAAAAAAATGCTTTTCTAGCATCAGAAAATTTTAAAGTGTTGCAGTTGTCTACAGGGTTAAGATACAAGCAAATAAAAAAAATCCAGTGGAACTACATTTGAAAATGTGACAGAATAAGGACGTACAGATCACCAAAGCAGACCCAGACAGATGAAATGAGAAGGATAGTACTTGTGTGCCAAGGATGCAGAGTTCCATCCAATGATAAAGTGCTGTAGGGCCCAAGTTCTTACATTCTATGACAATATATTGACACAGTCCTAGTAGTAATGACACAGTCCCAGTATTCAACTGTAAATATGAAAAAATATTCATTATTTAGGCACATCAAAGACTGGAAAATGCACAAAACGTTGCCAGAAGTATCACCTGAAAAGGTGTCTGAATTAGGAGAGATGACTGATAGTAAATCAAGAGTTCCCAGGCTGCTAGAGAACAGATAAAGCTGCAACTGTTTTCTTAGCTGGAGAAAATAATGCAAGATATCCACACTGTATTCTAACAAAAGCCAAAAAAATACCCTAAGTCACAGAACAACACAGAGAAAAGATTCAAATAACTGTAAAATCAAGTCAGAGAAGATTCAGAGAATATTACGAAGTGAATGCCTGACAGTCTTTAGCTCCTGAGAACATCCTATAGCAAGAGGATGGGCTGTTAATGAGTCACACAGATTTCTGGGCAAGAAACCCAATTTCCAAATGCAACGCTCAATAACATCAAAATTGTTATTTTGACAGTCACCCCAAGTCTAACCAAAGAGCAGGGTGAGGTACGGTGACAAAAGTGTCTGAGAAGAGTAGCCTTTTTAAAACTTTAAAATCAAGAACCTTTGGTTTACATGAATCAGCAGCAGCATTTCAGTGACATGGGGCTGGTGGGCTCCACGTCTGTCCTGCTGTGATCTGTGCCTTACAGGCAGATTGTGCAAGGCCTCTGCAGGCAACAGCATCACCCAGGGGGGCAGATCCCCAGCAGGCACAGTCCAGCATTGTCCTGGTTCAGGGCAAATTTGGGAGAGAACCCCCAAAGGGGCTCCTCTAGGAAAGCAGATTCAACCGGACCGTCCCTGCAACCGGTCCAGGAGAAAATACCTCCTTGGAGAAAAGTGGAAAAAACCTGTTTATTAACAATAAAACCTAAACAATATTAGCCAATAAAACCCCTCGCTGCTCCAAAAGAGATGACAAACCCTCAGAGTCCCCTCCCCGGGGTGCAGCTCAGCTCACTCAGTCTCTCATCAGTCCCTCCGGCGCTGGAAATGCCGCGGGCCAGGCCCGGCCCGGCGGGCCTCAGGTGCGCGCTGCCGCTGCTCTGCTGGGTGGTCAGTGCAGAGCAGGTTTAACCAGGTCCAGAGAAAAGGGAAAAGGAAAAAAACCCCACAGTCCAGGGAACTTCTTTGCCTCAGCCAGCTAAAGCAACTAAAAGCAAAGGAGAGCTCTGTCCCGCTGTCTGTCACTCTGCAGACATCACAGTCCAGGGGCAGGAATGTGGCGGAGTGAGTGCAGTGTCTGAAAACAAACTGCGCGCTTCTCCTCTCCCCCTTCACTCTCTGGAACAAGTCTTAAAGGTGCAAAACTTCTTATTCAGCACAAACAGAAAAAGACGTTTGGGGATAAAAGCACCCCATAGTCAGCCTAGGCTGGTGGGTTCCACATCTGTCCTGCTGTCATCTGTGCTGTACAGGCAGACCGTGCAAGGCCTCTGCAGGCAGCAGCATCACCCAGGGGGGCAGATCCCCAGCAGGCACAGTCCAGCACCTGCTAGCAAAAAACACTATCAAACACCAGAAATTTCCATTAGACAGTGCCCACAGGACCTGCAGAATGTCTCACAGGAACCAAAAGAAACAGGAACAATTTTCGGGCCAGGCCATTTATTACAGAGAATTGCTGCCAATGTTTTTTTAAAGAACAGCACTTCTGGCAGAACTTTCAAAGCCAACGGTGCATGGGGGACAGAAAGCAAGTGCCAGATGGCAGCAAGCCTTGTGTGTGCTCTGGGAAACGGTGTGCCCAACAGGTTCTGAAAACATCCACGTTTACTGAGCATGAAGCTCAAGAAAAGCCCTTGGGGCTGTAGTACGACAGGAGAATGAGGCAGTGACACACTGAGTATTAAACCTGAGCGAGGGGTGCTGGTTTTGAGTTCACACGTCGGGTTTTTCTCTGACCTTGTCCCATTGGTAACAGCAGGAAATGGTAACAGCAGGCTGCAGAAGTGGCTGTAGGCTGAAGCATGGTCCCCTGTACCAGCCTGTTCAGATGATCACACAAGAAAAAGTGGAGGAGAGCCACCACCATTTCCAGCATTCCTTGGTTAGAGTACAAGGGTACTGTGAGAAACTCCACACTAAGGGCCACATGCTTGGGAAAGGCAGCCTGTTCCTATGGCCCTGGTGGGGATACAGGACTAAGGGCAGACTGAAGGGGAGAGCAGGAGCTTGGAGACAGGAACAATATTCAGGACCTGGAAGGAAATCAAGGAAAAGGTGCTGTCAAGGAAGACTGGTACAGAAGAGCTATTCAAACAAAAGAAATTGATAAACGGGTCTTAATGGAAGCCATAAATCCTTGATGGAGATTATTAAGGAATAAGCAGAGAATCTGCAATTATTTTACTGGTTTTTAGCTGTAGCTAAAAAATTAGCTTTTTAAAAAAACCCAAAATGAGTTTTTGTAGAGCCTGATCTCCATAGAGTTCTTTATAGCAAGAATAAAATACCAAAATACTCGATACAGATTTATAATATACTTTATATCAGGTGTTCAACAGGAAGACTTAGAAAATCTAGATAGCCTTGTTCAGATGTAGAGGTCTATTTCTATTGGGCAGGTATACATTTTTTTCATATGTAGGTCAATACATATTCTGTTTGGAGGTGGTATGTTTTTAAATGATACACAGGAAACTAGAACAACAGCTAAAAATTCTGGAATTAGCTTTGGTTACTGACTGGGAGTGTAGGGGTCAGGTGTGTTTCTGTTGATTTTTGTTGCTGCTGGAACATGTCCCACTCCATTTCCTTTGGTCACTGCAGCACTGCTTGGAGGACTAGCCCAGACTTTCCTGACACTTTCACTGGCAGTCCTTTTCCATTGCTCTGGGGAGCATCCAGGCCTGATTCCATGGCTCTGGGAGGCTTGACTAACCTGTGGGTGCGTCTTTCTCCATTTCCCTGCAGGAGAGTTAGCCCAGATTGACATTGATTTGAACTCTTTCAAACCTAAGGTGTTTTCCGAACAAGCAACATTCTGTGAAAGCAAGGTTGACTTTTCCTAAAATACAGTTTATTTAGATGTGGGATTCTGTCTCTGCTCCCCCTCCATGCTGATTTTGTGACCAAGCTGCATGACATAGCAGGACTCTCTTTCCCACTGCTTAAATGCAAAAAAATTGTGTGTTGATTTTCCCATCCTAATATATTTCAAAAGAGATCTAGCCTGCAGCATTTTTGTTTGGCTGTGATCACCAGAAGATAGGAAGTAGCTGTCACCATGTGGCAAGCTGAACAAAAAAAAAAAAAAAAAAAGGAAAAATTGCAAGTTAAGAGAGAAGAAAAAGGTGAGAGGAAAGCCAATAATTACTGTCTATGCTAGAGAGAAGTACTTCTTAATAATGCTGATGATTTACACTAATATTAGAGTGACTATTCTTATATTTATTTTCATAACATCAGTTTTATTGCTAAATGACACAAGAAGGGGAAGAAAGTACAGTAACCTCTGCAAGTTTTATGGTAAACTCAGAGACAGGACCAGGTTTTGTTCCTTTTTTTTTTCATATTCTATGGATGCACATACAAAGAAGAATCCTTGGCTTTGTTTTACAGGTGGAATACTAAAAATGTGGGTCTGGCAAATGGGGTGGGAAGGGCATCCCTTGCATATAGCTCAGCAAGGCCAAGTGTGCTGGTGGGAGTTGGGACTGAATGAGGACAGACAGCAGCATCCCTGCTGGGAGCTGCAGGGATGAGGAACTGCCTCCTGCTGCAGCAAAGGCCAGTCAAAGGCAACTGGGCATCCTCAACCCTGAGCACAGGTGGAGTGAGAGCTGGGCACCAGGACACCACTGGGCTGATTTTTAATGCTACGCTGTGAACAAGACTTGGGAACACCATATTTGAAGCAGAACTATCAAAGTATTTCCCAAGTTAAAAAATGGCCACTTGTTTGCTGATAATAGTGATTCTCACTCAGCACATCAGTGGAAGCAGGGGAAGAAGTGAACCTTAATAAAATTCTGAAGAATAATATATCCCAGAGAGAGAAACACTAATGTTTAAAAGGATCGGCTTGAAGACTTTGAAAAAAAGTAGAAGGACTGCCAACTAAAGTCTCCAAATGGACTTGATTAAAAAGCCAAGCCTTTAGAAGAAAGAAACGATACCTGATGAACCACATCAACAACTACACTCTGAAACAAAACAAGTACATTTGAAAGAACAAATACTTTTCTGAAAAAAAGATTGTGGGACTTAGTCTACAAATGAAGTTCTGTTAACCGCAGGATACAATAGAAATATTCAGAAGATCTGTTGCTCTCTATTAAAGCTTATTGTTCAGCTATTAAGCAGCACAAAAGGAAAATAATTTAATAAAAACATATGCAAAGATGCACGAACAGTAGAAGGAGAAGAACAGCCTTTTGAAAAGTTAAAAAGTAACAATGCTGCACTTAGTTACAGACAAATTCTAGCGCCAATATCCAAAGCTTCCAGAGCACTTCACAAAAATTAGATTTAATGACACGTGCTGTTGCACTGCCATCCTGTGGCAAAGTACCTGAAGTTTCCTGAGAACACAAGGGTTTTCCAAAAGATAAGCTACTTTCAAAAAGCCTTGGCATTCTTGTTCTGAGGACAAGAAAACATCAGTAGAGATTTAGCTATACCTCAGGAGATGTTGCTCAAGAAACACTAATACTGAAAACACAATAAAATTTGTCCCCAGAGGGTTCATGACATCATTGTCTGGACACACAGTTTGAACCCGTGGCTCCTGAAACCTAGTTTTCTGGCAGTGAACTAAAATGTGTTTACCTTCTTTTCCTCGGGTTGAAAAGTAAATAGACATTTTAGGATGTTAAACATATTGAAATACAAGGGACTCTTCATGTGACTCTCCTAGTAACTTCAGTCAATTCAAAATGAAAAATAAAATTATTGATTTAAAATTTAGGAGTCTTAAATTCCCTGTTAATACCAGATCCCTAGGATTGTACAACTTGTTAATTCCAGCCTTGCTTCAAGTCTCTGCATTAATATGATGAATAAGACTTGATTTCCTTAAAACATTTTAAAGTCCTAAACTGAAAACACCTTCAAAAAGAAAGAAGAAACTAGGTTTCTTTAAATGTTTTGCTGAATTTTAATGAAAGTTTTTTTTGCTTTTGGCCTATAAGTAAAAACTGTAGTAGACTGTGAAAAAACTTTTCTGTATTACAGAATTTTAGCTTTGGGAGAACTGCTACCCACAAGAAGATGGTAATACACAAGAAAAATAAAACCTGTGGTCATAAATGGTCTTGCACCTACTCTGGAGAGAACTTTGAGAAGGTAAATGTGGCTCAACAAAGTCAATGAGAATAAAGAACATTCTTAAACTCTCTTCTGAGAAAGGACTGCTTACTTACCCCCAGTGAACTAAGGGTACCCACTTCAGGAGTAGAAGACAAGTCGAGGGCAGAACTAACAGTGAAATCTTTTCAGTTCAAAGACTTTCAGATCTCTGAGAAACGGCCACAGAAATTTAGATTGCCAAATTAACACCTACAGGCATTTCTACTGCCAACATCCACATTTTTGGGGCCCACCAGCTTTCCAGCATAGTTAGTCCTTATGACTGGCATTCAAAGCACTAGAAATTTAGCATGCAAGATGCAATCATCTCAGGATGCAGAACATCTTGCACAATTGTTCTCTAACTACCAAAGAAATTGATTATTGACTTTAACGTTTTGACCCTTCTTTTTCTTATGAATACAATATATGTAAAATTCTTCTCTCAGTTGCCCCAACTCAAGCTTCAGCTTATGTCAAACAATCCGATGGTTTGCTCAGAATATCAAATACCAGAAACATGATTGTATTTTGCTATCAAGAGAAAATAACCTCCTGATCAGTTAAACAATTAACTTCTGCCAAAATATCACTGCACCTTTAGCCCTCTCTAAGTTACCCAACCCCGGATTTTGTTTCTATTTTGTGCACTCGAGTGACACCTCGAGGCTGTCCCTGCATGTGACAGATTTTACCTTCTGTTGAAAGCTAGGCTCTGACAAGAACCTTGATCCATTCTTCATCATCCCGGAATTCCTGCAAGATTTTCAGAATGCATCTGGAATCTACAAACTGTTCACCTGCCACCCACAATGTGCCACCTTCATTCGTGTCCCTTTCTACTTCCTACACATCCCAAATGTCAGATAATGGAAAGCTTTCTCTGTACAAGCCCCTGCAACTGAACTATCAGGTGAACAAAGGGAGCACATGCTTTTGAAGCCATGGAAAAACTCCATATATACTTGTTCCATTTTTTTTCAAAAGCCTTGATTTTCTCCTTGCAGCAGCATAGGAATTGCACACTTGTCTCTGCTTATGAACAGGATGTGTTGTACTTGGAGTATGCTTTCTTTTCTTTGGTTTGTCCCACAGGCCATCAAAGTACAGACAAAACTCATCTTGTTATTTTGGGGGCTGTACAGATTCCCCTGCATTCTTTAGGTGCTGCTCCTGACTTGCACTGCTTTTGCAATAATGAGCAAAGTCCCAATTTATTTTTTTTTAAATTTCACTGTCAGGAAATGGGAAAAAAATATTTGTGACCCTGATACAGGAATACACATTGCAACATCTTTACTGTAATGGAAATGTGATTAGCAGCCTTAGGAACTGCTTAATATCAGCAGGTCATGTTTTGCACTATGCAAAGTACATCAGAAGAACTGTAAGACACAGGAGACCTCATAAGTAGTAACATGAGGTGAAAAAGTCTTCTTTAGATCAGCATGTCAATCCTTATCTTACAGCAGCTTTCTATCTGGAACATTCTTAACTCCAGAACAGTCAATTTTAACTTATCCAGGATGAAAGGAACAAATTTAACATAGATTTGCTTTATCTATTATTTATGAGTAAGAACTGCGGTATTGTCACCTGTCTCTACCCCCCAAAACCCAAATAAACAAGTCAGCTAAAGAGGTCAGATTCATTCTCGCCTGACACAGAAAATGGCCCTGACCACTACTTGCTTGTAGGTCTCAGAAGGCACAAATCCCTCATATTTGTCAAAAGTGTAATGGTCACAGGAATCTTAAAGACATCCTTTTGAAACAAGTGTTCCTGGAAACTTGGCACAAGCTTTTGGTAGTAATAGAAAACCTACTGATGTCTCATGCCAGGCTTATTTAGAAGGCTTTAAAGCCTATCACTGCTGGTCAAATTAGACAATATCAAATCCGCTTTCCATGTCAGTGATTAAAAATGACTGTTTTGAGTTTGAGTTTTGAGTTTACCATAACTGAGCCCCTCAGCTGCCAGGAAGTTAGTTAGGAAGGATTTCTGGTCCAATCTCTTGTTCAATGCAAGGCCAACCTGAAAGTGAGACCAGGTTGCTCAAGGCCATTATTTCATGGACTTTGGGGTACTACGAAGGACAGAGAGGAAAGAATGGAGGTACAGTAAGGATAAAGGGAAGCACACGAATGCCGAGCAGCTGGGTTTGTTTGTGTTATGCCAAGGCAACCCAGAGCACCTGCCTAACGCAACCAGAAATATCCCCACCTATCAGCTGAGTGCATGCAAGCATTTGAGAAAGCAGAGGACAGGTGAGTACAAAAAGAGATAGTAGTGTCTGTCACTAACAACACATGAGGAACACAGAAGCTAGGTTTCAGAAGGTACATTCTTTTGGCAGCCAGCGTAATTCATTGACAGAATTTGAGGGATGCAATGCTTGGGAACTGTGTCACAAGCTCAGCATCACAGGCATTGGCTCACCTCTAGTTTCTTCGAATTGCTGCCAACTGAAGGCTAATTTTACCCAACTTTACTTCTGAAACAAACTAACCATGTTCATCGAATACCTTGCACTGATTTCTCAAACCTTCTAGAGTATGAGACCTTTGACATTTACAATTTTAATCAAATTTACACAGAAGAAATGAATTTACAAGTTTTCAAATATGACAAATATGCTTAAGTTTATTAGTTAATTATCCCTAAGAGGGGGAAAAATAGTCCCCCAAAACACTGCTTAAATCAACTACTAAATCAGGCACCAAATAGAAGTTTCTCCAGTACCTGCATAGCTCGCTATTTGCGCTGCTATTTGCAGAAAGCTTGTGTGCATTCCCAGCACTTGTCACTTGCCCTCCCGAGCCCAAGAGGGGCCGTTACCCAGGGACTTCAATTCTTCCGCAAGCAACTTCTGTTAGTCTGAACTCTGAGAGCTAATATGTACTTTCGACACTTTTCTTTTACAGCGGACCCGTGGGAGGGCTGCCGTTTCTAACGCTTTTCACCGCTGTTTGTTTGTTTGTTTTGTGTTTATTTCCCTTCCCCGCGTTTCCGGGCGCCCGCCGTCTCCTTGGGAGCCGGGATTGTTTTGGGCGGAACCACCGGCGCGGCGCTGCGGAGGGGGGAGCGGGGCCAAGGAAGAGCCCACTGGCGGAGGGAAGGGGGGGAGGCGGGGCGGCCGCAGCCGGGCCACGTCGCGGCCGCCACGGGAGCGGACGGGGCCGGGGTGAGTGATGGCCGGGGTGAGTGATGGCCTCGGCGGGGAGCGGGGCCGCGCGCCGGGCCGGGCCCTGCCGGGCGGGTGCCGCCGCTCGTCGCAGTGCGCGGCCCCGGGGGCGGGTAGGGCTGGGTAACGCCTCCCCGCCGCTGTTCCCTCCCCCGGCTCCCCTTCCCGCCCCGGGGCGGGGGGCTCAGCCTGGGGCCAGGCACGGCCGCAGCCGCTCGGGGGCCGCGCCGGGACCGCGGCCGTTGGCGCGCGCGGGCGGGGACCGGGAGCGGGGCGGGGAGCGGGAGCGGCGCTGGGCTGGGGAGCGGCGCGGGGCTCCGGAGCGGGAGCGCGGTGGGGCTGGGCGGCGGCCAGCGCGGGCCGGGGAGCGCGGGCGGGCTGGGCGCGCTCCGGCGGGACGCGGGTGGCGCACGCGGGCATCGTGGCCGGAGTGGCCCCGCCGGGACTGTGCCGGGCAGGCGGGAGCGGCGGCCTCGGGCGACCTGCACGCTGTCGCTGTCCGGTGCCGGCGCACGGGGCAGTGCCGCGGGAAGCCCTAATCCCCAGATCGGTGTTGTTTCGGCCCCCCCTCCGCCGCTTTTCACGAGCTGTGCAGTTCGCTGGGGTGACACGCGTGGGCATTGCAGTGTGCACACAGTGTTCTCCATGCCTGGCGCCCTGGGCTCCAAACCGGGATGCCTCCCTATGCGCGCGGAATGCCCACCTGGATGCACATCACATCCTCGCTAAATAATTCCCTCGGTTGATCCAGTTGTGGCGTGTGGTGGGAATGTCCCTTTGTATCTTTTAAATCTACCCCGTTCTTCCAGGCACCGCCGAATGTCCCATTGGAAATTAAAATACTTAGGGTGGTCTCTTGCTGAGAACACTTCTTCATAATTAGCATCTAAGATAAAGCAGAAACTTAAAGCTTAATAAACAATAAAAGTCTTCTGTCTTTCCATACATAGAGCTGAAGTCAGTAATTTTGCCATCAGAGTCTATTCCCAATTTTCTCTTGACTAAAGGTGCCAAGTTTCTGGAGTAAAAACCTCAATCTGACAGTTCCTACGAAGCAAAAACTTCCTGATAAATTACTACTTTACTACTGGTAGCACCAGCTTAAAACACTTTTTAAAACTTTTATGAGTGTAAAGTTTTTACAGGCACATCTAAACTGGTAGAAAACTGCTGCAGTTGTAGTAGTTTTTACATAGGTGTTTACCTCATCTGTCAGTTTTCGGGACTTAAATACTGAGTTTTTATTAATAAAACTAGATTGTTTTTTGATGTCAGATTTGTCAATAGTGAGGAGGAGCAGATTCATCTCCATGTAATTTTGCTGCATAATTCTGAGCTGAAGCTCTTTCACATCTCAGAGTAATGATCCCTACATGTCTCCAAATTGGAAGCTTACTAGTAAAACCCAAGTTTTCCCTCTATGATCTAAAGGATGAGAAATAAACAAGGCCTGATGTTCCACTTGTTTTCAGCCATTGAAGTTTATGCTCGCTTATTGCAACGAAAGAAAAATGAGGAATATAGTTCAGGAAAATCCTAAGTGTGTAATTATATTTTGTCAGCTCAGTTTCCTAGATGGTTATAATTGGGTAGGAAATTTTTCCCTTCCCATTGCGTAGTGCAAGTTCTGTATGTTCTGCTCATTGTAGTGTGGGTTTGATTTATATCTTTTATTAGTGATCAGTAAAAGTAGGTTTTGTTTGTAGTGACCCTTGTGTCAGGTTTAGCATAAAATCCCTGTATTTGAGATACAGAATATAGCAACTCAATGAGTATTGTAAAATACTGTGAAAAGAGGAAGAGTTTAATGTAGAGTCACTTTATAAATACATGTAGAATATTGGAGAAGAGCAAACTAGGTTATTTTCAGGAAAGTATAGTAATGGGAAGTTTAGGCTTTATGAATTTTTTTTTGCTGTTTATTCCTGGTGGCTGGACTATGTCGCTTTCCAGATGTGTGTTTTTGTTGGTGTTGGATTGTTTTATATTTACTAGCATGGAAGAGATCCAATCTGATCAGACAAGAATGCCTTTTACAAAATTAATGGTAACTGAGCTTACTCAGACTGGGGCATGGTGGTTGCTGAACTTTGATATACAATTAAATCTCTCCTATTCTAAGGTGAGATTACACTAAGTAAACAGCCTTGTTCTTATCCTTGTTGATTAATGATCTATATTTACACAAGCCTGATAGTTGCTTTAATGCAGCCTGTCAAAGACCATGAAGCTCCAAATTGGAAATGCCTATTAAACAATAGCACTGTCATTAGAGGACTTTATCTCTTGGTTTTATTGCCACAACAGGGTAGACACTGAATAAACAAACAGTGATGCAGTCGCTGGTGAATTTTACTAATTCTTCATTTTACAGAGTGTGCTTGTAGATGCAAGGCGACCCTAGCATTTGGTAAGATGTTTATGCCATTATAATGAAAAACTATCTGTAAAATTAATATCTTAACCAACCTATAGGTTGGTTGGGTTTTTTGGTGGACTGATTTAACCTTTGACTTATTTCTGTACTTAGAATAGGTATGCACTTATTTAATTTTGCTTTTCTGTGCTATATTGTCTCTCATATTTTTTGCTTTAATTTTAAGAGCCTTTCAGTATTTCTTGTTTCTAATTAGTTTTTGAGGGCTTGTTGAAATCATTCAGCTAATTATAAGATACTTTTCCCTGTTTCTGGGGTTCTCAGTCAGTGATTGAAGTGATAGTATCTGCTGTATTTTTTGAGTTTATTCAGTTTTCTACTCTTCTAAATTATGTGTTTTCTAGGCAATTGTAAATTGACTACTTGGAAAGCAGCACTTAGTAACTGTAGTACTTTTAAAATGCCCATTAGGTTTAACCAAGTATAAATTGGAAAAGCAGTTTATTTTTCAGTGTTTTCTTTTTTAGTTTATTGTAAGAGGTGTTATTTTTTAACAGTTACTGGTTTAGAAGTGACAGTAAAGCTTTGCTGTAGGAATTCAGAAGATGTTTTAGATAGTGAAAATATTGCAGCCTCAGCAGTGTCATTTCAGGCATAGTTTGGATGAGTGTTAGGTGGCCTGGACCAAAATGATGTGAGAATAATGCAACCACACATCCTGGCAGTGCTTAATGCTGTGCCTTATTTTGTTAGGATCAGTGCGGTCTGGGTGAGCAGTGAATGCCGAGTTACTGATGTCTAACAGGAGGTGTTTCCTGGGGAGAACTGGGAGCTGTTACCTGGTGGGCTGGGGGGGTCACAGGTTCCAGAGTTCTTGCATGGAAGGCTGAGGGGAACATCACACCTTCCTAGGAACCTACACTTCATCAGTTCTGCTGTTGACAAAACAGCTCTGTGTATTCAACGTTTTTGTAGAGCAGTCTGAATTGTCTTGATGGAAAGATAAACCTGTGTGATATTTTTGTTTGCCTTCAAGCTTTGTTTGGATTCCATCTGCAGGCTTTTTTCCACAACCAGGAGGGCCTAACAATTTTTTTTTTTCTTTAGAGAAATGAGTTTCATGTAGTTGCTTGTCTGCTTTATAAAAATACAAATGCTTTATATAAACATAAATATTTCAAGATTTGTAATAAAGTTAGATTTGCTGGCAGATACTAACCTTTGTATTGAAAACTATCAGCCAGCTTCCTCAGTGATACTGTCAGGAGAGGAATCTGATTAGAATGGCTTCAACATAAATGGTTTCATGGGTCATTGTTATTTAAATAAACTGTTGGATTTTTAGAAGGTTGGAGGACTACAGTCCTGAATTATTTGGCTACCACCCAGAAATAGCCAAATAGCTAATTAAATTACTATAATGCTGTAATTCTTGCCCTCAAATAATAAGTATCAGAGCTGGGATTTGATATCAGAAAATTTCTAATAATTTAGACAAAGAGGGAAATACTTATTTCTAAATAAAATGTAGTCATCCCTAATACTAATTAGCACAGATTTAATTACGAACTTGAAGTCCATGGACCACTTATGCTAATGACAGTTAAATATTTTAAATAGAATGGTGAATTCTGAGGAAGAAGCAGCTGTTGTGTTGAGCCACTTCTAACTGAGGACTGAAAATGCGAGCAGGTAAGGATACTTTGTGTTTGATTTCCTGTGTATATTTTATAGTTAGAACTAGGTGCAAATGATAGAAGTTCTTTCTGTCCTATAGAAATCCTTAATGCTCCATTGTCACCTTTTAGAGTTCATGATTAGAGCTGGTTTTCAAAGTGGTGTTATTTTTTATTTGAAATTCAGTGGCTTTTACCAAAAGTTGTATTGACAGTGGTAAATATGCTGTAGCTGAAGATTCAACAGCCTTTTTCAGTGGTGTTCCAGGTTACATTTTGAATTCTTAGTAACAGATTAAGCATTACCTGAGGGGAGCTAGAACACCTACTGCTTCAAGGATTGAAATGCTGCTGATGGCAGTATCATAATTCAGAGAAAGGCAAGAGTGGCAGCTCCTGGCTCTTACAGGTCTGTCTCAGGATGGTGCTGCTCTGGTTTCCAGACCCAGTAAGAACCCAGAGCTGCTGCTTCTCCTGGAAGGCTGTGTGTCACCTCTGCTCATAAACAGGGAGGGCAGTAATCTGTCCTCTGCTTTGGCTAGCCCAAGTTTTGTGCTGATCCTGTGTGTGCTCTTCAAAATGTGCTTTCTTCAGGAGACAGGGTAGATGGTGCTCACTTGAGCAACAAGTGAAAGACTGGTGTGTCTCTGTGTGTGTGTGTGTGTGTGTGTCTGTGCAAAGCTGCTGAGTTATCCTTGCATGGGTTATGTTGCCAGTGGAAATTCTTAACCAAGTAAATTTCTTGGTAAACTTTCCCTGATAAATAATTCTCATCATTTGCAATTTTAGAGCATGACTATTCACCTATTTTAGCAATGGTGATTAATGAGATAGCAAATCACACTCTCGATTTCTTTTTACAGTTGAAAGTGAGGCCAAGGCAAAAACCAAAGTCCGCTTTGAGGAAATCTTCAGACGCCATGCTGGCCTAGCAGGCACAGAGAAACCAAAGAAAAAGAAGTTTGACACTCAAGAGAGTATTGTGGTGAGTTACAGCACATGCAGGCTTTGGTTGCCTTCCTTAACCAAAAAAGATCGGGAAAATATTTTGCAGAAAGGAGATGTAAGTGTTTAAAAAAAAAATGAAGTGTAAAGTGTGTTTCTGTGTTTTTCAGATTCAGTACTGACTTTACTGGGAGTTAATTAGATGTTGGAGGGCGAGTAGAATTACATCTGTGAAAGTATTTAATTTTAAGAGTACTACATCTGTGTAATACAGGCATATCTGTCTAATACAGCTGTAAATTGAGAACTGATGAGAAAATGCAATAATATTAGAGATAATAGATAATTATTCCATTTTCTACTTTTTTTAAAATCTCAGTAATCAGTGAATTTCTGCATGTGCTGAGCTTTGTGTCTTGAGTGGTTCCTTGTTCATGTGTTAACTTTTTTTTGAAGGTTTTGACCTTAGCTTGTGACTTGCAGCTTAGGAAGGATTCTACCACCCTGATTTTATAGTTAGATGACATTTTTGTTTGTGGGATATTTCTCACTAAAGGAGCCTCAGAAATCCCTCTGAGTTATGGTTCATATTGTGATCTTTTTCCTGAAGAGGAGAATAAAAGTTCAATATGAACTTCTACATATACCTGATTAATGACTAGGAAGATTTGGAATTTGGAAAGAATGTAAATTGTTTAGAAGACAAATGTTGTGGTTTTTTATCTTCCTCCTGATAGGTTTTATATTTTTAGTCTTTTTTCTTACAATTGTGTCCATATCAGATTCTGGAAATGAACGTTCCTTCATTAATACTCATTTAAGACAAATGGGTGGTATTTCATGTAATATCATAAGTGTTACATGTAGTTATATATATTAAGTGTATTCAGAATAGATTAAACTTAGTATTGCTAAATATTTGGTCCTAGGTTGACAATTTGAAGTTGGATTTTGTATGGACTTCTAAAAAATTTATGTTGCTTGATGTATATGCTGTTTAGTCAATAGTCTATACAAAGAATCAACTTGATGTCTAAAAATAGTACAGAGTTAGAAGGTGGGGTTTTTTCCTTATTTACTGGCATATATGTAGATAAAAGACTAAGTTCTTTCTCAGTTAAGTTTACTTTTTTATGAAATGTGATTTTTTAATTCTGTAATATATAAATATTTTTGAACACATAATTGTATGTTCATATGCAACTACATATTACTTGTAAATATTTTAAGCTTGCTTTGGTTTTAGAATTGGTTTCCATTCCAGAAGTCTCTGATGTGAAACACCAGTGTTTTGGAGTTATGTAGAAACACTTAAAGTTACAGTGACCGGAAATAAAAACTTATTGGTATGCAAGCAAATTAAGAAACATTTTTAGGATCAGTGTGGGAGCTCAAATTTCTGGCTTTGTTGAAGCTATAAATGTTACAAATCAAACCATTTTAAAATTAAGGATTTGAGGAGAGCTTGTACTGAAACATATTACTGACCCTTTGGAGTATTTCCTTAAAGTGTGACAAAGTTGCAGGATCTCAGGTTGGTATTTTCCATGCTTGTTGCATTCAAGTAGAAATTTCTGTAAAAGCTTCAGCAAATAAACAGTAATTTCTCTGTAAAAAATAACTGTGTGTGGGAGTGGAAGAGTAGGTAGATGGAGGGGGTTGGCTGGTTTTGTTCCCGTTTTCTCAAGTTCATATGACTTAACAGTACAGAGTTTTACATATCTTGAAATAATGTGAAATTTGTCAGTGATGGTTGGCTTCATGTCATGCACTTGCCATAAATGGTCTCCCAGCTTTGATCAAAAACAGGTCATGGTTCAGAGCCTATTTCCACTTGAAGTGTTCCAGTCTGTTTCCTTCCTTTGTCTTTGCTCTAGCCGTTTTTAAAGATTAATAAGACTTTTTCCCTTATAGTCCACTGTTTCTTTGAAACCTGAGTTCTGGAGCTGCAGGGGGTTGCTCTGGTTTTAAATGACAGAGGTGAGCATAAGGGGAGTGCCTGCCTGCTCTGCTTTGTGTGCCTGTTGTCTGGAGAGCCTGCCTGGACAGCAGGGAAGCAGTCTGCTTGGAAGAGCAAAGGTTGATGTCTGTAGGGCAGGGTGAGTTTGAAGCCCCAACTGATTGGAATGAAGAGCTTGTAATGGAGATAGAAATACACATCAGCTGTGGCCAGTGAAAGCTCTGCCTTGCTGTTCAGTAAATAGCAACTGGGGCAGTGGGTGGGAAACCTAAAGGCATTGTGGAAAAAACAAGCAATTGAGACACAGTCAGAAAGTGAATTTGCTAATGTCCTTTCTAGGGCAGCCACCATATTTATTTTTTACCAATTGTGGCTCCTGTTACAGCTTGTTACAATGAGGCAAGACACTGATCAAGCATTGTCCAGGTACATTAATCATAAAAGTCATCATGAAAATGAAGGAATTTATTTTGTTCAATCTAAATTATGTGGTTGAAGGGAGGATGTTTGAAAACTTTCTACCAGATGAAAATGTTAGATCACTGTATGGAGGCAAAAATTTATTTCTTAGACTTTAATCTGATCAGATTACATTATTGGGGTAACTTGGGTTTTGTGTTCAAGGCAGGGCTGCAGCAGATTTATCAGGCTTGTAGACTGAAAGGCACTGAATAATTGTTGAGATTTCCACTGGATTTTACCCCTTTGTTTTTTGTGCATAAAATAAAAGAATTGATAATAGTTGATTATATAATTGATCCACACATTTTCTCAATGTTTTCTGTTACAATTTGGTGGAAAAATTCCAAAACCATAATTCTATCTGTAAATTAAAGTTCTTCTAGCTTTGAGTGTCTGTATTTTATAGCCTTACACAACCAATGGCAGTACAATTGTTTCCTAGTACATTAAGATTCTCTTAAACATCCCACCCAACAAGCCATCATCACAAGTACATTCAGTAACAATTCAGCTGTAGGTTAATGCTCTTTTACAACTAGTACATATCAGTGCTTCAGTGGGCTGGGAGTGTCCATCCCCAATTTCTCAAGGTGTGCCTGTGTTATTATGGGCGGAAATTCAGGTGTCTCTGTACATCAGGTTGCACAAGTTTGAAACACCCATGACAAACTCACGCTACGATGCCAGCTTCCACTCATGCATGTTTGAGAAGTCCTTGGGAAAAGGTGTAAGTCCTTTGAAAAGGCGTTGTCCCTGCTGACAGCTCTGGGGCACGAATGGCAGTGATGTGACCTGTGATTGACTGATTGTGGTGTGAGCCTTGTGTGTCAGCCCGTGTGTGTGCCCCTTGGCTGGCATCCATCCCCTGCTCCTCTCAAGCCATAGGACAAGCAAGGCTGTTTTCAGGGGGGAGTGCTTCCTCTACCCTGGTGTAATGTGGCCACAGAGCTGTTGTGAAACAAAGCCTTCTTATTTTTCCCACATTTTAAGCTAAGAAAGCCAGGTTCAGGTCAGCAACCCTCTGGAGTTACTCCAGAGAGAGGCCTGTCTTCCTGAGCTGCTTTTCCAGCCTAACTTCTTTCTCTAAGTCAGTTCAGTGTGTATGTATTGATGATTGCTCTTAGTTGGTATCTCTCAGTCCTGTGTTTCAGAGAATCTATACCAGTATTCCCACCTCCACCAGAATCCTAATCTGAAGGTTTTTATGAACCTCTTGGCTTTTACTTCATTGTTTTGTAACTTCTTTGCATCTTTCCTCTCTGTTTAATGAGGTCATGTAATTCCAGCATGTGGGAAAGGTGGCCTGAATTGAGATTGTGCAGGCTGTTTATCTGAGGAATTTATGTTTGAACTGCTGAGGCAGCTTTGTGCTGCCTGCAGTATCTATTAATGTTCCTGAAATTTGCTGTGGTTTGTTTTCATTATAGGGATATGGCCTCAAGTTGTATGGTTTAGTGGTGCTGGGTTAATGGTTGGACTTGATGATTTTAGAAGTCTTTTCCAACCTAAGTGATTCTATGAATCTATGATTTTTTTTGTTTGTGGGCAATAATAAATAACAAGTTCTAATAAGTATTTCAAGCCAGCTTTTGCATCAGGTAGATTCCCTTAAGGAGATTATTCTTGATTATCAGAGTTATTTTAGAAACTCTTGACCAGGTCATAGATGAGAGCTTTTTGTTTAGGATTTCTCAAATAATTCTACTACTTGCACTTAGTAGTAGTAGTAATTCTACTACTTGATGTTTTATCAAATACAAAATCAGCAAGAGCTTAGTTATTGGCCACTGTTGGGTTTTAATTGTCAGTGTGTTTAAATCTTCATTTCCCATACTTTACAGTTAGAGTTATTCACAGAAATAAGGATAAGGAAGTGAACAATCTATTAGGAGCATTATTCCATTCTTGGGTTTTTCTTAGTTTATACAAAGCTTGCTCTTTAATTCTTTTCTTTTCCTTTCTCAGTTCTGTATTTCAAGTTATTTCTAGGAAATTTTCCACATCCTCTTGAATCACTGACTTACAAATAAATATGATGTTAGTGGTTTCTTTAAGTGCATTTAAGAATGAAAACGAAAGGACAATTTTTTCATACTTACTACACATGTTGTCCCTTTTTACAAATGTTTGAGACAAACATGATTCTATGACTGGGAGTTGTGCCCTGACTAGAAGGGAACAATGTCGGTGTTTATTGAGGAAGAAGGTCTTGGCAAATAAAACTTTGTATGCAGATATGTACATTTTCTCCAACTTTTAAATTTACTTTTGTTGTGTTTTAAAGCCCTTTCTAATGTTTCATGTTGAAGCTCTAAGAGAATTTTCTGTAAGACAGCAGCGTAAATGAACCTCAGTGACTTTATAGAAGTTACATCAAAGAACAGAGATCTCTGTGTTGACCAGGCAGAATTGGATCTCAGTTACTTGCTATGATCTTTGGGATTATCATAGAATCATAGCTTGGATTGAAAGGAACTTTAAAGGTGATCTAACCCAAGTGCCCTGCCATGATCGGGAGCTCAGAGCCCCTTCCAGCCTGCCCTTGAACATATCCAAGGAGGCGGGGAAGTGGCACTATAACCTTTAGTAGCTAGAAATAGAAACTTGAAGAAGAAAGTTTACAATGTGTTTTTTATAAAACCATCAAGAAGTGCTTAAACAAATGCATCAGCTGAAATTCAGTTCTGACAAGTGGCTTTCAGTATAAGAGACTGCAAACAACTGAGCCTGAAATCTGTCTCTAACTTGGATTTTCAGTGGGTGAAAGTATTTGTTTTTGTGGTGCATGAAGTCTTCTCATCCTCCACAGTGTAAAACACTGGCATCTGTTTGTGGAGTAGACTTGTTGATTTCTTTTTATACTGGATATGTGTAAAAGCCATATGAAAACATAGTGTAACATTGAGGATGAGGTGCCCAAATACCAAATGGTTTTTTTTTCAGTGTGAATTTTCTGTTGACTTTCAATCTGTTGCTTGTCAAATTGAAACAAAAAATAACTAGATCTTTGATTTAATTTTACTTTGAGTAATGTTGCTGAAGGAATAACATGAAGTGCAGTGTTTATCCTTGGAACATGATTTTTAGTAAAAATATGTTATATGTTCTTTTCATTTATAGCTTGATACTTTTAGAAATAATATTGATCTGTCTAAGGAAAGTGTGAATGATGAAGCAATTATAAACAACACATATAATCCTGAAGAAGAGAGCCCAAGATTTACAAAAAATAAATTAAGAGAGAAAGCGTCAATTGCAAAGAAAATAAACAATGATGTTGTTAGTGGAGAAGAGAACAAGCAGCCGAAGTCAAACAGAAAGAAAAAGAAATCACTGTTACAAGAACAATATAATGAGGAGGAAGATTTATATGAAGCTAAATTGGGGAGTTTTGAAGAAAAGACTAATGATTTTCCAAAGAAGAAAACAAAAAGTAAATCACAAACAGATGTACCTGATCAAGAGGGTGATAGAAAGATCAAAAATTCCTTGACTGAAGTGAGAAATTTGACTGAATTAGAAGAGGAAGAGCAGCTAATTCAAGCCTATCAGCTGCATGTGGCTGAGGAAGAGGCAAATGCAATTAAAATGAAAATGAGAAAGAAACTTAAAGAACAGATGTCTGAATCTACCTCCGCTGTTCAAAGGCATGAAGTTGCATTGAATAATGAAGTGGGCAAAAAGAAGAAAAAGAAGAAAGAGCGAGCAGTTTTAAGTGAAGCTGAAACAAGGTAACATGACAAACTGTACACGGTGGGTATGTGAATCTTACACAAAAGGTTTCATTTTAAGATAGGCAGCAGCTTTCTGATAAATTGTTCATATTTTCTAAGTGATTAACTGGATGATTCTGTTACGAAAAAATAGTACTAAATCCTTTCTCAGAAGGCTGTCATGATTAATATTTAGCTCATGGATTCTTTTTAACTTATTTTTTAATTATTCTTCATTGCTGTTTGATGTTTGTTTACTGTGGAATTCACTATTAACTAACGTAAGATAGTTCTGTGCATGATGTTTTTTTTTTTTTAATGATAAGTGATGGCTGTGATCCAGCGAAAAGGTATTTGTTTAACTCTTCAGATAAATGGTTCTGCGATTGTCTGGAAATTAGGGGGAAAGAAAGAGGGGAGAGCACTGAAAAAGGCAAGACACTAATGGGTCTGGGGGCTGTTACGTTTTCAAGATACACAGATGATGAGTTGGAGAATTTCAAATGGTTCAAAAATGGCAATGAGAATTGTATCACTATATGCAGTGGACTGCAGTTGCTGACAGGGATCCATTACCTTGCAGTGCAATGTCCCTTTCTGAGCTGCAGCATCATCATCCTGAACCAGATGGCAATGAAAGTCAGTCACCTGAAAGAATATTTACATCAGAAGCACAGAAACTGGAGGGAAGCGTGGAAAAGCAGAAACCTAAAGCCAAGAAGGTTAAGAAGAAAAGCAGAAAAGGTCTTCCAATAAAATGTTATAGTACTATACCTACTTAGCTGTGCTTTTTTTAGTCTTGCTACAGAAATACTTTGCCATAATAGTAGCACAGAAGTAATTGAGCTGAGTTACTTATATTTAACTTACTTAATTGTACCTCTGTTCTTCCAATTCTGAGGCTCATTTGTGAGGATGTTTATTTGATAAACCAATGTAAAATCTTGAAAATTCATTTACTGTAAGTATTTTTGAGTTGAGACAGAAGTTACTATGTTCCACTAGTGACAGTTTGTTTATTTTGCTCCAATTTCTAGAAGAAACCACAGAAGCTGCTGCAGAAAATGATGAGGAAATGAAGAATTCAGAAATTTCAACTCACTCTAAATTTGGTTTTGGTGATGATCTTGTTTTGGGAATTTATATTCATCGATCAGATCAACTTAAAATTGATCACTTGGTTTCTCATCCTGTGGTCAAAATCCATATTGTTGATCAGAGAAGTGGCTTATATGTGAAGAAGGATTATAGGTGACATTTAATAAACTGTTTCTATTATCACTATTACAATAAATGGGTATACTCTTCCCTACAAAATTAAATATTAAGATGAAAGCAGGGGGGTGTTTTAAGTTTGTGTAGTTGTTCCTTAGTTTCTACATCTATGATAATGTGTATATATATATACCATAAATGAGGTGATATTTTTTTTCCTTTTGGCACTTTTAAGTGCTCTGTGGTGCTGTATTACTCTTGAGGCTCCTCAGGGCAGTGGTCACAGCACCAAGCCTGACAGTTCAAGAAGTGTTTGGACAATGCTCTCAGGCACGTGGTGTGACTCTTGGGGATGCTGCTGTGCAGGGCAAGGAGTTGGACTTGATGATCCTTGTGGGTCCCTTCCAGCTCAGCATATTCTGTGAATCTGTGATATTTCCAACATAGCTCATTCTGTATTCTTCCCAGAGGAAGAATTTCTCAAGTGTCAGAAATATGTAAAAGCCAAGAACATGTAAGCAAAATTCTTGTAGTATAAATAACGTCTGCCTTTTATATTAAGAACTTTTAAAATCCTTAAATGAACTTGAGTTCTTTATATTCTTAATTACTTCAGTTGCTTGTTTCCATTGTCATTATCCATAATTTTCCTGAAACCAAGTTTTAATTGGGCTTGAGCAGTAGACTCCACTATGATCATCATGCATTAATTTGCTAACAGTAATTTAAATGTTAGTTTTTTCAACTTATGCCTGTAGTTTTTCTATATGCATTGCAAATTGTCTTAAATTTTCTGTGGGTTTAGAAAATTTTTTCTGGAATCAGACAAATAGTATCTTATATGTTTCTTAGCCTTCAGTAATTATTGTTTTGTTCAAGGTTGTTTTTTAAATGCTCTAACAATTGTAATTCTTTGAAAATCTTCAAACAGCAACAAGGAAGATTCATCTTATGAACAAGGAGAAATAGAGCACATTCTTCCTATAATGACACAACCATGTGACTTTAGAAAGTCTAAATCAACAATTCCAGAGTGGGAAGAGCAAATAATATTTAATGAACGTTTTACTTATTTTATTCAAAACACTGAGGAAAACCCTCAGGTTATCCTGTTTTTTGAGGTAAGATGAAATATTTTGCATCTGATTTACGCACATTCTGCTTTTTGGTTTGTTTCTTCAACAGTATCTATTTGACTGAATTGGGTGTTTTATTTCAGTTAAATTGGGTTAATAGCATAGCTTTAAGGTACAAAGTCAAGTGGAGATACCAATAGTGGGGTTTTTTATAGGGAAGGAACCTGTTTTAATAGTAACAAGGAGTACAAAGCTTTCTTACAAAATCAACTCTCAAACTTCTGGGGGAGGCTGGTAAGATATGGTGGGTATCACTCTTTTCACATTCTTGAAATCTGAAAAGAAGTAAAAGAAACTCAAAGGTAGAATTTGTCTGCGTGTAGCAGCACCTCATTGTACCAATGAGCAAACCATTGCATTGTTTCCATTAACATTGTACACATCCACCTCTCCTGTCCCAGTCTTCATAAAGTAATTATTAATTTGTCCTCCAATGCAGTTATGTTTAAAGGAAAAATTTTAGGTCATATATTCAATATAATTTATAGCTTAGGCATTTCAATATTTGTGCAGAGAGGTTCTGTAGAATTTGCATAAAAACGGAAACCTAATACAATAAATATTTTTTGTTCCTTGTTTTTTTTCCCCTATTTCAAAGAGGTTGAATATGATTTATTGCCATTTGTTTCTTAATGCTTTTGATGCTTGTAAATGAACATATTTATAGAATTAAGAATCCTTAGTTGCTTAACACAAAACTAATTATGCTTGTATGTAAAGATTCTTCATGGGGATAATGTTGGAACCAAAAGTATGATTCCACTGAAAAAAGGCTGTTTGAGTTCAGTGTGGTTTATGAAATACAAGCTTGGAAGAAGATTTATTCTAAGGGGTTTTTGTATCATAGGTGGCATGCCTGTAAGTGTTTAGGGCCAGGTTGGATGTGGCTTTGAGCAGTCTCATCTAGTGAAAGATGTCCAAGCCTGTGGCTCAGAACTCTGTGACCTTTGAAGGCTCCTTCCAACCCAAATTGTTCTATGACTGATTCGATGACAAAACTGGTAAAGCTAAGAAAGAAAAACTTAACTTTTTGACTGCCATTTCCCATCTAGAGTAATATGCAGCTGGTTTTAGCTGTCAGATTTGTGATCTAAATGGTTTCTGAATTATTAAGAAAATTACACATTATTGGTTTTTCTCTTTTATTGAGACATAAGGGGAGCAAGAATAATTTTTTTTAAGACTAGACTTCTTTTTTAATGGAGGTTATAAATAGTCATCAGGTAAATGCATAAGGACCTGTTATTTCTAAGTTCATAGTTGTGTGGAAGAAACACTGATTTTGTAATTTCTTAAAATTTAAATCTGTTTAATTTAGTGAATTGACCAAGCATATTTTCAGCAGTTTATTATTATTTACCATGAAGTTTACATTCATTAGAAATACATTTATATTCCTGCTGATACTTCTAGGTCCTTGATTCTCCAAGTATGCATGAAGTGAGAGCCAGCTCTGATGTAAAAATTCAGGAAGGTCGTTACCGAAAAATTTGTTGGGCATTTCTAAAGGTACTGTAAATATTTAAATGAAGAAAAGAATTCATAAATCTTTTTATCTGAAAATCTCTACCTGTACTAAGGAGGAAAGCATTTTGAAATGTTTTCAGCAACAGAGATGGAAGAAAAAAATCCTTGGTTGGTTGGCTTTTCTCCCCTTTTCCTCTTCTTTCACTCCATGAAATCAACACAGTAACAGGCTTGACATGAAAGTATATGTCTTTTCCAAGAAAGTGTAGAATATATAAGATTTTTTTGTTTGTTCATAAAGTACAGAAGGTTGTTTTCTTTTAGGGTTTTCTTTGCATTTATGTGAATGTGAAGAAAATGACAAATCCACTAATTTGTGTACCTCAGCTGTTCTGTATTCTAGTGGCATTTTCAGTTGTCCAGTCATTGAAAAGACTCCTTAACTTAATTATAGAATGCTTTTCATTTTCAGTTGCAGAGTTTGAAATGCTGTGGCAATTGAGATACAAATGTGCCAACTGTGAGATATGGGTAATTTAGCCAGCACATATGTACCTTTCTACCCTGAGAAAGGTAGAAACCTGAATGTGTCGATTAGTTCTTTGAGAGCTGACAAACTTCAGTTTCCATGAGGACTGTTTATTTACACCTACCCCTGTGTGTGATAGTCATTGACAATCATTGAGCAGTCTACAACATAGAGGAAATGTGAGAAATACAGGAGAAGATAATGGACTGCAAGTGTAGGTGAAGGGATGGGGGCCTCCATAGCAACTCAACACAGAGATTCTTCTGAGCTCTGCCTAAGACAAGCCTACCAGAGCCAGGAGTCTGTTAGCAGAGCTGGTAAGAACTGTGCATCCAGGCATTCAGTACAGCCTACTCCTGAACAGAAGGAAGAACAGATTTTCAGCTCATAAATATAAAATTACTGCATCTGCCTGCATTATCCTTTTATCTCTATCAGCCAGAGTAGAAATGTCTCAATTCTAAACTGACCAGTGTTAATGGCAGGGTTCTGTTATTCTTCAGTTCAGTAGAGATGACTCTGTCTCCTCTGAAGTTGGAGAGGTTACTACACTGCTGTATCTTCTGCTCTGAACCAAAGCCTTATCCAATGCCCTTCCTTGCAGCATTCGAAGAGGACAGATTTGGAAGAAGGTGTTTGTGGATTGGCAGTCCTTTGAGATTTGGTTGATTTTAGCAAGTAGTAGTTTAAAAAAAAAAGAAAATAAGTATGTCTTACCACTTTCAAGTTATTACTGCTGTGAAGCATCTTTTGAAACTAGGCTGCCATCTAAGATTTAATCCTCGTTATTTGATCCTGGGAGGATTAAATACATGCTTAGTTCATTATCACTTTTAGAGTTAGTATATTTCTGCAATGGGAAGTGATTTCAAGAGTTTATACTGTTAGGTTAGCTATTAGAAATTATCAATTGCTTTAGTATTTATCTTTCTTCCTCTTTTTAATCACCCTTCTAGCTTGTAGGTGCAAATGGAGTTCTAAACGTTGGTGGAAAACTTCGTCTGCAATTATATTACCCACCTTCAAGGACCAAGTCACATTCAAGGGTTGTTGAGGTTTATGACTGGTGGGCAAAATGTCCTAGAAATCGTTACCCATCAACTTTATACATAACTGTAAAAGGCCTGAAACTGCCGGATCATGTAAGTTAAATATATAATATATAAATGTATTTGCAAATATGCAGGTTTTTCTGTAGGAACTAGTACCTAGGTATAGCATGTAAGTCTGTGTTTGTAGGCATGTATATAAAAGCTGTGCTTACATGCAGTATATAAAATATATAATAAGAATGTTGCATCTCAAGATAGGTGTTACAAACTCAGCCCTTCATAGGTATCTTTGAAAAATAGGCATACTTTTCTACCTACAGCTTTGAATATTTTGCCACTGGCATTCTGAAAACTTTCAGAGTACTTTCTTGAAGATTAACGTTTCTGCTTTTTCTTACAGAAATGCCATTTTTAAGTCACTGAACTCACGCAAGTGTAAAAATTCTTTGAGAAAAGATGCAAAGTTCTTATGTTTGCTTCCCTGCACCCTCTAGCTGTAATGAGCTGTATTTTTTTTCACAAATGAAAGTTACTTTAAAAATAGGCTTACAGTGGTATGGGCTGAGATAAGCATTCAAGATACTCTGATGCAAGTACAATATTGTTCTATTATATAATTTCCTAATTGTATTTAGAGCTGTAATAATACCTTCTGCTCACTTTTGTGTTATGAAGGGTGGTCTGTGGAAGCCTGGTGAGATGTGCACCTCCTCAGTAGTACAATACAATACAGTAGCGGAGTAATTCTAATTTTCACTGACCTTGATAGTTACTAAAAATAGGAGATAATTGAGTATTTGAAAAACTCGTGATACCATTGGATTGGCACAACTTTGGAAGCTTGGATTTCTTTCTGACTCCTGGTTACTTTAAATGACATTTTGCAATGCAGTTTTCATGTATTAAGCTTTTCCAATGTCTGTATTCCAGATATAAAAATGCAAGACATTTAAATTAAAAGTACCTTTTAACCTTTTTAGAAATTACATTGTTCACTTCAAAAATATTTTTTCCTGATACTTAGTTTTGTTTGCCTTAAGGTTGGTCCTTCTTTTCACTCTATGGCAGCTGTTCAACACGAACAAAGTAATACAGCGCTGTCTGAGCTCCAGAGAGAAGGCTGTGAACCTTCTTTAGAGGAGAAAAAGGAGCCATTTAAATGGTCAAGATTGCCTGGACAGGTGAAGCATTTTTCTTTGAAATTTAAATGAAAATAATTTAAATATTTATGTTATTTTTTAAGTATTATGAAGCAAGTAATTAATTGAAATAATTCACAAAGATATTAAAAAAACATTAAAAAATCTCCTAGATAATAGAGGAGGCTTAACCTTGGCAAATATGGTTGATTTAACCATATTTGGTTAAATATCATTTATATCATTTTTTCGCCAGAACAGTCAGGTATTTCTATCTGCAGAACTTGCCAAGAATTTGAAAGACTAAGAAGTAAGACAGGAAGCCAGTTCTCAGACTTCAGCTTGATTAGGAATATATTTTCTTGACTTTTCTTTTGGTTTGTTGAAGACATATCTAAACTATGAAAAAAGAAAGACCTTACATTGAAGAACCACGTAGCTACTGTGGATATTGCCCTTCACCTTAAACTTTGAATTTAGTTTTGGAGAAAAAAGCTTTGGGTCAAAAAGAGTTAATGTTTTAGGAGGAAGAAAAGGGGTCTAAAATGCCACTTCAGTTTTTTGAGGTGTTTCATCTCTGGTTCTGTCTTTAAAAGTCAAATATTTAAATACAGATGAGGAATGCTAAAATTATTTGGTAGAAGACTGAAGGTTTGAGTGCCTGTGGCTGGGTTTCTGAGTTCACACTGCAGTCATTAGTTACTAAAAGGTGTGCTTAGGCTCCTTAAGCAACCTTGACTTACAGTCTAACTCCACAGCTTACATCACTGATGGTAGACATTTTTAAGCATTTCTTAAGACTAAAGAATTTATTTCAATTTTTTTTTTTTTTTTTTAGTTTTTAAACATGCTAGTTGTTTGCAATAATGGGCCAGAAAGAGATACACATTCACGGGGCCTAGGTTGTACTGCAAAACTGTCTCTGTTTATAATACATTGAATTTCCCTTTGCAATGCCATTAAGGTGTTACTAGCCTTTTAGAGCTTCTGCATGTCAGAGCTAGGAGTGTGTTCCCTGCATTGGGTAGTTAATATTCCTACCAATTGTTCCCTGAAAAGCCAGGCTTGCCGCATACCCAACAAGCCCCTGTTTTCCCTGCGCGGCGGAGATCTGGGCTGCTTCTGTATCCGCTTCTCTCATGACGGGAGAACGCTGGCAGCAGCATGTGCAGGAAGGAATGGCTACCCCATTGCTTGTAAGTTAAAATACATTTTGGCTTTTTGCTTATAATCTTGTATTTGTAAAGTAAAGATTAAGGGAAGTTAATTTTTAAATTGTGCTTTTGAAGAGTTTCTGGCCTGTAGTTGTGATTAGATGATTGTTCTTGCATTAAAGAGCATTGGAGAAAGTGCTCTTCCTGTGTTGATAGGGCTGGAATTGGCTTTTCCTACATGAATACATATACACAGTTTAATGGTATGAAATGACACCATTTCTGCCCAGAGGCCTAATGGAACTACTCAATCAGTTTGCAGAAAGAACATAGTTTCTGATGATAAAGTTTTTTAAGGGAAATAACATTTTAAACCTCCACTTCACGCACTTTTAATGTAAGTTTTTCTTCTAACCTGTCTGGAAGGTTAGATACTGGGATGTTACCATTTCCAGACAGACTACTGGAAGCTGCTCTCTTCCGTGGTCCAGTTCAGTTGAAGTACAAACATTCCTTGTAACTTAAATTTTTGACTGCTTCATCACGGTAGCTTCAACTGCGTAGTTCTTAAACCTTGCATAAAAGTTTTGAGATTTAGAGAGAGCAGTATTTTAAGTGTGCACAAATAAGTGTTTAAATGCAAGGAACAGTAAATCTAGATTCCTTTAATACACAGCCCCATAAAATTATCTCAATTTTAAAATATTTCTAAGATTGGTCGATTAGTTGTCAAAATTAAAAGAAACCCAACATAATCGTAATCTGGTTCTAATAATTTTATGCAAATAAGGTGTTTCTTAGGGGGTAAGACATTTGTGACATCTGTGAACCACTAGATGGAAGTAGATGCTTGCTGTCAATTCATATCTAGCAATTATTTCATCCTGTTGCCTCAAAATGAGAAGATGAAGAAAGTGAGTTGATTTATGTTAGCAGAAAATCAGCCTAAGATTAGACTAAACTTTGGCTCTAGTAGGTACACCTGTTTGACTGCAAATACTTACAAAATTTATTTTTCTATTTCTACTTCCCTAGTGTATGAAATTCCTTCTGGACAATTCCTGAGAGAATTTTATGGTCATCTTAACATAGTGTATGATCTTTGTTGGTCAAAAGACAATCAGTACCTTCTTACTGCTTCCTCTGATGGCACTGTCAGGTCAGTATGATGAAATGTTCTGGCAGATACCATCAGAAGTTGAAAAGGATGTGGTTCAATTCAGTGTTTTACTACAACCTGGGCTATAATGTTTTAATGAAAGATTTGGTTACTGTGTGACTAAAATAATATAAAAATAGTGATTTTGTTAATCACTTACACTATTTGTATTTACTATTTGATTCGCATTTACTATTTGTAATGTATTTGTATTTGAAACCAAAGCTTTTCCAAAAACCCTAGTGTCTAAATCTACAGTGCTGTAAAAAACCAAAAGAGCTTTTATTTCGAGAAGACACTGAGACAGTTGTAATATTCTGTTCCTGGAGAAATTGCCATACCATGAGTGCAGTATTAAGTTTGCAAATTTGAACACTAGGCAGGAAATTGAAAGTTTAAGATTCAAGTTATGTGCATAAATTTACCACACTGCGTGTATGTATGTTGGTAGTGTTCTTTTGGTTTTTTGCACTTAGTAAAGTAATTCAGCTTAAATTGGTGTAAATTAATTTTGATACTGTTGTTTCTTAAATCAAATCCTCTACAATTACAGTGTACTTTCTTACAATGTTAATGTTAAAATATTGACCTGCTCACGTTTATAAACAAAAACGCTCAAAGCTCTAGATATGCATAGAAATATCACTGGAACACTGTACAGTTTTACTGTGAGCAACTTCATTGGTTTTCATGGAGCTTTTTAGGTTTTTTATGCCCTTCAGACCCTATCTATTATTTCTGTTATGCAGCTCAGTAATGGTACAGGCAGTTGCACAAATGAAATGCCAGAAGAATTGTTAAATGGTATGTTGTATGCGTGGAACTGTTTTAGGGGTGGTTTTTTTTCTGCTTGTATGTGGGCATTAAAAGAGTGTGTTGAGAGTTCAGCACTTTTTTTTTATTTGGGAGTAGATTAAATAAGAATTTTTTATATTGAGGTAAATATCAATTTCAGTCATTTATATTGGCTATAAGTAGGCTGAGCTGTTCCTCAATTCTTGAATTTGTAGCAGCAAGTTGAAACTGCAGTGGTCTGCCTCCTTTTCTATATACTTTGTGCAGTCACTGTACGAGTTGTGAGTTCCTCTATTTGTTGTGAGTTGCCTTCAGCTCCTTAAAAAGTCTCAGCACCCCACTGCTTTAAAGTCATTATTATTAAAGTCATTATTATTTGGATTATCTCATACTGAGTTCTAAGGTAAAAAAAAGGTAAATCACTGAACTTCTGTGAAATCTTCTTTATATAGTGTTCTCTGTTATCCTCAAGCCTTCCCAAGGCTTAGTCCCACATTATTTCTGAGCAATAAGTTAATTTTTATTTTGTTAGATTAAAACCATTTTAAAAGATAGGTAAACTCCTTGTGACCTTTCTGCATCAAATTGCAGATTAATTGCTGTACTCTAAAGGGTTGCAATTTTGTAATTAAGTCACCTCTGAGTAAGCTTAGAATTCTTCAGCAGCCAACAGATGTGGTTGCCTCACCAGAAGTGGGTGCCACAAAAACCATTCAATAACATTTTGTAACTGAATACTGTATGTAATGTGCTGCTCACCTGTATTTAATGATCTGGGTACTGTTTTCTTCTTTGTGGACTCATCTTTGGGGGAGGCTCACTAAGAAAATGCATACCATCAAATAGAAAACACTAACAAAAATCTGATTTTCCATCTATGGTTGGCAAAGGGTAGGAAGTAGATGAATACTAAGAAGTGAATTTATGTGATGTAAGCATCCTTGAGATCATGATCACTGTGGTTGGTAATTATTATTCTAAAATTTTCTGGGGTTGTATTTATATTTAGTGGCCCTATATGTTACTTTGCAGCTTTTCCTATTCTAATGTTGTTTTAAATGAATTATACCCCAGAAGAGCTTAATTTGTTTATAACTCCTGAAAGAAAGAAACCAATTAATTTCTTGGAATTCTTTATGAGTATTTTAAAATGAGAAATATATCCATTAAGTCAGTAAGTAGTCATTAATTTGCTTTGAAGACCAAATGCTGTGCAAAGTAGTAAATTTTTCTTAATTCTTGTTAGAAAGTACCATAATAAAGGATTAAAAGGAGGTGGAACAAATTGGCGGGATAACAGGTATTTTTAAGTGTTTGCAAGCATTTGCCTCTAGAACCAGTTGCCCAAAATATGGGCATCAGTTATATATGTGTGTGTCGCTGCTTTGTAGAGTAGAAATTCTAACTTTGTTTCCTTTTAGAATGTGGAAAATAGAAATGAAGGCAGCTTCTGCAGTGAGAGTTTTCCCTCATCCTTCATTTGTCTACACTGCCAAGTACCACCCAGTTGCTGACTCGTTGGTTGTGACAGGATGTTACGACTCAGTGATTAGAATCTGGAATGCAAATGTGAAAGAAATCCATGGGCAACTGCTACAGGAGCTTGATGGCCATAAAAGTTTCATCAACACACTTTGTTTTGATGCAGAAGGTATGTAGTTAATATTGCTTTTACAAATAGTTGTCTTTCCAGCTGAAGACCATCTTGAGTGCTACTAGTTTTCTTTACTTCATGGAGGCAGTGTATTCGTTTTAGGAAGAAATTATTTTCTGGAAGAATGCTGAGACACTGGGGCAGGTTGCCCAGAGAAATTGTGGATGCCCTGTCCCTGAAGGTGTTCAAGGCCATGTTGGTCTAGGCTTTGTTCTAGTGGAAGGTGTCCCTCCCTATTTCAGGGATGTCAGAACTAAATAATTTTTAAGTCCCTTTCAACCCAAATCAATCGATAGAGAAAATGAGGTGGTAGTAATTAGATTGTGAGAATTTTAGCACTAGACTGAAGAAGTGGGAATGTGATGAACTTTTCAATATTGAACAGAATAGGAAACACGAAGATAGCAGAGGTTTGACCATTGTGAGTTGTGTTAGCTGGTAGGTTGACAGATGAAAGTGAATGTTATACTGAGGTGTACTAGTGGAGGAAGAACTGAAGATGCATGAAAGTTAAAGCTCTACCTTTTCTAGTATTAGTGACATCATTACTAAATAGGTGGTTCATTTTAGTCACTGGAGTAGGTACTACAAAGAGGAAAGCTGTATTTTTATAAAGAATAAATATTTGTGTTTAAAGAACAAGTGTTGGGAAACACTATTTGTTCTAGTTCAAAGTTCTCTTAATGAATGTATAAGTAAGCATTGAGCTATCATGTGAAGCTTGTTGAGCTGTAAATGCTCACTTTTTGCTGATTTTAGAATATGAATAAAAATGAAAAAAAAATTAAAAATATGTTCTGCACCTCAGTTATTTAATATATATGCTACATCTGGGTTTATGGTATGAGGTTTTGTCATGCAATATGAACAAAATGCATTTGCAATGAGTATATTATAGCAAAAGAGATGGAAGAATTGGTATTTGCCTATTCACAAAAATGAGAGAACAAAAGATTGTTTATTTTCTGTATTATTGTTTTGTGGGTGGTATTTTACTCATAAGACATTATTTCTCAGGACACCACATGTTCTCAGGAGATAGTTCAGGACTAATAATAGTTTGGGATACACCTGTCAAAGGAAGTTCTCCACACCTTTTTCAACACTGGAAGGTCAATAAGGTAAACAGATTTCTTAACTAGCATTGTAATTTTTGTGTGAACTCTTCCAAATCTAGTAATCTGATATGAATTAATTTTTTTTTGATACATTACCTTTTGTTTAACTGCAGAAGTGTATTTTCTTTAAAAATTGCTATAGAACTGATACAATGTTCAGTGATTCACTGACTTAATGTTTTAAAATTGTTTTGCAACTTAATAGTGTTGGGAACTGGAACAGGCTCCCCAGGCAAGTGATCACATCACCAAGCCTGAGAAAATGCACAAGTATTTGGATTCTCAATGGTGTGATTCTTGGGGCTGTCCTGTTAGGGCCAGGAGTTCGTCTTTGATGTTCAAACTGGGGCCCTTGCAGCTAAGGATATTCTAGGATTCTGTGATTCTGGGGTTTTTTTTTAATATATGTAAAACATGAATGTACTTGAGGTTTGATAACACTGTTTTAACAGGTAAATGCTTTGTTCTCTAGAGACAAAAATAAAATAGACCACAGGCTTTAAAAAACACATTTGTTCATACATTAGAGCCCTGATGTTCAGTCAGCATTTCTGTCATCAGCTTAATTTTTTTAGAAATTTAGAAATTTAAAAATTCAGTCACCACAGAATCTGCCTCATGGTTGTAAAAAGTTGATGTCTAGGATGTAATGCCTTAATATAGGAACAAACTTTTTCCTTAACCAAATAAAATTAGTTGAGCAGAAAAATAGCAATGCAAGGGGAAAATGGGCAGTAATCTGTAAAATCATGATATAATAATGTGTAAACCCACAAAGTTATATATTTTTTTCCATCCTTCCGTAGGAAATAAAAGAAAATGATATTAAAGGGACACCAGTAAATCATTTGGAAGTGCATCCGAATGGAAGGCGTTTATTAATCCATGCCAAAGACAGTACCCTGAGAATTATGGATCTCAGAATGTTGGTATTTTTGGTGGCTAATGTGTATTTCCTTTATGTTTTAAAATTTACATGGGGAAATAAAATAGTGTAAAGATATTAGTTGTGTAGCTGGGGAGAAAAAGATGTCCTAATAATCAAGAATAGAAATGTTAGAGTTAGGAAATTATTTCAAAACACTGCTGTGTTACATTTTGGGTGATATTGAGTAAGTCTTTGGGTGATATTGAGTAAGTCTTTTAGAACAGATTATCTAAAATTTCCTAGATTACTTGGGAGCCTAAAGTGGCATGAAGAATACAATGTTAGTCATATAAAGATTGAAATCCCTTTAAAAATGCAATCTGGGCATGAAAAGAGTTTGGAAGTAGTAATATTTGTGTGTTGGTTTTGCATTTTTAAGACTCTGGGAAGGATATTTTGATGATGAAATGGACGATGATAGTCATAATAAATGCTAAAAAATGCAGTGATGTACATATTATGGTTTATTAAGCATGCTGTGAGATAGTTTTGTAGTTTTTGATGGTTTTCTCATTCTTAATTGGAATAAGCATGATTTTTTAATGACAAACAAAAATAAAAAGCAAGGAGATTATAGACTCACTTGAGTTTGATGTTGGAGAATGACCAGTTCAACCCAACAATCAAATCACAACTGCATGCTACTCAGTGCTTTATACAATTGGATTTTTAATATCTTGATGGATGAGGATTTTGCAGCTTTTGTGAACGTGTTCTAGTGTTCATTCACCCTCAAAATAAAATACTTTTTTCTTATTTTTAAGCAGAATTAGCTATATTTCAATATATGTCCATTCCCTCTTGTACTTTCATTGGGTGGGTGGGAGCAGAGTCTCTCACCAATCACTCATATATGTTGATAAGATGCACTTGAAAATTCTGTTCTGGAAAGTCAAATTAAAGATACAAACAATTTTTCTAAAATGTTTCATCCTTAATTTCATAGGTTTCTTTCCACCCCTCAGCACACAGAAAATCCCTGGAGGTATTTAAAAGATCTGTAGATGTGGCCCTTATGTACATGGTTTAGTAGTGGATGGCACAGTGCTGTTAACTGTTGGAGTTAATGATCTTGAAGGTCATTTTGAAGCTAAACAATTCTGTTATTGTACTGAATTGAATGTTTGAGCTAGCTGAGGACTCTACTGTATTATGGTGCACGTTTCTCTTTTTCTGTAACTGATAAAATATAATGACCATGCTAAAAGTTGAACTTTCCACTCGATCAAAGCATGAAATTGCTGGATTAAGAGAGGGAACCTGTAGTTTTTAAGGCAGTGTTCTTCTGTTGCTCCTCTTTCTAAAATCTGCAGAGGGTTTTATTTTGGGAGGGAAACATGGGCATGCATATTAATCTTTAAGAAAGGTTTTAATAGGGGGTGCAATTTCACAATTATTTAAGCAAATTTATCCGTAGGATGTACCATCTCCTGCGATCTCCCACACCTTTGGCTGCGTATTCCTAACATTTCTTTTTTATCATTTCTAGAGATCTTTTGATGTGGGGTAAGTCAGATCAGTGAGCTGATCCGACTGAAAATTAGCCTACAAATACAAATGATTAATTTTCATTTCAATCAACTCTCTGATCGAATTTATCTGACAGCTGCCCAAACACTAGAGAAGAAATGAGGGAGAGCCTGGGAAAATAAGGGTGGAGAGGACACCACCAGGACTGCTACTTTGACCACAGCCCACAGTTACATTGACTTTTAAGTCTATCAATAAACCACAGGGTCAGATACCCAGCAGTGATAATTTTACATGTCAGCATTAACTGTTCATTCCCTGCATGAGAAAAGAGGGGGTGGAGGTCACAGATGAACACAATTCACTTTGATTGACAGCTGGTTGCTCTTAACTTTCCTCTTTCAACTTGCTTTTCTGATCTTTTTGGATAATGCTGCTGTCCAGTCACTTAGGTATGTGATCAGGGATTTGGTTTTAGTTCAGCCCTCTCCTTAGGGTTTCGGATGAAGGTTAGTTTTACATCTTGCAGGGCTCTTCTCATGACATCTCAGAGATACTATCTTTCTTATTCATACAGCTAAAACTCTTATTTGGGCTGATATGGACTTGCTGTGGGATCATCTAGGGTATATTTATTCAGAATATTTAAAAGAATTTTCCTGTAATATTAAATGCACTACACTTCTCCTAGCATACCTTCATTGTTTTTGCAGTAACAAATGTGAAATAATGCTGTCTTCTGTCCTTGAGGGCAATGGTGGCCTCTTGCTGTTCTTCTTGACTTAGATTCTGCATTGTAGTACTGCTGCTGGGTTAGTCTCCATGTTGAACTTTGATATCTTTTTCCAGGCTATACCTCTTACAAGCTGATTTATCCTCTTTCCCTCCTTTTGTGGATTCTCTCCTACTTGATGCCGACAGACCTTGACAGTAGATCATTATTACTGTACTGACCAATAGTGTTTCAGTGAAAAAAGATTAAAATACCTAAGCTGGAAAATAATATCAAAAATATTAATAGTAAATCAGCATTTATGTCTGAAATTTGTTGATTGTACTGCTGGTTTTCTGACCAAGGAGACATTAGTCTGAAGAGCTGAAGAGAGCTGCTGCGTGGGTTTAATCATGCAAGCTCAAGAAGCATATTGAAAACTTTTCTAACAGAGCTTGGTGTAATAGTGCTAATTTCCCTGTTTTTTTGCAAAGCCCAGGATCAAGATAGTGCAAATTCCTGCATCTCTATCTGTTGTCTAGATCTGAGGGTTTCCTTTTTCTGCTGAAAGACAAGGATGTACATTTTTATCTATACTGTCAGGTGCATTAGGAAGGTTAGGGAAAATAAAGGGTAAATAAATACTTCACTCTGCAAAAAGTGTGTACTTGCATATCTGCTTGGGATGCAAAGTGTACTACTGATTTTTCTGAAAAATAGAGGGGGAACTGAGACTTAAAAAGTTACATTGTCTATTCTGAATGTATCTTCTAAATTTGCAAACTTTCTTTAGCTTGGCGACGAAGAAATATGTAGGTGCCACCAATTACAGAGAAAAGATTCACAGCACTTTAACGCCATGTGGTACGTTCCTGTTTTCAGGAAGTGAAGATGGAAAGGCTTATGTTTGGAATCCAGAAACAGGTAATTATTTTATGGGCTTAAGCCAAATTGTCAAAGCTGAGGGGGAAATGATTTTTTAAGGTTTATTGAAACACTTTTGATATGGAATCAAACTTCAGTAAGACATTCTTAAATCCTGAAGCTTTAGCTCCACCTTCTAAATGGCTGTTATTAATTTCTGAGATTTAATTCTCTAGAGGAAATTAGTAGAGGTAACATTTGTAATACCCAGCATGACTGGAGCACCTGAGGCTCAGCTTTTTTCATACTGCAGCTCTTTACATGTGGTGAGGATCTTAAGATGGAATGCACAAAAATGTTTTAGGTCAGGTACGCTTTTCTGTTGTGTTGGTCAGATTTGAGAATGAGGCTCTTGTGCAGAACCACTTCGTCTCTGTGGTGGGTGGTCAGAGACTGAATATTTTTAGTGTGTGGTATATAAGATTTCACTGTGAATTTCACTCCCCAAGCCAAGGAGTTTCAAAATAGCTACCAAAATATTTCTGAAAAAATGTGATGAAAATGTAGGGTAGAGTTTCTTGTACAGGAGGTAAAAGAGATGAAAATAAGAGCAGAAAGTAGCAGAATAACATTTTGGATTTGATGATGTTATTTTCTGTCTGTAACTGTAATTTATATAGTATTTTAAAATAAAAAAGGTAAATATTTTGAAACTGGCAGATAACTAACAGATCTGCTTTGAATTTCTTTCCATGTTTCCAACTATGTTAACTTGCATCTCTGTTGCTACATAATTTGCCTGAAAACTTTTTTAAAATTACAAAAATAAAAGGAAGGAGGAACTTTGTTATTAGTATGTTTTTATTGGATTTTGACTTTTGTTTACACACTGTATTTGCATTTATAGTGCCATCAGCTGAAGAGCTAATATTATTTATATTTTTTAATAATTCTCTCCTCAACTTTCACTCCTGTTATCAGTATTATATAGCTGAAATCCACAAGTAAGATGGCTATCTTTTGTACAATGCAAGCACAAACAAATACTGTGGAACGCCACCTTTCCAGAACGTGCTTATCAGAACGAGAGAACTCATCTAACCTGGTGCATCCTCCTCTGGCATTTCCTGCAGCTATTGCAACAGCACTAACTTTTCTGACTTACTGAATAACTTAAAAGCATGCAATATTTCCTTCGTTTTATGCCAAAATACAACTTTTCAATCAGGAAATTGACGGAAGAACGTTTATTTACAGTGGCAAACATTTCAGTAATACAAGATTTAACCAGCTGTTATTCAGCTGTATTGAATGTTTTAAATATTTTTCCATGGCATTAATAAACTTACTTCACTTCTGCAGGAGATCAGGTGGCCATATATTCTGATCTCTCCTTCACATCTCCACTTCGTGATGTTGCCTTTCATCCACATGAACACATGGTGTCTTTCTGTGCCTTTGGTCAAAACCATCCAATACTTGTATACATTTATGATTATAAAGGTACAGTACAAATTTTCTTGATACTCACCTGTAAGTATTTTATTTTTAGAAGCAATTTGTTAGTATTTGTACTTCTTTTGAGAGGAAAAGAAAAAACAGTCTTTTGATGATAATGCTTTTGTTTTTTCTGGGAGATACCAAAACTGAATTGAACATGGTCCTGCACTACCTGTTCTATGTGATGCTGCTTTAAGCAAGGGCTTTGGCCTAGCCAAAATCACCAGAGGTCCCTCAATTTTTTTGTGTTTCATACTGTGTGATTTTTTTCAGCACTTTATCATATATAGGCAGCATTATACAAAAGCCCTTTTTGCAGTATCAAGGTAGATTATGAATCCAGAAAATACAATTATTTGGAAAACTAATTAGTGGCTTAATTGGAATCTGAGTAGTTTGTGCCAGCTATGTTACAAAATAATGTTGAGGAGCTGTATAGAAATGAACGAGAGTGTATGGACTTCTGATAAACAGTTCTTATACCTGTGATGTCATTATGTCAGATATGTTTATTCCCCATGTTGTATTGAAGAGAAGATAGTAATAAATGCTAACTTAGAATTTTTGGTATACAAAATAAAATTCAGATTGGTATACAAAATAAAATTGTCCTTCACAGGCTTTTTTGATAGTTGTTTTCAGTTGAGGACATTTTCATTTAGGGAGTTAGTGTTAATATGAATTATGCAGTAATTTTTTTGTATTAAATATTTTTGCAGGGGACATAGATCTGTAAAATTAATCCTGTCTTTATGTACTGGGTTTTTAAGTAACATGTGGTAATAGGATTACTCATATAAAATCTCAGTCTAGGTTATTTGTTGAATTGGTTGACGTTTACAGGAACAGTAAGTGGAATGACTTTGCAGTCGATATTCAGTGCTATACTCAATTAAGTAGGATATTAGTATTTTGAAAAACAATGAAATTTTTGGGGGTGAAGGATTTCTTCAGAATTTTTTGATGAGCAGGCAGTGAGTCTAAAAAACTGAACATAGTAGTCTGAAATATGTATATGTGTGTGCATGCACATTTAGATACCACGCAGCACAGTCATAGTTATTTGTGTCTTCTGACTGCTTAACTGCTGACAGTAGGGCTTTGCATAGGTTGTAGTCTTTTTTTTTTTTGTATTTCTGGTTACTATCTTTATGTTCATTTTTTGGTTAAAAGCACTCTTTTTGCAAAAGCACTTTTTTTTTTCAGAAAATAGTCATACTGCCACAGTGTTGAAAGAGTTAAACATATAGTCATACTAATTTTAGTCACTCACACAATTTTTAAGACTCTGACAGCATGAGTTTTAGATACACCAACAGTTTTATTAATGTCCTGGGCAGAACTTCCATAAAGAATTCTTTTAACCTTTGTTGGCTTGAGACCATAGTACAAAAAATTGCAAAAGTCAACTTGTCAGTCAGTGTGTCCTGTGCCTGTATAATGTGTCTGTCAACTTATGAAATATTGCTCAGACATCATAGACTCACTTGAACTAGGCTGGAAAAAATGTGAAATGTCACCAGCTTGAACTCAGTGCAGGCTTTACAACTTTATTGCCTTTGAAACATTCCTTTCTCTTCCCACTCTTTCCCCCCACCCAATGCCATATTTCTGTATGAGGAACACTATTGTTTATAAGCAATACAAAAATACCAGTTCTGTATGAGAGATTACTAAACACAAATATCTGAAAGTGTGATATTGTGATCAGAAGAGTTGGGGGAAAATGGAGTAGTAAGGGGAAAATTTCATGTCACTTTCAGATTTTCCGTGTAGCACTGTTGGTACAGTTTTTGATGGTATTTGACTGAAGACATGGCTGGCAAAATGACTGTGATCCTTCAGTTTTTTTCCCATGGCAATGTAAGGCTTCACCTGAGACATTAATATTGGTTATTTCTACAGTTGCTCAACAGGAAGCTGAACTCGTAAGAGATCTTAGTTCATCACTTACCACAGCTGCACCAAGAGGGCCACACTTCATTGGCAGTTTTTCTGAAATTCCTGTACAAAAAAACTCAGTGATGTCTCCAGCAGATCAGTTTGCCAGTGTTGCAAGAGCATCAATGAGAATGCAGAAGGTGAAACAAAAACTTGATTCTGTTATGGTAAGTCAAATTTAACTAATTTCAGAAGTATATAGTCTTCCCATATTCTGGAACTGGTATACTTACAAAAACACATATGTGTTGTCATGGCATCTGGTCTTTAGAAATGAGTAAGTCTCTCACTTATGCTGATGTAGTTGTAAGTAGCTCTTAAGAAAAGAGCTATCATAAATAACTTAATTCTGTTTTTCAAGTACTGGTGACAAGGGATTTTTTTTTGTGTTAGTGGCCAATGCTGTTCCTTCATTTATATGAAATCAGGGATCCATAGATCATTATGGTCGAGATTCCTATCCACCTTAAAAACTGTATGTAGCATAAATGCTGGGGTTTTAGGGAGCTGCAGGGCAGGGAGGAGAGCATGTTCTGTGCTGGGCACAGCTGTGTGAAGCCAGCTCATTGAAGGGCAATATGGACCCACTGCACACCTGAAACTGGAACCAGACAGAATATGGCACCTCTGAGAAAACAGACTGAAGAAAGGTCAGAACCTACTAGAGATAGGAAACACCACAGAGGAGAAATGCAAAGGAAAACATGTCTGGGGGCAGAAGTGAAGATACAGGAGGAGGGATGTGAGGAGTCATGTGAAATGAGGAGATGTAAAAGAAGACACAGAAGGAGGCAGGAAGGTGATGCAAGAGACACAAAAAAATGCAGAAATGGAAATACTAGGAGTAAGCTTGAAGGGAAAGACAACAAAGACATGCAAAAGAAAACACAGATGATGGTACATCTCTGACCGTGTTGCAAACAGTGGAAGAATCCATGCTGAACAGGTGCAATCCCCAAGGATGTTGTCTGGTGGAGGATCCATAGTAAAGCAGTTGAAAAGAGCAAGAAAAAATAAGAGTCAAAAAGAGCAAGTCACTATGCACTAGTCTCACTCTACTGCCCCTCCCTTCCACTGCCTTTCCAAGGGGACTGAGTGAATTGTAATGTCAAAATCAAGGAGATTGGGGATTAGAAAGGAGAAAAAAGAGGTGCCAGAAGTGGAGACAAAAAGGGAGGAAAAGTGTTTTCTTTCTTTGGGTGTTTTACTATTTGTCTTGTTTCTCAATACTCAAATCGGTAATTAAAACTTTTTTAATTGGCAATAAATTTAATTAAGTTAAATTCCCCAACTTGAGACAACTCTGCATGCAGCAAGGATGCAGAATGTTCCTGAATAGCACTGTGAAGTTATAATTACTTTTCACAATGACATGAACCACATTTGAGTTTGCATTTACTCTTTTTCATTTTGAAGTACTTTTGAGTGCATGTAGATTTTTTAATGTAGTTTTAGGTTTTGTCTGCATTAATAAGTAGTGAATCACAAAAGAAGCAGATGAATAGATGAAAGCAGTTGTTGCTGGGGTTGCTGTAACTACTGTCATCATGCTTTAGGGGTTTTACTTTGGATTAGATTTATTCTGGTTCCTTGGCTTTAGCATCCCCGTTAGGCCTGAACTTTGAAACTGTCTGGAAGAAAGCTATCCCACAGACCTTCACACAGACCACAGATTTCTGAACTGTGAACTGCCAGTGAACCCCTTCATGGAACACCACATGGTAGCTCTCATGGATAACAGTAGTATGTGGCTTCTACCTTTCAGTTACATGTGGCCTGACACAAGGAAGCAAACCTTGTTTCTACTTTCAGCTCTTTCTGTTCTGCTCACCTACAAAGTAAGTGCTGCTGCTGTCAGGTTGTTTGTCAGAGAAAGGCACAACATGGAGAGAATGGAGCATGTAGCCTTGTGTCTGGGACAAGTACTCCAGGAAGATACTCCAGGATAAATTTTTAGTGTTCTGGATGTCTGGCCATATGAAGAAAATGATGGGGTTAGAGAATTTATGAGAGCCTTTATCATTGCAACTGTTTAGTCCCAGATTAACCAGTGGTTCTGGAAGACAAATGTGGTTTAGCAGAAGCATCTACAAGTTCCATGTTACTGTGGGACTAGATGAAATAGATAAGCCTACAACTGTGTTTGAAAGAATAACTTTCAGCCACTGGAGTTTTGTAACCCTAGATTTCCATTGACTAGTTTGGGTTGAGTAAGTCCGCTGTGAGCAGAGTAATGATCAGAGTTTTTGACAGCATCCTCCAAACCCTCTACCCATGTGGGAGATGTCTAAAAGTTAATCTGAGCCTTCTCCCTGTGTGTTTCCAAACAGTACAGGATGGTGGTTGAAAGAATGCACATCCAGTTTGGTATCTGTCACATAGCAGTAGTGATTATAAACACTGAGAGTGCTTCCTTGCAGGAGTTTATGAAACAATGAGATATGGGGGAGGAGATTTCTTTGAAAGGAGTCTTTTCAGTGATCTAACATGAGACTCAGGTGACAGCAGTAGATATTTTTCAAGCAGGGATGGGATAATTTTGTCCATGTGACTGCAGTATTGCCTGCCTGATTTATCACATTTTTGACAGCCCAAGAGTAAAATATACAACATTAAAACTTACAATTTCTACTAATTTGTAATTGGGAATTAGTTTTTAATGTGTGTGTGCAATTCCCTTTCTCATTTAAAGAATGATGTGTCTATGTAAGTGCTGGCTTTGCTGGAAGGCTTATTAGAATGCACACTCACATGAATGATTTGCTAAAGTGTTTGTCAAAGTAGAACTCTTAAAAATTGCCACTCAGCCACATGTGTGAGAATGTGCTAATATTTCTGGGAACAGACAAGCGAAAATGGAGAAAGATGACTTTAGGAAACCACACGTAGGGTGGCTTGCTGCACTGTGGTTGAGTTGGAACATTTGAAATCCAGATGAGAACACAGGTGTTACCTTGTATGTATTTCACAGAATCATAGAATGTGTTGAATTGGAAGGAACCCCAGAGATCAATTCCGGCTACTGGCACTGTGGAGCACCAACCCCAAGAGTCACACCATGTGCCCGAGAACATTGATCAAACACTTCTTCAACTCTGTCAGGCTGGTGATGTGACCACTTCTCTGGGGAGCCTGTTCCAGTGCCCAGCCACCCTCTGAGTGAAAAAACTTCTCCTCATATTCAACCTAAACTTTCCCTGACAGAGCCTGAGGCCATTTCCTTGGGCCCTGTCACTGGTCACCACAGAGAAGAGATCAGTGTCTGCAACTTCTCTTTCCCACACGAGGAGGCTGTAACTGCAATGAGGTGTCCCCTCAGTCTTCCCTTCTCAGGCTGAACAGACCAAGTGACCTCAGCCACTCCTGGTACAGCTTCCCCTCCTGGCCCTTCACCATCTTTGTTTCTGTCCTTTGGACGCTCTCTAATAGTTTAATGTCTTTCTTACATTGTGGCACCCGAAACTGCACAAGGCATTCAAGGTGAGGCTGCCCCAGTGCAGAGTAATCCTGGTCTTTGGGTCATGTTTGCATGCCCTTGTCACAGACATGTAGGAAATACCGTGTTGGGACAAGCATGGTGACAGCACACCAGTAGACCTGGCCTAAGGTCACACCTGGAGACAAATGTGCTGGAACAGACAAACAGCAAATCTGCCAATGTGGGGGTCTCTGGTTTTCACATGTGTCAACAGCATACTGGATTTAAAACTTTAAAACTTAACAGCTACTGGATTTAAAACTAACTTTAAAGTGTAGAGTTTAGTGTTCTGTTAGATTGGAAAATGTGCTGTCGATACATTAAGTTCAGGTTAAGCTAGATAGAGAATACTCTAATCCTGTATAAGCTTGGGTTCTTTGCCTTATGGCCCATGCCCTCTTTCCAAGTCCTGTTAGAACCAATAGTTTTTTATTTTTCTGTTTCTCTTCTTTTTACCTAAACATGAACCTTAACATATGATAGATTAAGTTTCTTCTCTTCTGCAGCATTGCCATTCTTAGCCCAGAAATTAGAACCAAGAGTTGATTATTGTGCTAAAGCTTTAGCAGTTCACAAAAGTGAAGACCTTTTGATAGAAAAGGTAAAAATGAATTTCTGTGTGAAACCACTATGCAGAATTAGCTTCATTACCACATAGAGAAATTACAGAGTATATTTGTCTCTACTTCAAGCAACTAATAGTAATGCATGATTCTGTTAATGGAGGTTTTTGATAGGAAAACATTTAACTCATCTCTGGCTCTTGGAAGTGCTCATAAGAGTTTTTCATTCAATGTTGTTATTTATGTTTTTTTACTTTCCCTTCCATCTAGAAGTAAAAAAAAACAGTTTGTAACTGTCCATAACAAGGGGATGATATATGTTGTGTAGGTATGGAGAGAAGAGCTTTCTTTGAAGATGTAGTATTCTAGCTCTGAAATTCAGCTTTTAGATGTCTGACACCTTTGTAGCACTTACAAATAGCATCTGTAAATACTCTGTAGTACAGTCTTGGAATCGATTACATGTTGGCTGCTTTCTCTCTCAATGTATGCTTTTGCCACATTGTCAAGTCTTAGAGCATTCAATTTTTTGCTTCATGCAATTCACTTTTAATGTGAAAACTAGTTTCACTGAAAGTGTGTATTTGCATAATTTGCATAGAGGTGCCCTAACACAGAAAAGAAAATGCAAATCATCTTTCTTTAAGCCTGGCAAAAATTATGTAGGCATCTTTATTGTGATGGAAACAATAAGAATGTTTTAACTCTTAGTTTTACTCAATTCACAGTAGTAGTAAACTGTGTCTTTGATAAAGCTGTGGTTTATGCATGAAGAAAGCAGAGCCTGTTGTGAAAAATAAGTAAATTCATGGTTGGCTATCTTAGCCAACTTTGCTCATTGTTGTAAAGGTATTTAGCGATGATTTCCCACAGCATACATTTGATAAAAAATTGTAATTTTGTTCTGTGTATAGTCTTAAGTCTACCTGTTGTAAGAGAATTGTTTTTCATAGAATAGTGCACTTCACCTGGAAGCAGTTGTGCTTGAATCACAATTCCTCACTTATTAGCTGAATGCTTCCTATTTCTGTTACAATGTTGTGCCTTTTTTCCCTCCTTGAGCCTCTGAGAGATTTAAAGTATACATAATAGCTAGTGGCAGAAAGGTCATTAAAACTCTGGTTTTGTCTCTGCTTTGGATGGACAGTCTTTTATTGCTCACCTGAATTCAGCTTCACTGCCATGAAGGGGAAGAATAAAACACTTCCTTTAAGATTAATTAAAACTTAATTTTTAATATCTCTTTTATTAAAAAGGTTTTCATCTTGTTTTTAAGGCCTTAGACAGGAAGGAAGTATTCTAATGGAATTTAGGCTGCATTTTAGAACAGGTGATTTTCTTAAATCCTCAGGACTGCACATTTAGCCCTCTCTTCTGTGTGTCTTGTTGCATTTGATTTCAAAGCACGCTATTTGGCATGTATTGTGAGAGTGTTTGCATAATACAGCAGGAAAATAAAGGGAAATTAATTTAGTGTTGTACAGGAATAATTTACATAGAGTTCCAAATCTCTCCTATAATTTGTTCAAGGACCAGAATCAAGACAAGCTTAGCTTCACAATTCTTCCTTCCAGGATGAACTGGGGAGGCATCTATTAAGTGTTAGTTTTCAATAGTTTGCTCTGTCCTGTTTAGCTTGATTTCCAAAAGCCAATATATTCAACCTGTCTTCATTTCCTGGTGTTATCTGAACTCTAATTTTTGATAGCAAATTTGAAAGAGACTTCCATCAAAGTATTTGACTGGAAAGCCTCTGTTTGTCTTGTGGTGTGGTGTGCACTTAGCAAGAAATTCATGCTAAGGGGACATCTTCTCATTTATCTAGGGAAAAAGGCTCTCCCTAGAGTTTACAGTGGATTAAATAAGATGAAACACTGGGAAGCTGAGATCAAAACGTTTGCAGAACAGATTATTTTTTCTGTGTTTGGGTAAATACGTAAACTAATGGCTTTCCACCACTCTTTTGTATCAGAGAAAACTTTATATTAATGAAGCTTACTTGCTTGCATATGTAAATGTAAGAAAAGCAGATTGGTTTTGTTGTTGCAGTTCAGAAAAACAGGCCTCCATTCTGATAACATTTGCCAGCTACTGTTTAATAGCATTCATTTAAATTTGTACACTGTAGTAAAATCTCTCAGGTTTAATGCTTTTTAAAAATCATGTTCAATAATTAATCTGATTTTCTGTTACTTTTCTTTCTGTCAGCTTTGGAGTATAGTCATTACAATTGTGCACTTTTGCTGCAAGATTCCTTGTTAGTCAAAGATAATTTTTGCTATAAACTTTCCACATTAGAATTGAATCCATATTCCTGCACAAAAATAGACACATTAAGATGAAAGTCAGGTGTAGTGGTGCTGAGCAGTTGGTGGCAGATACCCTGTGGCCCAGTCAAGTATTTGAACACACATTTTTACTGCTATATTACCTGCATTTCAGTACACCTGCCAATACCCAAATACTACGCATTATTGAATTGAATAATATTTCTTGAATTACAGAAATAATAGTTATATAAAATATGTAATTTTTGAGATAGTTAAACCAAAGTGAATCTGGGATTGTCTCCTTTCTTTAAATGGAATTTACAAGCCAGTAGTTTGAAAATTTGGAAAATATCACTGGGCCACCACTGCAGTTTAAGGTTCTGATCTAGAGTTTACTGAGGCCAAATGTAGTGCTTTACTGATAGGAAGATTTTAGTTGGATTGGGTGACCATATGCTTTTATTCTATATGATGAAATAGGCTTGACTTTTGAAAGGGTCAAGAATTATGTTATCTTATGTAAATAATTCTCATGAATTTTAGCATATAAATATCTTGCTTGAGGAAAGTTACAAATATTTTATTCAAGGCCTCTTTTTCTTCTGCCTTGGCTTTGGTGTATTAAGGCAGTGAAAATATATTTAGCAAACAGTAAAATTCTCAATTGGATCAACCAAAAACTTGACATTATAATTTTTTTTTTCATAGACTGTATTGGATAATATGACAAGACTAAAGTTAGGGAAGGGTTTTTGTTTTGTAGTAGTTGTGTGTGTATATATATATATTTACATATAACATATATATGTGTTTATATATATATATTAAAAAGTCCATAGGAAAACAGATTTTAACTACATTCTCTTTGTTGCTGTGGAGATTAGGACTGGAATTATATTATGTGTAATTTACATGTAGGACATGCCTGGGATTTTGCTGTTTATTGCTTTACAGTAATCAGTTCTGTGGTAGGATTGGTATAAGATTTTTTTTCCCTATAGTAGTGAGTATCTCTTCATAGATGTAGTGTAGTTTGAGTACTCAAAAATGAGAAATTATTTTACATTTCAAAGTTTATGAGCATATGTACATCTTGTTATTTTTATACACGAAGATGCAACAAAATGTTGGTTCAAACAGTTCTGTTCCATTGTTTGCACTGCTTGAGTCTATATATAAACACACAATTCAGTTTATTGCTGTGCCAGTAATTTTTCCAAGCCTGTATCTCCAAATACTAAGAAAAAATAAATATTGAAGTTGTCAGTCTTCATCAACTTGAGCTTTAATTTTTTTCCTGGAATTTAATAGTTGTTTACAGTAAACAAATATTTCTCTTCTAGCTATTGCATCAGTAAGTGACCCCGAAAATTACACTTCACTTTCTGATTTGTCTTCCTATTACAGGCAAACTCAAATCTCTTGCTTCCTGCACCATCATCTCTGCCACCACACTCCAAGCTAAGGCTGCCGGGTGCTCTGAGTATTCCACTGAATCCTCTGTATTCTTTCACTGCAGAAAGTGGTAAGTTTCTTTATTTCTTCACTCTTTGTACAGCAGGGGTGATATCTTCTATGAGGATTTTGTTATTTTCTGCCTTTTAAAATTTTGCCTTGCAGCTCTTTCAGGGACTAACCCAGCTTTGTTATATGTGATACTGTTTTTTAAGTCCAGTGTGATACAGCCCAATGCTGATGCATGTTTCTTTGTAAAATTTTTCTTTCTTTAAGTGGTACACCTATTTATTAGTGCTGTAAGTTCATAGAAGAGGATGAAATTGTCAGCTTTTCTTAATTTAATATTTTGATATATATTTTAACGCTTACTGAAGTATCTTAAACATGGGCACTCAAAAAGAATAGAATTTAAAAGCATATATAACTACTACAAAACCCTAGTGCTTGATAGTCTTTTTGCAGTTGTTTTTAATCTATTTTTAGTTTTTTTTCTCCTAAACATATTTTGTATTGAAAGACTTAGAGAAAAAGGTAAGCAATGCAATTATGTATATTTGTGATGCTTACTTTGCTAATACCTGTTTCATTGATAATCACAGTATTTAATAATAAAATTTATAATTTCATGCCATTTTTTCTGGGCACCTGTAAAATAAGACAGAAAATTGGCACCTTAATTTCAAAGTGTTTTTGTTTTGTATCCTTGAGAAGAGTAAAAAGAATTCCAGAGGGAGGGTGGAATATATAATGAAATAAAAACACGTAATAGAGATTTAAAATGTAGATAGTAAAGATAGGAATAATCTCTATAATTATGTAGAATTATCTCCTAAAGGCAGACAATTTTTTTCGCAAACGAAGTTATGATTACTTTTTCTGAGCAGCTGGGGAAATGGTCCTTAGCATGGTCTAAAAGATAGACCACTGGTCTCAGAATCACTCTTAGTCACTAATTCACAATGCAAATGGCCATACACCAATTAACTTCAGCATTTTTATTTTCCACCTAAAGAAAAGAGCTTTGAGCCATAATAGTATTCATCTGCATTGCTCAACAGATGCATGTTATTTCCACAGTGTGTAAATCTCACAGAGGCAGTAGAACACATATGCTTACATATTGTGAATACTTAAAGTAAGTGAACTAACCCTTTAAAGAACATCAACGTATGCTTTCAAGTTGTTCTACTACAATTCCTAGTATTGCTCAAACCTAGGAATTTTATTTTCTTGAATTTTACTATATGCAGAAGCACAGATAAAAGTGTTGATGGAGACTTACTAAATAGCATGAGCAAACATAGGTGTATGTTACAGCTGTGTATGAACACTCTCAGTGTTTTTGTTTCCAAAGCTGACTGATACTTCCAAGATGATCCACAGGTACAGGAAAGTATTTATACCAGGGAAGCACAGTAAAATAGGAAATATAAAGAAATGTAAAGAAGAAGCCATGAGAACAGGAAGAGTTTTAAGGGAAGGCCACCATAAAAATACTAATGGGACACAATTGAAATAGATTTTTCTGTAAGAAAATGTTTTAAAATTATTAATGACTTCTCTGTCGTTTTGTGGGCCTCCAGGTTGTTCTGTTGTGGTAGACTTGTTTTCAGTGAAACATGAAAAAGATTTGCTTATCTGTGTCATCATTCCCCATTGGTTATAAACTGTGAAGATAAGTGCTGGTGTTTGTGCTGCCTAACTGCCAGATAAACTTTGCTTTTGAATAACAGAAAATCTGTACTTAAATGCTTTATTGATTTATTGATTGTGCTGTGAGGACAGAACTTTTATTTTCTGTGTTGGTTTTATATACAAAATATATTTTCATTTTGTACTTATTTTAATTGGGATGTTGCATTTGCCTGTACTAGAGATCCAACAGATGGTTACATATTCCTGAAGGTTATGTTGGCAGTTCAGCTCTGTCACCTTTTACTGTGTGTTTAGTGCTTCTTAAAGCAAAATGCAGAATTCCCCTTTACTTGTGTAAGGCTCTGTTAACAGTCTGTTTAACCACGTAACTGATGTCTGTGCATGCTCTAATAGTTTGGTAAGGTGGCTGCTGATATCTTGTCGTATGGGCAGTGTAGCAGCCTGAATATATGCAGCCCTTTCTTTTTAAAAGACAGTTTAATTGTCTCAGTCTTGCCTGAGGTAGGAGACAGTGGAAAACCAGTGTTTCCATCTATGTGCTATATGGGCAGTAGCAGTAATACAGCAGATCTTTCCTGATGTTTAAATCTTTTCATATCCAGACACATTTGCAGAATTAGCTGTTTGTGACTTTGTAATATAATACTTCAACTAAAAGTAATATTCACTGTTATGGCTTTTAAATATGTGTGTTCATTTTGACAAATGGGTTCTGTATACCCTGACATATCATGTATTTTGGCTTTTCTTCAAGTGCATAATTTCACAGATTTATAGCCTTTAACAAAGCCCCAGTCTTATTCTGCTATTTATTCTGCTATTTTCCCACTTCCCTCAAGAATAGTTAGCTCATGGATGCCGAGGCATGACTGCCTTTGTTTCCAACCAGTTTGCTCTAAATAAAGTAATTAATTGTTTAATTATCTGATAGAGAGCTTCAGTTTCTTTCTCAATGACAGAATATTCTTTATGTGAGATGAGTAAAGACAAGATCATGATATTATTGACCATGGAGCCCAACCCTCCTCCTTAAAGTGGATTTGCCTAGAACTCAGGACTGTATCCATTTGGATTTTGAATATTTATAAGGATGGAGACTCCAAAACATCTCTGGACAACCTATTACAATATTTGACAGTTCTCACAGGAAAGGATTTTTAATTATCTTTAAATTAGATTTTGTGTATTTCAGTCTGCTTTGGTACATGGGGTTATTTCTCCACTAGTTCAGGACTTGGCATTCCCCATTGTTGAACTTCAAGAGGTTCTTGTTGGCCCATTTGTGTGCATTGTCAAGGCACCTCTGAATGGCAGCACGTTCCTCTGCTGTATCAGCTCCTCCTCCCAGATTTTTATCATCTGCAAATTCATTGAGGATGCCCTCAGTCCTGTCATCCAGGTCATTAATGGAGAAGTTCAAGTGTGGACCCCAGTACTGACCTGTGGAGTGCACCGCTGGTCTAAAGTCTCCAGTTAGATTTTATGTAAGTGGTTACAAGCCTCTAAACTCTCCAGCTCAGGCAGCTTCCAGTCTGTTGCACTGTCTGTTTCACACAGTGCACACTTGAGCTGTTTGCCTGTGGGAATGTTATGGGGGACAGTGTTGAAAGTCTTGCCAAATTCAAAGTTAACAACTTCTGCTGCTTTCCCATTGATTCTATGCAGCGCTGTGCAAGAGATAGTTTGGTCAAGAGCATGGTTAGAATTATGTAAGAAAAACATAACGAATTTTGTCAAAGAGTAATTAGCAAATATGTGCCACAAAGCAGATACAATACATGGATCCACTTATTTTTATGCGTTATGTATAAAGCACTTCATTAGAGACATTTAGTCAGATTTAACAGAATTAATTAAAGAAAAAGTATGTTGGGTGCCTTCCTCTCACAAAGATTGTTTTAAATTTGAGGGAGAGGCATGGAACTGAGGTTTTCTTACTCTCTGTCATGATAGCCTGTTTGCTGAAATTTTTCATCAGGATTGTGACTCATTTTACCACATCAGGATAATTTTTATGTCTGCCTCAGTATAGTTGTAGCTGTGCTCATAACAATGTCAGTAATTTGAAAAGTTTGCTAAATGTTTGTCTTTGGAGAAAGTCATCCCCTTTGAGTTTTACATTTGTAGTTTAGATTCATGAAGTCTAATGGGTGTTTAGTACTGTAAGGAATCTCTCCCTAGAGGTATGTAATATTTAAGGTTGCTGAACTTCTTCTCTTCTTCCTTGGCTTTCCTTTTTTTTTTTTCTTTTTTTTTTTTCTTTACTTGGTAATGCAGTTTGATTAAGATCTGTCTTTGATAGTCAGAATTGAGGTTTTACCTTGCCTGTGCTGTATAGCCCTGGCTATGCTCATGCTTAGTGCTAGTTTTATCATACCTGGCCAGTAGTGCTGTTCTGCAGCACTGCACTGTAGCATTATCCAGAACTTTGTCTTAAACATTCCTGTCTCTTTCTTCTCATATGCTTCTCTTTCATAACTTCTTCCAGCATGACCCATTTCCTAGTTGTTGTTTTTTTAACAAATAGGGAAGTAGCAAAACCTCCAGATTTTCAATTGCTCATTCTAGCTGACAGACGTTAAAATCCTCTCTGGTTTTTTTTGCCTTTCCTCCTTAAGACTGTGAGCATCTTTGGACAGTGAAATCACCTTCCTATGAGACACTGTTTTGGAGGTCTGTGGCATGCCATGAAAGAAATATCCGGCATCTTTGGGCTTTATTCAACAGTGATTCTTCAGTAACTACCATTATGTTCAGGACATGCTTTCTAAAATAAGTTTTAGGTTTCAAGTCATTGTAATTAACAGTGACCCTAATTGTTAATTATGTGGGAGATTGAAGCTTGACTATAAATACTACTCAGATCTGTTCACTGAAATTTGGACTTCAATAAAACCAGTTAATTAAACTTGCTCTTAAAAATTAATTACGTATGTGCTAGAAACGTGATGGTTCTTGTATCTTTAAAGAAAATCTCAAAAACAAAAAACACAACATTTTGGCAGGGTTGAGAACAATTAGAAATTTTCTCTCCATTAACACAACTGACAGTCAAAGGTGTTTTCCACCTATATAAAGGGAAAACTTCAAAGCACTCTTTATTGCTCTCTAAAAATATTAACAAAACTGACTTCATACTTAAGTCCTCTGTCACATTTGATAGACTATTTAAAACTCCTTCTTTTAGTCCCAAGCAAATGGTGAAATAGATTTCTACATCAAAGATATCAGAAATATTAATGCATCAGTTAAATGTTCTTAAAATACATTTTTTATTCTTGGGGGTTTTTTTAGAATCAGAAAAAAGGAGGTACAATTTTGCTGCACCAAGTAGCAAAATTCACATTGTGCAGAGATGCTGACGAAATACATGTCAAAAGTTGCAGTCTCATATATATGTTAAATCATTTATTCCCCCCCCCCCCCCCCCCCCCCCCCATATTTAATACTTTCTTCCCAACTCTATCCCCATCTATCCTTCAGTACTGCAACAGCCCTGAAGGAATTGGATGGACTTGTTTGGGTTTTTTGGTGGATATATGCCTTTCACATAATTTTGTGCCTCTCAAGGAAAACTGTCTGCAGAAAGCTTGTTCAGTGTGGCCTTATTCTTTTCATCTCTCAGGAACTCTTAGGAGAAAGAAGACTTACACAAGCTGTAATTGAACATGTATCAAATGAACAATTTAATTCAGTCTTGTTATTCTAATAACTTATTTTTTTCTAATTTGAGAATAATCATCAACAAAATATTCCAAAGAGATAGTAAAAAACAAAAGTGCATATTAACAGAAGAGTGCATGTGTGTGAACTATATAGTCCGAGTATAAGATGAAATACAGTATTTGTAGTGTCTCGGGAAAGAGGTGATTGAAAGACAGAAGATGACTAAAAGAAGCCATGTGGCACAGGTGGCAGCATTGCCATCTTCAGCACTACTATGCTGAAAATATGTAATTTTGACCGTGGGTGGGGGAATATTTTAGTTTAGAGGGAGTGCCAGTGGGAGTGCCCATTGGAGAAATCTGTTACTGGGATCCAGTCCATGCAGGCAAATTGAATGGCACATGGATCACTGAATATGTACTTTTTTTATTCCTAGCATATTAGTGTTAATACTGTATTTTAACAAATCATATTTTAACATAGGAGTGAAATATCTTCCTGTCCCCTTTTTAAGAGAAATATCTTGAGTATGTGTAAAAGACTTCTTGCCAAGAATATAAACATAAGAAAAGAACTCAGTTTTGTTTTGAAAGAATATTGGGTATATCTGTTCCCTGTTGAATTGTAATGTATGCTGCCTCATTAGCTCACCCAGCAGCTTCATTTAGATTTGCTGTGATGGTGAAAGCAATTAAGCCAGAAGGACTGCACAGATCAGAGCTATGGAAATGCTGTAGCAGTTTGCCATAATGTCTAAGTTCCATTGACATTTTTCTTTTTATCTCCACATCTTCTTAAAATTGGGGCAGAATAAAATGTTATGGTGAAGAGAACCAAATACCCACCTAAAAGTGGTTCAGAACCCACACTATTAGTTAAAAGTGGTTCAGAACCCACACTATTAGTTGAAAGTGGTTTAAGTGTAGTACAGTTTGCTATAGATAACGATAGGAAACTAATTTTACTTTATTTTATTTATGAGAAAACTTACAAAAGGGAAGAAGGTAATGTATAATAATTTCACAAAGTTTCTCAATTTCATTAGCATTGGTGAGTCTGCTGGCCTTTTTTTGTGTTATTGATTGAGAAAATAATGAAGTGATGTTATGAGGCCTGTGCAAAATAGTTTAGTAGTCTTTTCATTGTTTGCCTGATCTGTTTATCTTTTCTGTTTATTCTTACTACTATTATTCCTTCCTTCTTCTACAGAGGGAAAAATGCAAGTTCCCCCTTCACTAAGGAACATTCCTAATGGCCTTGATGTGATCAGGCAGTCCAGTGGGTGAAATATGTTTTGCTAGCAGTCTGCTCCCCATGGAGTCTGGGACTGGACAGAAATGCAGAACACAGAAATGCAGTATGTGCTCTAGAGGTGCTGCCAACATAGGAAGTGATGCATGAGAATAAATGCTTGTGGAGTGGTTAGCTTCCTGCAAGCTGTGATCTGCTGCTCGTAGATATGTCATGTGTTTGAAAAAGGGGAATGTGCATCAAGATGAAAGAAATGAGTGCCTAGTACTTGTCTCTCATTTTGCAGCTATTTTCCTATGGTCTTACACAGTTTGCTGTCTTTCTGCTCTGTCACGTATCGGAAGAACTAATTCTGCTTGACCCACTTTTCAGAAATTTAAGCTTTAAAAAATTCTCAGGAGAGCTGTTCTTATATTTTTATGGGGAAGGATTTTTTAAAAATGTGATCCTTTTCATTTAATTATTCTAGTGGGACACTGATACCAAAAAACTGAGAATTTTACCTAGTGTTTTCTTTTACATTCCTAAATGTAGAAATGCGAGTTGCTTTCTGTTATTGCAAGAAATATGTTATTGCTACTTTGAAGAATTCTCACATTTTCTGTAATTTGTAGGATGTAATTGATGTTAACTCTGTGACTGAATCAAGTATGTATGCTTTCTTTCTTTTGAAAACTGAATTACTTAAGCATCCCCACCACCACTTGGTCTGTAATAATAGAGACCAATAATGATAGCAATAATGCAGAATACTAGCACTTTCTAAGTGAGTAAATTTATTTTAGTCCCTTGGTTTTTGAGTATATTATTCTGTTGTGGGATTTTTTTCCTCCTATTAACCAAAGATAAACATACTTTTACAGTCATTACAAGCCTTTGTTTTAACTAAAGATTACTGCATAGTCACTGAGTATTTATTACAATGAATTAAGTTTTAGATGCAGTTAACAGATTTTCTCTTTATTTTTTAAAAGATGGTAGGAGAGCTCAGTAGAGAGAAATCACCAGCTCAACACCTCAGATCAGCTCTCAGCAAGTGTCAACTGATGTAATTACACTGATGTTTGCTTAAAGTATTTTTACCATAAGCAGAAGAGCATTAAGTCTAAAGTGCTTTTTGATATATCTCTGTTAATTTGAATGGGAACTCCCCTGGTGAAAATGATCATTCATTTTAAGATATTCATATCTCTCACTTGGACTTAAGGGAAATGTATAACAGAAGGGAGAAAGAAAGAAAGAAAGAAAATAAAACTTTTTTTCGTTATTATTTGCTTATAACACTATGGAAGAACTGAAAAATACAGCTTACAGATATTTTTCTCAAAGTTAGTTTTCTTTTAAAACAGTAGGAATATCTATCACAAGATGTTATTGTTATTTTTTTATACCTCCTTCTTTTATAAGCTATTTGGCCATACCATTTACATTTTGAAGTAGCTGTGACTCAGTTTCTTCAGTGCAAATAGATTACAAAGGCTCATGATGTTCCAGCTTACAGCTGACTTTGGCAGTAAATAAAAATCAAGAGTATCAGGACACACCTGTGCCTTCATCATGGCTTACAGGCAGCTCAGGCCATTCTGCAGGAGGAGGAGCTCCCTCAGAGCTCTGTGACTCTGCTGTGCTGCCCACATCATTGGACAATGTCAGAGTTCTGGCTCAAGGCACAAATACAGGACCTTGTCTTACGGTAGAAGAGCTGGGTGTTTACATTAAAAAATGAACAGTAAAAATGATTTTTAAATTTGAAAACATAAGTTGTATAAATAGATTCATCTAACCACAAAAATGTTCCAAGAGAATAGTAAAGACACAGAGACATAACCATTAACATTAATGACAATCTAGTTCTTCTATTGTAAAAGGTTGCTTATCCAGTTTCTTCTATCTGATTGATAAGATGTTATAAATGTCAGAAGAGTTTGTATTTTCTAGTTAAACTTGCTAGAATTGTTTATATTGAGATCAAAGATACACATGTTCCTTTTTTATATGTTCTTTCTCATATTTCTTCTAGGTAAGTTAATTAAAATATTTCTCTGAAAATTACACTAAATACAGAGCACAATAACAGCAATCTTTGAAGATTCCAAAAACTTTATCTAAAGAACACCATTTATATTTACTTGAAATTGGTGTATGTTCAGGTAATTACTGCTGAGCCTTCAGGCTAAAGGAAGTATTCTCAGCCAAATTATACAAGGGTGTGGATTAAATGAAGCATTACTCTCTGCTTGGCAGCAATGGATATAGATTGCAAAATCAGGGTGTGACGTAGTACTGTGGTAAGTCTCTGCCAAAAGAGATTTGGCCTAAGTGTGCCCTTACTTTCTCAGTTATGTGGATCCTAAAACAACTGAATCTAATTAATTCCTAAGTAGAGAGGTCCTGTTAACTGTTTTCACTCTGAGCTTGTCTGTAATTTTGGGCTGTTGAGCCACGAGACAACAACATGCTTGGTCACAGAGAAGGAAACAGTCCTTCTGCCAAGGAGTGTGCAGTAAAGTATCAGTCCTCTTATCCAGCAGAAAGCTCACGTCAGCAAGGATGCTGTCTGTACAGCAATAAACATGAGTGAATTAAATAGGGAAATAAATCCCTGCACGTATTGCTCCAATCCTTCTGTTCCTGTCATTTCCAGAGGAGTTGGGAGGACAATGCAAAAACCCCAGTAGCAGCCATGGTGCACATGGAGGGAGACATCTCCATCTCCCAATAGGAGACCAAAGTACTTTGACTTCATTGCTGGTTTTGACAAGTTAGCAAATCCTAAGTGCATTAAAAAAAAAATAAATAAAATCTATGTTTTAAACATAAATTATCCATCCCATTTTGGTACACATGCATACTTTTTCAGCTGCTTTAAAAAGCCTTTGCTAGTTTTGTTGACAGATTTTTATGTGTGAAACAATTAAACTTCCATGGATTCCTATGCACCTTGTTACTCTTGTTGTTGAAGCACCGATTTCAGTGAGAGCAAACCTCCCTGACATAACACATTCTAAGTTAACTTTGGGTACATGTGGTCTGTAGTATGCTCTGCAGTAGGTTGTGGTACTGATGCAGTTTGGCCATTGTAGTTTGATACGGATCATGTTGATCCTGTAGAAAGTAATGATAGAGGATGGTGGCTTGGAAAAGTATTAAGATGGCAGAAGGCAGGTGCAGAGAAGTGAGGGATTCTACAGGTGTGTAACTGAGACATTGCTGTTGTCACACAGTAGTTTGCTGTTATATACAGAGCTGGCCTCAGTGTGCTGCCTTGATCCAGATGAAATGAGAGCTTCACTGGAGCCTACATGCTCATTGTTAGCTTGCTTTCTTGCTCACTGGGGGCTGTAAGGAACAGTGACTCGTTCCTTGTTGGCCTCAAATGAAGCGCTAGAATTCTCTTAAAACTCTGCTTCTGAAAACTTGTATAGGGGTGTTTTTTGCGATCTTATGGTATGCAGTGAAGGATTGCAGAGGTTCCTTTCTCATGTTTTCCTCTCACAATTAAAGCTCAGTTTCTCCAGTTTTTACTTCCTCAGGCAAAGAAAAAAGATTCAAGTGACAAACAGGCAAATTCAAAGAAGCTCTTTTAGTGTCTCCCCTGCTCACTTGACGCAGGGCTCTGTTCTGGCTTGCTGGACAGTCCCTTTGCGGAAGGCTCTAACTCGGCCATGTAACAGATAATATTTGATACTCTGTATCTCATCTGAAGATTGACTCCAGCATACTGCATCCCCATATGATTCAAGATTGCGCATCCCCTTTTCCTGTCCTGTCAGTCTTTACTTCAGCTGTCTATCTATGCTAGCTTCTGGTGCCTCATTGATTGGGGTTTTTTACAGATTAGCATTAGCTGAAGGGTGTTGCAGTGACATATATTGATACAGGTTTTCTGCAATCCTTTCAGAGCCTGACTGGTCAAAGGAAGCAGACTGCTGCAGCTAATATGACAAATAATAGCATACAGAAAATTGGAGCTTCTTTCAAAATATGTGTTGAGCATCTTTTGGTGTGACAAATTGCCTAGTAGCAATTTGAGATGTCCTGAGAATTCATTCATCAACTTCTCATTGTCACTATTCACGTACACAGCATAATAAGATTCACTTTGTGAGGTGTTGTATTTTCAGGTGAAGACTTTGGACAGGTTTCATTTTCCTACTCCTTGCATCTTTGAGTTTTCATTAATGGATAATCACGTTTAAGCAGAGTTCACCTCTGTAGTAAAAAAGGATGAGCCTATCCTTAAAGTGGGGGGGGTGGAGGTTGTGACTGTCTATACAGGGAAGGTATCCATGAAGTGTGTCACCTCTTCTGCTTGTTCAGGAGAATGTAACAGAGTTATGCATGCTGCTAGTTGAAGAACTTCTGTTGTGAGCAGGGCCCCAGCTAAAACCAGGCAGGTGTTTCTTTCCTATAAGGATTCCAAGCATATTCTTGGAATTTTTCATTTTTGAAATAATTTAAAACACAAGTTTTGAATAATATATATATTGGTTAATTGTTGGCAACTTTTCACCTTTTGTGTCCAGCAGTTCAATCTAATATAATGTATGCTCTACCAAATTGTATTTACTTCTGATTTGGCTGCTTCTGCATAAAAAACAGCAACAAGAGGAGAAGAAATATAGTTGTTCTACTGTTCTTGCAAGATTTGGGGTGTAGTGCCCACCTAATGCATATCTAGAACTTACCACAGTACTTGATTGGAAATTTGTTTTCCTTCTGGTAGAGAACATAAATGAAACTTCTGTCTTTGTTTACTACTCACGCATGTAAAGTATCTTCAGCAGTTGAAAATGTGGTTTCAATTAAGACTCTTCCTGCAAATCAGCTTTTCTTACCAAAACAATTCTCAGAGTAAGTTCCAGTAATCACTCAAGGAGAACAAGGTGTGTCCAGGGTTGTCTGTATCACCATTCTTGAGTTAATAATTGGCACGTAAATGTGTGCAGAAACCATCTAGGAAGGTTTACTGAATAAGGCTATTAAAACACATACTTTGAGATTTCCAAACTTAAGAGTGTTACTAGACAATTTTCTGTGGTTTTCAGTTTTTTGGTCCTTTTGAAGAAGCAAATGTTTGTAGCAGTTGGCAATGAAGTCAGTTTTAAAGAAACTCAGATATCATTCATAATGCATAGAAATGGGTGGTTCCTTTTAGAAAAGGCTATGGAGAAGAATTTCCTGTCCTTGAATATTCAGACCTTAATCACCTCCCTCTTATTGATGATTATGAAGACTTAGCACTTGCTGCTTTTGTGTGGGTTTTGGCTTATTGGAGATGCTGTATGAGCGTAGTCAGTAGGGATTTTAGCTGCAACTGGTAGTCAAACCAGAGAGGATGGGTCATATAATTAGGCTTACATGTTAAAGTACTGTAGTTTTTAACAGTTTGACACTACCTATGTGATGATGTGAAAAAAGCCAGTAGGGTATTGTATTAAGCATTTATATTGCATTTCATGATACTGTAAAAAATATTTAGTCAAATGCTATTTCTTCATTCAGAATTTAATTTTCATTATTATTTGTGTTTATGTCTTTAGATTTGCTGGGCAAATAGTCTTGCTTGCAAAATTCCTGTACAGACAAGGTACTAATTCACTGGCTAGGACTGTTACTTCTACTTTCTCGCTTGCCATGAAATAGTGAAAAGTTTTACTGTCTTCTAATCCCAGCTGTAGCATTTTGTGTTCCTGATTGAACCTTTTAGAGAATTCTGTTCCCTCCAGAATAATCCAGAGTTTTAGAAATGTGGTCTTAGCCTAAAGCTGGACACAGCCACTCTTTATGAATCTGCCTGTCTTGATTTGCCTTATTTTACCTCTCTTCAAATAAGGTACTGCTGTTGTAAATTAAAGGGAGAATTGCCTCCCAATTATGTTCAATGCAAACATTTTCCAGGCTTGCTTTTTTTTTTCACATCCCCCATGTAAGACCCTAACATTCTAAAAATCCACTGCTGTAAAAGCAGTAACAGGTTGCTGTTGCATTCTAAAAAACTTTGCAAACCTTGTAGGTAAAGGAAAGTGAAAAATCAATATAATTGAAATCTGTGCCCAGTTGGATCTCCAATGTGTTGCTTTGATGTTGAACATAATATTTCAGTGTATTTTCCTCTGTAACAGATGATACCAATATTACATAATGGTTCCCTGATATAGTCTCTGCCAGTGGTCCTGCATTTTTAAGGTTTGATAATGTAATAATTGTTTGGCGATTTCATAGAATTTTCTGGTAATACTTTGTCAGAATTAGGACTCAGTACTGGCTGAAAGTGCTAAGGTCATAGAGAAAGTAATGGCTATTCTGGTCATGATAAAACCTGAATTATCAAGCTGACTTATTTTTTCCAGCATATTGCACATGATGTTGGTGGTACTGTTTTACCTTGAATGTGAATGTTAGGAAAATGCTACATAAGCATTTACAAGATCTGAAATTTTTTTAGATTTTTTTCCAGTCAAGATGTGATTTGACATTGTGAGGCTTTCTGGGTAATATAGAAATTCAGTAGTTTATGCAGTAACTGGTTGTTTTTACTTAGCTGACAAGACTTTGCATTGCAAAAATGGGTTAATGGCTGATTTGAAAGATATTTGTGGTATCCTAAGCATATTTTCTTACAGCTTTCCACTTGTAGAATGGCAAGCTAATTTGATTTAAGTAACTCTGAGTAACTAGCCATTGCTGAATTCCTGTTGTGGGAAGAGCCATGCAAAAAAATTACTTTGTTTTCGTTCCTTGCATAATTTTCATTCTTTGTCTTTTTTCTGTAGTTAAGTATGTTTTTTTAAAGACACAAGTAGAGTTATGAGGTCATAAGACTCTTGACTTTGAGAGCTGCAGATAGAGTTAAATTCTATTTAATTGTATTACATAGGAATTACCTGTATTTATAAATAAAATTTAACTGTTCTACGTATTTTTAGAAACCAGATAATAATGAAGCCTGCTTAAGAGCTCCATTTCTTCTGATTCAGGGAGGGAAAGTTAAAGCAGAGGCAAAAATATTATTCAAGCCAAAAGTGAAGGTTGCTATTTCAGTGTTGGGCATCTACAGCTCCAAGGGACTGCAGTTTATATATTTTGTGAAGTATTTTTTGACAGGGAGCACCACAAACTACATGTAATAGAATACAAAATAAGTTTCTTTTCTATTTTATTTTAGTTTGTTTGCTTTTAAATAGTCCAGGTGAGCTTAGCAAAACTAATAATGACTTTCTCAGGATATCTGCAGCGCTAGAAGAAAAATAACTCTTATTAATACAAAGAATGCGTCAGAGTCTGCATTTTCTTTACATCTTCTTTATCTGCTATCTAAAGCTTGTAAATAATGCTGCCAATCTGATTTCAGAAAGCTGATGTTATCTCTGCAGGCTTATTGATGTTTGCTGTAGAATCACCTTCTGTTCTCCAAGTTGTAGAAAGAAACAACTGGTTACTATAACTTGTGCTCATTTTCAGTGATATCTACTGCCATTGTGATGTAATGTTAGAAGTTGTCGTAAATTAGCACGTTCCTGATTAGCATGAATTCAATAAATGTTCTTTACTTCAAAAGAATGCTTGGGACACGTGCTACTACTTGCATTGTTTATATATGGTACTGTAGAAACTTAACATTTGCAAGAAAAATGTAAGATGATGGTTTGATAAGATTACTCAGAAATAATTAGGTGGGTGTGTAGGCTGCTAAATGTATTTGATTTTAATCTCTAATTAAAAAGTTGGATTTTTTAATTGTTTTTGTGATGCAATAGTTTTTACTTCATTATGCTTTTTGTAAATAGGGGCCAAATTCTGCCTCTTCATTGTGCCTAAGTACAGAATAAATGTTTTCAAATGAAACCAAAAGCCAGTGACAGACAGATTATCTCTATAGTCCTCCTTGTGGAGGATTATTCTCAGAGCAAACACATGTATGTGCCCTTGTATACCTTGAACCAGGAATGAAAATGATGGCTAACCTTGAATGAATATCTCTATGCATTCTTTTGGCTGATGGGAGATATAATTATGTTGTGGCATCTGGCACTGCCAGAAGCACAGTGTTTTCATGTTAGTGCTGTCTGATTCTGAGGTCTCTTATATGAGGATTGGAATTGGTTGATGTTGCAGCAAAGGTATCTATCTCTCTGTGGATCTACAGGTGTGAATTTAAGCCTTTCTCTGTTCCACTGCTCCAGTGTTTACTTAACTCTGCTGCAAGGACAAACTACCTGGTCACTTGAGCTGTGGAATCAAACAACCAGATGTACAGATGTATTAGCTAGAAATAACTGCCTTAATCCTTAGATAAGGAAGTTACTGTGTTAAAGCACACTAGAGCAGTTGTGTCTCTCACTTCAGGAAAACCGTGGCTTGCTCATGGTTTGGGACCCCAGGGTTCTCCTAGTAGCTGCAGCTGAGGCATCCACTCAGAAATCACATGCTGTGTTAAAGAAGCTGCAGCACGATGTATGGAGCTGCATGGTCCTGAATTGTGTAACTCCCTAAAGGTTTTTTTCTAGAGAACTCTTTTTCATACCAGTGTTTAGTAAACAATTGGTTGAAAAGGTAAACATGACTTATTTTTTCATTGAAAGCGTATCCTTCTGTACAGACTTTTCTATATAGTGTAGATTTTGAATGGCAAACAAAGCCTGATCTATTGACATAATTGCCCAAGATTATTTTGTTCATTTATAATTTTTCATTGTATTAATAGGGATGGGGAAGGGAAACAGAAATAAGTCATGCTTTTCCACCTATCAGCACAGCTGTTTCAGCTGAACATGGAAAGGGTAAGGTGGGGTGGATTTGGGTTTTCTTTTATGCCTGCCATCTTAATCAATCTCCACTAACTGGAGGACTGACATCTGGCAGCAATAGAGCTGCCAGAGCTTTTTTGTCTCTCATTTTACTGAAGTGTATATAGCATGTAAACAGCTCTCATATTCAATGGACAAAATAAATAAACAGATGTTTCTCTATATAACTTAGAAAAAGTGAGACAGTAAGCAGAGAGGGATTCTATTTGTCCTATAGATTTTGGGGTTTGGTTTTAAGTGAATAGATTTAGTTTAATAAATTGGAACCCCACTTAGGAAATGAGAATGACATTGAGGAGATAGTTCAACGTTTTCTGGATGCTTTGATAGAAGAAAAAGGTGGGGAAGAGACAAGGAGAGTGCAAGTAATGGCATGGGCTGACACTGAGTAGACTTCTGTCAGGGCAGAATACTCTGCAAGAATCTCATGGGTGTTCATAGAAGACCTTTGCATTCAGTAATGTTGCCAGCACAGCACCTTTGTATATACAGCACATGAGAACTGACTGTTTTAAGCACATGCATTTTAAGTGTTTTGCAAGATCACAGAATCACAGCATTGTTTTGGTTGCAAAAGTCCTACAAGATCACTGAGTTCAAGCTTTACCAAGGGTAACCTTGTCAACTCGTCCATGGCACTAAGTGTCACAGCCAGTCATTTCTTGAACACTTCTGGGGGTGGTGGACAGCCCATTCTAATACTAAACAACCCCTTTAATGAAGAAATTCTTCCTGATGTCTAACCTGAGCCTCCCCTAATGCAGTTTGAGACCATTTCTTCTTGTCCAGTCACTATGATACAGATTAAACTTCACTAAAAGTTTTCAATACACTTTGGTCCTGTCAATTCTGCTGTTCAGTCTGGAATATCTTCAAAGTCATAGGTGCTAGACTAAGTTATGTAGAACAAAGTTGGAAGTGGATTTTCACCTAAAGCAATGGGTCTTGGTGAAACATCTGCTTTGCTAGTAAAATGAAAAGGTATGCTTGTGTTAACTAGGTGCATCCATTCATTTTGTGTGAACTGCATCTGAAAATGTTTTGGTGGGTTTTTAATGTATTTGTGATCATGTGTTTAAATAAAAGAAAACAGGTTCTTACCCAATATATAAACAATCTTTTTATATAATGAATTCTCTTTGATCTATTAGAGCATAATTGGTTTGAGGATAAAGTTTTTGAGGGAAGAATAATATATATTTAGATCATTACAAAATTATCTTCATTCCCTTACATTATACATAGTTTGTAAAAGGAAATTTCAGAAATAGCTGAAAGCTTTTACTTTAAAAACCTCAAAACTTTCCTTTGAAACCTTTGGAACCTAAAGTAGTGATTGTATTGCATACTAAAAGATCTTTTCATCACGGTATCAGGTAAACTTACTTTTGGTCATACTACACTAGGTCACTGTGCTGAAAACATGATTCTTATTACTGGAAACAGTTTTAAAGACACAGAAGATGAGTAGGAAGAGGAATGAGCTGATCTACACATATTCATCTCATATCTGACTTTACTTTTTGTCCAGTGTTTGTTATTTAATTTGATGTATTTTAACTGCACTGTGTTGCAAGAGACCACAATATAATTCACAAGAATGTTTGCAATAAGAAATACCATTTCCTAGAGGCATTGTTTATTTTCATGTCTTCCAGGATTTTTTTCGTGGGTTTTGAAACATTAGCAATTAGTATAAATAAAACTCAGTTAAAAACAGAATAGTGTGTGACTAGAGTAGGTAAGATTTTTTTCTCTCTCTGCATGCTTTAGAGGTGTTTGTCACAGAAATGTCTGAATATTAACATATTTCAGTTTTCTTACATATGTATTTGTCCTTTGCTCTGTGATTTTCTGGGAATTTTCCAGGATGAACTTTTGGATTATTTCATTAGCTATAGATTCTGTGTGACTGGAAGCCTTAGAGATTTATTATGCTCAAATACCTTTAGTAATTGCAAAATTAATTAATCAAGAACATTTCAGAAAGTGAGAAAAAACTTTCTTTTAAAAAGTTCATTAAAACAGGAGTTCTTCTGTAACAAATTTTCTCCTGGCCTTTTTTAAAACAGCGTTTTTTTCACAAAAGCATTTCACACTGGGTGATTATAGACAGTCCAGTAGGATAATAGTGGAATTATGTGACTGCTTAGAAAGACTTCTTTCCCTCTTTAGTTTCTCATGCTATTAGTTTTAAACAAAATCACTAAAGATGCTGTTATTTTAAAGGAAGTGTTAATTATTACAAGTTCTATTCAGGAGTTGCTGTCATATCAATTTCTATATAAGTCAAGTCTGTTTGGTAGTGAACTCATCTACTTTGTGCATTTCAGTCCAATGCTTAGAATTTGATCACCTCACACTGATGTGAGGGGACCTAGAGCAGAGGGTAGCTTTCCAGTGAAGGCATGCAATGAAACTGGGACTTGGTATTACAGACACATTTTGGACAGGACAGCTGCCTGGCTTCTGTCTTCTTTCCTCTTAGGCTGCAGTTATACTGGCAAAGAATAAATTGCCAGAGGTGACGAGGGGAACTGAGGGTGCACTTTCAGTTCTCTGTTCAAATTGGATAGGAAACTACCACGGTTTCAGACTCCTCTCAAGGCAGACAGATACGCTGTTTTTCAAACCAGTTCTTTGATAGGCTCACGACATAATTGTAACAACAGGGTTACGTGGACCCTAAAGAAGAGCTGTCCTGCTGTTAAATTGTGTTGATGTGAAAATTCTGATCATTTGAGGTAAAGGATTAGCATCTATTGTTTTGAGATGCCTGATTTGCAGCTAGACATTAGCAGTAAGTTCTTCTAGAAGTAGTATGATCTTCTCATGTAAAATTCCATGTAAAGGAAACAAAAAATCAATGCAGGGTAATAGGATATGCAGTTATCCAAATATTGATACTTTCATTGGGAAGATTAACTTCTCAAGATGTATATGATTTTGAATGTGAAGACAGCAGATAAGAAAGAATTGTTGGAGAGCACAAGTAAAGCATCTGCATCAATAAAAATGCTTCTCCATTAGTGATTCTGAGGCAACCTCAAGAAAAGACAGTCCAGATTACCCTGTGTGTTGGGGCTGTTTTTGGCTTGATCTTACAAAGGATTTAATGACCTTTCTATGAGCTCAGACTAAGTGAGAGTCCCACCAGGTCACAGTGTCCTGTAAACTTAATTTTTAGATCAAGAGGAAATGTCCTTCTGGACTGCGGGCCTCAGTGTCAGTACAGTAGTTAAAAAGCGTGTACAGCCTGGATGGGAGAGAACCAAAGCAGGCACTCTGAGGCTGTTAGTCACACCTGCTTGATGTCATTGACACGCTTCATCAAGCATGGAACCATAGCAAGCCCATAGCTGTGGAACATTGCTTTAAAATTCTACTGCTTCATTTGGGGAAGAAGGGATGGATATTCCCTTGCTTGCTGAATGGAGCTTGTTTTGTGTATGAGTGAGATGTGAACAGGTTTTTTTGTTGGTTTGGGTTTGTTTTGTTTGCTTGGCATTTTTTAATATGACCATTTTGAAGGTAGGGGCTACAAAAATGGATGCTTGATAATTAAGAACAAGTAACAGATAGCCCTGAAGTCTACTTTGGGGTAAGCAATAGGCATGATCATAGACTATTTGTGCCCAGGTGTGCTGTGGTCTGTTTATACCTCAAGCAAAGTAATAAGAATTTTCTATTTGTTTTGTCTCTAGTCATGGAACACACTGAGTCTGAACCAGTCCCAGCTTCTAGAATTCCGTACAGCACTCCTTATATCTTTGAGCAATGCATCTGTCTGTCCTACACTTGCAGCACAGCAGGTCTGTGCTGCCCTTTACTGGGGCAGAATTGGGAATATCAGGCTAACCATACAGTTTTCACCTGATAAACAACTGAATATAGAGGCTGCACAGGAGTACTGACATGCATAAACACAGTCCAGGAGCACTTGGAAGTAATGCATGTTTTCCTTAGAAATATATGAAGGTCAAAGAAGTTACAGATAAAAATGCAGATTAGTGTTTTTAATTAAAACTTTAATATTGTCCCAGACAAACAATTGTTTTTATCAAATATTTTATATATCTTTTATCTTAGTATGGGTTTGTGTGAGTTGGCACAACACTCCCATGCTCAAATTGGCTGTCTAAAAAAAATTTATCATGCAGATATTTTATTTGTTTTCAGTTTGTTTGTTTTTTCTTCAAAGATACAACATGTGTATGTGATAGTATATCCATATGTAGTATCATCTCTGTAGCATCTGGTTTTTTGACTAAGTGAGTGTGTAGATAATATTAATTGGAGTAATATCCCCACTGAGTTTTGGTTAGTGCTGAACAACAGTTTTAGCAAATAGCTTGTTTGAAAAAAGGTTGCCTTCAGGAATACTGTCTTAAAGTATGGGTTGAATTCAGAAAATGGTTTACATTCTCATCTCTTTCTTCTTCTTAAAAGAGAAGTGAAAAAGTAATAAAAACAAAGTAAGCCTTTCAAAATAAAGTATTTGACAATTTATGCAGGAGTTTTCGAAATTATTAAGATCAAGATGTTTTTAATTCATACATGAAGCTGAATAATCCATTACTGCACGTATTTAGGATTTCTCACAGGTAGATTAGTCACATGCAGATTTGCAGGAGCATGGCTTGACTATCATTATTTGAGCTTGCAGCTTTTATTCTAGTTAGAAATATCTAAATATCTTAATGATTAAACATTTATGAGTAAATCTCCTGTGAAAGTCAAAACCACTAGGCTTTAGAAAATGTACTGTAGGTGGAGTTGTGCAAGTTTCCTTGTGGAGCTCTGCCAGTACATGGGAATCTGAATCTGAAAAGTTGCCTTTATTCGGATACTAGACTCCTCAAAAGCAGGGTTTTGGTGTGGCAAATGAAAATGAGTTTTCAGATCTTATTTTTCTTTAAAAACAAAATTTGTTTCAAAGCTAATGTCTCACAGAGAAAATCCAGTGAGCTTAACTCTGTGTTGCCTGGAGTTTCTGTACTTGAGAAACTGTTCTCCAGTGAAGCGGTAGCATTTTTCACTGTCATGTTCAACGATTTTCCGATTTTTTTGTGTCTTTTCTTTTTAAGATGTTTTCTTAAGTATACAGCTGAGGAGACCAATAACAAAAAGATAAATCCATAGATGATGAAAGGATTTTCCTGAGCTTAGTAGTTAACATAATAGTCAGAAAAGAAAAGAATTTACAAGTACTTGTTCAAGTGTGCTATGTAGAGAGTGAATAAAATAAACAGCAAGATGTGTTGTGATAGGAACTCAGATGATCAAAGGGAACCACTGAATAGGAATAGTTATTCTTTCAGATAAAATAAGGAAGTAATTCCTTTGTGAGTTTTTGTGATCATTTCTGTTGGAAAACTTTGTATGCATTACTTGGAATTTCAATGAAGAGAAAAGCAATACAGCCTAGATAATAGTGTCAGCTTTGAGCACGAGGTGGCATGTGGACATAGCTTGAGCTACTTCTCCAAATCATTTGAATGGAAATATTGGATTAGTTAACCTTGTGTCAGGTCTGTTAGTTAAATAAACCCTCCAACTGTTCCTCACTGAAGGATGCATAGTTGTGACTGAAAGATGCTGCTGCTTTTCATTAGAATTTTGTCAAACATACCCTGCTAACATAATGATTTTAAAATAAAATGGTTTATTCGATGGAAAAGGATAACAAGCAGAAAATTCACAGCCTTTTCTTTTCACAGGGTGCTTCAGCCCAGTAGGAAATCCTCTTAGTCGAACACTATTGGGTAGACTACAGAAGGTAAGGAATTCTCTCTTTGCATTTTTTTTAAATTGATGTTTAACTATCAAATGTCACTATTCACAAGTTCTCTCTCTTGTAGAGAGATGTTTTTTTTATCTTGTCTTTATTCAAAAAAGAGGTGTCTTCAAACCAATTGTCTACATGGCCAAATTAGCTTATGCTGTGACCAGCTGGTAGTGAAATCAGATAGCTACAAATCAAAAGCTTTATATTTTTTTCATGACTTAATTTTTGTTGTTTAGAAATAAATAAGATCACACTCATATATTTTTTGTTTTTTACTAAAAAACAGGCGTTGATGAGTAGCAGAGAGAAAAGCAAAGACAATAACTTGGAATTAAATTCTCATTGCAGCATCATGTTTTCATTGTTTACTCATACTTCATCTTTTTGTAACAAGTTAAATCACAGTTATCCTCTGTTTACTTAATTATTTATCTCTTAAATATTGATTGTAATCTTCTCCTAATTATATTCGTTATTTCATTTATTTCTGATTTCCTGATCACCATAATAAAAATCCAACAGAATCTGTCAATTCCATTAATTGCAACTGCACATTTGATGAACCTGTATTAAACACAAAATGTATGGAGAAACTAATGAAGAAAGAAGCAGTGGTGCTTCTGAATACTGAGTGCATTTGTGTCTCCATGAAGCTGGGCCTGTTGTACTGGAGATGGTAATCCTCCTACTCCCATGGACAGAATGGCATGGTTTAATACTCTGTTGTAATTGCATTAATTTTAATTCTTGAGAGAAATGTAATAAATTGACATAAATTACCTTGGGTCATTTATATCTATTTTACAGTTTCAGCTTGGAGTTTGGTTTGGATTGCTTTAGGATTTTTTGGACCTACCTAGTTTAAGAGAATCTGTTAAGATAGTTATGGAAAGCTTAGATACATAGGATTCACCCAGAAATTTTGAAAGCATGGTTTTGCATTAGTGTTCTGTTAATTGCTAAATTATTCCTGTTTTCATGTTTTCAAATATTTAGCCATCATATGTAATGTTTTAGGGAAAAATGTACATTGTTCAACCAGAACTGTAGTGTTCTTCACCACAGCAAGCTTGATAAACATTTGCAGGACCAACTGTTTTGTGAAATGCTAGGTAGCAACTAATTTAAAATAGGTTTTTTTTGAGAGGGCTAAATTAAGATTTTGAATATATTTTTTACTTCTTCTAATAAAAATGCATTAATATATATAAATGCAGGTTAACCAAGTAATTTATATAAAAAACTAGCATTTTTAGAAATGGTGAAATACTTGAAGAGGTTTTGAATAATTTCAGGAGTTGGAGTATTTAACATGTTTTTGAATTGGTCTTTTTCTGTTTTTTCTTTTCTCTCTTTTTTTTTTTTTTTTTTTTGTAATCCTTGTGGGTTTTACTGCAGCAGCTGTGTTTGTGTTTCTGATTTCTGTTTGTACATTGCAGGTATCAATAAAGTGCAGCCTGGTGCAGTTTTGGTCCTTTCTTCCTCTAGACAAATTATAGATTCCCATGCTTATTAAATATTAAAGTGCTGTAATCAAATCAGGATTGTAGTCATCTGAAGCCTAAGGAAGTAACTTTACAGTGTCTATGGACACATTAATTATGACTGAAGAAGACTTTATCATTCTTGCCGATTATACTTCTAGTATAATTTTAATTTAACTATTAATACTAGTATTTGTATTTCTGTTTCCCATAGATTAAATTTGTAGTTAGTTGTCCTGAGCTAGTACCAGAGAATGAGAACAAAATACGAAAGTGCTAACAGTATCCAGCTGTTTTCTTCTAAGTCTCATCTTACATAGCATTTAATTTAAAACTTCACTTAGTAAAGAGTAAAGAGATTGCATAGCTTTCTTAGGGGAGGAGACAATTAAGTAAATCTGTAACCTTTAGGATATTAAGGAAAAAGACAATGGAGCAACAGTAAAATCTCAGATTTATTCTGTAAAATTTTCAAATGTTTTGCATATTAACTTTTCAGCCAACCAAGGGTTTTCAATCAGGCTCTAGAAGTTAATTTCTTATTCTTTCTCGTTTTAAAAAAAACTAATCAAGAAACCACCAAAAACTAAAAGCAGCAACAGAAGAAATCTGCTAAAGGTAACAGCCTCAGACTGTTGGCTATTCCACACTGAGTCACAGATTTACTGGACACACAAGAGAAGCTGTAACATACGTTCCTTGTGTCTTTTCTGGAGTGTTTGTTTGCATGAGTAATATTCCCAGTTTCTCTTACCCTGTGTTGGCAGGTATGGGGGGGTGGAGTGGAGGGAAGCAGTGCAGCTGGGAAACATCCAGGCAATAGATGTTTGTCCTTCTTCATGTCCTTCATGTTCTTCATGTTCTTCATGTCTGTCACTGATGGGAAAAGGAGAAAGGATGACTTTGGCCATGTGTGCATACTGGGGTTCACCCCGGTATGTGTAGGGTCTGCCTAAAATTAATCTTAGAAAAGCTTGTTTTCCATGTGCTGCTATTAAGAGTTAATGGCTAATTAGAAGTGGGATTTAGTCTGTATGTTTTTTCTGTTACAATGAAGAATATATTTACATATAAGGAAGAAGCATATGAAACTATATGAATAATTTTTTTCTTTAAATTTTGATATTTTGGTAAAAGAAGTATTGATTCAGTAGTAGAAATTAAATCCTGACATTTTTACAGAAAAGGCAGCAATAGGATATCACTTGCTCTTTCTCAGTGCTCCTTCTCCTAAGGGAATGAGCACTATCTAATACCCAAATCCTGTATACATGCCACTATACATCTGCATCAAAAAAGCAAAACCTCCATTTGAGCAATCACTGAAACTGACACATTTAAAAGAAACCATAAACATTTTGATTAGGGCTATTATCAGGAATCTATAGAACTTGGTACAACAATGTATCAGGCTACTCTCACATGCAATGGTCTCTTTTGTATCAGCATCTTGAAACATTTCTGTTTGGTTTTGAGTTAGAAATGTCAAGGGTATCTAAGAGGGTTAGTAATGGATAACCAGTGTGATGCTCCATGGTGTAGAATTCTGCATCAACTGATGGATCTATTTATCTTCCTCTGAGGATGTTCCTTAATGCTGAAAGCTCCTAATAGCTTTGTTCAACCACAATCAGTGTGACATGGCACACTTTTTTAGCAAGCATTTTGTTTCTGTTTCTCACAGATGGTCTGCCTCCCAAAAAGACCAACTCCACAGGACAAAGCTATAGCCCCACATCTGTTCCAGTGCAAGAAAAGGATTAGCTAGTTTCCATCCTTCAGGAAAAAAAGGAGACATTAATATTGTATTAAGAATGATGTATTCATACCATTCAATATGCCTGTTGCTTTTTTCAAAATCCTGAAAATGTGCCCTAATCTTGTGACACAGCATTAAAAAATGATATTTCTAAGCTGAAAGGCCACTAGTTTTTGTTGGATGTTTCTTGTGGTGTAACTGGTACTTGGCACTGCTTGAGGAGTGGCTTGGCACTACTCAAGGGATGGCAGGGCACAGCAGAGGCAGCCTTGCTGTGTGTGTGGTAGGCAGCCGTGGCAATTGCCCTTGACAGCTGCAGGTAGAGGTGTGTGCAGCCAGTGACGTACTCAGAGCACCTCTTCAAGAGGTGCTTTGGATTGTTGTTGCCTTAAAAGTTTAAGGCAGTGTCTGAGAACATTCAGCATAGTCTCAGGGTGACTCATAGATGTTAGCTTGTTATTTCCACACAGCTTGTTCTCTTCAAGCTGTTCTTCAGTGTTTGAGAGCCACATAAATACTTTATTAAAAAATGAGAGAGAGACAGATTGAGACACAATAATGGGGCAATAGGAGTACCTGAGCTAGATACCTAAATAATACTGCTAATAATTCTGATGAATCATTTTTGAGCAACAGGAGGCACTCCCATCCCACAGGCTAAGCACATTGCCTGCACAGTTCTCTTAACCTTGAAAATGAGAATTAGCTGAAACCTGTACAACAGTGCTGACTACCAATAGACCACTGAACAAGCAGTGTACTCTGAACTGCAGCTCCACCAGTCTTTGTTCAAAATTTGTTTATCAAATCAGGCAGTTACACTTTTTTTTTCCTTCTGTGCATGTACATAATTATTCAGAACTCTTTAGGTGGTAGGCTTAGATGTTCTGGTAGATCATAAGAGCTGAGTGCAACTGTTGGCTTTTGTACTGAGTTTGTCTGTGACTGCTGTGTGTGTCTGTACAAGTGTGGCAGTACCAAAACAATCTGGAGACTGGATGGAGTTCAGGATAGTCAGTGATTTTTTCCCATATGGGATAAGCCCAGCTAAATTATGGAAACTACATTGAGGTCAAGAATCCATTCTCAAGAATGGCATTTATTCTAATGAGGATTTGCAAGGCTTTTCTCTGTAATTTGTAATGATGTTCCTTGGACCACCATAATAAAAAAATTAAATAAAAAATGCAAACACTGAAAATAAATTTTAAATAGATTTTTTAAAAGCAGAAGAAGAGAAAGAAGTTCACACAAAAGATGTATATAGGAGTGTCTGTAAAATATGAAAGAGATCAAGTATGTTGGATTAAAATTTTCAGATTTAAATGGTTATAATGCAATATATCTGTTAGAGGTGGAAGTATTTACTTCACAAAGCACACATTTGACACTTCTAAAATATTTTAATTGCTGTGTAATATTTTTATTCTGTATGGTAATGTGTATCTTGTGATGCACACAAGATTGAGGGTAAATTTGTTTCCCCTTTGTTTAGAAGACCATTGGAAAAAAATTAAGTAACACCAGCAAAGGATTTCCACCTCTTCCCTTTTTTTCCCCTAGTCTGTTGTTCCTCCACTAATTTTTGTAATTTTTCTATTCTTAATCTTCTTTTAGCTTAAGGATTTGATTATTTTACAGAAATCAAATTGTTTTAAGGTACAGGCTTATTCTGATTATTGCAATATATACCTCCTATTCTTTTGAATTCATTGGAAGTCTGAAGAGCAAGTGGTGAGGATAGAACAATTAGAATTAAAGTACTGATTATTAAGACCAACCTAAAATTCTCCTTTAAATGGAAGTGACATTTTTGCATATTATTCAGAGATAAAGTCCACTGCAACAACTTGTCAAATATGTGCTGTAGTGTTTGCAATGCTTGGACTGCATAGTCTTCAGTCCAGTTGTGTCATTAGTGCAGTGTACATACTTGAAAAATTTAATATCTTTTTCTAAACATCTACCAGCCAATAGCCAATATTACTGAGTGTTGCTTAACATCACTTCTGCTTTTTCTTTTTTGAAAAAAAGCATTTTGTTGCAGATAATTCTTACTGTCTTACAGGAAAAATGAAAATAGAATCATAGTTTAGTAAAATGCTTCATATTAAAATTTAAAACAACTTATTCTTCTAGAATGATGACAGCCTGACTGCACTGGGAGTGGGAGGAGGAAACAGTTGTCCACCCGGGCAAGAGACAGTAAGTATTATGTAATTTTTTGCAATATCTTTTGTACCTGTTATATTGTATCTGCTTTTGAAAGCATGTCTTTCTTTTAGCATGATCCCAAAGGCATTTTTTTCTACTGTAGATTTTTTAATTCTTACAAAGATGTTCATAACTGTATAACTACATTACTTCTGGATTTATATCAATCTTGAAAAACAATATTGTTAAATTTTGTTGAATATAGATTTTATTTACTTTTTGCTTGGACATTGACCCGAATAGAACTTGACAAATCTTTAAATTTTACACCAGAAGGAAGAAAGTCTACTGCTTTAGGTATAATTGTGAGTGGTATACATTCTTCCTTGGTTCTGAGGTGCATTTCATATATCCTGTTATGGTTATTTTTCTGATCATATTTTGACACAGAATATAATGGCAATTTCCACATTTTATTTAAATTGCCAGGCTTACTAAACCAGTTGTATTACAGGACACATTGGTATATTAATTTCTTATTTGTGAGAGACAGACGTGATTGGTTTGAACTGTTTGTGGCAGTTTCTGTGTGACTGAATTTTTAAATGATTTTTAAAAAATTATAACATTTACACCAGAAGTATCTTGCAAAAGACCCTGGGAAAAAAAATTAGTTCTTGCTCTGCCTTTCATTGTTTTTCATTCTGCCAAGTAATTAGTGTTGCATTCCTACATTCTGTTTTGGGTTTTTTTACCTTAAGTGACCTCATGGTTTTCATGAGATTGTCACTTAACTGAAGTGGGCACTTTTAGAGCACCTCTTACTGGACATGGTCATGGTGCTCATTAGTGTGGTTTAGTTTGGTTCTGTTCTACACTTCATATTTCTGTACTGCCAACATCACCTGTAATTACTGTTAGCTTTCCTAATGCAGGGAGGAGAGTTATGACAAAACACATTTCATGGTTTAGCTTCTTTATGTAAATTAAAGACTACTGAATGCATATTTATGTAAATTTCCAGTCTACTGAAAACTATGCTGATACTAATTCTTTGGTGCTGACCAGCTCACAGATTGCCACATAAAATTTACAATGGTAGAATCACTTCCATCTTTTCCCATTCATAACTGATTTAATCTGTTTAATTGGTGACATGGAATTATGGAAATACAAGTGACATTGGCTATATTTCTACACACGCAACTCACAGGTGATCTTGCTCAAAGCAGAAATACAAATATAAAAAGCACTGTGGAATTCAGCAGTCTTAAAATTTACATGCATGCATGAGTTATAAAAAATAAGGGTTTTTTCCTATCTGTATCATCATAACTTTGCTGTCTCCTTCAATCCTGTTACCCCTTCTATTGCTCCTAATGATCCCTGTTTCTGACCTCTACTTACAATTTAGTAGAGGAATATGAGGTGCAGATTGTAGGTAGGGAAGCAGCATTCTGTGTGTGTAAAATATGTCATAATTTTGCTCTTCACTTACGGTGAGGGAAGTGAGCAATTCCGTTATTCTTTCAGTTCATTTGTTTTCTTTTCATGCTTCCCTGCTCAGAGTTCACTAGGACAGATTTTTGTTCATAGGGCATAGGAAATAAATAAGAAATTGTACTTGATATTTTCATATTCAGGGTAGAAAGCAGGCTTCTAGTAGTTTATTATATGTTGTATCCATGGTCCTGATGACTGTTAGTACTTTTTTTCATAAAAGTATAGCTGCGCTGAATTTCACTGTCAAATAGATTTATTATGTGAAATGGAATATAAATGTATTTTTTGCAGATATTTATAAAATTGTATATCCAAATGCTTACTGCTAAACAAAACAAAAGAAAAATAGAAAAGAAAAAATGGAGTGATCAAAGCAAAACTTTGCAATGTCTTTTTGTATTAAATTTTTCCTTGGATAAAGCTGTCATACTGTTGAAGTATTTATTCAAACACATATGCTTCATGAGCACACAGAGAATGGGATCTGAAGGTGGTGTAACAATTCTGAGAAAGTGACTGTATGAAGTTTTTTTTTCCCTTTTGCTTCACAAGCAAATTGCTTATAAAACTAACAGCTGCTGTTTTGAAGCTAATCTTAGTGAATTGAATGTTCTTAACCATTTCTGCAATCCCACAGTCCTTTATCTTGCCTCTCCTGCTGCTTTCCCACCACCCCTGATCCCATTAGCAAAACTTGAGGCAGCCTCAGCTTTTACCAAAGTGCAGCTTTGGTTTCAGCTGCTTTTCTGCAAGAGGAAGTGAATGTTGCGCTTTTTTCTCTGTGGCATGGTTGTGATAAAGCTGTGGTGTTCTTATCTCTCTTTTAGGTAGTGGCTCTTTATGACTACACAGCGCATCGATCAGATGAGCTAACCATCCATCGCAGTGACATTATCCAAGTGTTATACAAAGATAATGATAACTGGTGGTTTGGCAGCCTAGCAAATGGACAGCAAGGCTATTTTCCAGCTAATTATGTGGCTGGTGAAAGTAAGTTTACTGCTGTCTTCCTGGTATACCGGTGTGGGTTTAACTGATGCTCCAAGTGCTGTTCTGCTTATTGTTCCGAAGATAGGAATTTATGTAGTACACACGTGGCATAATGATGACTTATTGTGGTGCAAAAATTGTATTAAGTTAGCTAACCATTGCACTTTCAGCTTATGGAATAAGTCGGCTTATTACTGACTTCATTATCTGTCAGCTGGAGTGATCCCTTGTCTCCTCTAACACAGCCGCCTAATTCAGGCCCCAGCTTGGCAATGTTTTAGGACGCATCAGAGCATTTCGCAAACATCTTGGGGTTTTTTCTTAGGCAATTTCCATTAAATCTAGCTTTTGTACAAACTCTTAATTTTCCCCCTGCTCTAATGGAGAGTGTTCAGTTCCCAAATATCTGGATTTCAGTATGAAGTTTTAAAAGAAACAGTAATGGTTAAATCTCACATCTGAGTATTGAAGTTGCTACCAGGTCCTTTACATTAAAACAGTTTTGATTAAACTGATACAGACAGACCTAGATGAATTTGAACAAATAATATAGGAAGCATCCTACTTAGTCCACTGCTTTAAAGATGCTCAGGGTGCTGGTGTAAATATTCAGCTTGTGGACATAGCATGTGGTTGCACACTACAAGAAATGAAATTGCCTTCCTAAGCTATCAAACTATCAGTTATACTGGTATTTACAAATCTTTTAACCCAACATTTCTCAAGATGGTTTTCCCCATTTTTTAGTTCCTCCCTATGTCTTTAAAGTGAAATCTAGTATTTAAGCCTCTTTGCTAAAAAACACTTGCACATAACACTGGCTCACTTGATGGGGTCAAATAAAGTTAGATTTACCATGCCCTTCCCTGTTGTCCTCTTCTTGTACATCCTGTGCATTTTGCCCTGCCTTTCCTCCTTTTAAGATAACCCAGGGAGAAGTCTCAAGGAAGGGTCTTCAGTGAGGGCCTTAAAAAAGTGTTCTGAGAAACAAAGAAAGATAAAACCTAAACTAATTTTTTGAGGCAGTTGTACAATTGTGAAAAAAACTCTAGTAAATAATTTGCTCTTGCAGTTGATCATCTTATTGAATAAAAAGAAATATGTAAGATACATTTGTTAAGTATCCACTGCTTCCTAACAGTATGGACTTTGTTCTTAGGTAAATGTTTGAATGGTTTTATACAATAAACAATATATAAATCACATTTAAATCTAAACTTGCTAGTATAAATAATGGTTTATGGGAAAAATTTTCATTAATTTTCATACAACATTTGCCTTCAAACATTTTTCACCTGTGTTTGTTTACATCCTGGTTTTGGCTAGGTTGTAATGTCATGGTGGTTCACAAATTCTTTCATAGCTCTAATAATGGTGAATTATGGTTCCTCTTTTCAGAAGAATATGAAGAACAACCTTCAGGATTAATACCAGATTCTGCTCCTCTCCTACCAGAAGGACCAACAGAAGCAGAGGAAGGTTTTCTGACACTGGATAAGGTAATCATTTGAGAAGGAAGGATTCTCTAAGTAGAGTTAGGTTGTCTTTTGTGTGCCACATGGACTGTATTAATTTTTGATCTTTCATGTAAAAAATACTTATGTGTAGATCTCATTCCAGGCAAGTATGTATACTTCCAGTAGAAGTTTAATATTTATCTTGTGTGGAATCAGCTGTTCCATCATGTGGCAATTAAATATCCTGCTTACTTCCACCATTCTCATGGGTGGCAAATCTCCCATTGACTCCAAGTTTACAGAGGTTATGTGTGCATAACCATTCCTGTTTCTGTGATTTTTGTTAGTCAGAATATACAATATGTACAGAAGAAAAAGAAATAGGACCTGGTTTTTAGTCCAGGAAAAAAATGGTCATTTGATTTTTATGGACTGGGGTTTTTTTCCCCTGGTTTTTAGAGATTCCACTGTATGCAAAGTAGGCCAATTAACTCTCTCTTCTTCAGAGGATTAGAAACTTTGCATGCTTATGTTTTCCTTCTGTGAAATAAAACTAATGATTGTCTTAAAACATGGGATATCTTCTAAGAGAAAAAGTAATTAAAAATTTGTTCAACAACAAATTTAAGAAATTTTTATTTAAAAATGTTTGTATCCTTAATAAGTGTACTTTCCACAACTGTTCCTTTTCATTTACTGAGATGATACTAACACCACTACTTTAAAAGTATTGTTCAGATTTCTTTCAAATTATTTGACCATGTACTTTCCTAAAGTTGAATCTAATATTTTGTGTCTGATTTGCAAGACTCCAAGCATATTCTGTGTTGCTTAGTTAAACTTTTGGAGACTTCTCAAGTTATTAATGTAATTTTTGCTCCATGGTGTATACAATCATAGAATTATTTAGGCTGGAAAAGACCTTGCAGTGTTCAAGGCTAAAACACTCAAGACTATTTCTGTTGACCTTTTTTGTGGAGCTTCTGTTTTTATTAGGTGAATATAGAGATAGCATTTTGAGATGACTCACTTGGCAATCTTGTTGAAACTGTCTTCTTGAAGCCAACTGCTAAAAATTGAATTACTGAGTGTTTTGTTCCTAACTATACTTGAAAAATCACTACACTGAGTAGTAGTAATTAATATGAAGTATCCTTTACCTCTCTGTAGCTGAGAAATTCCTAGGCAAACCATTGTCCAGGAAATACAAGGGTGCTCTGCTTCCAGATACTTCTGTAAAGGTAGACTGGAATAAATATAGGAAAAATCACATTACTAGTGATTTCTTTAGTTTATTGTCTGCATGGCTAGAGGCAAAGATGGTATCCCAGAGGATGTTTTTGAAATCACCTAGTTTCACTCATACCTGGATTAGAAGAGAGAAAAATGCTGTTATACCTATTTTTATTAGACTTGGTCATTGTTATCCACATATGTTTTTCTGTTTCAGTCTGGTAGGAATTTAGTCAATTTACTGTATCACAATACTTTTATGTACACCGGCTACTATGACTAATATTGCAACCCATATTTGTTATTCAGCTTTGTGAGAAGCAACCTTTGATTAGTTTAGATTGCTTAGAATTTCTCAAGTGTCTGTGGCTGACATATTTTTCTAACACTAGTTTTTTTATTACTGGTAGTACTTGTTTTAGTAACACTGAGTTTTAATATTGTTAATGCTCTTAAATTGAATTCTGCTTGTATCTTGAGTTAAATTAACTACATATTTAATAATTAGTTGGAATTTTATAGTAGTCTACAAGAAAGGCATAATGAATCAAATGTACAGTATCAGTCCAAAACCAAGCATATACATTGGTTTTCATTTTGCACAGCAGCCAAGAGTGGTACAAAATCATACAGAGTCTAGAGAGAAATTGTGAAGCAGGTCCTGGAAAAAGTTATATAAGGGGATATACATACGAGATTGAACTAGCAAAGAATGAGCACTGGAGAGAGCGCACAAAGTAGTATCTGATGTGAAGTCAATGCACTCTTCTTTCTTTCACTTTTCTTTCTTTCTGCTGTTAAACAAGATCATGGAGCATTAAGCTGGAATGCAACACATCTGTTGGTAGAAGGAAATTTTTGTTTATGCCATGCTTAGTTACCCTGGTGAACTCAACTACTACAAGACACTCTGAAATGTGTGTGCTTAGGGATTAATTGCTTTACTAACACGTTTTAGGCTGAGGTAATGGCTGAGATTTCAAAAGCATTGGAATGACTGGGAAAGATGATTTGGTGGATTTTTTAAAATTTCAAGTCACATCAGCACCGTGTAAACCATCAAGAAGATAGTGAGCTAACCAAATGATGAATCAAGTCTCTGTAAGACTTATGATGCCTTGAAGTGTAATAGGTTTACAAAAGCTGCAGAGTTCTGCATAGAAGAAAGAACTTGTCATTCAGCTGTTTTCCAGAATGAATGAAAGTTTTACAGGGCTTTGGCTTTAGGCAATACCAGAGACTTCTGAGACAAAACTGCTAAGATGACCACTGAGGGGGCTCATCGGTTATGGCAGTTCCTGTCTTGCAGCAGTGACACAGCAACTTTTCTTCCTATTCCTTTAACTTTTTTTCAGTATAAGACCTGATGAAGGGAAATGTCAATTTCCTTTATATGGGAGATAAGAAAAACTTAGTAAAACCCTGCATTTTTTTGGGGTTTGGTTTGGTTTTGCTTTTCTTTTTTTTGCTTTGGCAGAAAAGCTTTTATTTTTTAAATAAATAATATTTATTGAGTAATTAGGTTGTTGCTTAAGTTGTTGACACAAGCAGTAAAATATAAATTAATATTTTAGTTGTATGTTTTTTGGACACAAGAATGTTTTCCCAAATACTTAGTTATACCTAGGTCTGCTATATCTGTTGTTCTTTCTGGGTCTTTTTGAGGATTACTCAAATGTTTAGCACTGTTAAGAAAAACAGTTACTGTGAAAATCATCCTAGCAATTACTTGTGAGATTTTGGTACTGTTTAAGACTAAATAAGGCACTTAAAATATTAACTATGACTATGGTTTTAATTACTGAGAATACCAGATAGTCTAATTAAGAATAGTTTTCCAACTGCAGATAGTTTTCCACATGCATATCTAGCTAATCATCAGAGCTTCATGAGCAAATAAAGTGGAATTATTAACAATATAAGAGGGTGTAATACTTAAGATCCAATATTAAGCTTTGCAAATAATTTCTAGAAAAGCTTTAGTTCAAAGAACTTTCTTTCAAAATACTTTCTACCATCAGTTTTGCATTCATAACAATAATTTTATGCAAACCTTGTTTTCCTGCCTTAGGAGTTACTTAACTCCTGAGCCACAAAATTAGGTCATAATCATCTTTAATTACAACATGCATGTAAACTGCCAATTGAAATTTCATGGAGTGAAGTTCTCACTGCACTGATGAAGAATTCCAAGAAATAGAGATGGACTTACCAACTGGCTGCTCCAGTTAATATGTTGATTTCAGGTTCCTTAATAAGAAGGTGGAAAGGACAGGAATTCAGATAGGGTTCTATTAGAAACCATAGTGTGAGTTTTGCAAAACTTTGGCCAATCAGAAACATTTCAAAGTCGATAGAGTGTCTTTTTTGGTTTTTATCCCCAGAAATTTTCTGCTGGCTATAAGATCTTGTGAACATGTTTTATAATTCAATGGCCTGCCACTCACTACATGAAATACATGTAGCTGGATTCTGAATATTAAATATGCAATGCCATGTTACATGAGAATAGGAGGAAGTAGTAATAGACAGCACAGTAAATTTAAAACTTCCATTAAAAGTGTAAGAAAGTATTTTTTCTGGTGTATTTATCTTTGGAAAATGATGTCACGATGTAAATAGAAAAAAAAAGAAAAGGCTTACTGGCAAGAACCACATTATTATTGCACAATTTGAATAATCTACCCAAAGGTCATCAAAACTTGAGTCTATGTATATTTAAACAAAGTTAGGGATTATCACTGTTCACATAAATAATTCATGGTCTCACTCTTCTTCCCCTAGAGGAGGTCCTTGTCAGACTTTGTGAATACTTAGCCCAGTGTTTCTGAAACTAACCTGCCAAGCAATTGATGCTTTTCCCCTGGGCTTGAGCTGTTTACATGTGGGTGATTTTCTGGGCTTAAAATTTATTTATTAAATCTAAAAATTTAAAAAACATGAAAAGCTTGTTCCATATTTCAAAAAAAAAAAAAAGCTAGAAATTTTTCTATTAGTTTCATCAAACACTTTTATTTTATAGTTTGTATTGTTTCTATTTTCTCCATTAATGTTACCTTTCTTCAGGTTACTGAGGAACGCTTCAGAGACTGATTATCTTTTAGGAAGAGGAGGGAGAAATAGGAAGATGTGATTATGCTAATGAGGGAAATACTAAGGAATTAATGAAATTAAACTCTTGTATTATTAATACAATGAAACTCAGTGAATAGAGCTGAAGACTTTTGACACATCATGAAGTCTGTTCATTTTCAAGGTTCAGGGAGATAACAGAAAAGTGATTTTCAATTGAATTAGAATGTGTTGTAGTGAAGTTCATAATTCGGGGCTTCCTTTCTAGCTAATATGATTACAGATCTCTCTTTCTGAATATATTGACTTCTTGGCTGGAAGAAACTATACTTTTCTAGAATCAATCTGCAAAGCTACAGCGTAGTCTTCCACATATGTTGTTTAATAGCATTATAAAATAGATATTTCTTTATAAATCCTACTTTTGAAGTAGTAATACTTCGATTATTCTTTAAGAAATCATTCATCTGAAGGAAATGTTACTATAGCACCATCTATGAGGAATGGGCCATTCTTCTTAATCTTTACCCAGTATTAATATATTAACATATTGAGCTTTTGAGTTCTTTAGTTTCCTATTTCTTGGTTCTCTGTTTTTCCTTTAAAATGCAGTTTGTACTGTTTGAGATAGAATCATAGGATGTGAAGGGGTTGGAATGGACCTTAAGGATCATCCAGTCCCAACCCCCTCTGTCATGGGCAGGGACATCTCCCACTAGACCAAGTTGCTCAAGGCTTTATCTGACCTGACTTTGAACATTCACAGGGTTGGGGCATCCACAACTTTCTTGGGCAACCTGTTGCAGTGTTTCTCCATCCTCACAGTAAAAAATTTCCTCCTAATATGTAACCTAAATTTCCCCTCTCTCAGTGTATACTCATTTTTCCTTTTCCTGTCATTACGGGCTGTTATGGGAATGGTACTCCCCAGTTCAGTGCCCCCACTGAGGCTCTCCCAATCCACACACCACTCTCCTGCTCCCACTTCCTCCCCCCCTCTCCACTGCACCAGAATGAAGTTGAGAATTGGAGGCACAAAAGGTGAAGATCGTGGGTTGCGATAAGAACAATTTACTGTAAACAGCAATGAGATAAGAAAATTAACAGTAAAATCAGCAATGTTAATAACAAAAGTGTACAAAGAGAGTGATTCACATCCAAAGATGCTCTCTGTGGAGCCTGCTACAATAAATTAGTGCCAGATGGCTTCTCCCCACCAAGTTTCGGGCTGGAAGGAACACCCTTCTCCAAGGGTGCCTTTTCCCCCACCCCTGGCAATGATGTGAGGTCCTATCACATTTGGGTCCTGGCGGTGCCTCTCCCAGCTATTGCACAGAATTTACCCTGCCCTGGCTGAAACCAGGACACAGAAAAAGAGTCCTGTCTAGCTTCTCTGTAGGGCTTCTTGAGACACTGAAAGGTTATGAGGTCTCCACACATTGTCCACACAATCTTCTCTTCTCCAGGCTGAACTGCCCAAGCTTTCTCAGCCTGTCTTCATAGGAGTGGTGCTCCAGTCCTCTAATCAACTTTGTGACCCTCCTCTGGATTTGCTCCACCAGTTCCATGTCCAGAACTGGGCACAGCACTCCAGGTGGAGTCTCACAAGAGCAGGGTAGAGAGGCCAGATCACCTCCTATGACCTGCCTGACCACACTCCTTTGGATACAGCCCGGGATTTGTTTGGCCTTCTGGGCTGTGAGCACACATGGCTGGCTCATGTTGAGTTTGTCATCAGCCATCACCCCCAAATCCTTCTCCACAAGGCTGCACTCTCTTCCCAGCCTCTGTGCAATCCCTATAGTGTCTGGGATTGCACAGGTACAGCCCAGGTGTAGGGCTTTGTACTTTGCTTTGTTGAACTTCATGAGGTTTGCATAGACCCAGCTCTCAAGCTTCTTGCGGTGCCTCTGGATGGCATCCCTTCCCTCCAGTGTGTCAGCTGCACATGCAAGTTGAATTACTCTCTCTTAAGCATGTGTGGTGCTACTTTATTTGTAAGCTAGTAGCTATGTGTTCTGTCTCAAGAAATATTTACACCTGTATTGCTTGAGTCATTCTGGTTTATAAGCAAATTAATACCTGTTGGGGGAAAAAAGAGAAGGGGGAACTTCATACATAGACGTTTAGTGTAGGTGACCAGTCTGTTTAAAGATAGGAAGAATCAGGCTGAGCCACTGAGTTGGTCAAGCGGAACCAAAAATGCTGTTTAGTGACACATATTATCTCAGGAGCAAGCTAACTTCTCCCTTCCCCATTTTTCTCCTCTCTTAGCCTCTTTCTGAAGAGAATCAAACTTTTTGATGCAAATGTTAATGCAAAGCTGTGATCCCATATAAATTCCCAGAGGCTAAATCGTTAAGACTGAAAACAGGTGTTACAAACCATACTGCTTCAATCTGAAGTATCTTGTCTCCACTCTTCCTCCTCCCCCTTTTGTTATCCCTCAAAAACTCATGTAGTGGATTTGATTTCTGAGATGCAGTATTTGCTGGTGTTAAGCCATGACTACAGTTGTCACCCACAGATTTTTCCTTTTATTCAAAAGAGAGAAAATCATGCCAATGTCTGTCTTATATACTGAGCCACAGTTCTTCTAGATTCTCACATCTAAGCTAATACTGTTAGCTATAAGGGCCAGAATATGGTCAGACTGATTTACACAGGCTTGTTCTTTAAAAACACTGAAGGGGCTTGTTCTTTAACAACACTTAATTGTAAGTTAATTGCATTTTAAATAGGAAGGCCCTGGCAATATGTAATTCTGCTAGCAAAGGTCTTTGCCTGTTGTTTATTTAGTGGGGAAATGTGTGGACGGATGCAGAATAGCAGGGAAGAAAATGATGAGTGAGGTGTGGTGTCACATTTCTCCTGAGCTTGACTTGTTAGAACAGTTTTGACAGCAGGCATTGGCATCGTTTTGGGTAGTTAAATACGTGGCTGTGAATCTTATCCACGGACTGCATAATAGAAAATAAGATACAGGGTTAGTACTGAGTGTAGTGTCCTAAAGATGAGCATGAAAAGGCACAGAGACATGTTCATTCTTGCCATCTGTGATCCAATGAGTTTTTAATTAGATGAAGTTCTGTAGAAACAGCTTCTATGGGAGAGTTCCTCTGTAGGCTATAGAGCAAACTCATTTACTGTCATGGCTTGAATCATCTGAATAGATTTCCTGCATTACTCTATTTGTCCATCTACCTCCTCTCCTAGTCTGCCAGAGAATCTCTGCAGACCAGTCTTAGGGACAACTCTGCGCAGCCCAAAGGAAAGCACCACCAAACATGTAGATTTGGGATGGGACTATAGTCCTTAGTATTTCCTTTAGATGCCCTCTGCTTCAGGTTCTTTTAGAAAGTGTGTTCTGAAATACCTGATTGTTCCCACAAGTTGCAGAGGAAGGGTTTAGTGCTTGATTTACTGCTGTGAATTCTATAGCAGGGATCAGGAACTTGATATGCTTTTGTGTATTTTGCCTTTATTTATATGCTTTCGTTGCTTCTTATGTGGCAGCAAAAGGGAATGTTAAGTATGAAATGAAAGAGCTGTAAAGCAAGCAAGCCCTTTAGAAAAGGAAAATATGTACTTTATTACAATTTTTACTTCTATGATCACAAAGAAAAAAAACCCTTTGGAAAAGCCAAGATTCTACAGTTGACATGAACTAATGTTCCCTTCTTCTGGTGGGCTGTATCTCACAAACAGGGGTAGAATTAGAACATGGCAACAAAATTGAACACCATTAGGGGCACTGTACAAATAAACTAATTTTTTGTACTGTGTTCAGCATTAGTTCTTGTGAACAGAAAAATATTCAGAAGTGTCTGAAACGTTAAGGTGTTTTTCTTTAAAGCAAACACTGCCCTAATAATGCTATATTAATATTTAAGCTCTGCAATCTGTAGGAGTGTCTGGCTCACACCATGCCTGTTCCAGCACCAGCTTTACTGCATCCTAGTACAGAGACAGTGACGATAGTGCAGAGCTGTTTGGAGCTTCCTGGGAGATTGGCCCATGCATAACAAATGGTTGAGAGGTTTAGAAATGGACAGAGCTGAGATCAACAGCCTCCTCAACTCCTGCATATTCCAGCCTTCCCTGGCTCGCTCCTGACATTGACATGTCCTTAGTGAGTTCCCAGTGTGTGTTACCACACCTCCTTTGCCAAAGATCTGCATGTTTTCCCAGCCTCCACTTCTTCCTCCTGATGCTTCATCCCCTTGTTTCACCAGCTCCTGCACTGCCTCCTTGCATCTGCCACTGATCCCCTTGTTTCTTCAGTACTGCTACTTCTTACATCACTAGGATGGGAAAAGAAGGTCAGGGAGTAGACTGAGAGGGACACAAAGGTGTGTGGGACAGACAAAAGGAGGTAGTGGCGGCGATATCTGATTCATAAAGATCTAGAATCTAGTTCCTCCTTTGTTACATGCTTGAAAGTTTGTAGGAATGAAAAAAAAAGGGTCATAAACAGTATTGTGGAGTGTTGGGAGTCTGTCTCCACAGACCTAGGGATTCTCATGAGTTGCCATGTGAGATGAACAGCTATGTGAATGTCTCCAATTGTGTGCACTTCTTTCCTTGGTACTCATACTAAAAAGCTGTGCTTCAATATATGAAAGGCTATGTGATGATTGCTTTTTAAAACAGATCATAAGAATTTTCAGTTAAGCAGCTTAATTTAGTGGATACCTTAAGCTTCTGACTGTAAAAGAAAGGATAACTTTCTGTGTTTAGGTGTCTGAAAGTATTAAAAATCATTGTGTATTTTTTATAAGAGGTCAGTCTTCTGTAGCAGCACTTCAGGGAATTCTACAGTTCTTTGGAATGGTCCATATTTGATTATGGTAATTGTATAGTGAGAAGATTCTGTAATATTTGCTCAAAAATGTCTGTTAAATGGTTCAACATCATTCACACAGGATTTTCTGAAAAATATTTTTTTTTCACTCCGAGAAGAATGAATTAATGATTGTATGTATGGCAAGGAAGCACAAGGTTATAAATGCTGAAGGAAGTATTAATTACTTGGAGTCATTCCCTTTACAACACTCCCTTGTATTTTTCATATCAGTGGTATTATATTTCCTTCTTTTGTGTTTACTTTTACCATTGACTTAGTCTCAAGTTTATTACTGTATTGACAAGGATTTTGTGTGTGAAGTAGATGATTTTTCTTCCTAGCCCTGCTAGTGCTACATTATTATATTCTAATAGGCTGGCTTTTATCTAAACTAATCCAGCAATCTGTGTTTTTACAGCAGACTAATTCTAATGACTAATGTTTGAACATGGTTGTTGTGTGCAGTGTAAATGCATGAATTCAGTAAGTCAATGGGAGCTTGATCCTGTTTATTCTAAGTCAGCAGAAAAATAATATTAAACTAATAAAATAATCTGTCCCTGAAGGCTCAGGAAGGGCATTCACATTTCCTTGTGGGAATTCTTCCATTATGTTTGAGACCTGTTAGAATTAGGTTTATTTGTAGAGGGAGCAAGTTGTAGAGAGACCCTCTAATTACTTTGGAAGCGAGAGAATCTGATTTTCCAGATTTGGGGAATCTTTTTAGTCCTGAACTACAAAGTAACCTGGAGTGATTTGAACTGCTTTTGAATGAAACTTGCAGGATTAAAATACACAGGTTTTTCTTGTAAAAATGATGCAATAAGAAGGCTTTATAGCATTCTAATTTTTTACTTGAAGAGGCACAAATAACAATTCTTTTAAAACAATATGTGTTTTAAGCTGGCTTCAAGTAGATTCCTAACCTCTTGTTTCTACATTTACCTGAAAACTGTCTATTATTTGCAAGCTACTTTTTTTTTTTTATAGCAGGGCACTGTTTCCTTGTTTGTAACCACATAGGAGTTAACATTTTATGGCTGATAGACATTCTTTTTCAAACGAGGTATATTCTCTCCTTATTCAGGAAGCTGGTGGGTTTTCTATGCACATGTGTTGGCCCCGTTGTCTGTTGTCTTTTTACCTTCCTGCTTTTATTGTCTCTTTTACAGATGTCACCAGTCACCAGTAAGTCAGGGGACCTGAAATTTACCTCCAAACATGACAGAGATAGAGACTCACCCGCAACACAGTAAGCAAGAAATGCTTAAAACAATTTGCAGTGTTATTCCTACAACTGTTGTTTGAAAACTGTGAGAAATGTTGGAAGGGTTGATTTTTTTTTCAAGAAAAACAAGTTAGCTTTAGGGTGATCAGTGGGAGAGTGCTTCACACCCAAAATGTGAAGGAAATAACAGTTCATGTACATATGCACATCCCCAGAAGAGCAAGGACTCTAATGTACATGGCAGTCAAAACTCAGGGATATGTGGTTGCTCACTGGCATCCCTTAGCTATGTATTAGGATTTATTGCTGCAGACTGAAAGCTATTTTTACACCTTCTAAAAGTTAATCAATGTAAATTCCAAAAGGTTTTCACATTCTAAAAAGATGCCAGCAGCACCTTTGATGATGACACTTGCATTTCTTAAAAATCGTAGCTCTCTGTTGCGTGAAAGGCTGAGATCTGTAAGCAGATCTGTAAGATCTCAGCATTTTGAACAGGAGCTTCCACCCTATCTTTAGCTTTTACAACCATTTTTGCTTCAAAAATTGATATCTGAAAATACTTCCCATGTTTGCCATTGTATCTGTCACCTAAGCAAAGTTATTTCACTGATCATTTTCCAGGCTGGTTCCCTCCTCATATAAATAATCTAGATTATGCTGTAAATGCAGATACATACCTCATTTGAACCTGCCTTTTCAGGTATGTATCTGCATTTATAGCATTATGTAGATTATTTAGATTATGTAGATTATTAGTAGATAAAAAATCTGAATTTTGTATCTCCAGCGGCATCTCGATTTGAAAATAAATTGTGAGTGGAAAGTTTAACCCTCAAGCATGATGAGGAGGGAGCTGTGCAATTACACATTGACAGAATTCAGTGTTGAATTTTGGACACAACTATTCTAGTAGTATATTCATTAAGGAAGGAAATGCCTTAAAAGCACAGTTACTGTGACAGTTGACACAGTCTGTTAGAAGTCAGTATCAAAAATTTGGAATAACTCAACTCCATTGGTAGGACTTCAGGAAATAATTATTTTCAGCGACCTTTCCAGGTCATCCACTGAAAAATGTGGGACCGCAGATTTAAAATGTGGAATCACAAATGATTTAAGAAGATTCAAGAATTTTGAGTCATGCCAAATACAAATTTTCATTTTAGTTGAAACTAGGACTATCCTGAGAAGATGTCACACTGAAGGAATAGAGCCCAAAAATTACTTCAGTTACATTTCAAAAAGGTGAAAGAAGACACCTATGTGCTTGAATCACTGGAATTTGCTCCCTCATTCTGAACCATGGGGAGCAGGAGCATCATGGAGGTTCCTGTCTGAAATCATGCATGCTCCATGACATAGCACTTCACAGCAGTGACCACCAGGATTTTTTCAGAAAAGACTACAAGCTGTTGCCTTATTTTGAAGCTAGAAAAGAATCCTCTGACACTGCTGATGCCACTAGTGTGAAAAACTGTCAATATTTCTGTTTATAGCTATTTATACAGAACACATCAGATAATAAAACGGCTCAGAAACAGGGCTGCCTATTTTACATGAAAACTCTCACTTTACTTTTACCAAAAACATGACCTGCCAGGACTCTAGTTTTCTTGGTCACTGCAGTCAATGTGTCTTGAAAGATTCTTAAAAATTTATATACATCCAAGTGTTGCCATTCTAACTGGAAATTATATTTCAGCATCTAACAACAATATCAACATGACTTGAGATCCAGTCCAATCTGTACTTAAATAGTTGCTCCACCTAAAACATGCTGTTATTTTCCTGTTTTCTGTGAAAATACACTTAATATTCATGTCACGTTGATATATATGATATGAAATTTATTTACTGCATAATTCCTAAGAATTGAGTGTCAAGTTGTACAAGTACACACTTTCAGTATGGAGAAGTGAAACTTTAATACCTGCACAACTTGCTAAGTCAAATGAATGTTTACTGGTTTGCTTATTAGAGCAGTATTGTGCACTACAATACCTGCTGTAAAAGAACATGAATGACAAGTCCTTATGAAATGTCTGGGTTTTGAGAATTTCTGTGTGGAAAATAAGGTTTTGCAATAGTAAAACAAATTTTATGCAAGACGGTAGTAGACCTTTATCTTAGGCAAGCAGTTCTTCTGCAGACTCTAGAAGAAATAGAGAAATTATGCAAAGTGATCTTAATCTAAGTTTTGATACATTATCACATCTGATGTTCAAATAATAAAAAGATGAAAACTGCTTCTCAAAATTAGAGTAGCTTTATATTGGAAATAGCATAGTAACCTTGCCCTTCGAATAGCAATGATTAGCTGCTGCTTGTCAGCACATCCAGTATATCCTTATGTGTGTTCCCACTGTATGGTTTCCTTGAGCTGCACTAGGTAGTGCTCTGCATAAATTTACACAAGACCCAGCTCAACACTGGGTTTGGTACATTGGCACTTGCAACCCTGAATAATTATGACTCTGTAGCCTAGTTTCCTCATGCAGCAGTACTCCTCAAATTGTTCTAGGAATCCTAACACAGAGGTTCTTAGACTCTCAAACCTTTTCCTTAGGATGTTCCAGTACTAGAGCTGCAGCAATCCGCATATTCATGAGTATACAGTTTAGCTTTAAAAAAAGTTCCAACTACAGGCAGATATTCATCAGTTCATTAGCAAGGCTGATGTGTAAACATTTTCATCTATAAAACCCGATTACATTAGGACAGTATCATCAACAGTGCAGCACTTGTAACACCATTTTTGTGGAAAAGACACACATTACATTCTTCAGTCTTAATTCATCCCTTTGCTTATGTGTTTCAGCAGCATTAAACAGTTCAGGTCATAAACCAAGACCTGTTGTGCTAGGCACAATACAAATTTTGATCAAAGACAGTACCTTCCTTTGAAAGGTTAGAGTCAAAGTATTGTTACATTTTATAGTTAAAGTTACAACTTCTGCCAAGAGTGGGAATTCATGGTAAAAGTTGTGTAACATCTGCATAATCCCTGCCATCATGTGCAAGACCAGGAGCTTGACCGATCCTTTTGGCACTGTATGGAGGCTGATAAGCAGAAATAAATAGACATTACAGCGATTTCTGACTCTGTCCTTGTTCAGGTATATTCAAATGGAAAAACTAATCTTAGGCACTTTGACTGCGTGCCTTGCTCTTGTTGCATAAATAAACCAGGAATCTCTCCCTGGTTGTAAGTATTTTGGTGTCTGAGCTTAGGAAAGTGGAAAAAAACCAAGTGCAATTGCTTTTATGAGAGGAGGAGACTGGTAATTTGTATTTTTTAATTACATCTGTTGTCTGTTGATCAAGACGAGCTGATTTTTAAGATCATGAGCAGTTCTTTTCAAAGCAATGCTATGATAAAAAGTAGACTAGTGGAGTGGTCTCATATTTTGTCTTCATGGTTTTTCTGTCTTTGTTCTGCTGTGGAACAGTAGTTTTTGTAGTTGTTTCAGCATTGTGCTCAAGAGGACAGGCAGACAATTGCTCTAACACATCAGCTGTAGGTGGAAAAAGCTCTAAATTTGGGCTAACTTTGTGTTTCTTTTACTCTTTTTATATCCACCTTCCTCTAGAGGTACAAAGAAAAAGAAGAAAAGGATACAAAGGAATGAGAGAGAAAATCAGCACAACTTAATGAGCGTCGATACTCCTCTGTCATCAGTTACAACTAATGGTGTTGAAAACGAACCCGCATCCCGTGGGGTGGAATTGAAGAAGAAGAAGAAAAAGGCAGCGAGAGGCTCAAACTTAAGCACAAGTGGAAGGACAAATATTGCCTTTGAGCTCGAGCACCGTGACGCAGAGGCGTAATTTATTTCTGAATACTGGGGCGATGTTCATTACACGCGTTGAAGGCTGCAATTATGATCTCCCTTCCAGGATTAACAACAAACAAATAAATTAAAATACTTAAATATGCAAAATGGTACCAGTTGTGACTTATCAATAGTGCAAACCTGTTTTGGATGACTTTTGCCCTGGCTTCCTTGAAATCAACAGAACTCGAAGGTTCAGCTCCTCACTGGACTGGAAAAGAACTGAAACTGTCAAGTACAATGTTTCCTACTTGGATGTCTGATTAAACTGCCACTTAGGCATTTGTGTAGGCTGTAGATCAATCCATTGCAAGCAAAGAATCAAGTGAAAAAGTGTGATCTAGAGCAAAATATGCCCAACCACTACATAAGTTATCAAAGTAGCATTTTAAAGTGTTCTGTAAGTTAAATAGAAGAGTGTTCAGAATGTTAAATACCAAAGGAGTGCTGACATTAAGGTGTACCTGAAAACACAATCTTTCAAAAAATATTTTCCTGACATGAAATATGTGTTTGGACTGCATTTTTCAGCTCTGAAGGGAGTTATGGAGTAACTACCTATGCAAACTACACTGTCTTCAGTAGGACTACTTGTCTTATCAAAATTAATTAGTGTTGCAAATTCCAGGCAGTTGTATTTTTCAAATGAGGTGTGCTGCACATAGTAAAGATTCATTGCAGTTTTGTCAGAGTTCCTGGCTGCTTTGGCAGCAGTCATGCCAAGTATACTTTCTTTTGTCTGAATGAAATATTTCATATCCAACTATGCTGTTTGTTTTACTTGTAGTTCTTATGCACTTGTAAGCATCATTACTCTATTTTTTTATTTGAGTATTATTTTGTGAACTTTTACTAATGACTTCACTAATTATCTACAATGTTAAATAATTTATGTTTTATATTAAACAAAACACTTTCTATCAGTTAGTGTGGGTATTTTTTTTTCTGGCTGATGATGTCCAGTTTATTTTTACTCTGCTAGGAAATTCTTTCTCCTCCCCCTCTGAAGCAATAAATAACATAAAATTAGAAAGCCCTTATTTAGTAGACAGGGCACTTGATTCCATTAAAAAAAGAAGTGAAAATAACAATGCTGGGCACTGATGTGTGAAATGTACCCAGATGCAGAGGACTAGTTGCTGTATATTGTAATATCTTCCTTGCACATGTTTTGAAGCCAGAGAAATCTGTAAACTTTTTTCTTTTGAGCAGAGCACAGCAGCAAATCCTCTCTTTTCGCCCCACTGGTAGTTGCTATTTGCCAGCAGCCTTAACGTTGCTCTGCTTGGAGTGTGTGCATGGAGCCTTGCCCTAAATGGGGCTTGCGTGTGTGTACTGGAAACTTAGTCATGTCCCTTTCCCCAGTCAGAGGTGGTGTAAAATTACCTCAGTCCTGGGCTGCCTGATTCTGTCCAGGCTCCCCACCTCTTACGTCCCTGCAGTGCGTTCCAGCTCATCATCCTGTGTGACATGTGGCATTTAGAGATTTTATAATGGGGAAAAATCTCGACATCTTACATTTCTTAAAATGTCCTGGGTCACATTTAAAACAAGGGCAGAGCGTGACATCAGGCTCCACATCAGGGAGAGCTGAGCAGCAGCCAAGATCTGGGAGCTCATTGGAAAGCATTGTAAAATGTTAATTTGCCATTGTCGACGCTGAAGACAGAAATAACACTTCAGATAAACACCACGGAGAGATGGTAGTTCTAATCAAAGGCACAGCACCTCCTTTCATGCTTGCGAACTAGGGCTCCAATTATGTTCACTGCTCTGAAGCTGAATAGAGCTGCTTTGCCACACTTTCCAAATTGAGAGGAGAGGCAGCAGTAGTGTCTTCCAAGGCACAGTTCCAAATAACAATTAAGCAGAAGGAATCAGATAAGAGCCAAACATGAAAATGCAGGAGTTGAAAATAAACTTTTCATAATGTTTTCTTTTAATTGCAATAGCTTTTGTTTTGCTTCTATAATTTTTTTTTCTTCCCTACCACGTGGTTGGTTAGAGACTTCTTTTCCTTTATACACAGTGTCACTGTGGTGCTAGTTTTCTGCATTCATTTCACAGAAAAGGAACAAAAATATCTGAAATTTAAAAAGGTTTATGATCCTTAAGTATTAAAATTAGAGCCTTCACCCTAAAATCTCTTTAACAAATTATGAGCGTGGCACAATGGCAAAGACAGTTTTTACCTTTTGTTCAAAAATATGGTTGATGCATTCATTTTTAGAACTGCTTTTTGGTATTAGTAGAGTTTTTATTCTTCAAACATTGCTCTTGGAATTTTAAATTTACAAAAAAAGGATACTACTTTTAAATGCTTTAATGGTTTAAAAGGAAGTTTTTAATTCAAAAACTTTATATAATGCTTCTTGTTTCAGTGTTAATGCAATCTACATATTTTCTCAAATCACTTTACAGTGAATATCATGTATATTTGCTGAATATTGCTGAAGTACTTAGAGGACTTAAATTTCAGTGGAAGAAAAGAATTCCAGAAGGATTCAGATTGTATACTGAAAATTTTCCTTTTTTATTAGATGAAGCATTATAGTGTCCTGCAAAATTTCTCCCTGAGCCATGATGTGTGAATTCAAATGCAAGAGTTATAAAAGTCTCCATGAGACTTCTTCCTTAGAGGGTGACACGAGTTCATTGCTGGAACAAACCTGATAAAATGTTGCTTTAAAAAGTGTGAATATTAGATATTTATAGCTGCCTGGCAATAGCAGCATCGTGGGTCTTTCATTGTTCTGTTGTTTGTAGGTTTTGTGAGTGTGTGGTTACACTCTAGAGTGGCTATTATGTTTTTATGATGGAGCAGAGATATTGAGAACTGCGTGTAAATCAGCAATGCAGAAGAAAATGTGCGGCCGTGTTATTCCTGTGTTTCCCAATAGCCATCAAATTGCATTTAGTTTTTTCCTTAAAATAATTTGAGGAACAGACATCATGAAACATAATAAGTGTATTTGTAGCATCACTTAATTCAGAAGGCAGTAGGGGATGGATCACAGTCAAACAAGGGCTAATGAGAACACAGAGGAACATGACAACCGAAAGTCTCTGTTGACTAGTGAACTAAATCTGCCGGCTGGACGCAATTGTCTGTCGGAGAATTGAATGTCAGGATCATTTAGGGTTAACAATGGCCCATTGCAAGCAAAAGCAGACAGCTATGAAAAATAGCCGGCATGGTAGTCATTCTGCAGGGACCGTGGATGCAAACTTGATAATGAGGCACTTCATTCACTACATCCTTCTGCTCTAATTACTCAGGTGAATAGGAAATACTTCGTTGAAGGCGGGAACAGACTAGAGCAAAAACACTTGTTTGGTAAACACAAAGAGTGATGGGGTTTTTTAATGATCCTGCTCCAGCACGTATGAAATTAGTATGTATGCAGTGCAACCTATTTTATGGATGTGGAAACTGGGAGGGGATAGAAATATTTTCTGACTAGTGGAGGGAGGCCAGGAAGATTCATGTAAAGATTGGTACTCCAGGGTTTTTCCTTTAGCATTTTATCCAGTACAGAATATTGCAAACAAATTAACTTATTTTAAGTACACCTGCACTTGTAAAAATATACTGTGTTAGTTCAGTCAAGGGGGTTTATTGCTTGGAGTTTAGCATACATGCTTTAGGAACAAAACTGCTGCATGTAGGGAATAGAAACAAAAGGAGGTCTGAGAGGGGGAAATAAGCAACTTGAGAAGAAAGCTGCTGCTTGGGGGAGACTTGCAAAAATGTGGCAATTAGAAATTGGAACTTCAGAAGAAGGAACAGAAGATAGCATGTAGGTGTGTTATAGCAGAGCTTTGGTTGCTTCAGTCATGTTTTTTAGACTTTAGAAATTCAGATATTTAACCACTTCACTTTTTAAAACATTTGTTTTGTGCCATTTACAGAAACTTTTGGGATGAACTCTTGGAACCCATAAACAACATTCTGTGTCCCCCCAGTAAGTCTTAGCTCTCTGGTGTTGTAATTCTGAGCTGCAGCCTACAGAGTTCCACGTAGTCTATGACTTGCAGAGCTGTTAGGAGAGATGAAGCTTTCATTCCCTGATTTCTGGTACAGATTTTCAGGAGGCACGTTTATTGTTGTCTGTTGCAATAGCACCTCTGCCTTGATTCAGTCCTCTCCAGCCTCTTCATCTGGGGCAAAACAGCTGCAGCAGAGATTAGAACTTCAAGAATCAAGCTGCTCTTTCAAACATTTAATGTCATAGGATCCCTTTCTTACATGTAGATTGTGTTCTGCTCATAGTGGTTTTGACGAGAGTTTTGTCTTTTGTTCATCTGTTGTGTGCAGGTTGCTTGCTGCCCTCCCCTTCAGAAGGGTTTGTTTACCAGCACTGGGATGTTTGTGTAGAGTGCCAGTCCTGCAAGCTGCTCAGAGTAGAGGGATCCCTATACTCAAAACTCTAGCAAAATCAGCTAGGAACAGGGTTTGAGCCACACCATCATGGCTACAATTAGTGTATACTAACTTTAAAGGCTGGGAAAACGTTTTCTCTCTTGCAGTCATAGATGAAAATGTCAACTCTGCATTTCATACAAAACTTCGTCCACCTGATTGTTTGTGAGGACTTTGTCAAGCCAAATGAATTTTCACTGTGTTTGGCTGTGACAAGCAAGTTTACAAGTCCTGTGCAATGCTCAAATGCAAACAATCAGCAGAAACTGCAGATGCCACTTTTAGTGGAAAAAATGTTTCCACACCGGTAAGGCAATATCAGTAAAATCTATGCTCTGAGCAGACTTCAAATTTTTGTTGCATTTATATCGCCTGCAAAGGCAGGGAGTATAATAAACTAGTGTGTAGCAGCTGTAAATTTTCTGAGGATTTATCTAACCACAAATACATCGAAATGGGGAAATAGGTCTATATTAAACTGTGCAAGATGCTGCTGGAACTCAGCCACTTCTGCAACATCCTGTAATTAATTTATTATGACAGGTCTGGCAAACTGAAACACCCAATACGCTTGCGACAGACTGTTATGATATAGCTGTTTGAAAACTCTGGAGTCACATAAAATGCAGGTATTAAAGGAAAAAGAAGAAAAGGTAGCCCAGTGTTAGCATTATTTTTCTTTTATTAGAAATTTTTCACCAGATTCACATTCACCAGCATCCTGGAGTGCACATGGCAGACTCAGTACCTCTGCCTGCACTAGCTGGGAAGGAAATTGTTGCAGAATATATTGGCTTAGATCCTACTGTTCTGGGATCAGAAGGAGAGTTAATGAAGTTCCATGGACGTGTTCAACTGAGGGACCTCTTTTCACACATTTTCTGAGTCAGTGCAGGCCTAGCCATGTCTTTTGGTGACAAAGTTAAAAAGAGGAGCTGAGGCACTCAGTGTTGGTTTAATTTTCTTGGTCAGTCCATATTTGTTTTACTGCCCATGTTTAAGACTGCTGGTTTCGTTAAACGATAGTGAAAGAGTTCCAATGAAATTGTCTGTGAGTTGCAAAGAGAATTAGTACAGATTTCTCACATATCAGTTTTTTACTGTCTCTAGCTCCTACATAGGTGACTAGAACAGGTTGTCCTTGCATTCAGCTGCTTATCCTAAGTTCATTGCCTCAGTTCTCAGGTAAAATAAATACTGAATTTCATCTTTTTCTGGAGATTATCTTCAATGTTGAGCATCCTGCTATTAATCCATAGCTAAACATAGCTAATTCAGCACTGTGCAACTGTATAATTTGAAGAAAATCCTCTTTCTCCCCTCCCAAATTTTTGGTAAGTAGAATAGGCTGGTTTGCTCCCTTGCTTGCACTGCACATTTTAAAGTGCACAGGTTAAGCCTTTGCATATCCATTGCTGTAGGTGAGCCGTGCAGAGTACATACAAGTAGTTACCATCACCAAGTGTTACTCACTTGGCAGTGCTGGTTTTTTATGGACCATAATTATTCCTTTAGTTTCACCTCAACGTTTTTATTTTGCAATTGCATCATCAGCCTGCTTTCTTTCAGTGTATGTCATCAGGATTTTGACATCTTTGTACAGACAATGTATAAAGCAACTTTATGTTGTGTTCTGCATTCGTTTTAGAGCTTGATGGGGATATACAATCATGGGTGTAATAGTGACATCAGCCCGAGGTTCATTAAAATAAATGCCATCCAAAGCCAAGCTTTAGCAGGCTGCATAAGCCTATAATAAGCTTATACGGGGTTGGTTAATCCCCATTGTTGTTTAGTATAATGTCATAATAAAAAAGTGACATCAGGGAAAGGGCAGAAGGGGCAGTAAATGTGCTCTGCAGTGTGGCCAAGTGCTCCTGACATCCCTCCTCCTTAAGCAACAGCATGAGCTGAGCTGAGCAGGTCCAGGTTGCATTGGAGGGCGACTGAGAGTGGCTCTTCTGTTACCTGAGACAGAGCTGCAGAGCCATGACCATCCCAGGGTGGCTTTCCTTGGTGATGCACTGTGGGTGTGCACAGGCATGCAGAAGGTGTGCAGCAACACGTGGCCCTGCACTGGCTTGCTTCCCAAGGATGCAGCTCCATTGGACCTTGCAAGCCCTGTTCTTCATGGGGAACCTCCCGGAATCAGGACTCCCAGCTTAGACCCCAAAGGTTCTAATTTGTTGCCTGTATCCAAAGGCTTGGATGAAAAGGAGGTAGGCTGCCCTTAGGGTAAGCAAGGGCACCCAGGGCACCCTCCTCAGGGGCTGGTACTGAGCAGGGCAGGGCTGGGGCTTCCTGCTCCCCAGGGATGAGTGCCAGCCACCGAGACAGCACGGGGAAGGAGGGCGGAGGCTCTAGGCAGCACTTGAGCCTCACACTTGGTTGAAGTGGTAGCTGCAATTGTCTTTCCTTGCTGTTCTTTCAGTCGGGGTTAGATTTTCTCTGAAAGCAGAAAAAGCCCTCAATGGCAGCTCTTTGAGTTCAGTGTCTCTGGCATTTTGCCCTTGTCACCACAGTATTATGGGTTTTCATGTTTGGGAACCTGGGCACCTGGCTCCTGCTGAGACTTACTTGAGGCAGTGTTTTTGATATCAGTTTGTGGGACAAGAGTTAGGGACTTGGCTGCCTCCAGTTAGATCCCTGAGTAGCCTGAATTCACAAGGAAAAAAATTGTCTGATAATTCTGAGGTTCTGCTCATTGGTCAGGTTCTGTGTTGGAGGGAGGGACCTGTGTAGACATGGTCTGAGATACAATTTCCTGCTGGTTTGTGCTATCATTTAGCAACAGCTGGATTCAGTTTGCTTCATCGGGAGAGTTGATATTTTTAACAATGCTTAGCATTGATTGTTTTTTCATGCCAGTGACATGGAAAGTGACGCAGAACAAGTGATGCTGACAGTCATTGCCAACATCACTATCAACAAAGATTTCTCCTGAGGCTTGATAACTAGAAGAAGAAAGCTGTAAGACTCAAATATCTTCCAGCCTAAATGTCCATACAAGGCCTGCCACCAAAGGTGCTAAACCTAATATTTAGCTCAGGTTGCTTGTTCTAAGGACACGTTTTGCAAGGAGAGGAAAGAGTGACTACTTCAGCACATTGGGGCTGACATGGGTCAAACATTGTCAAGGTCTTTTTGGAGGCTGAGGTTTCTTCATTGAGTCATTTGAACTCCACCGGTTTCCCACACTAAGATCAGTGCTGTAACATCTGTGAATGTTTTAGGTTATATTTTTTTTCTTCTTTTTTTTAGTGGTTTTGTTCCTTTTTTTTTTTTTTTTTTTTTTGAATGTGTGGTAAAGCACTGGAAATTTGTATAATTGAACAAATCTATTCCTAGTTCATTTGAACCGTTGGTGTGTTTTTCCAGAGCATTGCCATATTTTCCTAGAGCTAGAATTAGCTAAATTTAGATACCTGCTTTCTTAGGACCCAGCAATGGACCAGCACATCTTCCAAGTTGAAGATGCATGTGTTTGTGCCTGCAACAGTAGCTGAATGCTGGTTAACCTCACTTTCAGAGTTCTGGTGTGAATTGGAGTTTCTTGTCATGAATACTTCTCACAGGGTCAGATTGAATCCTGTAAATTGAATAAGAACTCAGCCAGAGAGAGGAAAAGAGAATTTGCTGCCATTTGAACCTGGGCAATACCAGCAGAGAAGAGCTTGAGCAGGGCACTGGCAGTCTCTGCACAGTGCAGCAGTGTGGAAAACAGGCTGGCTCTCCGCAGATTTGTAAGCAGTGGCACATGTCACACGGGATTAAGGACTCCTGGAAGGACATGCAATTTGTGCTGCCGCTCCCATCCTCCCTCCCAGCCGCCCTCAGTTCCCTGCTGGCCTCCTGCCTCCTGTGTAAAACCCCAGCTGAAATGGAGAAATGGGATGGGTGGCAGTGTGCCAGCCGCCCGGGCACCCAGCAACGCTCATCCCTCTGACGGACACCCTGCCGTCCGTCCCTGGGGTGACTCACTTCTTGTGCCTCCTGGGGCTCCAAGAACTTACTCACTCCTGGAAAAATCTGTGCAAATATTGATATAGCTGCCTGGTTTTACCTCGGCCCTTTTGATGGTTGGCTTTTTTGTGCAGGCAGGTTGGCGGCTGATTTGCCACTATCGTTACAGCTTTTTTGACTAAAGGTGTGAGTGGAAGTAGTTTTTGCTTCTTCTGTCCTAAGGTGCTAAAGTGTCTGCTCTAGGAAGGAAAGCATTTGGAAATGCTTTGGAAAGTTAAATTAAAAGCTGTGGTGAGGGTTCTTAGTGCTGTCTGAAAACCAAGAAAACACTCTATCAAAAGATGTTGAAATGATTATTTGTTTCCACCTTGCTGAGTTCAATTTACAGCTGGTTTTGTGAGTTTCAACTGAAATCAGATTAGTTAACTTTAATCTGAAACTTGTGTCTAAATACTCAAAAACCTAATTCATTAGCTATATTTTATCAGAATTTACTAAAAATACCAGCAGTGATTTTACAAATTTTGAAAAGAATATCATAACATTGTCATAGGAAATATTGAAAATGTTGACAGTTTTTCACAAAAAAGTTCTGTGCTTATTTAAAGACCATTTTGGGGAAAAATCTTTCTATGAAAAATACTGATGTTGGATATTCAAATCAACTCACTCATTGGGCAGTAAAAGCGGTCTAAGTGAATAAGAGTGCATGATAAGTGACATGACTTTTGATTTCAGCAAGATTTTTGATAATGTCTTATATGACATTTTTTATTATCAAAAATATATATGGGGGGGAATATATGGTCAACTATCATGAGGAGTTGATGCATAACTAATTAAAAAAGAAAAGCTGCATTCAAAAAAGACTTATCCAAGTTTACTTATCATACCAGGGAGATATTGCAAGTGAGGTCCCTGAGGTCAGTTCTCTGTCACTTCTATTCACTATTTCCATTAATGAGCTGGATTATGTAGTTGTATTTATAAAACGTGTGCGTGACACCAGGAGTTTGCAGGCTGTTTGGAGGACATGATCAGAATTAAAAATCATGTTGGAAGATTGAAGTAATGGTGCAAATCAGTAAAATTGGATCCAATTGGAGCCAAAGATTTGTGCTAGAGGAAGAAGGAACCAAAGACAAAAATACAAAGTGGCTTTCCAGTTTCATTGCAGAAAAATGCGAAAGGTGACAGGTTCAAAGGCAAGCTAAGTGAATCATCAACATACTATGTCTGTTTGGAAAAAAGGGTCACCTGAGTGATATTAACAGAAGTGAAGTGTGTAAAATCAGATTATTACTTCTTCCCAAGTCAAGCTGGTGAATCTTCAGCAGGAATACTTTGCATTAGTTTTAGGCACTGCATACTGGAGCTGGCTGACAAGCTGAATATGGTTCAGGGAACAGCAGTGGGCATGACAACAGATTTAGAAACCTACAAGAAATGTTTGGAATTTTTAGTGTAGAAGAGGTAAGGATTGGGAGACACAATAGGGATGCTTAAGGTTTTTACAGAAAGCACAAAGTGAGGTAGCTCTGTTTGGTACAATCTATGCCCATGTGATTTCATTACAAACCTCATCTATTTTTTCTCTCTCTCATGGAAAAGTTTACTTTTATCTTACAGCAGTTTGATGGAGCAAAAAAAAAAAATTTAAGTATTTCTGGGTCCATTTAAATTATATGATCATATATTTCCTTTCTTTCTCTTTGTTATGTGTACTATTATTAGTTGTCTTTTTCTTCCTCTAAAATAGCACCTGTAAGACTCACTTAGATCATTACTGGTGCATAACAACCATTCTTTGAGAAGAAAATTGCAGTGAAAATTTTTTATTCATTATCTCCTCTGTCATAAATCTCTATCTGGAGCAAAAATCCTGACCCTGAATCTTTCTCCAGAACTCGTGAGCCGATGGCTATTCAGTTTTAATTGTGCTTCTCCAGTGATTTATGGCATGACCTTGGGTAAATTGAACCTTCACCTCAATTTCCCTGTCTTTAGCTGAAGACACTAATATTTCTCCCATGGACAGCCTGAGAGCTAATCTGTGTAAGACTGTCTTGACAATGTCCAGTCCTCAAGCAGAGTCTTAAAAAAGTTTAGTTGTCACATACCTATAATTCAGTAGTTGAAAGGCACTCTGTATTTATGGTGGGACTAAGTTTTGAGGGTTTGAGGATTTTTTAAGTACTTCTGTAAAATCATGTATTTTCAGTCTTATGGATTGGAAGTGCAATTTTGAATATTTTATTTTTGGGGCTGGGACTGTCAGGCATGAGAGCAAAAAGCTCTGGAAAAGGCCTTTGTTTGTAAAGGTGGATTACTCAGCTGTAGTTGGACACTATAATGTATTACAATACACTCTGCCGGCAGCTATAATAGTAGAGCAAGCTCCACTGCAGCTCCAAAAATCTGGGATGGGACTCTGGCCAGAAAAACTGAAAGCCTTGAAGTATGTTCCATGGCAAGGAAAGAGAGGTTACTTCTCTCCTCAGGTTTCTTGCATTCAGAAGTGATAATTACCATCAAAACAGAGAGAAAAGATAAATGCTGGATAAGGTGGCAAGGAAAAGACCCAAGATTCTGTCCTCTACAAACAGGAATTCCTGCCCAGCACATATAATGCCGTCTTGATTTGAAAACAAAACAGAAATATATTAAAAAGTAGTTGAGGAGATCCTGCTTATTTTACAGAACATGAGATAATAATGTCCTATTCATAGATAGGAGGGTCATGCTGCAAATCCAGTATTTATCTCAATTGTAAGCACTCTTGCATTAAGGAGTGGAAGTAGCTTTAATTTGAAATGGGATTAATAAAAGGTGTGACCACTTAGGCTTTTGAAAAATATGCAGACTTATATGATGACAGCAGGTAGAGGTATTTCTGGTGACCTCTGCACCTTCATTTCATTAATTCACTGAGCCATATGTTTAAACTAAAATAAACACTGTGGTACAGCTGGAAATGCCTGACTGTTGAAGAACTTGGCCTTTTCCCTGTCCATTTCTCTTCTTTTGTGATCTCAGCTGGTGAATGGTCTGTAATGTCCTCACATTTTTTCTTTCTGGGGTCTCTTTCTCCACAACACAGAATTAACAAGATTTCTGTTCAGGAAATCAGGTAGTCTGAGAATGCAACCATTTGGTGGACAGGAGGGAAATAATAGTCAGGAAATTAACTACACCGTGTTACCATATTTTGGTTTTGTTGTTTCCCCTACATTTTCCCATTCCCACAAACTCTCTGAAAGCACCAGATCTACTCCGAGTCTGAGAAATCACTTTTTGCTTGCTAGTAAAATGTATTTTCTCCATCAGTGTTTTAGTTTCATGCTACATAGAGTACATGTGGATTTTATAGCTCATGCATTGAATAATCCCACCAGCCATTCCAATAATTTGGAGTTTGGTGTCAAATGACGGAAACTGGACAATTTTTCTAAAGGAGCTGCCAATGCACAGCTGAGTGCACACAATCAGTGCATTTAATTGTCCACAGTGTGCTGCATTCTTGTCCCTGAGAAGGCTCCAAAGTGCTGGAGGGGCAACTTTCAGCTCACACCCCTTACCCAGACCGAGCCCCTGTCAACTTTAAAATGTGGAAGTTCTGCAAACAGAGATGTTTTTGAGCTTCACTGTTGGGCAAGTCTTGCTGGAGTCCATGGGAGCTGCTGGGCTTCCCTGCTCTGGAATACCCCGACGAGGTCTCCGATTCACCTCCTCCTGAGTTCTGGCAGCTGGACTTCAGAGGCTCTAAACCAGAGGGAGCCCCAAGAGCTGGGGCTGAGCAGCGCTGGCCCTTGCCCAGCTCTGTGCAGGCACAGCCCTGCCAGGCTGTCCCTGGGGCGCTCCACGGCCGCAGAGGTAAAGTGCAACTGCAGAGTCTGGCTGCTCAGCCGCCTGTGCCTCGTGCAGGTCAGGCTGGCAGCACCCATTGTTCTGCAGCATTTGAAGGGCATCCAAGTTTTGGCATCATTAGATTATTGCCATGGTGCTCGGGCTGCGGATCCTGTACAATAAAAGGGGTTTTACTTTGTGTTCAATCACTATTAGCTGTTATCTGCAGCTTTCATCTAGTCTCCATTAATGAAAGAACAAATAATTCCAGGGACTAAATAGATGTTTGGCCATTCAAATATATGCAAAGTGATACCATTTATAAATGGGAGGAAGCTGCTTTGCAAGCCTAGAATTCCATTTGCTGTGGAATTTCCATTTAACAGTGTGAATCCAGTTAAGTCCTGAAATACAACACTTAAGGTTTTGTGATACTTCGTCTCCCTTTCAGCTGAAGGCTCCTAATGGCTGATATTTCTAAATCCCATTCCATTTCATTAGAGAGTAATTATCTGTTGATACTATTAACATTGCTGCAAAGAGGAAAACATCAAGCTATTCTCCACGATCTTGCCGACTGAAAAAGAAGGAATAATCTTGAACTGCAGCCGGGAAGATTCAGGTTAGACTTGGAAAAAACATTGTGTGAGGAACTGAGAGGTCTGAAGAAACTGGGCATCTCCATCACTAAACAGCGTTTCCTATTTTTACGGCCAACAGAATATGCAAGACTTGCTGCTGCAGTCTCCTGGCAAGGGAAACGTTTTCCCTTTCACTGAGTCTGCACATGGCAAAGCGAGGGATACAGGAGGCACGGCTGGCACGGCCAGGCCGGTGTCGCTGCAGCGCAGCCGGTGATTCCAAAGGATTGCATCACAGCCCGGCTCTCCAGCCGCTCCAGCCCCGCGGCAGCCCCGGAGCTCCCGGGTCTGCGGCCATCGCTTTCCCTGGAGCTGCTCCTCGGGACAGAGCGGGCGGTGTCACCGAGGGCCAGCAGTGTGACTGCAGCTCAAATCCCCGGCTCCTGGTGAGGCGTTTTGAGCTGGCCTGTTTGAGGTGAATCAGGAAGGGCTCAGCAGCTCTGACACCGGCGCTGAACTCCTGCTGTACCAGCACAACTGAGCATTTGTCCCCCATTTCCCCTCTTTCCTTCCAGACCTATGCATTATTCTCTGTGTACCAAAACTGCCTTATTTACAGCTGCAGAGGCTTTGGCAGAGCTGTCTGTGTTTTGTCACAGCTGAAGAGCAGCTGCAGAGCATCCTTACAAACTCTCCACCCTGAAAGCTGAGACACCAAAGGCTGAAGGTAAAGACAAGCCCAGATGTTGCCTGAGTGTTTGACTTCTCTGTCCTGCCATCACTCGGCTTTCAGTGGTGGGTAGGCTGCTGTTAGAATTTGTGACAAATCAGAGGGACAGTTAGTTCTAGTTCAAGTTGTTATGGAAAAACTGATGGTGGGGGGAAAAAATGACCTGGACCAAATAAACTTTCTGCGAGGCGAGAAACTGCACTGCTGGTGAGGTTAGACATGTGCTCAGCATGTGATTGGAGAAGGGAAAAAAAGAAAAGCCCAGTGCATTTTGAGAGGGGCATTTTAAGGTATCAGGTGATGGAAGCAAGAAACAAGGACCTTCCCCTCTCTGAGCCTGGTCCTGGAGGGCTGGAGAGACCCTGCACTGACAGGCTGCCAGAGAAGTAAATACACCCTTGTTGATGACAGCTGCTTAGCTAGAGAGTGAAAAGGAGGCCAATGTGTATAATACTCAAATGGTAACGATGGATGTTTTCTTTTTAATGGAAGGAGGTATAAATAGCAGGAATGAGATGAAAATGAGAAGCAAAACTTGAGCTGCATGTAAATGGAAAAATCTTAACATTGAGATTATGGGATCATCACCTCAGGGTAGCAGTGGAAGCCTGTAGTTTAGGACTTGAACAACCAGCCAGAGAAGGAGCACGAGGCAGCACGGTGCAGGGAACAGTCCTGCCTTTTGCACTTGAATTTGCTCACAAGGCTCCTTTGCCAGTTCTCCTCGAGGATCTGAAGGAATGTTTAATGTGGACGGCTCAGCCAAACTGCAGCTTTGGGAATTCTTATCTATCCTCAAAGTCTTATCTTTTATTTCAGTTGTTTAGATTTGCTGACTTCCCGTCTACAGTGCTTATCCAAGTTTATTGTTCAGTTTTACTATTCCTTGCTTAACAATTGCTCCTTTACTCTTGACGGTGCTTCTTGAGTGATTTCTCTGTTTATCTTTACCACCAAGTTCAGGTGTTAGAAGTAACATGCTAACCTTGGAGCGTCTCAGCAATCCAAAGATGCAAATTTTCCCCACAGATTTGCTGGGTTTTTTTTTACTTGCATAGCGGCCTTTTTATTTGTAGCATGGTTCTGAAATAGATATGATTCTTGCATTTCTCTACTCATGTAGTTTTGTTCTAGTTCAGATAGCTTTTGGGTTTTTTTCTGATTAGTTGTTTTCTTTCTCTGATCCTTTCTAGGCAAAAAAGGGTTAATTAGCCTCAGTAAAACATTGACAGTCACTGGGGACTGCTGCAACTGAGATGAAAAACAAGACTGCACCTGTATGCTGGCAATTTCAGATAGATTCTGGTCAACTATTTTTCTCTCCCTCTTTGTTCTGCCAGCTGCCTCAATGCTTTGGATGCAGGTGGAAGGATGGACTTTGCTATCTATAAAAAAATTAAATGGTGAGGACCAACTTCCGTCTCACCTCCCCAGGGATCAAAGTGATTGTCAGAGAACATGGCAAAGCAGGAAGCAGGCTGCACGTGCTCTCCATGCGAAAGAAACAGGCCGAGAAATTTTCTCCTTTTTGCCTCCCCCCTTTCTTTCTCAGCCCCTTTTTTTTTCTTTTTTCTTTTTTTTTTTTTTTTAATTTGGAAGAGACAGTGAAAGCATGGAAGGAATCCCAAACTGATTGACCATGACTGGGGGAACAAGCCACCACTGTATGGTACACACCCTGCAATATCACCACTGCAGTTCCTCGATAGAGGAGCTATTGCAGCTCCTCCAGTAAGCAAAAGAAAGGCAAAAGATTCCTTGGGAGCTCTGGCTGTATGTCTTGATGTGTGCCTATGAAAGAAGTTCTCACAGAAACCATGCAGATTTATGTCATAATATGCCTTTGTATGATGAAAATGAGTAGTCCCACTTGCCTTGTGAAGGTGCCTTCACTGCAGAGCAACAGAAAACACATGCACTCTTGGAAGGTCTGAGATCTATTCTTACAGCAATATTTTACTATTAAATAATTCTACTAGCAGCAAATTTTGCCTGACACAACAGGAACTTTCTGGGGTTGTGCCAGGCAGTGTCTTACAGTCAGGCTCTCCTTGACATTTCTGACTGGTGCTGTGATGGAAATGAACGACAGGTCAAGAGCAGTCGTAGGATCTGAGGTATTTACATGTGAGTGGAATATAATGATAGCAGTCTCCATGAAAGGGCTTTGCGCAGGGGGAAACCCCCAAAATATCCATTGGAAAAGTTAAAGAGTTATGCCCTGTTTGTGTGGGTTTTGAAAATACTATCAGAAGGAAAAGACATCTCATGTTTCCCCTCTTTTTTTAGTGATATGAACTGATGCGTAATTTAGGTTGTTTTCCTGGGTTGTTCTTTTACATCACTTCTCTACAAACCCACGCCTTCAAAGTGCCATTAAAAAAAAAAAAAAAAGAAAAAGAAAAAACCCCAGAAGTTGCTAAATGGAGATGGCTGAGTTACAGCAGCTGAAATTAACCCACATGCATATTGCAATGAAGTGTATGGGGACTTTGGAGGAGGTGGCTGGGTCGGGTTTGTGTAATTTTATTTTGAGCTGCCTATGACCTTCTAATGCTAATCTGTCTTTAAACAGCGCGTATTTATGTGTATAACATGGGTAGCTGATTACAAAATAACACTTGGTATTAAGAAAGATTAACTAAATCTCACATGTCAGGGCATGCAGTACCCCAAAAAAAACCATCTTGGCCTCTTCTCCACCAGTGCAGAGAATACTGACCTGGTTTGTGTGTGAGGCACAGGAGCAGAGTGGCTGGACAGAGGATCTTCCCTGCCTTGCTGCAGGCACAGAGTGCTCCCGTGTCCCTGTGCTGCTTGGCCTTTCTGGTGTCAGTGCCACCCCCGGCCTGGCCTGGCAGCTCTTCCAGCACTGGTTGTGCACCCCCACTTCCATGTGCAGTCATGGACAGCCCTTTGTCCCACGTGTGTCCTGCAATTAGCAAATGCTCCTGCTCCTGTGCTTGCCCAAGGGTGCAAGTCAGGTTATGCTTTCTGCTGCAGAGAAAATCAAAGTCTATAATATCTTTGCATAAGCTCAGCCATTGATCTAAGAAGCTGTATCAGGTAGTCTAATAAAAATATTGCTCTCCTTGTAAACCTTGTCTGACTCCGTAGTAAATGAGTTACTTTTCCTGATAGCTGATGAAATTTGCTTGGTGCTTGAATGAGTTTCTGAACTTTCTATCCTCACTGTGAAGTTTTATCTTTTGTGTGGCAGAATATTGGCATCATTAAGATAAATGATTCACTGTTTCTCTTTCATAGGGACAGTTACATAAAGCAGTTACGATCCTATTCATATTCCTCGTTTTACATCCAGTTGCATTAGTAATAGTTAATTTTGTCTTACAGAGGATGACTTTAAGGTTATGTTTAGAGTCTGCATTTTTTACCAGCAGTGCTATTTGTAAATAGGCAATTTTATGCTGTTGAGAGCTCACATTTGACATAATTTTCAAGTTATTTCAACTTGTTCTCCAATGGTGGAGCTGAAACCTGAAATACTCCAATCTGTCAGCAAGTAGTGGTAACAGGAAAGTGAATGTTCATTGCTTGAACAAATGAGTACGTTTTAACCTCAAATGTAAATGAGCCTGAAAGGCAAGTTGATTTCCTGAAGAGAAATTTCGTCTTCCTTCTTGGATGCACAAACTTTGGATGGTCCCAGTCAGTGGAGAAGGCCTGAGTTGGATGCTATGTTGATTTGCTGTTAGCCTTCCCCTTGGCAAACTTTGGGTTTAGCCCGTGTTGACTGGGCTTGCATGTGGGGAGGGGCTGGGAATGGCATCTGAAGACATGTGTTTGGTAGTGTGAGTGCAGATATGTTCGTGGCAGGCAGGTGGGCCTGGACATGTCCCATGATGAGGAGGGTTTTGGTGCTCCACCTTCTGAGCACATTAATGGGTTCCCTAGTTCAGTCCTTTGTGCTTTACATGTTTAACCTCTCCTATGAAATACCGAGATTTTTTCTAGGCAGAAATCCTGCCGGAACTACTAATGTCATCCTTGCCACAGTGAGAAATGAAACCTGATCATTCAGTCTTGGATCCCTGTAGAAATTTGCACAAGAATTTTTGTGCAATTGAATACCTAGTTACCATACTGCAACAAAACTGTGTTCAAGTAATAACCAAATCCATAGGAATTTATGAATGCCACAATGCTGATTTTCAAAAGTGGAAATTACATCATGAATCTTGACATTGGCTTAACATAAAGGGACTGCCATAGCTTTTTGGATCCTAAAATAAGATCAAATGAAGGTGTCATAATCACTTTCCCTGCCAAAGGTTTGTTTTCACTGTCAGAAGACGGTAGTGCACAACCATTACTTTTTCTTTAACAGTACTCACCTCTGAGGCTTTCCTTCGTGTGGCAAAGGTATGTGTGTCTAAGTGATATGAAGCTGTGTTTTTTGTTTTCTTTCAGTCCCAAAGCACTCAAGTTTCTGAAGTGCTGAAACAGTACAGAAGTGCTGAAACAGCATAGGTGTTTCTGAGGAGGTTTCAGAAGTTTTCTCATTCCTATCTATGCTCTAGCTGCAGTTCTCTTGTAATGCTATTGAACTATTCCAGTAGCCTTAATATGATCAGATATGAATATGAGGAATAAATGCTGATCTTCATGATGAAGTAATTGCCTAAAATATAAATAAGTGTGGTTAGTGGAGCTTTGCCTATATTAATATGCTTGTTCACTTTACCTGTGCTTAACACAGAAGGGCATTCTGCATATCTGTTCAGTGAGGGCATTTGCATCTTTTCAATTACTTTTCTTAAATGTAAACTGTTGGTGTCAAATGTTGCCCATCTTCTGAATAATCAAAAGGTAAAAATTATCATTTAAAGTATAAATTAAAAGATCATTAAGGCTTGGGAGTGCAGTACTTCAAAGTCAGGGGAGTCAGAACTGAGGTTTGACGTGCAATTAATTCACCCTCCCCTCACTCCCCACTTGTCTGTATATTCATTACAATACTAATCTTAATTACACAGTCACATTTATGTGTGTGCACACACTCATGCACATATTTACATCTGGCTCCCAGCCAGCGATTCCCATTGCTCCCAGCTTGCCTTTACACCCACCTTGCCTTTACACCCACCTTGCCTTTACACCCACCTTGCCTTTACACCCACCTTGCCCCACGCTGGGGCTGGGCAGCCTCGTCCTTGCCCTGCAGTGGCTGAGCGAGGAGCAGCACAGGGACCAAGGCAGCTCAGCTGAGCCCAGTGGGACCTTGCACTGGTCCTCCAGCACAGAGCAGGGTGCTGGAGGGTGACCAAGTGCAGCCCCTTGTCCTCAGAGAGGGGAGCTGCCAAAGGAGGGGAGCGCCCGGTGCTCCTGTGCCGAATGAAATGCTCAGAGGGCCAGACTTGGTCACATTTATACGAATCCTCATAGGAATAAGAGTCACAAATTACACTCCTGCCTAAAATTTCGAGTCCCTGATCCACAGTGTAAAGCCAGGAGAGTTTCTTAATTGAAACCAATATAAGAATATTTAAACTGGTTATTATGGTTTGAGACCAAATGACAGTGGGGAGCCTAAATGGGTTTTTAATCACAGTATATGCAATGCAAAACAAAAAGTCAGTTAAAGTTCACAGACTCATGCTATGCTAACTAGGCCTACCAGGGCAAGGAAAAACGAGTTTTCCTCAACCTCATTCTCAGAAAGGGCTGAACTGTCTTTGCTACAACATTTTTTTTTCTTCGACATTTCTCTTTATTTGTTTTCCATTCTAGAGTGTGTGCTCTAGTCATTCTCCTACCTGTGGTTAGTGTTATTCAAAGAAGACACACTGTAACTGAAACTCTGAGTTCCCTCCAGCTAGTCCAGTACCACCTCCATTGTCTGAGAATCCCGAAAATAGTTAAAAATAAACATGTTTTTCAGCGTGGACAAGGCTGCTATTCTAAAATCAGAGCAAAAAAATCTTAGCTAAGAAGAATAGGTGTTTTCATCAGCACCATGTACATGACCAATTACACTGAAATGTGGTGATAATGTATGTAAATGTGTTTCTACTGAAGAACATTCACCAGGTACATTTTTGGCTGAATATCAGCAATTTTGTGGTGGAGGATGATTGCGCAAGGTGTATGAAGATGCAAATGGTTCAGTCTTCCCTGTGTGTAGAAGAAACATCTGACTGAAGTGTCATGTCTGGAGTAAAAGTTCTGATTTTTTAACAATCTTAAGCAGTAACTTTGCTCAAGCCTAAAATAATCAGGGCTCAGACAATTCATGTTTTGCATTATTTTTAGCAGCCAATAAGTAATCAGAGTGTCTTTTCCCACACAGCCTTGATGAACAATTCTGAAAAATAAAGCTGTGTCATAGATTACACCAGACCCAATGAGAACGCAGCAGTTGCGCAGCCCTGAAAGCTGTGGATTCTCTGATACTCGAACCACGGTGGGAGGCCAGACATTCACAGGATGTCCTGGAGCCTCTGATTTTTTCAGTCAAACTTTTTAAGTCCTCCTGAAGAAGATGGCTGCGACACAAGTCGACCAAGCATGTTGTCCGATCAGCATGGACAGCTGTGGCTTTAAACAATGGCAGCCATTGTTAGGTCAATTTTAAAGTAGGTCCTTAAAGTTAATGTGATTATGCAAATGTTGCCCTAACTACCATGGCTGTCTTATATCCTTCACAAATGAGTGCATTGTCACTTTTCATTATGTGCATACAGCCCTGGTGGTTTGGTGGTATCATTGTATCTCTTGGAAATGGACCATGTAAAGGCCATTCACTGTTGGCACTGCATTGTGCTTTTCCCCAAGCAGACCAACCTTGACCCACAAATGAGGGTGGTAGAGATTTTCAGGCCAAAACCTGCGTGTGTTATTCACATGATTACTCCCATTGACTTGGCTGGAAACTCTTGCAGCAGGCATGGAAGAATTAGGTTAAAATACAGTTGTGAAATTAAGTCCAGTCCGCTCTAAACCACAATGCATCTGAACCAACCTCTGACAACCTTACTTCTAAGATAAAAGGTTTTGTATTAAATCACTTGCAGCATAAATTGAAAAATTAACACATTATTCACCGGGGGAAAGAAACGCAAACACGTCAGACAACTTCTGTGTATGATTTTTTTCCATAGTGTCTATATGATTACTATTATTAATTTGATTTTAATCATGAAATACCCTTTTACAGAAATCCGTGATCACGAATGAGGAAGCTGAGAAATCTCAGGATCTGTGTGATCTGGAAGGTGGCGGATTTCAGACGACTCATCAGTTGGGGGACATGACTGATTTCAGACTCTTGGTTGCATTGCTTTCAATGAAAACCAGTGACTTGCAGTTTCAGTTCTCATCACAGAAGATGTTCTCACAGCAATCTCTTGTTTGGATGGTTTTCTCTTTTTCTGAGTGTGGAGTCTGATGTTTGTCTGAGTTCTGTCCTTTGTGAGTTTTTGTTCTGGTGAACAAGAGTCTCCATAAGGCAAGCACATGATACATGGATTCAGACTGCTGGTTGGGATTTGGGTCTGCTCAGTAAAATATCCTTCCTTTATTTCTAAAAAAATACACAATAGAATTTTAATAGGTACAATAGAGAGAGAGATTTGTATGCACTTACCTAACATGAGTAAAGGTGAGGGAAAATCATCACCTCCCAGGGAAGCAATTGCTGACTTGCAGCAGCTGTCTCATGAGCACAAACTTCCAGCAGATTCAAGGGCATGGGAACTGCAAGAGTGGCACACTCTGTTGCCTGGTGGTGTTATTCTACATGCAACTTCTCAAAGCATCCTCATCACGGCAACACTTCAACATCGCTCCAGAACTTGGGTGTCCTTGGCCAGCCTGTGTGCTCAGTCCAGAGAAATCTGGTCAGTCCAAACCTACACATGGAGCAGCTGGGCTCTTCTTTCACAGTGCCTGGTTTTACTGGAAAGTTTGGATTTGGGTGTGGAAACCTGCTTTGGTGGAGCAAGGCTGAAGCTGTAGCACCCTCAGTATGGTTTTCAAGAGAGTACAGGGCTGCCTTTGGGACATTGAGCCTTCTGGAAAACTTCCTGTGCTCTAGAAAAAAGAGGATTTCTGTTATTGAAAATCCTTCGGAAAAAGTTAGTTATGGGTGTTAAAGACAAAAGAAGAAGTGCTTGTATCACTAACAGGAAGGCAGACGAAGGTATCAAATGAATTTGCACATTCACTGTGCTCAATCTGTCACATAAAAACCAAGTTGCTCCATTGATGAACTGCCAGAGAGGATAGTAACCAGTATTTTTTGGATGTCGGACAGACAGCACAGCAAAACTTGGTAGTGACAAAGAGAAGGGGGGACTGCTGGAATAATCAGCTCTTATTTTAATCATCATGCTCGCTGCTTTGTGATTTCTGTGGCAAAATCGTGGTGTAGGTGTGCGCCAGGTTCAGTCTCCCCTGACCACGCTGGGTCTGACTGTGAGATCCCAACAGCAGCTGCTCCAGCTGGCTGGAATGAAGGCTGGCAGGTTTAGAGAGCCCTGGGTTTCAGAGCAGTGATGGAGGAGGGACTGTCACATCGGGTCTGTAGCTTATCACCATACAAACTGCATTTCTATTTGTTATGGGTTTTCTATTAAAGGATGTGGCCACAAATCAGAGGTTGGCAAGAAAAGGATTACTGCAGCCTCTTTGATTAAAGAAAGTTAAGGGTGTTTCTGTGTTGGTGATAGCTCAGGAGGGGAGCCTGTGAGTTGCTGCTCCTGGACTGCCAATGTGGGACCTTCATGGGGCAGCAGGAGAACCCATCTCTTTCCTGGGCATGCAGGAAGCTGCTGAGAGGGTGACAAAGCTGGGTGTAACGTGGCCTGGTGAGCTTTATCCCTGGGGTCCCTATTCCAGCCAGGAGCATATCAGTGACAGGCTTTTGTGCACCTCCCTGACTGGAGGATGGTACTTGAGATACAATCAGAGCTTGGTTTTTAGTGAAGATGATCCTGAACCTGGGGATACCAAGAGAACAATTGTGAGTGCGTGGGGCCTCTGCTGAGTGGGAATGACAGGAGCACATCAGCCATGGGCAGGGAAATGATCCATGTCTTTAGTCCTGACCAAGTATGGGCTCGGGTTCTCTGCTGCTGTGGAGATCAGAGACTTTTATCAATCATTTTGGAGCAGTGTTTGGGCCTGAACCCCATCAGGGGCACGTGCCTTGGTGAAACAGAGATGAAGTGGGCAGCGGTTCAGAGGGAATGGACAGTATGAGCAGAGCAGAAAAGAAAAGCAAAGTATAATCTCTTTTATTTATTATTTAACTGAAAGGTATTTTAGCCCTATGACTACAGCAAACCACATTTCTTTGGTGCAAGAAAGCTTGGCTGAGCAGGTAGGAGCTCTAACCTCTTGCAGATTTCCCTTTCCCAGGCAGCAGCACAGGCTGGCAGCACCTTTATCTGTACAGGAAGGCCGAGCCAGCACCTCAGAGGTCTCTGCCTTGAGCTGGTAGGAGCACAGATATCAAAAACCCACCGCTGAAAAAGTGATAGCCTCCCTGCGCCTTCAGATAAGTCCTGTGCTGATGCACACTGATGAGAGTGATTGAAACACAGAGAGGCAGCAGGCAGGAAAGCACACCTGCAGGCACCCTTTCAAGGCTCTCTGGGGGCTCTCTGCACCAGGAGGGCCACGGCAGGCTTGCAGCTGGGCTGGCAGGAACCGGGAGATGCAGAGGTGGTGGCTATGGTTAGCGCAGAAACCTGTCTGGGGAGAACTTCCTGAAACTTTCTTCTTCACTCCCCTGACAGATGTGTGCACAGAGCGTGTCTTGGGACCGTGGTGATGAGTAGGGATTGAATCAAGGGGCAAAAGTTGTTTTCTCCATGAAATGAAATTTCCTTGGCTGTGAGTCAAGGAATTCCCATGTAAATGCGGATTTGCGCAGTCTGAGAAGTGGAGGCTGTTTTACAAAACAATTAAAAAATTCAGCAATCATTCTGATACTCAAATGGATTGGAAAAATGCCTTCTAGAAATGTCATGCATCATGAAGGATTATAAAAAACAAAAACAAACTCAACAAGCCAGTCACCAATAATTTATGGAAAAATAATAGCAGAGTAGATACATTTTGCAGCCTTTAACAATGAGCTGTTTAACCACTGCCAACTTGCAACACAGCTGAAGGCAGAATATGGACCTCTCTGGCATATCTTCATTATCTCACCTCCAGCAGTCACTGAGAGCAAAAAAGTCACAAACAAGTTTGTGCTGGTAGCGGGGTCTCCAGTAAAAACCGCTGACACATCAAAGTCAAGTTCAAAGAAAAGAGGCAAACAAGGGGAACAAGTGCATTTGGTCAGGAAGCATGACTTCCTTTTGAATTAAGACATTAGACTGGAGATTGAAGGATGTGACCAGTGTCTTTCCTTGGCCACCCAGGCAGAGCTCCACCGTTGCTCTCATGACTGACTCCACCCATGCTAGGAAACAAGGACACAAGCAAAATGCAGACCAGGGCCTCAAAACCATTCTTTCCTGAACTGAAATATTTTTAACATGCTCATTAAACACAAAACAAATCAACAACCAAAAAAAACCAAAAAACCCCACCAAAAAACTCAAAACAAAAAATTACCAAAACAGAAAACAAAACCCCAACATGTTTTAAATAGAATCCTAGGAACAAGCCTTTTGTTTTGTGCTTTGCCATCTCACCTGTCTCAGATCAGGAATGAGGTAGAAGCACAATTAAATGTGGCAGGAGCAAGAGGAGGTTATGATGATGATGTTCCCATCACAATGTTACAGAAACATCCTTTGCCTATGTGCCTGCCTGTGTGGGCTTGAGGGAGGGCTGATTGTCATTGACTTAGCTGGCATGGGTAAGGATCAAGATTACCAATACAGAGAAGAAAAACCTGGCTTTTTTGAAGGATTACTCTATGCTATGGAATATTCAGTTCTGTGCTTGCTCTCTGCTTTACCTTCAGCAGATTTATTTTGGCTCCTAACTACAAAGTCAGGCTCTAATATTTTTTTCCCAAACCAATTCAAACTCTGGCCCTTTTTCAGTTTAGGCTTACAGCTGTCACATGGATCAGACCTGTGGGAGTTGAAGCCCCAGGATTCCCTGCATAGAAGGCTGAAGAATGACAGGGAGTTAGCTGGGAAACACCTCACACTCAGGTACCTTTCTTTTGTTTTTGCCCTGGCTCCTTTGCCTCTTCATTTTTAATTAGTGGCACATGCCGAAATGATAATTTAAATTCTTTTCAGAAATCAAAATAATTCCCACTGACAACATTATTAAGTTATAATTACAGAGGATAAAAAGGTTAATAGGAATTTGAGCCAAATATCTACTCTGCATTAAGTGAGAGCTTGACTGAACCTGCTTTCCTTTCACTTTTGTAGGTTACTCTAGGTTTGAATGTGCCCAGGATGGCCACACACCTGTGCAGAGGGCCACTGCTGGACAGGTGGCTGTCACCAAGACCATTTACACAGACCTGTCTCAGGACAGCTCCTGCCTGACTGGCTTAAGATGGAGTTTGCCAGAGAGGTGGGATTCCTCTTGGGCCTCTAAAAGGTGTGTGCTTCAGACAGTGGGGAGAGCAGGGTCACACAGGGACATTTGGGTGAGAAAGGTGTGTAGGGGGTGGTGCTTTGCTGCAAGGGAAACGCAGCCACTATTGATGGAGGGAAAAGAATCAGCTTCCTGAGTCTAGCCTCCAAAGAAAGCCTCTTCCTTCAGCCATGCTGGGCACCACGTGCATGCAGAAACAAATGCAAGCTGGCCTGAATCTACTGAGTGTTTTGCATTTTCAGCGAAATGAGAAACGGGGAAAAGAAACATTTTCCTCCGTATTAGCTCCAAGAAGACAATTATTGTAATAGTTATACATGTTTAAAGTGGATTTTAAAGCAAGTGAGTGTGTAGGGGAAAGAAGCCCACTCCTTCTTCTGTGCACCTGGAGGCCAAGCTTCCATGGGATAATGGACTTAAACTCAGCCATGATCTGTGCAACTCCCACTGGAGCCATACAAGGCAGGAGTTTTGCCTTGAAGTCCTGTTGTAAGCTTGGCCTTTCCTTTTCCCTTTCCTTCTTTCTCAAAGCTGTAACACGTTGCCCAAGCTGTGTGGCATGCCCCAAGGCAGGCCTGTCCCTCTCCCCATCACATGCAGGGCTCTGGCTCCTTGCGCAAGCAGTTTGATCCCGGCAGCCCTGGCACAGGCAGGGGCTCCCCAGCCTTCCCCTTCCCTGGGATCCCTGCCCGGCCCCGGGCTCCTGCCTCGGGGAACCGCTCAGAAACAGCCTGGGGCCGGCTCTCCTGGCCCCAGCGCTGGGCTGAGAGCCCAACTGCACAGGAGGGATGGATGTGAATGAAGCGCACAAAACCACTGGGAGGGGGCTGCTGCAAGCACGGCTCCTTCCTCAAGCCCAAAAGCATGCCCAAAAGCAGGGACCTGTGCCCAGGGTGGAAAAGGCTTTTTGCTCCTCCTTTGCTGGGCACTGCATGGTTTGAGGGCCAGTGTGGGTAAGAGCTGAAAGGGCTGGAAGGCACCTTTGGGGCTCAGCACACACAGGGCTGGCTACTCTTTCATCGTGGAGCTGAAGTCTGCTCTTATGAGCATCAGTACGTCTTTGAAGCACTTGCTTCAGCTTACCTTTCTGCAATTTATTTTCAAGCTACTCAATAAAATTGTTTTTTTTTCCTTACAAGATGACTTTTATTTGTTTGTTTGTTTTGTCAGGAATTGCTTTTATCTCTAGCCTTCCTAGGGCTGAAAGACCCTCAGGATGTCAGCTGTGTGAGGCTCTTGCAGGTCTGTCCAATTATTTGCTGTGAAGCACAATGCACCAGGGTTTCAAAGGATACTCTCACCTCTGTTTTCTTAAGACAAGCATGGAAAAAAGCCTGTTCTACAGTTACAAGAACTCCAGAATATTTTTCTCTTATTCAATTGGTTTCTGACCTGATTGTCCTTAGATGAAAAAATAAATTAGCCAGCATTGTGGGATAAGGGCAGTTTTGCACAAAAGGTGCAGTGACTGAAGCTGACCTGGACTTTGGTGTCAATGGAGATCTGCCCTGAGACACAACATGCTCAGCACTCGGTGTTTGTGCTGTGTTCCTTCCACTTCCTTAACAATCAATGAGAACCGAGGATTTTGAGGTTATGGTGTGCAAAACTCTATTCCTTGCTTATCTAAGTGTGCTGGGAAAAACCTTCTTGGCTTGATTGTTGCTGTTAACAGCACCGCCAAAAAACTGAAGACAAACAAGATTAGGAGGCCATGCAGGTTTAAGTAAAAAAAGAACACACTTTATTTATCTACAAGGCAGTACATTGTTGTATAAAAAATTAAGTGCAGATAAAGCTGCACCAAATGCTATTAAGGCAGCAAAGTCAGAGGCTCTTATAAAAACACAAAAAAATAAAAAAATAAAATAAAATCAGTGTTTTGCCATATCAATAAAGATCTGATATGGCAGTACAAAGAACCATGTATTTCTAAGAACCTGATTCAGTACACAGGACCCAAGTAAGGGAACAACTAGCTAGACATGGAACAAAAGAGACAACATGAACAAGACAGTGTTCTCCCAAACATATGAAGGTGCAATGCATGCTGTTACAAACCAATGAGAAACAAAACAACACATCCACACAAATAAAAATCTCCCATGAACAGTGTTCAAAAATATTGCTTATAAAAAAAAGGGGAAAAAATATAAATGATGTAAAAAAAAAAATTTAAAACAAAAAGGTCTGAAATGCTAGTGCATAGTCAATTAGCTAACATCAACATTTGTTTTTTTCCATATAAAGCTCTACTGCTCCTTTTACACTAGCAGCATGTCTACACGCTAAGGTCTGTAGCAGCAAAACACAGTATTCATTTGGCATTTACAAAATTAAATTACTGAATAAAAATATAATTTTTCTCATAAATCTATGTTTCATACAGTAATATTTTTTAAAGCAAGCTAATTACCCACCCCCCCCCAACAGAAACACACAATGTATAATGGCCTAGAACCAAAACAGAAAGGAGTATTTCAAGAGGCATGGATGTTTGAGCATTCACGATCTTGATCAGCTTTCCCCTTTTGCACAGACAAGCGTTTGTAGTAATGCTTTTCACTTCGGTATTTTACACCAATTCCTTTTGTTCAGTGATTTAAAATATATCTGTGAGTACCTGCTCTTTTATTATTACAAAACAAAATAAAAAATAAAAAAAAAAGAAACAAACTAAACCCCACCCCTGACTAGCACATCACTGAAATAACAATACTGGTGTATTAAGTCTGTTTGATCTCAAAAAGTACAAGAAAAATTATCTTTATTATAAGACCGCACTTAAGATCATTAATTACCGATTCAAACTCAATACCTAATAATTTAGGCAAGTATCATTAAAAAAACACAAACTCTTAAGTTGGGTGAAATCCAACAAGAATATATATGCTGAGTGACTAAATGCACTTTGTGCTGCTCCCAACTGTTGTACCACAACAAAGATAGGCTCTTCTCCCATTCATGAAAAGTTCTCTTGCAGAGGAACAGGAATTTCCCAGTGGAGGTGAAGTGTTCTCAAAACCATAATGCTTCTCTGAGCGCCGCCCCTTTCACATCACCAGAGTCCGGGTGGGGAAGGTGGCCATGTATTTGCGTGCCTGATCTGGCAGAGCCATCTGATCCTCGATCTTCCCGCAGGACGCCGGCTCCCAGGTGTTGTTCAGATGCTAAATCAGAAGAGAGAGAGATATTCAGTTTGAATGCTGCGTGATTTACCCAAAGTCCCAGCCAAAGCTGGCTCACAATGAACTGTTCCATGAACAGGCAGTGGGATGCTGTCCTGTCCCCTGAGAAATTGAAATCTCAACTCAACAGGCAAAGAAATGTCACCCTGACTTCACAGTTAGTGACCACAGGGGCAGATAGACCAGATGATCTGCAGAGGGGACATCACAGGACACCCAAAGTTCCCTACTTCTCTCTCAGACAGTGTCTTTTCTATAAGGCCACAGCTACAGCCTTGCCTTTGATCCTCTAGGAAGGTCTAAACGGGACTGTACTCGGCAGGCCAACTTTGCAGTCACCAGAGCACAGACAGGCTACAGCACACAGTTAAAACATTCCATGTTATGACCGTGCACGAATTCCTGCTGAACTTCCAATCCAAAAATGCAGCTGCTCCGTCCCAGAGCTGCCTAAAGGGAGCTCCGCAGGATTCCCGCGCTCCCAGCCGCTCTCACCTGTGGGCAGCGATGGCTCCCGCCCAACAGCTCAGCTCCCCTGGCACAGGAGAGGGAGCGGGGCTCGGCTCTCAGCAGAAACAGCTTTCTAATTATCGTGTAAGCCATTTCACTTCTTGTGGTATTTATGGAGGCTGCAGACACCATTTAGTATAATGCTAAAATGAGATAAACCTATCTGCAGAGGGCTGTGCGTGCTGTTATTTATTTACTCACTACACATGTGAGACATTTCTCATTGCCTTGAGCTATAAACAGCAATGAAATTTCAAAGCTCCTGGAATTTATCAGGATACACACTTTTATTTTTTTCTATTGAACTCTCTCACTTAGCTAGTGTGTCTGCCTTTCCACACTGAAACTTTCGCTAAGACCCGAATAAAACCTCTATTATCACACAGTTAGCTGTACAAATAGTCTGCATTCCAAAATTGCACACAATTGTGCTTATCTTTCCACAAGAGGATCCCAGCACTGCTGAGTACTGAGAAGGTGTATGCTCAGGATCCACCAGTAAAGACAAGTGAGAAGAAGCCTTTCTCAGTTCTCCATTGCATTTGAAAATGATCATCTTTGCAGCACAATAACTACATTGCTCAAAGAGATGTCCAAAGCCTTCCATGAATCATCATTAGTGGACTGCAAACCATCTGCTAAGAGCAGAATTGTCCTGGCGTGCCCATGGCTCTTTCTGCCAGCTTCTAGTTGCTAACTTTGCAAGAGGATCCTTAAGTTATTCTCTGGCCTAAATGTTTACAGAATGTTCCTCTGACTGTAAACAGTGTTATCTGAGGCACATGTATAATAAAAGGCTGGGCAACTCTGAAACACAGATAATTTCACGTAACATGCCCTAATCAGGGCACCAGTACAAACACAGGGACCGAGGTTCCTGCCTTGGAGGGCTTGCAGTCTAAAAGGGACAAACCCAGCGAATAACTAAGCAAGTGTGTTAGTCCTCTGCAAACTTCTGCTGGGCTTCTCTAGACATGGCTTTCTCCCCTCTTTGTAGGGAAGCTCCAAATGCTGCCTCTTCTCCCGGATGCTATTTTGCAAGCAAAACTGCTGAACTTCAGTAGGAGTTCCCTTTCTGAAGGAGAACCAGGTCAGGCCTCAAATCATTAATTTTCTGCAGTTTTTGTGGGAAAGCTGCATCTGTGAAGTGAACAGACATGCCATATACCTCTTCTCTAGAGCTGTGTACCTTGTGCTGTGGCTCAGATGAGGGCACATGCCAGAAAGCAGGTGTGACACACTTTCTGTGTGCCACAGACCCCCATGCAACATGCCACAGCTCCTTTTATGTTTTGGTTAAACAGCTTCCAGCATCACTTTTTCAAAGGCACCCTACACAAGCTGGAAACCTACAGCTCCCTATTGATCCTCAGTGGGACTCAGACACCTGTGCGTATTTTCCCCTGCTGTTTTAGAGATATTTGCATGAGAAACCAAATTAATGCCTGGTATAAAGCCATTGGTTTTACTTAGAAGTTGGATTTGTTCTGTATACGTCAAAAGCAGCTGATAGCTCCCATATATCCATAATTTCCAAGGACAGAAATATGTGTCTAACCAGTATTTCCCTGTGATCCCCCAAAGCCTCAATGCACCAGTCTAGAAATAAGAGATCAGCAGTCCCTTAAATAACTGAAAATATGTAAGGAAAAGTCCATTTGTCACAGTATGTCAATTTCTGAAAACTATAAGTAACTTCAGGTAAGGAGGGTCCCTATTTTATAAATTAGGCTTAATTGTTCATATCTACACTGAACTCTGTATTAACAGCCATGTGCTCAGTAGAGAAAAAAAAAAAATCTGTATCCTGATATCACCAACATCTCAGCAGGCTGCTACATGTCACTCATTCCACGGAAAGCCTGGTCTTCATCTCTAACCTGATGTCAGTGCAGCAGAAGCTGCTCGGGCAGGCAGTAACCCTCTGCCCTCCCACTGGGCTGGGCTGCCCCGGGGAGCACTGGGCAGCAGGCACAGCAGGCACAGGAGGACCAGCTCCACCCCTCACTCAAGCCTGCTTGGAACAACTTCAGCTTTGCTGCAGGGACAGAAAAGTTTTCATCCATGTGTTCTTCTTCCCAGAAAATTACACTCTTTACACTTTTTTCCCCCCTTCCTATTGTGACAAACTTATAAAAAGAGGCTAACTGCATCTCGTGGGTGATGGTGAGAGCTGTGCTCTGGTGAAGAAAGAAGGATCCAAAGGAGTCTGTTTTCTGATGCAGCATATTTACTAACACGGTTTCCATTCTACCCTTGGGGAGCTCAGATAACATTTAAGTGGGTATTTTTAATAAACATTTTCTGTCTGAAGCCCTGACTCTCAGCAGCCAACACAAAACAAAGCACAATGCCTGTGCCTTGCCAGCCCTGCAGTGCAGCGCCAGAGGCACGTGTGAAAGTCATCCTGATGGGAGCAGCCTTCCTTCCCTCCTGGCAGGGAGTGCTGGGTCCTACAACCCAGGCAGAGTGCCTTGCCAGGCCTGGGCACACACAGCTAAGGGATCTCCTTGTAAAAAGGGTAAAAAGGGATCCCACTATGCCTCCTCCCACACCAGCGTCACAGCAAGTACTGCAGGGCTCTGTTACAGGACAGTGGCAGTGCCCAACAAATGCATCAGAAGGAAGAGACCCAAGGCAGAAGGCGTGCAGGGAAACAGCACAGAAACCCTAGCCAGAACACTCCTGTTGCAGAATGCTCATTGCATCCTCCTGACCACATTTGCAGGTCTAACTCTGCAAACCAATGGATGGAAACAAGATCTTTGTAACCAGAAGCCAGAAGGCCTGACCCATACTTTGCCAAAATTCATGGACGTGTTTTCATTAATCCAGTGGATTCATCCAGCCTAAATTCAGTCATCTAAGAGTGAAGGGTTTTGTTTGGGCAGCCAAATTCCTAGCCAGTGGGGAGTAAAAGTGATTTCCAGAGTAAATTCTTTCCACATACACAATTTTTTCATTGCCTCACAGGGTAGAAGACCAATCTTATTTTTGCTGTCAATTAAAAGAGTTTAAACCTTTTCAGCCAGTACTTCCACTGTATTTTTCTCATCCAAACACAGCAATATCTCTCTCTCTTTAAGTTAAATCACGAAGTGGAGGGGGAGAAGAAAGTATAGTACTACAAGTTCCCATAGGATTAAATTACAGACCCATGGTACAATTCCAGCTATGTCACTCTCCCTGTCCCTTTTCTTTTTCTCTCTCTTTTTTTCTTTTTTTTAACCTCAATAATCCTACCAGTACATCCTTCTCCTGGCATCAAAACTACCTTATTTATCCTGTAATATGCCTTCAACTGCCCTCAGGCAAATGTGAACTGTAAACAAACTGTCAAAGCTGTAACTGGGATATCCAGTTAAAGCACTTTAAATAAAAACTTGGACCATCTAGAGAAAACAGACCAGAGTGAGGGAAGAAAACAATATGGAAAGGTGCTTTTCTAACAGAACTAGTCCTTCTGCTCTTGTAGCCCAGACTGCCTTTTCATGTGCTGTCTCTATAGCTTGAGAAAGTTCCTGTGTTACAACACCTTTTGTGTTGGAAGCCAATGCCAAAACCAAACACTGCTGCAGTCCTGCAGTGCTGAGCTCCCAAAATGATGAAAGCCTGGTAGAAATCCTTGGGCAAGGAACTGTGTTAGAAGACAGATTTTACATCTCTGCTCTGCTGGCAGGCAGCTTCAGCAACTCCAGCAAAGCTAGTGGTGTTACAAATACCACCACTAATTTAGCCAAGCTTTGCTAGTATTTAAAAATAATTTTTAAAAAGCTAGTGTATTTAAAATATTTTAAATGCTCAGACTACTAGAAGGTCTCTTATTGTGTTTCCCTGCTGCAAAAAATTGGATTTCTGGCCAGCTTTCCCTTAGATTACATGGTTTAGATTGTCTGCAGAATGTGCCACTGAAAAGAAGGCTTGGAACAAAAATGCAGCGCTCCTGAAACAGTAAAACAATGCACTAAACAAAACAATGTCCTGGCAGAACACAATAGACAGCATATGAATAACATGGCTTTCCATTCTGTAAGGATGCAGAACTGGCAGGACAGTAAAGACTAATTAAAAACTAAAGTGACCATAAATTACTTTTTTATCTCATTTGACAAGACAGACCACTATTTCTACCCCTGCTGCTGGCTTTCCTCTGGGGCACAGGACAGACTTCTCCTAAACTCTGGGGCTTTCCAGGCTGCTCAGAAATACAGCTTGCTAAATGTGAAAGAATAAGATGGTCCAGCTTTTCAGCTTTTGTTATAAGCATGATACCAGAGCTAGAAAGAGCTATTTGATGGCATTTAACCCTGAAGGTCTTGCTCAGGTAAAACTCCTGCTGAAGATGTATGAGCTTTCCAAGCAAGATGAATGGACAAGATATGGAAGTGGGCTAAGCATCTGCAACTCATATTCTTCTCCTCTCCAGTAATCTTTCTTTTTCCCCCACTGATCAGAATACATTGCTGCAAATGTGACTAATAGTTAAGTTGCCACTTTTCTTCCTGAGAGACCATCACCAGCTCAGGGCAGCTGTAACTCCCAATCTGTTTGCAACCCAAATTCTGCTGACCTGGGAGGAAAACATGCAATGACTGGCCCTGTAACTCTGAACCTTCTCTGGCTCCCTGGGCTGTGGCCAGCAAATCCCCTTCCTGTTCACATCACTCACTGGGGACAGACGGGGCAGGGCAAGTGAGAGAAACCTGTGGGGCTACCTTCCCCTGCTGTGCAAATCTCAAACACAGTGTGCTCCCCCCTCTCCCTTGATTAAACAAAGAAAAGGATGAGATTTCAGGGCCTTCTTCCCCCAAAAAGCCATGGAGGAAAAACAGAGAAAGCCTGCTGTGGCAGGAGACCCTGCACCTTCCTGGCCATTTTGTCTTACAACCAGCTGCAAGTAAAACAACATTTCACTTTTTTAAACTGAGAAAATTAAGCTTCATGACAGCTCCAACACTTGAAAAAAGGTTAACCAAGTAACTGTTTTAAAATCCTTTAAACTTACTCTTTGAAGAAAATGGCTACATAAACCGCTGAAAGTCAGGAAATTCGAGCTGCAATGTGTCAGTCTGTGGTTAAAAAAATGGAAAGTGACAGGAGCTAGGGGTTGAAGAACATTCTCTTTAGCTTGCAGGGCTTCTACCTTGTGTTGTTTCCTTTGTTACTGGGGGAAGAAGATATCAAAGCAGAGCTATTTTCTTAAAAGGCTCCATTTCATGGTGTCTTTTGATAGCCTGCAGGGTTAGGTGGAAGGTCTGTGATTTAGCCTACTTTTCTATCTGTTAAAATGTCTGTGTTAGGATAGTTTGAATTATGTACCTCTACTGCTAGAGAACATAATGTGAAATAAAATTTAAGTTTTACATAGGAAGGGCCAGAAACAGAGGGGTTTTTATGTAACCTCTTACAAGGCAAAATTCAAGCACATGCTCAGTACAGATCATCTTTTTGTTTTGGTATTGGAGTACGTTATCCCAAAATCTTAACCCTTGGAAAAGTTTCTAGTGAGACCAAAATCTCCCTGACATGCAACTAAGTGACAAAAATATAGGGTGCAAAAATACAGGTTTTAACTAACTAACCCATGAATGCAAAGCAGAAATATTTGGGATCCATGCAGTGGAGAGTAAGTCTACCCCAAGGCAACATGTGGGTTTGGTGAGACATTCCTGTTCCTGCCAGTCTGATAACACTCCATGCACAACCATGAGATTTGTCACATGGGACAGAAGAGGTGCTGAACCTCCACACCTTACCAGAGAGATCTTATACAAAACTGCCTTTACATCCAATGTCCTGGGGAGACTTAACAGGGGCCTGAATGAGGAGAAAGCCCAAACCCTTCCTGGCTCTGTGGAGGCTTCTCCTCCCTCTGCTCTGTACAGCACTGACAGCACCAGACTCCAGGGGTGTTCCACGGAGCTGCCTGACCTCACATGCCAAATGATGCAACATGCTGCTCCTGCTAAGTGATGGTGAATCACATTGTGCTATCTGATAGGGTCATCAGCTGCTATTTACCAAATGGCATGTGATCAGTCCTGTACCAAAATGCAGTAAAAAATACCATTAGAGATGTGTTTGAACATTTGCTACTCTTGCCTTCTTTGGAGTTTAGCAGCAAAACAATAAGTAATCAAGGATTTTGATCAGTTTATCCCTAGCCAAATATCTTTGTGTAAATGTAGTGCAAATTATTAAAGCAATGGAAAACTGTGGGCTGGTAAATATACTGCCTCCCTCTCTTCTAAGTGCAAATTTAAAAGAAAATTGAATTTTAGGATCCAAGCATATTAAAAAAAAACCCCTAAGTTTAGTGCTGTCTTTGTTTCTCTCTTCCCTTTCCATGCACAGATCCCAAGGCACAGAGATTGCTGTGATTCTTTCTTGGACTGAAGTCAATGAGAATTTGCCTAAGTAAGAACAGTTGGATCAGGCCCAAAATATTAACTGCAGCAATGTCAACATACACAGACACAATTAAATTTCACCCACATGAGTTCCCTCATGCTTAATGTCTGCTTTCATGGGATCAGTGGATTTAGTCCAGCTATTTGTTTGTGTCCATGCATGTGTTCATGTAGGAGGCTGAGACACCAAACTCTAAACCAGGAAGGGCGGAAAGCACAGGACAATAACACGCTAAAATCTGCTCATGTACAGAAAGCAAACAGTAAAAACAACAACAAGCACAAAGGATTTGCACCCTTTGGACATGCTATGCCCAAGTCACTGGGGTGGAAGAGGGGAAGCATCAGGGACAGAGCAGCAGCAGTTTCTGGGGTGAAAGAGAGCCAGACCGCACGTCCTTTCCGAGCTGCACGGGGCCACACTGCTCCCCTCTGACACGAAGCCAAGCAGCTTCACCATTCCTTTTAACCACCACACCACGTCCAAACCAGAGAGTGCAGCCACTGGCAGACAATACTGCATTGTTGTAAAAAGTCTGCATTTCATTCTGAAAAAGCTGTCTGTGCCACCATCACAGAAAGCCCAAGCCCCGTTCTTCATTTGAGATTACATTTCAGCTGAAAAGCTCAATGCTCCACCAGCAGAGAGAACAATTTTACCTTCATACTGGTACACCAAGAAGCTGCCTACTAACTATTCATTTTGGGGCTTTTTACAACTACTTTTTCTTTCAGTTCAACACACTTTAAACACTGAGAGGAGTTAGGAAGTCCTTTTTAACTCAGTTCCTACTTAAGAAAAGGTCCTCTTTATCCAAACAATGAGTATACCTGACTTTTAACATGGTTTTCCTGAGCAAGGACTGAAGAATTGAATCCAGAATGATCCACAAATTGACTCATGTAAACTTCCTGAACAAAATCAGCATGAGTGAGGACAGAAGGTTAAACAAGCCCTTTCGTTTATAGCAGCTTGTAAAGAAAATATTTTTAGATAGCAGGAAACATAACACCGGTACGCCAAAGATCAAAAGATCCTATTTTACAGACCTCTCAGATCCTTCTTTTTTATTACAGCCAGAGTGCAGGCAACTACCACTAACAGGACAACACACAGCCCATGCTGCTTAGCTACCTGGAAATCTTGTCCTAAATCTAGGAAGGAGCCCAGAGTTTGGGACACAGCAGGGCTGAGCTCTGGAGGACCAGCAGCCTCCTCCCACGCACCCACCAGGGAGCTCCAGCAGCCCCCAGCAAACCTGGAGATCTAGGCTCCTTTGCCACGAGGTAGGTGTGAATTCAGCCCCTGTATACTGCCCTAGATCGGGGCAGTGGACCTGCAAACCCTGCTCTTGGCTGTCTACCCCAGTGCAGCCAAGAAACACAGCTGATGAGGGAAGAACAGATAAACTGAGTGTGATTTTGGCCCCTACAGACACCCCCATGCCAAGGGGAGTCCTAGTCCCTGCTCTCCGAAGCTGTTTTTCATCAAATGATTCTGCAGCACAAAATACAAGCCCACTCCATGGCAAACTGTGCCAAATGGGGACATGTAAAATTTTACTATCTCCTTTTTTAATGCCTGGCTAGAAATGCCTAATCAAAACCAGCCTTTACTCATTCCTTCCTACTGTAAATAAGCCCTAATGTAAATTCTGGAAAGAGGGAGGAAAGAAAGGATTAGCCATGTGGACTATCTGTCTGAAAGTCAGGAACTATGGAGTTACAATTTCCTTCCTGACAGTGACTCACCCTGGGGAATGAGACACTTTCCTTTATTTCTCCCATGCGGAGAAGGGCTACAAAATCACTTAGTCATCTACCTTGGAAATACAGAAATTATGTTTTGTTTTCTGAATGACTTGCTGTGGGTTTCACCTAAAGTACACTAGAGCTGCCAAGCTGGCTGCTAGTGACTTTGGATCAGCCCCTGTGCACCAGCTCTGTTTTAAAGTACAGCAAATGTCTGTGTTTGTTAACACTTGGCAAAAGCACAGACACATAAACCCCTATCTATCTATCTATCTATCTATCTATCTATCTATCTATCTATCTATCATCTATCTATCGACATATATATATGTGTGTGTATAAATATATATGTATATCTATATATATATATAGATATGGATTAATATATGTATTTTTATACACTTTTATCAAAGAATAATTACCTGTAGAGGACTAGCTAGTGGCCTGTTTCTAGGTACTGCAACTGCTTTGTGAAAGCTATCATCATCTTCAGACACGGGCATCTTTAAAATGGAACTGGTAAGAAGATTCTGAACAGAAAAAGAAAAAAGAAAAAGGTTTTCAGCAACTCGTGAGAACAACCTGAATTGGAATGTATTGCAAGTAAACTCAGGCTGAGTGCAGAAGTTGCTACACTGGGCACAGCCACAGATGAGGAGCAGACCTCAGCCTGGTGTCCCTGGGACTTGGCTTTGCAGGAGCATTGCCCTGTGCAAAGGTCTTCCATCCAGTGAAAATCCCAATTTCAAGAGTAAGAGTAACACTGAATAGTCCATAAGCCCTGGCAATGCAAAGGCAACTGTGCTCATGCAAGGTCTCCTTGGCAAAAACCAAGAGAGAGTGTCTCTCTCTCTTTCACCAGTTTTTAACTCCATGATCTAGTAATTTCTGCATGCAGGTGCAGGCATGCTCCAAGGGCACGCTCTCCAAAGCCTGTGGGCTGCAAAATGTCTGCAACTTCTGAAACCTTCTATAGGCATCAGAGTGATAATTAAGAGTAGCATTTTGCTTTTTATGCTTAGTACAGGAAAATGGCACAGAAATAAGGAATAAAGCCTACTTGTGAAGAAAATCAGAAAAAATAATTCTCTTTCTCTTGCATTTAAGACTCGAATAGGGATGTAAAACAAGGAATTCCTTTAATGGTGTGAAAACTTATACTTACTGGCACATCTTCCATAGTAGATCCAGGTGCAAAGAGCTGAGTGTTCAGGTTTTCTCCTTCCCAATGATTTGAGCAAAAAAAATTTCCAGCTTTATCTGTTGGGGACTCCACCTGAAAGCAGAAAATGCATGATTCAACCACCACATAACTGACCAGGAGATTTCTGTCAGTTGCTTAACAAATTGAACAAACATTCTTCGCAGAGGTGCATAATGCATGTTTACAGTAACATCTTTTACAGCAGCCTTGCTCTTTGCAGAAGAAAAAAGTTCAAGGTTCTCCAAAAAATCCCCATCGAATAAAACTTTGAATACTTGCACTCAGTGCTCTGTCAGTATTCAGGAGTTTAATCCCCTAGAAAGGATTGAGAATAAATGTATTTTTAGAACTTTAGTGACAAAGTAATATAATGCAATGTCCTCAAATGTTCAGGTTTCTAAGTCACTCCATGGAGCTTGGTCCCCATGGGGTTCTTCTATACTTTTCACCAATATCTGAAAGATTCAATCCAAATTCATGTCTAATTTTTCTTTTCTTTTTAAGTTTCAAACGAAAACTGCATTAGAACGGCCCAAGCAAACCCCTGCTGAAAACAGCAGAAAGACTTCTATGGAAATCAATGGGAGATGAATTAGACATGCCTAGTGTACTATATGGAACCGACACTAAGATCTTGGGGCTCACATGAAAGAAAAACAGACACAGCTATTTAATAGAAAAGGCACTGCTGTAAGTTTCTCAGCAAAGAGTTCTGAATTAAATTGCCTCAGGTAAGTTTGAGATTTACCTCTTGTTTGATTTTCTTCAGCAAAGGGGGTTCACTTTCATGTAGCCCAGCCACTATTGCAGATTCCTCCGACTCCTGCTTGATAACATCCTGCAGATCTTCCACAAGATGAGTTGGAGTTTGAGGCTGAAAGAAAGAAACGTTATTTCCAAGTCCCAGAACATCCCTCTGCACTAATATCAAAGCAACTTTTACCATTGTTTCCTTCTTACCAGCATCTTCAAAGGACCGTATTTGATTTCCTGAGCCGCAAGTGCGTTTTTGAATGGAGTGGGTGTTCTTGGAGAGCTTTCTAATATCGACCTCTTGATTGCTGGAGTCCTGAAACTTTAAAAAGAAGGAGAGGAACTTTAAAGGAAGATGCTTGGAAATACTAGCTCTTTACAGAAATGCATGCATACACAGGCAGTATTGTTGTAAGACTTTAGAAAATATTTCCCTATCATCCTGTAATCCATTTTGCTTTTACAGCGGAACATCTGTTCGACTGTGATAAGGTGCAATGGCTTTATTTTAAAAACTGGTGAACCTATATGCATGGTTTTATAACCTACCTCAAAAGTCACAAAGCGTAAGTTTTACTCCCAACGAAGAAAAATTTGAATGTGTGAGCAAACGACTCTGCAGGAAGCAGAGAATCATAGAACGGTTTAGGCTAGAGCAGTCCTTAAAGACCATCTAGTTCCAAACACCCTGCCACAGGCAGGCACACCTTCCACGAGATCAAGCTGCCCAGGGCTTCATCCATGGATAGGCCATTCACTTTTCTGGCCAGCCTGCTCCAGTGCCTCACCACCCTCTGAGTGAGGAATTCTTTCCCTGTACCTAACCTAAACCCACCCTCTTACAGCCTAAAGCACGTGCTGACCCAGCACTTTGGTTGCATGCAAACGCGAAGCCGTGGCCCCTCGTGAGTTCAAGGGGATGAGAGACTTACAGATGGTTTTCCTTCTGAGCTTTGAAAGCCTGGTCCCTGTGGAACGGGGTGGTAGCTGCCATCTTATGGCCACACACCGGCGTGGAGGTAAGTGCAGGGTTCTCCAGGCTCAAGTTCTCGTGAGTGGATGAGGTGTTTAAGAACTGCACGCGGGGAAAGGAAAAATTAACAGGAAAGAAAAAATTAAAAGAAAGAAAAAATTAACAGGAACATCCAGATTACATGGCTGGCCTCTTAAGCTGACGTTATTCAACAAAAGAAAAATGGTTTTCTTCTGATTGACACGAGCCACTCTCCTGACCCTATGATGTGAGTAGGGGTATGTGGGACTACATGGTGAAAAAATACTCCATGGTTTGGCTCAGGAAGCTAGAGAGGGAAATTCTAAAGGAAATGACGCTCTGTTCCAATGAGGAAAACCTTCCACCACTTTCAAATCAGAGCCTGATTTGGATTTTCTCCAAATAAATTTTAATTAAGGCCAGTGTGCCCAAGAAACTAGGTGAAAACAAGCAAGGGATGTTTCAAAAACAAACCCACAGGAAACAGGGTTAAATTCCACAAATATTTATATGGGGCATCTAGGGGCTTTTAGGGCAGTGAAAATGTTGATGACAGGAAAATAAATTTCCTATCATCTCTCTCAAAAGAAAGTATTTCATTTGCAGAGTATAAAATGAAAGCTGCCACCTGTGACAGGTGCGTGGAATACTTTGGAATGGAAACAGCTGACTGAAAAAGAGGCAGCACTATTTATTTGGAGAAAATTGCTCTTGCATGTGTTCTACCTAGTAACCTAAAATATTGTTTCTATTTCTAGTCTACAAATCTGTGAGCATAGCGGTATCGTTTATTCTGACAACAATTCAATGTATTCCCTTCTAGGTTCTGTCACTTTATAAAAATGCAGCATTTAAGAAAATCTGGCTTTCACCGGAAAAATTGCATGGTTAAAATAGCTAATAGGTAATGGGAAATACAGCAAGAAATCATTACGTGAAATCTTTTCCTACATGAAATAGTGTTTCTTTGACACCAAAGACTAAAGCAAACCAACACAGACAAACAAAAAATCCAAAACACTTTTAAATAGTGCTACAGCTGTGAAACAAAGCAACCATCATCAGGAATTTGAAAGTGCACACTGGGCCATTTTCCTCCTCATCTCCTGTTCCACTCCAACTCTCATGGCCTGGGCAGAGGATGGCAAGTGTGATTTGAATTTTCTGGTTGTTGTCAGTTTGTCTCACAACCTGAATGCTATTTAAATGCAGTTTGGGGTTTTCTAGGTCAATGAATCATATTGTAAGTGGACAGAGATGGAAAGTATCACACATGATCAGAAATGTTAAACTCTAGTAGCTGGAGTTAGCAGCAAGAGTAAAGCAAGGGGTCACACTCCCCTACAAAAAAGATCCAAAAAGGCAAAAAACCAAAACACAAAAACCAAGCCCCACAGATTAATTTAAAAGTCAATCAACAGTTAGCTTGCTGATTAACTAAACTCAGCAGTGAAGACTAGCAGCAGTGAGAAGATTCAAACACGGAGTGAAATCAACAAGCACGACGGTAATTAGTCATTTGTTCCAAAGGATTAGTTTCTAAATTGTTAAGACTGGGGTGACTTTTGAGAATTAGTAACATCTGTGCAGAAGTCTTGCTCTACCTGCGAGGGAGAGAAGGGCAGGCTTTTGACAGGGGAGTGCTTAGGAGGAGTTGAGCTGCTGACGCCAGCTCGCACCAAGGGCTCGTGGCCGCAGTGCCCTCTCCTTTTGCGAAGAAGGAGCCACGGAGCCGCACTGCCCTGTGAGGCAGACAAGGTCTTGGGTGAGCCCAGAGAGCCCTGACTCGACATGACTTTGCTCAAATTTGTGGCGGGCTGTCCTTGCGGTCTGCAAGCACTGGCCCCTCTCTGCTGAAGCTGCGCCACTCTGCCTGAGGGAGCTCTGCTAGCCGGAGTGTCTGTGTCTTCAAAGAATTCAAAACTGCTGAGATCACCCCATGATGAAGGATCCTGAAACAACGTGGGAGGCACGGAGCTATAAGACAGTGTATAGTGCCACCTCATGAAAATACAGCGCTAGGATATGTTTGTAACCAACAACAACAACAAAGTCTTTCCCAGTTCAATTCAGCCTGACCCTGTTCGTGGGAGCAGCAACACTGTGAACACAATTTGTGTTTTCAATACCTACCTTGATCTTATCAAACTGTCTGACATCCTAGCAGTGTTACTGGCAACCGAGATCCTAACAAATGAGTCAAATTATGTCCTTACTATTTGCTTGCCCAGTGTTTTCTGCTTGCTATGATGACGGTGACTTTTGTTACAAAAAAATGTGTGCTGTAGACCAAGACTGGCCTCCTCCTAACATGCAATGATGCTCTGGATGTGCTGAAAGGGAAATGATACCGAATGAAGCAGATACCTCTGCTTCTGAAGGAGACTGCCACCAAGAAACGTAATTCAATGTGCTACTTCTTTACATGCAGCATCCCAGAGACTGCAATGACAACTGGTGCATGTCAATGTCAGTCAGATACTTGACATTTAAATGTGTGTTTACAGTCCTTCACATATGCCGGGACAAGTCCCTTAAACTTTGAAAAGCGGCTATCGAGGCTGTAACTAAAAATTCTAGAAAATGATGCAGACACATGAACAGCCACACCCAAACCTATGGCATGTGTCACTTCAGTAAATATCAGTAAATAGCATTGCACTGTTTAAAATTTTTCATGGTATCTCTGACTGTATTTTAAGGAGACTTAAATTTGAGAGATTGTTTCAAGCTCCTACTGTGCACCTTGCCAAAACTCACACTCCCCTCCAAGATGTAGCAGAAAAGGGAGACACCCAAAAAAAGCATATGCATCCATGCTTGAGGGCTTCATTTATAAGCAGCTGCATTTTGTCATGTCAGAAGATAAGCTTCAGATCCTGAAGCAACTTGAAGTTACTCGGGAAAAAATCAACAAGCACATTTAGGACAATCCCAGCTCCTCACCCCTTACTTCTTGACCGTGCACAAATCCACCTGAGGTGGCGAGTCTACTTACGGAGTCTATTAACTGGAGTGTTTCAGCAAATTCTAAGAGATTCTTAACATTATCCAGGATGTTGCTCTGGTGAACAATCATGCACCGGGCAGGGGATGCACTTTCCTCAGGTAAGCAACCATGATCCACCGGTGGAGATGGAGTACAGTGGTGATGCTCCCCCAAACAGGAAACAGGTGCACTGTCACCACTGGTCCTGGTACTGTCAGCAATCGTGGTGCTGTGCCAGCCGGGGTAGTTTGATGTGTGGTTCTGTGTCTAAAGGAAGAAGAAGGCAAAAAAAAAAAAGAAGAAAAGGGAGGGGGGAAAGGCAGAAGGAACTTAGCAATGAAATTGCACAAGGTGTCAGATGCCACTGGAGGAAAGATAAAAGTAGTTGCATCATCATCTAAAAGCTTATGCCTATGAAACAATTGTCAAGATGTTTCCTTTCATCAGTGCAAGATCTTGTTTTAAGTAATACTGGCATGGTATTTGTTATCCCAAAGTTACCTCATAATTTACTTCCAGGATTATAGGCATATGTCATTACTAGCACATAATCAATTCATACTTTGTTACTCCAAGTGCTCAAAAAGTGTCTGCTAGTCCTTTTCTGTAAGAAGCAAGAAACGGCAGGATTTCCCTACTGAGTGCTCAGCACTGTAGAAAGCTAAAAGTTTTTAGAGTTAGAGTTGCTTTTGTCTGCTTATCTCCTTTTCTTCTGCTATCCCTGTCTAATGCTACAGCTTACACCAATGCAATGAAGAGGCTGTCAAATCAACGTGGTTAGGAAAGCAGAAGAACAAATTAACAGAAGTTTCTTTCCAGTGTGATCATGCAACAGAAGAAATTGCAAAACATTAACTAAAGTTAAAAAGTGGCCAAACTAACGTATCATGCATGCAGTTCTTTTACTATTCATTTAAATATTACCCAAAAAAAAAAAAAAAAAAAAAAAAAAGAATCTGCTGGCTATCACCTATCTTCAAAAATGATTTTGTGATTCTTGGCTTTGGCAACGGTGTTAAGTAGTTACACAAGGGCTTTCACGCATTAACATCCAATGGCATATACAACCAAGTATGAGAGCTCAGTAATAGCCAGCACTTGCTCCACACATGCAGTTATGAAGAATCTAACATTATTCAGAGTAAAACAAATTCTCAAACATGCACCAAGTCTGAAGCTTACGAAGTATATAAAACACAGCTGAAGCAAAGAATACAACAGAGAAGAAAAATCTAATGCAGAGGCACTACATTTTCATCACATGAACCATTGCACACTTTCAAGAAACACAGATCCTGTTACTGTTATTGATTAAAGGTCTGTAGGATTTTCAATTTTTGTACAATCATCATGTTTCCAATATTACATCATGTTACGGAGCCCAATCCTGCTCTCACTTTGCAAAGTAAGATAACTGCAAAATTTTGGGATTTTTTTCAGTAAAAGAATGTACAAAGCAGACACAGATTACATATGTGCTATGTTTCATCCTTTTAAAACGGAAATATAGAGCCTTGATTAGTACTGAAGGCAGAGGGGGAGTGAAAAGTTAAAAAGACAAGCACTGGGGTAAGGCTGCTATCCCTCCATCCAAGCACACAGTGACAATCTTACTGGTAATGCCTGCTGCCCTTTCAGTTCATTCTCAGTCGACATTAGTAGCAACTCTAATTCCTTTATTCGCTTTTCTTTCTCAGGGTCTTCATCATTATAGTGTCTCTGAAATTAAGAGTTAAGGGAAAAGAAAAGATAAAGGTCTGATAGGATGTAGCAACTAAAATGCTCATGGTTTGCCGACCTGTGGTTATAACAGCCAAATTAGATTCCAAGATGAAACAAATGTCAGTTGTGTTTTCCACCACCAAAGTCTCTGCTGAATTTCAGTACGGACATTTGAAATGGAGAAAGTGAAGGCCATCACACCAGATGTCAACTACTGCATTTAAAATCCACTTCAGAAGGAGCAGTTATGAGCCATGTTAGAAAGCCCCGACCTTCCCCATTTTCTCTTTTCACCACACTTAATACATTAAAATGTTTCCTTAATGTACAATGTCTGCATTTAAGTTTATCAGATATTTAAGAAATTGACTCTTGAAATAAAGTTCAAGTTATCTACCTGGATAGCTGCAGCAGCTGGCTGAGGTACATTGACAATATTTACATGCAGTGCTACTGGATACGGGATCTGACCAGGAACCTAGGTCAAAAAGCAAAAATTGATTATTTCCATCATATTATCTGCTTAAATTGTCAATTTGTGTTAAACATATTTTGGTGTTAGGTACTTAATATTTGTAGTCTGTGGAGATGAAATAACAGAAATATAAAAATGTTTACAAGAAAAGTAATCATGTTTTTAGGAATATGACAGCAAGCATTAGAGAGGAAGAAAGAAAATTCATATATGAAATATTTACCCTTCCTGAATGAGAAAAGATGAATAATTTATAGACACATTTGTAAGGATTTTCTAAATTGAAGTGAAAAAGCAAAAGATGCAATTTATTATCATCCAAAATTCTACAATGCAACTGTCTGAAGCAGGAGCCTGTTTCATTATTAATCATTAATAGAAAAGAAATCTGATTAAAAACAATACTTGTTCACTTGGTTCTGACAGGCAACCCACAAACAGAATACTACTAAAGAGAATGTGGGAGATTTTGACACGGAACACATAATTAACCAGATTCAACTGATGTTCAAGAAATTTAATATTCCCAACTCTAAGAAATATGTTAACTGCTCCTTAAACCTGCTGCACCCAGTTCCACCACCTGAACGCCACCAGTTTGAAATGTACTTATTTTCACCACCGAACAAAGTCAAAGAAATCCATATCTGACATCAAACACATCCAAGTCCACCAAGATGAAGAAAATCCTCCAAGCTGAAGGCAGGCACGGCTAAGCTGCACCCATCTGTTCAAGGAGGCAGAAGAAGCCCCCCTGCCCCCTGCCCTCTCCAGCACTCACGTTCTGCGGCTCAGGGATGTGGTAGTAGGGGTAGTCACTGCTCAGCGGGGGCTGGCTGGCCACCGGCAGCGGGGCGGGCGGCGACGGGTTGTGAGCAAAGGCCATCAGGGGGTTGTTCTTCTGAAAGCCAGCAGCTGCTGAGGAGGGGCAGGCTTTGGAGGACTCCTGCAGGTAGCCCTCCTGCTCGACCTTCCGGCGCATGGTGGAGTTCCAGTGGTTCTTGATGGCATTATCAGTTCTGCAACAGAAATACGGGCGCTCGAGGAGTTCCAAATACCAGCATCTCCGATTCAGACAGGTCAATGGGCAGGGAATTGCTGTCTGCATTTCTGTTCAAACCCTGAGCTCTTCTCTGGCCTTCCTCCTACCCCCACCACTACAGATGCTACTCCCAACTTGGCAGGAAAGATGCTCAGTATAAAGGTTAGGGAAAAAGAAAACCGGCTATGGTTGTTTACATATTTTTAAAGCAATCTCTCATGACTTACATCCTCAAATTGTAAGAAATTACTAATTTCATCTTCACCTCATTCCCATGAAGTGAGAAGACAACAAAGGCTAACCTCACTTTGAGGCTATCCTAAGGGGAATGCCCTATCATCTTCCTATATCTTAATATTTCAGTGGAGTCTTATTGTGTCTCATTGCTGGAAAGAAAGACTGTGGAGAACAGCTGTGAACAGACTAACTTCCAAGCAATTTTCCAGCTGGTCACCTAGACAGCAACAACGACATGCAGAACACACAAACTCAGTAAACAAAACTGCTGGGATTTTTCTTAGATGCAGAAAAACAGAGATTCAAATCCTCACATATATGAGTCAGGAAAAGCAAACTTACCAACTTTGTGAGATTTTTAATAGCTCTGCTATTTGAAAAACATCACCACTGCATGTTATCATTCAAAGTAGTATCTGTGATGTGTGGAAGCCACAAAAATATTTCCAAGGGCTAATTCCTTCCTTGTTATCTTCTAAGAAGGTGAAAGCAGCCCAGGGAATGACTGCTTAAAGGGCTCTCATGATCTTATACCTTATATTTAGGTCTTGAAGATGTTTTACCAAATAGCAGGAAAAAAAGTAGGAAGGGAAACCTCTCCCTTGCTTACATTATTTGCTTGCCCAAATTTTGAGTCACTTTTAATCAAGCAAGTAAGACACTGAATCTTTGAGTTCTTATACAAGCTGTAGAAAAGCTTTCAGTGAGACAAGTATTTCCAGGACCAGAGTTTGAGGAAAAAGTTTCTCCTATTTTACACATGGTTTTTTAACAGGTCAAAATCATCTGGATGATTCAGGAGCAATTACAAAAGTTGAAGAAGCCTTCTCTTAAACACTTTTGAATAAAGAGAGTGGATTTCATGTTGAAGGCATACCCTTAGCTGAATGTAAATTATGTTCCATTTGTTAAATCGATTTTGACAGTCATCACAGGCACAAATAAGACTGCACAGACATTTAGGAAACTCTTATGATCTTGCTCCAGTTACTGGCTTTTTTACCTGTGGCAAACATTAAAAGCCTGTAAAAATAGCACACTGCTGTGTGTACTGACCAAACAGTGAAGTTCCCCACTGAGAAAAAAGCACATTGGTGTCACTGGCTTCCCAGGTTTTGAGTCCAAATTTTTTTCCATTTATACAGTGCAGCCTGAGGCAACCAAAACAGACTGCTCAGACCTGCAGCTTTTTCCCTTTTCAAGAGCTAAAAGCATATGTCATTACCGTCCAGGCAGCAACTTTGCAATCTCTGCCCATCTGTTTCCCAGCCTCTTGTGTGCCTGGTAAATAATTCTATCTTCCTCTTCTGTCCAGGAGGTTTTCTTCACTTCTGGATTCAAATGGTTGTGCCACCTCTCCCTGCACTGTTTTCCAATCCTTCCCTTCAAATGCTTAGCAATGACAGACCAGCGCTTTGGACCGTATTTCTGCACGAGCTCTATTACCTTCAAAGGAGGACATAAAAACTGCCTGTATTTAATGATGCATGATGAATCAATGAATTTTTTTCCTGTGGTGAAGCAATATTTTTGACAACATTTCTCAAAACTGCCCAAGTAAAACTAATAGCAATTAAGGTTCCCCACTTCCCATTCATATTTTTACCCAAAAGGAAAAATCTGGTAATAGTTAGGGCATTTCTAGACTGCAATTCCACATTACAGTGGTGTAAAGCAACAGTAATTTATTTGCATAGCAAACTTAGAAAGCACTACACAAATACAGTCTGCCTCTGGCCGTAATAATGTTGAGACCACCAAAGTTTCCAGGAGTTTTGCCCCAACACTTGAAATCTGCTCGTAAGGCATTAATCAGACAGAAAGAAAAACTGATTACCTACCCTTTGATCCTCCTCTTTAGTCCATGGACCTTTAATAAGTTCTGGGTTTAGCACCTTCTGCCATCGGTGCTGGCACTGAACATCTGTCCGATTCTAGGGAAACGTGAAATACACAAAGTGGATAATTCTTTAGAAAAAACGAAAGTAGAGTGAGAATGCTCTTATTACATACACTTGTTTTGTTGTATTTCACTACCAACTAAGACTACTAAACATCACAGAGTGATACAGTAAGTCTGAGAAGAAGGTGGCCAACTATCAATTTGCTCACAGAATAGATAAGATTTCCATCACTTCTGCATTGAGGACTCCATCACCAAAACTACACAAATTTTATCTTCCCCATCTGCACAGTAGCTGGCATACTGGCATGCTTTCACATGCAGTATTTCAGCAACAGACAAACACAAAGAAATTTTCTTCTAAATCATACTTACAATTCACCACATTTTTTTTCTCTTTGCTGTGCTGAGACATTTTGTTTCATTGTCATATTGACCATCTACTGTGCAAGTCCCACCATCCCCCATTTTATCCTGTTTGATTGTTTCCAACCCTTTCTGAGACGTGAAAGGAAAAACAAATGTAGAGGTTTCCACAGTAATCTAACTGCATTTCTAAGGTCTCCATTTGTGGAAGTTTTATGTCTCCCCTGAAAATGTAACTATAAAGAACCACTCCCCTTCCCCTTTATTAAGGAAACCCCTTGATAAAGAGTTGCTACTAAGCCTGGAAACAGAAACCAATATCCACTTACAGGAAGGAAATTGGCAATGACTTTCCAGTCTTCTGTGCCATTCTGCTCCACAAGCTTCTTCAGCTTCTCATCCTGAATCATAAACCCCCCCCCCCCCCAGATAGAATTAATATTGCAATCTCTTATTAGCCAAATGAAATATTTTTTAATTCATTCTTGTAGCTTCTTATGCATCTACTTCTGCTTTCTGAGTGTAAGGGAGGGTGGTCTGTAGACTTTGCATGCTTTTAATTCCCAGAGCATAAGATTTTTCTACTCCTTTGGATTTTGGTAGGTTCTTTACTATGTTGCAGGAGACAGCCTGACTTCTGTGCAATTCTTTGACTCACAATATACATTCCCATTTTACTCATCAAAGCACTGCAACTGTTATTCTTGGACTGGATTTACAGGAGGAAACGGGTGTTTAGATGCCAAGCATCAGAATAACCTTGAAATTCAGTAACACTCAGGCACTCAGCTACCTGGGCACCTCTGAAAATCACAGCCTTATGCTTTATATGTCTTGCAAGTAATGGGAGTCCCAGTGATTTGCTTGTGGCCTATCCACCTACAATAAATGCACAATAAAACTAACAGCTCCTTTTCGCTCCTGTTCTCTGCGAGGGAGTTTTGCATACTTGAAAATAGCAAAAAATTTGGCCCAACCTTTTTAATGATAAGGCCAGAAATATAGACCCTAAAGACAAAAGAAACCAATCTTATGTACTGGGGAAGATCAAGATAGAGTAAAACAAACCAGAAATGCCCCAAGAGATAAGAGGAGGAGAGTAACCCTCTCCTTCTCCAGTTAGCACCTCCCAGTACGCTCCCAGTTCATGCAACAGGACAATGGCCTTTGGACCTCATGGCCATCCTTTCCTCCCTGGCCACATCACAACCATGTCCACCTTTGTAAGGGAGGGCTATGATTTAAAATAAATAAATAAAAAGCTTGCAAGGGGTGACCTGCCACTGTTTTTATATCAATACACATTGTTAGAGAAGAGAAAGTCAAAACATAACTCAAGAACTGTATTAATGTATTCCACAACAAACTCAAACCAGTTAAATGGCCAAAGGAGATCCATCTGGCAGAGGAGTTTGATACCACAATTTCCCCAGAAAGTCAGCACAAGGGTATCACAACTAATTCTGACCTTGAAAAGCAAAATACATCCTGAATGCTCAGTTTTGGTACAGATGGATTTGTCTCCTCCAGCTTTTACCACTTGGAATCATAACAGTGCAATTAAAGTGCAAAATTCCAGTGGTACAGAAGGACTGCAGCAGTTTTTGCCACAGTGGTTTGCTGCTGCGGGACACACAAGGGTTCTCACATAGCAACAGTTTCCAAACAGAAAGAGGAAAGTAGCAACAAGGAAGCACTGCTACAGGTGATTTGGAATCTGCTTCTCCAACAGGGATTACACAGAGATTCACACATCACATACTTTAACACAGAGCATGGTGGAAATTAAAAAGGTGTGTTTATATATTTTATTGAAAAGGTGAGAACTATGCTCAAAGTTAAATAAAACATGAAATGTAGCTAGTGGGTTAAAAAAGTTTTTCTCAGATATGGGACTGTCACTGAAGTAAATTTGCAGATTAGCAATATGGTGAAGAACATGAAGCACTTTGGAGAAGAATGTGATCCATGCTCTCGCTTATCTTTTTACATGCAGGAGAGGAATGAACTTGGATTTACCTCTTCGCGGGTCCACCTGGTTTTTCCTAAGTGGCGTTTTCCAGTCTTGGGAAGCAGACCATCATAGTCGTGATCATACACCTCAACATCTTCTTCATCATCATCACTACTATATATACTGCAAAAGGAAACACAGCCAGACAGAGTGGAGCATGAGGACTTGAACTACTTAATTACAAAACACAGAACCCCCCCACTACAATCCTTACAAAGGTTACACAGATAAAAGTTTTAAAACTTGCACAACAAGATTTTGTTCTGCATTCTGTTGTTCTAGTATTCTGAACTGGTTCTGCTGTTTTTGGTATCCACAGATACAGGCAAAGGGCTGGCAACCTTCGTATTACTGTGCATGTTTAGACCTGCTCCTAATGTTAGATCAGTGGTGAATTACACATTTGGCAAACTTTCAACCAATGAAGGTTTCAAATTAAAATACAATGTTTGGGACAATAAAGACAACTAGAGGCTGTGTCCAGTACACGAGTACATGTTTCAGATCTTTAACTCATGACATACAGATTCTGAAAAATATTAGTGCTTTTGTATGTTTAATACAGCAGATTGTTATACTGCTCCAAAATAAACCCAACTGTGTAGCAAACCAGAAAGCTAAACAATAACTTAGTTTGAGAAAATGTTTATGGGCCCTATATGAGAAGGCACAAGTTTTTACAATAAGTAAAGACAGTAAGTGGCAGCATTAACATGCAATAAGCTCTAATATAAAAGATGCCCTCCATTTATGGTTTTGGACCGATAAGGACTGAGGACAAGTTTGTTTAATCCTGCAACCAACGAATGACTGAGCCCTTTTCTAGTCTCCATTTCTATAACTTTATTACCTCTAGTCTATTTCTAAATCCCTCATACTGTTTTTGAAACACTCTGCTCACCTAATTCATGACTAAGGGATTTCCCCAGAGGCTATCTATGGGTAAAAAGGAGTCCATGACTCTTTTCACAAACAACACCTTCTCCACCTAGCTAACTAAATCTAAAAGAAAGTGTTTTGCAACAGGATATGCCTTTCTGGTGGACAGTATTTTACTTCTAACTTTTAAGGTATGAGCAGCAGTTCTGATACTTCAGCTAAGAGCTGCTAGCCACAAGTGTTAGAAAGGGGTCAGTGTCATTAAGATTAAAAACTGTGATATATCTGATGGTATGGCATGCTGTGGTATGTTAAAAGTATGACTAAGACATTAAATAAAGTTATTTTGCAATAAAATTAACAGGCGCTGTTTATGCTGTTAACATGTTTTCAAGAGATTACTTTCAATTAAGTTTCAGTGAAGCACGGTGACTGTCAAGATGCGAACACCTCCGAAAGGTGAGCTGCTGAACATACATTCTTTAAAAGTACTGGGCTAATCACACCCTACATCTTCCACCCTGTTTTCTGGCCTGTGTCATGAAAGAACATGCTTACATGCTACATGTAAAAAGTTTTCCACAGCCTCCTGTGATGTGTGTGGCCATCCTGCAGCTTCTGCCGGGTGCCCCTGACTCACCCACCCAGCCCATCGCTGCCACCCTCAACTCGCGCCCACCGCGCCGCAGTCCGGCAGCCCCACGATTCACTCCCCATTCCCGACCCCACAACCACCGGGAGTAAGCCCCGATGGAAGCTCCCACTCCGCACGCGCCCCTCGTTGGCAGCTGGAGCGTCCCGTGCTTGAGCAAAAGCTCCCACGCTCCAGCTGCCACAAGCGCGGCTCCGGCCCCAGCCGCCGCTCAAAGCAGATTCACTTTTCTCAGTGACACATAGAGACAGCTGCGCCGCTGCCCATATGCCGAAGGAAGTTTTGTGGCACAGTTTCCAAGTATCATTTTGAAAATGAGTTTTCCGTAGACGGCAACCAGCAGGTACGGATCCATCGGCGGCGCTTCCTGCGCCGCAGGGAAACGCCGCTCTGCAGCAGCAGCAGCACCGCACCAGGGGCCAACATGTTAAGGACTTCAGCGCGGGGCCAGCTCTGTAACAGGGTTATTTAAATGACTGGGGCCTCGCTGGCACCGCAGAACCGAGCAAACTTCACTGTACTACCTGCGTTGTCCAGCAGGAGAAAAGCGCCCGGGGATTCCGGGAGGCTCGGTAGTTTCTTCAGTCAACCCGGCACTCAGCAGTGCTCTAAAACTTTATTTTGCACCTCCGACTGCAGCCCTGAAGCTGCCGTCCCCCCAGGCGGCTCGGCACGGCACGGCACGGCGCTCCGCCCGGCCGGGACAGCGGGAGTGCCCCGGCCGCCCATCAGCGCTGCGCTGTTCGCCGAGGCAACCGGCTTGTGCAACGATACACGGGGGGAATGGCAAAAAAAAAAAAAAAAGGAGAGGTTAAAAAAAAGAAAAAAAAATAGGAGGTGTAGAGGAAATGACTCGCTGCTGTTACCGTAATTGAAGGAATTCGGGCACCAGCCCTGCGGGGCAGAGCCCGCGCCCGCTCCCGCCGGCGCCGCGCCCGCTGGATCAGGCGGACACGGCACCGAGCGGCCCCGGCCTCCCAGCCCCGAGCGGCGGACGTGTCCCTGCGGGAGGCGCCCGCGAGGCAGCGGTAGCTGTCCCTCTTTCGGGAGAGACGGGCCGGGTGATTCACCGCCAGCTCTAGCGACAGCCCCGCTCTGACACTCAGAAGTACAGCCCGGCGCTCGCCCAGCGGCTCTCACCGCCTCCTCCCGCACCGCAAGCTCCTCTCCCTTAGAAAGAGCCCACCAAGCTCCCTGTCCCACCGGACGGGGCTGGCGTCCGGGAAGCGACAGGCAGGGCTGCGACCTTCTCCCCTGTCACAGCCAGCCAAAGGGGAGGGGAGGAGGGGAGGATGCCGGGCTGCAAAGAGAAAAAAGCCTCCACGTGTCCGACCCGCCGTCCCCGGCTAATTAGACAACAACCCCGCTCTGTGCGCCCGCGCGGCAGCGGGGCCACGGACGCGGCCACGCGGCGCTACCGCCCCGTCCGGTGCAGTCCGCCGCCTCCGGGGCACCGCCGCCCCAGGCCCCTGGCACGGCGTGGCAGGGATCGCCCTGGCCCGGGTGCGCGGCAGGCGGGCGAGCGATGGTGACAGCTCCGGCTGAGCGCTCCGTCGGACCCGCAGCCCCTCGCCCGTGCTGCCGCGCTCCGGCATGTGCCGAGTGGCGTGTACCGGGAAAAAACTAAGCCCCTCAGGCCAGAGTCGCGCTTCCAAGGTCGAAAGGGCCGCACGAATAAAGGAAACAAAAAGTCGAGGGAGCGAACCGAGTCCCCGCACCCGCCGCCCACCTGTCGCCTCACCCGGCCGGGAATGAATGAATGAATGGGACGGGACGCGCTACCTGCCGCCGCCGAGCCCGCCAGACATTGTCCCGCCTTGCGGCTGCGGGGCGCGCAGCTCCGTCGGGCTCGGCGCCGGCTCCTGCGGGCGGCGAGCACCGGCCCCCCGCAGGCGTGCAGAGCGGGTCCCGAGCGCCCCGGCACCGGCGGCTCCGCAGCACGTCCCGCTGGGCTGCAGCTCCCCCGGCGCCTCCGGAGGAGGGGAGCGCCTCGGCACCGGGGGCGGAGTACACCAGGTGCACGGAGAACGGGGGGCTGCCCGCCCGTTCGCCGGGCGAGCCGACTGCCTGCTGCCGCTTTCCCCCTCTCCCGTCCCGCGCCCCGTCTGACAGGCGCGGAGCGCAGCCGGCCGTCCCCCGCCCGCAGACAGCGGGTTACCTGTGCCGGGGTCTCCGGGACATCCTCGCACCGGCCGCTGGGGGAGGAGGACGGGGGAGACCGAGCCCGCGCCCTGCTGCCGGGCTGCGCCTGGGCGCTCCGCCGCCGCGCACGGGAGTGCCTAGGAGCCGCGGGAGGAGGAGGAGGAAACAGGTTGAGATTAAAGAGTAAACTCTGTAAACAGAGATGCCATCAAACAAAGGGCCCTTGGACACTCCCCCTCCCGCCAAATCTGGCGCCCCTGCAGTGCGCAGGCGCCTGGCGGGCCCGTGCCGCGGCGGCGGGGCGCGGGGCGGGCGGACCGGGGCCGCGCGCCCCACGGGGCCCTCCCGCCCCGCCCATCCCGCGCGGCAGCGGCGGGAGCCGCCCGCGCCAGCGCCGCCACCGCTCCCGCGCCGCCGGCACTCGACGGTGCGTCCGCAGCCCCCCGTGCCCGTGCCCGCGCCCTGCGGCTGTCGCTGATGGAGCTGTCGGGACAGGGGGCAGCCCCTCTCCCCCGGGCACGGCGGGTGGGGAAGGCGAGTCTCGCCGTGGGGCGAGAACTCTCGGGCGAGACCCCGCGACCACCCCCCGGCCCACGCAGGTGCCTCCCGCCGACGGGGGAGGGTGGGCCTGGGCGGCTGCACCTGCTCCGCTCCCTGCCTGGCGTGCGGGCTGCAGCGGCTGCAGCCTCGGGGGCGAACGACCCCCGCTGGCAATAGAAAGGGAACTCGGAGGGGCCCGGGGCTGCCCGGGGCTTGGCTGCGGTTGCCTGGCCGCGGGGGATTTCTGCTATAGTTCCCCTTGCTGCTGCCCGGCATGGATGCTGCCTGTCGCCGCGGCGGCGGGAGGGGGGACGGGTGTCCGATGAGCTCCAGAGAACACGTTTTTTGATACAGATATGAGTCAGGATGTGAAAAATGGCGAAACATGCAAAGTTCCCAGGCTGCGCTGCTGCTTGAAAAATCATGGCTTTGCAGCGGTTTCGGCGCACTCGCCCTTTCCTCAAAGGCCCGCGGCTCATCAATGAGCCGCCGCCGGGCCGGGCCGGTCCGGGGCGGGGCCGCGGGGCCGCTCCCGAGCCCGCGGCGCCGCTGGCGGAGGGCCGTAGTGGGCTGCGGGGCGGGCCGGGGCCGTGCGCCGGGCACAGCCCGCGGGCAGCTCCGCCCCGCCCCGCCGCGGCGCTCGGCTCCCGGAGCTCGGGGATGGACACGCAGCCGGGGCTGTCTAGCCGAGCGGACGCGTCCCTTCTTGGGATCGCACCTCGTGCTGAAGTAGCCGGAGGGTGCGCGTCGTTCCTGTTTTGCCCTGCCCAAGCCTCCGGTAGGAGGTGCCGTGCCTACCGGACTCTGTTTGCCTACCTGTAAAATGGGTCTGCTCCCCCAGGACCAGCGTTAGTGCCGAGTGAAGGGGCTTTGTACAGTGCCGTGTCTGCAAAGCATTCCTCTGCGAGCAAGTGTGTGTGTGTAGGGGGGGTTAACACTAATCTGGAAAATTGAAGACTAATTCAGCTCTGTTCTACACCTTTGTATAAAATGCATTTTGGCATCAGCTCAGAAGGAGGCTGCTCATATCCATTGGATTTTTAAGTTGTTTTGTAGTTTGGGATTTTTTTTTCCCAGTAAATATGTATTTGGGCAATAAAGGAAATCAAGAGGCCAGAGAAAATACAGAAAGATGTCTTAGTGTCCACAGTATCGCCAGGTGGTTGGGATATTACTGTTGCAAAAATCAAAACTGATAATAAGCCACAGGAGTGTAAATTTTGTGTGTGCAAAATGTTCTTGAACTCTTTACCGAAAGTTATTTGGAAGTAAGAGAGTTTTCTGAGTACTGCTGCATCAGTGGGTGTTGCTCACATACACAGAAGGCCCAGAGCTGGGCCTGTCATCAGTGCAGCTGTAAGGATGTGAGAGAATTCACTGGATCTACTGTTAAGGATATGTGTTACTTCTCTGTGACTGAAAATGCAGGTTTCACTGAAACGGTGTTGTCATTTTGCCTACTGTATCCCAGAGAAGTACAAACAAAACTGGGCAAGGCTATCTCTTCCTTCAGCAGGAAACACTTTCCCTTATTGATTTTTGCAAATATTTCAGTGTTAACTGAGATAAATCCAACATCTTCCCGATTTGGATGTAAATTTGCTGAATAAATGCAAAGAATGTCTATTACTGCTCTCAAGAGAATTGTTAATATGCACAATTTTCTTCTGACAGTTTTTTTGCAAGGCTACATTTCTTTTCCAGTGACTCTGAAGAAACACATTTTTTTCATCCCAGACTGAAAAAAGAATCCACTACATTTGGTTTATAAGATTACATAAAATTGCAAATAAAACACATCTTATTGTGTTCAAAACAGAGAGGGAAATGACACCTCTGCTCCAGGTTTAAAGGCCAGTCTTCCACAACTCACTCTGCATGTATAAACCCCACTAAAATCAGTAAGGTGTGTGCATGCACTCCACCGATGTTGCTTCATTCTTAATGTTTAAAATTTAGCTAGAAACAAGCCACCACTCTACTATTTTCCTTTATTTCCTGAGCATCTGTAGCTTGGGGGACTTTGATGTGTGAGGGTTCTTTATAATATATTCTTGCCAAAGCCCAAAAGAAAAATCACCCTTCTGCATCTCAACTTAGATATCATATGCCTTAAATGTGAATTAGCAGACTTCTTCCATTACCCTTCCAACTTTATTAATTAGTGATGTCTCTGAGCCTATTTATAGTAATTGCATCAACTGACAGAATAATTGTAAACAGTGTAACTGCATGTTCTGGAGGGGTTTTTCTTCCTTCCACGAATTATATAGGTAATTTAATAAAAGTAATTATATAAATGGCAAATACAAGTTGAATTACTTGATTTCCTGCACCTCCACTACAAACATAAACCTCAAGATGAAGCTTAAAAGCATGTGAAGATTCAAGAATCCTGGTTAAGCATCAAATCTGTTGATGTCAATCAAATCCACGTTGACTTCTTCCTTACTGTTTTCCTGTTGGGATCTGCTGTTCAGCTGGCATGGCTTGGGCTGAGCAATGCCAGCGTCAGTGAACTAGGCATAACCAAATAGAAAAGGAAGCATGAAGGAAGTCCAGCTGTGAGAAGGGCAGTAAGCCTGAGCACCAGGATTTTCCAAATGTACAGGAAATAGTTGCAGACCTTTTTTTAGACTTTGGGAAAACCTCAGCAGCAGTCTCTACCTATGTGTTCCTATTTTTCCTGCGTTTGTCACAGAATCTGCAAGGAATACTGTGAAAACAGTGTCTAACCACTTGTATGATCACACATATTTTTGTCCTATCAAAAGTCTTATAAATTGCCACCTTTCCCTCTGGTACAAATATATTTTAGAATTCAAGAAGCATTTTTATTAATGTATCTTTTTGTGTGCTTTTTTGTTTACTTTCTGCGTTTCTTTCAGCCTGTGCATCATAAAACAACAAGGAACTTTCACTTTTTTAGTTTCACTTTTAGACTGTAGTTACGGTAAAGTTTCAAATGCAGTTGTGGTGTTTTTATAATTGAACATCAGGTGATTTTTGGTATTTTGGCCAGAAATGTTTTTAATAAATATTGTCAACACATCTGAAGCAAAATAAAAATATATGTTTTCCTTTGATGTAGACTTCCTCACAAGTTCCTCATAAAAGGAGATAAGAAGATTGATTAAAAGTTATGGGGAAGGAGGCAGGAGACCAGGGTTTAATGCCTCTTTTATCATGCATCGAATTCTGTCCAACAATGTGCATTAACATTTTTGTTCCAGTAACCTGTTCAGTGTGTGAGGGCCAGGCATGTGTCCTGCTGAGGGATCCCTGCCTCAAAGCTAGCTGGATGAGTTAGCACCCAGATTTGCATGTGTGCTGGGACTCCAAGAACAGCAAACACTCAGGTGTGAGTGGCAGCCGCCTCCCCTGCTGAAAATGGGCATGGCCTGTCCTGGTAAGGCCAAAACAGATGGCAGCAGACGTGGGCCAGCAGGAGATGCAGCTCCCTGCACACCATCACTCACAATTTCTTGCAGCCAGGCTGGAAAGCAAGGGAAAGGGTAGGAGGCTGACTTTTAGTAGCTGGAAACAAGGTCTCTCCTAGGATATGCATCCCTGTGCTTAGAGGGAGAAGAGGTGCTCATCTGGCTCCTACTCCAGCAGTGCAGTGGGGGTTGCCTAGAGCTTTAAGTCTGGTTTCTGCACTTGCACGTTTAGAGCCCTCTAGAGCACTGTTAGCCTGATTGTGGCAGAGCACTTACACTGAAAACCCAGTGTGTTCTGGTGTGCAACAGAAATGAGATAGCGAGGGTTCAGACTTACCAGTTGATTGCATTATATCTTTTTCTGTATTTGTTTTGAAAGTGTAGTTGACCTTAGGTCGGGTAGCAATAAGAATTCAATGATAAGGTGAATCTGAATCAATTGAAATTTTTTAGAACTTGATGAAATTAGGATCTTGAGTGAGGGAGCAAAGGTAAACCTTACACTCATCAGCAGAGGCTCTTTTTTGTGGTAAACCCTCTTTGTTTGTGTATGGCTTGAAAGGATAGTAATGCCTGAGGCCTTCCAACTGCAAAAATAGCTTACTATAGGAACTGAACATATGTTGTACAAAAGCTGTTTTTTCATTTGTTCTGAGACAGCATGGTGCAGTAGGTGCAAAAGGAGGCTTGGGGCAAGTGACACCAGATCTTTGGGCACCAGCAGAACCCCATGTCCAGTTGGCTGTCCAAGCACAGTGGCCTCAGTGGTATTCCAAGAGCAGGGCCTCCTCTGAAAACTACTCTTTCCATGTAATTCCTCATCATCACACAGAGCAATCTAATTTCTTTTAAAAACACAGTACTAACAATAAGAAGCATTCATTGCACATATTGCAGCTTCATCCTTTTAACCTGCAGCGGAGCACTGACATTCAAAGTAAAAGAAAATTTGCTATATGGTGGGGCATTGACATTGTATGTTACCAGAATACCTGGAGCAATACAGCCTTTCCAACTACTTTCATCACACATTAGACTAAGTGATTCCTTGACTTTATTTTATTGCTAGCAACTACGACTTGAAAGGCCATCATGATGTTTATTTATTTATTTTTTATATAAAATATGATGTGATAAAAATATTAGACAAATATAATTAATAACAGAGGAGAGGACAAATAAGTGAAAGCATATGCAAATAAGCTTATTTCCTTAAATGATTCCTTTAAGCACACTAATATGTCAAAGAACAGCAATATGCATTTCCAAATGAAAAAGTAAGCCCTATTCACAATAGAAGTGATTTGCTCTATGTAGATGTTTACTTACAAGGGTGTGGTTACTATAATGTATGCCTGGCTGGCAAGCAGAGAGGCTTTTGTTCCATGGCTGCTTTTAAAAGTGTCCTCTGAGGGAGGTGCACCTCTGCACCAGCTTAGCAGAGAATTCCGTCTGTTCCTTCTCTCCCCTTTTCTCTCTTGTACATGCAAAGCAACTCTGGTGATGTTTCTCAGGGTTCCACAGAGACACCTTGCTGTACCTGAAAGCAGAGCTTAATCTATAAACTGTAGCAGTGCAGTTGAGAGTGAGCACATGTAAATGAGTTCAGCCACTTACTTGTGCAATGCACAACCCAGCAAGGTCCTACGGACACCAGCAGCTTACACTGAGCCCTTTTTCACTGCCATGCAGCTGGAAAGGCCTGGTTCCCCATTACAGCAGTCTTTCTTCCCTCTTGTTATACTGACTTGATGAATTGGAAGGAAATACAAGGTGATTTACACCAGTTTAAATAAAAGCATGGGCAGAGTCCCATCAAGTCCATTGTCTCTAAAATTCATTAATGTCTCCTATTACTGGAAGATATGTTAAGGAGTTTTATCTCCTTCTGTGGTTCTAACTTACTGGTTGCAGTCATTTCTTACATATTTTCTTTTAGATGTTAACCCATTATTAATCACATCTTTTAGGTTGGTCGTGGACACTTATACTTCTCACACAAAGCCCTATTTCCTGTGTAGTCTTTTATTATCTTATTAAAATATTTTGTATTTTATATGCTTATAAAGAAAAGTCCTTTCAGACTTTCTCCCATCGTTTAACTGACTGAATATTGTGAAGTGGAATCAATCTCTTCTTTTTCCACTCTCCTACACACTGACTCTAGTGCTGTGGTAGACTGCTGTAGGCTAGCTACTAGAGCTTTTAATTTTCACCATATCTGTTTTACATCCTCAGGCCCTGTGTCACTCCTTTCTGTATTAGTCAGTAGGAGGTGCCAAAATATTGGCAAGAAAAGTAATTTTTTTCAGGCCAAGGCAGAATTAATCACCTCCATTTCTGTGTCTTGCAACCCTTGTTACTCACTGCTGTTTAAGAGGTAGTCAAATTAGGTTTGCACTGAAGCTGTGTATACAAATAGAGCAGTGCTCCTTCCTCTCTTCTTTGTGCCCATAAGGAAGGCCATTCCTTGTGCTGTCATTTAATTCCATGAAGTTACTCCTACATCACACTGTTAGCTTTTAAAGAATTTTGCTGGATCTTAGAAGCAAGACCAAGTGGTTGAATAGGTGATTACTATCACTTAGATGACTCTGAAGCAATCACTGTGTTATTACTAAATAGTTGTGTCCAACAAAGTTTGGGTATGAGCTTTGAAAATGTGTTCACTGAACATTTTTTAGCAATAATTCTTCAAATTGCATGTTTGCATGCACTGTTTTTTTAGTGCTGGAAATTTCTGTGACCTGCAAAAATATTTCCCAAGGTATCTTGTCAATGTCAATTGACACATCAGCCAACTTGTGGTTCGAGAGCTTAACCAGACAGGAAAAGGATAGTCAAAAATCTTGAAAAAGCTTGTGCTCAGCTTCTTGAAGAGAGGGCACCTCAGCAGTACTGGGTGCGTAGTTTTCTTTAGGGATTTTAGCCTTTATAGGCTTTACATGGCAAAGTTAGTTGGAAAATTATCCTTGGTGGCTAATTATAAAATGGGGATGGTTTAGTGGACCCATAAAGAAAGTGAGTAAAGCATCAGGTCTGTGGCCAGAGTGCCATGCTGTCAGTGCTTGGCTTTGGGTCCTCTGCTGTGCAGTAACTACAAAGATAAATTGTGAAAATGAAATCAGCTTTGAAAGACAGGTGTCAAAGTGGAATTTTCTGTGCTTTCCTTTACTTCTCCCTTTAGTGAAGCCTGGTGAGTTATATAGAAAATGATACTTGGAAGACTCTTTCATAGATTTAGATACCCTGTTCTTTTTCTGTGCACTCTCTAACACGTGTAAAAGAAGCCATTGACTTTCACATTCACCCTTCCAGTGCTTTCATTACAGTCATGACTAATGACTGCACTTTCTGGACATGATGGTGTTTGTATCCCTATTCTTTAATGTTTTATTACTTCTGTTTTGTGCTTCCCATATGTTTCCGGGGAGAATTCCCTTCTTTCTTTTACTTGTCTTGTTTCTGCTTGCTCTTTCTGTGTATGCCAATTAATAATGAAGGCTCTGCCTGTGTTTCCCCTCCCTATGGCACAATGTGGTTTTCTCTAGCTCTCACTTTTTGTGAAAAGTAGGCCATCTACTGTTGCTTTCTAGTATGGATTACAGATTCCCCAGCAAATGGCCATGCCCTGCATATAGCTCCAAACTTCACAAGTGCCTATTCTCTTGTGTATTAGCACTTCTTATTTTGCAGGCATATTGTGATGTGATAGTTTCAATAGCAAACTGAAATCTTATTTCTTTTTTTCCTTCTTTTGAATAGTAACCAATATAATTGGTTCATGTTCATCTGCCATAGACCAAGTTTTTTATTTTGTAGTCTAGATAGTATTCAGTGCTGTGGTTTGCTAATCTAAAACTTTTCCTCAAATGAACATTTTTCATAGTTATACATCAAGCACCTTTCCTCTTTCCCGGCAAGAAATGATCACCTATTGATTTAGGCAGCTATTAGTGACAGTTTTTGACAGTTTAGCACAACTTTGTTGTGGGATTTTTTTTTGTTTTATTTTGGAGGTTTTTCTTTTCTTTTTTTTTCTTTTTTTTTTCAGTGTGGTTTTGAACAGAAAAGTGACTTTAAAAATTGAATCTTGGTAGTACACATTCTCCATATGTCTTCTGAGTCATATCTGGATACTACACTAATGAAAACAAGCTCCAGTGTTGTCAGCACTGTAAAACACAAAGAGCCTTGAAAGGGGAGCTGCCCATCATCTGCCTGTTGTACCACCAGGTCTGCATTTTGGTTCTGCATCTGATTCCTCTGCTATTTCTGGAGATACTACAGAAACTGAGCATTGACAGTGCTCAACTTTTTATCAAAGGTGAACTTGCTGTGGGGGCAATTGTTTGGACTTCATTTTGATGGGGATCTTATTGCTTGATTAGAATCACAATAGCCAAATACAGCTTTTCTGGTCTGTACTTTTAGGTCAGAGTTGAATATTTCTTCCTTTCCTTCCTATGAAAACTGACTGAGGGACTCATCATACAACATTAATTTTGTGAAAAAGATTTCCTTTATTTAGTGACCTATTAGTCTTTGTTCTGCAATAAAATATTTACTGCTTGGTTCATTAAGAATAAAGCATGAGTATAAGAATTTTATTATGGTCCGTTAATTTTTTGTTCACTTGCAATTGCATATTATTTCTCAGTGCTTTGTCTCTCTTTTCACATTAAACTGTCATTAATTTTTTTAATTTCAGTTTTAGGTAAGTTGCAGTTTTCAGGGATGTTCCTTTTTCTCAATTAGAAATATAAGGGATTGCAGTTCTTCTGGGGAGTGATTTTTAAAAAAATTGACCTACTTTACATAAGCAAAATTATAGAAGCATTTCATCTTCTTGAGTATCCAACTCTTTAAACTGGTCACTAACAGAGAGGTGGCCTTCCACTGGGTGAAATTGCTGTGCAAAAGAAAAGGACAAATAAAGTAGGTAAAGGCACCTTTAATAGCTCTGAGAATGATGAAATTAGATAGATCCCTAGTGCTTTGTGGGTAGAAATATAAGACAAGTGAAGACAACTCGCTTTTCTTTAACAAGGCATTTAGGGAACCAGCTAAATTGCTGAGGGGTTCATATGAATAAATAAAGCATCTGTCCTTACTGATCTGTCACTTGTCAGATGCTTTAATTTGATGAAGAGGCCAATATTTGCTTATGGCCCTGCTCTCTGCTCAAATATAACTGGAGAGCAGGACTCAGCTCTGAAGTAAGGCACTAGAACTCAGCAATGGCAACGCACCAGCTAAGTGCCACCATGGAGCTGTGACAAATGACATTTCGATAGACACGTAGGAGCTATCTGATTACACTGCAAGGGCCATTAAATTTAACCTCAGATGCCCTAAATCTCAGTGTGGTAAGCTAACACACAGGCACAAATTCTCTCCTCCCAGGAGCCAGTGCCTTCTAGAGGATGAGAATGAAGTTGAAGGCATTTACTCTGGGATAGAGGAAATCTAAGTCCAGAGGAGTTTGGACAGAACTGGGAAACACTTTTAATATTTCCAATATAAATGGTTAAGTATTCAATGGCAATGCCTAAATGGTCCATCTCTAGTTTTCAGACAGTCAAATGAATGTCATGAGCTTATGACAGGAGCTGCTTCTTCAGACTACTTTGAACAGAGGCATAAATCCCATACCAGTTCATGCTGTTCAAATTAAACACATTTCACTGAAGCAAATATGCATTAAACCTATTTTTACTCTTTCAGAGGTTGTTTTGGTGTCAAATCATGTGATTTTTTTTTAACCTCAGATACCTCTTTGCAAGAAATACAGGCAATGTTGCTGTTTCTGTTAAATGCACAGTTTCAGGTGCTCCTGATAATAACAGACTTCAGCATTTTTTGTAGAAAAGTACTCGCATGATTTTGCTGAAACATACTGGTTTTGCTCCTCACAGAAATTCTCACATCTCAATGTTTCAGAAACAGCTGGACATTGTCAACATGGTCTGTACAGCCTCTACCTTCTGTAAGTAGGTAGGGTGATATATAGAGTTTCTTCTAGTGTCAGTCACTGGGATGGCAAGTGCTTCTCTGTGAAGTCTGTTTTATTTAGCTGACATAACAGGAGCTGATCTGTACGTAACTGTGCCAAGGAAGGATCATCTTGTCTGCACATTTCTTCCAGTCTCTGCCTTTGCTTCAGGACATTGAGGGCTGGTGATAATGCACTAGAAATTATATCTTGCCAAAAAAGCTTTGAAACCTTGCCCTATAAACCCTGCTTTTTTATTTTTTTTTTTTTTTTTTTTTTCTCTTCCAGTAATAGTTCCTCTGGAATTCCCCAGTAAAAAAACATACTCTTAACCTTCCTAGTGACATTTTAGTTGCACTTGACAATCACACAGTTCATAAGTGTTTTGGCTAATATTCTGGCCCAGCTGGCTATTTCTCTCCCTCTAGCGCACAAAGATTGATATCCACCCTGCTAGTCTCCCTCAGACAAAGCTGGTATTATCAGAAAGTCACCTATTTTTATTTTTTTTTACTGCCTTACTAAAGTGTCAGATTCAGAGATCCTCATGCTTTTTTTACATGCTGTAGGCCACTCTAGAAATAGTGAGGTTTTCATCAGTTTCTGAAGGCCTCAGGGCCATCCTGTCTTCTATTTGCAGCTTCCTCTACAGGTTTTAGGGTTTACCCTAAAATGATAAAAAATATGCTTTTTATGCTTGTACCTAGCAATCCACTACTGTTTGAAAAGACAGGCATTACTGTTTACTCTACTCTGTAAGGTACTGGTCAGGAAAATGTAATTCTGTTGGTTTTGACTTTCTGAAAGTTCAATGGTCTGTAGAATTCTCTGGCCCTCTTGTGTCTGTGCTTTCTTCCACACCATAAATATGTTAACATTGGGTGACAAGTTGGGATATCCATAGTTATCAAATATTTCTACAAGAATAGCTTTGGAGTAATTTACCCCAATGCTGTATTAACAGAAATTTTTGTGTAAGGAACAAGTCCCAAAAGCTTCACATGATTTCATATCAGAGAGGGAAGGGAAGGGAAGGGAAGGGAAGGGAAGGGAAGGGAAGGGAAGGGAAGGGAAGGGAAGGGAAGGGAAGGGAAGGGAAGGGAAGGGAAGGGAAGGGAAGGGAAGGGAAGGGAAGGGAAGGGAAGGGAAGGGAAGGGAAGGGAAGGGAAGGGAAGGGAAGGGAAGGGAAGGGAAGGGAAGGGAAGGGAAGGGAAGGGAAGGGAAGGGAAGGGAAGGGAAGGGAAGGGAAGGGAAGGGAAGGGAAGGGAAGGGAAGGGAAGGGAAGGGAAGGGAAGGGAAGGGAAGGGAGGGGAGGGGAAGGGAGGGGAAGGGAAGGGAGGGAGGGAGGGAGGGAGGGAGGGAGGGAGGGAGGGAGGGAGGGAGGGAGGGAGGGAGGGAGGGAGGGAAGGAGGGAAGGAGGGAAGGAGGGAAGGAGGGAAGGAGGGAAGGAGGGAAGGAGGAAAGGAGGAAAGGAGGAAAGGAGGAAAGGAGGAAAGGAGGAAAGGAGGAAAGGAGGAAAGGAGGAAAGAAAGAAAGAAAGAAAGAAAGAAAGAAAGAAAGAAAGAAAGAAAGAAGAAAGAAAGAAAGAAAGAAAGAAAGAAAGAAAGAAAGAAAGAAAGAAAGAAAGAAAGAAAGAAAGAAAGAAAGAAAGAAAGAAAGAAAGAAAGAAAGAAAGAAAGAAAGAAAGAAAGAAAGAAAGAAAGAAAGAAAGAAAGAAAGAAAGAAAGAAAGAAAGAAAGAAAGAAAGAAAGAAAGAAAGAAAGAAAGAAAGAAAGAAAGAAAGAAAGAAAGAAGAGGACCATTTTACTTTTGCATGGAAAGGACCAATACCATTCTTTGTGCTACAAGAAACATTTTCAGGCAATTTGCTACTCTACACAATTTTTAAATGGGTGCTGGAAAGGCCCCATCATTCTCTATTCCTTTCCCTCCTGATACAGATGAGCTGACTGTGCAGAATGACCTCAGGATTACTGTAGTCAGCAGTGAAACTCACAAAAGATTCATTTGTAGAATAAGTGACTCCCACTGGTCTCATATCACACAACAGCACAAAGCCCACCAGCTACTTCCCTTTACATGAGGAAAATGCTCTCCACTTGCAGTGATCTTCTCCCTGCTGAGAAATGAGATATGATCACTGCACCACTGCTGCATCACTCTCCAGTTTTTCGTCCTTCTTGACACTTTCAAGAGATCCGCATTCTTCAGACGTCCCCTTTACTTTTGTATCAGCGGCATTGCTGTGACACTACAGCTTAACAGACTGCAAACCCTCTGTCTGCTCTGGCCTCAACCAGCAGCCCCAGTGTGTTGTCTCCTCTTTAAACTGCCCTTTCCAGTTTTCCTGCTGAGCTTCTGAGGGCAACAGTGGCTTATTTTAGTTGGATTGGTGATGAAATTAATTGTGTACCGACTCTGACAGTAGAAGTACCAAGCCTGTTTCAAAGCTCCTGTGCTTGCCATGAAGTAGGAAACCTGCTTTCCAGGGTTCATCACACTTAGAGACACGAGTAATAGAGCCTGAGAAGGATGGCTCTGCATGCTCCTCCTTGGGTGCCTTTTGTTCAGCACACAACTGAAAAATGACCCTTCTTCTGTCATTTCCTACATTTTGCATTTCTAGCACATCTCTGATCAAGATAATTCTTTAAGTACTGCCTGATGTTTTGATCACGTGTGCTTGCTACACTTTTCTGTGTCCTTTCAGTAGCTGCAAATACTTTTGTAGTGTCTGTTTCAAATATCTTGTTAAATGGCCAACTTCCTGTTTCTTAGGATCATCTCAGTGGTGTTCCTTGAGTGCCAGTGGCATGTGACTAGAAAGCCATCCACCAATCCTTTTCAGAAAGAACAATTACCTGGTTAGTCTAAAATTTAATTACTTTCACAGTCACATCTTAGCAAGCACTTTGCACTATCTTTTTGTCTGTATTACCATCTTATAAAGCTTTATTGAGGCATCAAGCTAAAGCTAAGTTTCTTGGTACTTTCAAGGCTTTCATCTTTTCTTTTCTTTTTTTTTTTTCTTTCGCCCCTCCTTGATTAGGAAAGCTATGATTGGCAAACCAATATTTTCTTTCTACACTATTGCAAACTGATGGATCTTTATATCTAACTCTCAGTATAAAAAGTTGGTACTGCCTGTGAGAACTCCTTCTATTTTGGCTATTCTATAACTTCATCAGCATTTTAGTACTTCAGAGTACTAAGGCCAGACTTAGATTTTCATCTTTAGCAAAGTTAAGGTTGTTCATCTTGAAATCACACTGGAAAGCAAGTGAAAACAGGATGAAATGTGGCAAAAACATATTCTTTTTGTTCAGCCTGGCTCATATTTGTTGATCTCTAACTATCCATTTGGGATAAAATTTATATGAATGACACATTTCAATTATTTGTACTTCATCAGTTTAACTGAAAATGTTATTTTTAAACTATCACCTGTGATAAACAAATAATACTATTTACTTTCATTTAAATTTCCTAGTTACATACACTTTTTGATGCACTGAGTTAGTAAAACGTACAATTTGAAGCTCTTGGAGAAGTTACTAGGTAATTTTAGAGATAATACATGGCTGACTTAAGTGTTTATTGATTAGCTGCTTCATTCATATATTGAGGTTTGGGCATACAAACAGCAGTTTTTGGCAAGCTCTCTTAGACTGGCAACGATGGAAGGTGAGGGTAAGAAATCAGTGAGAGGAAGTGAAAGTGCAGTCTAAGGAACAGGTTGTTAGATATTGATAGAAAAAGATGTGTACAAATATAAGTATATTCATCAATTTACACAGAATTCAGACTTAGGTGCAGCCCTGAATCTGGCTCTTGAACAGGCTCCTTGCATGTCATATTCCTGCTCCTGGAATATGAGTCAAATGGATTTTTCTGTTCATCTACATGAGAAAAGGACAAAGCCCAGAACATAACACCCAGATGTAATGACTGCAGGAGCAATGGCCAGCAGAAATTCACAGGGGTACAACTTCCTCAGGTGCTCAGGTGTAATCTTGGGGCTGCTGAGCTCACTTGCCAGAGCTTCAGAGAAGAGGACTGCATGCTGCAATTGATGTGCTGTATGATCCAAAGCATATAGCCTATCTTCAGCAGGTCCAGCTTAAGGACTCTTACAAGGGTTAATAACATCTCTGTTCTTTAGAGGACATTGCAAAAGTTAATCCATTAAAGTTCATGATAGTGACTGAGATGATTGTGATGTAAATCAAATGAAAAGTTACTGAAGCAAAAGAACTCTGAGAGATATCCCTCTTTTAAAACAGTTTTTTTTGCTCCACTTCTTTTTTTATCCTTGCAGTGGAAGTCAACAGAGACATTAATTTTTCTGATATTTACAGATTTTTATTACACAGTATTTAGGCAATTTCTAAGAGGAAAGCAGTATTTATGCCTTTTTTTAAGGTCTTCCACATCTCTGGCCTGAGAAAGTTCAGCTTGGGCTCTTCTGTCAGAGACTAAGGTCTGTTTCATTCTGGAACACAACGCAACATGAAGAGTAATGGTACCACTCTCACACATACCAGTGAGACCTGATGAAATGTGGTGGGACTTCTTCTTTCATCTGGATCCTTCCAAACTAATTTTTTTTCCTTTAATCACCACAAATGCCTAAATTATTTGTGAGAAAAACTTCCTTGTTGATTTTTAATATTCTTATCTTTCTGTTGAGGCTTGAGAGATTTCAAAACACAGGGAGGACCTCTAACAAGGGCACATCTGATACATAAAAACAGCAAAGAAAACAAAGCAAACAGAAATTTGCATGAAAATAATGTTCTTCTGAAACAGCAGAGAAAAACATGCAGTGCCAGAGTTGTCTCCTACTCGTACAAAACATCAGTGCCCAGAGCCTCCGTTACAAATGATAATGGCAATATTAATGTGGGTCCTTATCTGAGACCTGCTGAAGTCAGTTAAAGGCCTTCCATTGATTGCAGGCAATATTAGATCAGGCCCTTTCAGGACGTATTTTGGTCAACTCTCGTCCAACCGTTATTTCACATAGGAGAAACGGGGTTTATCTCTCTTCTGCACTCTGGGCTTCTATCAGCAGAGTGACATCCAAGCGAGGGATCCAGGCACCAGAAAAGTCCAGGCTGTCCTGGTGGTGAAGTACAGAGGGTGTGGAAGTTTTTAAAGAGTCTCAACATGATGACACATAAGAGAGAAAGGGAGAGTGAAAATAAATCATAGAGCAAGACTGGAAGGCAAAGATGTAGAAAAGTATAAAAGCAGTTTTTTCTTCAGTTTTTCTACCAAAAATAGTCCAGTCGTGTTAAGACGTGAACAGGTGGGAAAGTACAGCTTTGCAGCTTTAAAATTGTACATTGTTTTTCATCTGTAACACAAAAGGGAGTTTGAAAAAAGTGAAAAACGTTCCAGCAGGTTTTGGAGCAGGAAGGAAATCATGCCAAATTATTGCTGATGTTCAGTCTTTACAGGTGTGCTTTCTTCTTCACCTTGATGGGAAATCCCCTCATTTAATCTCATACAATGTAGCAGAATGTCTGTAAGCAACTTCCTACCTGGTGTCCTTTTCTTCTGCTTTTCAAACCACAGTGAGGCAACAGGAATAAAGACCCTGCAGGTTATGGCATATGGAGAAATCATATCAGCTTGCACAGCATCTCTGGCAGTGGGGTTCTGGAGGGATGCTGGCAGCCCTGTGCAAGCAAACATTTAGCAGAGCAGGGGCCAGCTTCAGCTGTTTGCTATGGTTTGGTCTTCTTGCTCCCATACTTTCCCAATAAATTTGCTTTCCTCTTACAGGGTGTTGTATTTCAGTAGGGAAGTGTTGGCTGTAGGTGTGATGAGCATTTATTTTATATTATTTCAAAATAAAGATTCATGGGGAAAAAGACCTTTGAAACCGTATCCTATCATATCTTGTCACAATTATGCAAACAGAACTAGGTACTAATACCACTGTTGCATATTTTATTGTTCAAAACCCAAAATTACTAAAAATAAAAGGACAAGCATTATACCCAAATGTATAATTTCCTTAAGACCGTCAGATTCTTTTTAAATATGGAAAAATCAGAAGACACTGTTAAAATACAAGTATTTCACAAGATTTTATTTAATTTTTAAGTAGTTTGAATCTTATGACCATTATCTGTTTCCATATGCTGTTTTTCTCGTGGTATTTAATTTTTATTTAATTTGTATTTTAAGCATTTTAAAACTTCTGCATTAGTGCTACTATGATGTCTGTATTCTGTTAAACATTAGAGAGAAAAATAACATTTTGTGCTTCTGACATCATGTAGCAGAACCATTTCAATGTATAGTCTTTTGATACAGTTTCTTTGATGTCTTTCCAGAAACCTTTTGGAAGTTTGGTTTTTTGGGTTTTTTTTTAATGAAACATATTGCAATATTTTGACACTTTGCCCTAAATTTGGAAATGCAGTTTCTTCTTACCTGGCACTAAGCTGATCATCAGCACCATTCTCTTCTCAGTTTTCATGGAGTGCATATGATATTCTGGTCCATGCTCATTCCCACCCTGATTGTGGAGCCATTAAACCACCACTGGTTCCCTTCCCTGTGCCCTCACCCAACCACCTGGGACTGCAGCTGAGACATTTTTCCCTTTCCGTACGAGCACAGACTCTGGGTCCCTGATAAATATAGAGAGCTGGAAAAAAACAGGGCCACATCTTATTCCACATCTCTTTTAGTAAGATACTGTCTTTTTTCTTTTTTTTTTGTGATTTATTAGTACAAAAGACAGAATTGGAGATGAATACATCTTGTATTAATTTTGCAAACATAACGACAAGAAAATGTACACCTCAGAATATCTGATAATGATTCACGTATTCATTGCTACTTCTGTATGTGCAATGAAAACATAAAGAATGGCATTGTAACTTGGAAAATGTGAATTATTGAAGAGATTATTATAAATAGAGATAAATATTCCATTAATTTTATTTTTAATCATTATTGGTTTTCACTGGTTTTTGCACTCAATGAAGTGTTATAAATTAAATATTTTGACTATAGCAAATTAAGCAACAAGTTAGAACAAGCCTTGAGAAAAGAAGTTTATTCATTACTTTTGATCAATTTCCATATCTTTAGATTTTTAGTGTGATGAGAGGTATAATTAAACAATTTCCAACAAAGGCCTCATCCAAAACTTGTGAAAGGTAGTAGGTACCAGCACAATTTCATTAAAACTATTTGGCAAGTCTCCTTCATTAGAAGGAGCAAGATTTTGAGCATGGTAACTTGCCTGAGTTTTGAAAATTCAAGCTTTATGTTTTGAGATTAAAATTCCTGTTCATACAAGTATATCCTGTAAAAAGTAATGAATGGAAAGTAGGGTGGAAATCTTGAAGTGCTTGCTCAATTAAACAAGGAAAAAATAATGTGAAGAACTGATTTTTGTAATACTTTGGCAGGAAATTACAAAAATGGTTGATAATTTCAATCTTCCCATTCTGTATATTGATATACTAAACTGATGTTCAGATTAAATATTATAAAAATAATTTTTCACTGAAAGAGTGGTCAGGCACTGGAATAAATTGCCCAGGGAGATGGTGGAGTCACTATCTCTGCAAGCGTTCAAGGTGTCTGGATGTGGCACTTGGGGATACGGTATTGGGGTGATTATTGTGGTGCTGAGTTGATGGTTGAACTCGATGATCTTGAATGTCTCTTCCAACCTTGAGCATTCTGTGACTCCATAAACTGGCAGGCCATTCTATATTTACTATTGCAGCTTTTTCTCTCATAGCATTAGCCAAAACCTCAAGGCCTAAAATAAATCTTGTCACATACTGAAAGCAAAGTGTATTTCAGAATATAACAGAATACTTCAGTTTGAAAAAAAAAAACCCAAATATTTAACTTGTCCTGCTGATTTGTGATGAAATGAAGTGCTGGGATCTCAGAGCTGCTCAGGGTGTGACACTGAGTTGCACATTGGTGGCCGCTTTCTGCAGTCACTTGCATGGCTTGCCAGTCCTTTGTCTTGAAGTCAGTGGAAATTTTGCCATTGAGTAAAATAGGCTGTCAGCTTAGACTTTCATTTTCTTTTGGATAAATATCTTTCCCAGCATTTCTCTTCACCTCACCACCAACTTTTTTCCTCTTGCATACTATCTCTTATTTTATATGGCTGCAGCCATTTCATCACTGTGGGCTCAGTCCAGCTGGTTATATGCCACATGGACTGCTTGTGATTAAAGCGTCTCCATTTCAGGGAGAGCTGCCTAACTGCAGTGCCTCTCACAGCCCCTTCTCTCTGTGATCAAAATCATTGTGATTTCGAGCTGACTCTGAGCAGCCAGGAGGAAGGAGAAAAGAGGAAGGACGTCGGTGCGGTTATGGTGTTAGCCAGAGCCTCTGGGGATGAAGGTGTATTTCCCTGTTCTGCCACAAATGGCTGTCGTGGCTTCAGGCAAATGACTCAAACTACTACACAGGTCCCTAAAATGTTGCTTAGGCAGCAGAATAATGCTTTTAAAGGCACAGTCCTGAAACCACTGATGGTCACATTGGGCCATCAACACCAACACGCCATGCAGCACATCCATGCCTGTTGGGCTGCCCTGCTTGCTCATGGAGATGCAGGAGTGGGAATTAAGAGCAGAGATGCTCCATGGCATCCTCGTTGTACCTTACCTCCCAGGGCTCTGCAGCACAGATCCCCACCAGAAGGGAGGATTTCATACTCAGTCTAATTTGGGTATTGCTTGAGTAAAAATTTCATTAAAAATACATAAATAAATTCTCTCTTGGAACAAAAAAATATTAGGTCAAACCCTCTGCTTAGTTAAATACATATAATAACCAAGATCCTGGGAATTTTCTTCCTCTATCTTTGTAGAAGAGTCGGAGAACCTCTTATTTTGCCCCAATTTCCTTTACTAAAAGGCAGACAAATATTGTCCTCTATTATTTTAACAAAACGGGTTGGGAAGGATGGGAGTTCAACAACCTGTTTTCAGTGTCTTACAGACTTTTACATTTCCCTATTTTTTCTTAAGTGAACTCTTCCCCACACCTACTTTCTCACAGGTGTGAGAAACTGATGTACATTTGACCTCCTTTCTCCCCTCTGTTTGCACTCCACCACTGTCAGGTGATTAGTCTAACTTCTCCAAAACTGTCTTTCTGTCTATATTGTTAAAATCTTTGATTTTCATATCCTGACTCTGCTGGTGGTAACTTGAAAAAAAAATTAAAATACAGACTTTCTCTCATTAAGTAAAAGGATGCATTTCAAGCCATGTTAATTAATCTTTGACAAAATCTTAAGGAAGACCAGACAACTTGAAGTTTTTAAGCCCCATTTGCCAGTGAGGAGGGGTGAACAATTTTACGAGAGCTGGAAAAACGCACCAAAAAAAGAGTTAAAAAAATTTTGAGTTTTTAGATCTTGTGCAATCAGTCTTTGAAAGAGATGAAAACTGGAGTGGAAATCTAGAATAATTCAATGTCTGGTATCCAAGGGACAATGATTTTTCAGAAAGTTTGAGAAAATTAAAAAAAACTAGGTACAGTTTCAACATACTAGTCAAAATGAGTACAGTATATTCCTTGGGCACACCTTGACTACATGAGAAAGATTAAAGATTGGGTTTTCTCCTTGGTTTCAGGATTGTATCATGATGTACTGGGTCAGGAATGAAATGGATCAAAACCAACTCTCAGTTTGTTTTTCCCTTCTTCATTTTAGAGAAGACAAGGCCTGTATATGGAGCACATACCAGGTGCATAAAAAGTGATGTATAGTTTCGGTATGAAAACTATCACCTCTGTGCCTCAGAATCCTGTAACATATGCATCACTTCATCTGGTGTATGTTATGATTGCCACTCTCAGGAGCATGACAGCACGAGAGTAATACAAGCTGACTGTGTCCTTCAGTCAGTTTTGGATTGGGCCCTTGGTTGTCCTTTCGGAATTGAACACTGCCTCACTCAAAATCCTTGTACAAGCCACTTAGGGAAATCTTTTCTAAAAAGTCCCCCACATTTTGAGTTCTTCTTTTTCTTTTTAATGTACCCTAAATTAGACACCTGCTGGTAAGTCTTTAAAGCCAGACAACCGTAAACAGAGGCATGCAAAGTCAGTGAATACTTTTGAGTCCCTTCAGCCTGACCTCTGTATGGCTGAATAGTTTCTGGTGTGATTTGGGAGGCCCAGATGAGATATATTAGGGGTAAATTGTGAAGTTTATGTTTGTATGTATAAAATTTGTTAAGTTTGGGGTTTTTTGGGGTTTTTTTGGGGGGGAGGGGGGTGGGTGTTTGTTTGGGTTTTTTTTTTGTTTGTTTTTTCCCCCCAAAAAACTGATCAAGATCTTCATACTGTAAAGACTAAAGGTAAGTCCTCAGTCTACTTGCATACCTGTCTATGCAATATGGCCTGCTTGATGAGATGTATCTCTCAAAGAAAGATGAAAGCAATGTGTATTCCATAACTTTAGGCACTTAAGACTGAGCTGAACCTCTTCCTCCAGTGTTATTGCCAACAAGAAGACATGATTTGCAACTTAGTTCAAAAATGCAAAGGAAGGGATGAGGAGAAAACACATCTGGTGGTTTTTTACCGCTAAACTTATCTCTGTCACAAGGAATTAAAAAGATAATCAATAAACAGAACACTGAAAACTGAGAAATTCACAATAAAAAACAATGTGACTCACGAAAGGTATGATCTTACTTTCCCTTATTGGTAAAAATGAATCACAACTGTGTGTGAGAGCTAAGTGAAAAGATCAACTGTAAATACTGCTTTCTTTTTCCTACCTTTTATCCTGTTCTTGTACCTATGAAAAAGGTTGCTATAAAAAAGAAGTTATATTTTCTGAAGCAATATTCACAAAGCAGAGTCTTCACAACACTCAGACAGCCAACCTGGAAATTAACGTAGGTTCACTCATTTTCTTTAGTTGCCCAAGCTTTTGGTCAAAGTGAATGAGACCAGTTTTTAAGGTTCAGCTCATCTGCAATTGGACTTAAGGCCAGTGGTTTTGCTTTTTTGGGAAACTCCTGTACTCAGCTAAGATAGGAGGTGGTGTTTTGTCTCAGCAGGCTTTTGAATCTTTGATTCTGAAACCTCGTGCTTGCAATTTTAGTTTGGTATGTTTGCATAATTTTTATGTTTGATCAAACCTTCTTGTGTCTTAGTGCCTATGAATAATCTTGGCCTTTTTTCTGGGCAGTCTACAATTGAAAAATAAAGAGAAGAAGTAAGGGTGATTTGATTTTGAAGTTAACAAAAAGTATAAGTATGATTCAGTAACTAAAAGAAGTCCTGCCCCTAAACTTGACCTTAGTGGTTATTGGCCTTCAATATAAAATCCTGAGTGTATGATATATATCAATGTTCAGTAAAAACAAAAGTTAACCCAGTTCTATTGAATAATTGATTTTTTTATAATGAAAGATGTCTTATAAACCAGAAATGTATACATATATTTTATTTTTTTTTTAATTCTTATAAACTCCCATAATGCTCTCATGAAAAATAGTCACAAAACACAGATGGATATATTAATATTTGAACAGGTAGAGCCAGATCCATCATCTATTATAAATCAGACAAACTTAATTTTTCCAAGTAGTGGTGCAGCCAGTTTTCCTTCACTGAGGATCAGTGCTACTGTAAATTAATGATGAAAGTGGGGAGCTACTTCCAGAAGACTACTGCCACTAAAGTAAAAACAATTGCAGTTGTAAGATTATCATTCAACCTGATCTTTAAATACTTCAATCATTCTTCTAGGGAACTGAGTAAAGTCTTCCAGAATCTGTCCAAAAGGCTTTTATCACCCATCTACATACCACTACCATTTGTATTATCTGAAGTGGTCTTTGAGTCAAATCCATAGGTCCATTTATCAACTTCACAATACCATATGCCTCTTCAAAACTACCCAGCACAAGCAATATCCTTCCACCTCTCATTTAACAGGAGAACCAGAATGGATCCCAGGCTTAGCAAGACGGTTGAGAAGCAGAATACATCTAGAATGCAATATAGATGTGACTAGAATGCTTTTAGGGGCCCATAATCATGAAGGGGCACAGGTGGTGAAGGCACCGTCAGAAATGTCCCCAGCTCAGAATAAACCAGCATTTCCCTTTTTTCCCTAGCCATGTAATATGTCATCTCTCTGCTGCAGCGGGCAATTTCTACTGTACTGTCCGAGTCACTAAGGAAACATGAAATACAACTGGATTCAGTCGACCCAAGGCAGAATCACATCCACTTGAGATACTGTTTTTGTTTGGTGGGAAGTCACTGATAAGCAGATTTGAAACTAATTCAGCCAACCTTATCTACCTGATGGTGACCACATCAAGATTCTGCTTCTCTCCAGGAACACCACGTGGACAATGACAAACATTTACTGTGGTAGAAATGCAGCCTTCTGCTTCTTCCTTCTGTGCTTCTTATGTCTATTACCTGTCAAAGAAATTAATTAGTTTGGTGTGAAGTGAGCTGTTCTTGACACACCCTTGTTGCTTTTTTTTATCACTTTATTATCTTTAAGGCTGTTGACATGGCTTGTTCAGTAATTCATTACAGTATTTTTATAGACTGGTTAGTTTATGATGCTCGGCATCTTCACATCTTTCCTTTTCCCTTTGTAAAGACTTCTGCCTTTCCTCACTTAATAGGGCTCCCTTTGTCCTCCCCAGGTTCCCACATGCAACCACTAATATTTGGGAAATATTGGTTAGTTCCAAAATCAGCTAGTTTGGCTACATCAAACTTTTTCTTGTTTTGTCTAGGATAAATTTCATCTATCTCTGTGGGCTAAAACATTAATTTAAATTTGTTCTTTAACCTGCTTTTTCCGTATTCTGTCTGGTACCATTCTGTCCTTCTGAAAATATATTTTTTTCCATGTGTCTGATTGCAATGTATCTTTCATGTTTGTGTGTATGTCAAGCCATGCTTGTTTGTTTCCTACACTATGTAATGGATTTATACCTTGTTTTGCTCCTCCTTCTAATACATTAATAAGTACTTTTTTCCTTGAATTTTATGCCTCATGATAATTTAAATATATTTTGCATCTGAGATTTTTCTAATTTTTCTCCACTTGATCATACTTGGAAATAACGCTTATGAAATAGTATTCCTTTAAAGAGTGCTTGTTGTAGAAGTAGAAATCCTAATGTAAAGGCCAGGAAATACAAGTTTAAGTGCTTAGTTTGCAAAATAAAGTTCCCAAAGAATGAGAAAAAGCAACTGGGAAACAGACAGCAGTTGTTGTACAAAAAGAAAATTACTCCTTCCTTTCACTCAAAGCTTAAAACCAGTAGCTGCATATTATATGACACTATGAACTAACTCAAATACATTGGATAAAATATTTGTAATATCAGGAAAATATGGAAAAACATAACTGATGTTATTAGGAAAAGAGTGTCACAATTATATAAATATTTTATTTTTAATATAATAATAAAAAATATAATTGTTTCCTATAGAAGATTATATTTTAACTTTGACATACAAGTGCTGTAGCTGTATCATGAGATATGTTGTGCTAATCATGTAACTGACCTAAAATCTTTGAAAAGTGTCATATGTACTTCTCAAACAGCTTCTGTGAGTACACATTGTCCCTTGTATGGTCATGTATCTTTCTCTATTCTGTTTAGAAGCCTTGGCTTTTATAAAGAGTCTGTGTTTTCTTTTAAAAGCTGCTGTGATATGCCTTTGAGCATGTTTCATTTGCTGTTTTGACTGGCTTGGCTTTTCACTTCAACAATTCAGCTGAATTACAAGTCTTGCATTAATTTTAATTAATCCTTTTGATAACATTAATAACAAAGAAGTCAGTCTTATCGGGGGTAAGAATCAAGAAGGATTAAGAAGCTGAAGCATGAGGGACAGAATAGAACATGAATCAGGTCTGCCAGGTGGAAAATGAAATGATGAAGAGAGAAGAGTAGGGGGTAGCTCATGAAATAGAGAAGAATGAGATTGGTGAGTTGAGAGTTCACAAACTATCAGACTTGCCTTCAGACATCCCAGCCTTTTCTGAGAGGCACAGTGAGCACAGGCCCTGCAGTTCTGGTATTGATGACACAGAGAAAGGTGGCTGTCCATGTTCCTGTACTGCATGAAACAGGGAGCAGGGCCCACGTGCTGGCTGTGGAGAGATCCCATGCCATGAGCCTGTGCTGGGCTGGAATGCCAAGTGCTCAGGGGTGCCTGCAGTGAAAGGAGAGGAGATACATGACCTAGCTCCAAGCCCTTTCCCACCCATTCCATGGGGCAGTGGTGCTCCAGATGAAGGAAAAGATGCTCCATCTCCCACCTGTCACCATATCCTCTGAATGTTCTCTGGAGATACATGCTGACCTTCTTGCTGCATGGAAATTTTTTTTAAGTGGCCTGGTAGAAATAAAAGAGTTGGCTGAAGTAGATGGGTCTCATACAACCAAGAGCAAAGATTAGCTATGAATTTCTGGGTGCTGTTCTGGCCACATTAGCTTGAAATAGAGACTGAATTTTTAGCATGTTATTATTTGTAACAGAATTTTCAAAACACTGAAGGACAGTTAGTGACTAGTCCCCAGTGAACATCAGCGAGGACTAGACACTCAACTCTCAGCTGCACCTCCCTTCTGCATCACATACAGGGCTGACAGAAGGCTAAATCAGGGAAGAGGTAGACTAAGGAGTGTTGGTGGGGTGAGTAGGAATAAGAAAGGGAGAACTGCAACAGCAGAACATACCCAGGTCTTTAGGTAAAAGGACTATTATACTGACAGGGGTTGGCAATCAGCAATGGAAGTATGGATGCAGGACAGCACTTCTGTGTGATTCTGAGAATAAAAGTAATTTTTTTAACAAAAGAGTATTTAATGTAATTGCAGGTTTCATGTGTTGAAATCAGTTGTTGCTTCATTTGAGTGTTTGCAGGGTGGCTGGTCAATTTGCAGATATATAGATATATAGTTGTATACATATATATAGATATATAGATATATATATAACTCTATATCTATATCTATATCTATATCTATATCTATATCTATAACTCCTTGGGAATCCAAGTAGCTTTTCTCTGACTTCTAGTGTTATGTTTAAAATAGCACGATGGTTGTTACTATAATACAGCTTTATCATGTGCACTATTTAAGTCTGCCAAAATAAATGGGGATGTAAAGGAAAGAGAGGGATGGTGGCTGACTGAGTAATGTTCAAACTGTCAAATTTCTCATGAACAAATTAGCTGATCCTAATCTAGTTGACATTGGGAAACCATCCAGGATTTTTTTTTATTATTTAGGGTTTTTGATATGACTTCTTATTGGAACTGAAACCACTGCTTCCTTGGCTCTGATTACATCCTTCCTCACCACAGAGTGCTTGGTATGGCAAGCAGAGAGAAGTCTTATGCATCCTGCCTGTGCATCAAGACAAAGGAGGAATAGGATAAGAGGAACAGGATAAGAAAAAACTCTTTGGTGAAGGCAGCCTGGAGAAGAAAGCCTATGGTAGGCTGATGCAGATGTGAGAATGCTCAAGCTTTGCAAGCAGCTTAGGCTAGACCTGGGCCATTCCATCATATAAAAACAGTCACAGATTTGCAATGATCCTACTGAAACTGGACCTTTCCTTTCCCATCTACTTGGAATAATTATGTGCTCTTATATTGTCCTTGAACATCTTGGAATCAAAAACCTGACAACAAATGCACAGAAGATAAGTTCTGTTGTAAAAAAGACTTCTGTTGTTATGTGGGTGAGCTGTGCCAGTTTTAAATTGTCATGGGAAATCTCTGGATGTGCATATGATATGCTTAAATGTGGTGCTTGGGAGAGCTCTTCAGAAGTCTGTTCTTCAAGTTTTGTTCCTGTTCCAGTTCCAGCAGGCTGGTTCACCAGCTCAGCTTTCTGGTTGAAGAATGAACAATTTGTTACTTAAATACCTTTGGGTTACAGATTAAAAGTGAGGTTTGGCTAAGTATCAGTGCGTGGTTGCTAGATGCTGGGGAACTAAAAGACGACAACCAGAGGGAAAAGAAGGAAGCTCATGTCTTCTGTTCGGAAACAAAGACAGAGAAAAAAGAAAACCCTTAAAAGGGGAAAATTAAGAGTTACAGCAACCACATATTAGAGCTAATTGCCCGGACACTTTACGAAATTTGATTTCAGTGTGGGGGAACTTAATTTGCTCTTGGCAACAGGGTAGAATGCTTAATTCAACTTAACAAAAATACGTTTTTTGAAAGAGGAAACAAGACTGACAGAATTTTGGCATGTCAACAAAAAGCAAGAATACAAAAAGAAAAGGATTAGTGAAAAGAAGATCAAGAAAGGATCAAAAATATATTGGCTAGAGTCCAGGAAACATTTGTTACATTTTATAAGCAAAGCTATTCTTCCAAAGTGTGTAGAACAGAGGAACTAGCTGATCTTTACCTAAAGCGATATTGGCCACCCTGTGTGCTAATGAACAGATGTCCCCATAGGAATCAGGAAAGCGTTGATCTCCCTACGGTAACTGAAATGGCATAAACTGCCAGGTCTACCTGCATTTTCCTAAATGGGAAATTCAGTAGGGACTTGGACATTTTGACTGATCTATAAGTAAACAACATGTTTAGCATAATGTTTAGCCCATATGTTTAGCATAATATAATAAAATATTTGACATTTAGTAAAAGCTTTCTTGCTTTTTACTTCTATTTCTTGCAACATAAGGACCTGAGCCACTCCATAAAATGGTCAGCCTAATAGAAGGAGAATATTTTTTCCATGTGATGTTCAAGTGTACTGTGGCAAAACCAGTGCTGCAGGACAGCAAGAAAGTCAAAATATAGATGAATAGTTAATATAGTTACATCAACACAGGATGTATTCATCAGGAGGTTTCAAATTGAGAGACCCCTCATCTGCTAGTGGCCAATGCAGGCATTGAATACTGAGCTAGATCAGTCTTAGGTCTCACCCACAACAAATATTTTTGCAGCCTACTCTTGGACTCCTAAGACCTGATTTTGTATTTGCCATGTTTTTCTAATAAACTTGGGAAAAATTTGCTCTTAGCTGCTATTTCCAGGAGAGGGTTGTTAACTAAATAAATAAGCATTCTGTTATGAAGTCAAACAGATTAGCTCAAGACAGGCTCAGATTTGTTCAGTTAATAGTTAGCCTCTTCAATATTACACTGAAAGGGTCTAGGAGTGTTCACAGAGTCATCAATAATACACACCACAAATAACCCCAAACCTGATGTTTTTTTTTCAGGTGCTTGCAATCACTGATGTATGCCTTGAAGTAGAATAAAAACTCAGAGCAGAATTACTAGAAGAATTGTCTGACTGTTGGTGCTGTCCACCCAAAATTTTTATGTTACCTGTGCATAATAAGATACAGAATGAACAGAGTAAAAAAATTCTTCCTGTGGTATAAACTAGGAAGGGTATAATTTATTTTATTCAAATAATTTCTCTGCCAAGCAGATTAAACTTGAATGACTTTCTAAAACTATTCAAAGCTATTTCAAGATTTATGTCAATTTTCAAAAGTGTTGCCTGCAAATTTTTCTGCATACCTTGATACTGCTAGAATACATTTTTACCTTGCCTAAATTCAGATCAGCTGGGGAAAAAACATTTAGGACCCAAGACTGTGGGAACTGTCAAGAGGACTAGTAATTGTAGGCCAGAGTCTTTCACTGCTAAATTGTGTCCACATAGACAATGTTAAATATGTCAAATTACTTTGATTTAGCTAAACTCAAACAACCCACAACTGTCTCTTTCTGATATGGAAAAACTTTTTTTTGTGTTTTCAGTTTGTATTACCTCATTTGGAAAGGGATTCATGCTTGACTGGGAAGAACCTTCTCATACCTGACAGAAAGTTCAAGCTATTTTTATCTGAGCAGTGATACTGGTGTAAGTGACTGACTCAACCTTCCTGTGTAAGTAAGGCAGGAATCACAACTCAAAGGCCATGGAAGTAACCAAGAGTCATAATCTGGTGGCATTCTGCTAGCGTGGGTTCCGTTCCCTTGGTCCAGTTCCTGGGAGATGACCATCACCACCAGAATTCCAAGTACTTGGATCAAGTAGAGAGTCTGAGATAGAGCAGTCAATTCTCTGCACTAGAAATACCCTTCCAAGATACGAGGAGCAAGTAATGTAAGCAATCTTACCCACTAGAGCCCACTGGTATGGCTGTTTGAGGCTTAAAAAGAAAAAGAAAACTAAATCACAGGTTTTTGATATGAAAAGTTACTCAAACTATTTTTTCACAAGAGAAAAAAAAAAAAGGTTTTGAAACAACTATAGATTGTTATGGCTGTTATTAGAGTTTTAAAAATGGCAGTGAATCATCAGAAGTCACTTGCAGTGACTCATACTGTGGTCAGAGCTTTCATATGTCAAACAGGTATTTTTCTCAAAGAATACCTTTTCGTGTTTCTTTGTTTATATTCAGTTATTCAGGATATGTCTTTGTCTTTAGTCTTCCCCACGAGTCCATACTGTGAGCCAGTCTGCCAGACCAGCTAATTGTGCTACATTATGTTCTCTACCCCTCCTGGTTCAGCCAAGCTGAGCTTTGGATAGGCAAAGTCAGCTCAGCTGGCCTTTGGACTACAGTGTGTAGGTACACCAGAAGAACTCTCTTGCTGATTGCTATGGGATGGGTTGTGTGGGCTGCTGCCCAAGCGCTGAGGGCAGCTCCTCTGCCTCCTGCAATCTGGCCCTGCATCCAGTGCCCACTGAAGCCCACTCATGTTTGACTGCACTGGACATGGCACCTGGATACTCCTTTAGAATGCAGCAACCATGCTGTTCTTTGACAGGGCCCTCAATAACATCATCAGGATGATTTGAGTCGTCTGGAGTGATGCTAAGACACTTTTAGGAAGAAGGACGCAGTTGTGCTCCAGACTTCCTTCTTAGCTCCTGCCTTTACTCATCACCTGTGCAATGGCAGCTCTTAGAGATTCAACAGCAACTAGGTGGGTAGGATTTAATTTTCCTGTAATGCACTATTCACCATGGTACCATACTACCTTCAGGATATACACCTAAACCCACCCCGTTTTCAATAACACCTGTTAATTATTCAGTAGAATTTTTTATTTTGACTGTACTCAGTCTCTGGGGAAAAATCTTGCTGCTGATTTTAAACATAACTTTCCATTTGTCTTGAGTTTTAGCATTCTTTTCTGTATTGCATATAACATGCCTGTCTTTGGAATTTTTCATTATTTTTACTATTAATGAAGAATTGTACCGAATTAATATGATATATTAATGTTATTCCTTACAAACACATTTGGAAGATGTGATTATATATAATGAAAGGAACAGAGTTTCTCTGAGTACTTCCTTAGAAATTAAAACCTTTTAAAAAGTGTTTGTACAAATTTTTAAAGAAATTCATTACTGGTTAATTTTAATGGTGTTCATAGTATGGAGTCATGGAGAAGACTAAAGACAAAGAAATATCCTGAATAACTGAATATAAACCAAGAAACACAAGAAGGTATTCTTTGAGAAAAATACCTGTTTAACATATGAAAAAACTCTGACCACAGGTAATGACTTCTTTTTAGAGGAATTTATTGCTGGTTTGGTGTTTTGGGGAGGAATATTCTTTATCTGTGCAATGCAGACTTTTACGTAGGAGGCCTGATCCTTTATAAAGGTTCAATTTAAAATCAAAAAAAATAAAGCAGTAATGCAGTTTTCCAGCAGTTGGCCCCACACCTCTCCCTCCTGGCATTTTTGGAGAAATCAAGGATTTGCCACAGGTGGAGCAAGTGTGTCTTGGAAATGGCTCCTGGGGCATCCCAGTGTTCCAGCTGGGCACAGGAATCGGGAGTGCTGGCTAATCTACAGCAGTGACCAGGCTGACTCCCATGGCCCTTGCTAAAGCTCACTTACAGTTCTGTCCTTTGTTCAACTCCCCAAAGCTTGCATAGAGTAGCACTTGAAGAAGTGGCTGGACTTGAGGAAGCAGTAATTTTGAGACTCCTCTTCTGGTATGGTAGGAAAAAAACTGTGGAGGCTTGTAACGGTGTGGTCTATGGATGTGTTATCTCTGTTCTGGTGTTTGACAGGCTTTTGATGCCATGATGACTCATAAAAAAAAAGTGTTGGCAGAGAAGCCACGATGGGCCATGTGCCCCACTGGTGATAGCAATGAAAAAACAATGTCTTGGACTAAAAGTTTGTCTCAGCCTTTGTTTCAGAAGATACCTTTTGTTATTGCTCTTTGCTTTGAAACATATATTCATACAATTAATTATGCTCAAATTTGGTCTTGTACTAATATATTAAAATACTTCTGTGACAGTTTTCTTTTTTAATTGGACTTGAAATTTTTGCCAGTAGTCCAAAGAAAACTAATAATGCTAATCAAACTGAAATGATAATCAAATTTGCTGTGTGCCTGTATTACAAGTGCTGTAATTGTACATTGTATTTGTTTATTCAAGTAAACATTTGAATGTTTAGAACTGATGCATATACATATCAACATATTCCTTAGCTATTTTGAACACTTACTTAATTACATTTAAAGATGCATTTGGGGTATTTATTCATGCATATGCTTATTTAATAGCTTACTGCATGTTGAATATTTCTGATTGCAGGGAGTTTTTGTATTTGTAATTAATAGGTAGCTCCATACGCAAAGGAATTGATGGCTTCCTGCAGATTTGAATCTTGTGCCTTAGCCTTTTTGACCTGTCTCAACAATAATTTTTTCATGGCTGACCTGTGAGGATTAATGTACTCTGTGGTCAGCCAGTATGTGTAGCTTCATTGGACAACAAAGCAAATATTTATTGGAACTGCTGAATTCTTCTTCCTTTTGCTCTTCTGCAGTATTAATGTATGATGGTATTCCACTAAGGAGTTCAATTCCAAGAAGCACTTAGGATCATAATTATCTTTGAGATACTTGCCACATTTTGAAATGTCTAGAAACTGGCTAGTGAAGTCAGAAGGTATGGGGCAGGAGACATGCAAAAGAAGAGATAGACCTCTGGACACAATCAAATGCTTATCACCTTAGGAATTCAAGATAAAAAAAGAAGAGTAAAATTTATGATATTTCACTTACAGTATCTACTGTAACTTTTCAACTGCTCCAGGACAGAGTTTGTCCCAGATCTATGGTTACCCTGGAATCCATGGCCTGAAACTGGGTTCAACTAAAAAAGCAACAACTATAACAACGAAGTGTTGTATGGCTTTACTGTTGCAAACAAAACCTTCCAAATAAAGAGCAGTAAATCAAAGATTTTTTTCCTTCTTGGTCCTAGAGAAAGCCTGATGTAACAGAGCAGGGAATCTTATAGTCACGTGATGATATGGGCTACAAATACATTACTCTCACACAGTAGCTCCCCTAATCTAGCCAGAATAATCTATAATTCTCTTTGCTTGCCCTGTTTTTACCTTTAAAAACTTTTCAAACCTTCTGGTACTTTTGTCTCCTTGGCCTAACTTTAGTTTTTTTTTCACTTTTTTTCTTGTTTCTAGTATTCAATTCTCTTACCACCTGTTGACTGTCTCATTTCCCACAGTTTGTGTCATCATGTGATAACACCAGCTGAAGGGCTGCTTCTAAAACAACAACCACAAAGGCAGACTGTGGTTTTGAGAAAGGCACACTTTGCAGAAGGTGACATCCAACACTATCATGATGCCACCTGCATCTATATTTGAAGTAGTCTCAAAAGTAATATGAATCATGTCTGACTTTGTGTAAGTGTCAGAGGTCCAGTGTAGAAATTTGAAAAGAAAATTAGCTGCTTTTATAAAGAAGTTGAAGCACTGACATCAATTACCTCCACCTGGATATTCTGAGGCCCTAACCATATCATCACATACCATGACTCCTAATTCTTAGCTCTTTCCTAAATAAAACATCCCCAATCTCTGTACCACATTCCCATCCTACCTTGTGATCCCAGTAGCAGCTGTACCCACAGAAGGTCTTTTTGCTTGGAGTTGCCTCTTATTCAAGTAGAGTGAACATCTTTCCTAAGACTTCATTCCCTGCCTTCAGACATATTGAGTGAAGAGACACCTGCTACCTGCCTGAGCAGAAAACTCACCACCCTTAGGGAAGACTTATGATTGGGCAGCAATAGTCAAAAACTTCCTCTTTCCTCCCCAAACAGCCAGACAAAACTAGGATGGTATCAGTAGGTGTCTTTCAATGTTCAATTACTTCAGCTAGAAGGGCTGGATCTTTCACATCACTGCTTTCTCCTAGAGGATAGGATACCTTTTGAAAGAAAGGTACTGCCAGAAAGGCTGCCAAGCCATGAAAAATACTAAAAAACCAAACCCAACCAAAAGATGCATGATGCCTATTTAAAAAATGCTTTCTATTATCCCCTCATATTAATGGGAACAATGGCCTCCTCTGCCTACCTGAACATGTGAAGAAATTCAATGCCATAAAAATTAACACTATACTTGAATCCATACTGAACAGGCACCTATGTAGAAGGCTTTGATATGCCACCTCCCACCTCATAGTTCAGAAACAAGTTTGATTCTAAGACAGCTTCAGAAAACAACTGTATAGAGTTGTGACCAGAATAATTCAGATCAAAATAATTAATTCTCCTGTAAATGCTCAGGATTTTCAATTCTCAAAATGCTGCTTTGTCATATTATTACAATTACAGTGATCCCATGCTCAATTACACCAGTTGTGAATGTTTCCTCAGATGTTACTTTCCCTGGGATAGACAACACCTGTCCTTTTCCTCAGGAAGGACAGTCAGCCTAGCTAGTTGCTAGCCTGCTTTTAAGGACAGCTACCACACCCCATTTTACTTGGGAGATTAAACAGGAAACAAAATATGCGAGAATTGGGATGCAGGTTGAAAATGTGAGAATACACATCTTTGAGATCCTGAGGCTATGGTATATGTGCTATGTTTATTAGAGACTCAGTAGTCAAGACAAATAAATGGGAGGAGTGGAGTATGTGGACAGGGAGTGTTACACAAATGGCAGAGAAGTAAACTGTAGATGAAGAAATCTAAGAGAGTGGCTGCAAGCTTAGATAAAGGTCATGGAGTTTTTCTTACACATGCAAGTCAAACAAGGTCAGAGCTCACACTCATGCACCCTTCTGCAGTTTCTGGTACTTCTACAGTTTTAGCACACTTTGATCCTTGGCAACTAGCCCTACTATCCCAGAAAATGTATGGGTATCACTAAGTGGACAGCATGATATACAAACCTTGTCATTAATTCTGGATAAAATAAATCTGGTTGGGATGGGGTGGTGGGGATTTTTTGGATCTTGATTCAAGCCATGTCATGTGTTTTCCAGGCCAATGCAGAGGTTCAAGTCTGGTTTACCTATAAATGTAGTCGAAAAGACCTGCCATAGAAAGGGAGCCAGAACAGTGGTCAGGGACTGTTCGTTGCAGGCTTTTTCTGTCTTTCAAGCATTTACTCAAGAGATCAGGATAAAACAGTACATCTAAAAGCCATGAATCAATTCAAATAAGAACTTCAGCTAGTTTATATAGGTTATGTGATAACATTAGACACTCCTTGATTTATAATCTTTAAAATTATCTGTATTCCTGGAAAAGAAAGAGAAGAATGTTTGTCAGAAAGGAACAATTAACTCGCACAGAAACCAGGTAAATAATTTGTGTGAAGATGAAACCCGTCTCAAAGGTAGTTAGTTCCATTATTACTGAATGCTGGAACTAAGTTATAAATCAACAGAAACTTGTGTGTGGGTTATAAATGATCATAAAGTATTGTCTTCCAGCTCTCACTGCTGATACCAGGAAAAGCCTTACAGTCTTCTCTGGCTGTTGAAAGAAGCACAATGAAGTGCAGTATTTCTAGTTAAACAAATCACATTTTTTTTTGGTAATTACTTCTTGTCTTTTGCACACAGGCCAGAGGTTTCATTCACCTTCTTGTAAAAGTTTTCTTGTCTTTGCAGAGATCAATATTTCCTTTTGGGATTTTTTAAGGGGAGACATTTTGATTTTCGGAACCAGGTGGGATTTTGAGAGCAGAGATGGAAATACTGAAGTCAATTCATTTTTGTTTCTTAGTGGGAGGCCCACAGGAAAGAGCAAAAACAAGTTTCCTCAGCCCAGACAAGTTTAGCAAGATAGTGTGAGCTGAGAGCTCAGACATAGACACTGATCATCTGCAGGCCATGTATTTGATGAGCATAGAGCCCTTATTGTTGAGGGCTTACAAATCCCCCCAGTAATTGTCACACTCATATTGCATAACCAACCACTTTGTGCTCAGTAGAAAAAATTTACACTGATGAATGGGGGCACTCTTTGAGAAATATCATCATGTGAATTCTCATGTCCATGAATCAAACAATGAAAAAGAAATATTGCATATAGCTTTAAAAAAAAAAAATACTGATGGTGGCTTAGCTATATTTCTTTATCAGAAGGGACTGTCCTAAGTCACGATTGCACCGTTAAGGTGATGGTGTTACACGGCTGCCTGCAGATCACTCACATTTGTGTGTGTGTGTCCCTGACAAACAGATCCCTGAAGGCCACACTTGCTTCTTCCCGTGATTCCATCTGCCTCTCCTGTCACTGAGTCATGTCAACATTGTTGTTCCGTCTCCAACCACGCTGCCACTTGAAAGGCTAAGTGTGGGCTTCACTTGCTTTTCCGGGCTAAGTTTAGTTCATGACAGGCTGCTGAAGTACAAACAGGTACCATGGAACTGGAGCTCACTGCAGTTGTTAAGGGTGAAGCCAAGGTCACTGACAAACAGCAGGAAATCGACAGCTGAAGTCACAAACACCATTAATATAAGAGCTTTGCAACACATGGGAATGTACCTTAGCTGGTTGTACACACAGAGGATGGATAGATGGATGGATGGATGGATGGATGGATGGATGGATGGATGGATGGATGGATGGATGGATTAATGTACAACACAATCCCCAGAATAAGCATGGCAGTACAGCTTCCCTTGCTGCTCATGCCTTCCCAGCTCATGCTTTCCCTAACTCCTACCATCAGAAAGCCTAATAAGGAGAAGTTATAATCTAGCATTTGCACACTCTGGCAACTGAGATCTACATTTTTAAGCACAAGCTTACTTTTCTTCACTCATCTGCTGACCTGTGGTTGTACAAGTTTCTCCATACTTTGTTCTTCATTACACCTTTATCCCTCAAGTAAAGAAGAGAAACAGAGTAAGAAACTATGTCTGTGCCGCAGAGAACTGGTAGAAATGATTGATTTTCTAAAGTAATGATTTAATCAATTTGCTTTTAAAAGGTTTTTAAAGATTTGGATTCTTTATTATTACAATTGCCCCTTTTCCTTGAAGATCTGATTGTGGAGAAAATGTGTATAGAAGAATCCATTATTCCCTTCTTGCCTGGGGCTGCAATTACAATGCTAGGCCAGATAGTACCTATTACCTGCCTGCTTCCTGTTATTTTTGGAATGATCTTAAACAAGGTGAAAGTGCTTATTCAGGGTGCAGGAATAGGAAGGTTTTATTTCACTTATCCAAACATAAACTCTGTATTTAGCCAGTATTTTACATGACAAGCTAAGGACCAAAATCAATTCATCTTTATGTGAATCTCACAATAATGTCAAATAAATTGGACAAGACCCTGAAATAACAAGAATTACACATCCTGTGGGAATCTGCAGATGTTGCATTGTCGTTCCCAGCAAATGCTGTACACCATGTGGCAGTGCCTGCAAGCAGCTCTTTTTTCACTTTCTAACCCTCACAAAGTATTTACTGTTCACAGACAAGTGTGTTATGTCTGTATGAGGCTCAGACTATAAATAGTCACACTGCTTATAACTGGAACAGATTGTTTGTTTGAGCATACTTATGAAATAAAACTTTTTACATAAAAGCAACACGTTCACCTTTTCACCAGCTAAAACTTTTTCCTCAATACTGCTGATGCAGAGATCACATTTAAACTGTATTGAAAGTCTGTGTTTTGCTTTTTGTTGCGGGTGCAAAGTACTATAAGAGACAAATTTATCTTCCAGAGAGACAGGATAGAATAAAAATTAGCAATCTGTTTGGGTAAAATTGAATGTAGACCTAGTTTTACGTATTTTGCCCATGCTGAAAGAATTAAATGCAATCATTTTGACTTTCCTCAATTATAATTTTCCTTTCTTCATATATATATCTTTATTATATTTTTGTCTATTTGGCTATATCTTTGTCCTCCATTCTCAATTGATTGATTTCTCCCTGGCTATTTACAATAGAAAAACATCTCAACAAGATTTCAATAGATCACTTTGTGCCTTGGAAGCCCAGAACCAGTGTGACTAACCATGGGTTCTTTAATTTACATTGGTAAGTTTTCTACTATTTCACACATAGCTTAGGATTCTTTTCAGAATGAGAGCATGACATAAAATAGAGAAAAATCAGTTCCTCTGGGTCTATACCTGAACAGATTTTTTTAAAGATATGGTAGTTGTATACAGATTATAAAGTGAAAGTTTTAAATCCTGTAACTTAATGTGTAATCACATTAAAGTTGTCTGCAGAGTAAAGCAATGATGCTCATTGGACAACATTAATTTATTTCAGGAGCTTACAGAAGTCATGTAACGTGTACAAATGCAACTCTGCTGTAAGGCTTACAAGTGGACTTGCAATACCTTGACAGTGTTTTGACTGATCATTAATACATGTGTGTTTATTTTCATCTTTGAGATACCAATGTTTTACTGCTGTTGCTCGTGTGTCATTTCTGGAGAAGAATCATGCTGTTCTCAGTAAGGTAAAATACAGGAAAAAATACAGATAGTCATTTCTTCAAACAGCCTACAGCCTGAGACAAGCATTTTTTTTTTTGTCAAAGAATAGTGACTTTTCAACAAACAAGAAGTTTTCTTAAAAATTTCAAATCAATTGATTTTTTTTCCTGTTTGTTTTGAGAAATGATATGTTTTCTTGATGTGCATTCAAATATATGTCAAGTCTGCTTTAAAACACTGGAAATGGTCATGTCTTTATTGCAAAGTGAAGTGCTCACACAAGCACACAGTAGTTGCTAAGTCCCTGTATTTTTGTTAACTGGCAGGCTTCCTCACTTGCCAAGGAAAAAAATCCCAGAACCATGCCCAGGCCTCTTTAATGTCCTTCCCTCGGGCACAGCTCATTACCTGAAATGCAAACCCTACCCAGCAGCAAAACACAAGATATTTCCCCTGACTAAGGCCCCTACAATCAGGAATTCATGGATGCAGTTGAGTTTCTTGGTCCTTAGCAGAACTCACTTGATGCCTCCCCCTTTAGTCAAATAAAGGCTCAGGACTGGCTGGTTCCAGTGCTCATCTCCCACCTCCTCAGGCTCAAAGGGGCTCTTGGTTATTTGCCTCCTCTTCACTATATTTCTTTTTTAAAATACTATACTTTGCTATATATTTTTTTTTAAATACGATCTTGTGTTTCCACAGATAACATCCATTGACATTTTCTCACTGCCTGAGAACATAGATAAGAAATTTGTTATACCTACTATTATTATCTTTTGTTGCTCAGCTCATGGCTTCTCTAGCAGTAACAGGTGTCCAATACAATTTACACCCAATGTAAAATTTCATGCTTTTGTTCTACCAAAATTCTGTTATTTGTATATTTTGTTGGCCTGGTTAGTGTCAATTTGATTCATGAAAGCAAATCCAATTATCTCTATTAACCTCCTGAAGGTTTGGACCAGGCCCCAAATGAATTTTTTATAAAAAGATGACCAGTTTCTTGTAGTTAGACAGTATTAGTAGCATTCTGCTGTAGCTTTTATTGGGAATGAAATGTGGATTTCCTCATGACCACAGATGAACTGAAGTAGGAATATTTTTCTGTTACTATCGCAAAAGGATGCCCTTACTCATCTTGATAATAACATTTCCAATCATTCTAAACTTTCCTTTAACAGAATTATGTGACCAATACAGAGGGCTGGCATTGCTTCATAGCTGTAAATTATAACCTCGAATTTTTGAAACCCAGCAAATTACTGATGCATCTATCTAATCCTTCTATCTAATCCTTCTATCTAAACCAAAATAAGGGTTTTGGGTGGCAAGTAGACATTTTGTTACTAAATTTATTGCTACAGGATTAAAATCTATTCTTGATTACATTTCACTTAATACACTTTTGTACCTTGCAAAGTAGATGATAGTGACTTAATTAATTCACTCTAAATCCTGCAGAGTGTCAATTATTAAGCACTGAATAGAAGAAGTTCAGTAAGTTCTGAATATCCTACCATCAATTGACGCAATGTGGATAGCCTTTGATGATTCCTATTAAATACTTCAGACTGCAGGAATAGTTTATGTCAAATAAAAGAGCTGTTCCACAAGCAGTGAAGGGATGAAACATGGATTCTTTTGCACTGTATCTGTTGTCCCCTAACTAATCTTTACAGCTGTAACCAGAACTGTCTCTATATCTCTGACCCATCACTGGGCCCACACTGTGACTAATGTGAAACTCTGTGTACACACAGAGCATGTAACATTCACTCTTTAACATGTTTTTTCATCTGAGGAAGCACTAATTTGAGTCTCCCTCTTGCACCTTGCTACTGAATTTATGATGATTAAATATATGAAATTTGGTTTTTTCATAAACTTTGCTTCTATAAAAGTTTGCAAACTCCTCAACCCCCAAAGCCTCCACAAAAATTACTAACATAGAAGGGAAATTAAGTTTCAGCTTTATTTCCATGAGAGACTCTGTTGCTACAGGGATCTCCTCCATTCCAAGATGATGCAGCTGATATTGTAAGAGGCATTAGCCTCTGGCGTTAGACAGGTACTGTCTGCAGGAATGATTGGTGCGAGGTGCCAGTATGAAGTATTGTGGAAAAATATTTTATCCATAGCAGAGAGACAGAAAGAACCATTGTGTCCTTGCATGGTTTGGGGAAAAAAAAAATTAATGATAACTGAATTTGGCTTACACTGCAATGCTGTTGTGTCTTTCACGGAATTCATTCAATGGATACAAACATAAAACACACATGGATTTGAACACAAAGATGAAGTTCACCACATCTGCAATCAGCAACAAAATCACATAAAACAATTATAATTTTAAGCACACTAAGCAAGTATTTATATAATTAGCCTGTCTTCAGAGACAGCTTAGAAAGTGAGATAATATTCTTTTCTGATGAGTTTTTTTGGAGGTAGCGTGATATTTAATTAGAGCAGCCACATCAGTTCAGCTTTGGACAACAGTATTAAAATATTGATTCATAAGGCCTAAGCCATGTTTCCTTTATAAAGCACAGATATGAAAATTGGGGAGATGAGTAAGATATCTCCAGTTAAAATGACATCATGCTGTAACCCACGAGGTAGCTGCTGCAGCACCCTAAGACCAAAAGCTTACATGCTGCTGTTCATAATAGGTGGTGTACAAACTTGGAAACTTTGCACTGGTAATTTTATTTTTTAATTGGTGTTTCTCCTTTACACTTTGTGGCTAATGTTTTCCTATTATCGAGGTCTTGCATATTTTAAGCACCCACCCAATTCTGTGGTATTATGCTTTTTTTTTTTAAGGTCTGAGTGACAAGTACATTGATATAAGTGAATCATCATTTTGCAGGCATAAACTTTTATCAGATCGGTTTTCTAATAGATTTATACATTTAAGACAGGGCATCTGCCATTAAAGATTAGCTCCTGGAAGATAGGACATTGTTCTAATAGCAAATGATAGACTTTTATACTTTAAACATGTGAAACAAACTAGATAGTAAATGAGCATCTTGTCAAGTAGTTCTGGTTATCAGATAAGAAAAAATTGAACTAAAAGGATATTGTTGTGCAAGATTTCTGCTAGAGTCACTGCTTTGTGCTGCAGGACTGCATTTGACTCTAGGACTCATCAAATATGATGACAAAGCAAAAAAAAGGCAAAATAAAAGAGCATCTGAAGTGCATTATATCCTGTGATTGCAGGATGTATTAGCAATACCTTCTATGGGATTCTTCAGTGTGCAGTACATGAGAATCATTTGAGAGATAAAGACAGACTTGATAATTTCTTGGAGAATAATCCTTTGAAAGTGAAATTTTTGGGGGGACAGGAAACAAAAGACTTTAGTCAAAGACTGACATATAGTATCAGTCTGAATGAAGCCACGTTTCTTATTCATCAACTTATGCTCCCTGACACACTTAATAACACCACATAAAGCTCTTCAACTCGATGCATCCCAGTTTTACAGATTCAATACTGAGTCTCATGTGGGAAGAAATGTGACTCAGAATAACCATGGAGGTAGTGGATTTCTGAGAGAGGCAAGTACAGGGGTTTTCCCTGACTCAGTGGCCCAAAATATATAGCTGGGTTTGTCAAAGGCAGGTCCCAAAAATGTAGAAGTGCAGAACACAGAAAACAAAATCAGTAATTCTAACATAATTCTTAGACTTTACAAGCTGTCTCCCCAACAAACTAAGTATTACTGTGCCTCCCAGAAGCATACATGTGTCAACATTTGTTTTTTATTTAAAGTCTATAAGAAGAGATCAGTAGTGGAATGTCCCAGTCAGATTTGTGTCATGAATTACTCTATACAGGAAAGCTATGGATTTCTCAAACTGTATTTACCCTGCTTTGATTTGCAGACTTGTCTAATTCCTCTCAAAAGACATTTTCTAGGGTCTAAGTTCACTTTAGTGATTTTTCCTACAGATGTAGTAGAAAAAGGTCTCACTGCTGTTACTGAAAGCTTGATTGCATCCCTATGTCCAATCATTACTGACAAATTGATGAAGTCACAGTTTATGGTGGTAGCCAGGATCCATGACAAACTCTTATAAGTGCTTGATAAATTGATGTATATAATCACACACAACAGAATGCTGCCTATATGCACTACAAATATATGTATGTGTCCTTATAAATTGCATTAGTGTGGACACGTGCATCATATACTACTAAGTCATAATGACAGCCTTCTGTTTTGTCTCTTCCTTAGGTCTGTAGTTCCCTTAGTTTATCCTTTCAATCACTTGTAACAAGAAAAGCAGATGGATTCTCTAACATGAACATTTTCATACCTTGCAGAATTTTATATAGACTTTAAATATTTACTGTGATCATGTTTAAGTATTCTTGTCATCTACATAAGGATGTAAACTGTTTGAATCTTGCCAATTTTTTAACCATGATCATTCATCTTGCTCAAGAACTTTGTAGTCTTATTCTGTGCTGAATGAAAATTGTCTACTTTTATCAGTTTAAAATTTGCCTTTTTTCAGTTTCAAGGAAATTGAGAAAAGCTGTTACTATGAGAAAAAAACCCCAATGGTTATTTCTGAGCCACTCCTCCTATAAACTTTGGTCATGTTCCATTTTATATATCTTCTCTGTAAGACAAACTCTTAATCCTTTTTATCTTTCTTCATATAAGATATTTCCCATACCCCTGATGATTTTCATCGCTTATCTCTCTCTGTACCAAGAATAAACTTCACAGACCAACTGTGAATGCCATTTTGTTGTAATAAAACATTGTTTTTATTCAAGGGTAAAACCAATAGATAATAGGTTTTCATTGAGTTCTTCACAGTGGCTTTAGCTACCATGCTCTTGGCAACCGTGCTTGAATTTGAATTCCTGTCCCAGCTGTGTGGTTCAAGGCAGTTCCCCTCCTTACAGAGACTAAACTTCCCTTTCTGGGCCAATATTTGGGTCACTGCAGATGAGAAGCAGTCTGAGAGCCAGCAGGGAGGCAGCAGGGTGACAGGGGAATTTGGGATTGCAACCAAAGTGTTACAGAAAGTACAGATGCACCTAAAGCCACTGAAATATTTTATTCCTTATTGTAACAGGAAGTTTACATACTTATGAGGAACACAAATGCGGTCGACTTGGCAGTGTTAGGCTTATGGCTGGATTGGACTCAATAATCTTAAAGGTCTTTTCAAGTTTTAATGATTCTATATTAAACTATACAAATAGGTCACTTTTACAGACTGAATTGCATTACTGTTTGCCATCAGCTGCCATCTAACTTAGCTGTTAATAGATCCTGTTGAAACTGTGTAAGGTCTTGACTTAACATAAATCACTCATAAGTGAAACTTGTTGTTCTGCACTGATCCATTCTCAAAGAAATAATAAATATATTTAACAAGCTCATTCATACTGTGGAAAATAGGAGACACTTGCTATTTACCATATGTACAAAATGATAATTTATTAATACTCCTTCTTTTCTAACTTTTAAATCAGCTTCTGACTACATGGCATCATTTTAGACAAAACCAGATATGTATTTACTGGCTGCAGTTCTTTTGAGCTAGTCAGATAATTTAGCAGCTGGAAATGTGTTTACTGACCTTGATAATCTATGTTTTAGAACTTAACAGCCACACCTGGTAGTGTGGTAAAACATCTGGAATTATGCTGGTTTTTTCCTAGACCGGGCCTTGCTTGACTTTGGTTTAAAAGGACAATACAATATTGAAATAGACTGAATATTTTGTAACTAAGACTACTAAACTACTAAAAAGCTTGGCTTCACTTTAAGAAGAAATAACATCATATGAAAGACTTTCTACTTAGCTAAAATGAAATTATTAAGTATTTTCTTAACTGATTCTTACAGTTACAAAAAAAAAAAAATTCATAGTGCTGGGGGTGGGAGCAATCTGCCCAGCAGATTGCTGAAGAAAAGAGAATAACCAGAAATGCTGCCACCTGGATTGAGACCAGTGATCTTAGTTCACTTCTTAAGGCACACACCTTAAAGTAATATATAATCTCAGTGGGCAGGAAGGAAATGAATGCCAGAAGTGACCTGGTTAGTCATTCCTCAGTCAGAGCTGGTGGAGCCAGACTGACGAAGTTCTCTGATGCTGCTTTAATTGCAGCTGAAGGAATAATGTTTAGTTATAGAAGACTGCTTTGCTATCAGATGAATACTTTTCATGAACCCTGCATTCACGCACAAGTAGCACTAACTGAGGTATAGCTAGGGCTTGAGGACTAAAGCTTATTATTTCTTGAATATCTTTCCCTAAAACATTTACATCTGTCTCAGAATTAAGAAAAGGCAAGGAATAATCACAGTGTATTTATGACTCTTTGAAGATACTATGTATGAAATAATAATATGAAATAATTGTGCTCCTGTAAGAAATTGTTATTTTTGTGTTCTTTTTTACTTATGTCTTGTATGATATAACCTATTACACTTTAAATGAAGAAAGATAGCAACCTTTCAAGTTCACTGTTAATCCCATGGAAAGACTACAAAGTATATAATCTTCTCCACTTGGCTTACCCTTATATTCACCTTTATATTTTTACAACTGTTATTTATTTCCCTGATTTGAACTAATTTTGAAATCTTGAAAACAATGATACATTGTATCAAGCAAATGAAATGAACATTATATCTGTAGAGGTCACAGTCACTGAAAATCAAGAGAGGTAATGAAAAAAATTCAAACATGAAAATTTTATTATGTGATAAGCAGCTGGTGATTTATGTAAAATGCATCAATAAGAAGGATAAAAGAAATATCTTTACAACACAATATTCGGGTGTGAGAAACGAGAACTGTCACTACCTGCAAGAAAAAAAAAAAGCTAAATGTACATGATTAATATTTACTGGACTTTATAACATTTGAAGAATGGGATTGAAGTAATTTCAGAGGCTGGAAAGTGTGTCCTTTCCAAAGTAAAGCTGTTGGAGGCAGACTGGCAGGATGCTCTATAGTTGTAGTGATTTAGTGTCTCAAGTTACTTCACTGAAGGCTCAGAAAGCAGATGCTGGAATCAGGTTTTGAATTTAGAAATGTGCTACCCTGGCTGTAGTAATAATGAATTATAGCAAGTCTCCACTTTTGTGTCTTTCACTCATGTCAAGAAATTGGGACAGATAAGGATTAGCACAACTATTGTGAAACTTCTGCTGCAGAGAACATTTGGGACACTAAAGACCAACAGGACACCAGTATTAACCAGAAATCTTTGTTTCCAATTCTTTTTTAATCCTAGCACCATACCGAAGTCATTGTATAGAGCCTAAGCCTGTTCAGCCACATGTGCTTCTCTGTAGAAATTAGTTAGAAATATGCAAATAATATAAGGAAACAATCTGCAACTTTGCATACCATTTGTATATGAACACAAACTTTTGGCTTATGGTTAATACTCCCTGCCTGGCAGTGACCAGGAGGGATGTGGAGTGGCAGATAATGACAATTTTGGCATGTGGGCAAGGACAAGACAACAGTTAGGTGGCAGGTACAGAGGCAGGGCATGTGTATTGTAGGGATGTGTGGCTGTGTGCTGGGGTGTCAGAAGACATCTGGAGCATGTAGGTGGCTGGAGGGGGACTCGATTTCTGGTATTATCAAGACTGGATGAAAAGATGGTAAATAAATTATTGAAGGTCTTAAAGATGAAGACACCTGACTTCAGGAATATTAATGGTGTCATCTGCTCAGCAGCTCCCGAACCCACAGATGAATGCAGGTATCTGAGAAATGACTGGGCTGGCAGATACAGAAACAGATTCTGTCAGAGCTGGAGCTCATGAACTGGGATTTCTATCCCACCTCCCTTTCTCACCACATCTTAAAGTCTTGTCTGCTTGTCCTTCCCTGTCTGCCCCAGCAAGAGAAGCACCTGTAGGGACACTCCTTGGTTATCCAAACCCTTGGCAGTCTGCTCCTGCAGGCTGAAACTCGGCATTAGGAAGTGTCACAGTAATGGGCCAATGTAGTCAGATCCAGGCTCCACTGGGCCTAATGCTTTGACATTTGCTTCTTAACACTGCCAACAGCAACGCTAATTATTACCCACAGCATTTACCCACAGCAGCTCATTTAAGCCTGGCCACGAGTCAGTCCCGGGGTTGTAATGGCTGCTCGTCACCACAGAGCCAGGTCACCTGGAGCTGTTTCAGATCCAGAACTGAGAAAGGCCTTGTACTTCATTTCACAGCCTTTCAAACCCTGCTCCGGTGGTGCTATACAGATCACAGACACTTGCTTCAAGTGTGTTTAAATAAGCCTACCTTTAGTGAATTTACGCCTATACAGAATGCTCCCTTTTCATCAATGATGCAACTGTTTTTGGAAAACATTTTGGAAAAAAGTGTTTTAAAACACTTGCTTACACGAGTGCATGTAAAACTTCCCATTTTTGTCTTGAATCAAACCGAATCAAACATTGACAGAAAATGGGCATCTCCTATCTAGATTTTCCTTGTAACTCACATTACTAAACAGACAGCTACTACAGCCAGACTCTATGCTGCTAGACCCTGCAGAGTCACAGCAAAGTTTATTCAGGCTGGAAGGGACTTCCAAAATCACGGACACCAAACTCGGGCTGGTCTCCACCACGGCCGCTCCACCTCAGCCCCAAGTGCCACCCCCAGCCGCCCCTCGCTGTTGTCCGGCCGGGCCCGGCGCTGCCCCCGGGCCGCCTCAGCCGGGCCCCCCGCGAGGGCGGGGCGCGAGCGCCTCCGGGAGCCGCCCCCGGCCCCGCGCGACCCCGGCCAGGCGGGACGGGCCGTGCGCATGCCCAGCAGCGCACGAGGGCGGAAGCGGCGCCCTGCGCGCCTGCGCGAGAGGGGATTCCGCCAGGCGCCGCCGTACTTCAACATGGCGACCTAGGCCGGTCACACCAGCGTCACCGCGGGCGGGCGAGCGAGGCCGTCGCCGCCGCCGCCGCTGTCGCCGTCATGTCCCGGCACAGGAACGTCCGAGGATATAACTACGACGAAGGTAGCGGTTATGGCGAGCAGGCGGTGGTGGCAGAGCTGCGGAGCCCGCCGCAGCTGCCGGTCCCTCCGCGCTCCCCCGGCCCGTGCCCCTGCTAGCGGCCGGCCGGTGGCCGCGGGTAGGAGGGTGTGGCGGGGCTCGCACGGCCGTAGGGGAGGGCCCGGGGGGCTGTCAGGAGCGGTGGGAGGGGAAAAGCCACCCCCTCACCTCCCCTCGGCGGGGGTTGGACGGGGCTCCGGGCGAGGCCTCTCCCCGCCCCGTTCCCGGCCCGTTTCCCGCCCGAGTGGGGAGGGTCGGGCACACGTGGCCGCTGTGCCATCCAGGGCCTCCTCCTGCTGCCGGGGGCTCCCGGGAGCTTCCGCACGGGGAGAAAGTGGCCTTGGTACGTGGTCCAAGCCTCAGCTGCGTTGCATTGAGCTGCCCACATTGACTTCGCTTTTTAGTAGCGGCACTGACTTGAAAAAAGCCTCAGTATGGTTGAATCCATCCATCTTGACTCTTGAAAAACTTAAAAATTTGTATTCACGGCCAGACTTAATAGATAGGAGTTAACAGCTGTTACTTGAGGAAGAAATGTAATTCTTAAAGATGGAGTTGTGCGTTTAGGGAATAATCTCTTTTTCAGGAACCTGTCTTATTTTACTTATGCTTCTTGCATGGAATGAAGGAGTTCTTCCGTAAGAACTTGGCTTGTACCTGCAGTACTGCAGCTTTCTTTGTGCCCTGGCCCCATTAACTTACACAAACTGTAAATTACAAAGGGTTTTTTTTCCCTGAAAGTCTTTATTTTTGTTGGCTTGGCCTGTGGAGAAATGGACACACTTCCGTTTGTACCAATATTTTAAAGAGCCCTTTTGTGAGAGAGCAGCAATTTTATTGCTTCACTTTGTCAGATTATTTAAAAAAATGCAAGAAATGCTTCAGCCTGCCCCTGGTCTTCTGTTGAGTGAACAGACTACACGGTTTTTATGTATTATAGTAGTACAAATTGGGTTTTGCACTCTGATATTGGAATTTCTTGGAAGTTGTAAGTTCATGTGAGCTGTGCTGACTGTGTGTTCCCACCTTTCTGCTAGTGTAAATTTACCTAATATAGGCAAAATCCTGAACTAGATTGGGAATTTTACTGCTTGATTTTTCATCCTCTAGAGACCATTTTTTTGTCACAGATGGGTGGAAATGTTGATTTCAGCTGAGTCGCTGGCTTTTGAGAAGTTGAGTGTGCAATCCGGTGTTAATTTCAGTGTTGATACACTCATCAGCCTCTCTGGTAGTGAGAGATACACGGTAATTGGCTGTAGCTATTAAGTTGCTTTTTGCTATTTGAAAGCATGACTGTGAGGTTATGTGTCAGGGCTTTACCCTTGTACCATATGTTTCTTCTGTAGTCACACACAATCATTTATGGCCCAAATGAAATAGGCTTTGTGTCTTCTTCTCTATTAAGTGCAGTATGGTTATTTTATGCTGTATGTGGTTCTGTAATGCCTGAGTTGCATTTCTAAGCTAAATATTTAGCTTAGTACTTTTTGGTTTCTTTTCATAGGAAGACTTGTGAGGCCTTAGGTCTTCTGGTCTTTATTTGACCATGTTCCATTTTTCCCCCTCTCCTTTCTGAGATATTGTGATCATAACCAAATGTGATATTCCATCTGCAAATATCCTGACAATACTGCTTCAGTAGTTTCTACTCTGTTTTATGTAATTGTTAAATACTAATTTTTATGGTCAGTGCATTCTGTGGTCTGTCTTTTACAGCAATAAAGAATAGATGTTAATAATGAAACTGCCAAGTGCAGTAGTGTCTTTAATAATAGATTGTTACTTTTTTAATGTATTTCATTATTACTTAGTGAAAATTACACTTTTTTTTAGGATTGGCATAATACTAGGATTCGTTTTTGGAGAGAAAGGCGCATAACTTACTCTTTCTATTTCTTGGTGCCTTTTTTTTCTGAAGAAAGAATTTTTTTTTATCTTTAAGTAACTGTATAAGATACTTGCTTTTTACCTGAAACAATTTTGCATCTTCAAAGGGAATTGTGAATTGATTTTTTTGCCTTGCTGTACTTCATTTGAAAGGTGGATGGGTGTGAGCATAAAATGGAGAAGAAAGGTGAGAAATGCATAGGAGTGAGTAGAAATGCTAATCCTGAGTTGTTGGAGTAGAAATTGTAATTGAACTGTGTGTCTGGGGTGAGGACTGAGAGGTCAAGCAAAAATATCAAGAGAAATGCCATGGGTAAAGATTTGTGGAATGTAGAAAGTTAGATTTAGTCTGTGAGGGCCAAGGAGATGCTGAAGGAGGAGGTGTGAAGTATGGTAGCTCTTGGGGAATTTTCAGCCTAATGAATAGACTATTAAATGTTAAATTGTATTATTGTAAGAAAATTCTGTTATTGGAACTTGGAAGGTTATTTCTTGCTTAGATAAATAAACAGAACCTCACTGTACTTCTGGAATACAGGAAATGCATTATTTCTTAAAACCTTGTGCAAAATGTATGCTTTGAATTACAATATTATTTAGAATTTGTGCAGATTAATCTTGCTGTTTTTGCTTCATAGATTTTGAAGATGATGATGTGTATGGCCAATCAGTAGAAGATGATTATTGCATTTCTCCTTCAACAGGTTAGTTCAAATAATTATCAAGTATCGTTCATTGATACCTGTTCTGATATTTATTTCTAAATAAAAACCAATTTTAAAAGCTAGTGACACTTTTGAAACGTGCCTAGTGGCCATAATCCTGCTGCAGTCAGTTATGTAGTGTTAGGCATTGGATGTTTGAAAGTCCCATTAGACAGCTGCCCACATCTTGAGTCCTACATGTATATTATCCTAGATGGTTGGAATGTACTTGTCAATGTAAAAATGTGCTCTCTGGGAATGTGTTGATCATCTTGAAACATTTGGTGTCTTTTCCTGTGGTTAGTAGGATTTACCTGGGCTTAACAATTTTTATTGTGTAGTTGATGTCTTCTACGCACCTTTGAGTAAATGTGGGCAGGGAGTCTCATTGTGGGTTGCAGTGCTGGTCCTCTCATGCAAGATCACGTGGAGCTAATCAGCCTTCCAGCATTTGCAGTGTTGCAAAGTAGGCTCAGTAGGCTCAAAAGCAGCAATGGCTGTGTGCCCAGGTAAGGCATAATTGGAGTGGCTCAGCCCAGCTGAATTCAGCCTGGCTGTAGAACCATTGTGTTCTCCAGTCAAGTCTCTGACAAGATTATCAGTTTAAGGGATTCCCCAGATTTGGTGGCAGTGTTTCTGGAGCTGAATGGGCTCTGGAAATAGTACAGCTGGCGTTGACGTGAAGCTGTGCTACTGCAGGTAACTGATTTGGATCTAATCCACTGTGACTGTGACGTAGCATGTGATCTCTGGCCACAGGAACTTGAGATAATTAAGTCTTTAAAATTCTGGTGCTCTCCCATGCTGTTGATTTCAGTGATGAAAATGTACAATGTGTGCCTTTTGCTCAAGTATAGACTGATAAATGGCAGAATCAATTCCTGACTGTGCACAGTAATTTTCCTAAGAACTCTTTGTGTGGAAGCTTCAATTATAAACTAATCTGGTGTAGATGGTATAACAGTCTTAATAGTTGCTTCAGTTACGGGGATTGAATATGAAGTGGTGTGTATGCATTTGGGAAACAGTTTCTAGGAGTTGCTACTTCTGGATATACACCTGCTTTCTGTATGGACTTCAGAGCTGGGGAGAATATTACATGGCTTAAGGTGATTTGTTTACATTATGCTTTGCACATTTCTGAGCGATTATAATGACTGGGGCTCTTGTTCAGCAAGGAGTTTTAGCTGTATATCAGAGTGAAACCATGCACTTATTTAAAGTTTTGTGTGAATATGCGTTTTTACTCTTGTGCTGTATTTCTAATGGAATTCCAAGAAAGAAAGGATGTGTTCGACTCCATTAAATTCTTATCAGTAATTTAACAGTCACATACTTTAAAAGCCATGCTAATTTCATGCTAACTTTTTAAAATTCAAACTGAAAATGGTTGAAAATTCAAATTCAAAAATGGTGTAAGGTTCTGAAGACATTAGGCCATAGATTTGTACAGAAAATACTGTTTCTCAAACCTGGAGTATAATCTTTTTTGTAATGCTGAACTTTGCACAATTACTGCATTCCATTCGTACAAGGATATTGCCCAGCCTGTAGTTTCGCTGTGATGGCAACTTGTTTATATTCTAGCATGAGCTGTTGTATGCTCTGTGCAGTCCTCAGTTACTAGTTATTACACAGTAGTGTCTCACCACCCCCTTGAAACCACGGCAACAGTTCATCATCCTAACTTATTTTACCTTTAGTTATGTTTTGCCTTTAAAGGAGGGAAAAAATTGACTTCTTTTTAATACTTTGTTTTTACCTAATGCAGCAGCTCAGTTTATTTACTCCAGACGAGACAAACCAGTCACATTTGCTGAGCCATTAGAAGAAGAATATGGCTGTGAAGGTACTGATGCTGCTGCTGATTGTTTTACACCAACTCATCAGTTGACTGAAGTTGATAGAGGTAATTATAGAAAACAACTATCAGAATAATCTCTTACATGAATAAAGATTTACTAGAATAGTCTTAATGTTTCTTACTTGAGTGACGTTGCTCACAATTTTGGAATCTTGTTATAAAACAATACCCTTCAGGGAGCTACCTTCAATAGTCATTCTTCAAGTTCATACCTACCTTTTGTGTACTACTTGTAACTTAGTTGCATACCTAGAAATGTATTCTTAGTTTCTTACTAGAAATAATGAGATTTTATGTGAAGTGGAGGCATTAGAACAGCTGTACTGACAGCTCAAATCTCGACTCTTGAATATTATAAACTGAGTATTAGTATTAGAATGATTTCTTTTTGCTTTGCATTCCAAATTATAGCAATTAGCAGTATTTAAGGGGTTTTCAAAGTCTCTCATTTCCTTGAAAGAATAGCCAATATTCTGTACAATCTTTTCTTACTCTTACCTTTTGAGTTCGTAAGACTTTTGTTTCCATTCATTCTTGCAGCCATCAATTCCATGTTACAAGCTGAGTTCTGAACTGAGTGGTTGGGGGGAAAATGCTTGCTTTTATTTTTTAGACTTGCTGCTTAATTGCCTAATTACTTGCTTTGTGAAAAAGATTCACAAGTCTCTTTCCTAAGTATTAATAGTTAATACAGTTTTTAATGTTTTGGAAATGATCTGGGTTATTTTTTAAATGCTGAAAAGATCAGACTAAAGTGTGTTGAAATTTGGTTCTTAAAAAAGTTGCAGAAAATTCAGAACAGTAAATTAGAAAGAATTTGGATTCTATGTCAATTAAATTGGTAGAAGGTATGTTAATGCTTAGAGATATGGTTAAATATGATACATTGGGGAATAATATACATGTTTTTACAGCAGGGAATAAAGCTGTGGAGGGCAATTTGAAAGGATGAGTCAATATAATGGTACATGTGTTCTAGACAATGCAGTCTTCTGGCTTTGCACAATGCTTTTGACAGACTTAATCAGTTAAGACCTGGTATTGGAGCAAGAAGGAAAGTAACATTTTGGACTAAAGAGGGAAATGAAACCTCAAAATATCACTTCTACTGTGAAAACAGCAGTGGTCTCACAAGACCTGTTATGTTTGATGCAGTATGTAGTGTTGGCTATTAATACAAAATTATTGATGTAGCCAGGGTGGTTGCAGAGAGTTTCATAAGGTTGTTCTTGTTGGGTATTAGATAGTAAAATGACAACCAGCACATAGTGCAGGGCTCTACCCACATTTGTTTTGCAGGGCAAATGTCTGGGGAAGATTCACTTGCTATTTGAATTACAGGTAAAGGGTGATAATATAAGTAACCTCATGGAGGTAGGAATTCTGTAGTGTTGAATTCCCAGACTTCTTTAAACATCTTCCAGGAAGTGTTCAAATAAAATTATGTGGCAGTCTTCCTGTTCTTCAGTTCCTGTTTTCTAAAATCTGAACTGGCAGAAACCAGGATTTTAGGAAGATTTTATTCTGCTCTTTAGTGTTTGTAGGGCTTCCAGTGAGTGGCAATCTGGTAAATTTTCAGTCTCTTGTTGTGCAGCAAGTATCTTAGTAAAGGCTTATAGTAGTTGCAGAAATATACTCCAAAGAAAATTGATTTTATCAGCCAAAAATATATTACAGTTTCAGAAAAGGTAAAGATTACAGGTAGTTTGAAACCTGGTGTGTTGATCCAGGTTTTCAGTTGTTAAGGCCTGAGGACCCTGAAAATGCTGTTTTACTTCAGGTGTTAATTGTAGCATCTGTAAACACTTAAAATGTGCTGTTCAATGGGATTTTATGTTAACTTACTGTATTGCTTTGGATAATTTTAAGGTGATTACTTGTATTTCTTCCCTGCAGTGAAGATAGTTATTTTCAACATTAACATATTTCAGTACTGAGACTTCCTAGATTAATATTATAGTCACTAATATGTTCTTTATTACAATATCTGAAGTAGGTCAAAGATTCTGCAGGGTGTGGGAACAAAGTCTATGAGGGCAGTATATGAGATTGAAATTAATTTCTAAAGGCTTTAATCCTTATTGTAACATTTTTCCTTCTGTTTGCTAATCAGAGGTGTGGTGCTAGTGGTTAGGCCATTGAAGACATATTTTTGGGCAGCTTATAACAGTCATGTGTTTCTTTCAGCCCGTCTTAATTCATGCCTTGATCAAATGAGAGAAGTTTTGGCAGAGTCCATACCAGAACAAACAATGGTGCAAGCAGTACTGGATACTAAATTTGATGTACAAAAGGCTTTGGATCTTGTGCTTTCACAAGGCAGTAAGCAAAATGTGAAGACCAAGAATAAGGATGCTGTGATTTTAGCAAAGACTACAAAAGGTATATTTAATTGCTTACATTCAAGGTGATTCATTTCTATCTACAGTTTAATTTGGGCTTTACAAACTGTGAAGACACTTATTATTGCAATAGTCATTTCTTGGAAAATGAAAGAAGACTGACTTACTATATGTGTGTTCTAAAACATTTCAAGGAAAGAGCTTTTCTTGAGCGAGAAGTCAAAATAACACCTCAGTGTCAGTTTAAATTCAGACTGCGACCATCTGCAGTTCATGATAGATTTCTCATTTATAATATATGACTTAACTGAATTAATGCATGTCTTTAAGTTTGGAAAGCATCTTTAAATTTTTACTGCTTCTGTTATTTATTTGGTAAACTGATATCTCCCATTCCTTGTATCTCCCTTTTAGGGTAGTGTCTATACAGTAGCTTTTTTTTATTCTGATTTATACTTAAATATTTGTGGTCTTCATTGGCATTCTCTGCTGATTCTTAAAGTTCTTTATGTATTTAAGTAGATACCTGTGATTTACTTGTAGAACATTCCTTACCTTTGGATGACACTTAGTAATTAAATGCCTTTTCATGTTTCTTGATTTTTTTTTTTTTTCGTTGCTGCTGTCAACTTTTAAAAAATGGGATATTTCATTGTGACCGGACTTCCATCTGAAAATTATTGGCTATTGTAAGGTAAGGAGACTTACATTGTTGTCCAGAAATGTGTGTTGATACAGACAGTTTCTCTTGTGCAATAGACAGTTTTGCTGACAACACCAACAAACCTGGGTTTGGAAATTTGACAGCCAAAAGTGATTCAGCTCTTTATTCTTTAACTACAAATTTTGAAAAATCCAATATACCTTCATGTGAAAGGAAAAGATTGAAATCCTCTTCACGTGTTCTGTCATCTGCGTTCAGTGATGATTTGTGTAAAGGATCATTTTGTGCACCTGTGAATAAACAAGCAGAGAAGCAACTACCAGAAAGTGCTAATGCAGTAAGTTTGGTTCCTGACAGTCAAGATGTTTACTCTAGCATAGGAAGTAACCCATTGAAGTGCAAGGAAACACAGGACTTGAAATCCTTGCTGATGCAGAATGTGGTTTGTGATTCTCTGAGTCCTGAACACAGCATTCCACTTGTTTCCTCAAAAACTTCTGATTGTAATAGTAATGCAAATTTTTATAGTCCTCCATGTTTAGGAAGTGCTTTAGGAAACTTGGGTCTTGATAATGAAGTCAGTCATACTATAAATAAAAAGAATGAACTTCTTGAAAATTTTTCATCACTTGCACAAAGTAGAAAGCAAGAAAGCCTCTTTTCAGACATGGCGGCTTCGCCAGTGTTAAGATCTGGAAGTACATCATTGGCTGACTTGCTTCAGGAGCACCAGGAAAGCAGTGCTAGCCACTGCTACTCTTTGGCTGATCTTTACACCCAGTCAACAGCAAGTCTCACTGATAGGAAGTTGGGAACCTCATCATTATCACAACTAGTAAGTCAACCTCAAACTTCAGGCGGGATGCCAGAGCTAACAGGATCTTTGTCTTCTCTAGCCCTTTCTGAAGTTTGTCCAGTAAAGGAGGTTGAGAATTTATCACTCTCAGATTTAATAGCAGAGACTATTGAAATAGCTAAAACTCAGCAAAGGACGGACTTACCCATGCACAATGTAACTGAATTGGGACCCTCCCAAGGAACCAACATTGATTTAAGTGTCCTTGTAAAAAATGCAGGTGTATCTACAGAGAAAAGTGTGGTAGGACAGTCAAATACCTTAAGTCCTGAAACGAAACTTGTAAAAGAAAAACAAGGAAAAGGTTCTGGTTTTGCCAAAACTAACAGAAAACCCAAGAAAGGGCATGGTGGTCTTAAGAGGCAGGATTTGTCCCTTTCGTGGATAAAGGCGCTGCGTGCAAGACCTTCAGCTTTTGCTTTAACCTTGTGCCTCCGTTATCCTCCAAAAGGGTATAAGCAGCGCACAGTTGGGATGTACAAAACTTTCCTATACAGTAGACAAGTACAAGATGTAAAACCCAAGGAAACTGGTCCTACAATTGCCATAACACCGTTTGACTTCAAAACAGCATCACCTGATGATATTGTGAAAGCTAACCAAAGAAAAGCTTTTACAAGACAGTAATGAGGAAAAAAAAAAGGCATCAGTGTTTATATTGAGTTGTATTTAAATACAATATAGGACCTATTTATGACCCAGAGTTGATTTTTTTATTATTTTTTTAATTGATGTATTACGATTGTTGCTGATAGGTAGAAATTTGTATGTGAACTTTTAAAGTGCTGCACTGAATATCCTAATTTTTGCAAAATTTTCACTGACAGTTTAACATTTTTAACTTTTGGGAAGTCTTGAACTCTGCTATACAGATACTGCATGTACAAAATTCTGTAAACACCATTAGACTTCTTGAAATATCACTTTAGATGTTGAAGATACAGTTCATTGGGAAGAACAGTGAATTATTATTTTGTAAAGTAATTTACTTTTGCTATATGTATAGTTTGGGAGCAGGAACCTCAATTTATATTACAACTGTTTTATTAAATGTTCTTAAGGTTAGATTTTCTGATAAAGGTATGTTATTAAACTGCCAGTCTTGTAATGGATGTTTCCAGTCAATGTCATTATTCTATCTTTATACTGATCGCACTATTACAACAGAAATGCCTTTAGTTTTTAAAAGCCTCAAGGACCTCAGGTTTTGACAGTTCTGCTTGTGGTAGTACATGTGTAGTTTTTGATAGGACCAAATTTGTTGGGGAGCAAGCAATTAAATTGTTGTTGTGCCCCATTACTACAGTTAGGTATCAAAATGTGATATCCAGCATTTTAAACCAGCAATTTTATAGGGATGTACATGCTGCATGTATTTCATAAGAAGTTTCCCTAGGATAGTATTGTTTATTCTCAAGCCTTTCAGAGGAGTGCTGAAGTTTCAGTACTTTCAACTGTAGCATGAGAGTCTTTGCTCAATGGAAAAAAAAAATAAGGCAAAGCCTAAGTGCTGTTTGTGTCTGCCTTTTGTCTTTTTTGATGAAAACTTCCTTCAGAAATGGAAATGCATTCTCTTCTGCTCTTTGTATACGTTGCTGTTACTTTGAATCTTAGATGAAAGATCCAAATCTATTCTGGACTTACTATGGTGCCCTATTATTCAAATTAGTAGCTGCATGTATGTTTTAACTTTCCTTTTAGTACACATTACAACCTCTAATATATTTCCAGTGTTATTTGCAGTATTTTAGATTCAGAACAGCAATAAGTTCAATAAAAGATACTGCTACAACTCAAAAAGTGTGTGTTCATAAACTTATACTAAACTTGGCAGCTAGTATGAAACAGTAGATATGACTTTCATCTAGTTTTAATCCAATTTTTTTGAGCATGTTAGGTCAAAAAAAAAAAAAAGAAAAAACCTTTAGGTTTATTCCTGACTTCAGATTGCACTACGATTTTGTTTCTAAATAAAAATAAAACATGTTCCAGTTCTCTCAGGTACAAATTTAATGGTCTGTATATTTTGCTTGTTTGTCTAGTTGATGCATCTGTCACTTAGGACTAAGAGCAGTGTGATCTTTGACCCTGTGAATGAAATTAATGTTTCTTACCCTAATTAATAAAAGTTTTATATAATCACAGTGCTGCAGTGTTTATGTTCCAATTGATGTGTTAATCTATCCTAACATATTTGCAGTTCCTTTAAAGGATTAAATAATACAATCCAGTGTATATACTATGATCTGATAAGTGCATTAGCAGGAGCATAACTGATTTCCTGAGAAGACTTTCTATAGAATCTGGTGGATACTGATTGTACTACTGATTGTTTTATTGATTAATCATAATAGCAAATTCTATTGTGTCAAAAATATGAAGTGCTTTTCAGTGATCTCTTTCTCTGCAGTTAATCCAAGCTTTAACTTCCCCCTGCTTAAAAATCCAAGTCTGTTTTTCCTACTGACCAAAGGGTCTTGTTAGCAGAGTTTGTAATTACACCTCACTTTTCCCAAAATTGTGTGTATTTTTCTAGTAGAGAAATTTTAATTTTTCAACATAAAATATGAGTGCAAAGCTTGGCATCATCATGCCTGTTATATTTGTAGGTGGTTTTGCTTTCCTGTGTTTCAAATACTCCAGAAGACTTCATTGAAGTCAGTAGAGATTTCTAATGCATGTGGGTCCTTTAAAAATGCATAGCTTTGCTTTGACATCTAAATCTTACTTTCTCTGTCTAACTAACTTCTCTTTGGTTCTGGCCTGTTTTCTCATTCCCCTGGCTGCCCCTGTTTGCATAAAACTCCTTAGCATTTGTTATAATTTTAGAGCATGAACTGGACATACAACTAAATATAGGTTCTGTGGGTACCCTTGGAACAAGTGGTAGGGGGCAAAAGAGCATCAGTATTGTATGTTTATCATGGATCTTACTGTGGGATTGTTACCTTAGTAAACAACTTTGGGTCTTGTTAGGCAGCTAGATTTTCATATATAATATAAATTGGCATTTGACTGGTGTTAGTGGTCATGAAGGAGCAGTGTGTGCTGTTCAGTGTGTAAACAGCAGGGGAGGGATTTTTCCTCAGTTTGCAATCCTGAATCCTGAAGTGAGCCTTGAATTAATACAGATCTGCAGGCTAAACATTGGAGAGGGTAGCTAAGTGGTAGATTAACCTGAATTCCAATTAATTTTCAGCAGAGATTTATTTTCATGCCTAGACAATTTTATAGTTTTGTTTTTCTAAGCAAAAAGTATTGTGCCACTATATTTGCTTTTTAAATTAAACAGGTATTTTAATAATTTCCTTAATTATTCCTTTAATTATTTACTGAGAATGAGGTATATGGTATCAAGGGTAGGTTTAATTGTGTTAGAATACTGCATGCTTTGGTATGTGGTATTTTTGTGTAGCAACTGTGTTTGGCCTTTGCACTGAAGGGTTTGTGCCTAATGGCAGTTAGAATTCTAGTAAACTAAATCTGCCTGTGTTATCCTTGACATGGTGAGCTTTTTTTTCTTAATTTATGTATGTAATCCCCCCTCATTTTGCAGCTATTGTCTATCTTTGGCTAATATGGGTTAATTGTGTTACTTGTTTTGGAATTCACCTATTAACATTGCAAAATACTTATCTGTGTTCGCATATAAACAGAAAAAGATAATATTAAACTGCATAGATGTACTACTGCTATGTACTCTTAAGGCATTTAGTACATCAAATCTATTTTGTGCATAATTTTTATATGGCTGCTGACTATTTTTAATACAAAATTAATTTCTGGATGTTGCTTTATGTATGTAAATAAAATGCATATTATTAAAGGACTGAGTTAATTACAATTTCTTGTTAACTTACCTGATAGAAATAGAGTTCAATGTTCTGTAATGTTTATGTCTGTTGTGGAAACAGACTCCAGTTCTTGTCCACATTTGCACGGACATTCTTTGCACAGAAGATTCCTTTGGAGAAAGTAAGGCAAAATCTATTTGGACAGTTCTCAAGATCTTAAGTTTCAGATGCAGCAAACTGCTTGAATTTCTAGAACTGTTGCACAATAGTATTTCAAAATGTTATTTCTCAGAGGGTGAGAATTGGTGCAGGGGCATAGTCTTTGCAGTCTTGTGTTTTGCCCTATTTCCTTACTGTGCCATTCAAAAACATTTTTCTATAATCTGTAAACAGTTTCTGAAAATCTGCACTTATGCAAACTAGTACTGCAGAAAAGATTTGTATGAAGATTGAATATGGCTTGTCTTTTTATGAAGCATATATACTTCATTACAGTGCGATTATACAGGGGCAGTAGTTCATACACGAGCTAGAGTTATACAGACAGTCACGTATTTTTCAAATCTAAAGTACTCAACTTCTGAAATTTTTAAAGTGTTTTTATATTAGGTTTGATTATAGATCAATATTTCAAGCAAATATTTCATCCCATTGTAATTCATGTAGTAAAGGTAAACTTCCTAAAGTGCTGAAAGGGGATACTTCTCCATTTTTTGGGTTGTTGGTTTTTTGTTTTGTTTTGGTTTGGTTTTTTTTTTTTTTTGGATGTGGGGTTTTTTTTTGTTTGTTTAGTTTTTGGGGGTTTTTGGTATTTTTTTAATAGAATTGAATTTTTATCGTTATCTTTTTTTTTGTTTCATTTTGTTTTAATGTAGACAACTAATGAACTTAGATTTTATGTTCAATTTACTGCATCGAAACTTCTAACTAGATGATAGGAAATGACATTAGTCGAAGTCACCTATCTGCACTGGAGAAAAATGTGAGGAAACAAAAAGCCAATGGTGATTTATTTATTTATTTAATCACACTCTTGTCTTCCCAAATTTCTATTTCAATGCAGTTCAATAAGAATGGGTCTCCATTTAGTATTGCTGTATTTTGCAGCAGTTGCTCCTTTGTGTGGTCTGTTCAAGTACACCATATTACCAAAAAGTAAAAGCTAATTGCAGTTTGTGATTTTAGGTAATTCTTGAGATGAACTGTCTGTATGAATCTGCTTATCAGCTTCTAGTGTCATCATGGAAATGTTCTTTATCTGGTTTGTGGATTCGTTAGATTGCATGCTTAAAAATGGCCCATTAGAAACAATTGTCGGTGACTTCTGAGGTATGCCAGTAGTTTGTTGCTCAAATAATTGATTAGTATGCTTAGTGTCGGTAGGATTCCTTTAGAAAATTACCCATTGTCCTATAAGTTTCTGGTACTAATAAGACCAGAAGATGACTTAGAACCTGTAAAATTGTTGTAGAGATTGTTGTTTAATCTGTAGAGATTAAAATGATATTTGAAAGAGAATCTTTGAACCATTTCTTAAGAATTAGACTTATGAAAACATAATGAAAAATATTTTACTCTTTTTATAATGAGATTATGGAGATTTTAGAGAAGAGTTGCTTGTGAAGTACTTACTCATCATCAGTGAGGTCCCAGCTGGCTGGAAGCTGGTGAGCATTGTCCCGATTTTCAAGATGGGTATTAAGGGAGACCTCAGAAACTACCGGCCCATCAGTCTCACTTCAGTGTCTGATCAAGTTAACGAAAAGATTTTCCTTGGAGGTATTGAAAAACATCTGAAAGACAACACAGTCAGTGGTCACAGCCAGTATGGCTTCATGAAAGTTCTGTCTGATTTTATTAAAAGGTAACCTGTCTAGTCGGCCAAGAGAATCCAGTTGATGTTACTTTTTGGATTTCAGTAAAGATCTAGATACTGTCTCTCACAGGATCCTTCTGGACAAAATGTCCAGCATGCAGCTGATTAAACACATTGTGAGATGGGTGAGCAGCTGGCTCATGGATCAGGCACACAGGTTTATAGTGACTGAGGTGACATCAGACATATCTAGTGAGGCTCCATCCTTGGCCCTGTGCTCTTCAACATCTTCATAAATGACTTGGACACAGGACTGGAAGGGATAATGTGCAAGTTTACAGATGATGGAAAATGTGGAGGAGCTGTGGACTCCCTTGAAGGCAGGGAGGCCCTGTAGAGAGACCTCAATAAATTGGAGAGTTGGGCAGTCACCAGCCAGTGAAGGTCAACAAGGGCAAGTGTCAAGTTCTACACCTGGTGTGAGAGCACCCTGTAAAGGAAGTATGTACAGACTGGGAAATGAGAGGCTGGTGAGTAGTTCCATGTAAAGGGACCTGGGGGTCCTGGTCAGTGGCAAGCTGAACACGAGCCAGCAGTGCCCTGGCAGCCAGGAGAGCCAACCCTGCCCTGGGGGGCATCAGGCACAGCATGGCCAGCCAGGCAAGGGAGGGGATTGTCCTGCTCTGCTCTGAGCTGGGGTGGGCTCACCTCCAGTGCTGGGGCAGTTTTGGGTGTCATAACAACATTAAACTACTAGAGAGCATGCAAAGAGAGCATGGTGAAGGGCCAGGAGGGGAAGCTGTGTGAGGAGCAGCTGAGGTCACTTGGTCTGTTCAGCCTGGAGGATTCTGAGGGAAGACCTCATCCCAGTCTCCAGCTTCCTCATGAGGGGAAGAGGAGGGGCAGACACTGATCTCTGTGGTGACCAGTGAGAGGACCCGAGTGAGTGGCCTGAAGTTGTGTCATGGGAGGTTTAAGTTGGATATAAGAGAAAGGTTCTTCACCCAGAGGGTGACTGGGCACTGGAACAGACTCCACAGGGAAGTGGTCACAGCACCAGCCTGCCAGAGTTCAGGAGGTGTTTGGAGGATGCTCTTGGGCACATGCTATGACTCTTGGGGTTGGTGCTCTGCAGGGGCAGGTGTACTTGGTCCTTGTGGCTCCCTTCCAACTCAGAATATACTGTGATTTTGTCAGTGTGTGGAGGTAATAGCTGATGAAGATGGATTTTGATAACTTGAGTAGTTTTATCCATAACATGGAAGAATGATAGCTTAATTCTGATTTCTCTTTTTTGACTGGTGGCATATGTTCTTGACATGTGTAGCATTTCTCTGGTGTCCTTTGTTCTGGTATTAGTGATATTCAGAGATTGCAATTTGAAACAGTCTTGTAGTAAGTTGTTCTCAGCATAGTCCAGACAAGAAAAGATTTTTGTTTCAGGAAATGTAGCTGGTATTTATGGATTCTCTGAGAAATCTTTCTTAAAATTCAAATTTCTGAAAAGTATTTATGTGAAAATGGTACCCTCGGTGAAAAATATCTGCATTTTCGTTTAATTTCTTCATGTTGTTTTTCTAGCTAAGCTACATTTTAATTTCTTTTTGCTTGTGTTAGTGTTACAGAACAAACAGATACTGGTGAGCAAGGTTCTATTCCATTTTAGGCACCATTAACGGAATTGTTAACCACTTTATGACATTAAAATTTTTGATTTTAGTGATGCTTGAGCAAGAAAGAGGTCAGGTGTCTGTAAATGTGCAGTCCTTGCAGGAAATAAAAAGTGCTGCGAACTGAGTCTGTTTGGTTTGGTTATTGTTGGGGCAGCAAGGAATCTAGAGCTGAGCTGTCTTTGTAGTGGCACTGGCTATTTTTTTAAATGGTAATTTCTCAAGAATAGCACTAAGAACCAAGGTCTATTTTTATAAATATTTAATAAGAAATAAACTTCACAGTAGAGAGTTAAAGTTGAAAGTAAGGCACAGGAAGTTGAAAAGCCTTACTCATGACATGCCAGATAATCTAGGAATAGAGCACATGTCTCAAGTCTAGGTTTGTAGATATAGGGCTTTGCTATTTTCTTTTCTTATAGAAAAGCAGTTAATAGATATTTATAGAGAAACAGGAATTTCTTCACTGACATGTATCTTTGGTTTATGCTTTTTATTAATTCTGCATTTATTCAAGATTTTGACACAACTGGTAATACAGTGTGGGCAGTTTCAAGAAAAGAACAAATAAAATTGGCTGGTGCTTCCCTTGCATTTTGTTAATGTTTCTTTTCATTTTCTGATTTTTTTTTTGCCTCTTCTGTATAAGTATCTTCCTTTATTTTTGCTTTACACCATAGCAGTCAAAAACGAAAAAAATCACACAAACATCACCACAATGTGACTTGATGTAATTAGCTCTTTCTTCTCAGTTGAATGTGGCAAGCTTTGGTTTTGGTTCAGAATGGTACATGTTTCTCTTTCCATGGACAAGTACTTACTTGTTTTCTGTCCTTTTATGTTGTGATGGTCATTGTGATAGTGGTTACTTCTTAGTGAAAGTGTCAGAATGCAATTATTGTGCTTTAACAGGTAACATTTATCACTTCTGGTTGTGGTTAATGGACAAATGAAGTTGGGAGCCTTCAATGACCAAAACAACCAAGCAAAACTAGACAAACTGATACTTTTGGATTTTATTTATAGGGAGAATTCCAAAGAAGAGCAAACTTTCAGTAGTTTAATGGTGATGTACCATATATTTTCATTAGCTTTAGATTTCCTCATGTTTTATTGCCATTTATTGTATTAGGCTCTGATGCTTTGATTTTGCTAATTTGAAAATCCATTGTTTATACATTGGTAGCTGAAATTTTTATTCCCATCTTCAGTTGGATGTGGTAACTTTTGTGAAACATTACAATTCTCAAATTCCTGCTGTAGAGGTGAGGACCTGTTGTACTTAATTATATTCAGATATGTTCTGTCTATGACAAAGAAAATGTGTTCTTTTCTCAATGGAAATGTTTGAAATCTGACATGATGTATCTTAAATCATGGAAAGAAAATGAGAATTTAAGACTTCCGTGTTTTGGGTAAGAAAAATATATACACAGACTTTGCGAAGTTACTGAATCTTGACACGGAGGTACTGTGTGGGTTTTAGAAAGGAAGTGGCTTATTTCAGGGAAAAATGTGTCACCAGCAATGAAAAGCTTTTTAAAATCCTTTGAAATACATTTTTTAGATTCTCCTCATACATACTGTACACCTACACTGGAAAAAGTGACACTCCAGGCTTTTTCTGAGTTTTCCTATATGGTACTCTAACACTAGTTTGGTTTACTTTTGTTAGGACAAAGTGTAAACCAATACAAAGTCATTTCCATAGTTGACTGTATCATGTATGAAAATTGGGTGTTTTGCTTGGAAGCTAAGAGAACTTGGATGAAACGAAAAATTATTGTGTCCTTTTTACAGTGTCCTATCTCAGTCCATTTAGGTCACGGTAAAGATCAAGTAGCAACCAAGAAAACTTGGTTTTCTCAGTGTCTTTAGAAGGTAAAGTGAAGAATTTACTAAATTCTCAGATGGGATTGCTGGATTATTGGGAATGTACGATTGGAGTCAGATTTTTAAAAAAATCCTGTTTTAAGGATGAATTAATCACTGCTGCTGTAGTGCTGTCATGTATCAATTTAAAGATTGTAAATGCTGCCTGAAGCTGTACTTCAAGTTGTATCAGAGGAGTACTCAAAGTGAGGGAATGCTGTTGGGAATGCTGACATGGTAGTGTTTTTGCAGCTGAAAACTAATGCATTTCAGCTCTAGAAACTAGTAAGACATCTAAACATTAGAAGTGGCATATCCAATCCAAAATAGTGGGAGCAAAAGAAGCAGACTAAAATACATTACCTACTGGTAAAAAGGAGCTTGAGTGCTAACAGGAAACCTGGGAAAATTCAGAAAATAAGTTAAGAAGTAAAAGCCAGGATGGTGTAAAAGTGCAGGCTTTAAACACAAAATTACTTCACAATGTCTGTTTATGCTAGGGGTCTTTCACTACAAATACTGTTCCTTCCCTAGGAAACTTGTGTCAACAATGCAAATTTCATCTCTGTACAGTCTTCTGGATGTGTTTCTTCAGTTTTGTGGATGATTCAGAATTGTTACAAAGCACATTGGTTCCATAGTCTAGTGTATTATGGCACATATATGTCAGACATAACAGAAATGCCACCACTTGTGGGACTCTATTTACACTGAACTGTGACAAGGTATCACCTGTTTTTCATCACCTCAGCTTCTATGTTCACAGCCTTTCAGTCTTCAGCGAGGACACTTACAAATATGTAAAGTGCCAGTTTCCTCCCTTCTGTTATACTTGTGATGGTTGAAATGGCCATTAAAATTAAAACTCATGAGTCCACTGTCAGAAATTAATGCTTAAAATGCCAAAAGCTTGGAAAACTAGCTGACTTTATTGTGGAAAATAAAGTGTCTGCAGAAGTTGTAATGCCATATTGTCAAAGACATGCAAGAGCTTTGACTGCTTGTTGCTTTAGTTCTTTTTCTGTTTCTTTCTGCCTATAGAAGCTCACCCTAAGTGGAAATTTTGTATCTAATTAATTCCAAAATATGAGTTGAAGTTATTTTGGGTACTCCTTGTTGGAGTCCTTGCTGCAACTTTTTGTGGTTTTAGAATCACATTTTCCTATTTTTAATGTTTTCCTCTTCCCTATTGCTGACCCACATAAACAGGAAAATTACTAACTTTGCTTGTCCACTAGGCAAGACAGCATAACTGTGCTTGAGTTGAAAAATAAAGGGAAAAAAGTGCCACCCAAAAATCTTAAATAAACACTTTTCAAGACAGAAATGTGCTTTAAATTTTATGCTTTTGATGCTATTTTTATGATAACATGTATGCAAGCAAACTATTGCAAGATTGTAGATGCTATCTGTGTGCTTACAGGTGCTACTGTAAATGTGAAGTGTAGAGAAAAACATGAAGCAATGAACTTGAGTCCCTGTGAGGTTCCTTCTCATGACGGAGTAAAATGCACTGCTTCAGGCTGGCAAATGAAATTTTTCTGGTGTTGATTTGCATCTGATAAATCTTCCAAAGCTTGTCTAAAACTATAGGCTGTACTTTACTATATTCAATTTTGCTTCTAAACTCAGATATGCAGCTTTTTATAAATCCATTTGTGTCTCTGAACTGTTTTGGCAATGGAGAATAGAGCCTCCAGTGTTATGTTTCACATTACATATATATATAGGTTGTTATTTTCTAAATATGGTTCTCTTTTTCAGATTATAGTAATATTAGGTTTTAATTTTTTCTAGTCTTGATTAAGCAAGTTCATCTTTGATAATGCTGGAAATCAGATAAGTTTGGCTGACACCATATGAGTTCATAGGAAAATGTGGAATAAATAAATTTTCAGTGTAATAATATATATATAAGTATTGCAAGTATAGATAAGTAATGCAGATAATGTAAAACATGCTGTAGTTAAAAAGAGAAAGCATTCTTATGTTGAAATATGGTGCAATTTTTATGATTTTTTCCTAAATTTTAACACAGAAGTAGGGTTTTTAAAGTTGAATTTCGTGTTTCTCAAATGTGTGCTGCTGTGCATGTCAAGTAGCTTTTTTGTACCTTGCTTACTTCAGTTTGGCCAGTATCTGTGCTCTTCCTTGCAGTGGTTTCCCTGATAAGTACAGTTAGAGCTTAATTCTAGGATTTTGTATCAGTTAGCCACTCAAAGGTCTACTGTCAACTAAATTACCAAATTAATGGTACGTTCTCTAAATCCTTAGCAATGTTCAATGTTTCTGGTAGCATACATAATATATTCCTTACGGAAATATGTCTTTCTGGTATATAATCTGTTGTAACTAGGTGTTTGTACAAACTGCACAGCAGTGGTCCAGGAAAACTTCATGGCTTTTCAGAAAGCTTAAGATTAGTCTCTAAATTTGTAGTAATAGTTGTGTGAACTTTTTTCAGTTAAGTATTTTCTGCTAATATGTTGGTTTTGATACTGTGGAGGTTCTGGACTGCAGATAAATTAAGGACCTTTGATCAGCCTACTGCATTGATGCAGCTTAAGTTTGGTTTGCAAGTTAAATTCAGAGATCTTTAACAGTTTCACACCTAGCATTCGAATATTCTTTGGATTACCAGTAAGATATTTAAATAAGAAAGAATGCTGAAGTTGTTTGTTGTGTTTTTTTTTTTTCCTTTGTATTTTTATTAGCCGTTGCTTCCTTTTCATTTCTGCCCTTCCTCAAATGTACTCTATTTATGAACAGGACAAGATGACAGTGTGGTGAACTAATTATGTTTATTTAGGGAATGAGTAGGGTGCTTTCCATTAGAATTAAAGGAAGTAGCAAAAGTAGATGTTGAATGAAGCCTGTTGATCTTACACTGAAGACATACAGAAAATTTCACAAAAACAAACTAAAAGAAAATGACGTGACAATTAAGTCCATGTATCCCTTTGACACTTTTAAGTAGTATCAAACTTCTTTATCTGAGAGTTTCTAACTCAAGTTTTGAGAATGTGGTCATCCTCTCCTGTAGACATATATGGTTATTACTTGTCTTTTGTTAAAGCTAGCTGCTGTTTGTGTGTGTGATAATTGAACTTTCACCTGTGTAGCACTGAGGACAAAACTGAGATTGCACTCTTTCTTTCCAAAAGGCTGGAGTTGCTCGAGTTTAGGAGGTATGTGCAAAAAAAAAAAAAGTGTCCTTTACAGCGCAGGAATATCTGCAGAGTCTACCAGCAAGAGATATTAGTGGTGTAGCTAGTAATATCAGAAAAGCTGAGCTTTGAATGCCAGTAGTAAAACAGAATAAAATACTGGTTCACCAGCATTGTTATGAGTAGTCAAAGTCTCTTCCAGTTGTGAGCAGTCACATGTGGAACAATAGCACAACTTCACAACAATAGCACAACAATAGCACAACTTCACATACCCCATTATGTTATGACAAATTACCAAGAACTAGCAGATAGGAGTGCGACTAGACTTGAAGCCTCATTTCCCTTTGTTTCTTTTCTGATGTTTCACAATAAGTGGCACGTAATATTGTGAGGGGAAGATGTTTAAAGTGGTATCTAATAAAAAATAGGGAAAGCATTCTGCTAAATAATAGCACATTGTGAAATGTAATCTCTAGTAGTGAACTGTAGATTTTGAGCATATTGTAACATATTGATGGTGCACCTACAACCTTTGGTTCATGATGTAAGAACACTGAAAATAAAATTAGGCTGGAAGGAGGAAATCTTAAATGTTTTCTCCTGGTATTATGTTTTTAAAATTGAATGCCTCTAGAGTACTTAAACTGTCCCATCTACATATAAATAATTTGTAAATGTAATATTAAAAAAATAATTTTAGGCTGAAAGTGTTAAACTTTACTTTGCTTTTCTGAAATTTCTAGGGAGGAATTGTGATCCTGCAGTTATTTTTTTAACTGCCCCACTTAATATGTTGATGTTGAGTAATAATGCAAAATTGAACCAATAGCATGAAACATCATCCCTTAATCAGAAATCTTGGAAGAGTTAAGGTGGGGAAGAGTAGGTTGATCAATATTAGTGTTATTTGGAGAAAAAATGCAAAGGAGAAACAGCACCTTGTTAATTATTTTTCTTGGTTCTCTTAAATGTTTTTGCTTCATTATTTTACATTTAATCCTAGTACAAGAAGCACTGTCGAAGGGTGTATGTTCACTCAGAATGTTTCTTTTGAACAGATTGTGTGAATTGTTTAACTTGACCTAATTTGTATGTGCAAATATCAATGTATTTTAGTTCCTTTTGTGTCTGATTTGTTGTTTCTTAACATTTACTCTTTCTGAATGGTATAAATTTGAATATTTTACATTTTTAGCTTCAGAGTGATTATTCAAGTGGCTTTTAGATGTATGCATTTAACTGCTAAAGATTGAATTTTTAAAAATAAACTCAGTTAATCTGTTATTTAACTTTTTACAAGATTACACATTTTCAGTTGCCTAAGTTTTGGATATTAACAGATTAGTTGGAATAAGACATTTTGGATAAGAGATTAGTTGCAATAGCAAAAGAGGTAGGATTTTCAAGTTACAGTACCTTTGAGCTATTCTGTTTTGTAAAACTGTGAATACCATCTTTCCTACTCTATTGTATTTGATTACATCTCTGTTAATTAGGAGCCTATCAGCTCCTAGGTCTGGGAGTTGTGTATTGATGCCTGTAACCTATCAGAGGTACCTTTTCCATCATTCATGTGTATTATTAGTTAATGTAAGCTATTTACAGTAGTTAGATATTTACCTTACGTAAATTTCCATTGAAAATGAAAATTCCATTCATTGAAAATAAAAATTCGCATTTTCTTGGGGACATATGGGCAGGCCCTGTTCTGCTAGATTTCTTTAAAATGGAAAGCGAGTATTAGGTGTAACGTCTTAGCTTCTATTTCACTTGTTATTCTTGGGTTCACTGAGCTAGCAGCCTTGCATAGAATACAGCTGTTTCTGAAGGTGAGCTTGTTAGACTGTCAGTCTTGTGTTTTACTGGGTTTATCTTCACTGGAGCCTGCCGTCCAGCATCATTACTTCCATTCTGGTTAATACTGTCAGCTTTTTCCTTGTCAGTTTCCTCAGTTTATTAAAATTGCTCCTGATCAAGAAACCCAAACACTAAACATTATCTTTTGGCAGTTTGGAAAATGGCTGTGTCTAATTTATTTGGTCAAAGTAATACCTTTTAATGATTTTTATTTGGGGATTTAAAGTAACATACTTGTTTTCACTGTATTAGAGAGAGGTTTTTTTGTTGGTAATGATTTATTTTTGTGTTCTTGTATCTAATTGTAGTTTTCAATATAGAGAACCATAATACTTTTGGTACATTTTTCACATTATGACTGTTAAGAATATTTATGTTTCAGAAGAAAAAGTTCGGGAACTTTATTCATCTTTGTTCGTTAGTATCTCATTCCTCTGTAGCAGTTTTGTTTCTTAGTGAAAGCAGCACAATGCCCTGAAGGAATTCTTCTTGAGTTCAGATCTCCACTATGGCTATGGACTGTGGAATTCAAGAGGCATTTAAGTATTTGTAGCAAAAATGCAACTTAGGTTTGCTTTGAGTTCTGCAAATACTGAACACAAAGTTGATTTAGAACTGAGGCTCACACCCAAACCTGGTTAGTAGTTATAGTGAAATGCTTTTTAGTGGGAAGGTTGTCTCTTGCTTAAGTAGAAGAAAAAAGCCCCCCCCAAAACATCAAGAGTCTGAACATATACTGTGCTGTGGGTGATACCCATATCATCTACAGTTTCTGTCAGGTATAGTAAAGACTTTGTAATTAGTTTTGCCACATCCCTGAGAAGTACCCTAACTACTGGCTTGGGAAGATGTCTCCATCCATGTGAGTAGGAGGTGGTGGGCATGGCAAGGACGATCCAGAAGTCAGTTTCATCAAACCAAAGCAAAACCCCTTGAAACAGAAACTGCTCCATATAATGTACTTCCATCTATTCAGTTCCATTTTTGCTGGCAATCCTACCCTTCCACTCCTACTCTCTTTACCTTTAATAAAATTCTAGTAAATACTATTTCTTCCTTTATCTTCATTATAGGTAAAGCTTTCAAAATGGGAGTATTTGGCTGACTTTTTGTAAAATATGTAAGTAGAATGTCTATTCTTTTGTCTTTTTAAGGGAAAAAACTCCACAAACTGAAAGGGGACATCTCTGAGGATTTTCTGTTTGATTACCATAACCTTGCAGAAATGCAGAAGTCAATGTCAGTCAGTGAGTTTCTCCCTTGTACTCATGAACAACTCCTAGTTTTTTTGATTAAATGCATTTGTATTTCAATTTACAGTAGGGGATGGTCATGTGTGCACAGTATTGCTGTACTTGTTTTGTATTTTTTTTTTCTTTTAACCTATACTCAACCTGTTGAACACTTGCTTCTTTAAAATCACATCTTAATAAGCCCCTGAACTGCTTTTTTCAGTAACTGAAAAATTTTTTATATGTGATTAGGCTTTTGGCCTTCTGAAGCCACCAGTCTTCCCCTCTGAAATGTACCTTGTGCTGTGGCATTGCCTTATGCTGTCTGCATTGCCAGCCCTGAAGTCATGGAGAGGATCTGGTGTGATTGTAATGTCACCAGCAGAGAGAGAGGGTTGAGAATTCAGAGAACCTAAATTGAAAGAAGGTTTTAGTTAGTCCTGCCTACAAGTTCTCACCACATAAAACTTCTGCATTTTTCTGGAACTTAAAAATGCTAGAAATATTTACAGATTAAACAGTTGTGTAGGGCTAGTAAATACATTTTCTTCTGCAACTTTAGAATGCTATCTCATTAAGTTTCAGGAGAAAATTTGCAGAATGGTTGTGGAAAAGTTGAACAAATGTAAGATGATTTTACTGTCTAAATACTGTCAGATTGCTTCTATGTTTTTTGTGTTCATTGTTCTTAAACTTCTGTTTCATACTGAAGTAGTTTTAGTGCATAAATAAAAGTTGTGCATCAGGAAAGCTTTCTTTCTGTAAAATGCCTTGCCCTCCTTCAATACAATCAACAGAAATGTTCTTGCATAAATAATGTCAACATGTAAAGGGTATGGTGTTTCTGAATTATCTGAATGATGTGCAGATAGCACCATCCTCTGGCATTATAACATCAGTTATGAATTAAACCTGAAATTGCTATTTGTTATTTTTGGAAATTTGATATAATTGTAGTAGAATGTACATGCTGTACTTTCAGTTTTACATACTCATTTTGGGCCAAGGTTTAACAGAAATTCTGGTAATTTGCATGGACTCTGTGTTCTGTTCAATTAAGTGACTGGCTTAAGGGGATACCTTTTTAGGGTTATCCTGCCCATAGTGCTGACTCTGCTCTTTACGTGACCATTTATGGTAGGAAGTTGCACTTCAGAAATATCAGACTGAGCTTTTTGTAAATCTCAGTGAAAGACAATTCACAGTCATTTAAGAAGAATTCGTTGAGTTAGAAAACACCACCAACGACTTATGGTTGTGTATCTGGGGGAGAGTAAAGGTGCTGTTACAGAACAGCTGCAAATATCTAATAAATTATTTTTGCAGGAGATCATAGCTTCAGTTACGGATTGAGAATGGGTATCGTTGGCATTGCTAGAATGCAGAGCAATACACCTCCCACAAATTAGGTTTCAGTAGTTACAGGATGAGTTGTGCTGAGTTACGGTCATGTGAAGGACTGAATTTTAGTCCATTGAGCTAAAAGGCGTAGGTATGAGAAATATCACAGGCACATCCTTTTGAAAAACTTGGTGGATGAGAAAGTTGCTGTTTTGGTAGTTGAGTTCCTATTGGACCTTTACATGTCGGAAACATCAAAAGGAGACAGGCGATGTTTGGGTTTTCTCGAAAGGAAAACACGCACCACCCCCCAGTCTGCCCTTCTGCGCAGGAGATCTCCGTTCTTCTACAGGGGAGGTGTTGGCTTAGTGAAACTGGAAATCTTAAGAGTTTTGCTATAGCATCAGTGCCTGTCTTTCCCTTAACAGATGAGCCATGAATGCAAACCGGACTAATTATCCATGTTTCTGGAAAGACTGTACCAATAGTCTGCATATAGAACTGGTCTGTGCATTTCTTTTCTGTCATGTGTTACTTATAATTTCATAAAAATTGGAATGTTGATTTAGGCATCCAGATATTGAGACAAACAAGTTTAAGTTGTGAAAATGCTGAAACTTCCTAGTAGTAATAGACCTAAGTAAAATCTTTTATATAAAAGTATACACTGTTCTCTGAGATGTGTTTCTGGCAACATTAGATATTCGAAATGAAATGTGCACAATTCGATGGAATGATTGCAGTAAGGAGTCACTTGGAAAAAATAACTTTAATAGGTAACATTAATTTTGTACTGCTTGCAGGCTTGACTGTGTGTAAATTAAATAAGTCCTGATGGCCAGAAAATTCTCACAGGAAGATGTTTCAGGTGAGAAGAGCAAGAGAATGCAGCTGTAACTGACTGCTGGATTCTGTATCATTTGGCTTCATTCGGGGAGGTAGTATTGATGGCAAGAGACATGGTGAGACTCCAGAAATTTTGGCTATGTTTCAGACAGGAAAGAAAATGTTGCCTTGTTATAACACATTCCACTCCATTCACTTCAACCTGATCTAACATCCATGTCTGTGTCCCTCTAATCCTCTGACTTATCAGTTGTGTTCAATTTTTTTATCGAATTTGTCTTTGTGCCCTAAATGTATTTATTTCCTGATGTTATTCCACATTTTTTATTGCAGTTCCATTTTTTCCTACTTCATAATTTCAAACTCCTTATCTAGCAATTCCCAGTTTCCTACCTATTTTTCCAATAATTGGCCATTATTATTTTCCATGCTTGCTCTTTTCCAGGCATACTTTGCATTTGCTTTCAGTTCTGCTCATTTTCTGCTTCCTTTGTTCATGTTTAGCTTTGCATGTAACTTGTCATTGTGTGTGGCCTCTTAGTTTCTCCTTATACAGTTTTTCCTCAGTTTAGGTTGTTCACTAATACTGTAGTTGTTTTTTTTTCCCATGCTCACTGTGTCACTGTGTTTTATCTTCTCTGCTTGACTGATTTTCATTCTTCATGTTCTTGATAATCTGTGTGTCTTATTGCTTACCTGTTCTCACTATATGGTTTTTTCCTCTTGCCCTCCAGTTTTGTTTGTTTTTATGATGTATCCAGGACAGATTTATGCCTCCAGTTTATTGTTATGGTAGGAAACTATGGAGACCACAGGAGAGGTAGAATTCGAGTTCAGGTGACACTGTTGTGTCCAGCCTGGATAAAAACAGTTGTAGCAGCTACTTACTGAATGTTGATGAAGTGTTTCAGGGATTTAGTTTTTAAAACTTAAACCATAAGAGCATGGGCAAACTGTTTGCTAAAGCAAAATCAAGTGGGTTTTCAGAATGTGGAAAGATCACTTGGTGGATTTAGTTTATGCAAATAATACCTTCCTTAGGTGCCATTTTTAAAAACTTTGTTGTATCTTTTATCTTCCAGTTTGTTTGTTCTCCCTGTTTGGAAGTAAAAAAAAAAAAAAAAAAAAAAAAGTGAGGCAGGAGCCTCACTTGAACAAATTAATTTTTGGACTAGTGATGTCAACTTGCTCAAAACTGCAAACATTGAAAGTAAAGCCAGAGAGGTGAGGAGTGCCAGCTGGCTGTAGCAGGCTGGCTGTAGCAGGCTGCCAGCCCTTCTGACTGTGGCTGCTGCACACACAGTTGTTGCAGCTGCATGTTGTGAGGCAAACTTTTCTGGAACTTCAGTCTTGGGACGGCAAGTTGTGCTGTTTGTATGTTGTGGATCCCAGAAAACTGGTCCATGATGGACAGACTCAGGAATATCACCACTCAAGAACCTGCTGTATCTCTCTTCCCTCTTGTTGTATCAAACCAAAAAAGTTCTTATAGTTAGGTGCAAGTGAACATTTGTATTTTCAGCATTTTCAGTGAAAATGCCTGCTCTGAGTTACATGAAAAAAAAAATCATATTCACCCTCTGAAACTTTGCAGAGAAGGTAATAGTTATAACATTGAGACCAAGTTACCTGGAAAGCCCCTGACTGTGGTTTCTATTAGGAAATAACCTTTCTTTTAAAAAGAAAAAGTTCAGTGTTCTTGTTTGGAGAATTGTTTTCAGTAATGTCTTAAGTATGGCTGTGTCTCATCACTTGGGTGGTGACTTAGCAAGTTGTCTTTTCTATTATTTTGGACTGTTGCATTGTTTTTGGAAGTGCTGTGGATGTTCAGTAGCATCACTTGTATGTTGCAGTTCGTGGTAGGATAATGACATACGGTTTTCTAAAAGTGGCTGTTTTGAACCAGTTTAATTTAGCTACTGAAGTTATGGGAGGAATATGGAAGGAATATGGAAGGAATTCTGCAAGTTGAAGTTCTCACAAATACAGACTTTGTCACTGCTGTTGCATTGAAAAACATTTAATTGATGACCTGTAGGGATGATGCACAGCAAATTATATGCAGGCAGAATGTTTTAAAGGTTAGAAAGCTGTCTCAATTTAGGAAATATAGGATGTTCTGAGTTCTGTAGTCCTGTTATGTATTGGTGGTACATTGTTAAGAATCTTGGACTTCTGATAGTGTTCTCAGAGTTGTGATATGTAGTACTAATACACAGTACCAATGCCACTGGTGATACTGTGTACTGCATCCCAGTGCAAACTTACCTAACTGCAAGTTACCACTATATCCTAGAGCATTTTGTAGAATTCATGAATGTCAAATAATTCAGTTTAATTATGAAACCAAAACAAATCATTTTCAGTAGCATATCTCTAATTTGACAAGTTTTGATATTTCTTTGTTATTTTTCCCATGTACTGTGACATTTAAAGAGATAAAAATAAAATCCTACTGTTTTTAAGAAGAATTTAAAAAAATTATTTAAAGGCTTAAAGCTCATGATGTTTGTGGCATAAATAGAAAAATGTAAACAGTTTTTCAGGTGGGTTGTGTGACAGGATGGATTTATTAGATATTAATATAAACCCAGATATGTGTGGTCAAACAGGTGATACATGGTTCTGAACATGAAATTGTGTATAATCGTGTGGGTGTCTACATCTGGTTGACTCACTCATGCGTAGTCCACATTTGAAATATTTTCACAATTGCAGGGTCTTAAAATTAGTTTAAAATATAGCAGAGCATATAGGAAGGGAAGTGTGTTATCTTGAGAGGAGCCTTGGTTATTAATTCTGTTTTTCAGACAGAACTGTGTCTTTTCATGACATGTGCACCAAGTTCATGACATGGTGCTCAAAACCAGTGCCGTTTTCTTTTATGTAATTGGTGGCTATTGCTGTACAATGAGCAGACAGAGGTGTAAGTGACTTGTTTGTGGTTATATAGAAAGTCTGTAGCAGAGGAAAGGATGCAAACCGTTTCTTGTAGATTAGAAAGCATGGTGTTGCATGTGTGTTTTTTTCTCATGGCAGTGCTAGTTTAGACAGCATTAGGAGGACCTGCTTAAGTAACTTTATTTTGTCTGTCAAGTGTCAGTGGAATGTAAGATTCTCATCCCCATTCAAAATTGAAATAGTATGCAGCTGCCTTCGAGTGCACATCCAATTTTGAAAAGAGAAGAATCAGTATAACCAATAAAAATGTCAAAATCATGCAAGTGAAAAACTAACAGCAAGCTGCCTACAGTTAATTGGAACATAATTCCCTTGAAGGTGTGATCCTTTGCCAGTGCTTATGTACCACTAGTAGTTGGTTTGTGAGTAGACATGGATTTTTTTTAATGGAATTGCCATCTGAAAATGCATAAGCTGAAGACATGCCTGTCTTGACATTTGTTTTTCAAGCTGAATTCAGGCATATAAAACATTCTGGTTCATTGTATCAAAAACAGGCTTCTCTGTGCAGTGGGCTAGTTGAGTGTAGAGTTTCAGTGCCAATTTACAGTTGGATGAATGAAAGACTACTTGGGAGGAGAGCCTTCTGTGTATAGGAATTGAGAGCAGTGGCATTTTGTTACAGCTATTGGAAAGATATGGTCATCTGGACAAAGTCAGTGTGGATTTGAACACCCAGTGCTAGTGTGAATTTCTCCGTGTGCATTTCTCCAAATATGCCAATATCCATTTGATAGAGTGGTTTTTTTTTTTGAGAGACTGGCTGTTTAACAGATTTCTCTTTTCGTTCACCTCTCAACTACCTGGGAACAGACTACACTGTCAATCAACTCTTCCGTTTACTAAAACCTTCCATTTCTCTGACAGAATTAGAGGAGAGATTAATTTTTATCTTCCTGTTGCTTTCAGTGTTAAGTGTCAAAGTTGAAAAAAAGATTTATCAAGCCTTTTATGTTTGATAATGTAGCCAGAGTAATCTTTTGATTTGTTTGTACAGATCTTCTACTGGTACTGCTTATAACCAGTAGAAATGAAATGAAATGAAATCCACAGAGAGTTGCTCATGCTAAAGGGAGGTGGTTGACTAAATCTATATACTTCTACTGTTGCATCTTGAACATCTAGAGAGACTGTGTTAATTTTTAAAGACTATCCCAATGTTTTACTTCCTTCCTGCATATGTATCTGTCTATGTCATCATCATCATCTATGTTTATCAGCCTGCAGGTAGTTGATTGTGCCATTAGATTTTGGGGTTGTATTGCTAACAATTTTGAAGTTATATCAGGTGTCATTAATAATACTTTTTGAATAAATCTTAACAGACTTTTGGGTCTGTTAAGTCAGAAGACCAACTGGCAGTCACAGGAAAGGTAAAAACACAGCCAAGAATAATAGAAGAGGAGTTTGTCAAGGTGTCATACACTCCAGTTGTATTGTAGTATGGCAGTGCAGGTCTCTTTGTTCCCTTTGGTGTTAGGCTGATCCCAGTTTAATACTGAGACAAGGCTGATCAGTACATTTGTAGTAGTGTTTGACTTGTAGCTACAGTGTGCTTTAGCCCAGGTACTCTGATGTCAGTGCAGTCTAAGTACCAAATACCTCTCTGGAGCTACTTTGCTTAAAATAGTCTAGAAGTTGGGGGATTTGAACATTCTGAATTGTGAGAACTATCATGCTGATAAGCCTTTTCGATTTTACTTTTTTATTTTCAGTTTTAATTTTTATGATTTATAAATGTAGACTATGTATTTCTCTGGAAGGAAAATTTTAAATTTTCCTAGTGTTATGTCAAGCAGTGCATTTATGTGTAGGGATACACACTTAGATTTATTTCTTGCAATGCTTAGAGTAGTGAAATGTAATGGGACTTCTTTTGGAGTCTGTGAAAGATGTATCTGTTTTTATTTTATCTGTACTCTTGATTTAGGAAACATATTGCCATTGAATTACCTAGGTATGTGTTTGAGAATGTCCAAGTGGCAGTAGGTATGAAGAACTTTATGAAGGCCTTCTTGGTAAAAATCTGTATATCCTTGTAATCCTTTCCCTTCAGAAGTTGATTTTCCACAGCTGCTCTTGTCCTAATCAGATTGGGATTACTGTTTCTATGTTTTTTCTGGGTTTGTAGTGCACTTCAGCTGCCATAGGGTACCCTGCTTGTAGATTAAGAAGTGTTTTAAGAATTGTATCAGCTTTGTGCATTGACTTCCTTTTAGTTCCAAGGTGCAATTTAAGGATTTGCATGCAATCTGTTAAGTGCCGAATAGCTTTTGCTTTGCCTGCTAGAGCAGATAAGAATTTATCATGCAGTTTTCTCCGGTTCCCTATAGATTAGATAGTAAAGTATACTCCTTTCCCAGCCTTCTGTCCTTTGTAATGAAGCCATAATTATTAATCTTTAATGGCGCCTGCAATGCATAAAAGACAGACTTGGTCCTTATCTCAAATGTTCTGCTTGATTTTATTGTACTTGGTTATAAAAACATTGAAGGCTGAAAATTGTATTTGATGCTTCTATCAGTAGTGTTACTAATAATTCTTGCCTTGCCTTTTCATCTGTATGAATGTCGCCATTCTTGGATTATTCCTATGACTTGATTTGTCTTTATATGATCCCAGTCTGCTTCCTTGCTCCACCTATGCTTTAGTATTTATTTATTTTTATAATTATTTATTATTGTTATTGTTACTTATAAAAGTAAAGAATATATAATTAAAGTCAACTTTAATGCACTATTATTTTACTTTCTCTTGTTCTTTGTGATTTTAGGTTTGTATCTTCTTTCAACTTGTAGTGTTTCCTAAATTCTAGTTTTAAGGTGCTTTTTTTTCTGTCTCAAATACTCCATTTGTTGAATATGTTAAGTCTCCTCGTACAATTTGAGTCTGTGTCACACACTACAGCGTTATTTGTACAGAATAAAGCTTAATTTTGGAATTGATTAGAGAAGATGTGTTTTGTAAAACCTTTGGCTTTTGGACTAATAGATTGCAAATTATTTTCACATTGTATAATGCTAATTATTGTCTTTTCTTTCAACTAGTCTCATTTCAATTTAATTGTGTTATTTGTAATTATTAATTCCTTGTAGCCAGATTTCAAACATGGTATTTTCTGAGAATTCAGCTTTCAAATGATATGTAAAGCATTCATGTTTACCTGTCAGTTGAAGATTATATCTGCTTGAAAATTGTTAGAATTGATGTAGAAAAATATACCAATTTGGCAACAAAAGTAATGTAGTTTTTACTGTAACTGTAGTGTTTCCTTATTTAAAAATGCTGTAAGCCATCTTGAAGATGAAACACTATCTTTGTGCTTAACTGAGTCCCTGTCCAGTGAGAATTTTATATTCTGAATATTTATATTTGTTAATTACATGATTTGAGATTCTTGTAAGCCATGCTTTCTGTTGTTGCTTTTATTTCTCCTAATTGTGTTTCCTATTTGTATGCAAGTATTCATAAACCACATACAGACTACTACTGGCAGAGATCTGCAGGTGGCATTTAAGTAAAATGAGTATCAGCAGATAAGACAAAGGAGGGAGATGAAGACCAAGTCATCAGATAAATAAGAATGTCTCCATCTGTATTGTGATTGTTTGCTTTTTTGGTTTGCAGTTGTAGACATGTCTGTGGTATTCTGCTTCCTTGTCTGAAATCTTCAGCAGCCTTGACCGCAATCATTTATGTAACCTACAAACCAATTTGATCTTGTGGTTTAAAGGTGTAGCCGTTGTGCTTTAGAAGGAAGTGCAGCATTAACATAAATGAGTAGGGCCAAATGGCTCCAGTAGTTCATCCTAATGTAGTGTATCTAAAACACTTGGGGGTAACTCGGTATTCACTTGACTCTTGAGTATCGGAATTGGTCCAATACTGGAAGAGTAGTGGTGTTTTTCTAGTTTTCAGATACACTTGTAGGTAAAGTGTGTTTAAAAATTGCAGCTTAATTCTGAATTTGGCTTATTTTTTTTGCTTTGTCATGTGTGTAACATCCTTCAGAACACAATGTGCAGCAGCTGTCACAAATGCTGTAATACAGGAAGACTTCTTCCTTGAAGGAAGAAAGGATCCTAAAATAATAACAAGGGAACTGTCCAAAGAAAATGTCTAGTTTACTTCTTTTATATAACCCCCTCCTCTGCAGAGTAAATAATTCATCTTTTTTTTATAGCTTGATAAGAAGCTAATAGCTCTGTAGTGCTATTAGTTGTGCAACTAGTTTCACAAAGCAAAGAATGAACTTTAATTTTTTCATTTAAGTTATGGTAAAAGTTAATACCTTTAAGTTATTAAGTTACTCAATTCTGGTAATTACTTCTAAATAACCTTGAAATTAGCTAGCTTTGGAGTATTGCTTGGCTTCTTAAGTGTAATTCAGTACGAGACAACTCTGTTTTCAGGTTTCAGGAAAGGCCTTGCAGCCCACACATAGCTGGTGCTGCTGCTAGCATTGTCTGAGTTGGACTTATTTTTTTGCTTTACAATGTTAGCAATATTAAGGCAAAAGAAAAACTCTAAAGAAGAATTAATCCAATCATCTAGTGAGCAGCTGCAAACTGTTTCTTTATCTTGTGTTGCATGAAATGCTTCTGGCACCCTGCAGAGCTGCTTCTAGTAAAGCTCTTGCATCCGATAGGTGTCATGTGAATGCTTAGAGATAGAGGTGAGATTTTTCACAATAGATCTAACTGTAGATTTTTTTGATTAATTATGTAATATATGCACATATTAGACTGAAATGTGTGTGTTGGTCACAAAGGACTGGTATTGCTGGGTTGGAGAGAAGTAATGGGACTTGTTAGACTTTGTATTTAATACCTGTTAGTCACAACCTTAAGTTCAAACTTACTTTTTGTCTATTACTAGGAAAAACAAGGGATTCCCAGTCAGCCAGAATGGAATCTGAAATTGTGCCAAAAATTGCCAAAATGACAGTGTCTGGAAAGAAACAATCTATGGGATTTGAAGTTCCATGGTAAGCCAAGCCCTCATACATCAAGGTACATCAGCAGTTCTTCTTTCAGACTGATGCACCTGTAGCAAGTTTTCTTATTATTTTTTTCTATTTTTCACAGCAGTTTTAGTGTCACTCTTCAGAACTAACCATCTCAGCTTCTTGTTTGACTCAGAATTACTTTCAGAAGATGGTACCTCACGTTTTGAGTTTAACAAATCCTTTCACTATGAATCGTGCATAGAGATATCAGGTAGTCAGATTATTTAAACATCCGCTTCATAGAATACTGAACTTTCTTGGTGTTCGTTTATTTTAAATTTAGTTCTCTAAGTGGAATTATGAAATCAATAAATCTTAACTGTAATTGCTTGTTCTTCAAAGGAAGTAATGTATTTAAGAATAGTTGATGGGGAAAACAATCACTTATGGCTTAACCATGCCTTCCTCTGCAGCTTTTATTAACTTTAACAGGTGTCCAGGGTACAACTGTTGAGTTTGGTCCTACTTGTGCTATAGCTAAATTAGTGCTTCTAATTTTGTCCTGACTTGGAACTGTTAAGGGGGATGTCTCATGAGAGCAAGAAGACAGACATTTGAATCAGAGTCTACCTACAGCAATAGCCAGCAGTGAATAGTGAAAGAAATATACAACAACAGGGCATGTGTGTTGGGAATATGGTCCATATCATGGTGTTGTGTATTGTTCTGTGGTTCTGCACAATTTTTATTTATTTTTTGGTTTTGTCTATTTCTATTAAGAATTTTTCTTACTTAGGTACCCTTATTCTGTTTTGAACCCAGTCTTACAGTAGCTGTCTAATCTGTGGCAAGAAATTCCACAGTTCATCCTGAGGTCAAAAAATTCTCCAGTGTAAGTGCCAACATCCCAACCTCATCCTGCAGTGTTTGTAGTTCTGATCTGGAAAGCATTCTTGGAAGTAAGAGGGCAGCATAGTCTTTATCTTACAGTATCTTGTGCATGTTTGATAACTGAGTGGAAAGCAAGCAGTTTCATCTACTTAAGCACATTTAATACAAGGTGTGAAACTGATGTCATTACTCATTTATGCTACCAAATATCATTGCTAAAAGACATCACCTTCATTCAATCTCCTTAGATGCAATAAGCTCCAAATTAAAAATTTCTGTGACTTCCAAAATATTTTGTCTGTACTGTTTGAGAATTGCAATATATAAAGGAAGCATTTTTTTTTTCACTTGCTGTCTACTAATCAGTGGGTCTGGGTTTGACAACTGGACTCATGAAGTTCCAGGCACCTTCATCTCTTTTGTTTTTATTAAACTTCTTAAAAGTTGGAGATTTTCATGGGGACTTCTATAATAATTTAATTTGGATAGAAGTTTAGAAAAATAAAGGAATATTAAGTGAGTGAAGAAGATCTGCCAGCTAATTTTATGTAGTTGTGACTGATTTTTTTTTTCTTTTAATCTGTAATAATGGCTACTTAAAATGTTTGTTTCTAAAAAAGAGCAAGAATTTTTTATCTCTGATACCTAGCATGTGTGCCTACTCCACAGGGAAGGAGATAAGAGGAATGCTTCTTCATCTGAGACTTTAGTAATTCTTGGATAGGCAAGTGATGACTCAGTCTCTGATGAAAGGTGGTTGTCTCCAACATGGTTCTCAGCCATTCTGCTTCTTTTCTGGGTCACTGACATATCATGCTTGCTTACAGTTCAGTGGCAGAAAAAAGATTAAGCCTTCAGGACCTGTGGGTAAATCCTCTAGATAAATCCTTAATGTTGATCTTGTGAGACCCCGTCTGGACTGCTGCATTCAGTTCTTGGGTTTCCAGCACAGGAAAGACATGGACCTGTTGGAGTGGGCCCTGAGGAGGCCACCAAGATTATTAGAGGGATGAAGCATCTCGCCTATGAAGACAGCCTGAGAAAGCTGGGGTCACTCAACCTGAAGAAGAGAACGCTTTGGAGTGACCCCATTGCAGCTTTCCAGTAGCTAAAGGGGGTGTGTAAGACAGATGGGGACAGACATTTTAGGAGGGCTTGTTCTGACAGGACAAAGGGTGTAATGGTTTTAGACTGCAAGAGAGTCTAGATTGTATGTAAGGAAGTTTTTTTACAGTGAGGGTGTTAAAACACTGGAACAGATTCTCCAAAGAGGTGGGTGGATGCTCCACCCATGGAAACTTTCAAAATCAGGCTGGACCAGGCTCTGAGCAACCTGATCTAGTTGAAGATGTCCCTGCTCATTGCAGGTTGGTTGAACAAGATGACCTTAAAAGGCCCCTATAACCTAAAGTATTCTGTCATTCTGTGATTGTGTAGATGGTTTTTAATTCATCTCACTTAGTGGTACTGCTGAAATACTAATTGAAAACCAGCTTCTTTTTACTGTTGAAATTGGATATACTTAAGGTATTTAGTTTTAAGGGGGAGGAATAGGTAAGAAGTAGAATGATTTGTAAAAGAGCATGAGATTTGGAGCACAGCCTATCAATGAATATGGAAGAAGATATAATTTAAATGGTAAAGTTACCTGCATGTCTTTAAGACCCCTTCTTCAAGGAGTCTGATGGGGCCTCCTTTCTTCTTTTGTCTGACAGACTGCTGTGGAGGCAATGCCAAGGCCTATGACATTGACTTTATAGAAGAAGAGAATCCTCTATTTCTAAACATGAAAAACAAAACATGAACCTCCACCTCAATGAGTATTAGGGTTAGTTTTTTTTCTTCTGCAGTTACCTTCTGAATTAATGGCAGGATAAGGATAACCTGTTAAGGAACAGAAGGAGTCTGTGTTTATTAACACCTAAGAAAGACTTGTTCCTTTGACCTTTTTTATAACTTCTTTATGTTCTTGTCTCATTGTTAATTTACTGCAGAGTGTTTGTTAATTTACTGCAGAGTGTTTATAATAGTACAGCTTTTTAAAAGTATATAGTTTATGTCACTGACCAAATAACCACTATAAATTATTCAAAGCATTCTAAAACATCTGTAACTGTACCCCCCTACTTTTACTCAAAAGAATATTTGTATGGTCCTGGTACAGATACCATTAGAAGGAAATTGTATAGTACATATGAACTAGTTTTTGTTGTTACCTATGTGGGATCTTAAAAGTAATTTTTTGACCATGTTTTTAAAAGCAGCAGTTTTGTATTAGCAAAAAAACCCCTATTGTTTGACTATTCAGACAATGATTCAGTCTTGTTTTGAGGTATAACCTCATATTAATCAGTGAATTTTATTTGAAATTGATGGATTATTGGAAGTCGTTAATTGTTTTGAGCATTGATTGCCTTTGTTGCTGGGTATTCTTAGTGGGATTGTCTGTAGAAAATGGAGTTTGCTGGTAAACTGATGCTCTAGCAAAACTGTTTACTGCGCTTTTTCTTTCTGTTAAGTAATAAAGGAAGACAGAATAAGTTGTGACCAAAAAAGGGTTGATTATTTTAACTAGTCTGACCAATATTTTGTAATTAATAATTTTGAAAGGGGAAATAAATGTAGACGTTTCTGTAATGACTGTAAGTACTCCAAAAGAGTCAGTTGTGTAAAAATAATTCAGCCAGCTTCGAGACTAGAAGATTGAAAAGAATGTTTAAAAGCTAAATTCTGAAGAGTTAATATTGAGCAGATGAGCTTTCAGGTTCCTCTTTGAATGCGTGGTGGTGTGAACCTTTCAATACTTGTGGGAGATTTAATGCCTTCTAACATGTCTTATAACAACATATGTTGTATTTATTAGTATTCCTCAGAAAACACTAATGTAACCATAACATTTTATTGAGTTTACTGTTATGGTCCTTGTTGTCAAGACAGCATAGGAAATTTCTGGCCTGGCAGTTTTAATTTTTACTAAATGTTGGTCCCTGACAGGCTTTGGTTTGTCTGCTGCCTTCCAAAAGAGCTGTAATAGGCTGTTTTGAGATTTGTGCCTGAATTGCTGATGGTCAAGCTTTCTTGAGTACATCATCTCAGTGCGTATGCAAGGTTTGTAATAGTTCTGTCCTTTCAAAGAAGTTGGGTTACGTAATCAATCAATGGCTCCGTGTTACCAGGTAGCAGTGGTTGGCAAGCTGAGACTGCTTTTGAGAGTTCCATCAACTTCTCAAACAATGATGCAAGCAATGGTTTAGGAAGTGGTCTTCCTCCAATATGAATTTTTTTTCATATGGTAGGTTGTCATGGCTCAGACCAAGCTGGAACTTTACTGCCAAGATGCTTTCTAGTGCAGTTGACTTGGTTATATTCTCAACTGCCTGCACTAATGACACACTTGTACCGCCTTCTGACAGGGGTTTTTGATTCAGTAATTCTGCAAAACCTTGTGGGAAGAGGCTAGCTGAAGAGCATGAAGAACATTTCCAATGTAATTCTTTTTTTTTTTATTGACTGTCAGAAATGGAGCTCCTTAGCATTTTTCAGAGCCGTTATCAAGCTTTCAGTAAACTACTCATCTGGTTGCCGTGAAGCATAACTAACTGTCAGGGTCTTACTGTTACATTTCTCTTCACGTGCTTCCATGAGACTGGAATTTAACCTGCCGGCTTTCCTGCATACGTACCTAGCAATAAACTTGCTCTCCCTTTCCCTGACACTGGTCAGCAAGATCTGAATTGTGTATTAGGGGTACTCTGTATGGAGATCATATGCTGTCTCCATTCTGATGTTTCTTCTCTGAAATGGTAAGTCTAGGTTTATTGTGGCACAAGTTGTTTGCAGCTTTCCAAAACATAATAATATCTGAAACTTTTAAACTCTAGCAGTGTACTGACTCTTCAAATACTGTACCCTTGAAAAAGTAGCAAGGCCTAATGATGGCTGGAGCTTTGTTTCACTAATTTCATTTGTATCTAGCACCACCCAAAATAAAAGCTATTTGGCAGCCTTAAGCACTGGTGGTTGCAATAAAAGCTACATAGAAATGAGACAGTACTTGGTCTCTGGCAATAACCATGGTTCTTTCAGATGCTGTAATTTCAGATGCTGGAATTCTACCACACAAAATCCATCCTGTTTTGAGGAATCCTTACTGACATAGGCTTTGGCCTGCAGGAAGATCGTAGCATCTGGGATTAGAAAAAGAATCATTACCTAGTTTAATGAAATAAAATTTAGAAGCTTGCAAATAACCTCTCTATGAAAATACATTCTTGTCTGTTAGTAGGCTGTGACAATGCTTGAATATATTTTGGAAAGCTGTAGAAAAATATGAGAGTTATGTTTGTGGGTCACATTACCTTCAGCTTCATCTAAATAACTGCCTTTTAATTTTTTTTTCACTTTTGAAAATTTGATTTTGGAAGAAATGTATACACTGAGAAGGAAAGAAAACTATTGCCAGCTGTAAAGGCTGTTTTGATATGACTTCTTATACAAATAGTTTTCTCCAGAACTTCAAATATTAGACTTTCAAGAAAGAAAACTTGATACCAATGTAAAATACCATATTTGCATTTCAGTGTGACCTTTGCATATTGGCACTAGTCCTGGTACTTCAATGTGAACATGCTAGATATTATGCTGAGACTGAAGTTTGCCTGAAGAAAGGGAAGAAGATGGAAGAGTCTTAATCTTGATGAAAGTTATCTAATGAAAATTAAATGTAAATATATGACGCTCTTTTAAATGATTGAGACACAAATTATTTGTTATGCTTTATATCATTCAGATGATTTTTAATACCTTATTACAATATGTAGAAAACTTAGTTACCACAATTCTCTGTCTATTTACCCTCTATCAACTTGATTGTTTTCAGTCTGTTTTCATGAAGTAAATTTCCCTGCAGAGACATTGGAGAAAATAATTGTTTTGCCATTCCAAAGCAGGTTTTCCGCTAAAATTTAAGGTACTATTTAAGGAATTTTAAAGGCAGAGCCTTCTGTTGAGCCTTATTGAAATGCACTTACCTTTTCCAGTAAAAGAAAGCATAAATAGTTGTAGTGACTTTTTTCCCTGTGGAATAATTGGTATGTAATCAACTTTCTTCATTGCTACATGTGAAGCAATGATGATCAACTATTGTTTTGGTTTAGAGAATCAAGTGTTATCAAGGTTATTCAGCTTGTCAAGCTGCAGTGCTCTCTGTAACACGGTGATAGTGTGAATTCTAGAATGTCAAGATTGTGTGACCCAAGGCAGTAGTTTGATAGAAACTTGTCCTTCTAAAAGTGGTTTAGAATATTTTGATAGAGTAACTTCTTTCCAGGAAATAGAAATAGACTTTGTACATCTATTTAATATCGAATAGACTTTATTCAGAATTGTTTATCCATTATGCAGAAGCACAGGTTCCATCTGTACCTCTGCAACCATCATGGCTGGCATAAAACAGGTTGTTTGCTTATTTGGGAAGCATGCCTGGGTGTCCAACCTTGAGGCAAGAACCTGACCTTGGGTTGTGGAAAAAAACCCTGGGTATTCAGCCTTGAGGCAAGAACCTCACCTTGGGTTTTGTAGCCAAAAAAATGAGTGTTGGAATTTTTGCTTTGGTCTCACAATCAAGAGAAAAACTTGGCTTTGGGCCTTATGAAAATGTGTCAAAATCAATCAGTTGGCTGCAGTACTGATAACACAGGTGGGTTCTGAAACTGTGCGGAAGAAGGGGGAGCCATAAAATGTCCCATGTTACTTACTGCTGTAATGAGAGGCTAAGTTTGCATTTGATCTGAACATTTATAATGTTTAATTTTTTAAATCATAACTCTTCAACAGCTTTCTTTAGTAGACTAACATGTTGAGGCTGTATTGTTCCATGAGATCTGTGTAATGGAAAGGGACTAACGCAGTGCAAATACTCCTACGCAGACAGAAAATGAGAAGTAATGTCAAATAAAAGCTGAGATGTCACAATGTGGGGTTCTAAAGTACCAAAACAAATAGTTTTGTTTGTAGAAGTCTAAAAGATTAAAATTGTGGCATGTAAACAGAAAGTGGAGAGTGAAAATTTCACTGTGGATGTGGAAACACTTGACTGAGAGCCTGCTTGAAGCTGTTCCAGAGAAAGCAGTCTGCAGCATGATGGTACAGAACTTGAAAGGATTTCCAGCTTTCCAGGGGAAGAAGCTTCTTCCCCTTGGATAAAATTTTGAGTATAGTGTTTTGCAGGGATTTTCATTTTCTGTATAATCAGTGGTTTGTATATTGACATTTGCTGTGATAGAATGTTGGCAGACCTGTAATAACTGCTTCTGTTCCAGTCTTGTTTCTTACATTAATGCCTCACCATGCAACTCTATCAGGCAGTAAGAAAGCTTTTGCTGTCTTTAAAATGTTACTTAGTGTTTGTTTTTAGTGATCATCTTTGCTATGACACATAAAGAATAATATTGTGCATTCTCAGAAAGCTTGTGTCAATCAGGAAAATATGTTCATTTATAAAATGTAGATAGAAAGAGACAGTGCAAGAAAATAATATATTTGAGATTATTTACCATTAGGATTAGTATGGTGATTTGTAGGAGAACAGGGTGTTAGAAAAATGGAGTTTGAGAATACAAATCTCTTTAGTCCTGGGTGTCTTGTTTGATGCATAAAACAATTTTTTTTCAACATTGATAAATCTTAACTCATCTGTTACAGTTCTGTATAAGCATTGCACTTTAAATTGCAGTTTCCATGTGCTTAATATCAACTCTTTATGTTATATTGCTGTTCTCAGAATACAGCATTACTATGTTGAACTGTAGTAATGGTACTGTACGTGGAAACTGTTTCAGGATCTGTGCTTCAAAGTTGACTTGGGCTCTTAGTTCAGAGGAAACCTGCGCTGTGGTTGTTCTGCATAATTGTCCTTTCCCTTCCTGTTAAAGGTCTATGGAAAGCTTGTTTATCCTTGTTTATCTGTTTCATATATTTTACAAGATTTCATCTTATCTTGCTTTTGTAAACAGCGCTGCTTTTCAGACAAGATGTTCAGAGCTGGTATCTGTGCAGTTTTTATCCAGCTGCTTATCAGTTCCACCTTAATGGGCTTATCACATACTCCTTGAGGCTTACATGATAGTGAATGGAAAACTCAATTTCTCTCCCTTATTTCTGTGTTTTCTTTGCCATTTGCATTCTTTGTGTTTTCTTTTTTCCCCTAGTGCTGAGGAAAATGGCCACACTAATACACCTCAGAAAGGACTGTTACCTGAAGATGCCAGTGTAGCTTCTGGAGTACTTGAGGCTGTCTCAAAATCTGCTCCTTCACCCCAAGTAATGCAGGTTTCAGAAGAACAGAATATGGTGCCTACTCCAGCAAAAAAGTCAAGCAAGGCAAAACCACAAATAGATGTGAAAGCAGAGTTGGAGAAGAGACAAGGAGGAAAGCAGCTGCTGAATTTGGTGGTAATAGGTAATACTGTAAAATTACATTTCTGACGAACAGAGTTTAAAAACTGTGTTGACTGAATCTGGAAGTGATACAGAAGCAAAACTGTCCTCACTCTAGGGAAAGAAATCTCATACTGTTTTCAGTTGCATCTGCATTTTTTGGAGAGAGTACATCCACATGTCTTTGACTTGGACAGTGAGGTTGACTTAGAGTCCCTTTGAGCATAGAGAACATGTTTGGTTTGGTTTCATTGTTGCAGCATGTTCTTTTTAGCATGAATTTGGAGGTGCACTGTTGCTGTCATGCTAACTGGCTGTTATTATAACCTGTCTTCCCGTGTCTCTGTCTCACAGGATTATGAAGTTGTATGGATTACAGAGGAATTATCAGTGCATGTGATGTTCATATGTTTAATATGTTTCTTGTGCTGTACTTAAATTGCATAAATGAATAAAATTGCTGTAATATTTATTTTCTTCCACAGGACATGTTGATGCAGGCAAAAGTACTTTAATGGGTCATTTGCTCTACCTTTTGGGGAATGTGAACAAAAGAACTATGCACAAATACGAACAGGAATCTAAAAAGGCTGGTAAAGCTTCATTTGCCTATGCATGGGTCTTGGATGAAACTGGTGAAGAAAGAGAAAGGTAGAAATACATTTTGATGGGAGTTACCTTTTTTTTCTGTGAAAGAGCAGCTTTTGTCAGAAAATATTAGTCTGATAAACTAAGCATTGAAATGTCAGTTCATCACATGTGACTTACATTGCTTTTAAAATAAAATCTGCAAATTAATTAAATTAACAATATTTGTATGCTTTATAAAAGGCCTTTATTAATTTGAACTATGAAATTTGAAATTGCATTTTTATATTGAAGAATTGAGTTTTCTGAGTTGGTATTTTTGATTAATTTTTTTGTTCTGAGTTTTTTATTTAAAAAAAGAAACAACTTTCTGGAGTTATCTGTAAATGTTTGGGATTTTGGGGGGCTTATTTTGTTGTTGGGATTTTTTGGTGATTGGAAGTAGCATACTGAACATCTTCTACTACAAGATGTTTTGTCCCTTGAAAGTTCCTGTCTGTCTTGATTGTCTGTAAAGGGAGATGCAGATGACTATCCCAGATGCAGACATATCCATGCTAGGTGTTTGCATTTGATGAGATGGATCCTATCCTGTGTGTCATGCAGAACATGTGGAGGGTAGTGAGATGTGGAACTGAGTCCAGGTGTATTTTGATCCTTCCTTGATAATCCAGAGGACTGCCTGTGCATCTTTGCAAATGTGTAACTGTATCTCAGTTGTCCTATACCACCTTTTTTTTTTTTTTAGCTCAGCTATGTTTCTCTTACATTGCATTCTCTTACCTTTTTCTGAGGAACTAAATATCAAAAGTATAATTAGTAGTGATTTAAATATGCAGTTCAATTTTCATCTTTTTGCTGTGCTTGTTGGGACACAGTCTAAGGGTGCATGGGAATACTGGGAATTCTGGGTATTTTTCTTCACAACTGGATTTACTAAAAGGCAGCTCTAGAGATCTGCTCTTCCAACACAGAGGTATCTCTATGGTGCAGGCTAAATCTGTGAAAGATATAAAGGGTGTTATTTCATGGTTGTGTTTTTAATAGCTTACTTTGTCTCTGAGAAGTTTTAGAGCAGTTTTAATGGTGCATTGCATGTATGCTTTATTTCAGGGGAGTGACGATGGATGTGGGTATGACCAAATTTGAGACACCAACTAAAGTAATTACACTGATGGATGCTCCAGGCCACAAGGACTTCATTCCAAATATGATCACAGGAGCTGCACAGGTAAAGATGGTCTAAAATGCTTTTTCTAATATTAGTATTATTTGAAACTTCTTCTTAAATTCTTTTTTTTCTTTTAAAATCTAAGATGGAATGGAATGGAATCATTGATGGTGTTGACCTATCTTTGCATATTCTAAACTTTAAAAAGAATGTGTTTGTTAAACATTAAAGGTAGTTGCTTTTTTTGATGCTAATGTTTGGGAGGAGGGTTTTATTATGCAAGTTGCAGTTTGATAAAACCGCACTTGAGCTTTGAAAGCTGTTCAGATATGATATGTGGCTTCTCAATGAGTAGTTCTCTGAAAGTCACATTGTAGGTTAAGATTTTAAGTGATTTTGAGCATAAAGAAAAAGGATTTATAGGTCAAGCAAAACACATTTTTCTATTTCACATTGTATTTTGTAGGGGATGAGAGAACAGATAACAAAGTTTATACAGAATGCATTTATCTTGTCAAGAAGGTATTTGCAGAGACTGCATGACACTTGTTTTAGGAACAGTAGGTAAAGTCAATAGCATTGAACACTAGCCATTGAAATCAGTATGGCGCTTACCACTCTCCTATAGATTATTATTTGTCGAAATAATACCTCAGAGATAAGGGAAAAATAACATGGTTACATGATGTAAAAGGAGTGATTTTTTTTCACCTAAAGGCACTCTTTTTAAATAATAAAATTGATTCTCCAGAGTAGAGATTTAACTTTTTTTTTCCCAAAGCTAAGCTGAGTATAGGTTCTTGCTTTGTCTGTGTCATAACTGTCTGAAATATGGGTTATATCTGAAGTTCTTTGTTGAATACTTGGATGAGTACTGCTAGTATGATCTTGGAGAACTGCTCTGTAGGAAGACTGGTTTGTCCCAAGTTCTGCTTTAGCTCTGAAGCAGAGTCTGGGTAGGAATTCAGACCTTGTGACCCAGTGGTTAGGCTGCAGAATAGTCAGAAGTTTGCAAATTGTGGTGTTGTGCTTATACAGCCATCTATATGGAAGAATATGTGTTGTAGCAATTTTATGAGTTTTAAAATTAGAAGTGAATCTTTGGTTTCAGAGCAGTGGAAAATATTGACTCAGCTGTGCTATTTTTTTACAATTGTTGTTTAAATAGTTTTTTTCTTTTGGGGGAAAAGTAACACAGGCAGAAGTATTAAGAGAAGAGTTGCAGATCCCCCAGCAATTGTATCAGTTCAGCAGAAGACAGGTCTGACTGAATAAAGCTTGGTATCTCTGTGTTCCAGCTCTCTGGTCTGTTCTGGAGCCTGTTAAGGAATCACTGAAACTTTGCAACTTTCTGTTGCGTGTTAGAGTAGGCTTTGTGCTGAAGCAATGGCTGGAAATGGCTTTAGTGCCTTTTTATCGTGGAGAATGCTGCTAGGAGGTGAACCCCCAACTGCTGTTATGCAAAATGCAAATCAGTCTTATCAAGGCCAGCATCTGGCCTTTGATACACATTCAACAAGTCCTTGAGGTACTGATTTTATAATTTAGAAAATGCAGAATGTCTTTTTTTTTTTGAGGAGAAATTCACTGCAATGCACTTCTGAGGCTGGGAGCTCTGAGGAAATTCATCAGTTATCCTTTTCCTGTTCTCACACTCCTGCTGTCTCTGAGCTCTCGGGATTTCATGCCAAAGATGAGGCCAGGGAAGTTCAGAATCAGGTCTCTCTTCTTTTCCTGGAATTCTGAAGCATAAGCATTTAAGGAGAGGGGAAAAGTACCACTTTTTCTTCTATTATGTCCATCTCCTCAGTCCTCTGAAATTGTCTTACACCTGCCTGTTGACACCAGTACCTTTGTTGTTCACATCTGTTGCTGTTGCTTGGTACATGATGATGATCTAACTGCAATTACTTACCAAAGCAGGAAAAGTACAAGAAATATTAGCAGCATTTAAGGCTAACGCAAGATCTGTGTCTTTCCCAGTGCTTACATGCTGACTTTTATGCAGTGCTGTAGGCTGTTTGCTCTTAATGCTTTGGCAGAGTGTTTGTCTAGGTGATAAAATAGGCTACTTTGTCTTTTGCGACCTTGTGATTTTGGCATGCTCCAGTGTCTTGAGTGGACTGTGAAGCATTTACATCCAGCATACAGTCAACAGTACAGTACAACTGGTTGTCCCAGTTGTATAGTGTGGTGATTTGTTTGTAATTTTTGCAGCTTCTCACTAAGAAGACAGTGTACAGACTGAGGCAGAGAGAACTGGACATTGTGCTTATACATTGTTCTAAAGCTTCTGTGCATAGGCTGCTTTTGTTTAGATCTGTGCCACATCCACAGTGGGTGGGTTGAAGGGGACCAGTTCCCCAAACCAGCAGCTGTCCTGTTTAACCAGGAGGTGCTGGTTTGTGACATTAGATGACATAATACCATAGTATCTCAGCAAAGTGGGTGTGATACAGATGGGACTGAGCAGTTTCGATTACATTTGGAGCACATCAGAATTCCGTCTGTGCAAAGTACGTTTTGTGTGAAATGTTACTGATTGAGGTATTTACCCAGATTATTTCCACCTCTTAACCACTTCTTTTTTTTCTTTATAATGTAGGCTGATGTGGCAATTTTGGTTGTGGATGCCAGCAGAGGAGAGTTTGAGGCAGGGTTTGAGACTGGTGGACAAACTCGAGAACATGGATTATTAGTGCGCTCTCTTGGAGTGACACAGTTGGCTGTTGCAGTCAATAAAATGGACCAGGTACACATTTAGTTTCTTCATTTAAGTGAAGGGCTTCTGTCTAGATTTGTAGATATTAAGTTTCAGGATCAGTATTGTGAAACTTATACTAAAGCATTGTTTCTTTGCTTTCCACTCTGTTCTTTACATTTAGACTTTATGATGCCGATCTTTTTACTTATGAGTGTATTTTCAAAATACACAGAAAGTTAATTTTGGTGCTAAAATGAGCAGGGGTCCCTTTCGTACTTGTGGAAGCCTCACATAACAGTTGATCTCAGTGGAATCTGTAAGATCATCTTGGTGGTCATTTAGGTCAAGACCTCAATAGTTTTATTTAAATGTGCACGGTGTGTTAAAAATTACTGTTTATGTTTCAAGTTACTCCTGTAGTGAATATATCTTACTGAACCTGAATTTTGTGTAAACTTAAAAAATAAAATTACTGTTGAAAGTAAAAGGGCTTGCAATTCTAGTGGTGTTTGTGATCAGTAATTGCTAATGTGTATGCTCTTATATATTCAAGTATGACTGCACCTGGAAATCTCATGTTTATAAATACACATCTGTTTGTACTACAGAATTGATGACATGCAGCTGTATGTTCAAGTCATGGTTAAAAATCTATAATTTTATTATCATATCATAATCTGTCCTTTATTTTAGGTCAATTGGCAACAGGAAAGATTTCAGGAAATTACGAGTAAGCTTGGCCAATTTCTTAAGCAAGCTGGCTTTAAGGTAATATATTTGTGAGCACTTTGTTGCTTTGTTCAAGCACTTGGGTGGGATGAGCTTTTCCTACAATCAGGTTATTTTGTGTTACTTTCCTGCTACTGCTACGTGCACATAAAGTAGCAGATGCCTTTTCTTCCTGGTAGGATGATGTTGAGTACTGCATAAGGGTAGTCAGTACTTTAGTACTCTTTGTGTCATCATCTTTGTTTAGGTCTGTTGAATCTTTGGGGTACTCAGATCACTTGTAGTTTCTTGGGATTGTTGTCTACAAAGCAAAAGAGACCAAGAATTGTCTATCTTAATGTTCAGGATTACACAAATGACAGTAGATAGTTTTATACTGGAGCAGGTATTAGTGTGGATTATGAGCTCATGAGAACCCTCCTCTCATGTTTTCTGAGTTCCAACTACTATTCATTTGGACTGGCTGGTCTTCCTGCAATCCCTATGCATAAAGCACCAATTCAAACCAAAGTTTTCCTGTCAAACATGGAAGAGTTTATTATCTGAACTCAGTTTCTAGTTGTCAGCATTGATATCATCATATTTAATTATCTCCAACTCTTTGTTGGGGCAGAGTGATCAGGCAAGAGGTAACCACAAAGGAAATAGATCCACTGAGTAACCTGCCTTCTCCAAGGGAAATACTAATGTGACAACTGTTCTTTTAAATTTTTGGTGCATAGCATTGAAAAAATGCACCTCTCGCTTCTGCTAGGAGATCCTGCTGTTAATGTATGCTTCACATCTGTTTGTTTTCTTTATTAGGAATCAGATGTGGCTTATATCCCAACAAGTGGCCTTGGTGGAGAAAATCTAGTCACAAGGGGTCAGTCAAGTGACCTCACACAATGGTATAAAGGAAAGTGTTTGTTGGAGCAAATTGGTAAGTGCAATTTCCTCATTTAAAATAATACCTCTTAATCCTGTGTGTGTTAAAAATTTTTTTTTGGAGAAAATGTGAGACAAACTCAATGGAATGCAGCATAATTAATTTCTCTTAACAGAGAAGTTGCTGAGATAGTTATTATATACAGACATTGTAAAAGATCTTATTAATTTATTTGCAGATTCTTTCAAGCCACCGCAGAGATCAGTGGATAAACCATTTAGACTGTGTGTTGCTGATGTTTTTAAAGGTTGGTTGTTTTTATAATGTTTTTACCATCATTTCACCAATATTTAACACAAGTGTTAAAAAATGCTGTCAAAATAAGACCTAAAGTTGGAACTCCATGTGTAGTCCTAGACCAGAGTAGGACATTTTCAAGTTTTATTCTTTGCCAAATTTTAAATAGTACTGCTGAAGGTGAAACACCCTGGAAAAGAAATTAAGGAAGCTAATCTGGATGACCAAGTATTTGTCTGTGTAATGAATTCATGGTTCTGTGGGACTTTCCCAAACTGGTTCTGCTGGACTAAATCAATATTTCACAAACTTCTTATGAGTGTGGCTTTGGGCTCTTTTGCTTTCCAGTCCTAGATTTTAAACAAGTTGGTCTTCGTCCTTTTCTGTTCATTGTTGTAGTTGCGAATAACGATATGTTCCTTAATTTCTGTATAAAAATTTGGGCAGGTGAGGTGGAAGAAAATGGTGGTGGTGGTGAGACTGTGTTACAGCCAGCCGAGAATTTAAGGCAGTGAGCTTTTCCCTAGCATTAAAATAGGAACATCAAAAGCTATAACCAGTTCTTACTTTGATTGTCTGGTGGAAATAGAGTGCCTTGAGCCCATAAGATTTTCATGGTAAACTTGGTTTTTTTTTTCCATTCAGTCATTTACAATTGCAGATAACTTAGAAGAAATAAGGCTTCTAGACTCAGCCCATTTGAAACATTCTGTAGGTCCCTTGAGAAGTGTTGCAAACCAAATGGCAGCATGATTTGAACTGTTGTAAATATTTGTAATCAAATATGATTGTTGAAATTCATATTTTAAGAAATTTTGCTTTCTATTTAGGATGTTTATAGGGGAAGTACAAAAAAAATCAGCTCAAAATACTGATTGTAAGTAGTATAAACCTGGAAATATACAAAAAAATCAGCTCAAAATACTGATTGTGAGTAGTATAAACCTGGAAATATCAGGTTTGTGCAATTCTCATGTGGGCCTTTGAGAAAACACTAGATATTGTGCATGCCCTTAGTTAGCTGATTTAACTGAAGCCATAATGCTAAATGTTGAAGAGTTGAATGGGATAGTGTGATATCACTGGTTTTGTCATCTATGCCACCTCTGTGTTTGTTTTTTCCTCTTTCATTTCATGAGCTGTGGGAAAGTGTTAGGATTATTGATTGAGATCTTTCAAAATAATATATCACAGCTTTTCAGCATGCAATAATCATTTTTGTGTTGACAAAGGTTTTGCAAAATGAACAATTTTGACTACATCCATTTTGCTAAAGTATGCAAAAAATATGACTTTGAAAGGGACTCAATTTACATATAGAATGTTTATCACTAAATGTGGCCTTTTAGGTGTTTTTTAGGCTATTTTTTCTTACGTTATGATCTCAAAACTTAATCAGCTTTGATGCCACCAGAGGAAGTAGCTGCAGATACAAGTACATGAAGCAACAGTTGTTCTCAGCTCTGTTCCAGTACCAGTGCATGTTCAGGAGGAGCTGTCCATAGAAGTGTGTAAAAAGTGAGAGTGCTGAGTGTACTCCTACATAGTTTGGAAAACCCCTTTCTCTGTTAAGGCTGCTCACATATGATTCACCTGCCTCAGCCAGCTTTTAGCTGTTATCCTCCACAGTCCTCCTAATATTCATTCTCTCCAGGCTAACTATCTTTTGATCTGAGAGGTCCCTGTAAATCCCTTTGCTGCTGCATCAGCCCCCACTTACCATATTATAATTCTGTCTAGGGTATGACTGATCTGACCCTAAAATGCCGTGTCCACCAACCAAATCAAAGAGCATGTCCTGGCAGAACCCGAATACCATGATGCACAGAAATTGGGCCATTTTTTATACCCTGATTCTGTTTCCCACTGTTCATTTTGCACTGATTTCAGGGGGAACCACTTGCACTGATTTCAGGGGGAACTGAAGGAACTTGACACTTTTCAGGAAGCAGTCAGCATGGGAGTTGGTGAAGCTTCAAAGACCACATTGGTTTACCAAGCCAAACCTGGTGATGACGTGAACAAAAGATAAATTGTTCTCGATTGTGCTTGGAAGTGGCTGAGAACCTGGAATCAGATCATGTTTCTGGTTGCCACAAGCTCTTGCAAAGTCAGCTTCAGGTTGTTTTGTGTACTGTACTGAGGTGGTGTCTGTAATGTGACTTGGATATTCTTTTTCTAGCCAGTATCAGCTTTGACAGTTTTCTGTTTTGACATTTGATGTCATCTGTTAATTGTCTGTGTTTCATCTCATTTGCTGGAATGAATAGAGGAAAACTAGCATGCAGGCATACTGGTAATATTTTTCCAGATAGAAAGATGGGAGTGTTCACTACACAGAAGCATTCATCAGTATCTGTGGTAAATGGAAAAAGCAAGTAGTAATTGAACTCAAGATTGGAGATCAACTTGTTCTTTGAAATTCAGCTCTAAGTTCAGCTTTTAATTTAATGTAGACACAAAATACTAAGACGCTTGCTTATATAGCTGAATTCTGATGTTCAGCAAAAGATTATTTGTTGCTTGTGTGGATACTAAAAATGTCATTGTAGAATCAATTCAGAGAGTTGTTTTTAAACACACCTGCAAACACATGCTAAGATGATGAGGCATTTGTTAAGGTGTATGTTCAGAAATGTCCATGTGTAGCATATCTTTGGAAAGTAACTGGCATATCATTCAAATTATGAACAGGCTCTTAGGACATTGAAAATAAAAACTTCACAGATCTTTTATTCAGAAATACCTAATCATCTCCAGCTATTCTCATATTAAATAGTACTGAATCATTCTTTCACTTTTCCAGGAGTAAAAGTAATATGCAGACAGAGTATGTAGGATTCTGACTCAGTTAAACAGTAAATGGCATAGGAATTTGCACCTGTATGCATGAGAATTATTATGAGAGGTCTGTCAAACTCCTTTTATCTGTAATTATAGTGAGAAAGTGCTGAATTAAATAATATTGCTAGAAATTATGGGGCTTAGTCTAATACTGAAAAAACTAAAAAATATTTCTTTATGTACCTACATTTGTTTTAAGAAGAATATTTCTTCCTTAGTTCTGAAAAACATAAGATCTAGAGGTTTTGAATTTAATGTTTCATTTTCATTATGATGCACAGCTGGCTAACTTGCAAGTACTGAACACTGCTGAGAAGGGAAAAAAATCTTCATTATATTAAAAACTTGTCTATGCATTGGTGAAGGACTTAACCTCTGATGGAAAACTGACTGTATTATGAAGTTTTTTGAAATTGTTGCTGTGTTTATTACAGACCAAGGTTCAGGATTTTGTGTGACTGGTAAAATAGAATCAGGATATATTCAGGTTGGAGAACGACTTCTGGCAATGCCTCCCAATGAAACTTGCACTGCAAAAGGTACAGTCTTCAGAAGCATGTTTACTTTCAGGTCAATACTGGGCTAGAAACAGTTACTGAAATGGTAACAGACTGTCAAACTGATACTAACTGTCAAACATAAATTGTGAAAGCATAAAACGAATTTCTTTAGATGTGACTGTGTCTGTATAAATATGTCTGTGAAGAGTATGTGAAATCTTGCATGCTTTTTTTTTTTTTACTGTATCAGATAATCCAAATGTTATAGCCTTGTGGCTTTTGACATGGCTTTATGAAGAGCCTGTAAAAGCATTTCAGTTCCAGCAATGTCTGTAAAGAAATTCAGTATAGGAATCATTAGTATTCAGCTTTTCTGTGGAGTGTTTCTGCTGTTAGGAAGTGAGAGGATGTTGAACAACCTTTAGAAATTAATCTTATGAATTGGTTGTGAAAAAGCTTGACAGTAAAGTCATTGCTCCTGTTTGATGTTGTTAGATTTGTCACTGATCCTTTCATAGTGTCAAACTTTCAGGATATGGTTGTCTTGAACAACTAGAAAATGGAAGAAAATTGGATTTAAATTTCAATGTATTTGATTTCTGGAAAGAAATAGCTAGACATTAAGTACTTAGCTGTTTCCTGATTAAGCTTGCTGTCTTTGTACTGCAGAGTTGGTTTTGCTTCATATGCAAATAGGAAGATAAAATTATGATTTTCCTACATTGGCCAGTGAATAAAAAATTGAGTCCTTGAGATATGAATAAGTTTTTGTATCTAAGTATTTAGCCTGAATACAGCAATGTGTTGGTTTGGTTGTCTGTTCTATTCCAAATCCAGCTTGTTCAGTGCTAATTTGGGAAGCTCTTCAGTCTATCAACTTACCCAGTTCTGTGCACATTATTCACATGCACAGGGATGTTCCAATAATGTGGATGAATTTGGGTAGCAGACCACTGTAGTCAGTCCTCTGTGTGGGGAGTAGAGGAAGTACCATGGAAACAGATGTATTTTGTCTGAATATCTCCTGCAGCACGGTTCTATGGTTTTTCTTTTGTACTGCCACTCCTATGACTGAAATGCAAACGAAGGTTGGGCATATAAGTTCATTAAGCATTTACTATTTATATTCAATGTAAAGAAGTCGTAATTTAATTTAGCATACAGTATTTACTTAAGGCAATGTGCGCATTAGGATTCAAGTTGTTAATTTCAAGAGGCTGAATTTCATTCTGTGATGATGACATATATATCTATCAATAATTATCAGCACTGCTTAAAAAATGGTACTTAACGTGATTATAGTTGAATCATGCTTTCTGGCATGTTTTTGGCAAGTGGTTTTGGGAACAAATCTGCAAGTCAAGAGGTACAATCTGCAGCAAAATAGAACTAGATCCTATAAATAGATGCAGTATTTCTAAAAATCCAGCGATTTTTCTTTCTCTCTTGGTGTTCACCAGAAACCTCAGGATGCTCAGTCAGAGCTAATTAGTCTTGCCCTCACCCATCAGGCAGGTTGTCTTTTAAAGAAATTAAAATACATAAAAATCAGAATTTAATTGCTTGTAAAGGTGCTTTCTAACAGACTCAATGTTGCGAACGGAAGGCTTCAGTTGCACTTTTTTATGAAAGAGTCAGCAAACCCACTCAAGGTAAATGAAAGTTGACACAGTACCATTTAAGTATATGAAAGATGCGGTCTAGGGTGTGCGTGTGCCTCAAAGGATGGGTGGGGCAGATATGGAGATATTAGTAGTGCAGCGTTTTCAGGATTGCGTCATCTGTGCTGCTGACAAGGGCCAGGTCCCCTCCTCTGGCTCGAATAAGGCCATGTTATGGTGCAGGGTGTGGTGAGAGAGAATAGTGAATCCTCACCAAGGGGAAAGAAAGGCTTCCTCAGTCTTCTCAGTTAAAAAGCTTTTACTCTCAACCCATTCATACTGAAAATTGATGAGTAATGGTTGATGAAGCACAAATGGCCCAAACAGAGCTGTTTGTTTGTAGCTCAGAACCTAGGTACTTCACTGTGAGGTTCTGTTCTTACTCATTTCCAGGAATCACACTGCACGATGAACCAGTTGATTGGGCTGCAGCAGGAGATCACGTTAGTCTCACTTTGACCGGCATGGATATCATCAAAATCAAGTGAGCAAAGCTGGGTTTCAGTCTAAGTAACGGTTTGTTTTTAATGAAAAGCTGTATAACTATTACACTGGGCTATATTACAGCGGTTTACTTGAAGAATGATGTGGCTACCAGGATATTTAAAACCAAAGTGATGCATATCACCTGGCTTGCATGTACAAACGTTGGAAACATCTGCTGCATGTGTAACGGCAGCCTCAGAAGAATACTGTCAGTTTTCATCCTTTGCCCTAGTGCTGACACCAGTAACTTTCTAAGGCCTTTTCTTTTAGACTACCCCTTGGACATTTTAATTGCCAAATAAATTCAACCCATGTTGCTAAATAAAACAGAAAATTTTTAAAGAACTTCTCAAATTATCAATCATTCTAACGGGACACATGCAAACAACTGTCATTTTGTACTAATAAGTAAATCTGTACAAGTGGAATTGCTGGAACCTGTTTATTCAACACATTTAGCTACTTGTAAGATTTATTTTCCTAAATGTTTTGCTAAGGGGTGGTCTAATAGTGAGGTGCTCTTTGTGTCTTCTCCAGTCTGTAGGATTCATGCTAAGCATTAGCCTCAAGCCTTTAAGTGTCAGTTGTTGCTCAGGCTACATAATTGCATCCACAATTTGTTAACCTTTTTTACATTTCAGTTGGACTTTAGACAGCAAGCTTTCAAGCCACTCTTGGAAAATCTCCTTGCATTGATAGTTTTTCAAATCTATCCTCCGATTTAAGGGAAAAGTACAGGTATTCTATGTTGCCATTTCATAGTGGGGTGGGATTCTCAGTGGAGAAAGGTTGAGGGAAGTCTTGTTCTAGTTGTTGAATGAAGTCTCGTGTCAATTTGTTACGTTGATGTCTTCATCTTTTGGAGATGTGTTAGGGCTGTCAAAAAAAACATATGAATTTTCAAGTCTTCTTGATATTGATGAAATTTGATGTATATTTTTAATCATGCTGGTTTTTCTCTTCCGTCATGCTTTCCTGTGTGGGATTAATTTTCCTTTCATTTCAGGTGGCTAAAACTAGCCCTTGTGAAAAAGCTGTGTCTAGGCTACTTACCAACTTGTTACAAGCAGCAGCTCTCTTGTGACTCCAAGTAGAATTTTTTGGAAATGAGTGTTGCTGAAAGCTCAGGTTTTGAATCCTGATCATGACGTCCCCTTATTATCCAGAAAATGCCTGAGCCACAGGCAGCAGTACTGCAGTTTTGGGCACCCTGCAGTATTTTATGCTGTTGAACGGAAACCCTGAATCTCTGAATGAAAGTCTTAATTCTTAAAAATATCTACGCACAGGAAACAATGACCTTTTCAGAAACTGATTAACAGTGGAGGTAATTGTTCACTGAACTAGACAGAGCCCTTCATGCATACACACAAAATAAGGTAGACATTGTCTAGGAACGCATTTTGTTACAGGTTTCGATGCAGTGTTCCTGGAGATCCACACACCCACACCCCCCACCATGCTGCTTATATTAAATTAGTATTGCTTTTCTTTTGCTTGTCTTAATCACTGCCCTGGAAAAGGATCATTATTTAACACTTCTATGTCAAGAGATATCTGTTTGTTTGATTTTTTTGTTTTGTTTTTTGTTCTCTCTTCTAGTGTGGGCTGTGTATTTTGTGATCCCAAGGAGCCCATTAAAGCTTGCACTCGGTTCAGAGCTCGGGTTCTCATCTTCAATATTGAGGTTCCAATCACTAAAGGATTTCCTGTAAGTCTTGGTGAAAACTGTGTTCATGGCAGGTTGCTCAGGGCTTTTCCTCTCTGTTTGACCTCCTGAATATGAGACACAGTCAGAATCCAGAAGTGTTTCTGTCTCTCCAGAGGAAACAGATTCTTCTCTAATTTGACATGGATAGAAGGGGCTACTATGGCTGTTTATGCATATTCTTACTGGCTTTTAATACATAGCTGAGCCATTTCAGAGAATGTGAGTTCCACCACAGCTAGGCTTTAGAAGCTCACATCTTGTGGAAATACAGTGATGCACTTAAGTGTAAGATACCTTTCAAGATACTTTTTTAAAGAAATAAAATACCAGTTCACGCTACAGAACTACACTGAAGTGGCAAAAGCAAAACACTAAAGGATGAAAAATGTATTTATGATGACATAAGATATGGCCTTTGTGTCATATTGGTTGTGATCACAAAATTTAGGAGCTAGGAACAGTTACTGGATGTGAGGCACCCGCTCCTGTGAGAGAAGCTTTATAAGTATTTGTTTAAAAAAATCAATCTTAAAGCAAGCTGCTGTTTTCAACTATTAACACCTAGGATTACTGATTATTGTGGGATGTTTAATAACCGCAAAAAATATTTTCAGGTGCTTTTACACTATCAAACAGTAAGTGAACCTGCTACTATAACAAGACTGTTGAGTGTCCTGCACAAAAGTACTGGTGAAGTGACAAAGAAAAAACCTAAGTAAGTGTTATGAATAGTTAATAATTACTCAAGAAATGGGTTGATGTTTAATACACAGTATATCAAACAGGTTCTACTATGAATCAATTGTATGTTATAAGAATATGCTTTTATTGTTTTAGTTGGTTTCATGTTTGGATTTCAGTGTGCTTTGCAAACTGAAAAACCTCCTGCCCTCTTGATAACTGCAGAGCACCTGAGAAGTACAGTGATTTAGGCCTAAGGTCACTTGCATAATTGGGAATGATTCCTAGATCAGCAGCGCTTAATTTACAGGATTTTTTTTCTCCCTCTCTTTTGTTTTCTTTTTTTCAAATTTTTTTAACAGTATTTCTTCTTTTACTGTTAAAGCATGGGATCCTTTTATAATTCTGGAGATGGCTAACTGCCTAAAACATGCTTGACTAGACAATGTGTCAGTGCTAAAGAAATTTAGGGAATCTTCCCGTACAAGTACAGTAACAGCCCTCTAGTTATTTAAAATAAGATTTTAAAAATAATATAGAAATGCTATTTGAGACATACAACATTTTCAGAATAAACCATTTCCAGAAATTTTATGGCTGAAACTGTTGCAGACTTCTACAAAATAATGAATGGGCTCTTTAGCTGTGGGGTTGAAACAAGACTTGATTTCCACATGACATGAAAAAACAGGTGTTAATGAGATAATTAGCTTCAAAACAATTTGTTAAATGCTGTGGTGAGTGCCAAGAAGTTTTTGAAGAAAACTTAGATGCCTTATTAAAATGGATACTCCAGGCAAATGAGTTTTCAGTCTCATGGCTTGGGTTATAATTGAAATCAAGTTTGATAATTGTACTCTGGGCTTTCTAAAATGATTTTTCCTGTTTATTCATTGTTCTTTTCTTCATTTTTCCGTGCATACATTTTTAATAGAGTTTTCTGCTTTTCTTACCTGCAGGTTCTTGGCTAAAGGCCAGAATGCTCTAATAGAACTACAAACTCAAAGACCTGTTGCTCTAGAGTTGTACAAAGATTTTAAAGAGCTGGGGAGGTTTATGTTACGCTACAGTGGTTCCACTATTGCTGCAGGAGTTGTTACAGAGGTATGGCATTTTTGTAATAGACTTTCTGTACTACAGAGGAATGATGCTATGGTTAAGAACTGTTTTACACCCTCTAGCCCAAAGAGTGAATTTTTTTCTGCTGAAAAAGAGACAGTGCTTCAGCAAGATGTGAGGAAAATTTGTCATGATTCTGTCTAATTTATTAAGAGTAAAAATTACTGTGTTTAGAATTTCCCCTCTTTTTCCTTGAGTTGAAATACATCAGTCTTTTTGACGTCTGCCTGTATGAATATTCTGGACACAGGTTGGTCATTTTAACTGTGTCTAGGTTGGGTCCAACATCTTTTTCTGTTAAAATTAAAGACAATTGTACATTTGATTCTTACTGTGCCAGAAAACATTTTCTGATCCTGTGCAAGAGGAAGCAAAGACTGTAGGGCTAAACATAAATGTTTTATCTTCTACTAGAAGCAAAAAATGTGAATGTTCTTCTATCTGTCCCTTTAAAAAATCTTGCACATTAATCAAGTTCTGGTACTGAGAACTTTAAGCTGAGTCATTTAATGTCAAAACTTAGAATTAGAGCATGAGCTTTTCTGGTTTCTCCATGTATGCATAGGAATGAAGTGGTAGGTCAGTCAGAGGCCTTATGGATGTATAATGCTTCTAAAAGTTTGTCTGGTCTTAAATAAGATCCAGAAATAGGATGGATTGAACCCAGTTTTCATTAAAGTTGAGGTGATTGAGATTCTATTTAGATCTGCAATGTTTAGAGCTAGAATAATTTTTGTAGAATTGGGACTAAATAACCCCTTCGATATGTTATTTGGGAATTGCTATTTTAGTACTTGTCTTCTTGTTCCGAGAACTTAAGTGGAAAAGGAATTATTTTTTCCACAACTATATAGTACTGAAAAACACTGAGATCATTTCACACTTAGTACTTAATTTTTCACCATAGGTTTTTTTTTTTCCGTTTGCTTACATTTTTAGATTAAAGAATGACAGTGGTGACAGAATTTCCACCGTCCAAGCAAAACTCAATCAGATATCCAAAGTTCTGTGTAAGAATCCAGTTATTTCAGTTGAAGGAACAAGTGCAATTAACTGGGGAGAAGATGGTGGTGACAAAAGTCGAATTGTGTGAGACATCTGGGGATCCCTTCATCAGTTTCTCCTGCTGCAGAACAAGATGCCAACTGACAAGGAACTGCAAGTGTTGCACTTCTTGATCTCAAGAATCTTATGAGTTTCTCCATGTGGAAGTTAGCCCTTAGAGAAATTGATGGAAAAATATTAGAAAGCTGAATTAGAGAAAAAGATGATGAATTATCATGAAACAAACTTCTTACTTCCAGACACAAATTGTTTACATATGTTCTTTGATTGCTTTTTTGCTGCACATTAATTCAGTAAAGTAACTTTATTGGTCTAAAATATTTTTAGGTTTGAGTTGAGTGCATATTCAGGGGAAAAAAAACCCTATTTACCTTGTTTTCAAGAGAATGGCATGTAATATTATTGTGGGATTGTTTTCCCTGTCCCAAAATTTATTTAAGAAAAAAGAAATTTTCTTTTGCTGTGTAGTGGAAGCTGTGCCAACTTTGGCTAATTTTATTTTTTAAACAGTGAGAATAATAAAATAAATTTGTCTGAGCACTTTTGTCTCCCTCATCTTTTGTTATTTAAACACTCCCAAATTGTGTTAAATCATACTTTACTTACCATAACTGAGAAGTTTCAGAGTAAACTTATGAGTTAAAATGCGAAACTGGCATCCAATTTGGCTTTCTGAAGAAATAATTTCAGTTTTTCTCATGTTAGTCAGTGCAGCCACTGTGCATACACATATCTTTTATCCAGACAGTGCTCTTTTGAAAAAAGGCTGACAGTTTGATCTTGTGGTGTCTGCTAAAGCCAAATTGTGCTGACTTACGCCTGTAGCTCCTTCCTGCTTTTCAGTAATGGGGCTGATGAAACCTTCCAGCTGAAAGGAGGGTCCTTCTGCCATCTCCAGCTCAGGAGAGACACACTTTACTACAACTGGCAAGTTATGTTGGTAGGAATTTTGAGAGGACCTCAGGTATTTCAGGACCTGTATGTGAGTGCAGAGTGGAGACAATTCACTTTGCCCAGAGTTAGTAGTGGGAGGCAGGAACTGAAGCACTCGCTCCAGAGCATCGCTCTGTGGGGTTAACTGAAATAAAGCTGTGTCCAGAGTAGTGAAGAACACAAAAATGCTGTAGTTGTTATTTAGTTCACAGTCCTGTATGGTCTGTACCTACTCTTCCCACATGATTTTTTTTGGTAGGTAACTTTTTTTGTACTTAGATGCTTTAGCTCCAATTCAGCAGCTACCTGCCCTTGACCACATTGATGAATTGTTCTGTTGACTGCATGGATATTTGTAGAAGTATCAGCAATGCTTTATATGGAAATTACTTTTGTAAAAGCTTATGAATCTGAAATACCTGAAAACTGTTACTGCCAAGTTTATGAATTGCCACTATTTTTTATGTCTTTTTATAGACCAAAAATTGCACTTAAATATTTACCAGTTTCAACATGCCACTGTGAAGATTTAGGTGCCCTTGTTGGATTCCAGAGTTTTATACTGCCAAGCTCCTGCATTGAATCAGTTCCACTTGAGCTTGCCTTCAAACTTTGAAAATGTTTAGGTTGCCCTTAAGTCAGGAGGCAGTTACAGTCTTCAGTTCTAAGACTTGCATAAATTCCTTACTGTTTATGGACAAGGAAGTGTAATACAGGTTGAACCTCTGATAACTCTTCTCACACATGTTTGCATTAAATTTTGAGGCTCACTTTTCCGTGGTGACTGAAAAGCTATTGCATGCTTTCCCAGTTTGCAGCCTGGGAGAAGCAGAGGTATTACATAATCCACTTTCAACGTGACTGCACTGCCTTTTACCACAGATTTGAACTCTGCCCAGAGGTGCCACTTGGTTGAAGCATAAATGATCTGTTGTGCAATAGAAGCATATCACCTTTCTTCAATCAAAATATGATTGCATGTTGATCCATGTGAAACTTGATGGCTTGCCAGTTGTCTAGGATGCAAAACCTTCCTAAACTCCTGACTGAGATATTCATGATCTCCTGGTGAGACCATACTGCTCTCTAGGTGTAGTGTTTTGAGTATCTCTGGAGAACAAGGAGGTGGCATGCAATCTTAAAGCAATTTGATTATCCTCAGCACTGTCTTGGAGAAAATGTCTTTAATACAACTCTTACTGGTCAGTTTAGGTTCTTGGGAAGTTAAATATAAAAAATGGAAAAACTAATTATATGTAAAAGGCTTCTCTGTAGTAAGGTGGCTTCCACTGGAATATCTATGGAAGGGAAAGCATGGCAGCCAGTGTCTTGCTTTTTTTGGGAGAAAACCTGATGAATTTCTGACAACATATAAGAGTGTACCAGGTGAGATTGTGCTTCTCAACTGTTTGAATTGAGGGGTCACTCAGCTGTTTGTATTGTTTGATGTTTGGTGATATTGGTGGAAAAGAGTTTCTTAGCGCTTGAAATCTTTTGGTTTGATAGGTGCATTGGTTTTGGGGATACAAGGGAAAGTATTGATTGAACAGTGAACATGAGCTGCAGACATGCTGGTCTCAAGTGTCTTTTGTCTGCTGACACTTAGAAGCAGGTTCCTGGCCAGATGTTTGAGTGTTGAATTACTTTGTTTAGTTGTTGCAAAATGTCTTCAAACTGTAACTTCAAAAACTGTTATGGGTAGAAATTCCCCTGCCAAACCATTCTTCTTCTCGCTTTTTTTCAGTCCTTCATTTCCTACAGATGAGAAAAGCTGGTTTCCAGCAACTGTGCTGTTCTTCCCTCCTTGCTTCAAGTCCTAGAAAAGAACCAAGTGTCACAGTAATACTAATTTTTCCCCCTTTGCTCTTTCCTGCTGTTGTTGCCAGGGTTTGTTCCCACTTGTGAACAAGTGGTGCAGGGAAGACGGAGAGATGGGGGAGGAGTTCGGACTCACTGTGCAAATGCAAACAGACATACTAATCTAAATTGATGCCTCGCTGAAAAAAATCACAGTGAAGCAAGCAGGCAGCAATGGCTCACTCGAAGGCTCTCTTAGTGCTGGAAAACTTCATAGGTGGCAAATTTGTTCCTTGTTCCTCCTACATAGACTCCTATAATCCATCCACTGGAGATGTCTATTGCAGGGTTCCAGACAGTGGCAAAGAAGAGGTGAGTACTATCCACATGTACAAAAAAGTGAAAAATGTTAAATGCATGTAACAATAACCTTTTGAGTGAGAGAGGCTGGAGGTGAGAGAACAGAAAAATGATGACTCCAATGCTTAAACAAGTAAATTCTTGATTATATTGTAGTATTGCATAGTCCACTGCTGCGGTAGCAAATGCTGTCATTTTTTTTTACATTTTGCTATTAGAAAGTTATGGTCTGGATTCTAAGCTGGTGTGAATCAACAAAGCTTCAGTAACTTATACGGAGCTCCTTCAGCTCACATGGTGGGAAATGTCTTGTGCATAAGTTCACAATAACACCCAGAGAGACTGTAAATATAAACAATCTGTGAGAACAGTGTTTATTGATCTCTTCTGTAAATAAATTTAGAGGCACCATATGCAACTGTGTTCTACCTTAGTGTCTTGGTGATTTGCAGTTTTCATTTAAAAGGGTTTTTGGCTTGCTGTCTCTTCTCTGAAAATGGCAAAAAGCTTTCAGACCTCTCTGGTTTTGATATTAGCAGTTGGATATTCAGTGGTTGTGATGAGTGTGTTTCCTTATACCCTGTCCTCTGCCTCCATAGGATTTCCTGGTCTTGTGCTCTCTACTGGGGAATGTTTCCTGGAACACTGTACATATTCAGGTGTGGATGGACAATGATGTTCATCAGGGGAGCTGCAGTTTCATTGATGCTGCTTTATAGTGGACATACAAGTCTGTGTCCAAAATAGTGGTTCAGACTTACTGAAGAGGAAAGTGACTGGACAAGCTTGGATAGCACAGAGGGCTTGTCCACTATATTGTCAAATATGGACAGCATTTTGAAAATGTTTTTTAAAACAGACTACTACTTTGCTTGCATTTCAGCCTTATTGACAGCTTCTCTCAGCAGAAACCTTTGAACTGTAATTTCAGCTGGGTAAATATTTGCTAGATGCTGATGACCAAGGTTTAAAGAGTAACAGGCTAGATTTGTAGGAATATATCTGTGTAAGTTCATTCCATTCCTAATTATGCCTGAAAAGTCTGCTCTTTGATGTGCAGGGGCAAATCTTCCTGTCCACTCATTTGCAAAATAATTAAAACCAGAGAGATCTGAGAATGCCAGAGGCTGCTGGTCACTCTAGAGATATAGTTCAAGCACCCTGAGAGCAATGCTTTTCTCTTTCAGCTTTCTGAGTCAGTGTTTGTGTGTAGCAATGGGAACTCAGTTTAAAGACCTGTAAATTTGGTGAGTGCTTTCGTCCTGCCTTTAGACAACTGTACAAGAAAGTCGTGCTCTGCAGAGCTGGCATCCACTGGGGATTGATGGAATATGCTGAAGAAAATGCAATCACATACTACTTGAGCTTATTTGGAGATACCAAATAAGCAGCTAGACCAGAGTTCAGCAAAGGACCCAGGGTGCTGGTTTCTATCAAGGCTCAATGTCCAGTTGCATGTTATCTTGGTACATTTTTCTGGGAAGTCAGGTGAAACAAGGGGAGACACTGAATTTGTTGCTGACCTCAGAATTTAACACCAGCTTGGCTGCTGTGGCCATTTTAGCCACTTTCTGCCAAAAACACTGAATGTAATTTTTTTTCTAGGGGTTAGTTTGTTCCCCAGCTAGATATCTTAAATTCTACATAGCAGTGCCAACAGCAAGACTAGCAGGTGCCTTGTATATCCAAAAGACATGCTGATGAGGACTAATTAGTGCTGGCAAATAGCTACTTTAAAAACACTTCTCTTTAAAGAACGTGGCTCCTGCACATCATCCCCTGCAAAAATAAACCTCATGTCCTGAGGGCAGTTCAAGGTATTTGGGGTATTTTGTTACGAACCTTTTATGATGGGTCTGGATTCTGTGTTGTTTCTCTGTGTCTGTCTCATGCAGAAGAGGAAAGCAGAAGGAAGTGTTTCAGACACAGGAGTTCATAGTTGAATTCTTATGCATGTTTTCTTTGTGGCTTGACTTTCTTTGCTGGTTTTTGCTACTCTAAGTAACTGTCTAACTTTTGTATGCTTAGTTCTTCTCTACAAATCTCTCTCCTTTTTTCCTTTTATATTTTTTTAGATGAATCTACTGCCACTTAATTCCTTCCTTTGCGAGATTTCTCTTCTGCTGTTTGTGAAAAAGCAATATTTTTGTCCTTCTTCTAAACCCACTGAAGGGTTAAAAATGCAGATAGTATTGACTATCTCCTCTCCTGACAGCACCTGGTGGAGAGGGCCACAGAGGAGAGGACAGATGAGCAGCACAGGATGGGAGGGTGGAAGAACAAGTTAATTAGTGAAGGTGCTATGGTTTCACGGAGGGTGAACGTTTTCAGGCTAGCGTGGCATCTGCACTGGACTCACTCAGGAAGCTGCAGTTCCCCTTTCCCAGGCCTGGTTTGGTCCTGCTTCAGCTGTTCAGTGGCTGACAGCCTGCTGCCATGGGCACTTGAGCATGAGTTTGTTGAACTGCAGTTGAAAGAGAAGAGTCTAGGTGTCTGAGCTTGGCCAGTGATCCATGTGACTCTGCACGTGGGTTTAATTTCCCACCTTGCCCCCTGCACTGGTGGTGTTCTGGCTTTCAAACTCTGCATGTTATTTTTGCAGTGACCATAAATTCTGATGTGTGTGGGAGGGGAAAGGAGAAGGGGTAGATAGATTTTATTTCTTTTCTGGCTTGAACTTTTGTGCCCTCATTAGTAAAATGTCTTTTGAGTATCTGTAAATGATTTTGTGATGCTTTTTATAAGACCTGCCACAATCTGAAGGAACAAATTCAGAACTCTGTTTTGTGGAATTGGTGGAAAGGAGCCTTCAGTGACTTCATGGGAGCTAGCAATATGGCAACATTCAGAGAGGTCATAATGGTCTGATCAATATTACATCAGCATCCTACTAGTTATTGATTTTGGCAAAACTGAAGAAATTGTATGAGCAAAATTTTAGGAACTCAGCTAAGAGATCTCTGACTAAACCACCACTTTGATGCATACTCTCAATCTTGGGAGTATGGCATAAGTGTTACACAGGAGGCAAAAGCTGGGAAATAGGGCAGTTAATTAAAATATGGAAGGATATTGATATTAGTGTGAGACTGGTAGAAGGAACATGAAGAAGGATCTGCTTATAAATCAACAGATGAATGATGCAGCTAACTTCCATTTAAGAGTCCAGAGGAAATGACTGATGGGACAGAAAGCCTTCTGCTGAATTTTAATCCTTTGAAGATGGGTCTGCTTCAGAAAAGTGTTGGTAATCTGCCACTCTTCAGAAATGTCAGGCTGAAGGACTGTGCAGCAGTCATGTACATCAAGCAAAATACTGATAGGAATGGTGTGGATCTGTATAAATGCATATAATGATTCTTACCTGTAGACTTTGTTAGGTGTCTGGTAAGAGAACTGACTAAACTCCCAGAATTGAAAAAGGAACTTTTTTCTTTTTTCTGAAAGGGCATTAATGACTTTCTAGCTGTGATCAGGTAAGATAAAATTTTCCTTTAAGTGTCCATTCCCTAAATATATTCTTAGTCCTTGCTTGAACCAAATGGTGGACATCAAGACCTAGCAGAGCTCCCAGCCCCTTACTTTCATCATTGCCTGCTGTGGCTGAAGTCTTGTGTGGCAAGGGTTGTGCAGGTTTAGACTGAAGCTGCATTTGCTCTGGGGAGATTCTTGCTCTTTCCTCCATGAGAAAAAAGATGGATTTTGTTTTGGCCAGTGGCACCTGCTGGTGCCAGTTGACCATTCCAGCATTTCTTCCAGGCCTGGAGGGTAGCACACAAGTTGCTGTAATTTGGAGAAAAACAAGAATTCCAGTGGAAGTTTCTTTTCTAGATATTCTGTTTCAGTAACACTTCTTGAGTTAAGGGGTAGTGACTTGATAATAATGGAGAAACTCTAAGGAATTGTCATCTCCCCAGCAATGTGGTCTGGATTATTACTCTCTGAAATATGAATTTATCTGCTAAGTGTTTAATATTTTCTTTAGCCTTTCACTAGCATTCACTACCCCTCTTTTGCTTTTTTAGGTGGAAGCTGCTGTCAAAGCTGCCAAAGATGCCTTCCCAATCTGGTCCTCAAAAAGTCCATTGGAAAGATCTCAAATCCTGAACAAATTGGCAGACTTGATTGAACATGACCTGGAAGCGTTTGCACAAGCAGAGTCAAAGGATCAGGGTAAGAACTGGAACTGTTGATCTCAAATAAGTGTGCCTTGCTGAATATTGAAATGGAAGATTTGGATGAAATTGGAGTAGATGTTCATGAACCTTGAGGAGGTTTTGGATTTGGGATTCCTGGGTGATTCTTGCTTTTTGGAATTACCAACTTTGACTTCAGTTGTCAGATATTTGGAATTACTAGAGGGGAGCTGTTGTCATCGACTACGTTTGTACTGTGCTGTCCTTGGGCACAGGACAAAAGAAATTTCCCAAAAGACACACAAATCAACTTTGAGAGCAGACTATAAAGCAATGTTTCTGTCCATGGTGACAGAATGTTTGTTTTTGTTGCAGGAAAAACGATTACCTTTGCCAGAACGGTGGACATCCCTCGGGCTGTGCACAACTTCCGATTCTTCGCCTCTTCCATCCTTCATCACGTCACAGAGTGCACCGAGATGCCAGCCGTGGGCTGTGTGCACTACACCTCGAGGGCACCTGTGGGAGTTGGTATGATGATCCTCACAAAAGCTTGGCAGAATGTCTGCCTCCCTAGGGCTCATCAAAGAGTTTTTTGAAAGCATTTATTATCTCTGAGTCATGTGCTAAACATGGGCTTGTCTGCTAAAGCATCAGCAGCTCCGTGTAAAATCAGTTATGTGACTTCGTGGCAAAAAGAAGGAAAAAGACTGCATACCTGAAAAGCTTCATCTACTGCTCTCACCTTCACAGTCTCTCCTGTGTTTTGTCTGTGTGTGTCAGTGGGTGAGCGTTACAGCTGTGGGTCAGTGCAATGTGCAGAGCACTGAGCTCCTGCTCCAGCGGGGAGACTGGGATCCCCCTCTCCTTTGGGAAGGCTGTAGTCGTCTGTGACCTGAGTGCACAGGGGTGAAGAAACCACTCTAGCTGGGGAGTTGCTGAACTCAGCCACTAGATGCTGCTGCTACTGCTTCAGAAAATAAAGTGGTTGTCCTGAGCTGACAAGTAACAAGTGTTGTAATGATTTCATTATTAGGTTATGTTATATATAATAGTCTAAATAACATCTAACATTAAATATATGTGAGTTCTCCACATTTACACTTTAATTACTCAAAATGTAAAATTGGCTAGCTTAGAGGAAGGACCCTGTTAAAACTTTTCTTGAGCAGTGGAGAACATGACTTTTTCTGGTAAAATTATTCTCATAAGGAAAAGTCCTTCACTCAATCTGCTCCATCAAACAGAAAGAAATCCTGTGGCTTTTGTAAGGAGTCACATGTGAAAATTACAATTCCTATTAATATGTAAAGTGAAAATATTCCTAAAGGCAATGACTGAAAATAATTCTGGTCATTCAGCAATTCATGGGAAAAACAGTTTATATAGTGATAAATGTTGGCACTCATAAGTTAGACTGAAATTTCTGTGGAAAATGTGTATTGTATGTTATACAGGGTTTGTTTAATATTAAAATTGAAAATTAAAAAACAGTTTTAAAGAGCAAGAGAAAGCAGGAATATGATCTGAGCTGGCACATTCAGCCTGGAGAAGAGAAAGCTCTTGGGAGACCTGCAAGAGAGCTTAAGAGAGAGGGACTTTTTACAAGGACATGTAGTGATAGGACAAGGGGAAATGGCTTCAAACTGAACAAGGGTAGGTTTAGATGTTAGGAAGAAATTCTTTACTGTGAGGGTGATGAGGCACTGGTACAGGATGTCTGAAGAATGGACAATGCCCCAACCCTGGCAGTGTTCAAGGCCAGGTTGGATGGGGCTTTGAGAAACATGGTCTAGTGAAAGGTGTTCCTGGGTTGGAACCAGACGATCTTTTAAGGACCCTCTGAACCCAAACCATTCTATAATTAGTTTCACTTGCTCTTTGCTAACATAAAGTATTACCACAGACAAGTTGTTGCAAATTATTGTTACGGCTAACCTTGCATTAATGTTCCTGCAAAACACTAAAAGACTTCCCGAGAATATAAGATTCTGCCCTGAAGAAGCAGCAAAACTTATTCAGAGAGTTCAGCTGATCACTTTTAGAATCATTTGCACAGGTCTTTTGGGAAATTATCTCCCTGTGAGAAATGCTGCAAATTTATTTTACATATTGTCTGGAAATAAGCGCCATGGCCAAATTCCCTTCATAGATCTGAATTGGTGTATATAGTTCTTGAGGTCAGAGAAATGAGCTTTGTATCCCAGCAGACTGACCTCCTGTCTTTGTGGTTTTGTTTTGTAGCTGGTTTAATCAGTCCTTGGAATTTGCCACTGTATTTGTTGACTTGGAAAATAGCTCCTGCCATTGCATGTGGAAACACTGTGGTTGCCAAGCCAAGTGAGATGACATCTGTCACAGCCTGGATGATGTGCAAACTCTTGGAGAAAGCAGGTAAGTTCTGTAGCATGCTAAGGTGTAGGAATAGAATGGAAGTGCTTGTCTGTGCACCAGGTTTTTTTTAGTTGCATAAATCAGGAGGTATTTAAAGGCTCCAGGAAAGACTGCTGGAGCTGAATGTTGCACTGGAGAACAAAAGGCTTTCTCTGTCCTCTATCTGCTCTCCCCAATCCAGCTGTTGCTCATTTTTTTCCACTATCATCTGATGAAAAGTTTTGCCCCACCTGCACTCCATTTACAAAAGTCCTACCTCTGTGGTGTAAGCAAAGGTGCCATGAGAGAATAAAGGAGTGAGAATCAGCTCTTGTTGAGCTCTTTACTTATTAGTGTCACTCAGTCACAGCTGTATTTGGTGCACTCTTAATTAAAACTGGGAGAACAATTGCTTGTTCCCTGAATGACTGTACACTGCATCTCTGGTGATTCACGTCAGACAAGCTTGATTAGTGGGATCGCTTTTATCATTTAACTCATGACCCCTAGAGCTGTCTGACACCTGCATGTCAGCTACTACTGAAGTTAAGGGTTAGTGTTTTCCACCCTTGAGCTGCTGGTAACTTTCTAACTTGAGGGACAGAAGAAAGTGAGGTGACAGCCTCGGTGTGACAGGAGGGTACAATGACCGTGTGCCTCTGTTCCCATCAGGGGTGCCTCCTGGCGTGGTGAATGTCGTGTTTGGGACGGGGGCCAAGGCAGGAGAGGCCCTGGTGTGCCACCCTGACGTGCCTCTGATCTCCTTCACGGGCAGCACGCTGACGGCGCAGCGGATCACGGAGAGGAGCGCTCCGCACTGCAAGCGGCTCTCGCTGGAGCTGGGAGGCAAAAACCCCGCCATCATCTTCGAGGATGCCGACCTGAGCCAGTGCATCCCCACCACCGTGAGGTCCAGCTTTGCCAACCAGGTGCCTCCCACCCCTGCAACACATAAAAACCCATTGGCAGCATTGGGGGTGTGTGCCTGAGGGTTTGTGTGCATGCTGCACCTTCCTCTGGATCTGAACCTCAAATTGTCAAGGTCTATTTCAAGATCGTGTTGGAGAAAATCCTAAGTAGAAAAATATGGAAAAGGTTTCATTATTCCACAAGGAGGGACACAGAGTAATAAAAGGCTCTTTGTGCTCTCCATCAGAAGATAACAAGGTGTTGTTACTCCTCTCAAAGTACATAGATTTCTTATCTCTCAGGGAAGCAGCTGCTTAAAGTTCCACTGAGTAAGAAAGTGGGAAGCTGGTTGTTTTCTTAGAATTAAATTAGGGAACTTCCCCCCAAATTTTACCAACATTATTCTTCCCCCATCACCACCCTCAGGAGAGATTACCAAAGCCAGGAAATTGTATCCGGGCAGATGTTAGAAAAATAGCTTGGTATCAGAGAGAGATTATCAGGAAATGGAGAGAGATCATTCAGAGCTGGAAATCATGTTTCCTATAAAAAGTGTTGGAGAAGAAAACATGTAATTTATAAAATTAAATTTACTTATGGTAGTGATTGCATGATACTGACACAGTTTTGCCTTTTCCTTCTCCATTTTTTTTTTTAATCTGGAAAGAAATCCCATTTTGCAGCGTGGTTAATGTAGTATGCACTCCCAAGGATGCAGGGGCACAAATGAACTGGGTTGTAATTCCTAATACATGTCAATAGTGCAATGTAATATGTACCAATATTGTTGATTTCTAGTTTGTTTCTTTCTTTTTGATAGGGTGAGATCTGTCTCTGCACCTCCAGGATCTTTGTTCAGAGGGGAATATACAGTGAGTTTTTGAAGAGGTTTGTGGCAGAGGCCAAGAAGTGGAAGACTGGGAATCCCTCAGATCCTACAATCGATGTGGGAGCACTAATAAGTAAAGAGCATCTAGAAAAGGTGATGCTACATGGAGTTTATGTGATTTCATCTCATCTTTTAGAGGGCTAAAAGGTAGTTTCAGGACTATGTGGGAAAGGATCTTGTCATCTCTAAGATCAGCTCTGAGGGATGATAACTCAAAGCCATTATAAGGTATCTTTTTAATGAGGTTTCTGTTGCCTGTGGCTTGGGATACTGTGATTACTCTGAAAAAAAAATGAAACTCCCTGGGGAAAATAATTTAAAATGGCAAAAGAATATTTCCTCCTGTTTGAATGAGATAATTAAAGTGTCTTCTAAGTCCTGAATTTATACTCACAAATCTTAAAGTTCAACAACATTTTCTTGGATTTTAATAGTGCATTTGCTAAGACCACTAATTTACCTAATAAGTTAGTTGACAATGTGAAACTTTTTTTTTTTATATCACCCTGGAAAATTCTGGCTTGTACAAACAGTTTCCTAGAACTGTTTGCAGTAATTTGTAATGGTCTGTGTGTGGAGAGCAGCTGAGATAGGCACAGTTAGACAGAGTCTGCTTTAGTGGCTTATACGAAATGAAAGGTGTCAGAGTTCAGGGAGAGCAGATGCTTATACCCCAGAACTCTCTGATGCAAGAAGCAGCCTGAAAAACCACAGAGTGAGAGAAAGCCAGACCTTTGATATGCTTCCCTGATGCCTCAGAAGGTTCTCCAGGTTCTCTTGTCTGAAGTAGAGTGGCAGCAACACCCACTTGCTGAGATCTTTGTAGCACCACAGAGAACTTCCAAGTTTTACCTACCAAGGTGCCTAAAAGAAGGAAAAGATGAGGAAGTCCTGTGGTATCTCTGTGGTCTTTCTGTAAGGAGGGAAACCAGGCAATGATTGCAGAACAGCAGAAGCAGATCAACAGTACAAGAACATGTGTTCCAGGTAGCAAGCTTATGGTAGCAGCAGCCACAGAAACATCTTTAATCATTTATTGATAAGATTTTCTGCAGTATTCATGGCTTCATCATCATAGTGGCATGTAAACAGCCTTGCCTTGAGGCAGGAAAATACTACTGATTCCTTGGAGTAAATGAGTGAACCATGGCATAGGATACATGATAAACTGCTCCTGGGAGAAGGGAGGGAGGCTCTGGATCCACTTGTATTTTCAACAAGGGTCCTACCCTTTTGACAGTACTTAGTGGGAAGGGCCAGCAGTGTTGTCTGCCAGTCTAGTTAGTGTTAGGAAAGAGAAAACAATTGCTTCTTTCAGCAAGAAATACTCAGCTTTGCATGCAAAGAAGCATAACAACAAAATTAAAGGAATGCTGCCCTCTATTGTAAGAGGGCAGCATGTTCCAGCCGGAGTTGTTCAGGGGCTCCTGAAGTGTGAACCCTTGGTATGTGGTGTCCTTTAGCAGTGATGTTTTTCTGCTGCTTCCCCAGGTAAGGACCTATGTGAAGAAAGCCCAGGCTGAAGGAGCCAGAGTCCTCTGTGGAGAGGGAGTGGATCCTTTGGCCCTCCCGCCTGGCAACCAGAAAGGCTATTTCATGTTGCCCACAGTTATTGCTGAAGTCAAGGATGAATCTTGTTGCATGCAAGAAGAGATCTTTGGTCCTGTGACATGTGTGGTAGCGTTTGATACAGAAGAGGAGGTGATCAGAAGAGCCAACGGTGTGAAGTATGGCTTGGCAGCCACGGTGTGGTCCGGCAACGTGGGACGCGTTCACAGGGTGGCACACAGGCTGCAGTCTGGATTGGTGTGGACCAACTGCTGGCTTGTGAGAGACCTGAACTTGCCATTTGGTGGGATGAAAGCCTCAGGCATAGGCAGGGAGGGCGCAAAGGATTCCTACGAGTTCTTCACTGAGGTCAAAACCATCACAATAAAGCACTGACGTATGTCAGCGGAAGTATTTTAGAGTGAAGTAAATGACAGCAATCTGAGTTACCAAAAATGGCTCATTAGAATGCAGGCTGCTATTGTGGCCATTCCTTTCTTGAATGACAGCTGAAAATGATCATCCCAAATGCTAAAGTCAGTTTTTCATGTTGGATGAGAAGGTCAGTGTGGACTCCATAATCAAACCATCCCAAGCCAAATGACTTGCCTGTCTCACAGATCCTAGATCTTTTTTTATATTCCTGCCTCAAAATCTGTCCCTTTAAGGCAAATTGGAGAAAGAGTATATGAGTGTAGCTCTGGTTTGTGAATTACCTTGAGGGACAAAGTAGCAAGCATGTGATGAGGCTGCTTTGTAAAGGGGAATCAGCTCATTTTCACTCTAAACAGTGTGGTCCACACATCCACGCATATTGCACTTCACTGATATCAGACAAGGATTGATACTACACTACACTGAAAGCCTGAGGAACTATCTTTAACCAGGTGGCTTTAAACCGTGGGGTCATGGCATTCTATTGATACTCATGGAGACAATAAATGCTTTAATTATAACCTTCTTTATGGTAGAGAGCTGAATCATCCTAATACCTGTTCTCTGACTGTTTTGAAATGAAAACCTTTTGTCACTTCATGACCTCAGTGATGGTGGTTTTTACATCCCTGCACAAAAATATTGGCTGCATCACACACAGTGTAACTCTTCATTAATAAAACCTAATTAATAAATTCATTAATAAACTCCTGAGAGAACGAACTGTTGGAAATGTTTATCACCAAAATATATAACCACTTCCAACTCTTCCTCATTTGTTTGCAGAGATTTTTTAATCAGGTATATCACAAACTTGTTTGCTTTCAACAAAAAGAGAGACTTGGATACAGCTCCACATCTCTGGATGCCACCTGGTTGCAGGCAGACCTAGCAGCCAGGTTGGAACAGTGGGCATTTGATGGATTTGGTACAAGAACCCCCAGCTGAAGGCATGTTAAGGAAATATGTAAAAATTATAGGCTTATTGAATTGATGTATTCTGTAGAAGCATAAACATTTTATTTTGAAAATGCCTAGGTCTATTCATGACCATGTGGTGGCAGCAGAACACCTGCTTTGGTGTTTTTAATCCCCAGTCGCTCAGCTGGGAGGGGAATAAACACCTATATCAGTATGTGTTTCATTCTGCCAATTTATTTTCTATTTACACATCCTGTTTGGAAGAGCACAAGAACCCAAAAGCTGTGAGACAGTTCATTAGTTGGGGGGTGATGGGGGCACGTGGGGAGCAGACATTTTCAGCAACAGCAAATAGGATATTGCACAATTAGTAGAAATGAATGGATACCTTCCCCCATCTGGATCTGGTCTAGGATCAGGTTTAATGAGATGAATTTGCTTTCAGGGGTTGATTTTTATCTTTGCATTAAATGTGATGGGAGATTCCCAGATGTATTTCACATGCTGGAGACAAAGGTCTGTGTGTCATCCACGTGATTCTGGCCCAAGACATCAGAGGTGGAGTAGTGGGTGGGGTGGGGACAGAGGTCTGCAGGACCCCCAGGTGTGGGGTATGGAGGTGGTGGCCCTCTGTCCAGCATGGCTGTGAAGATTTCTCAGAAGTGAACTTCTGGGAAGCCCCATTCCACCATCCCTGTGTCCAGCACTTCAGAGAGGTAAGGGAAGTCTGCTGGTGCTAATGATGCTGCTGACTTTTGGGCAGGAGGGAGAGCTCATTTGAAGACACAAAATATTGTCCCTTTCTGCGTTTTCCATCTCTCATGGGTGGACTCCTTCCTTCTACGGTTAATGTGCAGTCCAAGTACTTTGCTTATTCTGCTATTTCTTGCCCTTTTATGTTGCTGTACATTCACACAGGTACAGATGTGAGGATGTTACCCAGTGGGGACATTTCCTGCCAGTAGTAATGGGTAATTCTTGCATTTCCCATGCCTACCTCCAGCCTCAGGTGCCAGCCCCAAAGGGGGCTACTGGTGCTTGTGAAGCAGGTGCCATGGGACAGGTTACCTGCTTGTACCAGGAGCTCTCTGTGGGCACACAGAATTTTCCTATATACAAAGAGCTATGGGCTTTCCCATGTTTTTTATTCAGACTGACTTCCAGTGTAGCAACATGTATGGATAACTGTCTCATCTTAGACATGTAGCAGTCCAAGCACTTCTTCCTACAGATAATGAAGGTGTCTATTACAGCTGCTTTGTTTCTGAGTTTTCTGCTCTCACTCTAAGTGGGCAGTGAAGAGGATATCCTGGAGGATGAGGCAGGCTGATCCAAGTTATGAGGCTGATGGCTCTTGCAGATCTCTTCAGGCTATGTTTTCTGGAATTTTCCAACATGACAGTAAAGCTTTTTTTTGTATACTGCCCTGGCTTGAGCATGAAATCATGTGGCCATTGTGAGGATTTGTTTAATTACTGTTATGTAAATCTCAAAGAGTTGCTCCATCTGTTAATTCTTACTGATGGAGCGGGTACAGTTTAACACTGGAAGATTATCTCACTGGTGTGAGGTGATTGCTTTACATGGGGAGGTATTAATATATTTGCTGTCCTTTACAGCTCTCAATTAGCATAGGGTTATTTCTGTTCTGTTTCAGATTTTTCTCAGCCTGTTTATGTCTGTACCCAGTTATTGTATAATGCCTGAAAGCAGCTTTGCTTAGGGAGACTCTGCATGTACTTTGGAGAGCGGACACATCAGCTGTAATGTTTGTATTCAAATCAAGCTGTGTCCATGTTCCCACAGTGTAACTTAGCCAAAGCAAGACATTTGTAAAAGTCTCAGGGATGAAAACAGACCTGACTTTTTGGGTCAGAGAAAGTTTCATGTATAACTTAAATGTGCAGAACAAGAATGTCAGCCAGTCTAGTAAGCTAGACTGGTTTTAAAACCCAAGCTTTGAATTTCTGAGCTTCAGAAAGCTATACCTTAACATTCAACTTCACAGGTAGAGTCAGATACTTAATATTTTCCTCTTATGAACAACAACAAATAAAGGAAAAAGCAGAAAAAAAGACAGTGAGATTGTGAGGGAACAGTGAGGCGTTTCTTTCCAGGCTTGTCTTCAGGGTTTAGCTTTAAGTTTTTGCTCAGACTTGAAGCTTGAGCTCAACACTTGTCTCAGCTCTAGATAGGATACTGGCTGAAGTGTCCAAGTACTTGTCCTCAAGCTTCTTATTAAATTAGAGGGTTTTCTGTGTGGTGGGAGAGTGAAAAATGAAAATGGAATGAAATTTTCTTAGTCTTAGAGTAAGATCAGGGTCTTTCCACCCTAGATGGTAATTAAATATGCTATAGAAAGCTAAATATAATGAATAAAGGAAACCAACAACAGTTGCAGGAAATTCTGGGACATTTTCTTCATTGAATTCTGTTCCCCTCCTTTCCAAGCATTTGTTTTTGTGCTTGGAGGGTGATGTTTGTACTTATGGGACAACAATGCACAAAGTTTTTTTCTAGAATACATCAAATCTCTGTTGATAGCAGTTGTAATTTAGGTGAAGATTGGGGTATAGTGAGACAAAGAGGGAAGCCCTGCAATATTATAACTGGTTAAACAGGATGCATCTTAACGCAGCTGAAGGCTGGTTATGCAGCCAGAACCTATGTGTATGGTGTTGCCTCCTGAAAAGGAGCAGCTGAAATGGATTTGGAGATTATGAGGGAAAGTACAATCAGTGTGAGAATACCAGTTCAGCCAAAGCAGCCCGACAGTGTAGAACTCAGCCTGAGCTCTGCCACATCATTGCAATTAACAGGAGAGCCAGCATGATGCTGGAGAGAATAAGCAGAACTGTGCTAAATCTGCAAATACTCTTTACCTTTGTATATAACGTGACTGTCATGTTGTGCATCAATTTCTGTTCTCTTTAACCAAGAGATTTGGAGGGAGAAAAATGACTCCAAGTTCTGAAAAAAAGTCCTTCTAGTGTGGGACTTGGATGATGCGTTGCAACACCTTTTGGCTTCACAAACACCCGTTTTACCAAGAAAACTGGTGTGTGTGTTTATATGCAAGGATGAAATTGCAGAGGTCAGTGATGAGCCTAGAGGGGCAGATGCACACTCCTGGGCTTCTGTGTTGAAGAGCAAGTTTTGTCCCTTAAAACACAGGAGGTGGTGGAGCACACCTGACTGGTGTGTCCTCTGGTGGGTGATGAGTTAGCCACTGCACAGCCTGCCTTGTGGCATTTCTCTCTGGCACCAGGTGTCCTTAATAACATCCTAGAAAATGCAGATGCTCCCACAGAAGGGAGCACAAGGGTCCTGGATGGGCAGCTGTTCAAGGTGGAAAGAGGAAGATGGAAGTTGTGACCTGTCAGGTGGATCAACTCACCTGGATGCTGCCACTCTGGTTTTGTCCTGTGCTTTGGGCAGGTGTGCTGGACCTTGCAGCTTGGCAAGGAGTGCCTGGTCCAAGGAGCCCACTGGGACAGGAGGACGTGACAGACAGATGCTGGGCTGCAGTGGAGGCTGAGGCAAAAGCACTTGTGCAGCTTCCCCATAGACATGTGGGGCCTTTGTGTAGTTACATGAAAGATGAAATAAGAACATTCCTTTGTGTGTAAGAGCTTCTGTGGGGTGCCCAGATATGATAATGATGGGGTTTGTAATATTACTCAAACCCACAAAAGGCTTCTTCCAGGGTATTGCTAATGAGAGCTATCTCCTGGTTTCAGAGAAAGGAAAGTAATTACAGACTATTTATTGTGAAATGAGGACACACATTCATTCACAGGGTGCTAAAGTTGTCCAATTAACTCTGAGCTCCTGAAATAATAATGAGAAGATTATGCTACCATTTTAGTAATTGGATTTTCTCTTCCTTTGGGAGCAGTGCCCATTAAAGTAGCAGTATATCCTTGGTTACAGAGAGATTTCATGTTTTTGTTCAAGTTTGGCTGACCCAACAAAAAAGTCAGGCAAAGTCACAATTTCTGCAGCTGTAATATGGCATTTTCAGGGGTTGACTTATTAAAAAAAAAAAAAAAGAAAAAAGAAAAAAAAAAGGAACATTTCCTAATGTTGCCTTAATTTTTTAAAACTGATTTGTTTATACTTACTTGGCTACAGTGAATTGACTGTGTTTCACTGATGAAAACACGAGCTCTTGTCTTCAGGATGAATGCTGAAATGTTTGTTGGTGGAAACAGCAGAATGTCTGTCTGGGATTCTCTTTGGGATTCTTGTGGTGAAATATCCATGTTTTCACATGAGTATTTATTAGCTGAAAGTAGGTAATTTCAGTCCTGCTGAATGGCTATATTTCAGTCACTCTTTTCCAAGGACACGCTGGAGTCAGTTTTCCAAGTAGAGGACATTGAGTAGGTAAGATAACCTTAGAAGTTTGATTAGGAAATTACCTCCTTCCTGTGCTGGTTTGCTTCCAGAACTGCACTAAGCTTTTTGAGGATGGAAAGGCTACTTTTGTAACCCATAATTATATTCCTACAGTTAATAATTTTTTTCCCAAGTTGTCAGTTTTGCCTATTCAAATGCATAGTGTGAAAAGGTTTTTTGGATGTTCAAATGTATCTCTGGTTTTTGTGGCTTTGAGTCATATGGGACAGAGGTGAAAACCAAAATTCTACAAGGGCCAAATGCACCAGAGTTTGTTGGTGATTCAGAGAGAAATTTGCTGTTACAGCACTGTGAGATTCTTCTAATCGGTTAACCCCTGCAAGGAGCTTCAGGCTGCTTCCTCTGTTGGTGATATGTTTTGAAACCTTTGCTTTATGTTTAAAAAATAAGCATGTGTATGTGCATGACTGTTTAGATATGCAGTTTCCACAGTGTGGTGCTTCACTTAGAAGGGCAGGCTGAGGTATTGCTCCAAGTGCTTCCAAAGAAACTCTCACTCTGGTCTGAGACCTTACTTCCCTTACTTCAGTTTCTTTCCATGAGCAGCCTGGAAGAAACCAAGATTTTTAGATTCCTGAGCTCTCTATAGCACAACATGCTATGGATTTGTTGTACTTAACACCATCCACTCATCTAAATAATAAAACCACCTTATTTTGAGAACAAGGGTTCAGAGGAGGCCACATTCCTCTCAGCTGATACAAATCAATGTCTACCTTTGATAGTCAGCTGGTGGTTTGGTTCTGGTTGTGCTCTCATCTTGCCTAAGACTCACTTTTCCTCCCAGGGTCTGACTCATACCTCTTTTTTCCACAGTGGAATTAGAGCATTGTTTACCAAAGCAAATTGTGCTTCTTTGCCTAGAGAGATGTAACTGTTCACCACTGGGGAGCAAAGTAATTCCTCCCATTATTCTTCTGAGGTTTGGCTAAGTTATTGCAGTTCCTGCAGTTTGGATGTAAGGATGATAACGTTCCCTCTAAGGACAAAATACAGCAAGAGGTACATTTCAGTTTGATTTTTAAATATGCTCATTCCTTCCTAATTAATATTTAGAAATGTGCTGCCATGTACTCAGATTCACTTGTTTTCCTGCTACATACCACTTCTCACCAGTGTTAGTCAGTGATATGAATTATTTAATGGGCATACTGTGTGACAGAAACAGCATTTTTAGCTGGGCTGTTATGTATTTGGACAGACACAGAAAAAATTACTTTTTGAGGGACCTGTCAGAAATCTGCTTTTTAAAACTATGAGCCCTGAATGCTGAAGAAAATGTTCTGATGTTCCAGCCATGTTGACTCCAATGTCCCATTTGGGTTACCCGTCAAAAATAGGTAGTGAAATCAGAGCTCTGACTGAGATACAGCTGGGAAACATCAGTTTCTAAGCAACCCTTTAGGCTCTAAGTACAACTTAGATGAATAATCCTTCAATTGGACAATTTCTCTGTTGTACACATTCTATGCAGCATTGATCTGCTTTTTATGAGGTTGGAAAGGTGGATTCTGGTTATCTGTTCTCAACACTTCCTTTGAAGGTCTTTCCACCTTCAAAGCAGTATGTGAATTTTAGTTAATTAACCTTCCTTGCACATCTTACATCTGGAAATGTGAACCATTTTTCTTCTTGCTGCTGAGGCTATTTAAGGACAGACTACTGTAATGCCTGCAAGACGTTTCTTCAAAGTGAGTTGAGGGTAGTTTTTTCCTTCATGCAGTCATGTTCTGAATGGTTTGACTAATCTCATCAGAGAAGAAAGTTGCTTTGTATGGAAGAGGCAGAATATTCCTGGCTGAAATTTTCTTGCTTATTCCTTTCTTTGGTGGTAATATGATTTATGTTGTCTTCAGGCATCTCAGAAAACTAACTGCTGGAACTCCAGGAAAAAGGTGTCAGCTGGTGTGTACTCTGGCTGCTGGGTCTGGTAGGGATGAGTTAGAGCAGAGCTGAGGTAGAAAAGGTGACAGATTTCAGTGTGCATCACTGGGAGGTGAGACCCTAATTCAGGAAGGCTGGTTAGTTCTTGTTTCACTGCAGATGAATATTGTAAATCAATTTATATACCTCTAAATAATAAAGATACTTAAAATAACAGCAGATGTAAAGAAGCAGAATAAGTGAGGACTGGACTTGGATGAAGTTCAGAAAAGAAAAAAAATTAAATAACTTTTATGGGGGGTATTGGCTTTTGCCTTTGAGATCATTCAAACCATGTAGAGAAAGAAAAAGCAACTGCTGGCACTTATCTGTGCGCAGGAAAATAATAAATCTATGGCAATATTCTGAACAACACAAAATTTTATTTTGGATTTCACTGCCATGAAATAATATAAGAGCTAAACTTATTTTGGTTTTAGGAAACAGCCCTTAAGGGCTGGAATTGTACTCCATGGAGCTGTCGCTGGGATGCTGTCAGATTTTGAGTGCTCTTGGAAGAGCTCTGTTCCTTGAAGCTAAGTCAGGTAATTTTTATGATTAATTCGCAGCACTCTTTCTGCATGTGGCTACTTAGCTATCCTCTGAGTTTAATTTAAGGAATGTGAGCACTCAAAGCAGTGATTGTGCACTGACTAAGCCCTGCATGATCAGAGCAGCAGGTGCATTAGGTGTGTCAAATCAGGGTTGTTTAGTTCTTAACTAAACTGGAAGTTTCCTGGGGTTTCACAAATGAAATTCATGTGAATTTTGATTTGGTTTTATTCTATGTGGCCCTGAACAATTTATTGTGCTTTGAATAGGTATGATTTGTGGTCCTGTAGTTCTCCATGCAGAACACTTGGTATCTGAAACATCAGAATGGTAATAACTCTTATTTCTCTGTAGGAGAGACTGATACACACTTTGTGGATGGAAAAATGTGAATGAGAAAAGTGCTTTCTAGTCCTAGGGAAGATGCTGAATGCAGCATTTTGTTCTTCCAACTTCAATGGAGGCCTTTTTCCCATCAGGGACAGTTTTGCTCTGGATGGTAAGTGTGGGGGTGAGCTCAGATCAGCCCTGCAGAGCTGGGAGGACTCAGCCCATTTTCAATACTTGGCTTCTGGTCATCACAATAGGAAGTTTGGCCAAGCACAGCTCCAGCTCTTAACTTTCCACTTAGAGCAGCAATTCTCCCTGCAGTGGGATGGAGCAACAGTAAAGAGATGGTCAGACTGTGTGACCAAAGTATTGTTTAAAGGTGACAGTATATCTCAGATCAGAGGCAGTCTCGTTTTCCCCCTTTCCCTGCAGAAGGTTAATACAGCTCATGGTCTCAGCAGCAGGCATGCAGAGTGGCACTGCACCCTTTCCTCAGGAAGCATCCCGTGCAGTCCAATCTTTGTGCAGACCTCATCCTGAACTGAGAGGTGAGGGTCACGTTGCCACACCTGGAAATGAGAAACCTTTTCTTACAGTTCTTGTAAACGTCAAGACAAAGTGATGAGCCCTGGGAAAAGGTGAGGTGAATCTCCCCACCCTATCCATGGACCTTTTGGCACGGCATTGTGCATTGTGAAACCCTGGGTGATAAAAGGAGTGCTGCTATTTCTGTCCTTTGGCACTGCTGGCTCCCCGCTGCAGGCTCACAGTGATAAACCGGCTGGGAGCTGCTTCTATGGAATAGTTATGGTGGTGGCAAGGCAGAGCTTGCCATGTGGGAATGAGGAGTGGCTGGGGTTGGTAACACTGACTGGTGACACATCCCCACCTATTCGGGAGGATAAATATGGGCAGGGTCACACAGTCTTTCCTCAACATCCTCATTACCTTGAAATGATACTTTCCAGAGGGGCATTGCTCTTGCCCTGTGTAATTTAAAATGATGGCTCTGTGCCATTTTTAGGGTGGTGCATTTTCTACTGTAAAGTGTTTGCATTGTGGTTATTTAGAGTTGTTTCCTCCACCACCCCTAATTCTGAGAAAACCATAAGTAAAAATACGGAGAAATGCTGGTAGAATTTACAGCCCAAGAGACTGACATTCACTCCTCCCCAAATGGAGGCAGACCAAGCCATGTCTTCTGCAGTAGTGCCCCAGCTCTGCCCTGATAGGACTAAGAAAAATTCTGTGTGCCCAGAAACTACCAGCAAAGGTGCTGGCAGCCACATTAATGCAAAGGCTTGGATCAACTCATTCACTTTGTGCTGCTCCTCAGAGAGGCACTGTGCAGCACAGGCTTTGAGCTACAGCGCTGATTGAATCAGGACTGCAGTGATAGCCCAGCTAACAAAAAGCTCCGCAATTTATAGCTGCTCTAGGGTACCTGGGAACATCCAAGGCCAGGTTTAAAGGGGTTCTGAGCAACCTGATCTGATGCAGGTATTCCTGCTCGTGACAGGGGGTTGGACTAGATGACCTTTAAAGGCCCTCTCCAATCCAAACTGCTCTATGATTTTTTGATTCTGTTATCTGGGAAAGTGAATAAAAATATTGTTGCTGCGGGCAGAAGGAGGTGTGTGTGCACACTCACCACCCTCCTTGTCCCACACAGTGGGATTGCACCAGGGTCTTGTACTCTCCCTTCTAACTATGAATCTGTTTTAACCCTTTAAGTGGCAGCATGTCTTTTGCTTGATACAGTGGTTAACTGCTGAGGGATGTGCATAAACATGTTTACTCTTCCATAAATCCCATTATCTGGCAGTTCTTCCCAGTAGCTGGGGCCTCATTTCATGCTGCTTTTGCTCCTATTAGAGGTCAGAGAGAGTGACTGAGCATGTAAATAAACTTCCCAAAATTTTACACCCTGCTGTGGACCACTCTGAGAGCACAAGCCTGCCATTTGAGCCCTCTTTTATTGTAAGGCAGCTGGAAAGCAGTAAAAATCCCAGCTCCTCCCCTATAAGCCCATCACATATTTTGCTCTTCTGTCCCTGTACACCTCCAGTCACATGTCTGCAAGTTCTTGTGAAGCTAAGTAGACTGACAGAGCCAGCCAAGGCAGGACATTGAGTAACTTCCATTGCAATTTCCCAGGCCTCTGCTTAGCCGCCGTACAAACTTGCCATCCTCACTGCATTGAGCATCCAAATGTTCCAGGCTTCTCAATCCTTTCCCATGAGTGTCTAGAAGCATTATGACTTCTGCCTCATGCCAACCTCACTTCCAGCTGTCAGGGAGGGGGCATGGAAGTCCCTGCTAAAGATTTATTTTTCATACATTCCCTAAAGGTAAACTCTGTCATAGCTGGAGAGCTAGGTACACAAAACTCCTGTTTTCTTGCTCTTGGGACATCATGTCAAACTTATTTAATGAAACATAAAACCAGTTTTTAATAGAAATGCCTGTAGTTGGTGGGGTCATAACCCAGAATGGCTCTTCCCTGAAGATGTTGGTCAGGTTCACCTTCTCTTGCCTAATCTCTATACCCAGCACTATGGATTTTCTCTGGCATCTAAAAATTTTGAGTAATTATGTCTAGATTGCATTGAGGTTGCTCGTTTTCACGTGGCTTCTTGAATGTTTTTAAAAGGTTAAAGCTGAGGCAGAAAATGGTGTCACTATGGAGGGAAAGGAAGGTCACACTTTTGCTATCGCTCTGTATCTGAGTGCCTGCTCTCTCCTTCCTCTGCCCTTGCCAGGCTATGAATAGGGAGGTCGGGGGTGTTTCCTGCGGGCCAGCTGTGCTATCGCTGCTGGAAAGGCTCAGCTACCGCTGGAGAGCACGGGCAGGATGAGAAGTGATGAGTTACTGGTGACTGATCTCAGCTGATGGGGGAAAAAATGACTCCTTGGTGAACTGGGCTTGTTCCCAAAAAAAGAAATCCATCACTTTGAGAAAGGGATTAATGGAGTGCATCCAGCAGCTCTGCTGGCCCCTGGACAGCGGCTTGCACTGAAGCCACCGGACGAGGCGTTTCGTTGTGTCGTCGTGCGGTTATTTATCTCTTCCCTTGACTAGAACATTGGCTTCCCCAAAGCAGAGTGGGTGTATGATTCGCTATTTTTTATTCTTTATTAATTTCTAAATATAAACCAGCCCTGAAGGGTGTGTAGAGCTGTCCTGATGATTGATTTGGATGGGATGGGAGGAGGCTGAGGAACTACCCCTGTCCGCAGAGGTCTTCTCTCCTTCTCAGCATTCACAAACTTCTGGGCCAAGAAAGGAATTTTCCTTTCTGCCAGGTGGCTCTTTATGGAGGAATGGTTTGGCTTAGTCTGCAGATTAAGGTGGTTTTATATCTATTACCTTAAGCACAACAGAAATTTTATGAAAATAATAATTTGCATGGAATGGTGGTGCTGTATGTGTTTTCATGATTTTTTGCTTGAGCAAGACGAAATTCTGACAATTGTAAGCTTCTGCGGAAATACATAGCAAGGAGGATTAAGTTTAGGGGCATTTTAATAGTGATGAACTGCAAATGAAATGTTCTTGAAGCAAATTTGTTGCTAGCTGTAGAAAATTTATCTGACTGACCATATATGTTAGGAAAGTATTCTCTGTTCTTTCCCCCCTGCTTTTGTTATGGTTTTTTTTCAAGTATTGTATGAAGTTACATTTCAGGTTTGTAGTAATTTAAATTTTAGAAGTGCAAAGTGATTTTTTATGTATTTACAAATCTAATATTTGTATAAATTGAAAAGAGAATGAATGAAACTGCTCTGCTATTTCTGTGAAAGCTGATTAATGTTTAAACAAAAGGAACCCCAAGTTCTCATACTGGGTCACATATACTCATTTCAAACAGTGGAAGGGGTATGGCTGGAGGGCCTTCCTACTTTTGGGTTTGTGAAGAACATTTTCATAAGACTTGCCAATGTCCCTGTCACAGATGATTTCCCAGCAAGTAGTTCTCAGGCATTTCTCTGGACAAGGAGAAGATATTGGTTTCTATCTCAAAGCTTATTTGTCTTTATCACTGGGGTCAGTGTCCAGTGTTAAAGATGGTGAAAGACTTCAAAAATATTTTAAAATCATAAGTAAGATTTTTTTAAAATTAGTTACCAAAGCTCACCAACTGCTAAAAATTAAATCTTGTTCTGATTATTAAAACCCCCCTTTGTTCTCATCTTTTTGCAGTGATGTTTTTCTTGTCTGCTTTACCTTTGCCTCTGCAAGTTTGAAGTACAATACAGCAAAAAGACAAAGTAGTAAAAAGGTAGCAGGAAAGTTTTTCCTGTGAGGAAAGTGTGTACCTAAGGCTTCAGGTTCAGGTACTAGACCAGATCCAGATGTGATATACTTTGAAATAACAAATCTTTGGATATTTGCCTGAAATTAGTGTCAACCTATGCCTGTGAAAAGGTCCAGCCACTTCTAGTGGCAGATTCTGTTGGGGTTTTTTTCAGCTTCCACTTTCTATGCTGAGACTTTAAACTAGTGTAGTGTTTAAGTGGAAGGGTGTTGGACATTTACAGTTGTGTAAGACCTGACTCTAACGTTATGAAATGGACCATAGACATCAGGCTTTATGAAACAGGGTTTAACTGAGGTAAGGCAAGCTCAGTTACTTTACTGTGTATGAAAAAGCTTAACAGGAAGAAAGTATATAGGAGGAAGCAACAAGCATTTTATCAGCTGAAAACTGGAAAAATCTAGGTGATATGTTTTTGACAAGTCCAAATATAGGTAGCAGAAGCAAAAAAATTTTCCACTGGTGTGTTCCCATTTCAGAGACAGCTGAATTAAGCAGAGATAAAGTGACTTTTCAGATCCACTGTGAAGTAGCTCTTACTAACACTGTTCTTTTTACTTATTTACTTTCCTGTATTAACATGTGACCATTCTTTAACTTGAAAACTGTCAGAATAAACACAGATTCCCTAGGAACATGCTATGGAAAGTACCTACCTTTTTTTCCCCCCCAGCTATGATCTCAAAGGCTTCATGTGTTTCTGTCTATCAGAGAAGTATTTGCATTGAATTTCAGGGACATTGCATGTGATTTACTTTGGAAACAGAGCATCAGAGCCTACTTAATCCCAGGACACCCTTGGGAGCTCCCTGTTTGTGGGGATCTTGTCTTTTGTAGCAGCTTGTATTCAGACTGCATATGAAGGCCATGAGCCTTTCTGACAGGTGGCAGCAAGACACCGGGTCCTTAATTATCCTACAGTGACCTCAAGGAAGGACATCTGACTTTCTTATACCAGGCATGGTCACTGAAAGGGTGGAGGGAATATCTGGAAGCTGCAGAAGTCCAGCTGTGCTTCAACTGAGTCATGAGGACACTGTTGGGGAACTGAGTTTTCCTCTTAAAATTCCCAAGAAGTAGCTCAGGGCCAGCCTTGAGAGCACCTTATAAAAGCAGGCAGTTTAGGAGGTCTCAGATTTTTCAACATTGGAAATAGTTTCAGAAATTGTTATGAACTTGCCTGTGACCTTAAGGCTAAACAGCAGCTTCTGTCTCGCCATTCTGTCTGCTTTGATACTTATTCATTTATTCTTTCCCACATATCTGTTTTTCTGTTCTTGGTGGACAAGTTGGTACTATATTTGTTCTTTACTCCATAAAACTCTGATAAAAATTGAATACATATTGTGCACACACAAGAAGACAACAGACTTGTGATCAGGGATTGGATATCCCTTCTTACAACTGCTTTGATCGTGATTAGCATTTGCGTAATAGAGTCCATCAGGTGTTCTTTATAGAGGGAGCGAGTGAAAAGCCTTCCTCACCAAGGAAAAGGAAGTTTCCTTGTAGATTAAACACCTGTTCTGTAGTATCATCTTTGGGGTGTCTGTTTGAACAGGGAGTGAAGGCCTTGTTAATTCCTCAGTGCTAAGTGGCCTTTCAGAACAAGCTCGGTGCTGCTTATCAGAGCTAATAAAGACTCACTGCAGTCTGTTGAGCCAGCAGGAGGAACAGCAGCAGCTAGCAAAAGAATTGAATTCTGAAGGTGTGAATCTTCACATGACAATCAAAACATTCTGCCTTTCACCACAAGTGCTCTGCCACTGATTATTGCCATGGCAACTACACTGTATTGAGTAAAAGAAAACAAAGTCTTCAGTGATTTATTTTTAAACAGAATTCTGACTGACGTCAGAGGACAACTTGCATGCTTAAATTTAAATATATGTTTAAATACTTATTAGAGCTGAGCAGCTCCCAGAGATATTATTATGCCTGAAGACAAAATCTTGCATTTAGCTGGGTGGAGATGCCTCTTTAATAGTCTGTTGTGGCAATAAATAATGGAAATCACAATCTGGCATTCAAAGTTAATAACCCAAAGTTAAGGCTTCCTTATTTCAGAATTATATTTTGAAACAGTAGAAACTAAGGAGCTTTACTGCAGCAAAGCTATAGGACAAAATTATCAAATAATGTGAGAAATAGCAAAGATACTGCACTGCTCAAGTGAGAGCTGTAGTGTTCAGTGGAAGCTGTCCTTGCTTGGTACCCTCTCAGCTATGGGGAAGTGGACACCCATGACAAATAAAGCTGTCTGGGGTCAATGGCATCAAGAGTTGAAAGTGAGGACACTGTCCCAGATGCCCTTGGCAAGTTAGTGGCCATTGCCTCACACTTTCAAATACCTCTTTCCTGGTTTGCAGGCTACTTGTGTGTGGTCAAATGCTTTAAGGGGATTTGTTCATGCCTGGAACCTGGGCTTTTGATAGCCACAGATTCAGGTGTGTCTGCTTTGTCTTTGTGCTAAGTCTGATAAACTCTGCTTTATCAGCTCCTGGCATATGAGTGTCTTCTTCCTGCTTAGTTTACTCACATTTAGCATTTATCTTCAAAAGAGGATTAAATATGAAATTGCACTTGTTACTCCTAGGATAAGAGTGTCCACACATGGGCAGTTACACATTATCACAACTACAAGAGATGATGCTCCTCATGCAGCCAGGCAGCCTGTGCATCCCCTTTACCCCAAAGAGAACTATTTCCACCCTGCAGGTGATATTAGGCTGATCCTTGTCAATAAGTAAATTGCCTCAAAACCAAAGTTGTACTGACTGTTTGCCCTCCACGCTAGGTAGAAAGCACATTTAAATACTCCTGTGTGCAATAAAAGCTGTCTATCCATGTACAAAGGGGCAGATCAGCTTTTTGGGAGGTGCTAGTGAGGGAGATCCACTGGGAGAGGATGCAAATGCAGAAGTAGAGGTACTTCTTGGAGGGTGCTCACTGTGTGGGCAAGGTGTCAGGCTTCCTGTAGAAAAAGTGGGGTAATTGTGAGCTGATCCCATTCCCACTGAGGCTGCTGAGAGATTTATTTGCTGGGCTCAGCATGGGCAGTCTCACTGGCTGACTGTATAGCTTGGAAGAAAAACCACAGAACATCCAGCAATTTTCTGCATTCTGTCAAAAGTCCAGTAAAGGGAAATTAATTTCTAATGTAGTGTTGGATTATCTGCTGTGATCTATTTTAAGAACTTGGGAATGTGCAAACAACCCTACAAATCTTAATGAATCATACAGCAGATGTCTGGGGTGAGAAAACTATGATCTCTCTGTTACATATGAGCAACAGGGGCACAGAGAAAATCAAAGATTTAGCTAAGCCCTTTGGTGTACTTTTTAATTAGCATTTTCCTACACAAAATTATCCAGTTCAAAAAAGAAGGATGTGTGAAACCTTTAGCCACAGAATGCAGAGAAACTGGATTACTAAGTAGAGTTTAATAAAAAGAATGTATTCATCTCCATTCTTCTCTTGGTGGGTTTAAAATATGGTGCAGGGGCATCACATCAACTTATCTTTCTCCTGGCTAATATTTTTTCCACTTGCTACACTACTTAGATACCAGGGCAATGAGGTGATCATATCATTACTGCTATAAAACCCAGAATAGAACATAACAAAGAAACTAGAATAGAGACAAAAAATATCTGGAAATTGCCTTTTGTTACAGTAAAACCCACTGGCTTAATGGCCATCTTTTTGGGCTTTATAGCAGTGTAATTCCACTGCAGCTCATTTAGTAACTCCTCATTTACACCAGTATGTGTGAAATCAGGCTGTTCTTGTATTTTGACCTGCATTAGTGGTTGGAAGGAAGCTCATTTTCCCCCCAGGCTAGCATTTTAACATCAGAGGTTCATGGAGCAAGAGGGTTTGAAGAACTTCATGAACTAGTTTCAGGCTTTGCTTCTGGCCAGGGTAATTATACCTGTATTTCTATTAAATTTGTTAGTAAGGACCTCTGGTTGAAGGGAGTCTACAGCCTCTCAGGCACCCTATTCCCCTATCTCTGCCTCTGCTGCTGAAATGCTTTTTGCTAGCATGCAACCTGAATTCTCCTGACTGTGAATGAAGGTCACTGCATCTTCCTCCTATCCTTGATGGACAGGAAAATTTTATTACTTCTCTTTTCAGTAGCTTTTTAAGATATTTTAAGGTGATATTACCTCATGCAAGACTTCTTTGTATGCCATGCATTCCAGATCTCTCGTTGTTCACTGCTTTCCCTTGGATCTCTACACACACATTGTGAAGGTGGCACCAAATCCTGGGCATGGTATCCAAGTGAGAGCTTTCCAGGACAGTACAGGCAAAAGGACTACTTCCTACATGCCTTGTAAATTGAAAATGATGTGTTAGTGGTGAATATAGATCAGCTTTGAACTATTGAAGCTCTCAGTATCTGCTCTTCTACTATTCTAGAAGCTTGCTCACCATTATTTTTAATACACCATCTCATGGTGTTGTTATGGCCCAATATGCGAACAATAGTTTTCAGGAAAGTATTTTGAGTTGAAGAAAAATAAAATGTTATCTTTAGGAAAAAGGAAATGCTGCACCAGTGCATAAAAACTTGTTCAATCAAAAATGTGCAAAAGTTTCTCTTTGGTCTTGCTTTAGGAATTGCTCTTTCTCACTGAAAGAATATGGAGAAAAAACCCATCTGTGGGAAGCTATGTGGTGTACTTGGCACTTCTAAATCCCAGGTTTGTTGTCTGTCTTCCTCTCACTCCTCTTCCTCTCAGTTAGGAATAAAGAAGATAAAACATAGGTTTGCTGGTGAGGGAGAGCAGTCCCACACAGCACAGCTGCAGCAGTGGACACACATGGTGGTCACGTGCCAAAGTCACAGCCGTGCAGCTGCATCCCCCTCCCCAGGTTTTTGTGCAGCCTGCAGCTGTCTCCTGGCCAAGGGCAGCTCCACAGCAACACAAAGGGATGGGTGTCTGCAGGCCAAATGGGAGCAGAAATGAAATATGTGGAATTTCCCGGCATGCAGCCCAGCACTTAGCTCATGGGAATGTGTGGCTTCTGGAAGGCACCTGCACCTCAACCTCATCTCACAGGATGGGGGTAAATCAGATTTAGAGTAACTGCCAGCATGCAAAGATCACTGTATGTCATGAAGTCTTCTGTGATGAGAAATTCTAGGTTTATTTTCTTAAAAAAAAAAATTCCTTCCCATTTTTGTGTTTTTTCACACCTATGAAATAAATATTTTGGGTGTAGCCGTAGTTAACTATGGGTAGTTGAGACAGGTAAGCTGCAGTGCTGCAAAGCTCACAGTAAGAATCAGGACTGCTGTCATTTGATGCTGCAGCCACTGATTACACCTGCCCTACCACGAGGGGTAATTTAGTCTGGTGTCTTTTTTGTGGTTTATTTTCCCTTTTTTTCCTTGAAGAAAGGAATCAGTAGATGGCACTGTGCTACTGCAGGACAAGGTGCCTTCCTCTGTCTGTAAGATGGATGAAAGGTAATGCCTACCTCTGAGTTTTCAGAGGTAATCTTTACCAGAAAACAAAATGAAAAAAAATACCAAACCTGCACCCTCACAAACCCACAGCCTGGGTCTGTGTCACTCAAATGTGCTTTAGCACAATTTCTCCTCCTCCATCTTCAGCGTTGCTGGCCCTGAATCATTTCCATGTGGGACATTCTGGTTAGAATAATAGACTTTATTGCCTTGATTTTTGTACTCTGTTCTTTTAACTTGTCTCTCCCTGCTATCACGAATGTAAAATAATCAGAAGGCTCAGTGAAAAAAAAGGTGGGATCAGATCTTTGGTATAAGACTAAGCTCCTCCAAATGTGGGTGATGTTTGGGAATGCTGATCCCCAGCTAGGCTTCTAAGTTGTTTAAACAAATGAAAGTAAAACTAATGAATGAATGAATGAATAGCTACATGGACATAAATGGCTAATCAAGGGCCATCCACTGACACGTGAGTGTAGATAGCATTGTTCACTGAGCCTTAGTTTCAATAAATTATTGCTATTATGTGCTGCAAATATCCTTAATCGGAGGCTTGGCCAAAATTACTTTCAGCCACCAAGCTTGCAAAATTGAGCTATCTCACGATTGCAGAGTTGCTTGCAATAGCTTAACATTTTTATACATCCTTGAAATTTGCAAATTCACAGTTTACCAGAAAAAGAGAATAAACTAATGAAAAAATCATTAAGATACATAAAATGTTTACTGAAGCCTAAATGAAACATTTTTGGTCATTTCTTATCAACTCAATGACCCTTTACATGGTAGTGTTTCTTTCTTCAAGAAACCCTGCTGAGTAGTAGCACTTGGAAGGAGCTCTTTGCAATCTCAGAGAATTATTCTCACTGTGCTGTTCTCTTTAGTAGCTGCTATAGCTGCAACACAATTACAGAGGGAAGAAATCTAATTGTTAGGAGGGAGATCGACCTATTCACGGAATTCGCAAGAAATTACACTGCACATAAAATCTGATTTCTGGCTTAATGCTGCTTTAATCCATTTTTGTGTTACAAGACCATTAAGATGAAAAGTATTTGAGTTTTGAATGTGAAAGTCTTGAAAGGAATGGTGCCACCACTGTGCCCAATTTCCTCTCTTTTCTTGTGAAGAGGTTTGGTTTGGGTAGAGCTGCAGCCTGCTGATAACAAAGGGTGATGGATTAGCTTTGTCAAATAATGCATGTTTGTCAGCAGTCACTGGACACAGATTTTCATAATGCTTTTATTGTATTTCCCCTTTAAATTCACAAATAGATGTTTATTTCCATGAGATCTCATTGCAGTTGGAGGAGTGATAATTCCATACGCTTCATTCTCTCCATGGCAACTGTAAATGGGTCAGGCACGGGTGCAGCCTGGCACACAGCAGTGTGAAGGCAGATGCAGTAGTCTGCCCCCACAATGCCCTGCATTATCCTCACCTGGAGCTCTCATGGATGACACTTCCTAGGGCTGCAGCCAAGAATTATCATGGAAGAGGGCTTTTTCAGTGGTCACTAAACCTTTGCTTTGCTCAGTTGCAAAGTATAGCCATATTCAGCACGTTGGGGATGCAGGGAGAGCTCAGGATAGTGAACACAGAGAAGCAGCAGCAAGGAGGGGTGTCCTAGTGCTTTGGTGCTGGGGTACCTTGGCATTAGGCAACCCTGTTGGATCTTGCATTATGTGCTTTGTGAGGTTACTTGCCTTGCGCGTGGATGAGCAGTTACATGGTCTGAAGGTGGCATGATTCAGTGCTGCAGCTGAAATGGACAAGAGGAAACAAGAATCAGAAATGACCCAACTTTGCAATATTGCCAGAGTAATTCTAGACTGATTGTTGAGGGAGAAAGCCCAGACATGTTTAGCTATAAAATTAGAGTAGCAGTAGGCAGATGAGATGGAGACATCTATTAGAGTTTTGTAATAGGAACACTGAGAATTATTCCCAAAGCTGAAAGGCAATCTACATTTCTGAACATCTGCCTGTGCAAACTGGGATGGGTAACTCAAACCTGGTCTCTAGTCCCTGCAAATTTTGATACCATATCTTTTAATACTCACAGCAGTCTTGGTCATCGGGTGGTTTGAGGCTGTCTGAAGGACAAGTCATCGATTTAGCCACTTACTGTCTCCATTACAGACTGGGGTAAATATGGTGCATGGGTGGATGGAGAGGAGCTTTTGGATAGGTTTCTTGCTCAGATAATCTAGTTTGAGTATGCTAAAACCACACTGCAAATCCAACTGACAGATGGTGAATTAGGACAGTCAAGGTTTCACTTCAACACTGAACCAGAAGGGCAGTATGGGCACAACCTAGTGAACACAGAAACAGTGGGTTGTGAGGGTCAAATGCTTCTGGTGTCTAAATGGAGATGCTTTTGTTCTCAAGTCATTAAAAACTCAGCAGGCCAGTGGTTCTTTTGTCTGCAAATGTCTAAATGATCACTTAGCTCACCATGGCAGTTAATATTTTTTCTTGCCGAAATACATGTCATGACACAATTCTTAGATCATTTGCCCTCAGGACGTTCTTCATACTCTTTTTCAAACCTGTTAATTCAAAACCTCTTCTCTTGTGAGTCTCAAAATACACAAATGAACTTATCTGAGCCATACACACTCTTGTTTTACAGCAACATGCAGTGGTTAGAATTATTCATTGATTTAAGGACCATTATTTCAAATGCTTACAATTCCCTTTAGGTGTGCAGAACCTGAGACACATAGAAGCTGATTTTGGAGGAGAGCAAAGCAGTCACAGTTGCATCTACATCAGTGCAGGTGGCATGGGTAACAAACAGGAGGAACCAGAGGCCATCCTGCAGCAAGAAAGCCGTGACGTGGCTGCCATCAGGGAAATGTGCTGGGGTGACTGTCGTGACTGGAGTGCTGCAGAGGGTGGCTACAAGCTCTTCAAGGGGACAGGCAAGGAAGAAGAGGAAGTGGAGTGTCTCTGCAGCTCAGGGGGTGTTTTGACTGCACAAAGCTTGAGGATAGTGGTGGTAAGATTGAGTGCCTAGGGCTGAGAATCAGGGCAAAGGCTGGTAAACCAGGCATCCTGGTGGGAGTCTATTACAGACCAACCAGCCGGGATAAAGAGGCAGATGGAATATTCTGTAGGCAGCTGGCTGAGGCTTCACCATCACCAGACCTTGTTCTTGCGGGAGACTTTAACCTGCCATGTCTGCTGGAGACCCAACACAGTGGAAAGGTGTCATTCCAGGAGGTTCCTGGGCCATCTGGAAGATAACTTCCTGCCACAGCTGGTGAGGGAGCCTACAGGGGCAGGGTCCTGCTAGACCTGCTCTTCATGAACAGAGAAGGAATGGTGGGAGATGTGGTGGTCAGACGCTGCTTTGGGCAGAGTGCCCACAGAGCTGCAGGACCTCTTGGCTCTTGGTGGATTAAGGAAGCGGTCAAAAAAGCCTCTACCCTGGACTTATGGAAGGTGAACTCTGGCCTGTTCAGGGCACTGGTTCAGAGAGTCCCTTGGGAAACAGCTCTTAATAGTGAAGGGGTCCAGGAAGGCCAGGCATATCTTAAGAAGGAAATCTTAGTGGTGCAGAGGCAGCCTGTCCGTATGTGCTGAAAGAGAAGACATCAGGGAAGATTGGCCTGGTTAAACAGGGAGTTTTCACAGGAACTCAGGGGGAAAAAAGAGAGTTTTTGGCCTTTAGAAGAAAGAGCAGGCAACTCAGGAAGAGTACAAAGATGTTAGATCACAGAGAGAGAAAATGAGAAAGGCTAGAACTCAGATAGAAGACAACGTGGCCACTCTATGAAAGACAATAAAAATGTTTTTATAAATACCTTAACAACAAAAGGAGGGCCAAGGAAAATTTCCATCCTTTGTTGGATGCATTTGGGACATTGTTGCCATGGATGAGGAAAAGGCTGAAGTTCTTAATACCTTCCTTGTCTCAGTCTTTAACAGAAAGACCAGTTGTTCTCAGGGCAACTGGCCCCTGAGTGGGTAGGCAGAGATGGAGAGCAGAATGGAGGAGGTAGTCAGTGACCTGCTGGGCCACTTAGACTCTCAAAAGTCTATGGGGCTGGGTGAGATCCATTGAGGGTATTGAGGGAAGTGGTGGAAGAGCTTGCCAAGTCGCTCATCATTTATCAACAGTTGTGGCTGACCAGGGAGGTCCCAGATGACTGGAATCTGGTCAGTGTGACACCCATCCACAAGAAGGGCCAGAAGGAGCATCCAGGGAACTACAGGGCTGTCAGCCTGACCTTGGTAATGGGGAAGGTTATGGAACAGATTGAGTGCTCTCATGTAGGACTTACAGGACAACCAGGGGATCAACACAGCCAGGATGAGTTTAGGAAAGCAGGTCCTTCTTGACCAACCTGATCTTCTTTTATGACCAGGTGACTCATCTGGTGGATGAAAGAAAGGCTGTGGATGTTGTCTGCCTGGAATTCAGTACTGTCTCCCACAGCACTCTCCTGGAGAAGCTGGCAGCCCATGGCTTGGGGAGGTGCACTGTTTGCTGGGTTAAGAACTGGCTGGATGGGCAAGCCCAGAGAGTGGTGGTGAAAGGGGCTGCATCCAGTTGGTGGCTGATCACTAGTGTGGGCTCCCCAAGGGGCAGTATTGGGCCCAGCCTTGTTTAACATCTTTATTGATGATCTGGATAGGGGGATTGAGTGCATCCTCAGTAAGTGCACAGAGGAAAATTATCAGGTTAGTCTAGTTGATATGATAGTTTCCAAAGGTAAGTTTTACTTCATTCAGGATTGGTTTCTCTCCTCCATCTTTTAGAGACAGATTCCATAGCCTATACCTTGATAAGATAAACGTGGTGAGGTTCATAGGATTATTTAAGGAAAAAATTTGTATTGATGGGCAGGAGTGAATTCAAGGATGATATTGTTGCATCAGGTCTGTGGAATATGTTTCAGCTTATAGGGACTTTCTGGATTTTTTTTTTTTTTGCCCGGTATTATGAGCAATACTATAATATCAGAAGCTTTTTAAGCCTGGAACTTAGCTTCCTAATCCTTACCTTTGGAAATGATATTGTTTCTAGGAAGAAGGAGTGTAGTTTCCATCTAGAAGGAGTTTGCAGTGTATAATATGTATATCTGGGGAGTGCATGAAAACAGAAAACCTTCCTGTAGCTTCTCTACACTTGTTTTCATTCCACATAAAAGGCTTTGAAATAGATATCAAGAAAACACAATATCTATTGTCTGCTTGGGGAAATTTAACATAAAAGCATCTGTGAGAAGGAAATTACATAAAAGTGAGATGGCAGAAGTAATGGAGATTTAAATGAGAAGAAATCATTATGAGATAAGAAGATTGCTTATCTGGCTGTGTATTAGAATAGAGTTCATCTATGAGATTTCTGTTGGTGAATCTAGATAATGGAATGAACATCATTTTCTTGCCTTTGTAGCTGGTAATTTCTATCATTAGTGAGGGTATTGTTCATGTGTTTCTAAACATTATGCGTATCACAAATAATGCAAATACAGAATCCAGTAAACATGATTGATGTCAACGTTAAAAAAAATCAAAGTACATTTAAATCAGTTTAATGAATCACATATTGGGAAAAAAAGAAAGCATATTATCAGGTGAACTGGGAGTCAGAAAAGCAAATCTTCAACAATATTTTGTGGAAATTATCTATTCTGAGATGCACAACTTACCAGCTAAATAGACTGGACATACTAAGATACTATATGATTTTCTGGCAGTGCTGTGAACTGTACTGGAAAAGCTGACTATGGGGACAGTCTCTGATCCTGCAGATGCTTATGGATGGGTTTAACTTTAATCACTGATTTCTGTTGAAGTCAGGGCTAAGAACTACCTGCTTAACTAGCCCAAATTACATTGGCATTTGTGGGAGAGCTTTTCTTCAGTAAAATAAAATTTTTGTAGTGTGCATTAGTGGTCAATGGGAAAAAGAAAAAAAAATTGATGACTGACATTCCCTGGCATTATTTCCAGTGGACACATGTTGAGAGTTTGCTTTTTTTTGTTTGGTTGGTTTCTGCACTGCAAATGTTATCTCTGCTTTGATAGACCTGGAAGATGCTCCGTAGAGCTTTGTTAGTAGTCCAGTCTCAATGGAAAAGCATCATGTCAGTAGACAGCCTACCTGAGAGGGAATACGGGATAGCTACCCTGCCCTCAGAGCTGTTGTGGTTCCCTCTAGTCCTGGGGGTGCATGTTGGGGTGCTGGTTCTGACACCAATCGGTCTGGGAGGGGAGGTGCTTTTCCAAAGCTGAGCCTTTCTCTTGATTTCTCTTCCTATTAAAAAAAAAAAAAGGGAAGGGAGAATGGGCAGGGCATTCTCTGCCATAAACCCTTTGTTCTGAAATTCACTTTCTACTCTGTTTGGGAAGCACTACCCAAGGCAGCAGCAGTTGCTAACTTTCAGGGCAAGTTGCATGTCCCTGCTTGCTTTCCAAAACAGGACTTCACTCTCAGCTATCTTCCCTTCCCAATTTTAAGCTCCTTGCTTCCTTTTACACACCCTTAAGCAGCAGTTCACTCTCTGGCTTCTTCCTTCCCTTGTTTTTCTGTCTGCCAAAATGAGGAATCCAATCCTCTCCTTCTTTCTTAATTGCTCTTCTTTCACCTTAGGGGTAAAGATAATCTAGCCTTCCTTCCATCCTAATCCAATGATCCCTATCTCATTCTGCCAAGTTCTTGACATTTACATCATCATTAAAGGCGTGGTTGTGTTGGTTGCTATTGCTTCAATTCCCAGTTGCTCTGTGAGAAATGTGGGGGACTTATCCAGCAACTCCTGGGGAAACAACCGTGCAGCCAGTGGCAGGAGCTGCTGCTGCCACCCATCCCATATTCTCCATTAAGAGTTTTCAACACCACTTGTGGCATGCAGACCATGGATGGCAAACCTCAGATCTTGACATCTGTTATGTGGGACTACCAGGAATACTGAAGGACTGGAGCTTTAGGTGGGACAGGTACCTGCTGTGGAATGTTTGCATATGCTAAAAAGGAATATATGCTTGATTAGAGAGAGGGAAAGGAGGGTTTGTACTTAAGTTGCAGGAATGTGAACTGGGCATCCATAGTACTGTAGTTGTGCCTCACAATTTCCAGCATTATATTAACTTAAGTGTAAGAAGTACAGTTCTCCATTTAAAACTAACTGTCGGGGACAACAAAACCAAAAAAACCCCCCAACAAACCAAAAACCAGCTATTGCAGCCTTTTATAGGTACATGAGTCTGTAGCTTGAAATGATCACTTTCAGCATCAAGATTTACAATAGCTACCCTTCAAGCTTCATAATGCACTTTTTTCTTTTTTCCTTTCTGACATATTTGAAGAACATTGTTTCTAATGGATACCAACTAGCTGGCTTCTCATTCCAGAGGCAATTGCACCTTTAACTTACTGGTTTGAGAAAGACAAATGCACTGGAGAAAAACACCCCCAAGAAGAAAGTGTCTAGATGTTTAGCAGAGTCTCATTCCCATTTGAAAAACTCCATGTGCTTTGTGTTTAGGCCGTGCTTAGAATGGCTTGAGCAAACAGTCAGAGGACATTTACAAAATCAGTTCATGGATTGTGAGATCCCTGTTGACTCTGCTCCATTAGCACGCTGTTTACAGCCATTGCCTGTGCCTGCATGGAAAGTTTACTGCTAATGTGCTTCTCTGGTTCAGGAGGCACGCTTGTCTTATCAGTCAAGGTTTTATAAAGAAAGCAGTGTGTGCTGTGTAGGAACCTGATTGAAACCTGGGGCTCACTGTGCTCTGCGTGATGAGCTGCATTCAATGCAAAAGCTTTCTGATGCAGTAGTAAAACCTGTCCAAATAGCAGGAAACAAGATTTTTCAGATCAATCTCTGTAAAAACTCCATCAGTATGTGCTCACAGAACTATGCATAAAAACGTTGTGTCTGTGACTTGAATGTTTGTTTACAGCCATATTTCATAGGTAAGCAGTATTATTTTTAACAGCTTTGAAAGAAAGGTATTTTGGGAAAGGCTGGATGATCAGTTTTTCAAACTGGATGATCCAGGCACATTGGGTCAAGGTACAAGGCATTGAACTAGGTGCAAGTTAGTTGAAGCTCATCTTTTCTCTGTGCCATTGTTCTCTTGAAAGATGGAAGAGTCATCTCTTTCTACTCTTGGCTGTCTTTTTTCATGTTCATTAGCTTTGTTTACACTGTAACATCTTGGGACAGAGATTCAGGTCCAATCCATCAATATCACCTAAAATCTCAAATGACTTCCAGAGGGGCAGATCTTCTATTCATCCACCATATCTTTTTAGACTGAACGTGCAGGGAATCTAACGTAGATGACAGTCAGTAACAGCCAGTGTCCAAGTTTGCTGCAGGGGATAGTCAGTTGCCTTGTGTGGGCTCTCTAAAGTCATCTGTAACTTAAATGATTACCATGCCTAGAAGCATAAAACATTTACTTCTTAGAATATATTAGACTTTATTGCTGATTAAAGATCTTGGACAATATAAATATATTTATTCAAAAGACATCTGGGTGTAGACTTTGGCAAACAACTCTAGATGACCCTGTTTGAACAGAGGGTTTGGACAAGATCACTTCCAGAGTTCCCATTCAACTTTGATCAGCCTCTGAGTCTGTGAAATACAACAGTAAATAGAGAATAGAATGCAGAAGGGGAAAGCAAACCTGTAATATTGTGGTGGGATAGACAGAAGCACTTGCTGCTTTCTCCTGAAGTGTTGGCTTCAATGTAAATGAATAAACTTTTGGGGTTTATGCTGACTGAGCTGTGAAATGAGACAAAGCAGCAAATAGAGATGACTGCAGCCCATTTTGCCTTTAGGTGGAAAAGATGCACGCAGCAATTTGGGCCTTTAATGTATTGCACCTTGTGTATGCTGGTCCAGAAGTTGACTCCTTTAATCTCTACCATACACTTGTCCTTTATTTATGCCCTTTTTGAGTCTGATACTGAAACCCAAACAACCTTATTTTACTCTAGCAGTACACGTCTTATTGGGAGCTGTAAGAAAACAGGGCTTTTTGCAAGTTTTAGTCTGTGCATTAGTCTAGTATAAAAATTGATAGTACTTAACCATCACCATATAGAACAATTTCCACTCCTTTGGATTAACCTAGCCAGTTAATTTCCTTACTTAATTTTTATGCCTTCCAAATGCTTACAGCTACCTCAGTCTTAGAAGTTTTTTGGCCAAGTCAACCATACTTAATGATTTCATTCTTTATACATAAGTCAGACTCACATAGCTGTAAACCCCAGGAATCAGTTGGAGGAGGTGAAGGAAGACAATGTCATGCATTAACATTCCCAGCCCATGTGTGCTGACCTTGTTGGCAGATGGTCAAGAGAATAAATTTTTAATATATTTCTGTATAAAAACACTCCTGGTTGGTCAGGGCAGGAATGCTTCTTATCTCCTTTCAAAAATCTATATTGCCCAACAGTGAGGATAGTTCAGGGGCTGGAACACCAGAATTTACAAGCAAAGAATTTACAATGCCTAGATTTATATCTCTGTTTCATTTTCAACCACCTTTTTCGTATTACTGCTGGCAGACCACTCAGAGGTGCTGTACTCAGGTTTGCTCCTCAGTGTGCTGCAAGATCTGACTCCTTCAGGGCCACTCCACGCACTGTGTTGAAAGTGGAGCTTTCCCATGCTGTGTGCCAGGAGAAACAGCCTCCTGTGTAGAGGAAACAATGAGCAAAATACACTGGAAGGTTTTTTTCAGACCAACATAGAGGGTCTTGTCAGAAGTGGATACTTGCTTTACAGAATTCCTATCTGTTCCCACCTTTTCCCTGAAGCTGTCTCCTTGCTCAAATGTGGTACCAAACAATATGCATGAGTACCTGCTGGACCACATTGAAAATATCCAAGATGACAAAGAGAAGAATTCAGTACTTTGCACAACTGGGAGCAAAGACTCAAAGCCTTCCTTGCCCGGTGGGGTATCTTACCATGGATAAAGTCTCCTGCCACTTTGCTGGAAGGATATTGCTCTGCCCTTGATTGGTCTGCTCCTGGTGAGTTCATGAGGGACTGGCTTCCCTCCATCAGTTCACCTGGCAGATGGGGATAACAGTGCTCTGCTGTCTCTTAGGGGTGCCATAAGGATAAATCAATTAAAAGATTTTGCAGCGCTCAGAGATGTGTAATGGGGGCTGTGGAAGAAGTTAGGATCAGTGAACTGGCTGCAGAACAATAGAAGGTCTCCTCCTGTTTAAGAGCTGCAACACTGATGCTGTCTTGAAAGGAGTATCTACCTCTTCCTAACAGAAATATCAAAATAACTTCCATTTTTGGAAAAAATTGCATTTCTGCCTAGCTGAAACTGCATGTCTGTTTCCTTTTTTAAATGGCAAACTAATGTTCAAAGGCTGGGATTTTAAAACTTTAATTTCCCTCTTTTTGGGGATGCACAAAGAGACATCTGAACTGGTCAATATTTGAAAAAAAAAAATCTGATGTTGTGTTTTTCCACACTGATAATTCCCCATGTTCTAAGGGAATAATCTGAAGTGTTGATTGTTTATTTGATGCCACCTGACAAATTAGTAAGAGCCTGTTTAAGAGCTTTGGCTTGTGTATTTCAGCTTCACATCTTAACAACTTGTGTGAGGAGAACTACAATCCTCAGAAGATTTACCAAGAGGCTTGTAGTCAGTCTGTTTTATACAGTGCTGCTATTAACAAGCAGTCAATTTTTACTGTGCCATAGTTGTATGTGTAGTAAAATGTGGTAACAGTTAAAATCCTTTCTTGTCTCCAGGATGGTAACTTTGATTTCCTATTATTCTCTTTCAGTTTTAAATCAACACCTGAGAACAGGAATTAAACAAATAATAAAAGATTAACAGGGCAAAGTACATAGTTGGGTAAACTTGCAATTTTTCCATAAGATCAAAACCTGGACTTCTTTTTTTTTCCCTGTTGTAACCTAAAATAAATGTGGAATGATGAAGCCCTCCTTGTCTTTCCCCTTGTGCCCTTGATTTAGTCTAATTCTCAGGGCATCAAACACCTGTGTTTGTCCTCTGTCACTCACTGGTAGGGGTTGGATTCAAATCTGCAGGCTTTCTCTGTTTGAGAACACAATGTTTTCTTCCCCAAATTTGTCAAGCTTATGAAAGTATCTATTTATTCTGATGTCATATGTTGAAGTAGATGAATGATGAACATCACTTCTGTCTTTTCAGATTAATGAGCAATTACACAGACATAATTAACGTGCTGTACATTTGTTCTGTTTCTCCTGTAGTGCCCAAGCATAGCATGGCTTTCATTTACTGACTTGCTGTTGCTAGAGCCCTAGGTAGTGTACTTTCCATGGTACAAGTCAAATTCAATTCAGCTTGTTCTTTTTAGCCCTGAGGGGATGTCTTCAAACACTTCTAATTCTCTTTCTGGTTCTTTCAACAGCATGCCTAACAAGCAGAGCTCATTTGCCTTAAGAGTGCTTAATATGGCTGTGTGGTTTTACTTTGGCCAGCATAGTGCCCATCAGGTTTTAATGTTCACCTTGAGAAGAAGAAATTGTCTCTTCAGATATTTGCAACAAATATTATACTGGCATAAGGTGAAATGAGAAGTGTTCTCAATTTTTGTCCTTCAATGCCTTGGGAGGTAACTTGCTCTCAAGTAGAAAGCTCCTTGCTTTATACAAATTGCAGTGCCTCTGTATTTTAGCAGCATAAGCTGCTCCTAAAACTAAAATGCAGTCCTGAAAAAGTGAAATGCAAAGTGAAATAAGTGAAGCTGATCATCTGAGATAACTTTTTGTAGCACTATGCAAGGGAAACAGACAGAGGAAGAAAAATTGATAGAGATCTCGTAGTTAAGGCTCTTCCCTATGATCCAAAATCAAGTCAAGAAGCCTGAAAACTTGGGACCTTGTGGGTGAGCTAGTGCTGGTTATGGCAAAATGCTCAAGAAGCCGAGATGTTGGAACCTTTGATAAGATGCCCCAAAGGAAAAGTGGCAGGACAAATTCTGGACAAGCTCCTGTCTTTCACTACAATTGGCCTAAAATGTCTTGGTTTTGACTGGTCAACCGGCTCCAATAAAAATCTATTTTGTTGGGAAATTCCCCAGCAAGTGCAATAATATCCACACTGAATTACTGACATGATAGCATGTGAATGAGTAATAGTTTATTGCTCAAGTGGATAGAAGGACTGAGAACATCTAGAAAAGGCTGCACTGGACTTTGTCATTCACTGGACACGTGGCCTGAAGAGTGCCAGTGTTGTTATTAAAGACTTGCTGATGCCATTAAATGCAGATGAACAGTTTTGCCTGAATATCTTCACAGTCCTTCCTGCTGCTTTTTGTTTCTTTCTATTTGCCCTGATTTTGCCAGACAGAATAGGTTTTGCCCATGAATTCATCTGCTTCTCTGTTTGGTCACTGCCTGAACTCATCTCCTGTGACAGCATCATATTCCTCATTTCTGTTGTCACATACTGGGATTGGAGAATCTTTTATTTGGCCTTTATGGATCACAGAGGTGGAAGAACACTGCAGTCCCCTTGCAGAACCTGCTTTCTAACTGAAGTGACATTTTCTCTTCTGGCTAGCTCTGGAGCCCATGGAAATAAGTCCCAACTGGGGTACCAGTCACATTGGTAGCTGTAGTCATTGTTACAAATCCTGTCAGTTAATAATGTGAGGGGCTAAACAAGTCTCACCTGTCTGTGCATAAACATCCTTCACAATATGGTGAGCCAGGTGGGGAGAAGTCAGACAACAGGCAGGCAGGACTAACCCTGCAAGAAATACCCTGAAAATTATGGTAGCAGGGGTATAAAGCTAAATGGGGGTCCTCAGGATCAGGAATGAAAGGAGAGAATATGGGCTTTTTTCTGACAAAGTTGAAAAGAATTTATGTACATGAAACAAACTTGATTTTCATGCTTCTACGTATAGCTATTTTATATGTAATATGGATTTGTAGGTAGGAGAGGTTCCTGCTCAAACATTACAGGTACTGTGTAGTCCATCTGTTAAACAGAAGGATATTCAAAGGATTTAATATGTAGTTTATTTATTTCTAGTTTCTATTTCTAGTTTCTTCTTTCCCTAACAAGAAATAAATAAGAGGTATTGTTTTAAGAATTACAAAGATAATATAAGCAGCCTTTCTCATAATATTTCAATTTTTGTAGTAAAGCCCCAGGGACTTGCAGAGTCCTGTATGACATGCTAAGAAGCTCCTTAGCTCCTATGTGGCAGTGACATGGAGCTGCCTAAGGAACTCTCCAGCAAGCTAGCTGTGTAAAAAGCCTAAGAGAATAATATAATACAGGATAAGTCAGCTTATGGCAACTTTTTTTTTTTTTCCCTCCTGGTATCTCTTCTGGGCTTCCAAGAGATTGACAAGAAAGCATGAACTTAAAGCCTGACTAGATCTATATCTTTCGAAGGAGCACATGGACACAGCTTTGCCTCCTCTTTCCTTTTCACCAAATGGGTTTGGGAAACGTTCAGGGATGCTGCAGTTTAGAACAAAAGACTCCATTATTTCAGACCTATAATGTGATTTTCAGTTGTGTAACTCTGAAAAAGGAGAGCTTTTAGGGTATTTCACAAGGTAGGAGCTGTGTTACCACATCTGTAGAACAATGGGTGATTTGGAAGTCACTAGTATGAAAGAACCTAGAGTTTTTAACTCACCTCTTGAGCCACACAACATATGGTAGTCAGAAGACCTTAAGAGGTTAAGAGCTGCTCAAATCACATAGTCACTGCTCAGTAGCCCTGGAGTGCACTACCTGTAAATACTTTGGAGTTTGTAGGCATGTCAAGAAGGCGAAGGGGATGAAATGTACTTCTGCCTCCGGAAGGGGAATTCATGTAATAGCATTCATTCCTTTTATAGATAATACTGCTATTTAGGAAGTCCTAAAGTACATGATGTCTTTGCTGATTAAATTTCCTGTGTAAGCAAAATGTTCATAAAGTTACATAGATGCATTTTTCTTACCTCTTTGCCCGCAGCAGCTGTCAAGGTTTCTGGAGCACTGTGACCCTTGCTTTGCCTCCATTTCTTGGTGAGAAAAGAGTGGAGGCAGAGCAGAAAAACTGGGAGAGAAGAAGTGATGCTGTTACACTAAATCCTTCTTTCTGTCTATCTAACTCAAATCCTTTATTCCATCTATGTAATTCATACATCCTTCCCACATCTTTTAAATGGTCTAGGCTCCCTATGGCCTGATAGTTCCCACCTGAGGTTGTTAAATACAATCTTGATGAACTAAGTGGCTGAAGTAATTTCCGTTTTTATCCCTTGTGAGCTGAGCTGAAAAATCAAGACCACCTGTTCCAGTGGGCTTGAGTTTCTTAGAGAGCTCCTTCCCTCCCTCTTATGCCACAAATTCTCTTTTTCCACATTCTGGGACTGCTTTCACATAATGTTACTTTTCACTGTATTGGTGAGTCACCTGTCAAGTTATGAGACAGATGTTTGCCAGAGGGTGTCAGACAACCATCCTCCACATCACCTTCTGCAAGCAGTTTAACAGAAAAAATTGTGGTGGGGAGCATTGTGGGGATGTCCTGTAAGGGAAAAATTAGGGGGTATTTTTGCTGCCCCTGGACTGGTTAATATGACTTTTGTATCCCTTTTTTGTAGAGCAGAACCTTGCCCTGAGTTTTCAGCCAATTTAAAGAGTGAGTCAAAGCAAGAGGAGTCTGTTTCAAAGGTTCCATATTAACTATTATGAGTCATAGTAAAAATGAATTTAGGAGTAGTTATTTTGCCTAAGTAATGATGTCCAGTATGATCAGTAGGTACCCTCTTGCTGACCTTCTAAAGGTAAAACTTCTTCAAGATTAGAACCAAAAAAATGTCCCAAGACACTTCTGCTTTTCTTGCATTTGTTTATTGTAGTTCTTCTCCAGTTTCCTTTTCTACAAACAGCCTTTGAGTGCAAAGGACCAAACTGGGAATCAAATTAGAGGAAAGAAACAAAAGATTTTTAAAGCAAATGGTGTCAGCTCGGCTGTGGAATGTATACAAAATCAAAGTTTTGCTGTGTATGGTTTTGCAATACAATTTCCTCTTAACAGATGGATCATTTTCCTGCTGTTTATAGAGAGTCAATGTCCTCAGGGCTGAACCCCTTAAAGGATCTAGTGCACTTAGATAGGAGAGCTTAAAACATCCTGTGCAGGGTTTAAAAAGTCAAGACCAATAGCACCAGGGAACTTTCAATCTGGAAATTAAGAAAGGGAAAAAAAGATATATGAGGAGAGGAGACACTTAAAAGACTCTAAAATTCCCTCAGTTTTTACAAGTATCCTGTAATTATTATGTTGCTTTTTTGAGTCACGTAACTGAGGCTAAACTGAATCTGCTGCATGGCTCAAGGGGCAGCTGGGAGTAACAAGCTCAGCACACTCTGACCTTTTATTCTGAGTGAAGGGTAGAGATACAAACTGTGCTGCAAGCCCTTTGGCCCAGGAGTCAGAAAAACCTGCTCCTTTATTTGGCCTCTTCACAAATCAGCAGCAGCCCCCTTTCAGACAGTGTATGATGGAAGGGTCAATCACCTCGTCTTCAGTCTAAGATTTTCTCTGTAGTGCCATTTGTCTCATTTTTGACAGCCATCAGCAAGTTTTGCTCAGTGTATGTGGGACATTGCTGCAGACAATTTACAAACATCAGGGGAAAGAAGGGAGTTGGTGGTGGTTTTGAATTCACAAAGGTTCTTCATTTTTTGCTGTTTATAATGAGTAGCTGAAAAACAAAATGAGTGTTTTGTTTCCTGATGTGCACAAATATTTATTCAAAATAACTTAAATTGTTTACTGAAGTTTCTCCATTTGAACATTTCTTTTTTAGGCATCATGTGAAAGCTCTTATTTCTTCCGTGATGGATATTTGTCATCAGCTCATGTGAATGTTTTGACAAATCAAAGATTGGATTGTTCTCTTTTGCTTGCTTGGATTGTGAAATAGGAATATCCATAACATGACAGGGCATGAAAGAGCCTGAAATGAATTAAAGCTGTACTTTAATGAATGGGCTTTTAATTTAGCGGGTTCCTCAGAAACAAGTGTGGTAAATCCACTTTCGGTAAATCCGCAGGATGGTTGACACATACATTCTGTATGGGTGGGTACTGGCAGACAAGAGCTGATGATTCATCATTCCAGATGGACTGTTTTTCAGCAGATGAGTGCTCTAGCTATCAGATTTCAATTGGGAGAACTGCTCTGGTGTAGAGCCAGTAAAATGTGATTATCTCAGCTCAAAACCTGGACAGATGAAAACATTCTCAAGCTGGATACTTGAAATCATCCAACCAACAAGTATCTCTCAGTCTCCACTGTAAAGTAAGCAGGTTTCTGCCTGCTAAATTTTTTGCTCAGTTGGGCTGAATGGAATTAAGTCAATGGATATTCCATGATGAGCATGGAAGGACTGAGCAGGCATATACAAGTGAAATGTGATAATACTTAGTGCTTCATTCAAAGCTGTGTGTTAAATCAGATGCCCCTCTTGGCGTATGTTGCACCTGAGTGTTTTTTAAATTTTAAACCATAAACAAAGATAACACCTACCATCCATTCTTAAGAAAAAAATAGAGAGATCTGTATCCAAAAGTGTGCATGATGAAAAATGTGACTGTGCATCTGTATTAAGTATTTAAAAACATTGAATTTTGCCACAACAACTGTGCCAAAAGATATGGGTCTTTAGAAAGCAAGACCTATGAGGGAACACAGGAAATAAATTGGATTATTTTGCTTCCCTGACCTTTTCAGGAAGTACAGGTTAAATGTACTGTGTGTTCCTTAAGGGTTTAGTAACCCACTAACAGAACCTGATGTACCTCTAACCGTCTGATGTCTCATTATGATGCAGGCTTGCATCACTTTTTGCTTTCAGATGTGTCTCAGAGAGTACCACCATGTCCATGTGCCAATTTGCATGGGAAGAGTTCATGGCAACTGACATTCTTTGTGTGCTCCCATTCAGAGAGCACTTCAGAGAATACTGGAGCTGAGCCCTGTAATCACAACCCTAAACAAACACCTGGGAGTCCTGATTGCCAACAGTTCCCTCAGAAAGCTAGTCTGGAGAAATGCTCTTGTGGGATATGTGACAAGAGCATACCTAAGGACATTTGTGCCCTTTTCCTGCAGCAACCTTTTGGTGTTGAAGGTGCTAGCATGATTTTTAGTCCTTGGTGATCCCTTTGTGTTAGATTTTGTATTAACCTGCTGTTAGGCTTCTAGTTCCAGCTGCAGACACTGACTCATCACTGTAGAAATGCCTTCTACTGCTCAGTGAGGCAATGTACTGTGAACAAACTTACCGTCATCAATCAAAACTATTTCACAAACTTGTTCCTGGCTTTTGTTGACCCTATGGTTTTGAGCTAAGAATGCAAAACGCAAACTCTGTAGCTCAGGACTGGAAGTTTGGATAGGACAAGAGGCACCGTTTCTCTGCACTCAAGTGTGAGAATATGATTGCAGCCAGGTCTCTGGTGTGACGACTTCGTGAGGTAAAAATGTAAAATCCTTGAATGCATAAGCATAAGCTCTGCAGATGTTGTAGCCTAATTTAACAGCTGGTTGATTGCTTCCAGGACAAGAAGATGTGAACACAGCAGTAAACAACTTTTCTTATATTTTTTATGAGGAGCTAAGATTTTTCACCCTAACTTATTGGCACAGCTCTTGCTGGCCATAATAACAGCAGTACCTAATGCTACTGTAGGTTTACCATGCATTGAAAGACACCAGCCAGTGTATTACTGTTGGTGACTCAGTGACATGGTTACTGTGCAGTGAACAAATGCCTGGAACTGGTGCCTCTACCATGGAGACATTCCCAGCTGTGTTAAGTCACTACTAGAACACTGTTGAATATGATGATATTTAAGGCATGCAGGATACAGAACTCAGCAAGGGGTTAACATGGAAATTAGATGCCAGGGTAGATATGATAAGGCACTTTATCACATTTAGCAAGACTGTCCATTCTAGTCTGACCATGATGTACACTGGCACCAAACTGGAGGTTATTGACCTGACCTTGTTTGCATCTGACGTTGCTGCTTTTGAAAGCAAATGAGTTCTGGTGCTACGAGCTTATAGGGCTGCCAGTTTCTCAGCAGATTAGCACTGGCTGACCTTCTTTTTCAGACTAGCTTGTGCAAGCACTCCCCTAAGGATTCCCATAGATCACATAAGGGGAATGAAATGGACTGATGGAAGTAGCAAATATTGAAATCTAGCACTGGTCCCTCTGGTTGAGCAGGATGTGATGAGTATTTGCATGTGCACTATGCAGGCAAGTACCTGCTTCTTCTCAGTCTAGGAGAGAGGAAGGCTTATGTAGAAGGGCTCTGTGGCACAGGGCATTTGGGAGCACACATCTGACTCCCTTAACTTTAAATTCCAGATGCCTGGATCTTGCCAAACAGTCTTTCCCCCTAAGCTATGGCCTGTAGGGATGCTAGGAACTATGCAAAGACACTTTGCTCCGTAACCGCATGCGGCAGTTCCAGTTCCCTTCCTGCCATGTGTCTGTGACTGCTGCAGCCAGTGGCAGGCAGGGAAGGTGAAAACTTGGCTCTTTTCTACAGCCATTGTCAACCCATTGCCTGCTGAGCTGAGCAGTCCTGGAAGCCTGAACTGCGCTGATCTTGAAATAAAGATTTCTGCTTAGAAACAAAGCCAAATGGGCTTTAGTTTTTCTAAGACCTTGATCTGCTTTACACCTGATGTAATAGGGGTAACCTTACATAAGCAAGGCATCACTGATTGTAATTGGAAGGCAAACAATGTTGAAAACGCCTTCTTGTAATCTGTGAAAATCTGGGGTGGTTTACTTGGGGTCACTATGGACTGGCTGCTTTGGTTAAATTGCTAGGTGATCCTAATTGAACCCCAAACTTCCTGAAGTGCTGTAATTCTTCTTAGGCTATGCATATTTTTCTAAACTGTTTGGGAAGTGCTACATGTGTCTGTTCTCATGTGCTCTTTCTTCCTCTCTTTACTTTTTTCCCCTACCCCACCCTCTTTCTTCCTTCCTGTTGAAAAAATGACACCTTCTGTTTTGCAAAATGGGCAGAATTTTAGCAAAATTTAATATGATATAAAATTTTGGCTGTCTAAATATGTGCTTTCCTGTGCTGCCTGGTTCAGGAGAAAAAATTACCTCCACCTTTTTTCTCCCTGCTATCTCTTGCCCATAAACTATTAATACAAGACAATATATTCCTAACAGTTAAGAAACCTCTTTATTTCTCACATCCACAAGCAGTGTCCTTTCCTCACCCCCCATCCTCCCCTGTACCTAAACAAAGCACAGGCCAGCAGGACCAGAATGTGTGAATTCCACTGGCTCCCTCCTCAGCCATTCACCCCCATCCCTCCCACCAGGAGGTGAACACCATCCACACATCACTGGAGACAAGAAGAATATAAAACAATCTGTTTTCAAATTTTCAAAATATTTCCCAACTTCCATTGCAGGCTGTTGTCTCCACACCGTAAATTTGTGCCAAGAACTCCCCAACAGCATTCTCCTCTGCCTTCCCAAATCACTCAGAGAACAAACAAACCTTTCCCTGAGTCATTGATTTTTGCAAGAGAGCATTTTTATTTATTAAAAATGAAGGGAGACTGGCTAGGATGCACAGTTTGCAGCTCACAGCTCTTCAGTGAAAGCCATAAGTATGATCTTTGACAGCACAGAGATGCTTTCCCTTCTGTGTACTTCCACCTGTTGTCAGGATTTTTCCCTGCCCAGAGCGGTCAGAGTACAGCCATGCTGGGGAGGAAACAACTGTCTGCCAGTTTTCCAGCCTCTCCAAGCCCACAAGGCCCTCTTGCTCCATCTATAACTGTTTTTTACGGCCTGAATGAAAAGCTTTTGAGGTAACAGTGTACACAGGAAAATATTTTTATCTGTTCTGCAGTAAGCTATTCTGAATGGCTCAGCCTAGTTGGGAATGTATTAAATTAGTACTGGAACAATTTAGCAGGCACTAGAATTAATTAGGAGGATTTTTTTCTTTTTTTAGAATTTTAAAAATTAAGTTATCTAGCACCTAATCATTAAGTTGGACCTTGGAAATGTTCAGTACACATCATTAGAAGTACTTAAAATGATTTCAGTAAGGGCTAATATCTGTCTGCGAGGTCCTAAACTCTTGAGGTTGCACACTTCTGATAGAACTAAAAGTTGCCGTGGTCTGTATGAGTGCATTTTTACTGGGACATGACTACATTTTGAGCAGGCTTATTCCTTCATTGCCTTCATTTATTTCCCCACTGTTCTAGTAGTGTGGTACATTTGTATTTCTATTTTATCATCTGGTTCAACTGACCATGGCTTTCTACTTTTTTAAAGTGTCATTGGAGGAGAAGTCCTACCATTTGGTGCTTGTGTTTCAGCCCTCCCACTCTTCACTGAGCTGTCCCAATACAGAATGCACGATCTAGTGATTAAAGCATGGAAAGAAGCTTAAAAGAGTGGTTCTGTTTCTCAATAGGACATCAGCAGCTGTCACGTAAAACAAGCAAACATATTTTCAGTTCCTTGAGCCATGATGTAAAAGAGTCCACCTGCACTGGGATGTGATTCAGTCCACAGGTGCACAACATCAAGCAATTAGAGTGAGCTTCCTTTCATTCCATTCAAAAGCTTGTGTACCTGAAAGATTGTCTTTTGATCTTTCTGATCTTTTGTCCCTATCTGTATCACCTGGCTTAAAATATAAAGAGGTCAGTATCCTTTCTGAGGTGTGGAGAGCTGGTATTTTCCACTGGTCTGAAATCATCTACCTGGTTTCAGGCATCTATCTGGTGCCTGAAACCTGAAAACCTGTATCAATGTGTCCTAAATTTGGCACCCAGATTACAAGGCATCCAAGGTAAATGGCATCTGATAATTCTGACAGTTGGTCCAATTGCCTAACAGAAATAGACTGCCACAAACCTTAATCTTTCATCCTTACAAGAATATGTCAGGGTGCCTGTATAGCTGATGTATTGATATGGAACATCACCCCTATTGCTGTGGAATAGCTGTTTAGCAAAATTGTCTATTACAAAATTAAACCTCTGAGCTTTGTGTATTTGTTTGTTGGCTGGCTGTTTGCTTGATCCAGCTAGAAGCAGAGCAGTATTTCTGCCTGCTTTGGATAGAGCTTGGGGGAAAGGCTGATGGAGCCTGAATCTGCATCTGCACTGACAAGATCTAGTTTGAGCTGGAAATATTTCTTCATCCTGAAGTTCTCTGTTGCTGCTCATGGCATGTGTTTCACTCCAGTAAGGCCTGTTTCTGATGTTCATTAACAAGCAAATTTCACTGTGACTATCTGCAAAGGTGTGAGAAGAGTGATAGGAAATGCTGTCATTTTACCTCAGGGAACTGAAGACCACCAAGCAGGCTAGTGAGACAAGACATGGCAGGAGAAGCAGAACATGTTTTTGATAACTCCTGGGTGTGTGATCAAGGACTGGATCTGTTCACCATCTCTGCACAACTTGAAATCTATCCCAGTCTCTGGGGATGCAGAGCATCAAGTACACTGGAGACAAGTTGCAGACCCGAATCCGCCTGTTTAGGCAGCTGGATGTACCAGAGGCAGGTCCAGGACTCACCACAGGTCTCCCAGAAGGCATGGCTCTCATTTCCAGATGTAATTTGCTTTCTTGGGCTCAGGGGATGCTGCCATCTGTTAAGTGTTTGAACTCAGGCTGTGAGTTGTAGGTGCATGACTTGGGAAGATTTGGGTCAAACTAAGCTTGAAATGTGGGCAAAAAGCCCACATGCTCCTCAGTCTTTATGTCTGTACTTGAATCTGTTCCCATTTCCACTTACCAGTGTGTGATGGCCTTTCAGCAGCATTCCCCTCAGATTTCTCCCTCACTATGAGCTAAACCAGGGTTGTTGGCTCTCTGGGCCATGAAGGCAATTCCTTTTGAGGCAGTATACTGCTAAACCTGCTCAATAGCTCTCAAGAGGGGTGTGAAGACTGTTTTTACAGCTGAATATGGTGCATGGGCTGAAATGCAAGCCTTTCATCTTAGAGGTTCCCTACCATATGTTTTTGTTATGAGGAACAAGGTCAAGTCTTCTAAAGTTTAGTGCTCCGTAGCTAACAGTTTGCATAGGGCTTTAGACAAACACAGGAATCTGCGTTATTATAAAAACAGAGCCCGTACTTTTATATAATGAGCTAAAGTAAATGTATTGCAGCCTAACAGCTGATTTGGAAAGTCCTTTTCACAGTTTCTGTAGTCACAAAGCCCAAACCCCAGGAATAGGAAGACTTTTTGAATAAACTAAACAGCTCTAACTGTGGTGGACAATTTCATGCAGATGATGAACTGACTGTTTAGAGTAGTTCCTGTTTTGCAGGAATACTTGCTTCTCTGTTTTCTATTTCCTTCAAGCAAACTGCCTGTGTGGAGCTGGGACAGTCCTGTCAGGGAGTGATCAATATGCTGCCACATACCATCTGCAGTTCTGGAATTTGTTTCTCCCACCCACATCACGGTGGTTTCACAATGTGCTTTCTTGTACTGTAGCAGGGACAGCCTCCTCAGGACGTGTTTTTCTTAGTCACATGGATTTGTCAGCCTTTTTTCCTAATCAAATGAGCTTTTCATTGTGTAGTCAGCGTTGGATAAGCACAAGGGCTTGCAGATGACTCTTCAAGGAGACTTTCAGTGTATTTAATTTACTGCTTGTGATTTATTTCCTTGAAGCATATCTTACTTCCCCACTTTGAGCAGTAGTTCCCTGGCACCTGTCCTGGGTGAAAATGACAGTGTGATCCTTTATCAGCAGTGAGCAGTATTTCATGTGAATATTTGTGCTGCAAAACCATGCTGTCAAAGGAGCAGGGGTGGATAGACTGGGAAAATCTGTGGGCCAGCATGAGGAATTAGCGTGTGGGCAGTGTGGCCCACTTATTTGTTGTACAGACCTGGCAGGATCTGGTCCTGTCAGAGCCTGAGCTTACATGGACCAGTAGAACTCTGCTACATCCAGTGGCACTACAGCAGTTTATGAATCATTACTTGTTTTTCATTTTTAATATCCTGCTCCCTAGTGATTACCCTGACTCGCCAATCATTTTCCAGGGGGTGCATTTCCTAGCTGTTAAATATCAAATAATTAAGATTAAAAAACCTGCCAGTTAGGCTTTGGTTTGCATTGCTGTTGGTAGTTAATGAGCAATGGTATGTGGCTGCACCATCCTCAGGGGCTTCATCTCCTCATCATGTTAATGGTCAGTTATATCACAGAGACCCACTGAATGGAGAATACTTCCTCTTGGAAAATTACTCTCTCCTCTATAACAGAGAATCTGTCTGAGAAGAGAGGCATTTGGTAAGGCTGGTTGAATTCTTCAAAAGATCTTGAATTTTGGGAGGACTATAACACAGCACATTTACTTTTTTGGTGTCATGTGGGGACAGTACCCATGTCCTGGGGACTGCCAGACTTGTGGCATCACTGTGGACAGCTTCAGTCTGTGAGCAACCATCTTGCTGCTGGTATTGTGACCCACTGCTGGTGAGCCTGAGCTCTCCAGAATGAGGGCATGAAGTGCAGCACAGTCTGTTGGACTTGTTGGCCTGCCTGAGGAAGCTCGTTCAAAGCTGGATGCATTCACTGCTGCGCTGTGCTCTGTATCCTGGGCATGTGCGAGAGCCAGAAGAATACTCAGAAGAGGGAACTTGAGGTAACAAGAAGACAATACTGCTCAGATATGCTGTTTTTAACCGGTTTCAGTTGGTTTTTCCCACTTCTCCACTAAAATTCTGTTTGAGGGGAAAAAAAAGCAACACTCCAAACCTTTTTTTAGTTCACATTCTGGTTTTGTGATTAAAAATAAAAATGTAAGCATGTATGTGACCCTCTTGAATCACATTTTCTTCTTAGTGCTATTGAATTGGGCTCTTCCAAACACAACAAAGTCTTTTCAGAAATATCTTTTTCCACTAATGCTTCCCATCAGACTGCTGCAAGCATTCAAAGAGTGACTGTATAAGTAAAGGAGACAAATGACAATGCCAAATAATGCTGAATTGCTGGAGGTTAAAAAGAGAAGGGTTTTGACAGCTAATTGAAATCTCAGTGGTATCTTTCTGGTATGCTACTTCCCCATTTGTTCTCTCTTCACTAGCATTTAACAAGCCTTTATTGATTACTGTGGCAGATTTGTACTGCAAATAGAATCTGAAGGTTCCTTTTTTGGCCCATAATCACTGGCTATATATATTTCATATCTATCTATCTTACATATTTCACAAATCAGTGCCTGGGAAAATCATGTCGTGGTATTGTTGTTTGTAAAGGTGAAATAACATTAGTAATTTTTTAGATAATAGATTTCAACATCAGAACAAATTCCTCACTGAGATATACAGAAAGTCTCTGTTGCTGCTGCATGACCAGCATGCCTGAATCTAGAGATGAACTCACCTTCACAAGTGCTGTAAATTCTCAGCCTGCAGTCAGGTCAGCCATCTCTGCCCCTCTAGAGTGGGAGCACTTCAAGTCTTATCTGTGGAAATCTCTTTCAGATTCAGCTGGCAGCTGCAAATCTCTTCTGGCTTAGACTTAGGTTCCCATCTCCAGGGAGCCAACCATAATGTCCCATGTGTCCTCTTGCATCCCTGTCCCAGTCCCACATGGGGCTGTGTCCCCCTGGGGCTTGGACCCCTGTGCATTGAAAAGCTCATTTCCCAGGCATGCACATGACTCTAAGACTTCTGCTTATTAGCTAAGGTTGTTAGTCAAAAGGGGAGGATTTATGGACCTGATAGGATCTGACAATGTGTGTATCTTCCACACAGTTCATTTCTTATCAACCACAGTTCCTTTCTTATCGACCAAACAATTCCTATAAATAACTGTTAATTTGCAATTTTTGGCATATTTGCCTCCTCCTTTTTCCTTTCTTACGCTGTTGCCAGGTCTTCTTGTGTCAGTCTGAACTTTGGCATCAAAGGCCATTTCCATACTCCACGATACTCTTAATTTTATGACCATATGAAACATCCATACCATAAAGAGTGTCAGGCGACCATTCTGGTCCTTAGTCTCCAAACTGAATTTGCAGCCCAGCTCCACAGGGCATGTAAAACCCCATCTGTGTCACTCCCTCTCTGACAGCCATGCTGTTCCCTGTGGGTCTGGAGGGCTACAGCTGCATTCCTCCATCACAAGTTTGTACAGTTACTTCTCTTGATTTTACCAGAATTTTCTACACCAGCGCTGGTAACTTTATCAAACAGAAGTGAAATCTCACTGGAATGCCCACATGCCAGTGGGCTTGTGTTTCCATTGCACTCCAGTCTTGTTAGTCATAAACTCCTGGCCTAGTTTGCCACAATTCTGCCTGAAACTGATGTCAGCTATAGTTAAATGAATTACCTCAATTTTTCCTTTAGTGAAAAATAAAACACTTTTCAGATATGCATCTGAAATTTTCAGAAACATGAAAATTTCTCAACAGCCAACACCTCATCCATTACTTTTGGCACTCCTTGGTATAATTTGTCTTGATCTACTCATCCATTTCTCTCCAATTAAGATTCTATAATATTCTTCCTACTTGGTTGCAAATTAACTGGAAGTATTTCATCATTATCAGGCAGGTTCTTCTTGATCATCCTCAGATTAGCTTTTTGAAAACAGAAGTGTGAACATTATTGACTGGGACTTTCTCTGATTGCCTTTGACTCGGTCATGATTCCTGCTCATGAAGCAAGGGTAAGTTGTGGAGGGGGAGATGACCTGTTCATCCATATGTTGTACCCAGGAAATGGTACTCACTGGATGCAGTACTCATTATACCCATATCACTATTATAAGGTCAATAGCCATCAGCATTCAGGTTAGAAAGTTGTCATCTAGAGTTTTAGGAAAATAGATTTATATTTCACTAATGGCTGCATGCTATTCAATAACACACTCTGAATGTTCAGATTCATTTCATTATAGACTGGCACATAAGGAGTGACTTGTTGTGGTTTGTCTTAGCACACAGGACCCTGCCTGAACCCTGTACATCAGGATGTTGTTAAACACTCATGGTTTGAGGCTCACCTGAAATGGATCTGTGTGTGTGTTTTGGAGTGCCAAGAACAACCAGCAATGGTAAAAGTAAGGATTATGGTACCACATGAGGTGATGTTTCTCAGCTGACATTCAACTCTTCACTTTGCCCCTCATCTCCTAATGTATTTTTCACAGACTCTGAGCCTCCCTTATACACATTCCCTCTCCTTTTTTCTACTCCATCAGTCTCATACAGTGCTGGGCATTGTAGAGTGGGGTCACAGAGCTCACCTCTGCTGGGAGCACTTGCTGCCCCAGTCCCTGTGAGTGTCCTAAACTCTTAGGAAATACTCTTACTGCCCAGCAGCCCAGGGCCACAGGTAGGCTGCAGTGGGCAACCTGGACACTTAACACTGAGCATCAAACAACATCTGCAAGTGGGAAATGTAAAACATGTTGGTGTTCATTCCTCAGCTATAAATAATAAAAAAATCCTTCAAAAACAGAGTATATCCTCTCTGTCATTGTTCTTTATTTCCGCTGCAAATAACTTGCAACAATAAAAATGACGGGATGCCAAATTTGTGTGGCTCTTCAAAGTAAATTCTTTACTTGAGATGAAGTTCAGTTGAAAAGCCTGACCCTTCTCAATAGTTTTGCAGGCCAGATGGGTTACTGCTGTCCTTCAGCATGGAGCCATCCTTAGGGTGCAATGGTCCTTTTCTCTGACAAATCTAAAAGAAAGGGATGAGAAACTTTGTCTCCCTCCTGTCGTGCAGAAACTTTCCCTACTATCTCTGGGTGGAGTCCCTTAAGGCCATACACATAATGATCCATTCAGTGCTGCTGGCTAATACCCTCCTCTCCAGAGCCATGCCGTCACTGCTGACTTTCCTTACACTTCTGTCCTCATGTTCCTCAGACTTTTCTTCCTTTCTCACTAACAAGCGTTAATTATTTCTCCCCTAAGCTTCCCGGTATCCCACGGTGGATTTTTGCAACTTTTAATTTCCCAGGAGGGATATGAAAGGTCTACAAGTAAAACGCTTTGCTTGCTCTTATCTGGGAGATTACAGAGGGGAATCGGATAAAAGCAGGGGTTGAATATTCAATGCTTCGCCATTGTCAGCAGCAAGGCACTTTTGGTAGAAAATGCCATTATCCTTATGCAGTAGGGTTTAAAAAACTTTTAAAAGGCATAAAAAATTGAGGAATCAAATTCTTCAGGCATTACTCTCGGCTGCCCTGAAGTTCCTTTTCATTGCACTGGAGGCAGAGGAAGGAAATAGAGTGGCTGGATCCCTCCACTCCCATAAAATATTCAACAAAGAGAGACTGTCCTTACTGCATACCTGTTTCCTCCTCATTGTGAGAGCTGGAGGGGGATGTGGAGGACATGACTCCCCATCAGCAGCACAATGAGGTGAACAGACTGGGTTGGTCTGCTGCTCTTCCAATGCTGTGCAGCAGGAAGCTGGGATTCACACTGATGTCTCAGTTCCTCTGGCCTTTTTAAAATTGATAATTGTGAACATTATCCACACTAATTATTTTTGAGAAGAGCATCCTTGTAAGAATGTTGGACTGTGTGCACAATTAAGGGCTGCCTAAAGGATAAAGATGACTTTTTCTTTTTCAACAACACTGATTGAACTCTGACAAACTACTTTTTTTCTTGTTTCTCTTGATGTTCCCTTATGCTATGGCATGAATAAATTACACAGTGGGAAGTAAATGAGAAGATTTCATACTGATAACCATGTCTGTGCTTTAGTTTTCCTCGTTTTGCTTCACCATATTCCCTGCTCTAAATGAATATGTGCAGTTACACAGCTCTATTCTCTTCCAGTATAAAATGGCCCTTTTTTCCTAGATGAAATTTTCTTGTCTCATGAAGCTCATCTTCATTCTTTCTTCTGGAAAGGCCTTGAGAACTGTAGAATTATGCTTAGAAATCAAGAGATGGTAGAAGAAATAATGTTAAATGTCTGTTCTCAAGTCCCTATACTTGTACCTGGAGCTAGCAAAGTTAAAACTTAACCTCAGAATTTCACTGCCAGCCCTTTTACACACTTTCACACTTTCCTCTATTTAATGTTATTGGTTTCAGGCTGCATTTCATAATAACCATTATGCCAGGGGCTGAACTGGGGGACTGTGGAAATCAGCTCTGTGCTTCTGCTGGTAGCAAGAATGTGCTGGTCACAGATCCATGAGGATGCAGCACATCTTCCTCACGGGCACGAGGAGGCCAGGCTGTGCTCAGTGATGGGCTGACTCTGTGCCTGGTGTGCCCTTGCTGCCACCAGACAGCCACAGCTGAGCTGTGTTCTTTCTTTCCTGCTGGTGAGGGAAGGAGAAGCCAGACCACTTTGGGAAACCCAGAGGAAGGAGGGTATTGCCATCTGAGAGACAGGTATATTGGGATAAGGCGTAGTCTGAAGCCTTGTGGCATTTTTCTTTTTATTTCTGCTCGTGTTAGATGGGAAGCAAGACTCAGACTGAACCATGCATGTAGCATGCATGCAGAGGACTCTGGTTCCTCTGCTCCTGTTTCTAGCCTGACAAGGAGCCTCTCTGCTGCTGCTGCAAGGTCCTGTGACCCCTCTGAGCACGACAGGGTGTCTTCAGCAGGGAAGGGGCACTAATGACTGCAAAGGCATGGCAAGGCTTCACTCACTCAGATTTGTAAATGGCTTTGCTTATTTCTCAAGGAAAAAACAATGACATAAAGGTAAATACTGTTAATAGTCAAAACTGGCGCTCACCTTTGTAATCCACCTTTAATAAACAAAGGTTTTAGTTTAATTACCCTATACTGTATGTTAGAGGCACGTATGTCTCACTGATAGTTGAATCAGGTTACCCCCAAACAACCTTCTGTGACCATAGTTAATTGCATAAAAATTTGAAATTTGCAAAATCAGCTTTTGGGATTAAAAGACAAAACTGTCAGTCATGTCTCTGAGGACTGTTTTTTTTTCCCTGTTGCTGGAAGGATTTCAAAGGCTTCTTTTCTTCCTTAGCTTGACTGATGAACCTAATGGTCATTTTGATTTTTTGTCTTATTCTTGATTGTTTCTAAACCCCCAGACATTTCCAGGAAAACAAGTTTCCTTGAAACAATGTGCCTCAGTAACAGTATTTTATCATAGGAAACTGTAGAAAGCTTGTGGGTTTGAAGCAGAACTGATTTTATTTTCAGTCATCATACAGCCTAACATTACACATAAAAAATGAATCTATGAAATTTCAATTGTTCCTGTGGGACTGGAATTTTAACTAAAGGAAAAACATTTCTATAATACCTGCTTAATTGTAATACAGTTCAGTGACCTGCTTATGATCAGGTTAACTGTCCTCATGCTTCCTTATCTCTTTCAAGGACTATCTTGCATCAAAGTCAGCCCTGCACTGGAAGCTGGCAGCTTTTTCCCTCTTGGGAGGAGGAACCAGGCTCTAACACACTGCTTGCTGGCTGCCAGCCAGAGGCACAGCATCCCAGATGGCAGCACCTACAGAAATGCATGTCCACACGCACATATACATGCTTATATATACAAATATATGCATATACATTTATCTCATAGGATTCCTTTTGTAAGGCTCCTTCTCTGAGGCTGTGCCTTTTGATAGAAACTCAGCTCCTCTCGGTTTGGTTGCAGGTGTTCCAATCCATGTTACCAGAGCAGGATGATGCTGTGGGTGACATTGCTATGTGAGCATCATTTTGCTTTCTCCACCCCTCCAGCACGCCTCTGATGTGATACACTTGTCAGCAAGGGAGGTGTAATGCTCTGGAAGATCCCTGCAATCACAAGCCTGATATATAGAGATCTCCCACAGAGAAACGAAAATATCTCTGTTACCTCATTGCTGGGGATTGCACTTGCAATAACAACTTCAAAATGAGAATCAGAAGCAGCCCAGTGAGTGGATTTCTCCTGACAGGGTGTGCTCAGGAGGTGGCAGTGGTAGAGAAAAGCTGCAGTGTTACACTTCATTGTGCACCTTTGTTTTACAAGCTCACTAAGAGAGCTGTTCTATGACAAAGTTTTAAAGACTTTCTATTGTCTGCATTACCACACTGCTTACATCAGTAGGTATATGAAAATCCCACCATTTGTCATAGCTGGCATTCACTCTACAACGATGTAGTAGAACCATAAGAAAACCAGCATCTGGGCTTACTCTCTTCTCCCCTCATGAGGCATCTGCTCATTTTCTAAGGATCTCTGCCATAGTGTTGGTGGATCATGCCTCCTCAAAGGCTAAAAACTGATCACCACTAATGCAAAAGGTGAGCACTGAGAGCTGCAGAGTTTTTCAGATGACTTTATGAGAAGCTGTAGAGAGATGGTAGCGCTCAGGAGAAGATTCTGGCATTTCATAATTATATTTGCAATACAAGTGTATTTTGACAGCTAAAGAAGCCCTGGATGTGCTCTGGCTCCCTTCTGCCATGCAGAGGGACTCTGAGGTGTGAGAGGGGTCACAGCCATGTCTCCTTTTAGCATTGAGCTAGGACACAACTGGGGAGAGCACATGGTTCCATCCTGGGAAGCGCCCATTCGTCCCATGTCTTACATAGATTGGCCCTAAAAGCTTTCCTCTGAGCTATATAATTTACTTCCATGTTCATGATAAATGATACCTGGAGTACATTCTGATATAGCTTATATTAGGGTGTGTGCAAACATGCTGCCATTCATTCATTGGTCTGGCTGACTGGTGTAAGCAAAACAGAGAAGCCCCCACTGTAACTTAAACAAAGCCAGCAGCAGCCAAGACTCATCTGTGTACAGTTTAATGCTGTGGCAGAAGACTGTGTTGTAGATGTGGCTTCAGGAAGGTTATCTGCAATCTTACGAGCAATCTTATCCCCTAGCAGTTGGGAACCAAAATTCAATTCTGCCCCCAGAGTCTGAGAAGTTCTCAAAGTTTTCAACATCTGATTCACATTTTGGTTAACCATCTACTTTTGGATATGTTTCTTCTTGCTTGAAATTATGTGGATCAAGTATTTTTCTCTCATTATTGGGAGTACTCTCTCATCAAAACTAACTCTTTCATAATTTCCTGATAGGTCTGGGGGCTGCCAGTGTGGTGGGGATAGCAATGGTCAGGATGGTTATGATGTTCTTGAGCGAATGAGCCCTTCTTAGGCAAGGAGTGCTGTGTGGGTGGTAAGACACTTTCTGCTATTGCATTTGGAGGAGTCATGTCACTCTCATACTCTCATGAACATACAGGGAGCCTCAGCAAGATCATTAGAGGACAGCTGCTGTGGAAATTACCAGTGTGTGGAATTGGTATCAATTGGACTTTGAACCCTGCTTCATACTGCCCTGTGTTGGCAGATTGTGTAAGTACATGAAAGGCTTTTTGTTCACCTGTAACTGTAGTCATTAACCAAGGGACGGGCAGTTACATCGGTAAGCAACATCATAATCTTAAATTTCAGAGATGATTGCATAGGACACCAGAGAAACAGTGGATTATCTAGTCTAGTAGAAAACAGACCACTGAGAAATCAGGTAGCAGTCAAACACAAAAAGAAATCTTTATGCAAAACCAGCTGTTATGTTTCCTGCAAACCTAGGCAACAGTGGCCCTCTTACCCGTGTTTCCCACAGCAGCTCTTGGTTTCACATGTTCCACTGACTGCACACAGTGGAATTCCCTTAAGCATATGTGTCTGCTTTCCATCATTAAAAACTTTGTTTTTAAAAGAAGAGAGCAGAAGCTGTTCTGATTTTTCCTTTGAATTAACATGATTTCATTAAAACTGCTATGTGATAGCCCAGATATCAAGTTAGAAATGGATGCCTCTGCAGAGTGCTTTTATAAAGTGCCTGTGCCAGTGCAGCTCTCTGCTAGGTAGGCAGATTTCCAAGGAGAACTATAACACAGGAGGATCAGCAAAAAACAGTGATGTAAATGCTTTTTAATTGAATTCAGTTTCTCAAGGCACTGCAATCATTTGTTATTTATGAAAGGATGAAATTCACTTGTATGTTATTTGCATATACATTGGGCCATCCTTTCTTCTAGGATAGGAGAATATACATAACCTCTCTCCTTTATTAAAGGGTGACATCTGCTACAATGTCACCTAGACCCACGAAGCAGGCTGGAAGCTGGCACCAGGGAATGTTAGTGCTGGCAGCAGCTGCTGAGCGTGAGGGTGAGATGAGAAGCTGGCTCAGAATGAAGAGGCTGTGATATGTGAGGGGGGTGGTCACAGGGCTCGAGCAAGGGAACATCTGGACGTGGCTTAATGGAACATCACAATTGCTCAGCACAATTTAAATGAGCCATTAAAGGCAGCACTGAAATAAAAGGTAAAAGTGCTCTGTGGAAAAACGCAGCTTTCATGCTGCTGCTCTGGTTGGTCTCCAACAATGCTGCCCAGCTCATTGGAGTAGTTTGTCAGGCAGGGTTGTGCTGCCTGTCAGCCCTAGGAGGTGCCTGGGGGGGCTGCTGGGGAATGAGGCAGCATGGAGCTCTCCAGTCTGCTCTTCGAGAGGTGAGATCAGTGACTGCTGTGTAGGCATAGCATCGTTTTCATTGGCAAAGACGGGAGATGTTCACAAATGCTCTGAAAAACCTGTGATCAACTTTGGTATAGAAAATTTTTACCATTCATTATACTTCAGTGAAAATCTTGCTGTCTTAGTTTAAAGTTTAAACTTCCCTGCACCAAATTGCCAGAGTGTAATATATAGACCAGCAGTAGACATCAGAGGAATTTTAGGGCAAGTGAATGTTATAACAGCTGAAGCAATCTTGCTTTTTTTTTCGAGAGAGGGTTGCATCTTAACAGGATGAATAATATAATGAATCTTTTGGCTTGTTACCAATCAGAACAGTGAAATTTCATAATCTATCACTATTTTGGAAGGTGAATGACAGCACCAGATGTACAACATTAGTGACTCAGATCTTAGGGAAGTGATTTAGCCAAACAATTAAAAACCTGGTGTTAAGAGATGCTTGAAAGACAATAACCCAGTTCTTCACAACAGAGGCTCAAAGAATTGTAATAGCTATTGACAGATGAACTCTGCTCCATGGGCCTCTTGCAAATCTCTGTTACAAATGGTAGGCCCCATAGCAAAACTTTTGGAAATACAAGACTATGACAGATAATATTGTTCAAGACTTTGGCTCAATTACAAGTACTGGAGCACTACAAATAATACCAGATTCATTCCTTTTCTCATGAAGTATGTAGCTCAGGAAGTTCAGTAGTATGAAACTAAAGCATTCTATTGATAGTCCTGACTGAATAGAACCTATGGTTGCTGTGAACTTGCTTCTTCTTTAATGCACTGGTCAGGATCAGTTACCACTACCATACATTTGCCCCTTAAAATTACCCTCTAGCTACATCCCCAAACTGTGAATATCGACTTCGTACTGTCAGAAGAGAATTAAGAGATCAGACAACTCAGAAATTCTGTCCTGTGTTACTGCATAGGACCAGCAGCTGAACAAGTTTGAGCCCAGCTTCAGAAGGGGTGTCTGCAACCTCCTGTGTCTAACTACATCCTCAAAGCCAGTGGCATTCCACCAAGACAAGAAGATGCACTTAAACATCTGATACTTCAGGTGAGACAGCTAATGCTGCCAACTTCAAAGTGTAGGTACAAGTAAAATCAGAAACCTTCCCATTGAAGACATCAGAATTCAGATACATCAGAAATTAAAATTGGTAATTAAAACTCTGGAAATTAAAGTTTCTGGCAACGTCTCAGCTTTGCATCTCTAGTAAAATGAAGCCAGCCTTGGTATTAGGGAGCTGATTATTTTGAAGGACTTACAGCTGAATGAAGCCTTTATGGACTGCCTGTATGGGCTATTCTGTGTAGCCAGGAGCAGAGTTGGGTACATAGAGCTGTATTCCCAGAGCAGATTTGAGGCTGAGCACAGATAAAGGATTGATGTAAATTCTCAGATGAATGAAAGCATGCAGAACTTTCTGAATTAAGACCAAAAAAAAAAAAAAAGAAGGAAAAAAGAAAAAATTGGGTCAATAAAAGAAAAAGTTATCTAGGCTAGGAGAAGGGATAAGCACAGGGAATTAGACAGGATGGGGAAGCTCCACACGTGTGACCTAATCATGTATGACAAACTCTGCAGCTGCTATTATTGGAAATGAGCTATCAGTGTAACAAATGCTATGAGCAAGGCGAGGAAGAGAGGTTTCTGAAAAAAATTTCTCAACATCTTGCACAGATTTTTTGTTGGCTCTTTTTTTTTGATGTGTCCATTTGCAGTTTCTAAATTCTCCCCATTCTCGCATTTAGAATTTCATCAGGGGTCTGAAGGCACCTGCAGTCTGTCACCATACTGTTAAACAGGTGTTGAAAGTGGTGGCATGCAAAATTTGCAACACAAGGGTGAACAGAGATAAAACCTTAGTAAATTGCTCTAAAATGCAGTTAGATAAAGATCTATGAGAAACAGCATTATGTGAAAAAGTAGAGCATATATAAAACAATCTCCAATATTCATAAAAGAACATTTTTCTTCTCTACTGCTTACTTATCAGATGTTCTCTTGCTTGAAAAGATATTTGTAGCGCCATTTAATACATTTAACTGGTGGTCCTATGGCCTATAATTCTCTTTCCTATGAGAAGGTGATTGCACACATTTCATAATAGTAGATTAATGTTTGAATTAACACTTTAGTGGTTAGTTTTGTCACTCTAGGTTTTTAGTTGTCCTCTTTATTTGGGGCAGCAGGGGAGAAAGGAGGTGTGAGGTGGGTGTAATCTAATGAGTAATCTAATGAGTGTCTAATATGAAATATGTAATCATTTCTGCTGTACTGCCCTATGGTCTGTAATGGTGCTAGTGTGCTGTGACCACTGGTCGCTGTGATTGACTTAAGTGTTGCTGTCCACAAGTAGTATTTATCCCTAAATTCAATATAATAGCGGGTATATAAGGAAAAACATGGCAAAATGACAAAAGATTAGAAATATGTCACCCACTGAGAACACATCACTGCCTTCTGGAAGTTATGCCTTTGGCAGATACTATACTCACTTACAAGGTCTTGTCATCAGACGATCAGAACATACTCTGACTGGTTTATCTTAGGAGCAAATATTATTTTCCTCAGCAGGAGCTATTGTTTGTTAGAATGTCCTTGCTATTATACCTGTCTGTCATAACTCAGCAGGTGTAAGGTAATGACTCTGAAAAAGTAATGTAAATTCCTTAACCACTTCTGTAAAGCATTCAAAGGAATGTCTTTATGTCTTTACATTAACCTCACAGTTACCAGCTACTTTTTGGCAGACAAATTAATCAGATTTCCTAATGCAAACAGTACATACAAATTCTAAAGAACCATTGAGACTGATATATAAGACTGTTGCTTTATGTACTTAAGGTGGGAATTAGCTGGAACTTAGCTGAAAAGATAAGCAATCCCACCCTTCAACTCAACCTTGAATTTGGTCATTTTGTTTAGAAGAGCACAGCTCCTCCCTGAGTGAGTATCTGAGCCCAGGCCTGTGGGGTCAGGTGCCCTGATCTGGGAAGCCTGGCATTTTGTGCTCACCTCAATATTGCCATGACTCACACTTGAGGCAGGGAAATGCCAGCATTCCAAAAGGCCCAGCTGAAAAACGAGGCCGTGAACAGAGAAGGAGGTTTGGGCATGGCAACCTAATTTATGCAGGATAACTGACCTGGAAATGCATGCCCACCACGTGTGCCTTGAGCACCCTGCAGACAGGACCAGCAGCCCCATGCCTGCCCTGCCTGGAGACCCCCACACCCCTCCTGCCCAGAGCCTGACCATGCATGGAGCTCTGCTCACAGAGCAGGGAGTGGGGCTCAAGCTCCTCTCTCAGGCTGCGTGTGCTGCAAAGCGAAATAGAAACCATTTCACATCACCCAGAGGCTGAATCACTCTCCTAGCTGTCTGTAAAGACCTGGGTGAGATGGTGAGTGGGGAGTTGAAAGCCAAAGTCAGTAGGTCAGACAGCACAGGGAGACTTTTAGTCAGCAGCAACCTGAATAATGGTGGGCACAGAGCTTAAATTTTGTTTCATACCTGTCACAGGAAAGTAGGAAACTGCAGATAAGACTTCAAATTAGAGGGTTCAGCAGAGGAGGAGTGTAAGTGGTGCTATGGCCCAGTTTGAAGGAGAGCCATGTAAAAGATTAGCAGAACAACTCAAGACCCTGGGGACTGCTGAGTTTTGAAAGCCCTTGCTGTTATTGGAGTTAGTTGGAAATCTTCTGGCAAAGCACTTTAACCAAAACATGTCATCTCTCTGAAACTACAGTGTGTTTTTTAAAATGTTTTGGATTCAACAGATTTCCACAGGGCAAAGCTCTGAGTCCTCTTGGGTTCTTCTTGGAGATGTGGCAGAGGAGGGAGTCCCGTCCCTGCTCTGTGCAGTGGGACTTGTTCTGGGGCCGAGAAGAGGTTTCATGCAGCAGGCATCTTCCCTTCCACCTCTCACACCTTTGTGTCCCGTGTCACAGGTCTTTCTGGTCTTGCAGGGGGCACCATGGCAGCTTCCACGCTGGCCTGGGGGCAGCTCTGAGCTGTGAGCTGCTCTACAGTGAGCTGCTCTATGCCTGCCAGTCCCACTGGGAAGGTGCAGCTACGCTCACACTCCTACACTCTGTCCTTTGGGAGATTGCCTCGATGCAGGGACATGGCTCCTTTTGTAGAGGAAGCAAAGCAGTACTTGAATGAAGGATTTTGAATAAAAGAACATTTTATACACTTACTTGAAGATGTAAGTTTACCAAGATGCTTTCCAATACTGCTCACAGCAGCCTTAATTTGTATTGGTCACCTATATTTTTCAGAAAATAAGGTATGTGTTTCCTTTTATGTCATGCACATATTTAGCAAGAGGAGGAGTGGGAAGTGATGTCCTTGTGTCTTATGGGGCTCAGCCTTCTGCCCTGATGCTTTAGAAACAGTCCTCAACAAGTTTAATGCTTACCCTTAGGTAATAAAAGGCCCTTTAAGGGCACTGTCATGACCTTCAGCTGGGTAAGATTTTACTGACACCAAAACCCTTTGCTGGAGCAGACCCTCCAGCCCTTATACAGAAAATCCATCCCCTACCTTGAGTGTATGCTAAGGAGAAGTTGTGTTCAAAGTCAGCAGGAACTTTTCCATTGCTCTCTGGGACCTCTGGGCAGGGCCCAAGGGTGGGCCATTCTCCTTGCTCCACAGCCCCAAGAACACCAACAACAGCTTTTGAAGCAAGCATGAGATGTAGGCACCCCACAGAAACACCCTGGATGCTATGTGGAAGGCAGAGCTGTGTTCCAGTGTCAGGCTACAAGTGACAGGAGTGTTCAGTTTTCCTGTGCGTTCCTGAAAGAGCTCTACCCCTGCTGCCTCCTTTCTCAGACTCTCTGTGTTCTGAACATATCCAGTGGTACCAATTAAATGCTTACAGATTATTAATTAATGAAGCCGCCTGTGAGGATTTGTGCTGCCAGGCTTCCTCAGCACTAAGATGGCTGTTCCAGACTCCCTGTCTCCTCCGAGGTTTTCGTTCAAAAAGACCCCTTCATGTGCATGCTGAGACGGGTATAGAATTTGTTATATAGTTCAAAATAGCAGTGATAAATAAATGAAAATATTTTGAGAAGTGGATAACTGTAGGACTGACATTTTCAGGAGGAAGGAGAAGCCAGGGGGAAGTCTGGTGTTGGGGGAGAGCCATCCTCACGTGTCACGGGTGAGCGTTCCACAGGCTGCAGCCCAGCGCTCCTGCCTCACGTGTGTGAGCACAGCAGCAGCCAGCTTCCATGTGACTGGGCAGGAATGTTGAGCACAGCTCTCAGTGAGCCTCAATGCCTGCCTGCAAAGTGAATTCCTACAGCTGTTGTGTAGTCGAGTGGATTTCTTTTATGAAGTGCTTGTAAGATGTCATTTAACGGGGCTGGTATTGAAAAACAACTCGTGTTCTTTCTCTTCTTTTACGTCAGCAGGGGTTTTGGAGTAGGTAAGTTTTTGCAGGGTACAGCTTGTGGGTTTTTTAAAGGTCATTTCCTAACTAGGTCTTGAGTGCTTTTATCTCTTAAGAGGTCCAGAGGAAAGTCTAGGCTGCTTTGGAAGTTTAACATTTCCATATTTTCATCAAAGGAATGTAGGAAAAAAGCTGGAATCCTCTAGACAGAAGGTATCCTAAGTGTACACATTTGTCTGACTGCTCCTTGTCACCAGCTGCCTTTATTTCAACTGCAGTTCTCTGAGAAATGCTGGAGCTAGCAAGAGGAAGTAACTGGTTCCACTGCACAGTCTCTGCATGTAAGGGTTTGAATTTCTTTCCAAGGTCAAGTCTTCAGAAGCAAATTTTCTAGCAATTTAATCTTTATTAAAAAAGGAAAAATAAAAAAGCAGCATACCTGAAGAAATGCCAAAGAGATTTCAAATTGCATTTAGAGATGCACAGAGATGCTGTAATGATCAGAAGCTTCCTTTACCATTGCACATAGAGGTGGGATTTAATGTTGCACTAAGCAGTGCAAAGCTCTTATCAGAATAGTTCCTTTATGAACTCTTACAGTGAAAACTTTGCAGAGGGACTGGTGGAGGAGGTCCCACAGCAGACATCAGGCAGTGGTGCAGGACAGCCAGCTTGGGGTGCGTGGGTGGGGAGACAGACTCACAGACAGCATGTGGTGGGTGAGCTCTCCATCTGACTGGAACAGGAGCAGGTCAGGTCTCCTACCCCAGCTCAGGGCTTCTCCAAATCAAGGCAAAGCCTTTGATTTCCTAAAGAAGAAGGAATGGGGCTGAGCTGGAGGTGTAGAAGGTGGATTTTAGACAGGAGATGAGAGAGGACATCCCTGAAGAACAGGACGTAGCATGTGCTGCTGCAGGACAACAGAATGGGAGAGAGGGAACATCGGTCCTGACCCTCTTTACATGTCAGTAGAAGAAAAGCTTGATTTTCTTGGGCCCTGGTATAAGAAAACTAGAATACAGTTCCTTGCCTTGACATAACAGGGAGTGAGACAGCTAATTAGGCCTATGGATAGTCCTGAAGCTCACCCATGCCATTGTTCTAACATTTTGCACCATTAGCAAATGTCACAGTTGTGCTTGACAAGGTTCTTTTTCATGTCCTTTATATCTTTCTGCCTTTGGAGACTTTCAATGCAACAAACAAATAAACTAACTAACAAATTTCCTGGTGTGCTCGTGCATTCTGTGCTGTCACTTCTGGCTGCTGGAAACAGGGCTGAAACCACTGCCCTGCTTTGCACGTGTTATTAAACACCAGCTAAAAGAGATTAGTCATTATTATCTCGAGGCTGGTGTTTAATTAATGACCTAGCAGCAAAACCTTCCTGCCTGATCATTCCAGCAGCTCTGAGAGCTGGCCTAGAGACTTATTCCAGGCACACTTTGCTGTGTAAGAGCTATTGGCATGCAGACAATGTGCACACCAACTGGGAAAAATGAAGTGGTGTCAAGAATGCTTTGGCTATATTAACTCTGAGTATGTCCTTGCTGCTCTGAGATTTGGGGTTTAAACATGTTTGAAAGTGCTTTGTAGCTTTGAATATCATATTCCAGTAAGAGGAAAGGTTTATATCATGCTGAAAACCCATGGTTGTGCTTTGAAAAAAGGTTGCAAAAAATGTATTTTGTCTGTTTGGTTTGAAGATGTAACTCAAGGAAATTCAAATTTTATTCTTGAGTCCTGAAGATCATCACCAAGCCCTTTATAAATGCACTGACTGATTTATTAGCAAATCCAGTCAGTTGGCTGCCAAAGATCAAGATTTTGGTCATGTTTTCATATTGATTCACCTGATGAAGATCAAAGGTGCAGAAAATAGCACAGTCCATTCCAGCAGGTGAATTTATCCAACCCTGACATGGACTGAGCTCTTCACCTCTGCATTTTAGAGAAATGTTCTTTTTCCCTGCTAAGGTTTCAATGCTTCTCCTCCCTGATGCCCAGAGATAGATGATCTGGGAAAATACCATTCAGGACACCAGGCTGCCTCGTCTTGTGTGTGGTCTTTGCTGTAGGACTCTCCCATCATCACAGCAACAAATTTGGCACTATTTTATTTGACACAGAGCTAGGTACCTTGCTTCAGAGATGGAGCTGAAGTCTTCTGAATAGCACTCTCTTTAGAGAAAATATCCTTAGGTTGGAAGTGTGGTCATTCATTATTGGATGAACAGCATTAAACCTTTGTGCAATAACGGGAGAAATTTACCTGCTGCTCATCAGTTTGCATTTATACATATTTGTTTTTTCCACATTCAAATTAGAAAAGAGTTTTTTGGACAGAAAATTCTTCTGCTTTAAGAAGTTTCTATTTATATTCTTCCAAATGACAAAGCTGTCTTCAATAAATATGGCTTATAGGTAGCATTACATGCTCTGATTCTAAAATCCAGGACGTGGCTGGTCCAATTAAATACTCATCTTTTGATGACTAAGATGATTATTCCAGCTTTCAGTTCTTAAGAAACCTCCAGAAAACTCCTCGCCTTGAGCTCTCAGTTGTGCCTTCATTCCTCCTGAGTAAGGAAGAGTGTGAAAGACATTTTCCACTTGTTTTGTCAATTCCATTAAGAATATTATCTCCTTAGAGGGTAACTTTCCTCAAATTAACAGAAGATTTATGAATCCCCTAAGGGATAACTTGAGACTCTATCATAGTCCAGTGGATTTTGATTTTCACTGAGAAGATTTACTCCTCTAAATTTCATACTTCATTTTCTTTTTAACAAAATATAGAAAATTCAAATGGTTTTCATCCTTTTGCAAAAGGCCTGCCTCTGCCCTTCCCCTTTTCCCCACCCCCCAGCTTCCTGCATGGAGTGTAAAGAATATTTTTTAAAAAACCAAATGGATTTGGATTATTTTATTTCAAAATCTGGATTAAATGGCAATCTGGTGTAAAGCCAACAAAACACCTGCTGGTATCAAAAATGAGTCTAATGAGTATGACAGTAAAAGAGAACTACCCTAGCGAGGTAGACTGAGATCAGTAGGGCTGTATTTTTTGCACTGAATAATCCAGCCTACTTCATCTCAGTGCATCTGAAGAAGGCTGAGGAGTGATCCTGTAACCTCCAGGCCCAGGAGTCTCTGAGTGAGTCAACTTTCTGCCATGCACATCCTCTGGCCAGCTCGTCAATCCTCTCTTATTTTAATTTCTGTTTCCTTTTAAGAGCATGTTAATCCTGCTGTTATTGTTGCCTTTTTGTCCCTGCTGCTTTTCCATTCTTTAGGGAAGTTCTTGAGGGCACAATACTTCCATTAACTTTTCTTCATACAATGAACTCCTGCAGAAGCCTTTGTTTATCGTATTTTTTTTGTATTTATTTACCTAATATGATTTTGATCACAAGGAATTTATTTAGAATTTGATGAAACTTCTGCAGCTAATTACTATCACATGTTATAATTCATTCTCAAGTGAATAAGCCTTTCAAATAAAGAAATGCAGAAATAACCATTGGGAGCCTGCTGGGACTACTTTGTTTGGCAAAGCTGGAATTCAAAGGCTTGAGAATCAGAAAATACTTTCCAGCCAGTTAAAACTGTACAAAAGACACTGACCCTTCTTGCATGAGGCTGTTAAGATGGGATGCTCTGCAGGATGACTGTTCCAAAAACAGGAAGCAAGGAGTAGTAAAGCATTGAGGTTTTGTTGCCCTGTGCACTGCTGCCATTTTTCAACCTGGAAAAACCTCCCTGAACATTTTTAGACTGCTAATTGTGACCAACTGGACAGAACTGATGACTGTGGTTATTATTACTGTTATTAATGAGGCATTTTACAGATAGTTATGAAATGATGATCCTAGAAACCTGCTGGCTAATGCCTTGTATTCAAAGAAAGGAGAGTATCAAACCCTTGCTGCTTCTGCTCTGCGCTCTGCTGGCCACAGTCTCACCTCCAAAAACATCTGTTCTCTCTAACTCATTTGGTCAACCAGCACTTCTCAGGAGAAGAGCTATGGTTTATAGACATCTTCTAGGCAGAGAAGTACATGTTCAAGACCGAATGTTGGCATTGATAGCATGCCCATCAGGAAAGAATGTTAGCAGCAATTATGGACAGAGCATTGAAAAACACAGGACAAAAGTACTGGGAAATGCAAAGTAGTCTGTTGGGCATAACAGATGAAAGCAGGGGATGTGGGGAGGACCACAAAGGTGAGCAGAAAGAAATATGCAATGAAGGGTGCCAGATGAAGGATCTAGAGGCATCAAGGGAAAAAAAATTGTCAAGGACTCCTTACATCTACAGGATATTACTATCAGTATGTGAAACAGAGTGAAGGCTTGAATCTGAAGGTCCCAGTTGAATAGGAGTTTGCAAACAGATTACAGAAGAAAAAAATCAGAATTTTGGTATGTTGCTGCTTATCATGGAGCTGTTGTGCACTATCAGTATGTAGGGAGTCATGGGTTTTATTTTTAGAGATTTATGAAAAACAGTTGAGTCTTTATTGGCATCTGACAAACTTGGATGTAACTTGCTTTTTAAATTGTTATGACAATGCTATTGGAAGCTTTGAGAAATTTTTGGTAACCGTGTGGAAGTGAGTAGACCAAAAATGAACAGGAAATGCGTAACAAGAGCAAAGATTTAAATGGTCTTGTATTTTCCTGTTATGCTGTTGTAGTTATAGCTGCTTGGTTCTTTCAGCTGAGAAGGAAAACAATGGCAAACTGTCAGTTTCTTTTTAACTGCTGGGTGAAAGTGTAGGGCATATGTTTCCTAAAAGATATACATGTGGACTTTGATGCCTCCTAACCATATCTGGGCTAATAATCAAGGTTCCCCCCTCACTGGCTGGCAGCTCCTTCCGCACAGAGCAAAGGGAGATCCATACCTCCAGAGTCTGATTCAGATCTGACTTCAGGGATGTGCTAGATAAAAGCTATTAGTATTTAATTATAATGCTAAGAGTAAGTTGAATGAGGATTTGGTAAGCTAATGAACTGTCGCTGTTTATGAGGACATCAATTTCTGCTTTCCTGAAAAAGAGTTTGTGAAAGTTTGCAGCTCAGGGAAAAACTCACTGAAGGTTTAAGCTTCCCTAAAAGCTGTCCATGTGTACTCCTAATGCAGAGGAATAAACAGGTGAAGTTTGTTCTACTTGCAGCCATTGTAACTTTACCTCTGATAACTGTGCAGGTCACATCCCACAGTGGGAGACCACCCAAAAGCTACTTCATGGAGCAAATGTATCTGACACAGGCAGCTTAATGCCAGAAAGGTTAGAGACTCTTCATCCTTGGATTTTGAAAGCTTAGCTTGAGGAGGCCTTCTGTAGACTCACTCTTGCTGTGAGTGAGAGACTGGACCAGATGACCTCCAGAGATTCCCTCCAACCCAAATTTTTTTACACTTTTAGTAAAAATTTATTTGCTGAATAGCGCCAGTAACTTCCATGCCTCTTTCTGATTCTGGAACAAACATGCAGGGAAATAACTAAAGCTTTTAATTAAAATTGATTTAATGTTATTTAGTCTAAATTCCCTGGGATAAAATTGTGCTGATTAAAAAAAAAATCATCTGTGATTAAAACCAAAGCAAAATGGAAAAAATTAATCAACCTTTTCTGGTTTGATTCAACACAGAATGCTTCAGTTTAAAACGGAATCAATTTTTCTTACTTTCATTTGAAGGATATTGGAATAAATATTGCAATTTTAAAATATTTTTTAAATTGTTCTTATTCAAAACAAATTCTGCTTGTGTTTTTGAGCATCAGTCTTGCAGAACATTTCCTGTAAATGCTTTTCTAGAGATAAGATTTCTTGAACTGTTCCCATTCCCAAACCCAGAAACCTGATGTGGGCTGTGAATAAGGCAGCAGATAAATTAGTCATCGGAGCTTGTCCCCACCAGATATCTGGAACCTTTCAGCAGCAGAAACAAACTACCATTTTTTCTTGGGAAATAAATCAGATGAGTGCTGGGAGGGATAACTGGTCAAGTGATGTATTTTTTATTGGTTGTATTATCTGCCTGAAAAAAGAGAGGACTCTGAAGACCCTTGCCCCCCTTATCATATGTGTGTTCTAAAGCAGCACCTTTTGTCAGCAGCTCTCAGGGCACCCATACTGCACCATACAGGAACTGCACCAGGTGAATTGGCAGAGGTGATGCAAACACAGGTCCTGTCCCAAGGAGGGTGACACTGGTATGGTTCTGTTTGCCTTTTTCACGTCCTCAGTGCTGCACTCAGGTAGGAATGCTCAGTGTTCAAGACAGATTCTCCAATGGTGTCCCTGCTGTGTAATTCCTGGTAATGCAGACGCCAGTGCAGACAATGTCTGTGAGCCAGCAGAGAATCACAGAACTGTTTAGTTTGGAAAAGGCTTTAGGATCATTGAGTCCCACTGTTAACCCAGCACTGCCAAACCCACCTGTAAACCATGCTCCAAGAACCAAATGTGCACTCTTAAATACCTTCAGAGATAGTGAATCCTTGTCTGGGCAGCCTCTTCCAATGCTTGACAACTCTTCTGGTGAAGAATTTTTTCTTGATATCCAATATAAACCACTCCTGGAACAACCTGAATCTGTTTACTCTTCTCCTTTCCTGTGTTACTTGGGAAAAGAGACCAATCTTCACCACCTACCTCCTTTCTTGTAGTTGTAGAGTGTGATAAGGTCTCCCCTTGAGCCTCCTTTTCTTCCTTGATTTGCTATGGTTATTCATCCTATGCCATAGAAACTGCTGAGCTAGGCTTACTTGAGTAAATCTCAGATGAATCTTCTTTCTTTGACCTTCAAATACTCATAACAAAAGTTTGAAAACATAGAAATACTGAATTTATTCATATGTCAATAGGCACTCTGTTCAGGAGTGTAGGTAACATTTCTAAACACTTGGCACATGTGGTGTTTCTGGTAGTTGAGTCACGAGGAGAGGTGTCTTTTGGTAATAACACTTGATATTACTAATCACTAGTAGTGGCAGGAAGGTAGCTGCTGCCATAGAAATGGATTGCCAAAGCAATTATAAATTTCAAGTTGCAAGTTTTGTGTTGAGTCGTTTGTACTTGATTGTACAGCACTGCCAACGTATTGCCTTGCCAGCCTATGTGCGAGGGAAGCCGTGTGACTGCTGCTGGATTCCCTTTCCACTGCTCAGCACTGACTGACTCTGACCCACATAAGTCAATCAAACCAAAGAGAAAGGCTTAACACAAAAGTGGGCTGGTTATGAAGTATCTGATGTTCACTATTTGGTATATTTTCTCTCTTGATTTTGGGGGGCTGAACTTACCTCCGTAAAACCCAGCATGAACTAAAAGTACCCAGTAATTGGTGCTCTCCTCTCTGAATTGCTCCTCTGGCAGCTCTCACTGCCACAGTGTAGTGGTTTTTTTTTAAAGCAAAGCTGTAATATCAAACAAAACCAGAAGAAACCATCCCCAGTGCTTTTTAATAGCCTGTGATAAAATCTCTACTGCAGGTCACTGCCACAAGAAGATGCTCTGAGCTGATTTGTTCTCCAGGGAGAGGCACAGCATAACCAGGACCTCATTACACTGTCTGTACAACACCTTGAACAGTTACTCAGTTTGTCAGTAACTTTTCTTCCTTCCTTTATAGATTAGAGTGTCTGAACAAAACAATAAAATGGTAATTTGGAGAGGCTTGGGACAGAAAGATCAGACAGCATTATTGCTTTGAAGCACAACTATATGAATTATGACCTCACCTAGGTAAGTTTATGGCAGAAAGGTCATTAGAAAGTTTGTCATCTACAGCTTTTCCAACTGAGTGTGTTGAGCTACCAGGAAATATGTACAAATTGTTTTCAAAAGATGCTAATTTTCCTCCTCCTATTGCTATAATTTTTGCAGATTCTCAGGGGGTATGAGTCAGTCTTTTCTCATTTGGAGGAAAAGACCACTGGCTGGGATACTAAGGTAGTTTGCCTTTTGATTGTTGTCAGATATCACAGAGTTTGTGTGCCTTAATAACAGTTTACTTTGTTAGCACTGAGGCTTATCTCAGTCACAGCTGCCTAAAATAAAAATTTCTCACGAATTCTGCCATGTGCAGCAATACCTTTGAGTAACCCAGACTGAGTGTGTGACAAAGGAGTCCAAAATCAGGTCTGCTCAACTCCTTGATAAGTACCTTTAAAAATCTGTCCACATCAGTGTTGCCTTGCATTGCACAGTGATGCTGTTATGAGTTTCAGGGGGTCAGGATCAAAGATTCCTCTCTCCTCGTTCTCTACATTCCATTTTCTCTGGTTCTTTTCCTTCATTGTTCTGGGTCTTCTTAGGCTGAGGGGGAGCTCAGGGCTGGGCAAAAGTGAGCCTTGAGTAGAAGCACCTGGATTTTGAAATCTGCTCCCTGGAAGAAAGGCATTCATTAGCCACTGACTTCTTAGTGACAGATGGTTTATACCAAATGCTGGCCCATGACACTGGATTGCTGTCACGAGTAAATCTGGACTGTGAGTCAGTGGCAGAGAAATGGTATCTTGGAAGCCACTATCAGATTGAAGAAGAGCTTCCCCCTAAGCTGGCCAAGACAAAAGTGATCAGCACACAGAGACTGGCTGATAGTGGTGGGGCATTTTTCACCTCCTGCATTCTTTCGAAGTTGTGACACAACAACTCTGGTGGCATTTTACACTTGTTTTGTGCTGATGTAAATTACTTCCTGAGGTATACAGAAACAAGTTTTTATTTCTTCAACGTAAAGCTTTCATTTATTTGAAGGTTTTCTTCCCTTCACAAGGACCATCTCACATGCTGGGAAAAGGAAATCTCTTGATTCATGTAATAGGATCAAGAAATTTGGTGGATACATGGCTCCTGCTCCCCATCATGGCAGTGCTGCTCAGGACAGGAGCTAGCAGCAAGGGATTTTGCAGGACATGGGTGCTCAGGAACAAGCTTCTGGATTCTCTTTTCTTCATGTTGCTTTGTGGGAGCACAAATGATTGGCTTTATGGATCTGACTGCCTAGAGTGATGATTTATTTCATATGAACCATTGAACTCCACTCATCTGGAAACAACTTTGATTGCTACTGACCTTAAGCTGAGTCAGTGACTGAGAACGAAATGTTCTGGTTCTCCTTCTCACCCTAGGACCTTTGCATACCTCTCTTCTTTGTGTAATGTGAAAATATGCACAGGAGTAAGCACTTTTAGAAATAATAACATTTGCACACCAAATAGCAGTGAAAATAGGCCTGCTGAAAGAGTAAATGTATGTGTTTAATATATGATGCACATTTGATAGGATATAATTAAAATGTTGCATCAATAGTAGTTAAATATCATAACTCACAGGATTTTAAGTAGTTCCTTTCACTACAGCTTCTTATACAGTCTCTTGTCTCCCCAGAAAAGTTTCTCTTCAGGGGTTTTACAGTTTTTGAGGGGGACTCACTTGATCTTGGAAAAATGTCTTGGTTTTTATTAGCATTATAGCAGGATCTAGTGGCAAATTAACCAGAGCTGTGACGGATCTATTCATATAGAGGAATGTTTTTTTGTTAACTGGGCCCTGAAATCTAATATAGTGGTGTAGGAGCATGGCAGAAAAATCCTGGATACACAGAATAGAAATCAGCATGAGGAATGAGTGAATTGTCTGTTCACTTCTTTGCTTCTATCCACAAACTCTTCTCCCTTCTAGAGTACTCTCAATAAAGACTATCATGTACTTGAAAGGCAAGTGAAGGAAGCTCAATCTACAGGAGAAGCATCACCCTGCTGCCTCCCAGTGTGCCATGCCTCCCCTCTCTGAAGGGCATAAACTCTTGACCCGAGGACAGATGATGAGCAGCAACCTAAAAATAATTTGCTTCTGCTGGCTACTCAGCATCTGGCACCAATGAGGGGTAGCTGAAATGCTTTTGTTAATATCTCTTCCACATGTTTCCTGAGTATTTCCCAAAGCAGCTTAGCTCTGTGCAATGAACTCTCATTTCCTAATGCCAGTGACTGAAAGTGTATACCAAGGGATAATTGCAAATCCATGTTACTTCATCCAGTCACATCATCTGTGCCCACTCCCTGTAAATCCTTGGGAATGACTGGTGCAAAATGGTGACACAGGAGCATTGCATGATTCATAATGCATGTTAAATAAAACACAGGGTTGCAGAGGGAACAGGCAGTCCTTCTTTTAAAACAAGAATTAGCTTTTTAGATAGTGAGTTTACACAAGGCTGTGGTCAGACTAGGCATTTTTAGAAAGCTGAATAAAAGGACAGATTGTAATAAGGCTAGCTGACCCACTCAGATTTAACTTAGCAACTGTGGGTAGTGTTGAAAATTACTGGATGGATAAAAAGTGACTTAATCTGCTGGATCTTTGGCACACTGTACAACTCCAAAATTCCTGTTGTCATATCCTAACAGCTACTGTTCACTGAGAATGAGGGGTTGGAGCTACTGGAATGCTGTCTACCTGTACCTCTAACACACCTCCTTTTACTATACAGGAGTGATTTTGACTGTTTCTCAGGCATTGAGAGATAGGTCAGGGATTTTTCTTGTGGATCTACAAAGCACCTGTTTTGGGAAAGAGCTTCTGGGCAGAACAGTAACAACAGAATTCTGGTTAGAGCTGAGACATAAACAGCAAAGTCACATCTGTGCAGCCACTTTGGGGTGTGAAATCTCATTACTTTTTCCCCTTTTAACACTGAAGACATTTTGCATTCTGACTTCCCCACCCTGTCTTTGCTCAAAGCCCGCAAAAATCAAAGTATAGAAATACACAAGTCCTTTAGGGGAAGAGGTAAAAAAGAGAGCCAAAAGTCTGTTTTCAGATGAGCCTTGTGGTAGTCCTGCTAGAGGGCTCCTCCTTGGACCACTGCACTAGTTATTTATGAACAATGAAAAGAAAAGTAGACAAGGGGGCACTGCTGTGCCTGGCCTTGCTATTAACTTATCTCTTGCTCTCCTAAATGTCAAATCTTTATGTTTGGGATATGGAGCTTTTCATCCTGGTGGGAAAGTACGAGGGAGGGCTGGGAAGAAATTAATCATACTCCATTTCCTGATAATGAAGGCAGGGTCAAACACCAAACAGAATAAAGACATTTATTTCATGATTAATCCACTGCTTTCTTCCAAAAGCTTAAAAATTATTGTTATAACTGGATTTGTTTCTGAGTCAAAACTTTACAAACATTTGAGGTGAATGCAGAGGCAGAGGAAGCTGAAGAGTGGGTGAGATATTCATGACTTGTATTAGTATCTTCTGTTTTGTACAGATACATGAGTATGAGACACTGATAAGCTGATAATTGACCTGCAATAGTTTCCAGTGTTTACAATATATCCTTCACAATTGTCTCCCCATGCCTTTATTTTTTCCCCGAGTTGAAATTTGTGAAATATTCCGTGCTTCTTCACTGGCTGGATTCACTCTCCCCTGACAGACTGCAATACTTAAAAACTTGCTTTATTGGACACATTATCTGCACAAGGAGGAAAGTGACTTGTGTCTATAAACTTGATACTGGCCAGGGAATGGGTTGCTTCAACCTGGGTTTTGGATTTCCTTCAGCACATAAGCAAAGGCTTTATTCTGCTGCCTGTGAAATGACTTCTGAGCAGTTAATGATATTCTTCACCTCAGTTTCACAATTTATAGATCTTAAAGGTGTTATGGTGTTGGGGTTTTTTTCCCCTTTTGAGGTCTCTTCCTGTGTTAAAACACTTTGTACAGCCTTGACTAGCTTTGCTTTGTAAGAAGGTCTTTGAAGGAGCCTGGCTGCAAGGAGAGGGCACTTAGAGGAGCAAGAAGAAAAGGGAATGCTTTTAGCCTCCTCTCTTGCTGCCTTGTGTAGCTCAGGGTGGGCCTCCATACTGCAGTCCCAGGGAACTGTGTATGTCATATTCTGAACTAGGAAATTGAAAATTCATGCAGTCATTGAGATTCTTGATTTTGTATCAGAGGTGAGGCTTTGCTAAGTCTATGTCAGTGAAAACATGTCCCTCGTTTAAGACACTACTACTTGCTGTGTTCTTGGTACAGCTATACAGCTTGCTAAAACTGTGAAGTAATAGTGTACCAAATAGTCAGAAATCAAAAAGATTCATTACTCAAAGATGAAGTGGAAAAAAATATATATGTGCACATATGTTATATATATGCACACAAAAAACCCTACAGAATTATATAGTAATCAAATAAATGGCAGGTTATGTAAAAGCAAAAAGAAATATTAGGGAAACAAAAAAAAGAGAAAAAAACAAGTTTCATGAAAACAAAGGATTTAGAGCATAAATACCTGAGCAATAAAGTAAATTTTGAAAATTAGGTGACATTAATTATTAGGTGAATGTTTTGAAAGGGAAGAAAAATACCCCATTAAATATGGGGTACTTGTGTACCTGTGTACCTGTAAAAAAGAATAATTCATTTTCACCTGGTGGAGAATCTTACAGACCTTTCCTATCTGAGAAGGATGGTGGCAAATATCTATTGCACATCTTTTAAAGGCAGTAGGCATAGTTAACTTGTACTAATATCACATGGAAAAGTTGGCTAAAGAGATGACTGACATCACACTGATCATCAATGGGATCAGTGGCTGTCGAGATGCTCGGTCAGCATTGTTGTGTTCTGATTTATATATTAGTACTGTTTTGTGTGTTATAGTACTGAAGTGGTGTTATCGGTCAAAATCAAGGTAAAAGAAAAATCCTACAACTCTTTGCAAGTGAGGAGCCCTCATAGATTAAGCGAGATATTGTCAAGACAGTCATAAGACTGAAACTAGTGCTTATTTTTAGCAACAGTCTAAGTTCATTACTGAGAAAATGTGGAGATAATACAGGAATCAGCAGACTGTTAAATTGAAGGATAGCAACAATGTGATAAGCAAGGCTGTTCAGTCATTTTCCAAGGACAGTGTAATCCAGGACCAAAGAAAGCTGGACACGACTTCAGAACAAGGACTCTGGACCTGGAGAGGTGTCTGTGCAGAGATTTCAGCAACAACCCTCTGCAGAGTGCCAGCTAAAGCTGTGCTGGGCTCTTCAAAACAGCAGGACCAGGGACACAGCTTCTCCCTCTGTGACAGTGCTGCTTGGCTTTGGCAGTCAAGACAGAGGCTGTTTGGAAAACAGGAGGACGAGAAAATGAAGACAGCAGAAGAGATGCGTGCAAGTGATGGTGAAGGCTGAAGAATACACTCTGCAGGTGGCTATAGAAGTGTCTGGGAGGTGGTTTGATTGAAATCTGTCTTCCTAGGAAGCACATGCTAGCTATAAAAAGGCACAGAGGAGGAAGGCAGCAGAGTGAATACTAGCAGCTGATCCTGCACAAATTTCAAGGGGAACAACTCATTAGTGAAGTACATAAGCCTTCAGGACAAGCTAGGAAGTGGATTTGCTGCCCTTTAAATTCTTCAAATCAAAATCCAATGCCTTTCTTTTGGCAGATTCATGAGTTTAGCACAGGGACAATTGGATGAAACTTATTCACAAGTGATGTACTAGAGGGAACAACAAATAAATGAGTAGTCCCTTCAGGCCTTAAATTATGTGAATAGACTATGTGGAATTTTATCACTAGCTGGCAACAGTGGAAGAGGAACAATCAGATCTAATCATGTATTTTGAGAAGTCTTAACTCCTTATTTCATATCACCTGAGATATTAATTTGATTACTGGTGGCTAGTAGAGTCCTGGGGACCTCTGCTGCTCCTGGTTCCAAGTGTGAATTTTTGCCATTTTATTTCACGTTGATTACACTAATGGACTGGTACAGCCAGCTCTCTCTACGCATATTTTTTTTTAAGAATTCACAGTTCATGAAGATTTTTCAAGTTTTAGAAAGCTGCTGTTGTTTATTCCATATATTTGTATTCACTAGACTAAAAAAATACTTTGCAAGCCAGCAACCAGCTTGTGTTTTATCTTCTAATTTCTGGCCTCAACTGGGAAAGCAGTCAGCAGGATCAGTTCTAAGACAGACTGTGTTAACTGTGACAGAAAAATATTATTGGAACTTACTATTTGGTGAGTTACTTTTTATGAATATATTGAGAACTTCAGAGATTTATGGAATTGGAGGCAATTAATCATAATGACAATGTAAGAAGAAAGGAAAGAAACTGAAATTATATTTCTGCAGATAGCTGAAACAAGTGGGCACTGAGGTCTGTTATGCAATGCCTCTTCTTGAACACATCAGTCCTGAACTTGGCTCTGGGGTTTTTTCATGGTAAAGGTACCCTACTTTCCTACAATTTTTGGGGGGAAAATTCAATAAAGATTGATGGATTTAGAAGGGTTTCTTGGTGCATATATTTATAAGGACAGCTAAAGAATCACATTAATGATGTTAAACATTGACCTGAGCCTGAAAATTTCTGCATCTGATCCCATTTAAGTGCATTGCCCTAACATTTAATCTCTTCAAGACTTGAATGACTTGTTTTTATACATGTCTGCATGTATGCAGTACATGCAGACATACCTGCAAATAAAGATAAAGGTGCTACAGCCAAAGAGGAAAAAATAAGAATAATCAAGTACCTATCCAATTGTACAGGATAAAATTAGTTTTCAGCATGGCAGGGGTCTTCTGTAGGTCACTTCTACATGTATGTGGAACTTACCTCCAGGTCTGCTGTGCACGCACATGAAGCCTGCAACCACCAAGGTGGGGTTTCCCTACGTTATTTGGGGGCTGTTTGTGTGAACAGGTATGAAATGGTCACCTGAAAGATTGACAGCAGCAGTATAAAAACATGTTTTTTCAAAAATGTCAGGAATGCTTTGTGGTCTGATATTCTGGTACATTCCATGCTACTGATTCAAAGAAATGCAAACAAACAAGAACCCCACCATGCAATTACTTATCTAGGTAAAGTTAAAGGGTTTCTGACATGCTTCCATGCTAATACAGTGGAATTCATAAGAGTTTTTTTGAAGGTAATTGTCAAAACAGTAAAATAAATGTACATATGTGTGTCTGTTGCATCTTCTACGGTGTAGCTTTATGCACCATATGTGGGCACTTCACTATGATATTGCATGGCAGAACTACAGCTTCCATGTGAACTTTTTCCTCTTTTCTATTTGGTTTTCTATACTAGAAATGTCAGGTCCTGGTTTATCCTTGCTGTCCTTGGCAGCTTTTGCAGAAATTTTGCAAGATAACATCACCTGTACACAAACTTTGTGATACATTTTTCTTACCATTCTCAAGGACTGACAAAAGGGAATGGAGACATAGGTTCCCACTCAGCGAAGCCACATGTGTTTCCCATGCACAGAAAGTACATCTAAGTCAGGGGCTTAGGTAGGGTAGGAATGCAAGGTATGTCTGCAAGCACCCCACAGCACACCAAACAGACACAAAGACAGCTTTTGTCTAAGCAAATTTGGTTATTAATGCCACTTGTGACCATGCTTGCATATGCTGCTGCGGAATACACAGAGGGCCTGAAGCAAGTTTTGCCATAACTGTGCCAGTGCAATCCAGGTCTGATTTTTAATGGGTTTCATTAAGTTGTTGGTATTTGCAGCAGTATTAGTTGGAGGCTGTGAAAAATAGTCCATATGATCTTTCCAAGCAGTGAGAGGAAAGCAGAATCCTTATTTATGTTTGAGATTGTTTACAACTAAGCATGCCACAGTGTTTCTGTTGGGTGCCACCTACAGCACTGTGTTGATAGAGTGCTGCTATTGGGAGACCACAGATCCCCAAAATACTGAACACACAACATACACTATCTTCTGGCACCTGGGAATGTTTAAGGGCATGGCCCATGTGCAATAGGCCATCGTTTGCACAGAGACTTGGGCACTGGTCTCTTTAGCGTTGCTATGCTTAATTGAATAATTCCTCTATTTAATTTTTGAAATTTACTTATGATTCCATTGCACAGACTTCAAAGTAGTGGGGAGATTTAAATCAGTAGGTGGTCAGATTTCTGCTTGCTTATCCAATAACCTTCCAATAGAAAATGTAAAAAACTTTCATAGTACAAGGATTTCCCTCTTCCCAGATGAACCCGGAAGAATGCTAATTCCAAATTTTTCCTTTGTCATTTTTGCCCCAATGAATCTTGACTCTTTTGTCTCATTGTTGCAGGGCTTCTGTACAGGGTTGGAAAGGTTTTCGTCTCAGTGCCAGGAGATGTGGGTTTGCAATCTGCTATGCACAAAAAAATGAACTAACCCTTCAAAAGTGAGCCACAGAATGCAGAACCGAGCAGACTCATGTCTCTAGAGACAACTTGAAATAGTTAGAAATAGATAACTCTGTCTCTGAAAACTGCAGACTTTCTCGATTTACCCTGCATAAATTTTCTCAGTAAGTGGGTAAAATGGTGCCTAGTGGCGGAATAATGAATTCGCTACGGATCTTCAAAGTTGCAAGTGAGTGCTGTGAAAACTAGGCTATTTTCTCTCAATCTGAGACAGGTTTTTAATGTAAGTATTTATGGGCCAAAGTAAAGATCCTCAGTATCAAAAACTTCATTAGTCTTTGAAATATTAACTTCTGGCTCTACTCTTTTTATATAGTTTCCTAGATTTATTGAACAGTGTTCCAAGCTGAAAAATTTACCTGTGCATTCCTGAATACACTAGCTGTGAAATTAGGTAACTGAAACTTTGTAGCACATCGCACTTAGGATAACTCCCTCATCAATTAAGATTAAAGATCAAGAGCTCTCTGATGGAAACAATTATTTAAACTATCCATCTTTATGCTTACCTCAAAAAATTTGGAGAAAACGCTGTATTGTTTGGGGTTTTTTATTTGTTTTGATCATGTGGCAGCTTCTCAATTCTACCTGTCTTCCACAAGAGCTTTTAAATTTGAATAATTTCTGGTAATATAATCCAAAAAGAACAAAACTCCTCAAGTTGTATACTTAACTAACTCTGTGAGAGATCTGAGAGAGTAATTTTAAGCCAACTTACTGCTTGCTAAATCACTGGTTACCACCTTTGTCTTTGTCAGACCAAGCTTCTTCAAGCACATTTAATTATTATTATTATTTTACAGTGATGCAGAGAATTTGCAGGGAAGCTTAGGACATCTTTCAGCTGATGGGACCCATACATGAAATACAGTCCAGAAATGGCTCCAAAGAATTTTCAGTATCAATCAACAGGACAGATGAAGAGGAAGAGAGAAGCAGCACTACTTGCCCACATATGAAGTCAAGAGGTGAGTGACAGAAAAGAAAAAAAGTATTTAATTTGTTTCAGATTTGTATGATTAATATGATGTATTTAAAATCAAACTGGATTTCTTTGTGATGCTCAACTAAGTAACAGAGGTAGGATGCTGAGCATTATGACATTTACATAACAGCCACCTCTCATCACTCTTTTAACGCATGAACCAATTTGTCTACAGCACATCCCTGGAGGAATAAATGCACTGTTGTCTAAAGCGTGGTAAGCTTGAAACACAAATGAAAGGGGGGAATAAAAGCCCAAGATTGCACAGGAACTGTTTTCCTGCCTCTTGTTTCATTGTGGTTGACAACAGATCACATACCATCCCTTGCCTGCAGCCTACAATGAAAGTGTTTTTTTATAAAAGCCTTATTATTAATTTTCAATAAGATGAAAATGTCTATAGAAAAGCCAGTGTCATAGGTGAAGACTGGACTGGCCAAAATACAGGAAGCATTTTATGATTTAGATTTTATACTGTTCAGCCAGTCACATCTTTCTTCTCCTCTGAGACAGATTCATTTTGAAAAGGCTATATTAAGTTTTATAAATCTATGCCTTGTGTGGCAGCAGCTCTCTGGCCACAGACAGCAACATACAACTTTCCCAGGGATTGTCCTGGGGAAAGGTGGGAGAAGATCAGAGAAAAGGATGATAAACAGTTCTTATCTTCACTTGCTGCACAGGTTGTTGTGAGCATGTGGAATGTGTTATGGAGATTTGTTTACCAAAGGGTGGTTTGTTAATTGGCCAATGGTGATGGTGTTTAGACTGAAGGACCAGTTGGGTCCATCTGTATCCTGACTGTCTGTAGGGGCGATGGGTTTCTTAATAAGTATGGCAAAATTAAGTGATTGATCAGCCTTCTGAGAAGCATGGAGTCAATGCTAATTATTACCCAGCTGGGGGCCTGTGGTGAGCCCTTGCCTTAACTCTGAGTTTTATATCCTATCCTTCCATGTGTGTATGTGCGTCTGAGATTACTTTACTAACTGCCAGGAAAACATCCTTCAGGGGTTACACTAAATCTTTTATTTTGCAATCAGTGAGAGGGCATTTCAGATGATATTCAGTCATATTTAGAATATGGCTTTTGCTGGTCTATCATCTCACCTATTCTGCTCCCAAACAAGAATAATATTCTGGCAAAAGTAGACCACACCTGTGTCACAAGGCAGACAACAGGACAAAGGAGATGCCTGGCTAAGACCTGGAGCTGATGTGGAAAGCTTTTGTGTAAGCTCTAGAGAGAGGAAATACTTTGCTGGTATATGTCTCATTTCTACTAAGAGAGTTTTCCAGAACAGTTTGGCTAGTAAATCTCCTCTACGGTATATAAGGACAATGGTGTGGGCTCTGTACTCTTGCCTTGACTAAAAGTATACAGCCAGCAGTTAGGGTTGCAAAGCAGCATTGCTACAATGCTTTCAGTTCCATGAAAACTGTATCTCCAAAGAATTTACTAATGGGTAAGGACTGGAGATACTGAATTTGCTAGAATGATGGAAGGGCAGAGAGAAGTAAAGTAGCTCACTCTGACTATAATTATTTCTGTTCATATGAAGATCATGTATGGATTAAGAGTCTTTATACCAAAATCAAGGTGTACAGAAAAAGTAAAATGAAGGATTACAGGGAGCCTGAAATCAAGGTAGAGGTGTTGCATGGAAATTCAAGACTACTGTGCAGTTGATTTCAATGGAATTTACTCTGTACCCTTTGTATCTGGGTTACAGTAAGTTCAGCTGCTTTAAGGATGCGGGTTGTCCCGTTGACATGACATATCTGTGCAGCTTAAACTGAACATATTCCTTGGGCTTTGCCAAGACATAACTTTACTAAGTGCTCTGTCCACCAAGAAAAACATGGTTTTCCATCTTTGGAATTAAACTCTCACTTAGAAGGTGGCTCTTGGATGTCCAAATTCTGCTTAGTTTTATATGCAATGGCATTGTGTTTGTTTAGGTAGCTCCCATCCTGTCCTTCTGTCTGCTTGTGTGTTTGGTTTTCTTGTCTTTCCACCACAGCCTGCTGCTGCTTTAGTTGTGCGAGTACAGCTGTTTGTGAAGCTGCCTGGGAAACTGAATCACTGAAGTGATCCATGTGGAAAAATAGTGCTCTGTAATGAGAGCTCCTTCACACATCTCTTTGGCATTTTGCCCTGTGAAGCCACCACATTAATGTCCATATAGGTCCTTAAAAGCCACAGAGAAAATGATAAATATTTTTAGATTTTATTTTAAAATTTAATTGGCAATAGGACTGAGACTCCTCAGAGAACTACACCTACGCTGCAGTATGGAGTGCAGTAATCATACTCCAAAGATGACAGCTATATCCTTCTACCTTGAGGATGAGTCTGACCCATTTCCTTTAACAGACAGAAAGCTCTTCCACCCTTCTTTCTTCGGATTTAAGAATAGAACAGCTTGCACCCAAGAGACACGGGCTTTACTTCTGTAGACTCAAGTTTTCCCTGGTTTTTCTGCCTTGCATTTCTTTTGCCTAGGCATAGAAGGCGCTCTTACACTGCCGTCTGCAGCTGGGAAATCTGCTCCTGGAGCAGCGCGCTGTTTCGGCTGCTGGTTTTGGCCAGGTAAAGCAGCCAATAGTCCTGTCCCAGGACACAAGGCAGAGCTGATAACAAATAAGCAAACACATTAATCTGTATTTCTGCAAAGGTAAATACCGTTCTGTGAAGGTAAATAAGGTTATTTGCATTTAGGGAAAGAAAAAGTCCATTGAGAAATACCATTGTAAAAAGCCGTGAGTAGCTCTAACCTATGATGTCTTACCCATGTATGAAATCCTGCCCATCAATCTAATGTTTATTGATAAGTTTTCAGCTGTTCAAATTGGCTCCCTTGCACTGGTTTGAATTGTCTGAAATTGTTTTAATAGGCATATAAGAATGCAATGTAATATGTAGATATAAGTGCACATGCATATGTGCATGCAGATGTATATACATGTGTGCAGATATACAAGTACATATGCATGTATATGTGTATCTGGGTATACAATGACAAGTAACTCTTTCTTACACTCACGTTGAAAGCAGTAAAAAAATTAAAAGTGAGTTAAAACCAGTTTGACAGATCTTCATTTGATCTTAACTTATGTGGGTTGGAGAAGCAGGTGATAAGGCACCTCCCACTCTGCCTCCTGGGAACATGCTGAATATGTCTGGAGAGCAGGACATATTCATGAGCCAGATCAAACCAATGGAAGATGTACTTAGGGGTTGAATAAAACCTCCTCTCCCTCTCCCTCTCCCTCTCCCTCTCCTTCTCCCTCTCCCTCTCCCTCTCCCTCTCCCTCTCCCTCTCCCTCTCCCTCTCCCTCTCCCTCTCCCTCCTTCTTTCCCATGCTTTCCTTTTATGCATATCTAATTCACTGTCTTTTACTACTCTTATTTAAATCAATTTTAACTCCTGGATGTGTAGCACTCACTGGACTCCAGTTTTGCCCTCTCTCACTGAAATGTTCCTTGTACTTGCATGCCCTGAGCTAACTAGACATGTTCTGAAATTTATTAGTTTCCTCTATATTTTTCTCCCAAATCACCAAGAGTCTCCCGAAGAGAAAGGCAAGCATCCTTCTCTGTGCATTAATGGTATGAAAAGATCAGTGAGAAATTATTTTATTCCTGGGCCATCATTTCTGAGGGAGATCTAGGCCTGAGTCTGTCTCCACCCTGGTCCTTCCCCCCTTTAACCCCTTATTACCAGTTTTTCAAAAAGGAGGGTCCGTTTTTGCTTTTTAGCCCTTGCCTCTGGTTTCTCTCAGGACTAGATGTGAAGGTAAGATTGTATCTCACATCACATCCACATGGGAGAAAATCTGAACATCTGTGGGCCTTGGCACTGAGAGCAGCTACAAACAGAAGGGTGATTCTGCACACTGGTGAGCTGTATCACTGCACACCATCAGAAGCTGCCAGGGAAGCAATGGAAAATGAGTTAAGTGTCATTCTGCCTTTCTGTAGCTTGTCATTATGTTTTTTCGTCAGAGAGATTAGGCAAGTTTAGCATTGATAATAACAGGGGCGTGCTCAGGTACACTGATCCTTTCTGGTTTGTTGTCCTTATTGTTTAGGGAACGAAGAATGTGATGCACAAATGAACCTCTTGGAACATATCAAGTATATGCATCTCTTTGGAGCATCAAATTTTTTACATGTATTTGGAGCATTTGAAAAGGAAGTGGAGAATAGGACAATGAGCAGTTGAATAATAGGTTCAGATAGAAGCTGCTTGTGAGATGAATACAGATTTACATAAATGAAGAGGAGAATAATGTGAAAGAACAAAAGAAAAGAATCTACCACAGAAAGACAGTGTTGTGATTATGCTAATGAAAAGTATCGTAATTAGCTCTTCCACTGGTCTTCTGATAAGATATTAAACCAAATCAAAATGGACCTCTCTCCTTCAGCACTACTCAAGTGAGGCAGTTTTTTGTGCAGTGACATTTTTTTGGTGTCACAAAATGAGGAAATTACAAACATAGCTATAATCTCTTGCACTGTAGAAAATGTACGGAGTACAACAGGAAGTGAAATCTAAGCATACCTGGGGATAAAAAAAAATGTTTTAAATATTAGGATCTCGTGTTTTTTCTAATAATTTCAGATCTTTCAAATTCATCTTCCCAAAACACGGGATGAAGATATGCTTTCTTATGAAGCAGGAAACCCAAACAGAGTCAAACTTGTTCATATGACTCCAGGAGCTGGTGTTATTACAGAGAAAGTATATGATGGGATTTGCAAAGCTTAGTCACACTGGGTCATGTGAAGCTGTGATCTTGTCACACAACACAGAGCAGCGGCTGTTGAGTGCAGAGGAAGCTGCCTGGATGTCTGAATCATCAACTTTTTATTGTAGTAAAAGGTTTTTAAAAGTTCACAGTGGAATCTAAAGAAACATAATGATTAGAAAAGCCTTTTTGTCTAAGAATATGCATTTGCACCATGTGCTTAACTTAATCTACATTCCAACAATGCTTTGATGGTAAATTAATTTTGCTCAAGTGTCCATAAAATATACTTTTAACTTGAGATGTTGAATTTCTTGTGCATCATGCTTTTTGACATTTGTGTAAAGACTGGGAAGAAAATTTTTAAAAGACACAAGTGATAGCTAAGATCAATCCTAAACTTTTACTATCAGGTCACCCTCATTCATTTTTGTTTTGATTTGTTGCACTTTATTTATGTAAAGCCTAAAGAGGAGTTTAAACAGTGTATGTTCTTTGGGTGTCTTTAAAAATAGCAAAATGCAGCAAGGTAGCACATGAATGATTGTGAAGCACATCACAACCCCCGCAAAAATTGTTAGCAGGGTGTGTTGTAAAACTGATTGTGTGATCTTGCTGTCAAAGGAGATTTCTGAATACTCCTGCCTGACAGATGCAGATGGACCCTGAATTATAATGCAGTAATATGGAGGAGGTTGTGGGCTGTGGAGACAGACATTATTGTCTTTCAACAACCTCTGACCAAAATAGCCTGAATTTACCAATAGTTCTCCACTACTATGTGTTTGTGACTGGAAAAGGTGATCTGTGCTACACTCCTATTCCTATGGATTTCATAAAGCACAAAGTCCTAATGTTCATCAGAGGTCCTGGATTTATTAATCTTCTTCTGGCTCTCTTGGATGGAAAATCCTCTCTCAGTGCTGTGGGGATATAGACACTTTTCTTTCTGGCTCCATTTGAGCAACTGGCTCTGTGCTCAACAGCTGATTTGCTTCTTCCTCCAGGGTTTTGTGTGTGTTCATCACATGATGTTGCTGGCTTGTTTTTCTTAATGTGTCTCCCGTTGAAGTAAATGCCTAAAGAATTGTATTAAGGACCTTTGATGTTGCTAGATTAGAAAAGTAAAAACTGATATCTAATTAAGAGGTACCATTTTTTTTTCTCCACGTTCAGTGGCTGGCAAGGATGCTGTCCAGTGTGTGAGGCTTCATGTGCTTGGAACTGAAAGGGTACAAGAAATTTTTCACCCTTCAGCTGTGTGTCTGTCTATGGTCTTTACAAGGGACAATGAATGGGACCCAGCGGCATTTCCATGCAAGGAACAGTTGAAAAGGTTTGGGCTTCCCAGGAAACAAAAGCTGGGTTTGATTGAGGCAAACGCTGCCTGCATCACCAGCTCAAAGAGGAGACACTTGGCTCCAGGCTGGCGGCGCAGGTTGGAGTGACTAAAACATCCTGAAGTGCTATGGGAAGTTCTGCTCGGCAGCGGGGAGGCGATGGAAGCGCCGCTGACCTATAAACAGGATGAGGGAGCAGCAGCAGCAAAGTGCAGAGACAGTCGCTGGCGCTACGCTGACAGGCAGACGCATAAACAAAGGGAGAGAGGAAGCTCTGTTTATATCTGGAAAAGAAACCCCAAACTATAGGATGCAAATGATGGACATAGGTGGCTATAAATAGCTACAAAGCATAATGGGACTTAAAAGATTTAGTTGTGACATAAAGGCTCCATGCAGAATGGCCTACGTAAACTCACTACTTTTTATTTAAGTGATGGGCTTTTTTTTTTCCTCACATCTTTAATATTCCTGATCATGCTTAACTGGGCTTTTTAAACAGGGAGGAGAAAATTCACATAAATCAAATAAAAACATTGTGTTCTTTTGTAGAAATGAAGCAGCTAAAAAAACTTGGGAAGCTGCCAGACTTTTCAGTCAATTGTCTAAGAGATCCAGTCAGCAGTAGTTTTGTGTTTGGGTATGAAATAGTGTTTTATTAGATCAGTAATAATACTTTGGAAACCAAAGGGTAAGGACGACCTAGCAATATTTTGTTGAGCTTTTAATTGTGTTCTCAGGGTTTGGGAATATTAATCAGAATGCAAGTGAGGGTGTCATGCCCCATACATTATTCTGCCAGAGGAAATGTGGATGGGAAACAATCTGTACACAACCACTTCAAGATGCAGATGAGTACTGTCTTTCTACCTACAACTTAGGTAGTTAGGGAGCTTCACCTGCAGCTTTTGCTGGACTAGCAGATTCAGTTCAGTTGTTCAGTTCAGTTCAGGTTTTTGTGCCAGTTGTGGTAGTAAAGAAGGTTTTGAACAATAATAGGTAGAGATAATTTTATTACAAAAAGTTGAACTTGAAGTGCTGTCAAAGCAGGCACAGTTAAAACATTTATGAAAGTGGTAATTTGTTTCTTAGTGGAATTATTTGTGCTAGAAAAGAAGAATTGTATTTTAAAAACAAACAGTTACTCGGAATAAGATGCCTGCTGGCACTTTTTTACCAGATAACAATTCTGTGACCTTTGAAGAATTTGTCTAGAGGTCCTGCTATGGGCTATTGTGCTTGTAGATTTTAACTTGCCATTTTCATTTGTAACACTCACACTGCTTTCACAATGGCCTTTCTGGCCTTTCTAAAAAAATGAACACGTATTATTTTTTATATACACAACATAAAAACCTGTGTTTAATAGTTTCTGGTATTGTATGCGGACACGAATACACAAAGAACAACTGAAGTTTGTCTCTAAAAGTCAAGGAGAGGTAAACCTTTTTATGCCCTCAAGCCACCTGCCCTAATAGATATTGCATAACAACTTCAGTTTCATTCAGGGTGGCACTGTAATTTCCAACTTGACTGTCAGACTCATTTCTTTCACAGCAGGGCATGCTGTGCTTTCTGCACTGTGCAACTTCCACAACCGAGTTTCTTTACTAAGGTTCAGAGGGAAAATGTCAGAACCTCTAGAGTGATGTGCTTGCCCATCCTACCAACGTCCTCAGCCTGTCAATTCTTTCTCTCATGGTTTCAGGGTCAGGCTAGGAAGACTTTCATTGTTAGATCTCTCCAGGAGGCGTTTATACCCAAAAAATTAATGTTAAATTAATGTTCTTTCTTTGCCACTGCCTTGTCTCTGACTGAAGGGGAGTTTTTTGCCCTGTCCTATTCACAGTTCCATGTACTGCAATGCAGCCACTGTTGTGTAAGCTTGCTCCTTGCTTGTGCTCAAGTGCTGTGTTCCTTATGACATTCTAGGGATCAAGCCTTAGGCTGGGAAGTGGGAGACCACTGCCACAAGCAGCAGAATTCCCTACTAACCAAGCTTTATCAAAGACACAAATTGGTATATGACTTTAAGTGCTGGAACTTTTCAGGGTGGTGCAGACTTTTGGAACTTCTTGACCCAACTCAGTATTGACCAAGTTCTTTTCTGAGGAGCCCACCTGTTGCTGAGCATCTTTGAATGGCTCTGCCATGTTTCTAAGTTGCCTACTTGAATAGGCCCATGTTCGGAGGACTAGGCTGACCACTGCCATTAAAATAATTTCTGTTGCTCTGCTTCTGAAAGGAACAATGCTATTGCAATGCACATTTAAGCTGTGGCATTTGCATCATACTTAGAACTTATTTAAATTCCCTCTTTGTCATTTCATTTATTGCCGTAAGCAGCCTTAAAAAGCTAAAAATATGAGAAAAGAGAAAGCGCAAATAGAATGCTCTGAAAATTAATTTAAATTTTCTCTTGTTTTTCTCAGATGGAGGAGTCGGTGGTTGCATGCTGCACTGCTTGGTGGATATGTGCCTGGCCTGGCTATAGTAGGTTAAAAGGAAATCAAGGGTGGTGCTGCTAACATTCCACCCTCAGCTCCCTATTCACCTCTCATCATCCACCCTTGCATTTGAACTCAATCGCTTTACCCACCCACCTAGTTTCCATGTGAAATTGTGCTAATGGAGGTCTGTCCCACAGTATGCCGGGAGACTTGAGCTGTTTTTGTAATTTGCAACTTTCTTTTGAATTTCAAGTGTTTCCAACTTGCGAAATCCTGATTTGGGTCAACATCTGAACTCCGTCCATGCGTGTGTAATTCATGGATCAAGAGACTGATCGTCAAACCTTTTTTGTGGTTCAGGGACATTTAGATACTGGGATTTTGGTATAATTCTGTGTCTAGCAGGAAGGAAAGGGCCAGAAAAGGAACTGATAATTTGAATGGAGTAGGACCTTGGGCAACTGTGCTTTGAATGCCCTGTATGCTCTGCACTGTCATTAACACTGATGAAGCATTAGAGATGTGCGGTGCCAGATAGAAGTCAGTCCTTTCAGGAACACTTGCCATATTTTTATGTCTTCTCATCTCCTACCTGTGTCTTGGCAGAACTAGAGCAACACAGTGGAACACCAGACTTTACACACCTTATCTACATTACCCTCTTCCAAAGGCCTTTCTCTTTCCCTTCACAGTCCAACTTTCCCTTTTTCTTTGTTTTGCCTTCTTCTTTTAGTTTCCTTCCTTTTCCTTCACTCCTTTGCTCCATTGAAAATCTCCCTCATGCCAGGAGAGACCAAAACTAAGCTAGTATCAACATGGCATCTTGCAGGAAATAAGCACCAGGCTCCATTGTGAAATTTCATGGTACTTGCAGCATGGCCTGTTTTTACAGTCAACTGCCGAGAGAAGATGTTCAAGAGGATGTGTTTGGCACCAGATCAGGGCATCTCAGGTGAGATTCCTGGTGCAGAGCTGGTAAAGGCTCCCTGCCTAAGGAAAGAGAAACAAGTTTTATTCTGAGACATAGAGGAGTCTTCAATTCTGACTGGATGTTTTCTGGTGTCAGGGCCTCAGTTAAATGTGTAGGAGAGGAGATAGGCAGAGGTGGCGGCACTGGTACATTTGTATCAGTGGTCAGACCAAGCCTGCTGCAGCAGGGACTGGCCTCTGGTTCTTTCCTCTGTCTACTGCAAACTTGCATTTTACCTTGTGTGCACTGCCAGAGGCTGTCCCAGCTCCTAGGTTGTAGGTTTGTTTTCTCTCTCTTTCTGGTCTAATAATTATTCACCTGGTCTATGCAAGGTGGAATTTCTTCAGGCAGAGCTGCCCTTCTGTCTCTGTTTAGAGAGTTCAGTGAACATATGCTGGTCTTAGGTATATTCAGGCTGAGCAAAACCCCTAAATTTAAGTGCTGTTCAGGTGGATCAGCGATCTCAGCTCCTGGCAGGGGAGTTTAGGACAATGTCCTTGTGGGTTCACTTGAAAACTCTTGCCTGTTCGGTTTTTGCCCTATTACTACAACTTAGGGAGCCAGAGGATTGTTTAGACACAGGTAGTCTTGGTCTTGCTTTGATTTACATATATTTGGAGAATTTAACTTCTAGATGTGTAGTAAGTAGCTGGAAGAAGCACTAGGGACTCAAATGTCCCCAAGCCCAGGGATGAGGTCTGGAGGAGACAATAGACAGACTCTTTTGTATTTTCAGTGCAGGGTGAAAGAAAAATCACATGCTTCATCCCTTCACATTAACACAGGAAAACCATCTCACTGAGCGGCACATCCTCCTATTTCTGAGGCAAAGCAGAAGAATATGAGAGAACAGAAACAATGGAAACAGCAACAAATGAATAAATTTTTTTCTGACATAAGGCCTAGACTTCAGTAGTGTTTACTCAATCCTTAAATCCCTCAGCTTTCATCCTGATCCTCTCCCATATTTTACCTAGAAGACCCCAGCTGTATGGAGTAAAATAGAGCAGCAACCTGCACACATAGAAATTCATCAATTCCTGTCACACATCAGCTCTTTCTGCAGAATTGTCTGGTAATGTTTAATTGTCAAAAAACTCTTAACTGCAAAGCATTAACTTAAGTGCAGTTTCTTATTCTGACACCGAACCTTGGCCAAGTGTTCGATGCTCATAGCCATAGGAGGTTGTTTCTGTCACAGGAAGCTTTTAAAACATGGCAAATAATAAACCAAAGAATGTGACAGAAAAGAACCAAGAAAACAAAATGAAAGAAGCAAACGCATAACTCAGAAACTGTTCTTTAAGTTTTGATTAAAACTTCAGTCTCTGCATTAACAAAGTTATAGTTCAAAATTTACTTGTCATTTCTTTCTAGCAAAGTGTGAAGTGTTCATGATCTCCTGGCTCAGGTATATTATGAACTTGGCACATATCCTTTTGAAAGAGTGAGCTTTCTCCAAAAACTATTTTCCATTGATGCTGTAAATATAATGTTGTCAGCCAGTCTCCTCAGGCATAAAACCTGCTCTTATAATGTATGTTGAAACTATTAGGCCAGAATAAGAAACCAGATGGGTTTTTTTTCTCAGAACAGTTGAAGCTGAATTGAAGCAATTATTATTGCTGTTAGTCTCATTTTGCCATAGACTTTGTGCCTCCTGACTCAACAAATACGAAAGACATCTAAAAGTCTTTAGCACAAGGCACTTCACAACTTCCAAATCTCCTGAAGTGGGAGATTTTCTGTAGTGACCAGAGTAGTAGATGGACATCACTGACTGCAGCAAATCTAACTGACATCAGTCACTTTTATGCAAAATCACTTACTTTACATAACTGTGCTAAAAAAATTCACAACTAATTGGCTGTAACATTCTCTCTCCTTTGGCCACAATGACATGATTTATTTTCAAAATATGGCATGCACGTTTGCTATGCGACAGCAGAAAATCGTACTCTGTCACTGTGATTATCTGTTTGTCCGGCTTCTTTCTCTCATGTGCAGAAGTTTTTATCCACAGTTTATGGTCTGTTTTCAAAAGCCAACAGACAGAACCACAAGGATTGTGTTAGACATGCCTTGCTGCAAAGAAGGCCAGTGGCTATCCTGAGCTGCATTAGGAGGAGTGTTGACAGCGTGGCGAGGGAGGTGATCCTGCCACTCCACTCACCACTGGTGCATCCCTACTGGAGTGCTGGTTCCAGTTCTGGGTCCCCAGTACAGAAAAGACATTGACACAGCTGAGAGAGTCCCAGTGAAGGGCTACAAATATAACTGAGGAATGAGAGGATCTCTCCTATGAGGAAAGGCCAGGAGAGTTGGAACTGTTCAATCTAGAGAAGAGCAAGTGCAATGGGTCCTTAATATAAAATAGCTCAATATATATTAATACCTGAAGGAGGATGTAAAGAGGATGGAGCCAGGCTCTTTTCACTGGTGACCAATGACAGAACAAGAAGCAATGGGCAGAAACTCAAATAATGGAGATGCCATCTGAACATCAGGAAACAATTTTCTATTCTGAAGATGACTGAGCACTGGCACATATTGGCCAGAGAGATTGTAAAGACTCCATCCTTGAAGACATTAAAAAGCCATTTGGACATGGTGTAACTGACTCTAAAGACCCTGCTTGGGCAGAGGGTTTTGGACCAGATTACCTCAGAGGTCCTTTCCAACCTCAGCATTCTGTGTTAAGGAAAAAATGAAGGAACAGAAACCGCATTTTGTGTCTTCAGTGAGATACGCAAGCATATATTAGGTAAGGATTGAATAAATAACTAAATTTATCAACTGTCTGCATTAATACATGGGCACCAAGTCTAAAAAAATATTCCTTTCCTTTCCTTTCCTTTCCTTTCCTTTCCTTTCCTTTCCTTTCCTTTCCTTTCCTTTCCTTTCCTTTCCTTCCTTTCCTTTCCTTTCCTTTCCTTCCTTTCCTTTCCTTTCCTTTCCTTTCCTTTCCTTTCCTTTCCTTTCCTTTCCTTTCCTTTCCTTTCCTTTCCTTTCCTTTCCTTTCCTTTCCTTTCTTTCCTTTCTTTCCTTTCCTTTCCTTTCCTTTCCTTTCCTTTCCTTTCCTTTCCTTTCCTTTCCTTTCTTTCCTTTCCTTTCCTTTTCCTTTCCTTTCCTCTTTCCTTTCCTTTTCCTTTCCTTTCCTTTCCTTTTCCTTTCCTTTCCTTTCCTTTCCTTTCCTTTCCTTTCCTTTCCTTTCCTTTCCTTTCCTTTCCTTTCCTTTCCTTTCCTTTTCCTTTCCTTTCTTTCCTTTCCTTTCCTTTCCTTTCTCTTTCCTTTTCCTTTCCTTTCCTTTTCCTTTTCCTTTCCTTTCCTTTCCTTCCTTTCCTCTCACTCCCTCTCTGTCTCACTCTCCTCACCTCTCTCTGTCTTTTTAGTTATGTTGAGAAGAAACTTCCTGAAAAGTTTCCTGACACTCCACCAAAAAACTCACAGGGAGAATCCACTGGTCTTCTTTCTTCCCCATTTCACTGTGCCCTGTTATTTTATCTCCTATCAGACTCTTGTACTGTCCCATGAGAGCACCAGTTAACTTTTGGCAGACTTATATCAGTGACTCAGTCTGCCCTGGCCCCAAATCAGACTAGAACAGGAATGTCAGGCCCCTAAATTAGAAATGAGAAAAATGATGAAAATGAAGAAGGGAAAAGGGTTAAAAATATTTATTTTGGGTAGGGGTCAGGAAAAGCCTCTGACCTTGACCTCTTTGCTTACTGGAGAGGACACTGTACTCAACCAGGTTATGAGATACAGCTGAAATGCAATGTAAAAGTGATTCCAAATATCTGTTGCCAGGAAGCAGGATGACACACTAAATTGCTCAGTAGATTGAGTACTTAATTCAGTGATTTCCTGCTGCAAGGGTTGCCAGTATACAGCCATTTTGTCTTTTTTGGCAAGGCAGCTGCTTTTGGACGGCTGTCTCCAGTAGTCTTTCCTAGGCTTCCTGTTGTAGGAAGGCCTGTTTCCTGCCACGAGATTCCTGATTAGGCTCTGCATCTATTTTTGTCTGCAAAATGCCTGTGTAGCAGGTTGCTTCTCTGCATTTGATACTGATTTGTGGGAAGTGAATGCCAGATCAGAGTCTGGCCACAATAGAGCATCAAATCCTTTGAGAAATCTAAAAAAAAATGCTGTCTCTCAACTGAAAAGAACTGATGTTTAATGTAGCATTCAGAGGTACAATGGAAATCCAATTATTTGTTTTTGTAGTGAAGTTTCACTCCATTTGTTTCTTTTGGTATTAGAAACCAGGGCCTATCAACTTCACATTGTCTTTTTCAAAGCATCTCCCAAGTTTTCCTCCTCTAATGTTCAGAGGATCCCCTGGTCCAGGTTCTCTGTACCTCGGGTAGGGATAAAGATGTTTTCCATCTTCTGCTCAATATATTGTAGGCTTACATTTTTTGTTTCTGCTGGTGGCGAGTAGGGGGGAAGAATAAAGTCCTGACATAAACGGGAAGATTTTGTAGCTATATGATTAACTTCTTTTGATATGGGAGTGTGTGCTCAGTGTCAGCTATTAAATAGTAGTAAAAAACCTTTTTCCCTCTCCTTAAGACACAATTACTGAGGTCTGAACAATTTATGAGATCGTATAGCTCGAGTCTCTGAGATATTTCTACTACACAGTTAAAAATGGCAAGAAATAAAACAGGCTTTGGCCTGACTGCTAATGGTAACATGGACATAGGAGGGGAATTGTAAGAACAAAAATAATTTACTTTGAAATTACTTTCATTCATACATTTTGTTAATATACTTTAGTCCCCCCATGTTGGAAAGTTTAGTACATGACTGCAGGATAAGGGTCCTTGATATCAAAGGCAGAGAGAAAACAGTTCAAGAGGGCTTTTTGTTTCTCTTATGAATTGCTCTTCAGTCCAGATCCTTCTTCTCTATGCAGTCATGCATATCTGCTGCTTGCTCTTAACCTCATGTTTTCCATATTTTGATGTGAGGACGCAGATGCTGACTTCATGATGCTGGAGTTCTTGTTGACTTGGTTTTCCAATGTAGGAAAGCAAGGTACTCTTGCTCTCAGTTGCAGCACAGTGCATTCTTTCTCTAGGTTTCTTCTTTCTTCCAACCATTCACTTTTGGTTTTTGTTTGTTTTCATAGAATCATAGAATTGTTAAGGTTGGAAAAGACCTTCAAGGTCACTGGGTCCAGGCTTTGTCCAAACACCACCATGCCAACTAAAGCATAGCAGTAAGTGCCATGTCCACCCATTTGAACGCCGCCAGGGGTGGTGACTCCACGACTTCTCTGGACAGCTTGTTCCAGTGCTTAACCACCCTTTCAGTGAAAAAGTTCTTCCTGATGTCCAGTCTGAAATTCCCCTGGAAGAGCTTAAATCAACTTCCTCATCTTGTCACTGGTTGCCTGGCAGAGGAGGCCCACCCAACCTGGCCAGTGCCTCCTTTCAGGCAGAGACTATTATTGTAGAGATTATTCAGGTCCCTTGGAGCTTCCTTTTTTTCCAGGCTAAACAGTCCCCAGCTCCCTCAGCTGCTGAGGGATGTATTCTCTTGACCCTCACCCGCTCCATTGCCCTTCTCTGGACTCACTCCAGCACCCCAATGTCTTTCTTGTTGTGAGCTGGGCTCAGGATTTGAGGCGTGGTCTCACCAGTGTGGAGATGGATGGATGGATGTCTCACCATCCCTGCCCTGGTGCTGCTGCCAGCGCTGCTGCTGATCCAGGCCAGGATGGCACTGGCCACCTGGGCACAGCTGGCTCCTGTTCAGCTGCTGTTGGCCAGCACTCCCAGGTCCTTTTCCAAGGGGCAGCTTCCCAGCCACTCTTCCCACAGCCTGTAGTGCTGCGCTGGGTTGCTGTGATCCAAGGCAGGACCTGGCACTAGCCCTTGGCCCATGGACCCAGCCTGTCCAGGTCCCTCTGAGCAGCCTTCCTGCCCTCCAGCAGATCAGCACCCCTGAGGAACTTAGTGTTGTCTTCTGACTTGCTGAGGGTGCCCTCAATGCCCTTGCCCAAATCATTGATTAAGAGATCAAACAAGCCTGTCCCAATACTGTTTGCTCATTATTATTTTTCTTCATCCCCTTATTGAGAATTCCAGCCTCTATTTGCTTTGCCATACTTCATCTCCCTTCACTTTCCAACTCAGATGATGGAAAATTACTATTCTTTTCTGGGAGCAAACCTACATGAAAGATTTTTTAAATTTTCTTCAAAAAAATGTGAGGAAATTAACCTTACCAGTCCTTATCTGATATTTTAATAAATGAGAGGCTTAAGCAGAGACCAGGAAATTCGAAGTTAATTTAAGACTGATCTAGATTGTTGTGGCTGTGGGAAATAGGTTCTGTTCTCTGCCCCTGGTGGAACCCTGCCTTAATTTTAGCTTTCCTGACGCCTTTATAATGTTGTCTGCAGCGTTGACTTAGACAGTTTTGTTGTTTAAATATAAATATTGGCTCTCGCACACCTTTGTTACTCCAGCCTATTTTTGCCAATAAAGGATTAGGTTGTGTTTCAGCAGGGCCTAGTGCAGTCACAGCCTGAGAGTCCCTGTGGTTCTGTCAGGAGCACACAGACACACACAGAGCAAGCACACTCAGGGATCTGCACTGGCTGCAGGGCTGCAGCCTTGTGGCTCTCCTCCACAAGTCCAAGCCTGTTTCTGCTCCTGCCTTTGCAGCTCTCTGAGGGCAACATGACCTGGACTGCTAAGAGAAGATGTTCTCAGCTTGTCTGTGATAGTCTTTCAGTGAAAAGATGTTGTCTTTGTATTGTCAATGAAGTCCTTCTACATTAGATTTGAGTGTATATTCTTCTAGGATAAGGGTCCTTGAAAAAAGAGCTAAAAATATATGCAGTAAATTACTCCAGGGAGTCACAAGGTAAACAGCAACCTTCTTTGCCATATGTTGGAGCTATGAGCCCAGTGTACTATATATGAAGAGTACAATAAGGACTCTTCATTTATTCTGGTACTTGGAAGAGCAGGCCCCAAAAGGGGGCTCTAAGCTGTAAACTCTCAGATCAGCTGCAGAAGTTGCTGTGCTTCCAATCTGATAAATTAGAAACAACTTTTCTACTTTTTCCTGCTCTGATGTTCTGAAGTTCTGCTTTAATGCCAACATTGCTGAGGCAAAGGAGTTTGAGCATAAAGCATCCTTTTTGCTATGTTGCTAGTTTCTTGGACAGTCAGTATTTGTTACTGACTGATCACCAGATTCCCACCTGCCTTCTTGTTGTATCACTTCCTCCCTGAATTATATCCCCTTGCCAGCTGCTCTTTGTTGGTTGGTCAGAACTCCTGTAAAGTCTTTGTCCCTTCTCCCTCATCAACTCCGAATGGGCAGTGCTCCATAAGCTTGGGAAATATGGGCATTGCTGTTGGGGGAGAGCAGCTGTCAGGGAATTTAGGGCATGTGCTTTTTTGAGTTACCAATGTGCTGTTAGCAGGCACACCTCAGGGTATATATTATCCCAGCAAGAGCTGCATGTTGTCCAGTTGAGCCATCCTATACTGCATGAAGAAGGCCTGGATAAAATTACTGGCAGTGGCACAGACATTTCTCTTTTAAACTGAACAACTGCCCATGGAGCTTCAGCAAAATCATGGATATTTAAAACCACAATGAGACAAAACTAGGAGAAACTAAATCAACAGAAGATTGAAGGGCCATGAATACTTATGTGGCTTGGGAAAAGTGTATTATGAAGAAAGTAAGTAATTATTCTTGCCAGAGAGGAAGAGGGTAGCAGGGTAAAATTGCTGAAATGACTTAGTGAAATTGTGAGAGGAAAAATACAGCCTCCTGAGTCAGCTGAGTGCTCTTGCTTGGGAGTACAGTCCTATACTAAGCAGCAATCAATATTTTCTGTTTGCTACCTTCGTATGCCTGTCTAATCTCTGCTGCTATCTTAGGTTTGGCTTCCATCTCCTCTCCTATCCATCTCTATTAACGTCACTGGCATCCACCTGCAGCTATGTCAATGTTAGCTCTAGCAGCAGTGTGCTCGTTAGAGAAAACTACAAACTACCTGCTGCACAGCCAAGGCTGGCTCTGCAGAAAATGTTAATCAGAAACACTTTGGGAATCATGGATTTGATCCCCTGGTTCAGGAAAATGGATCAGTGGCTGCCTCCTAAGTGACCCATGGCAAGACACATAAGCGTCCTCTCCTCACCTAAATTTTGAACTTTCATCTGAAGATAGAGTTACGCAGTTAGGTAAAGTGAGGTCAGTGTGACAGTGCAGCGATGGGGGTTTCCACTTTCTTTTCTAAATGCAGGGCTCAAAGTTTCTGCCTTTTTCTCCACATGCCCTTCAGGACCACCAGTCTTGGAATATCCTGCAGGTTTTTTTCTCCCTCCTGTTGCTTTCCTCTGCCTGACAACTGAGCCACTCTGTCCCTTGAACTTATTATTTTGCCACAGCTCACTCCTGACCTCTTGAAGAACAGAACATGATGTTTGTGCTCTGTTTTTGGTGTTGGTCACTGCTACAGCCAAAGCAGGTCTGCGTTTGGGTGTGGGCTAATAGCACTGTGGCTACTTGGCACTAATTGTCCTGGTAGAAACTCATGCTGTAGATATGAAATAGTTGATTCTGCTTTCACTTAGGAGACTTTGTGCACAGCTGTGATTGGTGAAGAACTTGTGCACATGCTGTTGTTTTGGAGTAGCAAACAGGCAAAGCAATTCCAGCTGGTGCTTTGATTGACACGACTAAACAGGTAGGTGTTTCTCTTTTCATCAACAAAATCCTGTGCGATGCAAAGACAGATAAACTGATTTTCTAAGCTTCTGAGCAGAAATGACAACTGTATCATCTCTGCTTCAGAGAAAATTATGAGGCTTCTACTATTTAACAGTGGCTCCTGGACTTGAATTTTATAACTTCTGTGCTGTAATAAAACAAGTTTAAAAAATTCCAATAATTATAACAAAATTAATAAAAACTATAATTCCTTCTGTGAAAAAAAAAAAGCAAAACCAAAAGCATCCAAACCAAACAACCTTATCAATACTTTAAAGAATAAACGCAAAACAAGAACAAATCTTTTGATAAAAAGAACATGCAAACCATGTTGTGTTAATCAGTATTTTCTGCTTGCTGCCTTTGCAGACTTGGTGCCTGCCAATATCTCAAGATTTGCTTACATACACACTCTTATTCTTTCTCATTAACGTCACTAATGTCTACTCGAGTTCCTTGCAAGCAGAAAGACAAAGTCAGTGTGCACTGGGTGCAAAGAGTACTTGTCACCATGGCTGAGTGTTAACGTAAATCAGGAGAGTTAATATGTAAGCTTATCTTTGGCTTCAAATGTGAATGAAGTCCTAGCTGGAAATGCTGCTGCAGATCAACTTGCCCAATTCTTGCATATTGCCAAAACACAAAGGAAACAAAGAATTTCCCCACTGGATGCTATTTTTTTTTTTCAATGAAAGGTCATATGCACCCCACATTGCTTTCTCTCTTCCTAGCCTTCAGAGGCTGAGGAGCTCTGGCAGTCACAGCAGAACAGGTATTTCTTCAGAAAAAGTAAAGAGGAATCTTTTCCTGGGTTTTAATGGGCTGCCAAAGGACAGCAGAGAAACTTGGATTGTATGCATGCATACTGGTAAATGGTGTGAGAGAGTTTATTTTTCTGTGCAGCCCACTGGAGTGGGAACATTAGTTCTGAGAATTGACTTTAAGGGAATTGTATCACGCTTGATTGCAGTGTGATGTGTTACCTACTGACCTCAATGTACGACTTTAGAGACCTAAAGGTAAATATTTATATGTATTTTATGTATATGTATTTTATGTAATTATAAAGGTGTCAGAACATCAATTTCACTTTTTCCTCAAGAAAAAGCATTTTTTACAGCAGAAATCACAGGTCCTTTAAATGCACTTTTCTGTTCTGGGTGCCATAATTCATAGTTAGGAACCCCCGTTATTAATGAACCAGACCAAGCATCCGGTGCTGGGAGGCAGGGCACAGAGGAAACAATGCAGGCAGCACTGAAGCAGGGCAGTGAATGCTGCAGAGGCAGCTGCAGTGCCCACAAAGCATTTTGTTTTTAATATGGGCCACAACAAAGACCTGGGTACACAGGGCAGGCTAGGAACCCAGCGACACTCTTCAGCTCTGTCCAAAACAGATGGGACATGGGTTTGGGAAAGCTCATCTTCAGGTGGGAGAGATGTCAGCAGATCCAGGGCTGCTGACATCAAGCTGTCTGCCAGGCATGAACAAAACCTCAGTGTCTCAGACAGACTGTGGTATGGGAAAGATCCAGCAGGACAGGACCAGGCCTAGGAAATGCAAGATCTTGCTGCCCAGTTCTCTGGTTTGCTGCAACATAAATAATAGTTAGTGTAGGCATGATTAAAAAGTGGCATTTTAAAAAGGAATCCTGATGTGTAGATCAGAAAATGACATTCAAGTATTTTTGTTTTATACATATTTTTTCTCCCATGGTACTTTTTTATCACTGCTAGGTAACTTATCACAGGCTTGCTGGTTGAGACTGATACGTGTTTAATCAAGTCAAAGCATAATTTCAATGCCTTTTAAACATCCTCTTTTTCTCTCTTTCCTCCTGGCCCTGTAAAAAGTTGCACAAAGTTTACAGATCAACACAAGGAGAAGTGCAGGAAGATGTTAGGTCCACTGCGAGCTAATGTTGAATGGTAGCTGAGTTTTTTAGAAATCAGGAGGGATTATATAGCTATTCACATCATTGATAATCTCTAGCTTTCCCTAGACCTGTGAAAAAAAGATAGGTGCCCAACATAACTTTTTTCCTCTTTAGATGTAAATAAAAATAATGGTCTTAGCGATAAGGAAAGTAAGTCTCCAGTGAGTAAATCTCAACAATGATGTTGTTCTGTTTGTAGCATTAACTTTTGTCTTTCAGAGTTGTGCAACCCATGCTGAGACTCTGGCATTTGGATCTTGCATTGAAGCACTCATTCTCTTTTGCAAAACAGCTCACATTTAAAAGTGAATTAATTTTGTTCTAGTACTGCAATAAATCATCTCTCCCCAAATGTCAATAAGCCAATGCTTTTTTAAAGAGCAAAGAGAAATATTTATGACAGATCAAACAAGGAAAATGCTTAAAGATTAGAAAGTGAAACAGCTGATTTAAGAATTTATAGTGACATACTTTTTGTATTTTTCTTGTTGTATCATGAATAATTGCTTATCCCCAAGGTGTGTGTGTTAGAATGTTGGACATTTATTTGGGGCCTTAGAGAAAAATGCAAACCCTTCAAAGGTTCCTTGGGAGCTCTCCCAGGCCAGATGGGAGAGGTGTCTTCCCAACTCCTTTACACATAGGGTAAAATCAAATGCTCTGACCATGGCTAAATATACATGGACTTTAAACAAAGGTTTAAAGCAGAGTACGATTTGGGACCACTAGCTGGACTGTACTCTGGAAGAGAGTAGGAGTGTGACACAGTCACTTGTCTTTCTCAGCTCAAGGGGGACACTAAATTCCTCAAAAGCAAAGATGGTGCTGCTTCTTCCCAGCTGAAATGCCAGGTACCAGTTTAACAGGATAGTAAACCAGTAGAGTCAAAGGCTTACCAGGACAAAATCTGGGCCATTCATGAAATGCAGATAAAGCCAGTGCCACACGATTCTGTTTCTTAGAGGAAGGCACTGCCACAAGGTATATTCAGCTTTTTATTGCCTGTAACTCTGCCTTGGGTTATGTCACCCAAGCTGACAGGGAGCTTGAGCTGTTTTGTTTTTCAAACAACATCTCTAGGTATTAATTGCATATTTTGCAAGCCATACATTATATTTCAAACTCATATGACTTGTGCTCTGTATGCAAATCTTAGAACTTACTCTACCTATGCCATACTTCTCCATCTTTGATCTGTCCAGGTTGCAACTCTCCACTCCCACAAAAAATTGAGTTGGCAGGAGGAAATGAGGATTTCTATCTTTTGCTCAGGGAGGTGTTCTGAGGAATATAGGTGTAACACAGTAGGAAAGTGATTGGTTTGGCTTTTATTTCTGTCCATGCAGCAGGACTGAGTCAATGCTGTGTTCTTTAAGCAGTGTAGTGTTCCACAATGTAGTGTAGACTTTGGATATTGAATATTGAAAAGAGACAAACAGAGGCAGGGAAGTTAATTCTGGTGGCATATGGGTCAAACTGCCACAGACACATTGAATTTTACATATATGTGTATTTACATTTAGGCTGATCACATGAAACATAACAAAACATATTATACAACACCATAGGTATTATGTCACTCCAAAATTGAGCCAAAAGCAAGCAAAATCTTCTGAAATCTTAAGAGAACATTTTATTATTCTAATCAAGCCACTAATTTTGGTCTTTAAAAGCTGCTACAGTATTGTTTTTGAGATAAATGTTCCAGCTGCTACTTTGTTTCAATGGAATCAGTATGCGACAACGGCAAGCACTGCTGATTTTGTTGCCTCAGGACTGAGTTGACCATTCTCATCACAAAGGTCAGTCTAGATTTCTTCTGTTGCTTGCAGCATTCCTTTTGCTGTTTATTCAGGTATCAAAAATGAAAGAAGAGGGGTAAAGTATTAATTGCTTTCTGCACAGTTGGTAAGGAAGTGCAAACTGCAAAAAGATCTTTCCCAGACATCCTGCTAGGTAATTGGCCACCCACAACTGCAGTCCTGCTTAAGATCTTCCCTCCTACCCCCGTTGAATCAAAGAAATAGGACAGCAGGATGGATATTTCTAGTTAATATCAACACAGTACCATCTCTGCTGCCAGGGAGAGGTAGAAACACGTGGAAAACAACTTCTTCTCAGGCAGTAGGCTCAGGCTGCAGTGCATGGGGTAAGTTGGAAGAAATATGTCTGTCTAGGACCTAGTGCCACTCCACTTGATGGGAACAGCTTCAGAACTTCATTTTCATTGAGATTGCCTGCCTCATTGCACTCAGCACACCACCACCAAATAAGGGGGAAGCAGACCTGCTCATACAGGAGGCCAAGGATTCAAAATCCATCTGTGTATTAACAGCTATGCAAGTGGCTGACTGAATGACCCATCTGTGAAAAGTAGAGGTTTCTGCTTCTAGCTGCTCCTTATTCCCTTTATTCTTTATTATATGAAGTCTGAGGCATTTTTGTCCCTTCATTTATTACAGTTAGTCACCATAGTAACCAATAAAGTTCAGACTGAATTCCATGGAACTGGTAAAACTTAAACTAAACAAAGAAACAAAGAAAACAAAGAAATCCTTTGGATTCCAGATGCTTTACAGTTTCTGCGTGTTTGTAAAAGCAAAATAATCCCTTAACACTGAAAATAGTAGTTAAGGCCTTTATTTTAGTTTTGACCCAATCTGGAACATACTGTGATCATTCTGGGGTTACCCACTTTTTTTTTGTTTTTAATGAGTGTCCAGCAGTCCTACCTATGTACAATAAACAGCGATGGTAGGTGCATTAAAAACCCAGGCATAGTTTCTGTCACAGGCCTTTTACAGCCTGAATTTTAACGGGAGGAGCAGACATGGAAGTACAGTTGAGGAAACAAGTAGACACAGCATCTCTCTGCCTCTTGACAAATTGCTTTTATAGGCTATAGAGATTGCAAGGAAGGGTTTTCAGGAGAACCCTGAAGAGGAAAGATTTTCACAAGTTCATAGGCTGATTTCCAAGATGTGGGAACCATTTTGGACATATAACTCCTAGGTGTCATAACCTGCTAGATAAAATTTTTGAAAGGAAGAGTTATCAAGTGAGTAATTAATGAGACATGGTCTTCAAGATTACTGTATCACACAAGCACTGAGGTGGGAAGCGTCCTCCTGAGGTCATCTAGTCTCAAACCCTGTTCAAGCAGAGTCAGTGAGAGTAGTTTACTCGGGGTGATGTCCAGGTGAGTTTTGAACATCTCCAGGAATGCAACCTCCACAACCTCTCTAGGCAACCTGTTCCAGACACAGAATAAGAAAGTTTTTCTAATGTTTGAATGAATTTTCTTGTATTTCATTATGTTTCTATTGGCTCTTTTGCACTTGATAGTGCTCAGAAGAGTCTGAGACGAGGTGTGAAATGCTACAAAGATAAAAGAACCTGTCTCTATTTCTATGTTAGAGGAAAAGAATTGTGAAAAGTATCTCAGATGAACACAGGTCCTTGGACAGCAAGCTGTATGAATAGAAATGAGTGGAGCAAGAAATACTTGTCCATGGCAGGATTCTAAGGTGGGATGTGAGAGCTACTGAGATGTGAGAACTCAGAAAAACACGTCAGTCTATTCCCATAGGACTGAAGGACTGTACCTTAGGAAGCAGTCTGGACCAGATGGCAGAAAGGCATGTTAGCTTTTGATCAATCTGATATAAATCAAGTTGAGAATGAACTTGCCTATTCTTCTGCTATGAAATCCACTCTATAAATTGAACAGGGATGTTTGGATCCAGCTCCATGATCTGACATGGCAGAGCTGCAGGATCTCTGACATGCAGCATTGTCTTCTATTTACTGACTGCTCACTGTCCAAATCACTTTGGCTTGCTCTTTCAAGCTTGCCAGTGAATTGTTGCACTGCCTTCTGCATCAAAAACAGCCTGTGAGCATGGTGTAGGAAGCCAGATGCCTTGAGGTTACTTCCTTCCTATCCCGAGATATGTGTCAGCTTCACATGGTATACTTTAACATTTTGAACACCTGGGAGTATTAAAATCTGAGATAAATTTAAGATTAAATTAGCATCAAGACTATTCATATATATGTATATGTATGTGCATGTCTGAGTATTTGTAAATATATGCATACATGTTGATGAGTGTAACAATGTATTACATATTAAAATAACTTTTACATATTGAAATAGATTTTTAATATATTCTTATCTTGTTATTCATGAAACTCATTAGGCTCTTTTGACATAATTTCTTTATTATCTTCACTCCCAACTTGCTTTTAAATGCAACCTATTTTCTCTCTATACTGCTATTTAGCTGATTTATTATAGCTCATCTTCTTTTCCCTGGAAGTTGCTGATCAAGGGCTAAAGCACTAAAGAAGGTGAAGGTAAGAATGTCTCCCCAACACAGGATTTCATTCATTTGCTTTAAGTGATATTTGCATTGTAGACAACTTTCTATGTTTGGAATAACTTTTGGGAAGGGAAGGGAAGGGAAGGGAAGGGAAGGGAAGGGAAGGGAAGGGAAGGGAAGGGAAGGGAAGGGAAGGGAAGGGAAGGGAAGGGAAGGGAAGGGAAGGGAAGGGAAGGGAAGGGAAGGGAAGGGAAGGGAAGGGAAGGGAAGGGAAGGGAAGGGAAGGGAAGGGAAGGGAAGGTGTACTGAAGAGGCCCCTGAATTAGACCATCTACATGGATGAGACAGGCTTTTTCCCTGGTTTCCATGAGAAGAATCTCTGTCACATTTCCAAACTCTTTGCTGGTTGCTGGGCAGGTGGTGTGCAGACTCAGATGAAATGGCACAGGCCTGTCTGATGAGCTGCTCTGCTCAATCTGCTCTGCTCAGTGCACACATGACCTCTGGCAGGTTATCAAGGTGCTCTTCATGTAGCCAGAATCTGAAGAGAAACGTACCTAGGGCTGCAAATCTTCACAAGCAATACTTGCAGCAGGAGTTTAAATATCACCACAGGAACTTTGAAAGCAAGTGAACAAACAGATAAAAGAACCTCAAATTCGGCATATGCCTGTCAGAGCAGAAAAAAAAGTTGGGTCCACAAATCTCTGGTATAATAGGTATGTAAGCTGAGTTATACGCATTGAATGAGATTTTTTTCCTACTGCCGTTTCATGAAACTCTGTTTTGACTGTTGGGAGAAGTAGTTAGGTGCAGTAGCCTCTTTTTTTTCTTTCCAATAAATATATCACTTTTTATATTGTTCCCTGTACCCACAGAAAATCCTAGTACACAGGAAATATAGAGGCACAGACAGCCTCTGTTTTTCATTAAAAAAAAGGAAAATGAAATTTTTTTTCATGGTCCTCCGCATACCTTCCCCAAAGATGATGGAATTATGTATATTCATGAAGGGCAAGAAAAATGACTACTTGTTATTGAAAGAAAAGTGAGGGTTTTTTTCTGCTAAGGAAAAAAAAATCAATCTATTTTTGTTTTTATTCTTCAGTCTTTAAAGAAAAAAAAAGTAGCTAAGCTGATTTAAATTAAATTTTACAAAGCATATGCTCCTGGGCAGAAATCTTATAAATCCACTTTCAGCCCAAAGCACATTTCTATGGTTGAGTTATAATAAACCACACTGAAGAGGGATTCCACTTGAATTGCTTACAGAATATAGTAGCACGAAAGGTATTATTGTTATAAAACTTCACAGTAATGTTTGAATTTAGTTGACAGAACCAGCAGGGCTGTTTTTTTTTTAGTTTGACCTCTCATCATAAGAACCTACTAGAATCTCAGACTACAGAGAATAAAACACAGCCAAAAATTCAAAGCAGAAAAATGATTAAAATAATAAAGTGGAGGCTAGATTGTCCCAATGCTATAAAGCATTTGATGCATGAAAGCTGCTATTCTGAGTGTTTTGGCACTGGAAAATAATGAAAAAAAAGTCAAAGCATTTGTGAAGTAAGCTCACATTCATCAACATTTAAAAGCCAAGGTGATCTGCAATGGACATGGCTTTATTACAGACTTAATTTATCAGATACATGTTAGCTTACAGTGAAGCTCAGTGTGCAAAATCTGTCTAGTGGTTATACAACATAATGTTGCATGGCAATGCACACATATAGGTGACATGGAGTGTTTGGAAAAAGAATAAATAGGAAAGAAGGTTGGGAATTATCTGATGATTATGCAAAGTACGTATTAAAGGACTAATTTTAACTGTTCACTATCAGAATGAAATGTTTACATAAAAATTTCCCCATATTGAAACCTCTGTACCCTTGGGGTATGTTGCCAACTTCTTTAATGACCTAACTGCCATCGTATCAAATTCAAGATATGGTCTTTATTTCACATAAGAGAAATATGAAGGCTACTAAAATTGGAAGATTTTTTCTGTGTTATCAAATGGAAGCATTTTAGCCTGGCTCTTGGGAGGGGGCTAGGGTCACACAGGAAGGGTGTCAGAGGGAAAATGTAGACCATGTGGCTGCATCCAATAATCCCCTATGCTTGCTATTCCCCAAATTAGAAACAGTGCAACTGGTACAGCTCCAAGTATGAACAGCAGCAGCTTGAACATAAAAGGCTTGTCTTGCATCTCAAATATAGCAAATCTCTGCTTTGGTCTCAGTAGTAAAGACAAGACAGTGATTACTTTTCTTCTATAATCATTGCTGCATGCAAAGCAAAGCATTGAATTTGGGTGAAATTCACCCTGAGCAATGCCTCATACCTGCTAGAAGATAAAGACATTGCAATGGCAATTAATTTTAGTAAAGGAAATATGCTTGGGGTAGCTCACACACAGGGTTGGAAATGAAAGACAAGAAAGAAGGGGATGCTGAGGTGCACGGAGAAGTGTTCTTTTGGGGACACAATGGCAGCTTTTGCTAGAAAGACAGATTCTGACTCACTGATGTGATATGAAATAGAAAAGAGACAGCAAGTCTGAAGGTGGAAAGGGAATGATAATTTGATCACAAGGAAAGGAAGGAGTGTTTCCTTGCTTCATGTCTGAAGAACCTTTCAAACTGCCAAGAAAATGAAGAAGGCACAAGAGATGGGCAAATAAGTGTCAGGAGAGATATACCAATGTCATGTCCTTAACTGAGAACCAAAAGGGATCATGGGATCAAAGTGTTCCCAAACCAAAAATGCATGAGGTGATACAGGAAGGGGCTGTCAGTCATGTATACCTCTGTGACAAACTCTTTGAACAACTTCTTTCTGTTCTTTGAAATAATTCCAAAGTATCATGCAGTAGTAAGGGTAAAATAACACAATGTTTATTCAGGAAGTCTGCTTGACTATAACTCTTCTGCTAATAAGTCAATGAACATACACAATGAATAATTGTGAAAGAAGAGGATGGTTGCTGCCTGCAGGATGAAATACTTATCCTTCATTAGGGGAAGAGCTCTGTTTTGCTGACTACTGAGCCAGAGAAAACTGATGCTGGAGACTTTAACTACTCTACTCATGGGTGACAATTTAAAACCTACTCCAACCAGCATGATATCTCAGTCCTTGTCATCAGCACTTTTTATAGTATCATAAAATCAAAGAATGTTTTGGGTTGAAAGGGGTCTTCCTTAAAGGTCATCTACTTCCAAACTCCTTGCCATGGGCAGGGACACCTTCCACTAGACTAGATTGCTCAAAGTGCCATCCAGCCAGGCCATAGACCCTTTTAGGGAAGAGGCATCCAAAATTTTGCTATGCAACCTGTTCCAGTGCTTCACCAAGAAAAAGTCTGCTCTTATGAAGGCCAGGTTGGGAAGCTTGCTGTGCAACCTCATTGCCATCCTAGAGGATTTAGGACCTCACCAATTCATCTTCATTGCAGCCTTGGCTGCACTTGAAGTTCACATTGCCCACCAGTCTCTTCTTGTTGGTGAGTACAAGGTCCAGCATAGCAGATCTGGATAGATAGATCTCCTTTTTGATTCTTCTGCCCCTTGGAGAAGGAAGTTATAATCAATGCAGGAGGTTCTGGACTGCTTATGCCCTGTTGTGCTGTCCCTCCAACAGATTTTGGGGTGGTTGAAGTCCCCATCAGCACCAGAGCTTGTGAATGTGAGGCTGCTAATGTCTGTCTCTAGAGGCCTGTACTCACTTGGTCTTCCTGCTAAGGTGACCCACAGCAGACCTCTACACATCACCTGTCCCTGCCCTCCCTTTAATCCTGACCCATAAACTCTCAGTCAGATCCTCATCCCTCCCCAGGTGGAGCTCCATTGTTCCTAAAGAGCCTGTATCCATTCCAGCAGTCCAGTCAGAGGAGTTGTCCCACTACATCTCCGTGGTGCCACTAAGTCTTAGCCCTGCAGGCATGCACATGTCTCTAATTCCTCCTGCTTCATTATTTTATGCTCCATGCTGCTTGCCTTTGCATAGGGGCATTTAAATTTGGTCACCAATGAAGCTGACTCACTGGCCAGAGTGGCTGGGATTCTTCTGTGCTGCTCTTCAAATGCCAACCTATTTGGCTCTTTTTAGGGAATTCTTGGCACTTTGGAGTCATAATTCATATGGAAGGATTTCAGGTCCTTACCATTTTATCTAAATTTCTTTATTTAATTTTTTTTCCCAGGTCTCAGACAAAGAGATGCCAAAGTACCACTATAGAGTAATGAATTTTTTAAAATTTTTTTAGCAAATTAGGTTTCTCTGAAAGTGAATTTGACCACCTCAGAGGTATTGTTGGCTGTGTCAAATACAAGAATAAATCCAGGGGCCGGGCTTAAGTTAATAAAATATGCAGCTATGATGTGAAAACTAAGTTATTCAAGTTATTCAGACATCCTCAACATGCATGATTATCCTCAGAATCATAACAGACTTCTTTGATAATTTCTAATACTCCTAATTCTATTTAGGGATTGCTAGAAAAATACTACATAGGTAAAAAAATCATTTTTTGAATGGACAGATAGAGATGAGACTTTTAAAGTGTTCTGGGCTTTCAACATGTTTCTTTTATTCACTACATGTATTAAAATTAAAATTTTAATTTGTTCTTTCTGCCTTCCTGCCTTCTTCAGATAGATGCCAAATGAACTGGTAAGCTCTGGGGAAAGTCATACCCCTGTGCATCACATACCTTTCTCTAAAAAGCTTTCCTATGTTTTGGAATGAATGTGGTGGCTGAGATGAAGCATGTGTACAAGAACAATAAGGTCCCAGTCACAGCCTGGCCTGTGTTTTCAGCCCTTTCAAAGCTGCTCCCTTGCTGTCCCAGGAGCAGGAGAGAGAGGCAGCAGTACCCAGCAGCAGATCAGCTTTCCGAGAGGTGGATGTAAGTTGGCAGGTGAAAAGCAATCAGCTGTACACTCCCTCCTGCTCTTTGCTGGGGCTCTGTGTGGTCAGAGCTGGTTCAGGGAGTACTGCAGGCTGGCAGAAAGCACCAGCTGAATCCAGGAATCTCTGCAAAACCTTGAGAATGGGTTTCCCAGACTGCTTGGCACAGCAGCTTTTTCGTATGTGCTCTACAAGCCTTAAGTGCAAAACTCTAGGTACTCTGTGCTTCTGAATGGTCCTAGGGTTCATCCTCTGACTCTAGGGGAAACCTCTGTGATGAATCTGTGCATTCATAAAGTTATTTGCAATGCTTTCAAGAACTACTGGGATAATCTTCTGTGCTTAAAGGCAGAGATTCAGTGGATGGTTGTCTGAAAAACAAGACTTTTAAACACCTGAACTACTACTGCAGATAACTAAAACATACTTGCAGCCATTTTCTTTATTATATGAATATTTGAATACTTTGCAGAAGGATCTTATTGAGAATATGCCCTAATCTGAGTGCATTTTAATGCAATGAAAAGCTTTAAAAAATCTACAGACTGCTTCAGAGTTTTCTTGAATAGAAGTAAAGAAGACCATTATAATCTCAGTGAGACAAAAAGATACACCTGCTTGCTTCACTGATGGTTGTTGGGGTTTTTAACATTTTTTTATTCACTAATTAAAATGAAAAAGCCTTCTGTCTTTCCAGATATTTCATGTTTTGCATTGTATGCATTTAGGAATAAGAACTCCTTGCACCCAGTGACCAACAAGCTGCCTGGGAGTCTTCAAAGCAGAACACTCAAAAAAGCTGAGCTGACCCATATCCAGTTTGCTCTACAAGTGTGATTTAGATTGCAAATATTTCCACCATTCCCAGCAGAAGAAACTATGAAGCACATATACACAGTCACTGAACCTAGTCTTTGCTATGTCTCAGTCTCATCTCTATGCACATCTCTTTTTGTCTCAGGGAAACGTATTCATTGACACATGGTTTAGTGGGCACGAAGGAATTTGGTTGAAGGTCAGATTTGATGAATTGGAGGTCTTTTCCAACTTTAATGATTCTATGATTCTATGGAACAGGAAAGGCGTCTCCTCAACTGTCATTTCATTTCCATAATTTGCAAAGCACTGCAAATTCATGTTACAGCAAGTTATTTTCTAAGCTTTTTTTTCACCACTGGCAAGCCTAAGTGAAATTCTGATAGCAAGGCAATGTTATACCTTGTGCAGGTGTTGGTGATGCAATGTAGAGAATCAATACTGGCCACAAAACACAGCTGAGTTTAATTTTTTAGCCTGAAACCCTGATGAATAATGAGTCTTTTCATTGGCACTAGCAGGCTCAGTGTCCTCTGCAGCTCACATAATGGCCTTCCTCCTCTCCCTCACTGCCTGGCCGCAGGAGGAGGAGAATCGGTAACACTAATCTTTGAATCTCTGTTAATTAGTAACCAGTTTTGTGTCACAGGAATCAAATGTCTTTAAGAAACTCTCGAGAGAAATGAATATGACCCCTGTGTACTTGGAGACCAATTCTGTACATGAAAGGCTCCTGCAGGTGCTGCCAGGCATGTGGGTGCCAGCAGCCAAGGGTCACATTACACCACTCTGAAAAGAAGGAAAGAGAAGAAGACAAAGGGAAAAAAGACATATTACAAATAGACTGTCACAAAAAATAATGTTTCCCTGTCTGTAAAAAATTGCTGTGGAATGAAACTGGTTTAGAAGGAAGGCCTGGAGGCTTATTCATTAGATGGGTTTTGGCACAGAAATCTTGGCCCAGGTACAAGAATACCCAAACCCTTCTGTGAAAGAAGCACCAGCCTGGGGCAGGCACTGCCTCCACACTACCACTTGTCAGCAATGTCTTCATGGTTTCCTGGGCAAAAGCTCTCCCTTTGACCCTGGGGACAGGGCCTTTTCTCTGGCCACACAGAAATGCAGGTACATGAAATCACCTTTCCTCTTGACTGCTAGGCAATCTGGTAACAGTCTGCCCCATAAGAAACTCAGAACACATTTCTGAGACAAATTACCTGGCTTTTCAGTTTTACAGAACAAATCCTCATCATAATTTCCATCTTGCAGGAGGTATTGCTTTTAATTGTGACTTGAAGTACCTGAAAGAGAATGTTGGAATTCCCTAGGAGACAGAATTTTTGAGCTTATTCAACTTTGCTGTTCATGCTTCAGCTTCAGCTCTGCAGCAACTGAGGCAGAGAAATTGCAGAGAATAACCTTTGACATTGGACATTTCATTCATACCAGAAGAACATTGTTATGTGCAGAGACTGAAAGAAAAACACCTGTAAGTAAACAGCAGGTGATCAAGCAGCCAATGACATTACAATGATGCATGCCAGAGATGTATCCATATTAAATTTACCATGTTGTCATTTTTTTTCTGGCATTGCTTCATCCCTTCTGGTTGCTGGTCTTTGCCACTTTAACATTTCAACTTGGGCATATTTTTTGGTTTTTGAACAGTTCTTTAAAAACACATTCTAAAGGAATTTTAAGCCATCCCATTATGATACAAAGAAAATGGGAGACAAAAGTAGGGGCATAATAATTCATGCCTCTAAATTAAGAGCTGCACTTGTGTTAAGTACTGCTCAACAGTTTGTTTCCAAAACTCATGGTTGTGGTTTTTATGGTGGAAAAATGATTGGGGAAAAAAAAAAAAGTGCTACCTAATAGACCTAATAGAGGAGCACCTAAATTGCAATGGGGAAAAAATTCTCTTATCATGAAGTTTCCAGATGGCAACAAGAGTGCTGGTGTCCAGGTGAAAGGATGGTACAGTCTCCAGAACGTGAAGAGCTCAGCATGTAGCTATGCTGAGTCTAAACACAAAACAGACTGCTTTTATAAAGGAATTCTGAAATAGGGGACATCTTCATTGTTTTGCAAAATCAAGTAAATATGCAATATATAACTTTATATCTAATATAGCCTGACTAACAGAAAATGTTCTTTTGAGAGATGATATGAGACTTCTGAGATGTATCATAGATAAATGGGTTTCAACTGCCTGGTATGAGTTTACTGCTGTTTTTGTATTCATCTAAGCATGACTTTTATGTTCAGTGGAAAGGGGGAGTGTTAATTATTTACGCTACTATAAATCTTTAATCGCTCTGGTGTCTGTAGTCGCTTTATCATTCGCAGTGGAATAGCTCTTGCTATGGTAGGCAAAAAATGGGATGTGACTGAAATGAAAGCTGTTCATCACTGCCTTGTATGGGAGTAATCTTGCTTTAGTGGGCCTGTGACACCTCCAGTGACAAGCAGTAACTTTGTAAGCAAGCAGGGTGTGTGCTCAGACTATTTGCCGTTCACTAAAATAATACACCCTGAGTATGGATAGCATTGTGTATGATTTACTGTGCGTCCCCTAGTACCTGCAAAGACACATCTCACATCCCATGAAGACCCTAAGACAAGGCAGAACATCATTCAAACAATCTATCCTGGTTCAGGGAGATTATCTGTGCACTTAGTGTCAGACCCATAAGTAACTGCCTTGTTGTACCAGGGCATGTCTTGGTGTTTGGGGATTTTTCAGCCCAATTTTGTATAGGATTCAGATATCATCACCTTCATCGTAATAAATGGTGAGTGAGATGGAAATAACAAGCCAAAAAGGGTAGCAAGCTTTTTGACTTGGCTTTTATTTTGCTACTGTAAATGCACAGCCTAGATGGGGGCCTGCATAATTCATGCTGCCTATAGCTAAAGATAATCAGGGAAGCAAAGAGGGAACACAGCATATTCATGCTCTCATTTATACCAAGTTGTTGGCCCTGTTAGTGTGAAATTAGATCTGCCATATCCCAGGTGGTTCTCTCCTGTCCTGTGTTACCCTTTTTCTCACCACTTCGCAATAATTCTTCTGTCTTGCTCTTCCAGTATTTTGCTATTTATTAAGAATAACCCCCTTTTCTTCAGAGTAGGGCCTCTGCTCAAATCAGCCTTAGCTTCTTTCATCTTTTTGTGAACAAAAAGACTGTGTGGGACTTCCTGCATGGGCATGAGCATTTCTCTGACTCAGAACCACTTTGACATGGCTCTGGACAAGAGAGCCATAACTATTACAGAAATTGCTTTTCTTTTCTACCAGAGACTTGTGTTGACCCATGAGACAATGTTTGCCTATATGCCAGAAACACCTCAGGATCTAGCATGTTTCTTTTCTTTGGAAAGAAAAATATTATGTTTTCTAGCTTAGATTGTGATACTCTGACAAGTTAGACTGTGTCGGTGTGATTTATCCTCAGATAGTGAGAATATATGAAGCTGTACAAAACTAACAACTGTACTTTATAGGGAGTCAGACATTGTACATTTTTTCCTTTTCTTCTTTTTCTTCAAAATTATAGCACAGTGCTGGAATAGACTGGTTGGGGAATGGCTGCAAGTACCAGGAGGTCCCTGAGGATACCCTAGGGAAAGGCTCTGAGGAAGCACCTTATGTACCAGATGCCTGCCCTGCCCTAGGAAGCAGGAACAATCAGTGATGTGTTCAGCTTCCTTCCAAATTTTTTTCAGTTAGTTGAATCTGTATGTTGCCTTTCTCTCCTCTGTTCTGGGATTTGGAATTGAAGATGAATTCCCAGATTGGGATGTGAAAGAGACAGCTGTCTGATCAGCAGCTGAACCTTGCAGTTGTACCTTATCTGCAGATTGTGGTGGCTTTGAGACATCCATCAAACTGAGTTCATTGCCCTCAGGTACACTTTGTTGTGGCACTGCTAGCTTGGCTTAGTTTAAATATAAAATACTGTAAAAGCAGATTTTTAATGGTTTACAAGTGGAACCACTAACAGAGCTAAAATTTGTGGCAGACACTGGACACTGTTAGCTCACTTCACTGAAGTGCATGAACTCTGATAAACTTCAGCTGAGTTTTTATTTAACCACTATCCTAGTGCTTGTCAGGACAGAGTTAATTTTTTGTAGCGGCAAGGACCCAGAGGTCATTCTATACCTCCTCACATCACTGCTTAGGGTAGGGAAAAGGGACTCTCTTGGGATTCTCTTCTGGGGAAAAGGGGCTCTGGTCTAGTCAAATGTGGCAGAGAGAGTCATCTGGTTTTGTCTATTGTTCGGGGGAATGTTCCATGTGAATTGTTTCTTTCTAGTACCCTCTGTCATTGGTATTGTTGCTGTTGCTGTTCATTGTCTTATCTCCTTTTGTTTCCAGTAAATTGTTGTTATCTTAGCCCAAGATCTTTGTCTTTTGTGCCCCCAATTCTCCTCTCCATCCCACTGCAGAGGAGAGTGGGAGGAGAAAGCCAGGGAGCAAGAGAATGGCACATGGTTTGGAGAGTCTCAGTGGGGACACTAAACTGAGCAGTATCAGTCCTAAACCAGCTACTTATTTGTAATGCTGCTATTTATAACACCACTTAAGACTGAGGCATCATATCACTTTCAGGAGGTCTTTTGGCTGTCATCATCAGAACATCTTTCTTAATGGTCAGGGAAAGATTTTTAAAATCCTGCACTACATAAATTAGAGTTTGTTTCAGAGTGAAAGAGAAGAAGTATCTCTAGGGAAGATCTCATATCTTCTTTAACAGTTTCTCTAAACTAGCCTGTTTTTTGCCTAAATTCTCCAGTGATCCTTCATGATTCAATATTGCAGAAAAGTGTTTCCTCATTATTGTTGTAAAACCACACTTGAAATTATAATGAGAAAAGCTTCTTCAAGACCTTGAGAAAGAAAACTGAACATGTTAACTTAGAAAATGGACATGTATTTGAATAGATAATTAGATGAATATTCATATGTTTTCTTTAGCTTTACTCATAAATATGTAATGTTCTATTTGCTAAAGAGGTGATGCCTCTGTTTGCTCTGTTTGCTGTATTATATCAGTTTCCCAAGCAGCAGGAAGCACAGCTTTGTTTCATATCTTCACATTCCATAACCTGTCTATCACCAGCTTTTGTTTGTACTTTCCTTTCTTTCATGTTATTTTTATTGTCATCATCTGAAAAAAAAACCCAATAAATTGAAAAATGATTGGTTTATAATTGATTCATGGCATCATTCATTAAGGCACTAAAATCCAAGATACATTACCATCTTTTTCTAACATGACTGCATAAATGGCTTAGTGCAAGTACTTTGTGGAGGACATATGCTTCAAAGTACAGTCTTACCTTTGCCTTAAAATTTACCTGTCTAATATTTTTGTTTTTTTCTTTCAACAGTGTCTGAAGTCTGACTGTCAGAAACCATCTTACTCTGAAGTCATACCCTTGTTGCTCACACACAGGTCCTTATCCAAAAGGATGATCCCAGTTCAGGGCTCCCTGCTACAGCAGCAGCATGCTCCTTGAGCAGAGGCTACATTTACTGTCTGGAGTAACAGAGGTAGCATGCTGAACATGTGCAAGAGAGAAAGGAAAAAGGTCAAATTTGGTTACAGATTGTTAGATTCTCTGAATCTTCACAGAACGATAGAGTACCCTGAGTGGGAAGGGACTCACAAGGATCATTGAGTCCAGCTCCTGACCTTGCACAGGACAGCCCCAATATCACACAGGGAACAGCATGTAGATGCTTGGTAATGGTCCAGTAGTGACCCTTGTCTCTTAAGGAGTATGGCTGGCTTCTTGAACATCCCTTATGTTTCCACAGGAGTGTAGACAAGCAGTAAATTTCAATTTTGACCTTGGTTTTGTGGCTGAAATAGAAGACACACAAATAATCATCAAACTTACCAACACTGTAATTTTTGAGTGAAAAGGGGACCACTGTTTTACAGGGCAGGATCCAGTTCCTTTTGCTGGGAGATTAAACAGAACATTTCCTGGTTCATTCCTGGCCAGAGAGAGCACAGTAGGAGCACTGGTCTTACATCTTATCTGAATGAGTTCGGCTGAAAGTCAGATTTGTTCCTCATGGTGTCTGTATTGTTGTGCTTATTCACAGCACTGAAAGGACCCCTGCTTTTGGGGCTTTTTGTGTGCATGTTGGAAAAATTTGTTTCTTTCAGTACCTAGACAATGTTATGTAATATCACATCAGCCTATGCAGCGTGGTGCAACATTGTGTAAGGCTATTACATTTGCCCCTTGGCATGATAGAAAATAAAAATGGGATTTAAGTTGTTCCCTTCATACTTGAAATATCCCAAGGCATATTATTGAACTAAAATTCTAAATTACATGAAGAAAGGCCGAGTGGGTATTAGGTAACCAGCTACATCCTGGACATAACAACAGAGAAAAAGGCTTCTACTTTCTTTGCAAATGGAGAATTTGTAAGCAAGGCAGATTTGTTGTGTTTGAAAGCTCCTCATGGACCTGACAGTATGATTTCTTTGAAGTTCATCATGCTATTTTGCACTATTACAATGGGAGTTGAAGTTATGGTCATATCTGTGTATTTTTCGATATTTTCAATTCAATACATAACAATTTTTTGGATTCTGCTGGAGTATTAATGCACTGTGTATGTATTACTTTCATAATTTGATATTATATATTTGAGAGCTATGAGTCATTTTTAGATGAAGTTTATTTATAACATCTTAGTCATAGGGCATAGTGCAATTATGCCAAGGAAATGAGGTAATAAATAGGAAGACTAAGTACTAACCAGCTCAATAAAGTCAAATTCAGATTTTGAAAGTACAATTCCTATCACCTCTGTCCTCCCAAATATTTCAGGGTAAAATTTCTGCAGTAAGAACTGAGATACATGAGCTATAAAATTTAGCAAATCTTTCCCCCCGTGTTTCTTCTTTACACTTTCTCTGCTGTTTTGGATGAATGCTTAAATGTTTTCCTGGGGTCTGGGTAACTGGCTCTAAGTGGCCCTCCCTGCATGATGGTTGATGGCTGGACAAGATGACCTCCAGAATTCCCTTCCAACCCCAGCCATTCTGTAATTCCTGGAATAATCTGGATGTGTTTATTGTTCTTGCCAATGATTTTCAAAAAACTTCTACCCCATTACTATTTCAGAAATGTTGCTGCAGCTGTCAGCCTTGACTAAAGCTGGTGAGCTGCTTTGAAAGCATTTGTAAGGACTCTCACAGTGAATGGCACTGGAACATTTTTCTCAATTCCTAGAAAGTGGAGTCACAAGAATATATAGCATAAAAACATTAAAACTGTTACAAAGATAAAAGACAAAGGATCCATCTAGTCCTTTATCTCTTCTCCAACACTGGACTTAAGTAAGTACTTCAGAAACAGCAATAACAATATAAACTTCTTTGATAGAGCCTTCAGAATATGAGGTATCTTTTCTATGTACACAGCCAGTTTCCTGGAGAACTCAGTTGATCTGTAGTCTGACTTCTTTGGGCAGTGAATTTCATAGTTCTAGCACCTGCTGCACAAAAAAACCAGCTCTTGTTTTACCTTGCTTTACCTTGCTCCCACCATCTTCATGTGATGGGCCCTCGATTTTTACTGAGAAAATCCTGATGCCTCTTCACTCCCTCCAAGGCACTTGTAACACTGTTGTGTTGTCATTGTCACTTGTTGCCATGAGTTCTCTCTTCCCCAAGCTGAAGGGGCCCAGCCTACTCAGATATACTTGTGCCAGACCAATTACCTATCTTAGAAAGTACTTGTCCACTTTAAATTTTTTTTATTATTGAGAAAAAAAAAGTGACACAAAGAGTGACCGAGAAAAAGAGGGAAATGGTAATCATTCCCATCCTCACACTGGCCTGGGCATGTGTTCCTCAGTGACAAAATTAATTACATGTCTTAGTGCAGTATGTCTGTCTTTCAGACGTTCCTTGCACTATTTGAAAATACGGCTGAAAATGTTTTCTGTGGCACAGAAACAATTTAAAGCTCAGTTTTTAAATTAATGGGCCACTGAGTTTGTGAATGCCTTCCAAAGCTTCTGAGGCATGGCAATGTCTGAGATTTTACACTGAAAATCAAACCAACTTTTCAATAAGACATAAATTAAAACACTGTTTGCGCTATATGAACATAGCTGGGAGGAATAAAAGTAAGATTCTATCAAAAGCTGTCTCAATGGATACAAATTCACAGGACAAACAGCTTATTTCTTCCTTGAACTCATTGGATTAAAAACATTGGATTAAATAAAGCATATGTAATCAAGAATAACTTGAATTTTTTGTTTCAGTTTATCCTGGAGTACCACAATAAGTGGTTTGAAGGATATGCTCTTCCATAAACTGCATCTGTAGTGATTTGATCAGGATCTGGCCACGAGTATGCTTTTGCCAGTGAAAGCACAAAGCTTTGTCTTGGATGATGACACATGGAAACTGACCAGCATACTCTGATATTCATTATAGCACTGGTTAACACAAAGAACAGCACTAAATGCAGTCATTAGACACAATTTGGACAGCTGAATGCCCAGTTTTGTTCAATAAAAGAGATGAATTGATAAAAGGAAATTGCTTTTTATGTATGTATACCCTAACTAATTTTGTACCTATGCTGGTTTGCTTCCAAGTCTTTTGGATGAGCATTATAAGCAATAACAGCATAGTTATTGATGTCCTAGTGCCACCCATTAGTGCCGCAGATATTACAGGGACAAGGTCTCTTGGAGTTTATATTGAGACAAATCAAAAACATAAATAGGAAAGAAGGAGTGTGAAGGACAAGATAATGGTTATAATAAAAACAATCTCCCACGGTTCTGTAATGCACAAGCATACATAATTCATATACATTTTTTCTAGGTCCTACAATAATGTCTTTGGCGGTTCTTTCTTCACACTGATAAAATTCCACTGATGAAGCAATGGATGCTTGTCCATTGGACTCTAATAAGAGAAGCTAATAAGAGAAGCTTCTCTAATAAGAGAAGCTAAGTCCAGCATATTTCAGGAAGGCAAAGAATTTGGAATTTGAACTATTTCTTTTAGAAATACAGAGCAGAGTTCAAGGCTCTCCTGCATATAAAGTGACTGATATAACTTAGAATGGATTTTAATTTCTTTTTAATTAAGAAGCAATTTTAGTGAAAAATACTAATTTTTTTCCAGAGTGCTTGAGAACATGCCTGTGAAAAGGGGGACAGAGAATATTTTAGTAAGCTTCCTTGCTCTGTCTAGTTGAGCTCTTCAAAGATTTCTGAGGAACAAAGAGAGGAACTAACTTTATAGGAAGGAAACATTTGATACAGTTGCCAGAACACTGCTTAATATCATTACAATTGACAGAATGTGTCAATTAAGGATTTTAGTATGATCTGCCGTGCTTCTGTGTCACAAAATTATCACCTCTCTCCCTAAAGATCCACAGGATTTTATTCACTGGGGCTGATTATTTGTCATGCTGATTATTTTAGAGTGCTGCTGCACATCCATGACTCACTGCTTTGGAATGAAAAAATTCATTTTATACAAGAGAGCCACTGTGCAAAGTGATCTGGCAAAAAGGTAATGTGATGTTTCTGTGTAACAAATTGGTGCAAGACCTAATTAATGGGGTGCCTTTATAGTTTCTATCACATGAAGTCCTGAATCATAAGGACAAGAAGATGTACAGATGAGGCCTGAAGAACAGACAGATTCAGTGATGAGCTACAAAACACCTTCCAGTCCTTCCTACCTGAACAAAAAGATCAGTCATATCAAGGCATAGGAGATTAAATGTAGTAAATATTTTTGTGGTGTGGTGACTTGACCTTGTCTGGATGCCAGACACCTCTCTCCACACAATTTGTTTTCTCACCTCCTCTTAAGAAGTCAGGGAGAGAAAATAATACGGGCAAGTTCAAGGGTTGGCATAAAGGCAGTTTAAAGAGAAAATAAAGAGCTGCACATAGAAGCAAAGCAAAATGAGGAGATGAATTCTCTATTCCCATCAGCAGGCAATGTCAAGCCACTTCCTGCAAAGCAGGACCTCAGCACATGCACTGGTTGCTCTGGAAGACAAATGCTTTAACTCCTCCCTTTCCCAGCTCAATGCCCTTTCTCTCAAATTCTGTTGCCAAGCATGGCACCACATGTTATGGAATATCCCTTTGGTCACCTGGGGTCAGCTGTCCTGACTATTTCCCCTTCCAACCTTTTGCCCACCTCCAGCCTATTGTCCTTTGTTGGGAAAGGCTGGAGTGACAGCCTTGATGCTCTGCAGGTACTGCTGAGCAGTAGCCAAAACACAAGGGTGGTATCAATACCACCCTAACCAGAGATGCAAGGCACTGCTCTGCACAAGGAAAGCTAACTCCATCCTGGCCAGATCCTGTACAATCACAAAAATGTAAATGCAGACCTATTTTACACCAGTGGGCTTATGATGTACCATGGTTATTCAGAAAGATATGAATTCAGATCAGACTGGTTTCAACAGTTACAATCCCTGTTCCCAATCACAAAAAGAAAAACTCAAACCCAAAAAAAACCCCAAAAAACCAAAAGAACCCATATATATATAATTGGCAGTCAAGTTTCTTTGAAAACTACTCTGCTAGATGAATTCCACCCTGACTTTGAGGTGCTGGGGCCAATGGACAATATCATGTGTAATATTCAAATGGGTCTCGTCTCATGGTTTGTTAGCGTCCCCATTAGCACAGAAAAAGTGAGGAAGCAACCACTCAATATGGGGAATGTGCCTGCAAGGCCTGAAAGAGAAGGTAGGTTTTTAAAGCACTGTTTACACTTAACCTGACTTGGACAGTGTGAACTCTCCACCTCCTTCAGTGTATCTGACAGCCTCCTCCAACAAATTCATTCTACTTAGGCTCATAAACAGGTTCAACATTGCATGTGTTCCATTAGGGATAGTGCACAACACTTTGTCAAGCTTTAGAAGGGCTGCTAAGCTTTAAGTAAAATAAGCTGGTTAATTAATATTGAAATATCACAGATTACTGCAGTTATGATCCGTGTTATTGTAAAGGGTTTTATAATGAGAGAACATTCTTTAACCTGATATTGGTTTAATCATGTATTCCCAAGAAATACATTTCTCAGCACTAGTAGATTTTAGATTTATATGTTGATTTAATTTAAATATTGAAAGCATACTCTTTTCCTTAAGTTAATTCTGATCATGTGGACAGCAATCTGCTGATAGGACGTACTGTTAAGAATATCAATGAGAAATGTATTTGATGTTTGGCTTTTCCCATATCAAAAGAACTAAAAAGCTCATGAAAAGGATATACTTATGAAAAATAAAATGCATTTAGCAAAACAAATCATACTAGAAAATACAGAGCACCAACTGTAGAGCATGGAAAACCATGACAGAGATAAACAAAGAGCTACTTATGAGCTGTCATTAGTGCTGGAGAGTGGGAGAGAAGTGCTGCCACATTCTCCTGATTTTTACACTCATTTTTATTCAGTAGCTTTATATTTTGGTGACAAAGTTCCCCAACTGTTTTAGTTATTCTGTTGTGACTCAGCTAAGGCATGCATTTTAAAGAAGATTTGATAATATAAACTCTTGCCAGCTATGGTGCAGATACACATGGGCGCAGTGTCTGACATCCCTTGTCTTGCTGTAATTCCTCCCACAGTGGATGATCTCAGCTGCAGCCTGACTTCTGTCATGAAACCATCCATATATGCCTACTAAGGATGGCAGCTTACTCTTAGCAAGCTGCTAGTTTGATCAGATGACTGCTATGTTGTTACACATTACACACAGAGAGCACAATTTTTTTTAAATCCTACAAACAATCATTTAGGGAAAGGGCATTTGGGTATTTCACAGTTGTGTTTAGGCCCCTTCTTTTTCCCTACAGCCCTAGTAAGACACTTAGTTATTATGTAGATGGTTTAACTTCATGGATATGGAAAAAATCCAAACCTGGGGGCTAAATGGACTAAAGGGAAGAGCAGACTGAGCCTACTCACTGCATCAATAAGCTGCAATTGCTTTTTTGGTGGGAATAGAGGAGCTTCTCTCTGACTTCACTGCTCTCCACTATGGGCAGCAGCCTCTGAGTCACTGCTTTGAAGAGATAGTGACTTATTTTAATTACCCTTAATGAACCTTACATTTGCAGGAATGAGTCATAGCCTAATGCAATTTCATAATAATTATATAAGAAGTATTTTAAAGTGATGCCTTGTAGCTTTGCCTATTTTATTCATTCTCCAGGGTGACTGGAGAACATGATTCATTTTAGATGAGCTAGTATATATTATTTACTAGCAATAATGACTTCTGTTATTTATAGACAGAGAGTGTGCATGGCTCTATACAGATTGACATTATGATAAGGTTCATGAGCCCAAGGGCATGCAGCACACGGGTGCAGACATCAGAGTGATTAAAAACATGGTGGGTGAGATTGGTGCTAAGATAAGCAGACAGAGCAGCTCTCTGAAGAGTGTGTTGCTTACCTTCTAATGAATAATGTGGGGTCAGGTTAAGTGCTTCCAGTCCTGCACAGGGGTAATGGCCAGGAGAGTGCATGGAGCAGAAAGGGAAACAGAGCTGTTTGAAATAAAGTGTGTAAGAACGGGGGGTAAGGAATTTTCACCGCCTTTCCTTCTCTCTTACCATTGGCAAACACATTTTCTCACAGTTGCACCATTTTGTGGGAGCACCATCAGGTTGGGCAAAGCATATTTGCTGGAAAGGATTCCAAGAACTTGCTAATTGGAGAGCACACTTGTTTTCTGCTTGGTACTGGGAAGGACATCTTTTATTAAACAACTGATTACTCAGTTCTCTGGTAACAATGTGCCATTAGAAGGAGGAGACATAACAAGGTTTATCCTTTAACATGCTCACTAGGGATTTTTGCCTTACACTTTTGAAGGAAAGTGAGGGAATTATCACACAGCACAGCAGCATATATGCTTGGATAAGAGCAATTCCTGTAAAGGGCCCTGTTGCCAGGTAGAAAAGTCTGGAAGGTCAGGGTGGGGCTTTTTTGAAGTGCAGAGAGCTAGTTTAGGCGTGTTTGTGTGCTGCTGGGGAGGAGCTCATTTATGAAAAAGGAATTTTCTTTGTTTTCTATCCAGTTGCCCATGGCCTTGGGCTACTTTCCTTGGGTGGTGCCTATCTACTTTCCATAACAAGGCTTGGTCTGCTCAGCTGGTGTTTGCTTCCCCAACACCCTTAGCACAGATACAGACTTTAGGGAAAGTTTGGTTAAGAAAGTTGCTGTAGATTACTCATATCTGCAGCTAAACATTAATGTCCTTTTCATTATCAAAATGAAGTAAATACTGACATTATCCCAGGGCGGTTCAATAGCCCTGGTGTCATAATGGTCTCTTTAGGAGGAGGAGAATCGAGGCAAAAGCTAAGGTAAATAGTACAAGCTCGCACAGAAATCATGGCTCTGCATACAGATGAGAATCCATATGTCTTCAGCCACAGGAGAAGTATGGTAACTACAAGACCATCCTCGGTCCTGTGCAAACAAACAGCTTGTTTTTATTTCTTTCTTGTCAGTAGTTATGATGGACAGCTCATGAACAATTGTTAGTGGCAGAGGATTTGTTGTAAGAAATGTGTTGGGAGCAGAGATTGAAAGATGAGCTAATCACTGGGTTTGCAGCAAAGAAAAGCTTTTCCATTTATATGAAGTCTATTATTGCCCAGTATGTCAGTTTTATTTCTGAAAGGATTAGCTGGAGATGGGAAGTTTAAACTGTGAATCAAAATGATGCAGGTATTGTGAGAAACAGGAATAAACAGACTACTTTTTAAATCATTCTGTCCATCTGCATATCATTATTATGAAGTAGTTAATCTTCCTTGGATTTAATCAGGAATATTTCTGAATCCTTTATTACTGTGGCGCCTGTGCAATAGACATGGCAGAAGAAAAGACTGGCAAATTTCCAGCAGGGTTTGGTCTAACTGGTTATGGTTGTGGTTCCAGATTTTTCATTTTGTTGTGAATCCTTGAAGAACATGTTGATGAGGAGTGCCACTTCCTATGCTGAGATCAGTGAGCACAGTAATATTTACAGTTATGTGGCATGATATATGTTATATCTCTGTCAGAAGGATTTCTACTGAGCATTCACTGAGTGGGATGGTGTGTCATACTATTTAATTCACATCTGACCTGACTAGTTTGGCCATAAATTTCTTGTCTGCAAAGAGATTTTTTCTCTCCTTGGAAGTGACATTCAAGGATATAGAGAAGTGGCAAAGACTAGTTTGCCATTGGCAAACATTATTGTTTTTAAATCCCATCTGAAGTTCAGGGAAGATCAATATTACAGCATGCAAAAGTATTTTCTTACTAAGTTTGCATGCAGACCCTGAAAATAGCAGTTTCTGTCAGAGCAAGTTAGAATTGCTGTCCAAATTGTCCTCTGCCCCTCCCCATGTTCTGGCTAGATTTGATACATGCTCTTTTCTGAGTGTTAACAGCAAACATTGCAGGAATGCTTGTAATAAAGATGCTTGACACATCAAATTAAACTGCATAAACCCAGCCCTGCTTTTGAACTGCTTGCTCCCGTAAGGGGGGCTGTGGCCACTGGCGCCTGTGGCCGGATGACAGCTCAGTTATACAACAGCAGAACAACAAAGTTGACTCCTGAGGAGCCTGGTGCTTTGTTCTACAAAGACTGGGGGGAAAGAAGCAGCTGCTCTGCTGCTTCCGTGCAATAGCTCCATTGTTAGATAGACAATACTTGGACACAAAGCACACATAACATTTGAAGCCTGGGGGTCCAACATCACTCCCTTACTTTCACTGTAGGAAGCATGTGACATGCTTGTAAAAAGAGGCACACGCATCTGGCAAAAGCTAATTGTGCAGAAAAGTTGGGCTGATGTGTAAATAGCTTCTCTGACAATGTCTCTGGCTCTGTTCTTAGAACTTTCTACAGAGTCTGAGCACTAAGTCTATGCATGTGAGAGTGGCTAAACCACAATGCTGAGTAGATGCAGCCATTTCTAAGAGAATTACTTCTTCTTTTTCCTCACTATACACTGGAAAAAAAATCTGCGAAGCTGGAGATGAGCTAGAAGAGTTAATGGAGGGAAGAAAAGTCATTGAGTTTTCTAAGAATATTCTTGAATTATATCTAATGCTCTACTGCAATGATCCAAAAGGAAGCATCTGCCAGAAACAGAGGGTACAAATGTTTTCAGAAAAGTGAAGCACAGTTAATTTTAAGTGTAGTGAATAAAGTGCTTGAAAACTGAAGCCTGAATATGTTTGTCCACTTGCTTGCCTTGGCTGAACACAAAAGGTTGGTTGGAATACTTAGGAACAAATTATGAATGAATATTTTTGTTAGCATATGCCATTTCACCACTGCCAAAACAGCATTGCAAAGCAATATTGGCGCTGTCAAAGTCAGAGAAAGATGCAAAGAGTTAGACGTGTAAAATAACAGAAAGAAACTTTGCTTCTAATCTAAAGAGACCCAAAAGTAAAGCTTTACTTTTAATCAGAGCCAATGTTTGTAACAAGCTTACCCACATGTTTCAAATTTCAAACTGAATATAGGCTTTCTGAAACAAATGTGATTGTGAAAATGGATGAAGAGGATTGTTTTCAATCTGTGCTTTCATGGAATTGGAGGATTGTTTTGGATTAATGTGCTGGTTTTAATAGTATGGATATTTGAACTGGACCAGACCTCTAAAATGCTGAAATTCTAATCTCTCTGAGAGCATCAAACATGCTGGTGGGGCCAAGTATAACGTGTCAAGATGGGGAGAAGCTGTGAGAACAGAGAATACATCCTCTAGGGTGACTTGATCCCCCAATTCCATTGCATCTTGCACTGCAGCTTGTCCTGTGCACTTGGACTGCTCTGTCCTAGCTCTGGGTGACACTTTTCCCAGAGACCCAAGCCAGCACCATAGGTGCTGCTGCAGGAGACACTGGTGCTGTGCAGCAAGTACGAGCAATGCCAAGCCAGATCGTCAAAATGGGATGCAAAGAAGATGATGTTGTGTTCAGTCAGACTGGCTTGAATCTAGGGTTTGTCCCTAAACACTTAACTTTTGAAATCTTTGGAGTCTGACATGCTGTTCTGTGTTGGTTCAGCTTTTGCTCTGGCATCCCTTGCTCAAGGTTTGTAATGGCATGTCCTCCCTCGTTGTTTGCCCAGGTGGAACATTTACATTGACCTTGGGGCAAGTTACAGTGGCTTAAACACTTCCAGTTTTCCTAGTAAACTATTTCTGGCACAGAGGTTGCCCCTGAGGCTATTATAAACAGGGCTGGCCTGTGCAAGTGCCTGGACAATTAGAGTATCTTTTTATGAGAACTCAGAGTACTCCTTTAGAAGAATGTTTGCCTTGTCTGATGACTACCTCAAAAACAGGCAGGTAGAAGGAAAAGAAAAAGGTATAATGCTTCAGATCATGAGAAATGACATCACCATAAACATCAAACATCCAAAGAGAACATAGTACTGTAATGTCATGAATCATTTGAATAAAATCAAAACCTCTCCCTGAACCCAGGGGGATGAGTCCTCAGCCTGGTTCCTTACACAAACAGTTGCAGGAGGAAACCCTCCTGGTCAGGTCTCTCCATCTAATGACAGGTTCTTTGGGTTAATACAGGGAACTAAGTCTCTCTAGATATTTTCAGCAGCTGTCATTTGAAAACCTACCTATTCATTAAAGAAAAGGAAAAAAAAAACCAAAGACATTCATTTTGAGCAGGTTTTTTGAGGGTTTAAAATTTTTCTCTGCTTTTTTCTGCTCCCTTGCCCCCTTTAACTTCTCTTAGGACATGACCTGTGTGTTAGATTTGCATCGTACCCAAGGAGGACAATGAAACTCTTTTGCTGTAAGGTCTGTTAAGGTGAGAATCAAGCAGCTTGGTTTCTCATGTTTGACAGAAATGCCTCACTAGTAGGCTGTGGCCAACTTCAGTCAAATTTTTAGATGGATCACCTGATTTGGTTACTTCTTCTGTTTAAGAAAAATGATGAGGCCAGTTGCCTCAGTCATTATGGTGGGTTTTGTTCACTGACTTGATACAGGAACATGTATATCAATAGAAAATAGCAACTCAGGCCTTATGTTGCTTCGGACAATACTCAGGATATGAACACAAAGTTCTTGGAGGTGAAAGGAAAATGCTTTATCCTGCCTCTTCAGCCATTCCTCCATGGACAGACAGGAAATCAAAGTACACAACACCCTCCTGCAAAGGGGCCCTTATGTTTGGAAGGAACAAAGAAATAGAAAATATTATCTGTAACACACACTACTGGTTAAGCACACACTAGATTTTCCATGGGGATGTTCAGTAAAACCTTAAAATGCATTGCAAAATTCAAAGCTGATTTACCCCATCCCAGCACTTTTCTAATGATACTTCTCAGAAAATAGGCCATTCAGTTACACTTTTTTTTTCTGCAAAAGCATTAGAAAGTATTGAGTTAAAATCTTTCAGAACCAACCCAACAAGCAGTTAATTTTGAAAGCTCACCTTCCTGACATTTCAAAACAGCTAAAAAATTGTGCCTCAAATATGACTAATCCTGAAATCCATGGAATGAATGGAATATTCCATCATAGGAGTAAATCTTGTGAGATTATCTCCTTCATGTGAGAGGCAAGTTCTAACAGCTACAAAATAAATCCCTCCTGTTCCCTGGGTTGCTCTGTTAATTTGTGTGCCAGTGGCAAGGGAAAGGATGCACAGTCTCGTTCTTGCACGATGATTTTGGCATAGTTGTTGGGGAAACATTTTGCTGATGGTGCTTCCTCTGGGCAAAAAGACTAGTCTGAGTTGTAGTTACAACATCCCTGCTAGAAAGGAGCTTGGGACAGAAATTGCATGTTTTCAAGTCAAAGTGCAACTGTTGCAAGTTTTTAAGTTTTCATGAAAGTTGTAAATTGAGTGGCTTGTAAGAAGATATTTTCATTGTGATAGCTGCAGTTGTAGTTGTACATCTTGTCACATGGTCCTGCCAAACCCCAGCTGTGCTTGTCCCAGAGCTGCATGCCACCCTGCATATAAACTGTGCATAGACAGCCTGGACCTCTGGGTCAAGGGCCAGGTTTGCTGTGCACCACAAAGTTTGAAGGGCAAGTTGAAGTTGTGTGTGGGGGACCTGAGGCAAATATATCCCCGCATGCCCTCCCCACTGAAACTCACCACATCCTTGGTCAGTACTCGCTGCAGCCCTTGCTGTGTCCGCCAAGACCACGGATGGCATCTTTGAATTTCTCTGTCACCCTATTACCCTTCTGGATGGAAACTGAAAATAGTGTTATAACTACCAGCTTTACACATATTGCTCATTTGGAAGTGACTGGAACACATCCAACTTTTGTCTTCCTTGATGTTCACCAGATAACAACCTAGCTGTGGCTGTGTCTGGAATATTTTTGTCTCAGAGGCCTGGAGATGAATGGCTCTGCATGTTATTACAGTTTTATTGGGCCACTAAACATTACTCCCAGTAAAAATATCACAATTCTGCATTGCAGCCTTCATCCCCATAATTATATTTGCATTTTGTTTAGCCCAAAGAGAACAGGGATTACTTTCTGTAGTAATGTGGGGTTCTTTTCTTGGGAAAACTCAAGGGAAACATCTCCTACATGCACGTTGTATTTACCCTGGTCTATTTGTTTGCACTCTCTTTTTTTAACCAATGTTGAGACTAATTGAATTTTATAAGTATTCTGACGGTGTCATCAAATGAATGCTGCCTGTCAGCTGATAAATTGTACCTTTTATTGAACATACTGCTAACTGGCTAATTGGCAAAGAGTGATGCTTAAGCAGCATCTCAAAGCAGGTCTGACACCACAGATCCATGAATCAATGTGAGTCCCTCAACTTGAAAAATATGTTATAAGAGGAAGGGTTTAATTTCCGTACTATTTATATTTGTGTTGAAAGTCGTTCTCCCAGTGACCTCTGAATTTAGGGATGGACATGACAGGTCAAGAATCACTACTGTGAGAAGAATTTGTACCAGATGTACACTGCATCAAACCCCATTGGTTAGGGCCATCATGCCTCATTAAATCACATAAACCCGTGGAAAATACATGTCTGGCTTACAAAGTCTGTCTCAGGGAGAGGAGTCTGTTTTGGTTTTATATAAGCAGCCATTCTCACCGGATTAGTTCTTTGCTTAATGGGTTCCAAATGGAAGCAAGGGATTTAGCTCCAGAAACTTTGTCTGAGGAACACTTTCTTACCTTAGAGGTGACAAGATTTCATTAATAGTGAATAATCTTTTTACAGATTGCCCTCAGGTGTCCTGCTGGCATTGCCAGCTGCCTATGGAGGGGCAGCTGATTAGTGTAGAGGGACTACGCTTCATTCCCTCATTCCTTGCGGTAGACCAGGATCCTGCATTGCTACTCTTGATCGATTTGTTCTGACAGTACATGGAAATTACAGCACAGACTTTTCTAGGGCATTCTCCTGTTTCAAAAAAAGCATTTTAATAGCTTGATTGGTCTCCGTGAATGTGGATATGTCCTGGTAATTGGCTGCTGTCCTCCCAATATTGCATTCTAATGTTCCACTGTATGCAATTGACTGGGAAGTACTGAATAAATTGGAAGGATAATTGGATTAACTGCAAAATGACAGTGATTAAGATCCTAACCTGGGTTCTGGAGCCTCTCTTTTAGCAACAACTTCCTCTGTGACTCAAAGGAAATCAATAAAGGTCAGGTGACTGCATACCCTTGAAGACCTGGCCTTCAGTTTCCCAGTGCACCCTGCAAAGTAGGGACCACAGCACGATTTCACTGCACCAGATTTCTACAAACATGTGTTTGGGGGGATTGTGTTCACACCCTGAAGTTACAGAGAGTACCTCCATCCATCAGTGGGTGAAACTGGGCTAAATGGAACACAAATCCTGACTTTTCTTGTCTGTTCCATATGGTTTGAGAAAAGCAGGGAGAAGCAAGGGAGGCTGAACTGGAACAGTTCCTGCTGGTGTGGAGTGAAGTAATTTCTGAGGAATGTCCTCACAGGCAGGAGATTTGGTTATACAAAGGCACAGGTAGGGACAAGAGGACATGGTCCTAAGCTGTGCCAGGGGAGGTTTAGGCTGGACATTAGGAAGAAGTTCTTCACAGAAAAAGTGATTGCACTGGAATGGGCTGCTCAGGGAGGTGGTGGAGCACTGTCCCTGGAGGTGTCTAAGGAAAGACTGGATGTGGTACTCAGTGCCATGGTCTAGTTGACAAGGTGGTATTAGGTCATAGGCTGGACTCAATGATCTGAAAGGTCTTTTCCAACCTAGTTCATTCTGAGTGATTCTGTGGCTCTGTGATGGCCCTTTGAGTGCCTGCAACCTCTACCAAAGCCAGCTGTAGAGCAGTCTCTGCCTGTCAGCACCCCTGTGTATAAAAGTCTTGAAGTGCTGCTTTGCAGACAGCAAAGACCTGAAGCTGTCATGGAAATAGCCAAACATGCAAACTCTGAACAAGTGCTGGGGCAACTAATTCCTAATCCATCTCTTATGCAAGATGTATCTGTTTTGTGAGATCTGGTAGGTTTTGCTACCATTCCCCAGAAGTCTGTTGTCCTAGAACTGGCTGCTGTTGACTGCACAGCAGCCACCCATGGCCAAAAAGTGATTGACAATTTGTTTATCTCCTTTCTGAGACATTTAGGACACAATGCATTTTCTTTTGTACTGCTGTGTGTCTGCGCTGTGTAGAGTGGCTGGACAGGAAAGGGCTTACATAAGGTGATTACAGGATTGGGTAACACTAAGTTACAATTTCTCTTGGGAAGACACAGCAAGGGTGCTGTCTGTCTTGGTGGCTTCTTCCCTAGGCCATGGCCAGGTGTGGTAGGTCAAAATAATCAGGAATACACTGGCAAAGTGGTTTGGGGTTTTTTGTGTATGTGGGAGCGGTGTTGTGTTTGTTTGGATGATTTTTCCAGTTTGTTTCTGTTGGGTTTTGTTTGTTTTTGTTTTTACAGGATAACGGGGGAAATCAACATAATTGCATGAGGAAATATAATGCTGAGAACCTAGCATGAGTCTCTGAAATTTGCCTGGTCTGACAATGTCTCTGTGAAATGACAAATGACACCAGTGCTCACAGGAATATGGCCTATGCTGGTTTTGTTTTCTTTCTGCAACCCATCCAGAAAGAGCTGCCAATCACGTGTTACAGTGTTGTGCTTTACAATGTACTGCCTAGGTAATTTTTTCAAAGAAATCACCAGTAAATTAGCTTGATTTTAGTAAATCAATATTACTTTACCATATCCTGATAATTTATACCGCGAAAAGATGAGCATTTGCAAATTCAAGACATTTAACTGCTGATTAGTGTTCCTGCCTCATGCTGATGGATTTATGATTTAACAGTCAGTGAGAGCTGAGTGCTGCTTTCATTTCCAATCAAGGAGGTTAAGCTTGGCAGGCATCATAGTTCTGTTATGTTCAGCCAATGAATACTTTTGCATAAGCCTGGACAAAGTAGAGTAGAATATGGAAGTAATGTTTTGAAGTAAAAAGTTCTGTCTAGAACTGTCTGGCATATGAGGGAAGGTCAAAAAATAGTTGGTGAAATTTCTTTTTCGATCACAGATGTCTGGGTACCTCAGTTTAACATGGTAGCACTTAATGATTAACACAAAGAGCAAATAACTTTCCTCAATTCGTCCACTCTGCTTGGATTTCTAAACTTCTGTTTAGAAATGACCACAGGCACACATGGGCTCCTATAACAGCAAGCTTTGAGGTTTATTAAAAAGCAGAATTCATCAGTCCTGTGCCAAACCCTTGGTAAGAACCATGAAAAAGGTTTTCAGATACTTCAGTCAGCTTTTCCAGTAATGTATGTCTACACAAACTTTTTCACTGTCTTGTTTTTTCTCATACATTTGTTAACCTTCACTCATCTAAGAGGTTTGATTTTCTGAAGGTATATTTGAATATCTGCTTCTATTGTTTTTTATCCCATAGGGATTACAGAGATTGGATGTTCTGTAATATCATCAGAGGATTTGCAGTGTCAGGCTTTTGGAAACCAAATTATGTGATCATTCAAGGTATTCTACTGAACTGATACCACTAGTAAGATGTATCAAGTGCAATCATGTATATGTAGGTACTACAGGGTATGTATTGCTACTTGGGTCGAAGTAATTTGAATTTTAAAATCTCTTGGTCCTCACAAGCTGATTTGTAGTTGTTGTTGTTTAAGGGGAAGCATTCTCAGAATATTCTGAATTGAGATGGATCCATAAAGATCATCTGTTTCAAGCTGAAACCTGAAACAACTAATTTCTACTCCCTGTTGATTTCTTTTGTACCTCTTAGCATCTTTTATCTACTCTGGATCACAATTCCTTCATTGATAAAATAAGATAAGGATGAAAGAATGTGACAGAAAGTTGACACTGTAATTGTTATTTTTGCTGCTAAATTGGTTAGATCTGAGGATTTCTATGTTACTGAGATGGCTGATATAAATAATCATAAGCATTTAGTTTTAAACTTATCACACTGCAGAACACCTTGAAAGTTCCAGATTCACAATTTCCTTCATGCCCACAACAAGCCCCAAAAAACCAACCAAACAAAAAGCCCCAACAAAACAAACAAAAAAGCCCCCACAACAAATAAATCAGTTTAAGTAAAAATCCAGTTGAGATAAAATGTTGGGTTTGCCACTAGGGAAAAGCCTGGCAGAAATCTGCCCCAGCTTTTACAACACACCTGAGAATGAGTCACTATGTTTTGATAGTCTTGTGTTTCCAGGATTTTTTTTTTTAATTGCAAATAAATGTATTTAAAAGAAAGCTACATCTGCTGGGTCTTCTTGGCAGAATTTAGTAACAAGTGTGCTACATAGCTGGCTCTCAGATCAAATAGCTGATGCCTGGGTGCTTCATTCTAGTCCCTCCAACACCAACGGGGTCCCAGTGTTGGACAAATCCCAAGGAAGTAAGACCAGAACTGGTCTGGCTTCTTCCTTTCCTGATGATGACCCTCCCCTGGTGCTTTTTCCTCACCCAATTTGCCTCACATGGGGCTTTGAGGGAGATTCCCAAGAAAGGCCACCAACTGAACGTCTGCTGTTTTCATAAGCTTGCTGTAGTCTTAACAAAGTATGCCTAAAAATAGTAAAAATAACAATAACAGCCATATTTTGTATGTGTGCCATCAACCCTAAGGACATGAAAGCCAGGCACCCATTGTGCTGACTTATTGACTGTTATAATGATTGGCATGAGAAAGGAACATCGCAGTTCCTTTGATACTTCAGGGAACAAAGGCACACTTTTCATCCCGAGCTTACTTACAAGTCTAAGGGATGAGTCTGAGCACTGCAAAGACTTGGCAGTGTCAGTCTGGGGGCAGGGTGGAAGGGAGAAACCCACAGCTTTTATTTCCACACATAAATAAGGCTTGGTTTTGTTAGCTCTCCTCTATGAGCTGAACCATGTGCTTCAGCACTGTATCACTTCAGAGTGATGTTGTTTCAACAGAAAAACAAAGCATTTTCCACCTTTAATCTTCTCATAAAAATATTACCACAAAAGCTCCTTCTAATATGCATGCCTCAGGAAGCAAACATTTATGATCCCTGATGGTAGAAAGGTCCTACTAGTACTGACATGTTCTGTTTTCCACTGTCTTTCTTTGGATATTTTCCATTTTTTGTTTTGTCCTCCTTGTGGTTGCGGGTGTAACCTTATTCTTACACTGGTCTGCTTCATCATGCCCCTTTGGATGAACTTAAAGAGAGCTTCAAATCTCAGCATGCTTCAGCTCCTGGATTATGCCAGCGCTTGAATTGAGGCAGACAGGCATGGCCTGGGGCTTTGGACAGAGTCTAGAACTGAGATGCAGTGATGAACTGGGACAGGGAGGATGTCACAGGCTATGAAACTCCAAATGGTATGAGATGTAAGTGGAAATAGATGAGGAGTAGGCTGCAGGTCAGCTGTTGCAAAATATGTAACCAGATTGACTTCTCAGCTTATTTCAAAACACTGGGTTCTTCTTTTAGACTGGAAAATAATTAAGCACAGAAATCTGTTCTGTTTTCTAGAAATGGAAAGGAACTGGAATATCAGCAAGTTTAGTGTCCTTAATAAAACCAGAATTGCCATTATTCTGAGCGGAAGATATTAGTTATGATATTTAACTTGTTTCCCAAAAGACTGAGAACCAAAAATATCTTTTAATGGCTATAGTTATTTCCACATTTCACTGCATTTTCTTTTTCAGTTGCCTCAAGGTTTTATTCTTTGCCAGTAGTTGTAGAGCATGGGTAAATGGAATTAGTCAGCAGATTACAGATCTATTGCTGATTTAGCACCTAAGGAAAAAAAAATCAGAGGGAAAATGAAGTATATTGTTTAATTACAGCAACATCAAATTGCTTCAGTTAATCACTGAGTGAATATACTCTAAAGCTTTTAAATCAAAGGTATACAGTCATTTTCAATGACCACACCATGGAAAGAGCTTCCAAATCATCATGACCCTAGAGCATACAGCCTGACTATAACAGACCAGCATCACCTGCAAATTGTGTTTACCCTCATTCAGCTGCTTTTTTGGAGTCCAAGTGCATCTCCCCGATGTTTAGCCATTAGGCCATGAAGGCAGGAGTTCTTCAGTGCATGTATTGAGACCAAGCCTCTTTAGCATGATGACTTGATAAATGAGAAGCCCTAGCCAGTCTTCCCAACACCACACAGGGTCAGCAGGGTGGGACAGAGACATTCCACACTGGGCACGTGTCCTCTCCACCACTACAAGCAGCAGCATTTGTTTGAGAATTTATTTCCAAATTAACTCACATAACTTGACATAACTTGAATACTAACTTTCCAATTGCTTGGAACCTTAAAAAAAAAAAAAAAAGGCCCTCACTTAGATGCTATTTATTCTTAATGTTTTAATGTTGAGTTTTAGCAAGGAGAGATTAAAGTATTACCTCTGGTATTTATTGCCATTTATGGTGACTTTTAGGAGAGACCTAACTTTTGGACAGAAAATAGAATGAAAGAATGCTTTACCAAGATATTTTTCCCACCTTATCTCTTATTCTAAAATTCCATTTGACCATTTGCTCTTAGAGTCTCAATATGCTTATTGTTCATTAAAATAATTAAAATTTAATATGAACATTTGAATTATAATCCCTTTAAGCACCTCAAAATAGGGGAAGGTAGAATTGCAACAGTCTGCTCTTGGGTGTTTGTGACTGTCTTCCTGTTTAGTGTCTGCATTTCACTATCTCAGAAGGAGAACACTGGAGAATAATGTTATGGAATACCCAGCCTAAAGACTGAACTTCTTGCTAGGGTTGCTTTAGGGCTTTTTGAAAATTAATACAATGTCATACTGTGCCAGAGAGTTTCCTGCTCCTGACCACTGAGAACTGCTGATATCACTGTGTTCCTAGAATAGGAATTGTGGCAAAAGGCATTGAAGAACTTCTCTGGTAGCAGTGCCTGTTCTGCAACAGTGCTGGACATGGATTCTTCTGGCTTCATGTCCTATATCCACCAGACCTCAACTTCCCTTTCTTTAGGGCCTGAACAAGGCAAATTGCCCCATCTTTTTACTGAATTGTATTTTTAACTTCACAGGTAGTCTTCGACTTTCATTGTGGATATGTAAAATAATTTCCCCCTTCTTCTTTCCTTCCTTTCCTTGCATTTTTATTTGGGACAGAAAAGAGTACTGCATGCATCTCAGATCTCCAGCATTGGAAGGACACTGACTTGTTGGATTGAGTCCAGAGAAGGGCCATTAATTTGATTAGAGGGATGGAGCAGCTCTCCTATGAGGAAAGGCTGAGAGAATTGGGTTCGTTCAGCCTGGAAAAGAGAAATCTTTGGGATGGCCTAATTGTGGCCTTCCAGTACCTGAAGGGTAAAAGAAAGACAGAGAAGGGCATTTACAAGGGCATGTAGTTACAGGACAAAAGGCAATGGTTCGAAACTGGAAGAGATAAGGTTTAGATAAGATATTAGAAAAAACTTTTGTACTATGAGGGTGGTAAACAACTGAAATAGTGTCCAGAGAATTTGTGGATGTGGATCCCTGGAAGTGCTTAAGGGTGAGTTCGATGGAGCGCTGAGAAACGTGGTCTAGTGAAAGGGGGCTGGAACCAGGTGACCTTTCAGTCCCTTCCAACCCACGCTGCTCCATGATCCTATCATTCCATAATATCTGAAATAAATAATAGCATCACAAGAATGCCTGCGCTGCATCCTTGAGAAAATCCTGCCCGTGCTCGTCAGCAGCAGGAGGAGGAGGAGGAGAAGGTTCGTTCGGAGTTCCAGCCCTTCCCGGTGACCAGCGCGTCCCTGCCATCCCGCAGAGCCGGGCGGGATGCGGGCCCGGCAGCGGGGCGGGGTGGCGCAGTCCCGGCAGCGGCCGGCAGGGGGCAGGAGCAAAGCGCCCGCGGCCCCGGGGCTGCCCGAGCCGCCGCGTCCTGCGGCATCCCCGCGCCAAAGAGCCCCAGCCCCGCGTCCGGGCACCGTGCGGGGCTGCGCTGCAGCCTGACGGAGCACAGGAGGTGCGATTGCTGAAAGGCCTCCCTGTTTTTGCTAAGCGGCCTCGTTTCTGTGACCTTCGGGAAAGCGTATTGTCGGAACAGAACTAGAAAATGTCGATTTTCCAATCTTCCTTGCAGAAACTGGCGTCTCCTTTTCAATCCCCACCTTCATCTTCTGCTTGTCATCCCCTTTGTGCAAAGATTGATCGTGATGGCATGGCGTGATGCTAAATGGGGAGTAAGTAGAGTCTCCCAAATGAGGTTTGGCTCTTTATTTTCTTAGTGTGTCATCATGTGCCCACTTCCTAAAAAGCAGCCCACAGCAGTGATGTGGATTGCTGTCACTGTGATGAGTAAGACCAGGAGAGAAAGCACAGGGCTGAAAATAATTTGCAGAACTGTAAAAATCCAGGCTTACAGTACTAACTGAGCCAAAATCATGCAGAGTAATAAAAGACATACCAGATGCTGTAAACAGCCTCCTTTTAACATTTGCAATGAATAATACTAAAAAAACCCAACTGATACTCATCAAATGCTACTAAGCGCTTGCAAAGGCTGTGGAGCAGAAAGCTCGCTCCAAGTGACCTTTTCCACTCTGCATTTTGGGGGTTTGCCTTGTGCCAACACTCGGAGCAGCCAGCATCAACTATTTGCAGGGCGTGGTGCCAGGCTCCCAAAGATGTCCCCGAGGGTACAGGCAGACTGCCAGCAGTGCCTCCAGGGTCAGCCAGGACAGTCTCTGGGCAGCCTGGCACCCGAGCAGAGCTGTCCCAGGGGAGAATCAGCCTCACTGGCTCTGGGTGTGCACAGCCTGGGTGACCTCCCAAGCCCACAGTGTCCAGGGGGTTGAAGGGCTGGGGGTTGCTGCAATGTCGTGTTTACAATATTGTGGTAGCCTACCCACGATTTACCCAGTCAGGCCATAAATGTGGCAGAAACACTCGGGGCAGGTCATTACTTTGCAAGGCCCTCAATTCAGCTTTTGTTGGGGAAAATAAAAATAGAGAGCTGCTGCCTTGAGTACTACTGAGCAAGACAAGAACCAGTGTCTGGCTAGAGATTGCCCATGGGCTTTATTTTCAAGAGGGTTAGCAACACTGTGATGTTGTTCTCATGCTGTGCTGATATTTAGTCCTGTCTGATACAAGAAGTGACAGTTTCGGCAGCTCGGGGTGGTGTAGCCTGACCCTCTGTTTATGCACTTCCTTGTGTGGAGGACTTTGCCTTTGCTTTGCTGCTCTGGAATGCTTCCTCTCAACTGTTTATTGGGATTAGAAATGCTATCCTTATTGCTTTATGTACTGAAATATAGCCTCTTATTCTCGGTCTGTTCTTTTTTTCACTTTCTCTTCACCAAATGAAGGTGAGAGCTATGAATCTGTTTGTAGCCACTCACTTCTCAGATTCCCATCTTTCCTGTTTATTTACTTTAAGAAACTCTGTGTACACATGTGCAGAAAATGCTGAGAAGGTGCACAGCAAGTGACGAGAGCCACAACTTGGAGTGGCGTTGCCTGGGTCTGCACCAGTTTATTGGCGGGCCCCTGGCAGGTGAGACTGGAGAACACCCTTCCCTTGGAGCCTGCCAGGCGGTCTCTGGGATCTCTGCATTGCCATCAGATTGCTCCAGAGGAAATAAAGGCACAGGTCAGGTCCCACCCGCCCCGCTGTGTGCTGGAGGATACGTTGTCCACTCACAAAAATGCTGAAAGAAAGAAAAAGTCAGAGGAGCCAGGACTGAAGATTTTGCTGCTGCTGGTACCCAGAGGCACAGCGAGAAGTTTGGCCGCGGTTTTGCAGCAGAGCGCTGAGCGGAGGAGCCCCGTGGAATGGAAACCGTCTGGTAGCCCGGGAATTGTCTTTGGCGCCCCTCTCCGTAAACTACACCCGGGCGCTCCGGTGTCGCCGGGAGGAAACTGGAGCTGCTCCGCGCTCTCTGTGGCCGGGAGCAGCTGGGAAGCACGGCGGGAGGAAGCGGCCCGGGGCCGGTGCCTGCTGGCTGCCGGAGCGTGTTTGTGCGGGGCCGGGGGCGCTGCTCGGGCGGCTCTGCTCGCAAGCTGCGACAACAACCGGCCGGCCCATCGTGGCTGTTGTTGTTGGAGAGGCTGGGAAAGTGGCATGCGTCCGCTTCGGCACTTAAAAGCACCGGCAATCTCCATAATTCATCTCGCTGTTCTTGCTGGCGTGGTTAATTTTCAAAGGTTTGGGCATGGTTGTGTTAGATTCTGTAAATATCAGAAATAATTTCCCAGAAATATTTTTTTTTTCAAGCTCCTTGGTTAAAGGTGGCATAAATTACACTTTTATTGATTTCATAAACAGGCTATTAACAGACACTGTGATAGAAGAGCAACGCTTTACTCAGACGTTCGTTTTATGATTATGCCATACTGTTTTATAATGACCTGAAATTCTATATTGGAGAAGAACACACATTGTTTTAATTATCTTGATGATACAACAGCTTTATAGAACTTGCTACAGGCTCATCAGCTCAGATGCAGGTATGATTCATACTAGGCATTAGAAAATTACTCAGGAATATAATGCCACCGTTGATAATAATCATTGTTCATAGGCTCTTTAAACACAGTAAAAAGCGCATGTATTGTTTTAGACTGCCAACACCAGGGGATTTCCACTTTTCCCAAGTGGATAGAACAGTTTTTTACAATTTCCTCATTCTCAGCTCAACACCCAAGGTAGCAAGCCTGCCTCTGCAGGTGACAGCTCAGCTGCCCAACCTGTCGGGTGTCATTGCACAACCTTCCTTATTCACCTGTACAGAGTTGTGGTATATAGCTAAGTCCTGGCACAGTGCAGCTAGGTTAGCTCACAACCAAGAAAGACCCTCTGGAAGCTCCCTGGAAGGTCTCTGGAAGCTTTCTGGAAGCTCCATGGACACCTGGGACATCTCAGGTGTGGTGCCGGTTGATCTCTGGATAAAAGTGATTTTTTGGAGTCCTTCTCTTCTTTATGTTCCATGATATTATAATAGTTTTGATTGTACTTGAACACCTGCTTGACCAGTAGACATGGTCTGTCAGGATTCTTATTGTAGAATATAGCTTTTTTTCTTTATTATGAGCCTGGTTTGATTAGAAACTGACTGTAATATTCTCTTCATTTGCACCCTAGTTTCTCTCATCTGAAGCTGTGCCTGTGGAGTGTTTTCCAAGGCCTCACCTGCAGACCCTGAATTTTGCAGTCATCCTCCTATTCTGTTGTAAAATCTTTACATGCAGAGGCTGTATGCAAACACAGAGTACTGGCTGTAATGTAGTTACAGTATTGGATACAAATAAATCAGTTTCAGCTGCACTGCACTGTAGCCAAGAGTTTCCAAAGCATATCTGGAACACAATAATAATATAATTTCAGTAGAATTTAATGAGGCTGTAACTCCAGAGGCAAGAAGTGGGCATAACTGTAACCCAAGAGTTTAGTTTCCTGAATCCTAAAACAGATTTATGTCTCCAGTGGATGTTCTCCTGAATGTATCTCAAATAAAAGACATGCTTGTTTTTACATTGTTTTCTCTGCTGCACTCATCATATCGCTTTCTCATCCTCATCTGTTCTTTGGCTTTTGCCCTGCTTTTATGAGTTCCTCTCATGCTCCCATATTATACTGGTTCACAAAAGTTCACTCATAAAAATTTCAGTATTTATTTACCTTGTGCTACTTTCTTATTATAGCATCTCTGAATGTACTGTACATTCCTGATTCCAGAGTAGTACATGGTGCTGGGAATGCCTGGGTGACAAACTCCATGCATGTATCTGGGATTACCTGCACACACACACCATTTTACAGGATTCTTTTCACTTACACACCAACTACCAAAGTGTTTTAGCTTTTTCTTCCCTTTGTCATAATTCTTTTAAACCTATATGAATGTGATGGCGAATAATGACAGATTATTTCTTGTGTTCAGAAGAATAAAGATTCCCTGTGAAATCCTCCCTCACATTATTGCAATTGCTCATTTAAAAATCACCTGAAGTTTTACTTCATGTTTCTTACCCTGATCTACAACTCAAAGTATACCACCTTGTGGCTGGCTCTGCAGGGGGACTCGAACTTTAAATGATATTTGACTTTTACCTTACAGTACACCTTTTATAACTTTTACCTTTTGTTGCTTTCTGTAGGCAGAGGTCTGCATCAAAATGGGCATAAATCATATATATACATATGATTTTTTTTTGTGTTAGATTCTTCACTTTTCATTTTTCATCTGTTATTAATTTTTTGCCTTCAGTTTGATCCACTCTTTCTTGTCCCCTTAAAATTCAAGTGGTTTGAAAAGGTCTCTGATTCACCACTGCACCGCTTCCAGTGTCATTTGACTTGTATATTATGAATAGTCACATTGGAAAAAGGAGTGCAAGAGCCAGGAAAGAAATGTACTATCACCTCTCCCAGGCCACCTGCCTGCACTGGAGGAGGTAAGGAATTCCAGGACAAGCTGCTTTTTAAACCTAGCACAGCAAATACATTCAGAAGACATTACTTTATAAGTCATTCCAAATGTTGGATCAGTTTGTCCTCTGAAGTCATAATATGATGCAGCTACTTTCAAAATCCATCTGCCAGCCAGACTAAGTAATTAAACTCCTCTCTCCTGCTCCCTCATGTAGCCTCCCTGAAATGCCCCGAGGTCTGTCCCTCCTTCCCTTCTGCTGCAAGGCCCAAGAGGTCACCTGGCACTGGGGCAGGTGGCTGCAGGTGTCCCTGCAGTTGGAGACCAAAGGGTCTGAGCTGGCCAAGCTGCTGGCCTGAAATAAACCCGTGGGATGCAGAAGCTGCACCTCCTGATCAGTGCCCTCATCCACGTGCACCAGCACTGGTGCTGTGGTAGCCAGTTATTTTGCAGCTAATGCAGTTAATTCCCTGCCAGCCTCCTGAACCCTGTCTCTTCCACATATCTTGGTGAGCTGATGGGGATTTAAACAATATTTGACTTGGAGGTACTACAAGGCAAATGTACAAGCCATCAAAGGCATGTTTTATAATCATGGCTTAACATGATTCTTTTCTTTGGCATTTGACTGAAAGAAAAAAGATAAAAAGGTGATTTTAAAAGCCTTATGATTTTAAGCATTCAGAATGTCCCAGCCTTCTATCATTGTGAATCCATTTTCCCATGCTGAAGGGGGAAAGTTTGCTCGGGAGTAATAAACAGGTCCCGTGGGACTGCAGCGTGCTACTGCAGTCATGCACAAAGTGAGTCGGCCAGGAAAGGGATGTCAGCCAAGAGGCTTCAGTCCCACACTTCAAAGGACAGCACTCATGGGCAACAGCTTTATTTCCCTTTTCCAAATCCTCTGATGAGCACTTTGCTGCATTGCTAGTGATGCTGTTGAGAGACAATGTCCTGTGCACATGGAAATATAAAAGGATGATTCTTGTCTTATTGACATCTGCTGTGGTATCCCAGAAAGGTGGACTGCATCATGGAACAAATTTAAAATAACTGTTCACCCAACCTCATTACCAGGCCTAAATAGGCAGTGGATGAGAATCAAGTTAGTGGGATACTATTTCCTGAAAAGAGGTCATTGCTTCTCCCTGTCTCATTGTTTTGACCTATTTATAGGTTTTTTAAACACTCAAGCACTTAGGGAAAAGCCTTCCTGGAGAAATCTATTTGGAGTGGTTTCCCTCCAGAAGAGGTGGGTCTCATTTAGCTGGGCAAACATCAAGAGCAACACTGGAGATTAATAGTGGGTGAGAGGGACACCTATGGGGATGAATGACAAAAGTTCCAGGCCAGCCCTGAGCCACCCCCAAACTGAGGTGACAGTGCATTTTCTGAGGTGTTTCAGGGCATTGTCTCTGCCTGCATAACCCCTCTGAAATGCTCTTGAGTCTCTTGAGGCTTTTGCTAATCCCCATCCCAAGGCAACAAGTGAAAGAGTATTTTCCCACTGCATGTGCGGTAATATGCAAGTAGATTGAAGAGCCTGAGAGATAAAGCCGCCCTCCCCAAGCATGGTGCTCAAACTGAGGAGAATTCACTGAGGCTGGAAGGTAGAATAGGATCCTAACTCAAAGCCTACATTTCCTAGTTCAAAGCATTTGGTAAAGTCCTCCTGCAGTGGACAGGGCTGGAACGGACTGCATCTTGATTTCTAAGGTGTCAGCCTCATGGGTAGACAGAAACTTGAATTAGACCCATTGTGTTGTGCAGCCTGATGGGTAATCTCAGCATCTGTTGTTGTAGGTGCCTACTGGAAAGACTTGAGTCTGAGGGCTTATGTGTGATCTTCACCACATTTATGCAGGATTTAGCCATAGAGATATTTTCTTCTTTATCTTTTCCCCACCAGCTGGCAGGTGTAAGCTGCTGCTCAAGAAATAAATATTTTACCTGTTGCTCTTTACCTTGCCACTATGACTGCAAAACTTTGTTCAACTCACCAGTGCCTGCGCTTTTTCATCAGAGACCTTATGATATGCCATCAAATTTTCCACTGGATTATTTGGAAATCAGATTGTGTTGTTTTCAAGAAAAACAATTTCAAATGGGAGAATTAATTACTGTGAACCCATTCCTAAATTGATCAAATATTAAAAAGTTGACAGGCTTCAGAGTGCAATTTTCTTCACCGAGTAAGGTTCCTGACTTCCTATTATTGTTGTGGTTTAGGGTTTGTAGCTGCAATCAGCTCAGTGCTGGTGTGTATTCAGCTGCTACTCTCAGGGCAATACCATGACTTGGTGACAGTTCTCTTCTTCAGTCTGAAGTAAATAAGCCAGTGTGGGATGATCAGCTGATATATTTATCATAATTTTGGAGCCAGGGTACTGAGACAAGTGGGGACTTGGAAATCTGAAGATTGCTACTGTGTGACATTTCAAAAAAGCACAACTTGGGTAACAGTGGAGTTGCCTAAGACTACGTTACTTATTTGTAAAGGTGAACGTCTCTACATTAGATATTGTATCTTTACATTCTCTATTAAACAGCTCCTGACCTCGGATACTCTCTGAAAGTAGAGTTACACAGCTCTCAGGAGGGGGCTCTGAGCTAAAACCACTGCCCAGCCCATGCAATGCTCAGCTCCTTCACCCCCTAAATGGCAGCTGACCTGTGGACCTGGCCTTCTCTTCATGCCAGCATTTGAACTTGTCCCTTTGAACACCAGCAATGAGGTGTTCAAAGGGAGAAGTTCAAAGGAATTTCCTTTTGCACAGGAGGGGTATCTTCCAGCTACTGAAGTACCACTAGCCAGGTGAAAATCCTACACAGGCTTGTTGACCTCCCCATAGACCCCTTGGAGAAGAAGCACATTAATGGGGTTCTGCTTCTCATGACACCTTTTTTTTTTTTTTAAGATTCTCAAATTAGTGTGTTTTACATCATCTTTGCTTGCTCAAGTACAGCATCTTCTCAGCTCCTCTGGAGCAATAGCTAGATTTTGTGTTCTTTGGCATTACCTTCTATTTTGATCATCTAGTAGAGCAGAAACCAGGATGCACTCTTCCTATGCATTCCATCTTGTTAGAAAGATATGGGCATTTGAATCAAAAAGGACTACTGAAGGGTAATTGAGGGCACATTTCTATGCCTCAGTCAGAAAGGAGACACAAAAGGCAAACGGGTATGTCCTGAAGGTCTCACTGTTATTCCCTGAATAAAGGGTGAATAAATGCTCCTAAATGTACCCATCCAACATCCTGCTGCAGTCAATTTAGAGTAGATTAATCTTTAAAAGGGTCATTTTGGGGGGTTTTGCTGAAAGTGAGACAGAAGGCTTTGTGTTGTCACCTGGACTAGACATCTCCAAGCAATGCCTTCTTGGTCCAGTCACTTCAGAGTGGATCATTCAAACATAAACAGAGACCCTTTTGGCCTGTCCTGGAAAATTCATCATCAAACAGAGAAAATGGAACTTTATTCTGTAAAGTCAGTGGCCTTTGCAAATGTGAATTTTAGCAGGAAAGTTCACAGAGAGTGATTGAAAGTTTTACAAATCCAGTTGAAGGAGGCTAACAAAAAGCTTGGGCTAAACTGTTATTCTGGAGGTTTGTTCCTCTGAGACTTCCTAGAGGGCATTATTAATGCTGTGTGTCACAAACACTTTGATCTGGCAGCAGAAGTCCTTGGAGCTGGCAGCAGCTGCCTCTCATCTTGCCCCAGCACTTCTCCTCACTTTGGCCATGGAGAACTTCCTTCTCAGAATCCAAAACGGAAATAAAATCAAGAGGGGAAGGTTGAGCAGCTAATTTAAACCCATCTCCAAACTGTTGCTATGTCCTGATTGTTTAATATCAAAGAAACCTTCCTAGGAACAAATGCAAACTGATGTCTCACCTTTTCAGCTGGTCTCTTTCTATCAGCCAGGAAGGTTGCTGTATTCCCTGGGAGAAGACTGGCTCTTCCTGGCAAGAGGACAAGTGACTCAGGAATGACTCACTGATGCAGGAGAACCTGCTGGCAGGAAGACACTGTCCTCAGTAGTGGCAGAAGTCCTCTCTGCAGCTCAGTCATGGGGAGCTGCAGGAAGCCAGCCTGTGGCCAGGTGCTGCAGTGTGACAGTCTGATGGCACAGAGCTGCTGAAGGGAAGGAAGCCCCAAGGACATGCAGCATGGCAGCAAATCCTCTCAGAGCTGGCCAGGCAAGGTGCCCTCCCTGCTCTTGTTCCAGCTCAGAGGGGCCAGCACCTGTGCAAGTCTACTGGCTTTATCCTTCAGGTAGTTTTTCTAATTCTGCTCTGTTTGCCACAGCAGCGCTCACACAGCGCTCACATCCATCACAGCCAGTGGTAGACAGCTCCTGCCCAGCTTCCCTGTGCAGCCCCATGGCTGGACCATGGAGATGAGGAATGCTGTTCCCTGCAGCTGCTGTCCCAGCAGTCAGGGTGCCAATTCTCCACCCAGCCGAGTCCTTTCATGAAATGGATCAAATGGTCCTGGGCTTGTTATCTTATGACCCAGCCAAATATGTTTACAGTGGCTGGTATTTAATTCAACAAGTAACCCAAGGAGTTACTGTGAACAGTTTAAAGAGTAAAACATTATTCCTTAAGACTTTCAGACTTTGGTTTTTCCTAACATGGATTGCTCTAGGTAGGTCCTTTTCCTCTGAGGTCAAAGTCTTCCATCTTAACATTCTTCATGGATTTGATACTTCTCTGCTCTCTTTTCTGCCACGTGTAAAATATTCAGTGACAATGATTAGATTAGAAACTGACAATAATTTGAGGAGAGCTGAAGGTAAATTCTGCACAAGGATGTAAGACGAGGAGTGATGAATATTCTCACTGCAGATGGGATAAATAGCAATGGCATAAATAAGATTATTGTCCTGATGTCATGGGAGGAAAGGAGTACCTGAGAAACTGGTGGAAAAATAAGAAGTAGTTAAGCAAGTGACAACTGCAGACGTGCTTTTCTGCTGAGGATCACACTCATGTGGCTAATATATGATCCCAAGGGAGGAAAGATTAAAGATAGCCACTCTGTTGATCAGAGATGCCATCAGCTGATCTGAGGCCACAGTAGTTCATGTGAGACCCTGTGTTCTGGCTTTGTGATACCAGCACATCCCTCTGTGTGCTGCGAGTTGTCCCTTTGGCATGTCACATGTCTCTGTGTTGACTGCTCCCCAGGGCTGTGGTGACACATGGGCCATTCTGTAGCACTGCCTGGGGCAGGCAGGGAGACATCTCTGGTGCTGCTGTGGTGTGGCAGAGTCACTCTCCACAGAAACATCTTTGTTTTGCCTCTTAGCACTCTAAGTACTCTGCTTTCTGTCTAGGTTGGATGTGGGAAAAAAAAATGTTCTCTCCTGGCCAAGTAAATTCTAATTGCAGGTGTGAAAAAGTAAAATTATTGTGACAAGTTCCTCCTCAGAGGGATGTCACCAGCCTCAGTGGTATTTCATAAGAGTCAAGCGTGGCGTGCTGATCTGAGAGATCAAGGGGTCTGGGTCCTGGATTTGAGTCTCTGCCAAACAAGCTTAATGGTCTTTTTCAGTGAAAGATGTGGAGGACATGGGAAATCCAGCATACACAGTTTATCTTTATTTCAGGCAAAATGGATGATGGACACAGAAACGCACCAAGATGCTGAAAGAGCACTGTTTGTCAATAGCATCAAAAAGTGGACAACAAACTGGCTGATGGGAGTGATACAGCAGGCAGTCAGCAGTGGTGCTAAATCAGAATAGGACTTGCACCAAGCACGGTTACCCTGGGATTAACCCATGCTACAATGACCAAGATTATTCTGCCTGGTTATTAGCAAGCTGGGAAAATAATATCATAGAGTCATGGAATCACTTAGGTTGGGAAAAACCTTCAAAATCATTGAGTCCAGTCACAAACTTAATGCTACCAAGTGCACCAAACTTGAAGCTGGTACAAGACACATTAGGTGCAGAAGCATACAAATAAATTACTGGGTCACAGTTTTAAAGGAAGAACAAATATGAAATTGTATGTTTAGGTAAGAATTGGACAAGAAATCTAAATAGCTGTACTACAGGGTTTTCTACCTATGATATGGCTCAGGCAGTAGTCTGTGAAAAGCTTCAGGTTAGACCTGCAAGAAAATTTAGATATCAGACAGGCACTGTTGACTGTTAAATCTGAAATAACCTGCAGAATCTGTTTGTTGGCTGCTCCTAGTCTTGGAAATAAATGCATGAAGGCCCTAAACATTTACACTTCGGTCACTAATAGCACTTGTGTCTCCATGCACACTCTATATGCAACACAGTGGTGGGTTAAAAGGTCTCCAGCCTGCCTTCAGATGGGTTTGCACCTGTAACTGTCACACCACAGTGCTGGCAGAAATGCCAGCCCAGAAACCTGAGGCTGTGAAAGTTGCTGGGCTGATGCTGCCAGCAGGCAGAGTAGTCAGGGCAAATGTCTGAATGTCTGCACCACGATGACTGCCAGGCTGGCTTGGCTGCTCTGAGAACAGCCACAGGCTGCCCTGAGTGTCTGCTGGGGGCTGGAAAGGGCTGGTGAAGGGCTTGTTTCTGCAGGGCTGTACAGCTGGGCGCCCATCTCAGGCCACACTGAAGGGCTGTCACAAGCAGGATAAATCCTTCTTGCCCCTTCTTGCCTATGAGATCTGAGCTGATAAGAATTCTCTGGAAATGACTGTCAGGCTGAAAGCTAAACAGGGAAGATGGTGAGTAATTCCACCTGTTGATAAATTGCTTAATGCTGAAAGCATTCACGTATTAGGGTGAGCAATATTTGAGTCCTGACTTGGTGAAAAGGATCCTTGACCTTATCCAACCTCCCAGCAATTTTTTCAAGCAGAGACTGACCACGTGTTCTGTGGCGAAGCTCACTGGGTCTCTTGTGCAAAGCACCACAGCCTCCCTGGTGTAATTAAACATGTATTGGTCCTAAAGGATAACTAAAAAATTAATGTTTGCAATAGAAAGTGAATCTAAAGAAGTTCTGGGTCTGCTCCAGTACCTCTTTCAAAGTCTTGATACTGGATGTGCTTATAAAAACTACCCCATTTGATGCTTAAGTCTACTAGCTGATGTAGGCACTCCTGCCCTACATGGAAAGTAGAGAAAACTTCCTTTATCAGACCTCTGTTCCCATGTAGCTCTGAATACCCTGGGCTGGGAGATGGCATGAAGGTTATTTTCAAACCCTTAATTATGGATTTGCCTAACTTAATTCTTTTGCAATTTATCAAATGAAGGAAAGGAAAAATGATCTTGTGACTGAGGCAGAGGACTGGCTTTCATGAGCTTGGGACTTTATTCATCTGTTCCCTGGGTTTCCTGCTTGGCCCTGGGCAAACTGCAATCTGCCCATGCCAACGTTTCCTCCTCTGCAATGTACAGATAAGGGTGTCTACTTCACAAGGTTTGTTTTAAGCTAAATTCATTATAATACTCTCATGATTTTAGGAAATTTTTTTCCCTGAGATTTGCACTTGCATTGGAAGTACAAAGAATTATTGTAACCATTATTGCTAACAATAATGATGAATGCACTTCAGTTTGGAATGCATGCCTCTCACATGTTTGTTTATAGCTTCAGAGCATAATAAATAATTCTGTAGATACAATCTCCTAATCTTGTTTCCCAGCCCTCTGCTCACCCTGCATGAACCTGCAGTTACACTGGCAGTCCTAGACCAGAGATTCAGGGTTTGCTTGGCCTGCCACATTCCCGTATGGAGTTTATAATCAGTAGGATCATCCCTAAGTGTAGCCTCCCTCATCACAGTATTACCCTGCTGTGGTTCCCCAGGCAACAGCATTTGAGAGGAAAGGCAGGAGCATATCTCTCCTGCAGGTCAGCAATGGTCTGCATAGTTCCACAGGCAATGTCTTTGCTCCAGGGCTCATGAAGATCCTACATGAATTGTGGCAATTTTAATTTCACGCTCCTGTGAGTGTGAATAGTATTGGCCTTACCATAGTCTTGTGTCTGCATGTACTGATGGTCCCTTCTTCTCCCATTATATCCCTCCCATAATTTTAGGCTTCTCAGCTGTTACTCTGGGATCCTTTTAAACAGTGATGACGCCCACACTGGTTCATGCCCTCAGTAGGGTGATGGTGGATCTGACGGCGCTTGTTGAAAGTTTAGCGCTGAGACCACAAATCAGGGAGTGTGTCTTGATCTCATCCCAGAGGTGACATCCACAAATCAGATCAGCATGTCCTGGCCAGCTCAACACACCAGCTCGCCTTTCAAGTTGCTTCATAGAGGGATTAAATTTTCTTCTTCTCTTATATAGCAATAAGGGAGCAAAGAAGACTCCCTTTTAAGACCTAGTTTCAGAAGATCTGTCCTGCATCAAAGCAGCTGAGTTATCTTGATTGAATTACCTTGGCCCAGAGCAATGATTTGAGGTGACAGTTTCTTGGAGGAGCTGTACCATGTTTTTCTGTCCTTTAGTTCTGTGTATGCAAAATTTTCTGCTAAGAACGAACACCTTCCCATCTGGTATTCATGGGGCTTCTTTATAGTCCTGTGAATATTTAGCAGCTCTATTCTGCTTTTCCCTTAATGATTGTCTGAGGACACTTAGGGTGGAATATTCTAAATAATTGTAAATTCAGGGAAACAATCCCCTTATCAAAAAATCTCTCAGGAGTAAAAATAATTACAAAAGTAAAAGTGTGGGGGGGGAGGAATGAAATATCTAGTCAAAGAAATGAATCTTTATTTGTTTATTTAACATCAAGAAATATCTTGCCTGTTAGCAAGTGGAAATGGCATACTGCCCATGCCATAGGTCTATACCTAGGTGTGTCTAATTATTTTTTCTCTGCATGAGGACAAATATAAGTGTTAGTAGATATATGTCAGCTACTTACAGGTAAATTTGCTTGCTGGCATATCTCTGAAAAAAGTTCAAGTGTTGCAAATAGAAGGCATTAATGCCATTTATTTTTAACTTTAAAAGAAAGTCCACAGAATCACTAGGGTTGGAAAGGATCTCTGGAGATCATCTAGTCCTACCCCTGTCAAGGCAGAGTCACCTAGAGCAGGTGACACAGGAACGTGTCCAGGTGGGTTCTGAGTGTCTCCAGAGAGGGAGACTCCATGACCTGCCTGGGCAGCCTGTTCTGGTGCTCTGCCACCCCCAATGTAAAGAAGTTCTTCTCATGTTGAGATGAAACTTCTTGTGTTTGAGTTTATGGCCATTGCTCCGTGTCCTGTTGCTGGGCACCACTGAAATGTCTGGCCCCATCCTCTTGGCAGCTGGCTTTGAGATATCTGTATGTATTGATGATATCCCCTCTCAGTCCTCTCTTCTCCAGACTAAACAGGGCCAGTTCCTGCAGTGTTTCTGAAAGAAGCTCCAGATTCCTCATCTTCTTCCTGGCACCCCACTGGACCCTCTCCACATCTTTTCTTTCTTGTACTGAAGAGCCTGGAATTGGACAGATGTTTCCAGATGTGCCTTCACTAGGGCTGTGCAGAGGGTCACTCAGGCAGGTTTTCACCTCCCTCAACCTGCTGGTCACACTCTTCCTGATTCACCCCAGGATAACATTGGCCATCCTGGCTCATGGTCAGCTGGTCATCCACCCAGCCTGCCAGGTCCTTCTCCACAGAGCTGCTCTCTTGGAGGTCAGCTCCCAGCCTGTGGGGGTACTTGGGGTTATTCCTTCCCAGGCGCAGGATCCCACACTTGTCCTTGTTGAACCTCATTAACTTTCTCTCCACCCAGTTTTCCAGCCTGTCAAGGTCCAGCTGAATGGCACCAGAGTTTTCAGGTGTATTGGCCACTGCCCCAGTACCAACATCAAACTTTCTGAGGGTAAATTCCATCCCTTTGTCCAGGTCCTCCTTGAATAGGACAGGTCGAAGAGGACAAGTTGAATAAGACTGGACCCGCAGTTGATCCCTGGGGAACTCTACAGACTCCAGGCCTCCATCTGGATTCTGCTGTGCTGATCACAGCCTTTGAGCTGTGCCATCTAGCCAGTTCTTGCTATAGACTCAGTGTTCATAAACAGACAGTGCTGTCATGAGTACAGAGCAGAAATACACCTCTAGAAAATTGTCTGGAAAAGGATATCTCTGTATATGCACTGCAGTGAGGTTAGCTCAGTCTTAAGATTTGAGAGTAATACTGGTATGATACCAGATTTTCTAGTAGTCTTATGTACCTACTCAGTACTTGATCATGATAGGCAAAATGCTGTAGCTGGAGGCAAAATTGGGCATTGAATATACAAACACAATAAAATTAGCCATTTTAGGCAAGAAGATAATCTTTGTAATGCCTTCATAATAAAAGTTTTTCATTGTAACTTCTTTAAACAAAATGGTATCTGAAAACTCTCATGTTGATTTTTGCTCTGATTTTTATGTATTTCATCTGCACTGAAGACTTGAAACATGTCTCCCAAACTTTCTACTCTTCCAAAGGGAAATACAACATTGCATCAACATTTTATTCTACTTTTTCTCCAGATTTCTCTTTTTGTAGCAGATCTCAAAAGAAAAAAATACCTCTAAACAACAAGCTGTCTACTCTGTGTTCCACATCTCAGCTGCTATTACTGTATAAATGGTTTTGTTTAGAGACAGCTTGGCAGCATGTGACACTCCATCATCAAAACCCAGCAAGCCTCAGTGATGTGTTTAGTGCCATCTCATCTGCTCAGGCATCTTCATCTATAGCAATTTGTCACGTCCTTCAAAAAAGCAGAACTCAGATTTTGAGAACTATTAAATGCAGAGCTCTGCAGAAGGGATGAGATTTTATGTTTTTGACCAAAAAACCCACTGTAGAAGAAGATTTTGAGAACAAGCAATGCAAGGAAGGCTGGCCGAAATAGCAAAGTTCCAAATTTGGTAACAGGAGCAATAAAAATACAATGAACTTCTATTTGTATTTACATAAATTAATTTCTTAATTTAATTATGCTGTTATGCCCACAAATTTGTATCAAATCCAACAACATAAACCCAAACTCAGCTTAATGAAGACACAATAACACAGCAAGATCTCGCTGTGTAATTACACTAAGGCCTTGATGGGTAGCCAAATGAACTCGCTGTCCTTTCCCTTGTCCTTGGCTGACTGTTGTTTGTTGTTCTGCTTGAACTGAAGCAATTTTTTTTTCCACACTGTGAATGCTTACATTAATATTTCTTGGTGTCTCCCCTGTAGTGTGGGTAGGTTTTACCTAAAACAGAGCATAGTGTGTGACCTAAGCACTAGAAAAGTCAGGCCTGAACTCTGCAGGAACTTAATGTGCATTGCCAGGAGACAGTTTCCTCTGCTGCTGTCATGGAAAGTTTATGGAGACTGAAGGTCTAAGGTGGCACTTTGATGTGCTGTTTTTGCAGCATATGTTCAACCACCAGCTGATTTTTAAAAATATATAAAGTTCAAGTGGGCTTTGAGCTCATAATAAGCAAAAGGTCATTGACCTGTGCTTTGATGGATATGGTTGCTGTCTGTGTTTTGGTGGTAGCAGGCCCCTCTGGCAGTCACATGGTTGTTCAGACCTCTTTTCATCATTTGGGATTCAGGATACACACGGGCTAAGCTGCATTGGTATTCTACTACTTTTTTCTGGTGGCAGCCCTGATAAAGAATGTTGAAGTAGTGTGTTGCTTGCATGTTTAAGGCATTGGACTTTTCAGAGGACAATACTGTCCTAAAGAAGAGCTGCATAGGTAACGCTATCTGTGGTGTGGAGCTGTGGTACATCAGGAGCAGAGCTCTCTGCAGCTTTACATTTAGCTGTGGGACCATGGGAGGAAGGCCAACACTTAACTCTTCCTCACTCAGGTTTGCAGTCCCTGAGACTGAAAGGCTCACGCTTACATTGGGTTTTCCTGGACTTACAGGATAGTTGGGGTTGGAAGGGACCTTTAAAGATCATCTAGTACAGCCCCCTTTTGTGTAGCCCCCTGCCTTTGTTTGTTTCTCTTGCCTCATTAGGCTGCTGGCTCTTGCTGGTGGAGGGTACCTGTGCTCAGTGTTGGTACAGCACATCAGGATCCCAGTCCCACTGATTCCTTCAGGTGCTGCTAAAATAGTAATGAATGGGTTGGCTGTATGTGCTTGCATGTGAGCTGTGTTCTTCAGTCTTGCTTAGCTAGGTGGGACATGGAGCTTTCCCTGCTCCCTAAGTGGGTAAACACTCTCAGGTGGCCAGAGTAAATTAATTTCAGATGCAAGTAATATTCAAGGGTCTCCATCGGCCTGTATGTGCTTTTTGTTTTATTAATCTCTGTCTCTTCAATTTGGTTAGCTAGAGATAATGAAGAAAGAAGGGAGAAAAGGTGTAGCTGAGCTGGTAAAACAGGCTCTTCTTATCTGGTAAGCAGGGCTTAAGGACTTGATTCTCTGATATCCTGTATCTTGTGACACTGGTAAGACTAAAGCAAATGCCTTCCTATAAGCTGGAAATTTTTTCTATCCACTTTGCATTCAGGCAAATACCGATTCAAAGAGCCAAGCCAAAATCATCATAAATGAATATTCATAAGAGAAAATAAGGAGTGAAATAACAAGATAAAGGGGAAAAATATATTCACCTACACGACTCTTTCCTTTCCCAGCTGAAAGAGTAGCTTTTGTAATAATGTTATTTAATGATCCCAGACAATGTTTGGCATTTCTAATCCATGTTTAAGTAGCTGGTCTCCACACATTTTTAACCCATGATGCAAAAGCACTGCATAAAGTCAGCACTATGTGCATCGTAAGTGCACTCTTCTATTGAATTCATATCAACAGAAGTGCTTCTTTTCATAGAAGGAAAGAATCATTTGTGTTGGAAAGTTCTGTAAGATCATCAAGTCCAACCGTAATTTTGCTGGTAACTGATAAAAGGTTTTTTACCAGCTTGAAGGCTGTGGATGGACACCTTCAAAAAGCCTGAAAAAGCCTGAAAATCAGTTACATAAAAAGGTTGTGGTAGAAAGGCAGCCAGCAATTTCACAGTTTGCCTTGTTTTTCTTTTCTGGCAAGAAAAAAGGGCCTGGGAAAACTCTCCTGAGCCGAAATTGCAGCTGTGTCAGAGAAATGACACGGACACAGGAAACAGTTGCCTTATGGCTGCTCACAGGGATCCCAGATGACTTCAGTGACATTCACTCCAGCTCCTGTGTGCACATGAGGAGCAGCAGAGTAATGCTCCCAAACCAGTGCTCCTTGAGCCAGCAATGGGTTTCTCTGGCCCATTCAGGCTTTCTGTGGGTGAGGGTAATTGGAGAACTGTCTGGTTTTACAGGGGCCCCCATACCACTGCTTTACTTACTCCAAGAAATGTATCTAACATGCGGGACACTTCTGTTGTTTTTGTCAAAGAGAAATATGAAATACTTACTTCCCTTTCCAGTTAATTAGGAAATTACACAATTTTGTATCAAAAGAGCTTTGGTGATTAAGCTGTTGAAAGTGGTAGCTTCAATTATGGGAAGCCTCCAGGGACAAAACTGCAGCCATAGTACTAATAAATAATTGCCATTAAATAACACAGAGACATGCTACTTCTTAGTTGTCCTGATGGCTGCATAACTTGACAAGAAGAATGCCATTGCTGACAAATAAGAAAACACTTGATATTTTACTAGGTCAAATTTAAATTACTCTTTTAGAAACGGTTTTGTAAACAAAGCTATTCTTTTCTCAAGCGTGACAAGTTTGTGTGGTTCCTGCTAGGAAAATAAATTACTTGGGAATCATGATGTACAAAGTCACTCAAGACAAAGAAGCAACAGCATTTTAAACAAAAAATTGCAGGTGATCCATGTGCTGAAAATTCCTGTCAGAGCTGGTAGCAGCAAACAAATCAGTGATGTGCAGGTTTCGTAACTTTATAGTAAATCGTTACAACTAAGAGGAAAATAACCACATAAAAGGCTGTAATAAAATAGGACTAATATCTGTTAAGATCAGAAGATATGCATATCTTCATCTATTTTGCTTTCCTTTGTAATTTAAGATGCTAAGTTTGCTTACTTCTATAGAATTATTATCTAAAATCAAATGCTGGGCTTGTTTTTTCTATTATCCCTTCTATTTTTGTATTTTACTGCTGTTACATTTAAATCCAAATGTCTCCATTAAACATTTTGCAAGTATGTGGCATAAAATAACCCAGGAATTCTAATGGACAGCTTTATGAATCACTTTGGATAAATGTAAAGCAGACATCATTAGTATTTATTTTGCAAAACTTTGATGAAATTTTTGTTTCAGGGTTGTGCAAGTACCACGCTAACTATTGACATTTTTGTATAACAGTCCTTTCATTTCTAAATTTTGTACATTTTGGTCCTTTTTTCTCACAGCTTCAATTTCTGTTTGGCAGTATGAATTCATCCTCCTGCTGGCATCCAATCACAGAATGACAGAATCACGAGGTTGGAAGAGACCTTCAAGATCATTGACTCCAGCCCATGCCCTAACAACTCAACTAAACCATGGCACCAAGTGCCACATCCAATCTCTTTTTAAACACATCCAGGGATGGTGATTCCAGAACCTCCCTGGGTAGACAATTCCAGTACTTTATCACTCTTTCAGCAGAAAACTTTTTCCTGACATCCAATGTAAATTTCCCTTGGGGCAGCTTGAGACTGTGTCCTATAGAGAAGGAGGAACTGAATGAAGATTGGAGAAAACTGCAGGGTTCTCCTGTCACTCTGAAATTCAGTTACTACTGACTCTTCCTCTATAGTGATATATAGGAATTGTAATTAAAATTTCTGTCACTGCTTGACAGCAAAATAGTAAACATTTGTAAAGTTCTTTCCTGGTTCTAAACTCTTTTTCACATAATTACTTTTTATTTCAAGGTGTCCTAGACTTACAGATGAAAAAGATGACAGAGTTACAAATGGTGTCTTGTCAGACACCTCTCCTAGTGTCTGTGAAGGTACTTCACAAGCAGCTTTATCTTTGTTTTTTTTCTTTCAAAAAATTATCTTAATGGAGCTGGTTGTCTGGTAGAAGGGAGGCAGCTAATGATGTGTGGACAGAAAGGAAAATGTAGGTGATATAGCAGGAAATGGGGAAGATGGCAGATCCCTCTTCTTCAAACACACAGAGAAATGCTGCACTTCATAAACACTGCATAATTATGGAGAGATCGTTTAACACAAAAATGAACCCTTTAATTGTGTGTACTGCTGGCTGCAGCAAATGATGAGTGTTTGGTTGGGAATGGATTAAAGAGGTGTGTAAACACATTTTTTTCATTCAGGCACTGGTGTTTTTTCCTTGACAACCCATTAGGATAATGTAGGAGGCACACATGGAATGAGGACAGCCATTGCATTCATCTTCAGAGCTGGGCAGAGAGAAGCTCTGTGTTGTCCTTCTCTTGCCTCCATGATTTCTGCTGAGTGTGAGTACAACCTGCTTTGTGGCTCCTCAAGGAAAACCTTGTGCGTGCTCAGAGCAGCCCACAAGATCAAATGCTGGCTGTGGCTGAGGTCTTGCTCCTGGTCCAGTGTCTCTGCTGGAGATTAAAGATGTGAAGAGCAAAAAAGCCCTGTGCTGGCAGGAGTTGGGAAAGCTGCTGTTGGCTGTCCATAAATGCACTGGGCAATTGGTTATGCTGAGCTTGCAGGACAGTGTGTGCAGCAGAGAATGTTTTTCAGGACCCAGTTCAAGTCAGGACTGATTCTCCCTCTCCTATTTTTAAAATGGAATCACACAGTTGATTTCAATATGCCCAAGTTTACTGCTGGGTTTGTTAACCCAGCTCCTTCAGGTACTCCCTTCACCTGAACATATGCTTACAGCTGTGGTGTGCAGAGGGAAGAACAGCCTTTTCCCACCACGCATGATGCCAGAGGCAGATTGCTCACTGGACAGCACAATTCAGATACCACACACAAAATACTGAGAGTTGGGCTTAGGCCAGATCCATAGCCCTCACTTAGTGGTTTATAAAATAATAAAACAGTAATAAACCTGAAGAGATCCCCTGATGCCTGCTTCCACTGCACCCCAGGCAGGCTCATATTCTTTCTTGCTCCAAGCAGGTGGCAGTGAGGTGGGGACTGGATCCCTTTGCTCTGCACAGGAAGCCTCCTTCTCAAGCACCAGCCTCCTCCCCTCTCTTCCTGGGATCCACTTTTCACACATTAGCTAAAAAGAGCCACAAGAAAGCAGGAGAGGGACTCTTAACAAGAAGATGTAGTGATAGAGCAAGGAAGAACAGCCTCAAACTGAAAGATGCTAGGTTTAGATTAGATATTAGGGAAAAGTTCTTTACTGTGAGAGTAGTGAGGCATTGGAACAGGTTGCCCAGAGAAGTTCTGAACGTCTCAATCCTGAAAGCTCTAGGCAACCTGGTCTAGTGGAAGATGTCACTGACCATGGCAGGGGGGTTGGAATGAGATCTTTAAGGTCCCTTCCAACCCAAACCATTCTGTCAGCCTATGATTCAGGTGGCCAGCAGCCACCAGAGCTGCTCCTCAGCTGGGAAGAGTGGGGAGTCAGCTAATGGCCCAGCCCTGTAGCAAAGGGCACCTGGAAAGCAAGGCTGAGAGTGTTTGGAATCTGAGGTTACATTTTGGGAACGTGGGAAAGGAATGTCAGAAGGGCCAGGACAATCTAGAGAAGAGGCCACCACTGCCTCCCGTGCTGGCACTGGCACCAGCAGCATCAGGTCCCTCCCTGCAGCCCCCAGCTGTAGTGTTGCACAGCTTCTCTTCCCCCTTTCCTGAGGCAGGACCCTGACAGCCCTAGGCTCTGTGTTTCAGCTGCCATCCTCTTCCTCCTGCCACAAAGATCCCTTGAGCAGGCTGTGCCCAGGTGTGACACTGCCCCTGTGGTGGGTGTCTGGGCAGGTACACCCCATCCCAGAGCATGTCTGCAAGGGCCGTGCAATGCGTGTGCAATGCTCCACAAATGGTACAAAGGTCTTACAAAGGTCTACCTTGAGACTAATTTCATCATCATCTAATGATGAAATTAGTAATGGCTGGTCAGCCTTTACTCAGTAATGGTGTAACTGAATTAAATTCACTGCAATTGGATCAGCAGTTTTGACTATTTTTTCCTGCCAAAGGAGTAATCCAGAGACAGCCCACAGCTGCCAGAGAGAGGACAGCCAGATTAAATGTTCAGGATGGAATCAGCACGCAAGGATAAGCCTGGCTTTGGACATGGATTGAAAAGTATGGTCAGACACAGTTTATACCCTCAGCTGCTGTGAGCAAGCCTAGCTGTAATGAAGGTGAGACAGACATTTCCATCCGTGTATAGTGATAAATCCAGAAAGTCTAACTGCTGCCTGGTGAACTTAAAATAATGCAGCAATCTCTGCTTTTGCGTAGGTTAGAAATACAGTATTGTTTTATACTGCTTTGCCTAATTCCATATGGAAACTGAAAGGAATGTTGAATGGCCATTAATATGGTCATGTTTATATGCCTGTGCAGTGGCCTCTACCTGAGGGCTTTCACTCCCACGATAATTCCAGTTAAAAAGAAATTCCATCTCTAATCTAAATAGTCAGACCAGTAAAATATTTAAAGCACAAAGCAGGCCCGGGTGGGTGTGCCTGTCCCTGTAGTCAATGCCGGTAAGATAGGAAGGGTTGGTGCTATTTTAAACAGAACCATTGCACTTTTCCTGCAACACCCCTGCCTGTACATCTAGCATGGTGTGCACTTAGCTCCAAAATGGGCAGTGAGGAAGCTGACAAATTTTGTGTATGTTTGAACTTTCATAACCCCCTCATCTGATGTGCTACAATCTCTGCAACAGCAAAAGACTTCTTTCTTCCTGTGCCCTAAATAAATAAGTTCTCATTACTTTTCTAGAGTAAAAAATGAGAAAACACTTTGTTACTTTTCACTTTTTTCTGGCTGATCCAGTGGACATCAGTAACTCACTAGATCGATGATCCTAATTTTTAAATTCTTTCTCATTATTTTTCCTCAGTTTTCTCACACTGTCCTCCAGCCCTTCTTTTCACCCAGATTTGTCAATCTCCCACTTCAGAGCCTAGACTTCTTTCAGATCTTCCCTTAGTTTTGAGCTTTTCCAGACATGTCCGTTCCTGGGGATCAGGATGGAGATTTTTGTCTCCTACTTGTCCCTCGCTCTGGGGAAAGACATGTGACAGAACACAGGAGTCATGATTTTTGAATGCTTTCATCCTCTGGGATTGCTTAATCTGTTTCCCCAGCACCCACTTTTCCCCTTTTCACACTGTTTTTATGGAATGAGTCTGACTGCTTCTGCAGGAAAAGCCAGACTGGCACTCATTCTCTTGACACCCCTCTGGGAAGCCAGGCTTCTACAAACCCTGCCTGACCCAGGTGCCACATGGCTTCAGCCCATGCTTCATGACTGCAGCAATAAGGAGTAGTTAAATTATCCTTTCCATCCAGGTATCTTCATCTGCTGTCCACACACAAACGAAGCTTTAAAGCACTTCTGTGGCATGTTAGTATATAGAAAGTGCCCAACACCATGCAGTGAATAACTAGGAAAAAAAGGTGAAGAATTTACATCACTGGTTACACCCTTTTCCCCTCTTCTGGACTCCTTCCTCTGTGACCATGTACAAGTCACAATATTTCTGTGACTCTTGTTCATTTTCCACTTGAATAATGAAGAAATAATGCCTGTTTTCTAGGAATGCAGTGAGGATAATGCTTCTACCATTATGTAACACTTTGGGATCATCACTCAAAAAAGTCACAGCAAGTGACGGCAAGAGTCCAATCCTCTGTCTTCAAATGTTTTTGTTCACAGCATGAAGAACCTCCTGCAGAGGGTTTGCTAGCCTCAGCTCTGGTGGCACACTTGCACTACCCGAATCTCACAAGCAGAAAAAATAGTTTTTTTCTGTGAGTGTCTGTACAAGGCTTGTATGTTCTAACACCTCCCATGCACAATATATGTTGTGCCATTACTTAATGGCAAGAGCTTGAAGAAAGTGAGAGTTAAAGAAGTGGCTACCAGACAGTAAAAGGGGAATTTCTCAGTCTATATTTGTGCAGGGGAACAAGTGCCCTGCCACAGAGAAATGGTGAGCAATTACCAGTTCCAATTTGTGGTAGGAATTTTATTTGAATGAGGATTTAATCTGTGGTTTATATATCTGACTTCAGAAGAATTGCAATTATGTCTTGTCCTGAGGTGGCTAATGAGCCTTTTCTCCACTGACGGGTCTATGTAGCTCTTGTCATCAAGAACTGTAATAATATTTTGGTACCAACAGGGAAATAACTCCTAGTGCTTAGCAGTATTTCTGAAGTGAAATCAAAAGCAGAAAGCTGTTCTATTTTATCCCTCTTCTCCTTTTAGGAGGGAAGGCACAGCAGCTCACTGTGGCTTAGTCAGTAAATCCCCAGCTGGGATTTGAAACTCATGACATCAGAGAACAAAGCATCTTTGCTGTGCTAATGTAGGCAGCAGTGATGTGTCATCGGCTACCACGCACATGTTAGTGTGTCATGAGGGTTCAGTTCTGTTTTACCCACAAGGAGCAACCTTATACTTTGGTACTATGTAAACACTACATCTATTCACAGTCTCTCTCCTTGGGTAATGGTTCTCACATACAAAGTAGCAGCATGCAAAAATCGTTCTGCTGATGAATGAATTACTTTGATCAGAGCATTTTGTTAGTGTTCTTTATTTTTAGGTAGTGATAAAAGGAGCTTCTTTTGTACAGGAATCACAGGCCAAGGGAGAAAAACCATGATTTGTATAAAGTGTCAACAGGAACTCATCCAAGCGTTGGGGTTCCTGGAAAGCAGAAGGTAAAGAGAAGCATCCAGAATACTCCTCTATGCTATAGCTGTTTTTTGAATGCCAAAAAATAGAGCAGGCGCACAGAAATTGCTGCCTAAAATCATGGCACCAGTAAGCTGAGCTCTATCTCCCTTTCTTAAAGAGTGCCCAGCTGCTACAAACTCAGAAACAACAGCCTTTAGTCAGCAGTGTCAAGAAGTCCAGCCATTGCTCAGTGCCTCCACACGCTAAATCCTACATTGTGTGTAAGGGTTCTGTGTGCGACTACCTGGCTCCAGCTATTCCACAGGACCTGTGTGTTTGCACAGACCTGTCCTGTGCAGCTTCCTGTGACAAGGTGAGGTCTCATCCTCTCTGGCAGCGGGGGAAACATCTGTGCGCGGTTCCCAGGCGGTGGCGGATGCTGCACAGGAAGGTCCCGGTGCTCCGCGGGGCGCTGGCATGCCCCAGGGCTGCCGGGCTCCACACGTGTAGGAAACAACACACCGTGCCATGGCTTCACCTGGGCAGGGACAGCCTGCCTGGAGGGTGCCTGCCAGGCTCAGCCAGGGATGGGGACAGCCACATGTGCTGGGCCCCAAGTGACCGACTGCTGCTCGCAGGTATTCCTGCTCTCTGTGGAAATGTGCTTACGAGCTTTTTGGAGGTGAATATGTTGGTGTGTTTTCATAGTCTAGCATACATATGGTTTATATTTCCTGTGCTATTTCTTCACGTGAGTTATCTCATTTCTGCTCCCCTTCCCTCTCTCTCTCTATTGCCTTTGATAATTCAAAACAGACTGTAGTTAAAAAGTGAATTATGCCCTTCTAAAAATCTTCTTACGTTTTTATTGCAACTTGGAGTATTCCTGTTATTACTCCAGCTCTCCAGGAATGTAATTAACTACTTGAGGGATTTTTAGAAGTTGTGTCATAGTCATTATTCCAAGACTCTTCACCTCTACAACAGCAATTTTGAGCATAAAGATGTAAGTAACTAGCAAGGCTTTTAAAAACTAGGTATTGGATCATGGCAGGAAGGAATCATCCTCTTCAAAGGTGTAAATGAGACCTAGGAAGAGAAGATAAACACATAAAAATATTAGAATATTACCTATTAGCCCATTTGGGAAATAGCAACACAGATGCTGCTCCCTCACAGCACAGGTGAGGAAGTAATTCTGTTCATTAATTTCAGAAACATTATTACAGCATATAATAATAACATATGAGGGCAAACAGCAATTTAAGTTCATCTTCTGTGTCATCCAAATTATTGCCATTACAGCCTCTTTCCTTGAGTATACATCTCACTGAAATTCCTCATTTTCTTTCACAATTCTAAAATGTTATTTGACAATGCTTTTGTACTACAGTATTTGAATATGTACATTCACTGTTTCCATTAAGAATCAATGCCAGACATTGCTATATGAAAACCCAGGACTGTGTTGTTAATAGTTGTAATGCTCTGAGCCATTCCTGTAGAGGTTGTAGAGAAACTTGTATCAAGTCCCACTGAGGGCAACTGAGGACTTGACAGCAACAAGTAAACTTTAAGAATGGAGACACTCAGTATTGACAAAGAATACCCCACTTAGCAGAAAGGGCTTGGGTAGTCTGCTGTGGCACTAACTGCTAGACATGAAAAATCATCTTTGGGAAAGAAAAGCCTTTTCTTGCTGAATTTTTGTGAAAAATCTGAAAAAGGGACTTGAATTAAAAGCTGTATGTAGTAGAAGTACAATCCTACTGACACTTAATATCAGTGACAGTCATCAAAGAAAGGGTAAGAGGGCTTTGTACAGATGCCTTGTGTCAATCTCTGCAGCCTTTTGCACCTAAGTTTCTACCTGTCCTTTTGAATCTGTGCTAACATGATAAAGCAATGGTTTACAACCAAAACACTTTCTTTTATTTTAAATAACCTCTAGTAGTACAAAAATCTATTCACAGAAGCTAAAAAGCTTATAACTTTGCACTCTATGTGCTCTACACAGGTTTCACATTTAGCAGCAACTCAGGATTTTCAAAGTGACACAATTATCAGAGAGGGGTTTTGTGGTATCTTGCCTAATGATAGCATGATCATCTATTCAAGAGCTAGAAATGGCCCCACAGAAACTATTACAGTGCAATAATGCACTGGGAAAGGCATAATCAGAGCCCATAGAACTGGGAAGAAGCCTTCAAACAGAAGTGTTCTAACAGTGATTGTTCCCAGCAGAACTATGAAGCCTGTCTGGCTATCCTCTGTTGAAGAGGAATCTGAGAGGCACAAATATTCATGAGCTTGGCTGGCAGCTGAGCAGCAGATTTCTGAGCTCCTGAGGGAACTTGAGAAGCATAAACTGCAAAATATCACCCAGAGAGAAATTAAAGGATGAGTTATAAGCACTAATAGGCTATTGGTTGAAAGGAGTATGTATATCCAAGTAAATGCCCTTGCCCCCAAACCCAGACCCAGTGGGGTGCCCTGCTGTGGATTAGACTTGCTTACTTCAGCAAGCAGTAGGGACAATCAAGACCATGTTCATTTGGGGAAAAATTTTAAAAAAGCATATATCAGGAAAAAACATTTTTCATAACTAAATGCAGAGTTTTTGTCTGACTTGGTCTGCATCAATTGTTGCATATTAAAGCACAGATTTGTCCTAAATTTTGAGCAAGCCACACACTGAATAGCGCAATTGTATTTTATGAGCAGTGACACCAGAGAAGATGTCACAAGACCACAAACGCCACTGAATTTCCTGAGAAGCCAACATCAGGCAGAGGTCCCACTGTAGGTATGGCAATAAACTGTTTCCATTTGGCATTACTGCACAGCACAGGGTGTGAGCAAATCAGCCTTCCTGAAATCCATCACTTTTGTTGAGTTCTGCTTGGTAAACTACACATGCCTAGAGAAATTCTCAGTCAATTAGCCAATGCTTCTAAAAGCTGCAGACTGGACTATATGGTACCAAATTTGAAAAAAGCTAAATTTGCTGTGTCCAAATAATGCCAGCAGCAACGAATAACAGGTTTTTAAGAAATTGCTTAGTGTTGCCTAGGGTCTGCTCTGGCTGAATGAAAGGGGTTTGGGAGAATTCTGAGAAATCCAACAAGCTGCTCAAAATGAATATTTTTCTACAGGGCTTCTGAATTCTGAAGGGTGTAGAATTTTGTTTGGCAGGTCTCAAAATGAACCAATGCAATGATATGTTGATAGCTTCTTAAGATGAAATATTTTCTTCCACAGGATTTCCACTAGTTAGATGTAAAAGGGCAAGGGGTTTATGTGTGTAAGGAAATAAATATTTTATAAGGGAACAATATCTAGTAACTTACATGGCCTCATTTCTCACTGTCTCAGAGGGCAATGACACACAGGAATTCCTAGAAAAGCAAGTTGGAAAAAAATATGTCAGATTTGAATGTGATTTACATCCTCCACAGAACACAGTGCAGATAAGTATTTTGCTTGAAAACCTTAAAAAATTGTTGAGAGAAGAAGAACATTAGGCAGTGTTGATACAAAGCAAATGAAAGCTCTGAAAAGCCAAGTTCAGGTCAGTGCCAAGTGCTGAACCCCTCCAGAACCACGAGAGGCAGGAGTGAGTTTTCCAAGCTAAAAAAAAAAAAAACATACCCAAACCAAAAACCAATAACAACAACAAAAAAAAACCCCAAACCAAACATGCTTATATACATAAAAGAGCACAGGAATTTTCCATGGGGGCGGGGAGCAACAATAGAGAAGTGATGACCTTGGGATGGCGCCTGGAGCCTGAACAGCTTGGCTATTGTATGGAAACAGCTGACTTTTGCCACAGGAAGCAATCATTGCTGATTAGGGACTCCAAACCCCTATCTCTATTTTTTTCTGTCCCTTTTTTTTTTTTTTTCTGTAGGCAAGGCAAAGCTCCCTGGGGCTGCTCAGAGAATCACCAAACCCCCCTGGCCGGCTACAGCCGGGCGCGTGCGTCACGGGCGGCGGGCAGGCAGCAGCCAGGGACCCTGAGGGGCCCTGCTGTTCCTGAGCTCTGGCTGCCAGGGAACACGGAATTCAAGGGCACAGGGTCAACCTAGAAGGCACCTCTGGGGACAGAGTCACTGATATTCTGCAGTGGACCTGGGATGTGGCCCTCTGTTTCTGTGGGCTTGTTCCCAGGTATCCCAGTTTAAAGAAGAAATTTTCATTATTAGTGCTTTAGTGAGTATTCCCTCTGCAACCTTTTTTGTAACAGGTTTTTTCAATGAGTTAAATGTTAAATTAATGCTAGAAATGTTGTCAGTTTGAGGATGAGCTCCTTAAAAGTGCACTGTGTTGAAAAGTTTCAGCCTTTACTGGCTCAGGAATAGGGATGCGGAGAACAAAATGAAGCGCAAAACCAGCCTTCTGGAGAGCTGAAGAAAAATTGTAGGTTTAACTGAACACCATGAGTTTTGCTAAACCTATGCATGCTGAATGCACAGAGGAAAAGAGGTAACCACAAACACTGCAGCCAGCTGGGAGGAGGTCGGTGGGAAGGTGCTCGTGATTCTTCTTGACTCGGCTAGGAGAGCCAGCTCCAAAGATATGGGGAGGACTGAGTGGGGATGTAGGTGGAAGGACAGAAAGGGGGAGGACACTGAAAAGCCCATCAAAGTTCTTCCCCTCATCTTCTTCCAGTGCAACAACCAGGGACAAAATGACAGAGGAGACAGAAAAGCAGCAGAGCTTAATTAATTGGCTGGAGCAGCCAGAGGAAAGCGAGCCTTGCTCCAAAATCTGCCTCAGTCTCTGACTCTTCCCAGGAGCTCATCCTGCTGCCGCTGTGCTACACACCCCACAACCCCTCTTATCCCCTCCCCTGGTGTTTCAGCTCATGCCCCATGAGAAACACAAGTATTGTGAAGAATTTAAGCAACTCCAGACTTAACCAACAGCAGAGTTAGGTTTTTTCAGATTTTAATGATGGATTTGTTTGTCTGTGGAGGCAGTTAGGAACTTAAGCTGCTTTAGGCTTATAATATTTAGACTATAGTTATATTGACATGCTTTATTTAATGACACCCACATTTGGTATTATGGTGCTTATTCACTGCCTGCCCAGTCCCAGGCAACCAAGAGATGCTGTGACTAACCTGTCCCACTGCATTGCTTTACAGATCTCCTGCTAGCTGGGAGGTTCAGATGCTTTGGCAAATTGCTGAAGATGCAACACTGTGAAAAGCAGTTGAGATCCTGTTTATGAAATGTGTCACTTAGTCATTGAATTTTACGTGATTCAGACTTGCTTTCAGCTAAAGGAAAGGAGAGGCCAAGGGATGACAGCCCCCGTGTGATGGGTGATTTTAAGGTATCATTTAGCTAAATCTGTAGGAGATACCAGTGGAACCAGAGGTCACAATATCGTGTTTACTCTTTTACTACTCTGACATTCTAGGCTTTTGGTTAAGAAACTGGTCTCATTTGTGATCATTGTATGGTTTAATTTCCACCATGCTTGAATATCACACTCAGTGAAAGGAATTAGAAGCAGCTGTTTAGTCTGGCAAGTTTGTGGGAGGATGGCTAGAGCTGGAAATGCATAAAGAACAATACTAAAACTGATAAAAGATTCCTCCATCACCTCCTTTTAAATCATTGCCAGGAAAGCTCACTTTGCTCTGCTGACCTTCTCTGTTTCAGGTGTGCTCCTAAGTGTCAGTGAGAGTCTTTTCTTCTAGAAGAATGGATTTGGGATTTTGACACATGTCTTTTCAGAGATGCACTGGGAATAATGAAAAATACAATGAGCCTAAATTAATTAATCAAAAGAATTAATTATGTTAAGTATGTCTGAGATCTTCACCCTTCTAACACAGAGCACTTGTTTTCAACACAGAGCACCTGGGAAAGCCCAGAAAATGGTTAGGCATGTTTGGGAGTGACATGGCTGCTTTCTAAACAGTGCTAATCTCAAAGATACATTTTACTTTGAATACACAGTCACATTTGGACAGTCTTTACCATATGGTACTCTTTACCAGTCTGCTCCCTTGATTTCTGAAGTGTGGGAACAATATACTTCAGCAGCACCTAATTTCTAGAATAATGTCTTAATTTCATAAATTGGGTGAATTAAAGGTTTGGTTTCTATTATGTTCTATTCATCACAACGCTAATACCATTTCTAGCTTGGCTGCCTTTCAGGTGAAAGATTTCAAGGCTGGAGTTTATTTCACCTGGTTTTAATTGTCTATAGTTATGGGAATAGCCTCAGCCTGAGTCAGGAACCCTCTTCAGTCAACTCAGACCAAAAAGAAAATTCATCCTTTCCCAGTTCAGGGCTACCAATTGACCCCAAACCTCCCTGTGTGAGGCATTAAAGTTCCTAATGGTACCCCAATGTCAGCCATGAAAAATCATGTTGAATAGAAGTCACTGTGGGGAAAAAAATTTATGTGTATCTTTGGGTAGTGGCCATTGTACTTGTTTGTCTATCAGGCACTCAGTTCTTAGGATACTTTCTATATGGTGTTCTTGGATGGGCACTATATGCTTACTCACCATTACTCACAGCAAAGGTCTAACATGACTCAAGTCTTTCGGCATCATTGCAGTCTTCAGTATTATTATCAAAATTCTTACTGGCCATAACTTTTCCTAACACTGAAGCAAAAATTTCCTTTGGTCACTGAGCTGAATTGGTTTCCCCTTACTACAGTAATAATTCAATAAGTCTTTTGATTTCTTTAGTGTGTATCCTGATGCCCTTTGTTTAGCATACCCTGAACTGTCTTGGAAAAAAATTACAAAACTTTACAAAACATTTATTTTTCCCCTTTTCTCATTTTCTTTCTTGTTGTTTTCATTTGTGTGGCTTTCCTTTCACTCTGCCCTTGCCGTCAGTTCTGATCCAGTGACTCTTCTCCAGCAGTACTGTGGGGTTGGCAGGCTGCCTTCCTGCCTGCTTGCCCTGCCTGCTGTGTCCCTGCCCCACTTGGCCTCACCCCGTGGCTCTGAGCCCACCCTGGGAGCCTCACCATGTCTAGATTGAGACAGACAAGGGATCAACAGTAAAGGAGACATCCTTCTCCCCTTCAGACTGGATGGCATGTGGTCATTAGAGGCAGATGGAAGTAAGGAGGCTTTTTTAGACTGCCTGAAAAATTGGCACTGAGGGGATCTACCAGCAGTATTTCTAGACATGAAAATTTTAAAATAGATTTTGCAACCAAAGTGGACGGTGAGAGGCTGATACTACTCTTTTTGTAATAATTTCCTCCTCCCACACAACATACCATCCATCCCTACATACCCTCAATGACTTCTTGGTTGGATGTTTTCCTCCCTTTATGAGCCTTTCAAGATGATTAAGTAGTGGAGCTATCTCCAGCTTCCAAAACCTGCAGTTCATGATCCATGCCCTGGGCTCAGGTCTAAGACTCAGTAACTGATTTGTGAGAGACCAACTATTTCTATTTCCTTCTTACCAGCTTCATCCCTCTGCCATTTGAGGCTTCCTGAAATACTTCTGGTAGGGAGATGCCAATTAAGTACATCACATTTCTATCTCTTTCCATTGAACCTTATAACAGAAAAGGGGACATAGTCCGTCCACAGGTTTTGATGAGAACATTTATTCCTCAGAAATAGCTACATTTTGTCCCTATGCTCCCATATTTAGTTATGTACTTGTCTACATGGCAGACTCACAAGGTACTCATTTTCCAGCTTGCAGCCAGCTTAGGCTTAATTACAAGACTCCACGAACAACCAGAAATCCTGCAAAGCCACAGCCCGGAGACTGGTCAGTAGCCATATGACAGGAAAAGTACTGTTGGGTTGAGTTGCTTTCACAGTGCCTTAGCTGACACCTGAAGTGACCCTCTCTTAGTGGCAGTGTCCTTCTCAACTGCATTTCTTGTGGCACCCAATCTGCCAACCACGGTGGAATGCCACTCGGCGTTCCAGCCCTTGCAGTTCACTCCCAGTTACAGTATTGCTCTTCAGGACTTTCCTTTTCAAGAGAAGCTCTGAACAACAGAGCACTTCACATCACCACAGCCAGATACGAAATGCTTTTAAACCCTTCTATAATGAGAGCGCTATTATTCTGGAGAGGGAAGGAGAGAGAGGAGGTAATTCCACATGTCATCCACTTCCACCAGAGGCTCCTGAGGATACTGTTATTACTAATGTCTACTGTTTTCCGCAGCCCAGAATAATGCCCACCCTCCAGTACAATTTGTGCCTGCTTTAAGGTGCTGCCATCCGTCCCTCTGGAACAAACACAGGAAATGCATCAGGAGGCCTCGGCTGCAGATGGAAAGCACATCACCGAGCGGCACTTACACTGCGAGATCCCCTAGATGAAAGTCTATTTCAATGAGCATTGTGTTTCAAGGTCCACTTCCTCCAAATCTGGAAAGCTTAAGAAGGAACATCCCACTTGTGTCTGCCGACACAAAGGGCTGCTCTGCCTTGGAGATGTTATCGGCCTTCCCGTGCCACAGCAGCAGCCTTCCAGTGGCGTCTCCCAAGAATTACTCATTGTTCCTGGGGAGGCCTGGCTCCTCTGGGTGGGATCTCATGGCATCCAGTTCAGATGGAAGTAGGTGTTGCTGGGAGGCCAGCCAGACTCATGACGAAGATCTCTGGCCATGGCGGAGTTACGCTGGGGGACCAAGCTAGCAAAGTCCATAGCGATCACAGAAGTCGGTACTGACTCATGAAATGCGCCCCTTTTTGTTGGTTATACTTGGTAAATACCATTTAGAACAACCAGATGTGAGCCTTGGCTCACAGATGTGAGCTTTAAAAACTGAGATGTCTTTGTCCTTTTTTTTTTTTCCATGTACTCAGACACTATTGATTTCTACATACTCTTCCCATAGTTGTCAACTTAGAGCTCAGGTATGTCACGGCCCCCTTAAATGAGAAAATAAGGAGTGATCCATGCTTTTAAAGATCATCACTTGAAATCCAGGGCTTCTGTGAGACACACATGACCCTTGAAAGGCTCTAATTGGGTTCAATTTGCAGAAGCCTCTTGCAAGGTGGATGCATGCTCACATTAGCTTAATGTCCTGTCTCTAAAATTAGAGTAAATGTATAAAAAGCATCTGGAAGACTTCCTAGAACTGGTGCTTCTGGTGCCAGCCAAAGATACTGGGAACAACCACTTTTCTCACAATGATTTGGCTTTGTCTTCCAGACTGCACCTCGAAGTGCAAAAGAGGAAAAGGAAAAATGACCTGAACATTTCCGGAATTTAGCAAATTTTTGATTTGCAGTCTGGCAGGCTCACATTTGAACTGAGGAATTTACTCTTTTTATTTTCTCATCTCTCTCCTGTCATACCAGTAAATCCATCTCTGGTTTCTCCTCCTTATCTCTTTTACTTTTTTAGGAGGTCAGTAGAAGATAAACTGCAAAGCAAAAATATCTGTTGGCAGTGATTTCTTACATATAAATGAAAAAGATTGAAAACATATGTTTTGGAGAGGTACAGGAGAGGTAGCAGAGAGAAAGAGATACAGCCTTTCCAGAAAGAAAACTTTTAGTCTGCCTTGCAAGCAATGGAAATTCCAATTTTAGAAATTGTGCTACAGGCTAATAATGTACAACATTGTTGGCTATGGCACATGGAAAAAAAGAAAAAAAAAGCTTTTGTAATTCTGCCTCTCTCGCCAGAGGAATGACATGAAGCCAGTCAAGCACATCAGGGGGAAATGTTAATTTTCCACAGATACAGTCTAAGAACGTTCAGCTAACACTGGTCATGCCTTTTACCCATGCCATAGAGGTGTATCATCTTGTTTGGTAAAACGTGAACTTTTTAGTGTTCCATCAATGGCAAACCTGCAAGCTCCAGTTAGTTAGCATCCCAGCAATGTCGGGAGCCTGGTGGACTAAGGACAGGAGTTCATTGCATAGTTTTCCTAAAATAATGTTGTTATTTTGCCTAGCATATGCTACAACTCCATGGCAACGGAGCCAGGGAAAATGGTGACTGAATGGTGACAATGATGTTGAATTACCTTCTGATAACCTCACTCACCCCACTTCTGGACAGAGTGTCATGCTAGTCAGCTGCTGATGGCATATTGCCACCAGCTTCCTCCAGACTGAAGCCGAGAGAGGTTTTGAAAGAACTGCTGACAAATAAGGCCAAATGTGTGCCTGGAATAACTTCTTAGTTTAGTGGTTACCACAGGAGTGGATTTAGCATGTGGCTGTGTTTAAACCACTTTCTCAAGGATGCTGTGCTGTTTCTCTGGAGGCAGGAGAGAGCCCTTGAGCACAGAACAGGTACAACCTGTGCAGGTACAGTGCAGGTACAACCTCTGTGGCTCCTGGACTACACTATACAGCTCATGGAGAGAGAGAATAATAACTCTCAACAGCTGACATGATGGCAGAAGGATGAACAAAAAAGAAATCATTACATATGCAGGGAACTGTGAAATTCAAGGTATCCCTGCATGAAATTCCCAGTTCATTTACAGCCTGAGCTGTAAATATTTGGCACAGTTTAACAAAAGAGAAAAGAATAAATCTGTAACTGTTTTTCCATGTTACAGATCAATCTGTGGTGGGTAATTCCTCATGCATGTCAGAGCAGCCTGTAGAATGCCAATGAGCACTGTTTCCTTGGGCCATGATGGGTCAGCTCAGGAGTTAAGGTTCTACAGGGCTCGAGGCAAGTCTGTGTGTCCCCAGAAGTAGTTGGATACACCATGAGACAGACATAAAAGTCCAACAACATACTCTGCTCAGCAGTGCAACTGTAGAGCTGTTTCTGAGCCCCTCCAAAGCACCTCCCATTTTACAGGGAGTCATATGAAAAGGCAAGAAGTATTTAGTACAAGTTACTTCTGGGGAGATTCCAACTGGACACAAGGTAGATTTTTTCACAACGAGAGCAAACGATCAGCCATTGGAATAATCTCCCTAGAGAAGCTGTGAATTCCCCAGCATTGGTCACTTTTAGGATTTGGCTGGACAGGGTGCTGGACTATTTTGGATAGATTTTGCTTTTGCCAAGAAAACTTGGATCAGATGATCCTTGAGGTCCCTTCCAACCTAGTATTCTGTGATGTCTCTCAGTGACAGGAATTGCTGCTCACTACTACAGGTGGTAGCTGGCTGGAGACTTACAGAATTGCATTTAAGTGCCCCAAAACAGAAGTTGGATAAAAGTTAAATATCTAAACTTTGCATGCCTGGCACTGCCTAATTCCCACCAATTTGTGAGCTGCAGAGTGATGTGCTTTGGAGACTCTTGATCATTCCCTATCTGTGTGTTCAGGCATTGACACCTTTAGCTGGCAATGGAAAAAAGCATTATTCCTGGTGCCAAAGATGAGACTAAAGCAAAGGGAGTTAAAAATAAAACCAACATGTTTGGAAGGAGTGTCAGGAAGGGGTCTCCCCAGTTAACCAGAATAGGAAGCCCTTCATCTTCTGGAAAAACATGATCTTTATTGTGTAGCACCCAGGCCTCCTGGAAGCACTGCCAGGGGATATTAGCTGCTCACTTTAGACTTACTGATATTGAGGGAACAACAGCTCTTCTGCACAAAAGCAAAGAGCTCCTCTGGAAGCAGTACAACTCTTCTGTGAGATGGTGATAAATACAGATAGCTTCTGGACTGGACTGGGCTAGAGGGCTGCCAGCAAAAGTGACTTGAGAAAATTTATGTTCTTTTGTCACTTTCCTAATCTGCAAGTTGAATGTGACTTCAAGGCAATTCCAGACTGAGCAGGTCTGACAACAGAAACAGACAGACATGGCACAAGTCATTAGCAGAATTGGAAAACAAATACTAAAACCAGTTAGCATGATAGATACTCTTTTCTTGGCTGTGTAGTCCTTTTCCTCCCTACCCAAAATCATGTCACTGACAACATGAATATTTCTTAGACTGCTCTCGTTCAGTGTTTCTGCTGTTAAATTAAAAAAAAAGAAAAAGTGGGAGCTTTATCTTTTATCTACCTCTTTCCTGGCTGTTCCATTTTTTTAAGGACATGTATGTTTCAAAGAATACTGTAGCTGTGATATTGCATGCATTGTCCTTGCCTTGATGTCGCTTCAGTGACCAGCTGGCATCTACCACTGAGGTTGTTTAAACTCGTTGAGCATTAAAAACCTTTGTAATCTTAAAGAGATGCACCAGGTCCAAGGAGCCCACCAAGGTGGTGACTCCCCTTAGTTAATGCCATCCATTTCTGCCTGCAAGCTGCATCTTCACATCATTTCCAGGCAGTTTTTGCAGTCAGGAGAAAAATACTGAAGAACAGCTTGTCATTGACATTCCCTTAAGACAAATACAGGTTCAGGAATGCATGAGCCTGGCTTTTCTGCTCTGATAGAAAGCTATTAACACAAGAAGGAAAAGGAAACTGCTGGCTTCTTTTTGCTGCTTCTCAGCTGATACACCTTAGCTGGCTCTGATCTATGACCCTGGCCAATGACTCTCCTGGCCACACGCAATGGACGTGTCAGGATCTGTCAGTACAGATGAGCAAGAGATCGGGCAGACAATCATTCTTCTCATTTGATCAATAAATCTCCCACCAGCTCTATTTGCTCAGCTTTGCTCCCAGATGACTTGCTGCACTCATGACACCAGAACTTAGCTGAGAGCAAGCTTTACACCTTGTTCCAAGAGTTTGAGTGTCTGTTGTTTCCCACGTGAACGGTCAAGGTTTTCAGTGGTATTTTTAGAATATTGTGGTGTTGGAAAGTCCAGTAGTCCCAACCACTACAATCAGCCTAAGGTTAATGTGTAAAAAACACCCCCTCTTGGTGCCAGATCTTACAACAGTGAAGTACTATATATAGCTTTGCAGGAGATAAGGATAATTTAGCCTGATACTTGAAGGCACAAGGTCATCAGCAGTGAGAGCTGGAAAGAAATGCTTCATGCCATGTGTAGCAATGTCTGCTTGGGTAAGGACAGCATGCTTTGTCTGTAATTCCATTTCATCACCATGTGCTGCTTGTTACTACACAGTCTGAATACCAGGTCGGGTTGACTAATAACTTCACCCACTGGGCCAAATCTATGTTCTGAAATTATTTTTTTGACTTATGACTTATTGAATCAAATCTACTCATTACCTCTGGAAACCTTCTCAAATTTTTTATTTCTATAATAATTTTGCCATAAAGCTCCTATCTTCTTTGTTCAGTATAAAAACTTAAGACCTCATCATCTTGTCTTTCTGTAAGACAAACTTGCACCATCTAACACCAGAACTTGCTCTTAGAGCAGATTTCACTCTTCTCTGTAAATTCCCGTTCTAAAGACTGTATGTTCATTCAAGGTTCTAGGCAACAGAAGAGAGCAGCTTAGCTGAGCATTAAATGCAAAGGTCCTGGTCTTGGTTCTAAGACAGACCATCTCCTAGTTTTCCATAATTTGTAAATGAAACTGGCAATGGTTCTTAGACTTTGCAATGATCAGAGAACAGGAAGAACCACATACTATAGCATGAGTTTAAGGCTGGGGTCACAGAACCACAGAATCACACAGCATCATAGAGAATCACAGAATTAACTAGGTTGGGAAGGATCTTTGGGATCATCAAGTCTACATGGCTGTGACTGTACCACAGCCTGAAAAAGGCGGCTCCTGGACACAAAGGCAGCAGAATGTCCTCCACCCACCCACCCACTGCTCCCCCAGTGTTTCCAGAGCAGACTGGCTACATGAGTACGTTGTAGCAGCTGGCCCTGAGTTTGTTTAGGTCACATGAGTTACGTCTCAGGCATTAAGACATAACGGTTCCGTTTTTAGTAGGGTAATTTTTTGAGTTCAAAGTGATCTAAATAATGACAGGATTGCTTTGCCACCCAGCTGGTGTTTTTGTGCTCTGACACTGCGGACATGCATGCTATGGCTTGAGGCTAGAGGCCATGAACTACTGCAGAGAACAAAGCCTACTGCATAACTATGGAAGCCAGGGGAGACAACTCAAGAGCATTCATAAAGCTTTTGGGAGCGGCCTCCTGAATGATTTGTCACTCAAACTACTCTAAGAAATCTTGTTGCAGAGATCCAAACTGGACTGGGCTAACATTTAAATGATGTAGACCCTTGGAAGTGCAGTGCTCGGCTGGACCTCCTCCATTTAGCATAGACCTCGCACATATACCAGTGTGCCAAGGATCTAAGGCAAAAGCAAAGGCTTACTGCAGGAGCCTCTCCAGGCTTACAGTCACAGTGAAAAGGCAGGAAAAACCCTCCAAACCCCACTCACCTCTGAAGTATCTCTGTTTGCACAAGAAGGTAGACTTTCTCAGAAGAATGTCTGAAGAAAACCCTGGCATGTCTCCTTCTCCATTTCTCTTGATACATGCCTTGCACTGCAGAGGGGAAAACCAGAAGCCAGACATTTGCCTGTGACACAGATGCAGCAGTGGGGTGGTATTGACCAGGGTGATATTCTGCTGGGTTACGCACCCACTGGTGCCAAGCTGCTCCTACCACAGAGTGACATCAGAAAACTAACCTGAGAATAGCGCTCAATACTTCTGCTGTTGCCTTCCCTTTCTCCCTCCCTGCTTATCTCACCTTTGCCTCAGACTCTTCCACAAAGAGCTGCCAGCTCTGAAGCTCAGGTAGGTAGATATGCAGTCCTTTCAGCCTGCCTATGCTATCCTGGCTTATGCTGAGCTGCAGAAAGATTTGCCTTGCTCTCCTTGGCATTTGTTACTTCTTATGCCATGGGCTGTTGATACAAGTCTGGGGACCAGGCACACAAAAGGTTGGAGCAAAGGGTCGAAACCTGAGGTTCCTTTGTCCTTGATCTGCCTCAGACATCCAATGGAGTGATATGCTGGCTCTGATTTATGTGTAAATCAACAGCAAATACTCACACCACCCCCTCGGGCCTCCTCCACTTCCCCAGTCTTCTCTGCAGAGACTCTGGGTGTATTAATTCCAGCTGGGCACATAACCTCAGAGAGCCCCCGTGGAAGGAAAATAGTGAAACAAAAGGAAGAGACAGACACTTTCAGCGCTGTTTTGTTGCGCTGCAGGAAGCTCAGAGACAGCCATTCAGACGGCAGAAGCTGCGGGTCACCGAGTGGGCGCTTCCTGCGAGAGGGAGCTCGCTGACTATGCGGGGGGCTGGGGCGGGATGCTGCGGCGGGATGCTGGGGCGGGATGCAGGGGCGGGATGCAGGCTGCATCCATTCCCTCCTTTGGGCTTTCGCCGCCGCAGCCGGCGCCGCCGCGGCTCCAAGGCACGGCTGCAGAGGGCCAGGCACCCGGCTGCCACAAGAGCTGCTCAAAGGGCTCGGTGCCCTGGGCTGCCAGCCTCCAGCACAAGGCTGTGCCTGGTTGTGAAGAGCCACACAACTGCAGGAGCGCTGGGAGAGCAATCGCTGCGTACCACAGGCGTGTGGCTGGAGTGTGCAGCTCCTGTTATGGTGTCTTATAGCACATTTATTGGGAGAAAAAGGCTGCTATCAGAAAAACGATCCAGAACCTGCCTTCTTTAATGTATTTAATGAGTTATGTCAGACCTTAAATGTCTAGTAAAGTTACCAATGTGAAGGGTTATCTGAGGAGAGTATAACTGGTTTTTTTTAATAAAATTGATTTTAAAAGAAACTTCAGCTGTGGCTTCCGGCATTCATTTGTAGGTTATTTCCTGTATTTATTATTCTCAGTGTAAAAGTTGGTTTTTTACATTTCACAAATGCAATGGAAGCTCTGCATACTTGCTGTAATTGTAGGCCAAGTGGAAAGACAACAAACTTTAAGCTCCTCCAAATATTGATGAATTAGTCTAAAGAATCACAGAATCACAGTATATTCCGAGTTTGAAGGAACCCACGAGGATCAACAAGTCTTGGTCTTAAATGAATGGCCCATATGGGGACTGAACCCCTGTGTGTGACAGAGACAGAGACAGAGACAGAGACAGAGACAGAGACAGAGACATACAAAGAGAGAAAGTTAGTACACAGAAGAGGAAAATCTAGCTCCTGGCAAAAAACATATGGAAATAGAAATATGTACATATACTTACGCAAGTTTATATTCTGTTTCTACCGTTTTGTTGAAGGGAAAGCACAACAGGCTCGTCTATGATTCTAGTTGAGGAGTCCCAACACTCAAAAAGAATCTTTAAGACTTTTCTGCTCTGTCCAGTAAGGGTCCTTTGCCATCTGCACATCGCACCAGAAGGGGCCTGACTTTTAGGACTGATAGAGGGTGACATACTATACATACCAGGCCTCCAGAGTTTGTTTTAATGCTGCTGCAACCATCCATGAGGAATAACTGCCAGAGATTTTATTCTTACAGAAGTGCCAAGATGACAATTTGGCTGCATATATCACATTTTGATTCAAGTGATATCATCAGTTGCAATATTGTGATTAAAGCCATCAATACACTGACATTCATAAATACAATTAATATTCAGAAACCTGGCCTTAATTTTCCATACCAAAATTATTGTGCTGTCTTGGGCTCAGGAACCAGATGTGATATAATGTTTCTAATTTAGGCTTTTGAATAGTCTTCCCAAGATTAAATATGCTAACATTTCAAATAGCTAAAAATGCAAATTATATATGAAAATGTATGAAGGGACCAAACTGTGGAAAGACCCCCAATCTTATCTATATGAAAAACCAGCAAGTGTGGTGATGCAACACAAAGGGAGAGGTGAATGACCTCTGAAAGCCTCTAGGTTTTCCAATTGTCCCAAAATTGTTGAGTAGTTGCACAGCAGATAGAAGTCTGCTTTGATCTTGTGGTTTGTGCTGGGAAGTGTATAACTGTCAGCAAGAAGAAATGTGGCCTAGTGGAGTGCTGAGATTCTTGCACACTGGTAAGAGCCAGCTACAAATGGAACAGGCATGATTTCCAGGGCTGTGGGAAGGAGATGAAAACAGCATGGAGAGTTGTGTAGCTAAATAACAGGAAATTTGTTAATTACAGGAGTTATGGAGAGTGATGTTATATGAGGATTCATTTATTCATTCACCTACTGAACTGTGTTTCCAAATGGATGAATACCTACCAAAAACCCCTCACCTTTTTTTCAGTTAAGCTGAGGTGACTGGAGCAGCTCATATTGTTTTTCATGTAAGTTCAGTCAGTTATTGTTTAGCCCAGGGTGTTACTTCATTGCACAGTAAAAGAACATACGGATTCTTCAGAATAGCCTAAATTTATTTCTAGTTTGAGTAGGTTGACTTAAAGAAATGAAAAATAGAAAAGCTTTTCAGAAAACAACAATTTTAGGAATTGCTTAGGAAAAGTTTCTGCTAAAAAGATTACATCTTTTAAGCTGTTTAAAGGTTTCAAGCTGGGAAAAATTCAAGTAATTTCTGAATTATCAGAATTTTTCAAGAGCTGTTTTACTTTCAAAAAAAAAAAAAACCCACCAAACCACTCCACTAATTTATTGTATTAGGGAAGGACTACATAAGTACATCACTCTTTTCACTCTTTTCACTGAAAACTCACTGTTTTCATCTTCCCTGTAAGCACTTTATTTATATATCAGTTTTGCATTTTATAGAGCTGCAAAGGACTGGGGAAATCCAAGTGAATTATTTCACCTACAGAGCATGAAACATACTGGAAAAATTCCTATGGCATCTGCAAGCTGCTGTCCAGTGTCCAGTCCCTTGTTCTCACTGATGCCCAGAGCAAGGGCCTCACCTACAGAAAAGCTGTAAAGGTCATGACCCCCCTTAAAACAACTGTGCTGGGTAGATCATGCTACCCTGCCCATTCCCCTTTGCAGCCATTTATACCTGGGTCAAACACATTTCAAATGGTGCCTTCAATTCACAGCTGGTTTGTACAGCCAGACTGCCACAGAGCAGCAGCAGATAGATCAATTTGATTCCGGTCTGTTGGACTCCACGGAGAGCTGGACAGAGTCCATCCACATGATGCTTGCATTTTAAGCAGGATATCTGCTTCGATAAACAATGTTCTCTGTTTGCTAAATAGGCTGGATTTCAGCTCAGGTGCTCTGACTGAAGCCTAGTCTGAATTCAGCCCCACCTGGAGTGGGAGGGCTTCAGTGCAGAGAGTGGCTTTGGCTTGAACACACAATTTCTGCAAGAGATGAGAACTCTGCTCTTCTGAAGCAGTGGCGGGTCTGATCCAAAGGTCATTGAGGCTGATGGAAGAGCTCCAGATAAATTTAATAGCCCTAGAACAGGCTGCAATTAATACTTTGCTCTCCTTTTTTTTTTTTTTTTTTTTTTTTTTGGCAAAATTTTTAGATGTCCACTTTTCTGTAAGCAGTACTACCTTTCCTGTTTCTTATTTCTTGTTTGCATTTGCCTATTTAAGAGCCCTTCACGGGCTGGACAAGGGTGAGACAAAGGAGAAATAACTAGAGTTATTAGTCAGTTTGGGGATATTTCTCAAGTCCTATGGTGAAAAAAAATTCCAATTTGTATTTGTTGTTCCATACTTTTGATCTATTGTCATCCAGCTGAAATATTTGCCTTATATTGCTAAATGAAAATATATTCAGAAAGCTTTGCAGTTTTTAAGTCACTGTTCCATGAACCACTTGAACATGAAAAAAGCAAGCTTTTGCTTGTATTAAAAATGCAGAACATTTTCTTCCTAGGGACTTTTAATGAATGCTGATTAAATGGATATTTCTGTGTTTTCTTCAAATCATTCCAGTGGTTTCTTTGTCATCTAGAATGTCTTTCCTTGGACAAACCGAGAAAATTCCTCAGCCTTTTAATTTGCAGAAGCGCTGTTTCTAGGCCTGACAATTGTTCCCTTATTGATAAAATTAATCAAAGAAAACACAAAAAGCATTAGCCATTTTACCAAAACATGAGGAAGAACAGATAAAATAGTATATTATTGAAAGATTAGTGGTAATATGATGTATACCAATCAATTGTAGTACACATTCATGACATATTAGATGAAATGTCAAAAACAGTACTTCAGTTTTGGGGGATTATATTTTGCTGAGCAAGTGCAGAAGCAGAGGTGTGAGACTGAAAGCATGTGCAGAAATTCTGCCTTCACCCCTTCTCAATGAGATTATTTGGAGTGTTGGTTGTAGGGCACAGGAGAGCAGTGGGTAGAATGTTGTACAGTGTGGGAAAAATAAGATTGACAGGAATGAAAGGCTTCAAGATTCAGGTGGATGTATTTGTTCCCTGCTAGCAGTTCCTGGTTCCAACCAAACAGTGTGACTTGGCTTAGGTAAGATGGACTGTGGTCTCAGTGACTTTGATCTCTCCTATCTCCTGAGGTCTTACACAACCTTGAGATGAGGAGAAGGGCCTGCTGTTACTTCCTACAAATGATGAAAAAAAGTAGAATTTGTCAAAGTGAAGGGTTTTGCTTCAGTTCCTGAAACAATTCTTTGTGGTGGTTGAAGATATGTGTTGCCAAAAGAAATTGTTTTCCTTTATACATATAAGAAATCTTTCAGGCTCTAGGTCATCTGATACATAACAAAAAGCCAGATGTTGCTTTGATTAAAGCAGACTTTCTTCTGATAACATTTAAAACTAAGGCATAATTACTTCTATTTGCACAACTATTTCAATTTCTAAAGGAAATCAGAGTGTTTTCCTAACATAAGGAACCGATCTTGTGGCAAAAGGGCAATCCTTAAAGCGGGGGTTTTGTTTTAAGCTGATTTCTTCAAACAGGTGTAAAAGACATCAACATTGTGACTGCCTTTCATCCTTATCTGCTAATATATATGTACTTTTTAAAAAAAGTTTGAAAAAATGGTTTCAAAGGGAAGCAATTTCTAATTATATTTAAAATTTGTGTCTGTTTAATGGACAGTAAGTCTCTTATTCTTGTTTAAGTGCCACTAAGTGAATACACACGGGTACTCCTTTCATAGCCAGAACTGCAGTCATCCATCAACAGTTGTTCAGTGAGGATGGAATAAATCTTTGAGTGTAGCTATTTAATTTTTAAACTTTTCCTTCCCAATCAAATGAAAACATATTTTGAAATCTATGTCTGTTTTCTTGTTATTCCCACTGGCAGTCTTAGCATTGAATAATTCAGCAGACTGAGTAGCCTATGCCAAGTATAACCTCAAATCCCCAGACTTACTAAACTCAATTTCAAGTTTCTCACTTTAAGCAACACATTTAATAAATTATGTATTTTCCCTTCAAATATGCATTTTCCAATGGATTGCAAGGAGCCGAGACACTTGATACTATTCATTTTCATATTAAAGGAAGAAAAAAAAACTGAATAGGGTGTAAATATTCCCCTAACCAAAAGCCTTACTGTTGGTTTTGTTTCGGTTTGGGGTTTTTTTTCATTGAAATCTAACCCTGGGAAAATGTGACCATACAGAAAAATTATTCTGAGTTCCTGTAATCTGTACTAGATACTATTGCACGAAGAAAATGAGAGGTAAACATCTAATTAAGTGTATAATCATCTCCTTGTGTAATTTGCAAAAGATATAATTTATTCTAAAATTACTGAGAAAAGTACAGAAGGAGGAATAATCAACACAGCCTGGTAATTAGGTATGTGTCCTCTGGCACATGGCCTGTCATATTTTAGACCAAAAGAGGATCTGAGCTGCACATTTTTGATGCAGATCTTGACTGATTATGATCTCTCCAAAACTCAGGGTGTTTGGCTTATGGTGTTGGCAGAACCCAGCGGAAAGGGTACAGCTGTGTCCCGCATCGCGATCAGATTCCTACATCTGCAAACACTTATGGGATTTCAGATGGAATTTCAGCCTTATCATGCTCTCATGGATACATACCACAGAAAGCAATTAAGATGTTGAGAAATCGAAGTGATTGTAAAGCTTCAGGGCTCGTTAAAACTGCTTGTTATCCTCCTCAGGAGAAGGAAACATGGGGAAAAATAAAACCATTAAGAGCTACCATGACCTCTTCTGACCTCTCATCTTTTGCTTCTGAAAGAGCAACGTAAAAAGACATCAAGCAAGTAAAGAGCATCCAAAGGAAGGCAACAAGGACAGTAAAGGGCCTTGAGGGGAAGCTGTATGAGGAGCAGCTGAGGTCACTTGGTCTGTTCATCCTGGAAAAGAGGAGACTGGGGGGACACCTCATTGCAGGTACAACTTCCTTGTGAGGGGAAGAGAAGGGACAGGCACCTATCTCTTCTCCGTGGTGACCAGTGACAGGACCCGAGTGAATGGACTGAAGCTGAGTCAAGAGAGGTTTAGGTTGGATATTACAAAAAGCTTTTTCACCCAGAGGGTGGCTGGGCACTGGAACAGGCTCCCCAGGGAAGTGATCACAGGTCCAACCTGGCAGAATTCAAGAAGCATTTGGCCAACACTCTTGGGATCATGGTGTGACTCCTGGGGATGTTCCTGTCCAGGGCTGGACAGAATGGTTGGACTCAATGATCCTTGTCAGTCCCTTCCAACTTGCCCTTGCAGGTGATCAATTCATTGCCATCTGCATCACAAGTGGAAGCAGAGCAGTGATGTAATCTACTGACACTTCTATCAAGCATCTTGCCTTAATCTTCACTGAGCTTTCTGCTTTAGCCCCTTGACAAATTAACTTTGAAGGTATAAAATGACACTCTAGACCCTACCCAGTGTCTGCAAAGCAGTTGTTTTCCATCTTGAAATGCCCTAGTGGTGGGAGTCAAGGGCAACAACGTTTTGACATCGTTAAGTAAATAGCACCTTGCTCTTCCTTAGAGTAATCCTCAGATAAACAAAGACCTGATCACGACTCTGGGTGCTTGGTGGTCATATCTAAAGAATGAGTAGAAATGATAACAGCTGGCCTCATGGTCTGCAAGAGATGCATTCTCTCACTTCTTCTGAGCACTGCTTACCTACGTGATGCAGCAAGATCACTGACAAGGCAAAATACTACCCTGCATCTACCCTAAGCCTCTGATGAGAAATGACCCTGCAAGATTACTAGGACCAGTTGTGCAGGAAACACCTTTTGAAGGGACAAGAGATCATTGTCCTGACAAGTGGAAAAAGAGGTTTTGGAAACTGTCTCTTGAGGGAATGTGATTAGAAAGGTGCTTTTGGCTAAGGGAATAAAAGGAGTCTAGAAACAGTAAAAACTAGAGAAACACTCAGAATGTCTCCAAGGGGGGAAATATTCTCTAGAAACGGAAAGACCAAAGCTGCTTTATATCAGATTTGACAGATTGGCTGGATCTTGCATCTGGAAAATATTGTAGGAATTTGCACAAAAGCATTAATTTTTCTTGAATTCCATTTTTATTTTAGACACTTGCTTTCAGTTTGTTTTACAGCACTAACAATTGTAACTTTGTCCCGTCTGAAGAAAAAAAAAAAAAGAAGAAAACTGTTCATTGTCCTTTTTCTTTATTTATAACTTTCAGGTACATTTGAGAAACACTTTATGTGGTAATGGGAAATAAGTGACCACTTATCTTTTCTGAGAAGAGTCACTTGAGGTGACTCAGCTGATTCAGTCCTGTGGTGTTTAATGAAACATGAAAGAAATTTTTCAATCCACCACAACCATAATAATTTGCTGCTTGTTTGGAAATAGCTACTATCTTTCTTAAGCTACTTTGTAATATCATGAGACCTTCTCTACTCTCTTGAGAAATATGTTTCTAAGATCATATAAACTGAAAAACAAAAGACTGCATGAACCCCATTTTGGAAGAGGAAACCCTATGTCGGGAATAACCAATATTTTCATAACATCAAGACAGGCAATACTCAGAAATAGAAAAAGACAATAGAAGAAGTGAAAAAAGGGATCAGAAGCTACTGAGGTTTTTACTGCCTACGTATAGTGACGTGGGTCTTCATTCCACAACTCTGCCTCTCTCAGTTTTTTTAATCTGTTGGTTATTAAAGCTGAAACAACTACTTCCAGAAACTACTAAAGCTTCCAGAAGAAGTGACTGGTACACAGATCTTTGGGGGTGCTGCTCTGAACAGATGCTACTTTAATGGGCCCCTGATACAAGTCACCACCTCTGCAGGGCAGGATGCCTGGGAGACTTCTGAAATATAATTTAAAATGTTATCTGCTCCTCCTACTTTTTATCAATATGTGGTTTTTATCGCTTTCAGAACTAGCTGTCACATAAAAGAAAGTACAGGTTTTTTCTCCAGGCTGCTCTACCGTTCAGATAGACCAATAAATACACTTTTTAGTTACCATACCTGATGCATGAAACAATATATGAAAAGTGAAGTAGTATTAGAGGGTAAATAAAACCACATGCATCCTCATCTCTGGTTTGTTAGTGCATTGCTCTAGATTGGCTTTGAGATTAAATAGAGCTCTTTCAGTTAAGCAAACAAACTGCAGGTAAAGAATCCACTGCAACTAACACTAATTACTTGATCATAAAATGTTAAAAAGGAAATAGGCAAGGTGAAAAGGGAAAAAAAAGGTAAATGAAGAATATGCTGATCTGCTGCACTAATCTTTTGCATACCTCCAGAGCTACATGAAGCCCTCAAGGAAACTGCTGGCATGTGGAGCAGGAGCCTCTGCAATGCATCCAACCATTTGCTTGGATGGTTACGTTTCAAACTCGGAGAGCAGCCTAGCTAATCAACAGATACAGCTATATACAGTTAGCTCTCAGGACTTGGTGCATGCTGCTGGGAAATCTGAATGTGTAGGCACAGATGAACTATACCCACATTTACATTTTCCCAAGGAGAGAGAGGATTTGAGGAAAGCTTTAAAACCCTCTCCATTATCTCTGCTACCACTCAGCTGAGTGCCAGAAGCCAGCTCCCATCTCCCTCCTCCGCCCCAGGGCAGCACTGCACCCTCTTTCCAGTGGCTTCAGAGCCACTGGGAAATTGCAACAGTGGGGAAAGCTTCTGTCTTCCCCTGGCTGCAGGATGTGAGCCAGGATGCACTCCCTGATCTAGAGGGTCCGGCATGAGCCATGATCTCACTGGGAAGAGGCAGTTCCCACCTGTCTCCCCTTCATGGGAGCTATGCTTGTTGCTTGGGCTGCCTGACCCCCTGGCAGTCGTGCTGGGATGCTGGCACTGTGTGAGGGCTGCAAGTGTCAGAGTGGGCAAGTGACAGGCTGAGCACATCGAGACTCCCTGAGGCAATAAAACACACAACGTGAGCAACCATCATCAGCCCCTGACCCCAGAGAGTCTCCCTGTCCAGAAAGTCTCACCCCCTTCCAAACTCAGAGAACAGAAACCTGGGGGTGTGGAAGAAGCTAGAGAATGCACCACAGCCTGATTGAAGTCACCTTTGAGCATTAGCTAATATGTAAATATATACACATAAATTTCATATATATAAGTTATTAGTGCAAGAAATATGTGTAAGCAGTTTAAATCCAGTTGCAAGAGAAAGTAAGAATTATAATTTGACTCTCTTGTCTCCATAGCTTGAATGAGGTAAGGAAAGATGAGGAAAGATGGGAGAAGGTGGAGGACTGTGGCAGAAAGTGGGTGGAGAGGTCTTAACCTGCAGAAGCATCATCTAGTGCCAAAACTAACCTTGAAGATACAGGATTGTGTGACAGAAATTATAAACTTCTGGTTTTACTTCACAAGCAAGTTGAAAGAAATAACTATAAAGGCAGAGATAGGTAGGAGAAAAGAAAAGGGCCAGCAGGAGGATTTCAGAAGGAGGCAAGTAAAGGAAGAGTGTCCCCAAGCCAGGGAAAAGGAGCAGTGTGCCCAGCATGTGTGGGAAGCAGCACATGCATGTGGGACAGATCCTGCAAAGGGAAAATCCGCTCCCGAGGCCAAGTGCTGGAGATATGAGCAGTGCTGTTGACAGGCGATTGAAGGGGAGCCAGTGCTTATCTTCCCCACTTAGACTACTGTGACTTTGTCTGTTACACTTTGACTTCCTTGTTGAATGTTTGCATCTGTTTGTTTTCTCCTTCTGTGTGCCGAGTGTGCAGCGACATTTTACACAACGCTCTTCTCCGCTGGGAAAATGCCTGAGAAGCCTTGCACGGAGCCCAGGCTCGATCGTGGTGTGTCCATAGGGGTTGGCACATGAGTCATGGGACTCTTTCAGGCCAGGACAGTCACTTTTCTCCATAAAAGCATAATAATGTCAGGTTTGATAGTGCTATGGGAATACTTATCCAGATATTGCAGGACTTGCTTGAAATTTTTAGGAGTTTCATAAAAAAACTTGGATAAAAACCAAGAAAGAAGGCTGTTCAGTTCACTGAAAGTCTGTTACTTTTACTCATTATGCTAACTGGATGACTCAAAAATTACTTCAAAATTAATGAAAATTGAAGTAATTTTTCAAAATGACTGATTTCACTTGCAACACATCCAGATGCGCTGAGAATACAAAATCACATGGGGACCATTTCTGCAATGGTGATCTGTATGCAACATGAATTGTTGCCATAGTCCCTCCTCTTACACAATGAATTAATAGCTGAAATAATAGCTGAAAACAACTAAACAGCAGACAGCACATCTGTGCCTTCTTTCTCATCCTGGACCAGCTTAACTTTTGACTTCACACTTTGAAGGAAATTTTATGCTACTCTAGATCTGCTGTGATGCAGAAAACTGTTGCTGGACTGTCCTGAAACTTGCTCTGAACTCTCAGGCCAAACCTCAGAAGGTTTGGAACAGCCAAAAGCTTGGAGGGAGAGCAAGGGCAGGGGAAAGAATTGGGGAAAGAGAATGTTTCTAAAGTACAGCATTCTGTGTCAGCAGATGCAAAACTATGATTTGGTACAACTTGGAATTGAACAGTTGAACAATTTGGTAATTGTTCTTCAATTTCTAGCTTGTGAGGAAGAAGAAAAGGTCACTCTCAGCTGTCTTTGTTGTGGTGAATGAGCACAAAAGGAGGGTTTTTTGCATCCTCTGCACTTTCTTCAGCCATTTCTCCCTCCACACTCTACCACTGTGCTGCTCCAGCCCTCCTGGCTCAGCAGTGGGGTGAGATAAAAGGTTTACCTTGCAGTAAGCAGGAGCTTGTCTGCTTACTGCCTGTGGGCCAGGCTTTGTGTCATGAACTTGCATGTTTCTGCAATAGACAAATAAAAACCAAGATATTCAAGAATATGATTGAAGAAGGGACTGACGTAGCAGTCAAGTACACATTAGAAGAGGAAGTACTTGGATAAATATTTAAGTAAAGTTCAGAACTCCTGTTTACCTCCTGTCAAATCCTGAAAGTACCTAAGCTCCTAGACAGGCTTGCTAGTCTGGTTTTCTATGGAGAAAGTCAATGAGACTGAATTTTGACTATAATTTCACCTCATCATAACTTTTGAAGCTTTGGGAGAATTCACGTCATGCTTGGAAGACGACTGGAGCCCCAAAGATAGTTTTGTTCCTATGGCTTTTGGGAAAATTGAAGACAATGTAACACTCAATCCTAATAGGAAGCCAGAGGCAAGAGCCTTAGATATTCAAAACATCTGCAATGATTTCGTAGTTATCACCAGTTCAGGTGGAAATCCCAACTCTACACTGCAGTCCCTGCTCAGCTAAATCCCACCCTGTATGTTCTTCCACCACATCCTTTGGTGATGATCCAGCCTCCAAATATTTTCAGAGTATACCTTGCACATCAACAGAATAACAAACTCCTTTCTAGGACAGCTGTGATGTTTATCAAGAAGTATGGCCAAATGGGGACTGGTGCCAGAGCCCACTTTAATCAATCACACCAGCTTAGTACCCCCACCTTTCCTCAGCAAGTGACAGACAAGCAGGGATGCATTTTAGGAAGTGGTCTGTCTTCCAGACTTTTATATTAGTTGGTTTTAAGTGGCAGTTCATTGAGCAAAGGTCAGTGAAACTAACTCCCAGGAGATTGTAGGAAACCCCTCTCTTCACTGACTGCCTTGAAGGCCATTTGGAAGCAGCCATTTGTCAGAGACTGTGAGGGATACAGAAACAGACAGCTAGGTCAAATAACATAAAGCTAGAGTTACTATAAGAGAGTGTCAGAAAACAGCATCTCAGCTGATTATCATAGTCCCACTGTTTCTATGGTTTAATGTCAGCTGAAGAGAAGGTTCTTGGTGATGTAGAAGTGATCAATGCCCATTCCTTTTAATATTCTTGGTAGAAAGGTCAGGCAGAACTCTTGAAGCCTGGCCTTGAAATTTTTACAGTGATGTTCTGTCAAGTGGCAACCTCATTACTAACCAATATTGTTTTATTAACTGTTATTACACAGATACACAACATACATTATACCTTTATATAGAAATATATTTAGCATAGAAACTGACAGCTTTAAATATAAACTTTTCTGCAGGATTTTTTAATAAAATGAAACATTAATTACATATCTCCAGACTCTGTCTGTTGCTCTGATGTTAAGGTCACAGACAGCTTCAAAAATGTGCAAAGTACCTTAAGAATTTTCCCAGACAGATTAGGTATATGCTTAAGTTTTATAAACCTACTCTTAACCCTCTTTTTCAAATCTCCTTTTCCAGGAACTCAATTACAGCATGAACAATAGTTTGATTATAACTGCTGTAATACAATGACCTGTGTAACACCCTGGAAAGGCCCTCCTGCACACACACTGGTGCTACACTTACTTATGCAAGCAGGTGCCCACCCCAGATACACTGGAAAAGGATTAAGTATTGCTTAAGACAAATAGCTTATTTGCAAAGGGTGTAATGGAGATAAACGTTGTCTCAACAGAACTGAAACCTGTCAAGCATGACTTGAAGTCAGTATTTTTTGGTGCTGTTTTGCTATTCTTGTGCCTCTGAATTCCCTCTGACATAGTAAGCCATGTCTACATTGCTGGAGAGGGAGACACAGAAAGGCTTCAGATGCATGGCAAGTCACATTAGGAGCCTGATAAACCAGCCTGTCTGAACTCTGTGCTACCATGAGTGCTTTTCACTTCTTTTGTAGATTAAAGGGCTTAAACGCAAAGCTCAGTCCAAAATCTTTTGCTTGTGTCACTATCTGTGCCGTCAGCACAACCCCATGTACAGTCCAGATTTTGGTCCTAAATGGAGCAGAACTGAGGCTATGGCTAAGAGATGAAAGCAGATATCATGTCACAGCAATTCATGAAGTATACATTAAATGTGTGCAATTACATAGTAGAAAACTTGCCATGGGAAAATAAAATGTTTTAAAGTTACGTTTAATGCATGGTGCCTATCCAGGAGTGCATATTCAAATTTTGCAGTTTCCCAAGAGGCTGTCATGCATCAGTGAGGCATAGTTCTCCACACCTTCAGGATCATATTTTCTCATCTATATATACTTCACTGAAATTTGAACACAACTGTCACACTGTCATTTGATTCAGCCATTCTTATGACCTGGGAAAGTACAAAGAAAGGAGGACATGTAAAATTAGTTATAGTCTCAGCACAACCTAGTTTCAATAACTCTTAATTGTTCTGGAACCACAGTAACAATATTATATGGCCTGCCTTAGAGATTGTCTGTCTGCATAATCTGGTGATCTGATGTGCTGATGTTGTAAAATTCATGGTATGTTTGTTTGGTGCTGTTTCTTGTTGGTTGCTTGACCATATAATTGTGGGTATTGTTTTTGCAGTTAACTAGGGTATCATAGAGTCATGCAATGATTTGTCTTGGAAGGGACCCTAAAGACCATCTAGTTCCAAACCCCCTGCCAATAGACCATGTTGCTCCTTGAACACTTCCCAGTGCCTCACCAGCCTCATATTGAAGAAATTCCCCATTTGCCATGGTGAACTCTGAAAATTTGAAACTCTCTTCACTGCCTCTCCACCTCTGTGAACAATTTTTCAGAAGTCTCTCATGAGTATTTGGGGTGGCAGTGACTGCTAACAAACCCACTCATCTATCTATTGGTTTGCAAAGGATTATGTTTATTCTGTGAAAAAAAAAAACAACAAAACATTTCTTATTTTATTTTTTAGCCCCACGATGGCAAAATAAGGCCTACAGAAAAGTGCCTTGAAAAATTACTTTGAATATTTCATTTTGACTCCGTGTTCATACAGAAGTCCATCAGACGCTGCACAAGTATGTTTATGAAATCTTAGAGAAAGGGTCCAACAGTTATTTACATTCCTGTAAAATGTTTTGATTTCCTTAAATGACTACTTCCTAACACAGTAGTTTTCTAACAGAAAGTTTTCAACAACTTTTACTCTTGGTTCCCAAACATTCTTTATCCATGTCTGTTGAACTTTTTACTCCTATACTTTCTTGGAAATTACATTATTTTTTCTTTAGCTAGTGCTTGGTTATGATTTAGGATGTTTTTCTAGTTGACATGTCTTATCAGATCAAATCAAATCAAATCAAATCAAATCAAATCAAATCAAATATTGTAAAAAAAAGTTTTTCAAGCTTGCCTGTACCTTAGGATTTCTAATCCTCTTAGTTAATGAGTGCACTGCACTTTTTTTCTTTAAACCTCTCTCATCCTTTGTTTGGAAGCAAGGCAATAGTGCTGTTTTTTTGAAGGATTAGAAATTCATCTCATAAGTGCGTGTATTCATCAGTTAATTACTTGCTGATGCCAAAAAGAGCCAGTTCTAGCAATATTTGTTCAGAAAGTTGCATATTAGAGTGAACAGGGCAAAAGAAAGTATGCTCCTGCTGTTCTGTGGTTTTTCATTTGTCCAACCTTTGCTTTCAAGTATTTTCCGAAAACAAGTCATGGTTCTTATGTAAAGACCAGATTTTGGCTCTTTGCTTAATAGTTTGGAGTTTGTTTTTTCATTTCCTGCTCCTGCACTGTAATTTATAATTGAATTGATGGAAGGTTTGCCAAAGAGCAGTCACATGGAGAAGATTTGCATGCTTCAGCTGATCTTTGGGTCTAGCAGGTTCTCAGAGATGTTGAACTGTCTGTGCAAGCGTGGCTAAGAGAGACAAAACTTGCATTGCTGTAACCCCCCCCCCACAAAAAACAGGCATACAGTGTGGCTCTGGCATTCCCTGTGAGGATTTTCCTCCTTACATGTCACTGAATTTCAGCCCTGAAGTGGCCCATTGTCCCCTGGCACAGCACCACATGAGGCTGGGAAGTAAGGGGTGGGTCTGGAGGGTGCAGGCTCACCTTCCCCAGGGCACTGAGCTTTCCCTGTGGCCGGCTGCACTGGCTGCATGGGACCAGTGAGAAGCTCCTGATGCTCTGCTGGCACCACCAAGTTTCATCAGCTGCAGCAGGACACAAGGAGACAGGGGTTAGTCTCTATGGTGCTGTCACAAATGGAACACATGGGAATTTCTCAATGCCAGAATACAACCGTGGCAAGAGCAGGGGGGAAAACCTCTCCCAGTCCTCAAATAAATAATTTGTTGTCCCACTCATAAAGGCACATAAGAATGACCCATCCTAAATTTTCCAATCTGAATGAATTTAGAAAAAAACTAATTCAGATTCCTCACCTGCTCTACAACTTTGTACAGCTTTGTTCCTTCTTTGTGTTTAGCTATCATTTATGTTATGTTCTCATGCACTTGGCTTGTGAGAGTGATGACACTGAAGTGTTTGGAGCCGACAGAGCTGCAAGGAATTGTTTTGCCAGAAAATGCGTTCAGGGAGAATGGAAACTATTAGTGAAGTTGGATCTAATGTAAGCAGTCAGCATTTGAATCAATCAGCTGAAGTCAAAGAGTTGTGTTACACACACAAAAAAAAATTGAAACATGTTTGTGGGTACTTTTTCCAAGAATTTAAGCTTCTGGTTTTGAAGCAGATCTGATTTTACTGGTTAAAGTATCTTCCAAAAAAACCCCTTAAATATTTCATTTTCAATTGATCAGTGTTTTAACTTAGCAGAAAATGATATTAGGCAGCTATATCATTAAAAAAAAAAAAAAAAAGTCCAGTGTGAACAGCTTGAAACATTTGGGATTTTTCATCCTTAGCTTGGCTTCTTGGAGAAATACCAGCTGACATGAGTCCTCTGTATAACTCTGTGCCCCTAGACTAAGCACCATCAACTTTTATTTTTTTGTGATCCCTATCTGACTTGAAGCTGTCTTGTCTGGACTGCAGGTATGCTGCAAAGATACTTAACTTTCTGCAAATTTTATAAATAATGGGAGATGAGAAAGAGAGTTAGGCTCATTACAACATCAGATGGGTCAGAAAGGAGGAGTAAGCATCATGATGCCCCCAACTGAAGCCCCATTTTGGGCAGCTGCACCAATTTAATAAGGCAGCAAAGACAAGAGCTGTAAGACCTGCCCTCCATGAGCTGGCATGGCTCTGCTGCAACGCAGCATCCATACATTAATAACAACCATACCCTTTGCATGCTCCTCACCTGCTCTTGGTACAAGATACCAATGTGCCTTTCTTCCTCCAGCACAGCCTGTGAATATCATTCCATGGAGTATTGCAATTTACAGATGATGGAAAGTATACCATTAGGAACAGGAGCTGAGATAGATCCTTGATTCCCCTGTACTGATGCTCCCAAAATAATTTACCATGCTTCCTTTGTTAGATTTTATTATTTCAAGACAATCTGGTCCAGCTACTAGGAGGAAAGGAGGATTTGCTTGTATGAGCTGGTGAAAAGACAGAAATGAATAGAATTATTTTAAAATGTCAGTCATTTTCAAGGCAAAATCCAGAGGAAAGCAGACAGTTTTTGATGACTTTTCTAGAACCCTGGTCTTCAAAAAGCTCTGGAGTCCACATCATACATAAAATCCTCCATGTCAAGCAAGAGTTGAGGGTATTGTTTTGGCTGCATAAAAAGAAAAAGTAACCACATGGCATTCCATACTTGCATGGAAGTGTGGCCACATGTTTGCTTTCGTGACGGAAAACTGCTTTCCTAATCAGCACAACCATTTCCATCATGGAACCATTGTGCTATTTTCCATTCAAAGGAATCAAGTCACACTGACTCTTTTCTAACAGCTTAAAGATCAGCAGAAACAATGAGGAGAATTGACTTTACGTAATCCTAAACTGATGCCTGGGGTTGAACTCCTGCCCAGTGCTCCCCTGCCAACTTTGGCAAAACAAGCCCTTTCAGGAGGCTACACCTCCATCCTTCTTCCAGATACAGCTTTGAGGCAGGTGACAGTGACTCAAGAAGGGGGAGAAGCTACTAGAATTTTTTTGAGTGCCTTTTGCAGCTCTTGGATTATGCATGATTTTCTTATTATTCTGTATTTGTTCATGGTTTAAACAAAGGGACAAAATACTCTTCCTTTAATTTGGGTAACATTCGGCCAGAAGAATAATTCTTTATATCATGTTCAGTGGAAATACGTTCACAAATAAACTGTTCTCTTTAGTCTTGGGCTGTTACCCTGTTTCAAATTGTTTGTTGTCATGGATTTACCAACAGAACTACACCCATAAGCCCTTCTCTGTCCTAGTGACAGGTAGGTTTAGCTTTGTCAATAGGAAGGAATCTTTCTGGCTCTCCTGCGTTTGCTAAAAAATATTCTGATGCCCATGTTCCTAAACAGGTGTTGAGAACTCTGTGAAGGGATGGGTTTGGGTTGAATTAAATACCAGTGAACTTCTTTATTGTGCAGATGGAGACATCCCCATCACATTCATTCACCAGAAAACAGTGAACTGCAACCATGTGCAGTTTGACTGCCACTTAAACAGATTTAATTTGTGAGTAGAGCTGGATGCCTTGTGGAAAAAGCATTCTCCACATGCTCTATGAAAATGGAATAATTTCTTGGCTTAATGTGGTCTATCACTATTTTTTTTCTACTATCAACATTCCTGCAGAACATCTAAACTTTTATTTGGATGGAATTGCCATTATTTTGGCTGTAGTTACTGTATCTGCAAATGTGGATGTTCGCTGTGTTTGCTGCTGTACAAGCAGAATAGAACAGAAATGAATTTACAGCCTGTTGTGTTGGGTTTGCATGGCCAAGCTTTGGTAGCAGGGGGGCTACAGGGGTGTCTTCTGTGAGAAGCTTCCAGAAGCTTCCTCCTCCATGTCCAGCACAGCCTGTGCCAGACGGCTCCAAGACAGACAAGCTGCTGGCCAAGGCTGGGCCAATCAGAAATTGTGGGAATGCCTCTGGGATAACTGATCAAAGAGAAAGAAGTAAAAAAAGGTGGGCAGATATAATTGCAGCCAGTGAAGAGCAGTGGGAATATGGGAGAGGAGCAGCTATTCAGACCCTGAGGTCATGGAGAAGGAGGGGGAGCTGAGATTCCTGTGTAGTCTGTGGTGCAGCCCATGGTGAGGCAGCTGTGCCCCTGCAGCCCATGGAGGATGACAGGGATGCAGAGATCCACCTGCAGCCTGTGGAGGAGCCCGTGCTGGAGCAGGTGGATGCCTGAGAGGAGACTGTGACCCTGTGGGAAATGTGCTGGAGCAGGCTCCAGGCAGGGACCCGCCGACCCATGGATAGATGATTCACAAAAGGATACCTACAGTAAACAATGATTTCCTTTTTGTGAAATTGGTACGTAATAAAAAGTTTAAAGACATTGAATTTGAAAATTAGGCCATCTATATAAGCAACTAGCCATTATTGACAGCTTGTTACAATGAAGGTTCCGCCTCTACAGCATCATATTAATGTGATGAAGTTCTACTTCTGAATTGCCTCCTCCCTACCCTTGTCACTCCAGGAAACACCCTTTCAATGTCATTCATTTCCATGCTAACCCCAGAAAATGGCAAGATCTTTCTTCTTGTCCAATATTATTTGAATATAAAATAAGCGTGGATATTATTTCAGAAAACAAGGAATAACTGCATATAAAAATGAATTTACACACATGTATATTCACAACTTACCGAACTTTGCTCATTTCCCTTCATTGTCCAGTTGGAGGTGGGTATTCAGATGCTTCTATCCCAACTGAGAAAAGAGGTGAGTCCACCTGGCTTTCTGCTGTTTTCATCAGGTTTTGCAGCTGATTGATTACATCAATCACTGTGAAACATGAGAAACAGCAAAAGACAGCAAGTGAGACGTGCGCCTCATAAGCACTCTGATAAGCAATGTGGCAGGCAGGAAAAGAGCCAGGGTCTTGGCAGTGCTCAGATGGTCTGAAGGAGAAAAAGCCTGGCTCAGCCAGGAATTCCTGCAAGATCAGCTGGACCCTGCAGAAGAGTATGGAGAAGTGGCTGTTGCTCCAGGCCAGCTCTCTGTCCTACTCCTTGGAGCAAAGTGCATTGTAGGGGCGGTGTGAGCATGTGAAGCATGTGGAGGGCAGTAGTTAACAACTACTGTGCTCTACAGAGAGGGTATCTTTATCACAAACATGGTGTGTGCAATATGAGCCCCTCCTCAGTTCTGTCCCTTGCACAAGACAAATGGGCTGCTGGTGTGTGCTCCAGGATGTCAGCAGACATCAGCATCCTAAAGATACCTGTCTGCCTGCTGCAGGATATCAGCAGAAGAGGACCTGGTCATGTGTTCTTTCCTCTAAGAATCAACACTTTTCCCTAAATTTCAGAGTAAAGAAACTCTTCTGGCGGTCACACCTGACTTTCTAGATAACAGGGGCTTAAAAACGGGCCAGGGAAAATAGTAACTGATCTAAATGGCTAGCTTCATGGTAAGGCAAAGGCACAGATGTCAAGAAAAGAAAGATTTAGCATTTTGTTTTCACATGGAAAACAATGGAAAACAAATCTGCCTAGGCTTGCCATATGGTTTTTATTGGAGACATTCTGTGTTTATATATGTGTGTCTGTATGTATATACATGTGTAAGCTATTATATCAGATTCTGACCTGCTTCATAAAACAAGGATATCTAAAAATATGTCTGCCATTCATTTATTGCCTTTTTCCTTATCTACCTAAAAATTTAGGACTGTCTTGTTCTGAATATTCAGAGATTTCAACTTCAATATTAACAAAAGTAACTTAAAAGATCCAAAATGTTCTGCTTTGTCTAGCTTGCATTTCACTTCATAATACAAGCATACACAGCCTCAAGGGTAACCTATCTAACCAAGCTGGATGGCACTTGAATAATGTCAGTTGTCAGGTTACAATTTTCTTCTTTAGTGAGTATAATTTTAGGTACTTTTGAAAAAATGTAATTTATTTATTTAAATATCTAAATGTAATTTATTTATTTAAATATCTATTTCAGTTTACTTTTAGTGTGATTTATGGCCTTTATCCCTTTTTCTCTAGTGGAAGCAACCCTTCCTCTGATAATAGATATAAAACTACTGGGAGATACGAGTAAAATGTAAGAATATGAGAATCTTAAAAAATGCTACTATTTACCAACAAACTGATTTGAAAAAAATCCCACTTATTTCTGCTGTGAAATCTGTAAGAGTAGGTAAATATGTAATTTCTTACATATTTATAGTATTTGGTATTTTTTGTACGTCTATTATGGTTTTGATTTTTAAGTAAAAATGGCTGCTAATCCCAGCTGTCAATAGATCCATGCCTCCTATGACCAAACAAAACAACACAGCTGATAAAATACCATAAAATGAGCCATCTGAAAGGAATAACCTTTTAGGGAAACTTCCATTCAGTTTAGTAAATCTCAGCAAAACTAAAAGCAGAGTCTGTATAACAACTGGCAGAGGGTGGATTATTAATATATTTGTAATATATTAATAAATACTGCATCTGTCATGAGTAGAGGCTGTTAAAAAATGTCCTCTTCATGCTATCTGTGCTTGAAATTTCTTACATTTAAAATGAGAAACCCTGTCATCTCCCCAAAGTTTGGCCGCTGCAGCCCTGCAGTGGAACTTTTGCCAATACATTTGATACTGTCATGATGAAACTCAGACCATAATCTGCCAAGAATAGAGGTTGCCAGGTCAATCTTCTGATAAGTATGGCTGATTTGCCTCAATACAGCAGTGGAAAATATGCAAATTCGCAGGGTGACTAATTACCTCTTGGGAAAACTTAAGCAACTGGTCTGAACTCCCCTGTAACTAAAATCATCTAGATAATGTAAACAATTGTCTTGCAAGTATTTCGCACTGGAAACTTTCTGCAAGTACTCATTCTGTGGCCCTGCTTTGTAATTGCCAGCTCCTCAATGCATTTTAAGCTCATTAAGGCTTAGCTCCTGCCAAGGACTTTCTGTCTCAAGTCATCCAGTGCTCGCAGGTGGCAGTTCTGGTTGGAGGCTGGAATTATAACCCAGTCGAGTATGCACGGCTAAGGGGGCAGCACATCACATGTCTGTGGTCTCCAGCACCAGCAGAAGTGGCAGCTAGAGAGGGGCAGCAGGATTTTTCAGAGGCATCTGAAACTCCAGGTGAAATTACTGAGAACTGAAGATGTAGTACTGGGGGGAAATCAGCATGTGGAGTGTTGGGGACTTGGTAGGCATATCCATGAAAAGCAAGGGAACCAGCTGTAATTAAAGTCAGATGTTTGTTACTTTGTTAAAGCTCCTGCGTTGTTTTCCTGCCCCGTTTTAATCCAACATGTAATACCAAAAATGTCAGCAAAATGGTGAATCAAAATACTCTTAACCTCATTTAGACTTCTGATCTAGAGTAATAAACTCTCTGGTTAGAGGGAACTTCAAATAAGTACTTCTATCACATGAATCAACAGGGATGTTCTTTTTGTCAAGTGGGCTCAGTGATTCTGGGGAAATTGCTTTTACTACCGATTGTCTTTGGTGACAGTATTTCTCTGTGGGATGTGTTCTGAATACCTGTTCTAGATATCTGCTACTGGGCACTGAAACATGAAAGTTCAGGTGGTTTCCTTCCAGCTTCCCTGCTCTTCCCTTCCCAATAGGAGAACAAATCACACTGTAAAAACTTTGAGATCTACTGATGGTGACTTGCTGAGATTATTTAATAGATCACGAGCTAATAAATAATAGTGCGCTTGGAAGGGGATTTGGCTTGTGTGGAATGAAAGCTACTAGATGAGTAAGAAAAAATGCAGCACTCAAGTATCACATATTTCAAGCCCTGAGTAAGGCAAGAACCAGTGCTGGGGCATGTGTGCTTTCTACCAGAGACTGGTCACAAGAGAGCAGTGAATCGAAATTTCAATTGCATGGGAGTTCAGCCGGGTCAATACTCAATAATGAATTTGAATGTTTATAGCAGGCAAGCAGTTGGATTGAGAGATACTGTGTTGTGTGGTGATTCAGTCCTGAATCTGAATGCAGCTGAGCTGTGGAGCTTCAGTTTGCCGGATGCGTGAAGTAAATGCAGTTTCCAGAAATCATTGGTTGGTGGTCCAGAAGATTAGTCCTTTGTTTACTCACAGAAAAGTACAGGAGAGGCCAACACAGAGATTTCCTTGTGCATTATGCTGAGGCATTCCCTTCTCAAAAAAACACACAAAAACAAAACCTGCTAACTGACTGGAAGTAGACATCTCCCCCCCAAAAAAAAAAATTAAAAAATGGCTGGAGAAGATCAATTTGCCTTAGCCTCCAGCCTTCTCGAGCAAGATCTCTACAAAGCCGTTCAGAAAATTTAAAATGTTGTGGGCTGGGAGCTGCTCTTTTGCTGAGGCTCAGCTGTCGAAATTAATTGCTACTTACTAGTATCCTCCTACATCTGTATCTCCAAAACATTTGATGGAGCTTACTGCTACTGCAAAATGGGCCAGAGAAGCACTACAGGGACATTTCTTTTCTGTTCTAACAGTTCATGCTGCTATTTCTTCAGATTCAGTGTTAGAACTAATTTGCAGGGTATAGGCACAGAAAATATAGTGGCCTCTTACCACAACCCAAGATGTGACAAAGATCCTTTTATCTCATCCTATAAGTGGAAGAACCTCTCAACAGAAGTCCATCATACCTCAGCTAGGGCTAGCTGCCTCATTTTTTGATGGGTTCGTGTTGGAGGTGAGCGGGAGCCACAAGAGAGCTGGAGAGGGACTTAGTCCAAGGGCATGCATGACGAGACTGGAGGAATGGCTGCAAACTGAATTTAGATTTGCTGTTAGGAAGAAATTCTTTACACTGAGGGTAGTAAACAGGTGGAACAGGTTGCCCAGAGATGTTGTGGATGCTCTGTTTCTGAAAGCATTCAGTGCCAGGTTGGATGGTGCTTTGAGCAACCTGTCTAGACAGGTGTCCTGCCCACGGCAGGAGGGTTGGAACTAGATGGTCTTTAAGATACCTCCCAACCCAAACTGTTCTGTGTTTCTCTGGTGAGTGTTGGATCTTGAATTTTCTTCATTGCCTGCCTCTCAGGAATTTTAATATATAGATATAGTATTCCTGTTGCATGCATTTTTCAAGACAAGAGCTAAATATTTGATTTTCAGCTTGGTAAAAGCTATTTTTTGGGCAAAATTTGTGAAATGGAGGTAGCTCCAACCCTGAGGCAAAGGACAGAACATAGACAGAACAGGACTTTACACCGTCAGATGGCGGAGAAATTCATATCCCTCCTGCCTCCCTTAAAACATGTAGGGGATGCTAAAGTCCTTTCAATTCCACTTCTACACCTCTTCTTAGTTAAAAATCAAGCAGTTAAACTAAATGAAGAGAAATACTGACTGTTTGGCCTACCAGAAGTAAGTATAAAGAGTGTTTCCTAATATTAGGTGCTTTTTCAGTCCAGAGCATAGAGAAAAGATGCAAATATCTCAGAAGAAATCAAGTTTCTGTTCCTCTGTGTCTCCTGCTGGATGCCAAATGTTATGGAAGTCTGCCTGAGGCTCACTCAAACTATTATCTATCTAAATCTGGGGCAGCTGAAGTTGCATTCATATGTTCATTAGAGCTATTCTGGCAATAGAAATGAAGGATTCTGAGACTATATTACATCAGAGACAAGTACTTTTTCATTCTCACAGTGCTGCTGTGGCTATACCAACACAGCAGGTTGCCCATCTCATGTTAAATTGAACCAAAACTGCTGCCTACTATGACAACAAAATAGCTCCCAGAACTCAGACTCTTCCACCTGAAACCGCCTGGTTTATCTTCTCTGCACTCCCTGCCTGTAGAAGGCCATAATATCAAGAAATAGCAGAATTCCTGTGCTGCAGGAATTCTACTGGATTGATGGCTATGACCTAGAGAGCTGAACAAAGAACCTGATAAATTTCACCTCAGTGCTGGTTTTAGAGGTGGTCACACAACTAGTGCAGAAATAGTTAAATTGCTGTTAAGTTGCCAAAACATGATTTAGTATCATCCTTCAAAAGTGATGTTTCGGGGTTTTGTTTTCTTTTCTTTTCTTTTGTGGGTTTGTTTGTTTTCCTTTTAATTTTATTTATTTGCCACTTGTTGCTATCATATTTTGAAATAGATTCTTCATCATTTGCATTGCCATGAAATTTGAAAACCCAAGAAAAAGATCAAGTCTCCTTAGTGTCAAGCAATATAACAGAGAGGAAAAAAAGTGTCTGTGTGGGTTTACAAAGTAAATGAAAACTGAGAGGCAAAAAATGGGTACATCCAAAATAATAGGTCTGGTAACCCAGTACTGACCAGCATTTCTCGGACAACTGCCTCAGCACATTGGCAGCTTAGCTTTTGCCAAGTTTTCTGAAAAAAGTAATTGTAGCATGGGAATCTGAAGAACAGATTTTTGTGATTGGTTATAGAGAATTTCCAGGTGCTAAATACCTAATGCAAAGGTTAGCATGAAATAAAAAATGAAAGTTCTCGTTTCTACTCCAAAGCAAACCACAGAGGAAGGACCTGGTTAGTCAGTGATGACAGACATTGGGAAGGGAGGATAAGGAGTCAGATAGTGGGGGAAACTGGAGAGAGATGAAATGGAAGAGGAAAGGCTGATTATTACAGCCTGGAAAGTAGGGGAGAAGAAAGGAGCAGCAGGAAAGACTATCAGGAAGGTCTAGGTGTGTAGCATAGCCAGAAGCTGAAGGCGTCAGGTCACGTTGAGTTCAACAGTGCCAGATCACTGTAGAATAAAAGCTGGGTCTCAAGAAACAATGCAGGAGAGTAACAGGGATGAGATGATGAAGGTGTTAAGGGCATCAGATGTATGAGTGTGAGGCTGGAGAGAAGCCAGGGCTGGAGCAAGGTGAAGAAGGGACAGGCCAGGAAAAGCTGGGCGGCAGGGGTATGGAGTTTGCATTTAGCTTGATGAGAGAGAGGGAAGAGATTGAATTGGAAAGGATAAAACACAATCAGCCACAGAAGTATGATCCCAAAAGGGAAAGGAGAAGGGCAGAGAAAAGAGGGAAATGAGAGAAGAAATAAATGCTGGGAACTGTATTGTGTATAATGAGAATGGTAAATGGCAGTTAGGAAAGAAAGGAGAACATGCTGAAAATCCTTGAGTGAATGGATCTGAGAAATCTGATAGAACAGAATTCTGCAACTGCAGCAATTTCCTGTGTTTTCCTATTTATAGGAATGACCCAGATAAAATTGCAGGGTTCCTCATCTTACAATTCTAGTAAAATATTGTCATTTATTTTGTGTGTGACGATGATGTGCATGACTAACAAAAATATCTCAAACAAGGAAATGGCATTAGTTTATCCAGTCCTTACTGTTTCTCCAGATAATTGGTATTTCAGAGGCTGTGTCTATGAAAGAAATAGGCTTTTATTTGGTGCAAGAGTATTGTATTGAATGGTGCTTGGAAAATATCTTCCCTCACAAATACAGGGGCAACTGGCACAATAGCTCCTAAGAATTTCATATTTGCATGTGAATCAAACCTCTGCACCTGACTGATCACTACACAGCTCCGGTTTTCCTCTGCATGAAATGACCTGGCATGACTAGATTTATCCTACCATAGTACTGCACCAATAGAAAGACAGATTCCCACCTCCTAATTGCATGCACCTCCTAAATGCTCCTAGTGGAGCATTTCCCATTGTATGAATTTGTGCCATTTGGAATTTTAAAGAGATTTCTGGGAACAGTAAATTTATATATGGCTTTTGCTTTCTAAAACAAACAGTTCTCCAGGCATCAGAAAAACCAAGCTAGAGAAGAGGAAAAAGTTGAATGGGCAGATTTACATCTGCATTTTTTCTAGAGCTTGGTTTTTGGCTCATTATAGGCCAAATGTAGCCGCAAAAGTGGAATGCAAATGAACACCATTAATATGCAGACCTACCCTAGTCCAAAAATGACACGGCAAGGAAGAAAACAAAAATCCAAGTAGATCCCTCAAGTCTCTGGCATTCATGTTTTCAGACAGAGAATTTAGTCACCAAATGTGCTGTTGGTGGAGCATGCTCAAAACTGCTGCTCTTTTGGAACCCCAGAGTAGTGTGAGAGCATGGCAAGATCCCAGTACAGCTGTGGACCAATATATTACAAACTTTACCAGAGAGGACCCCTTTGAAGTTCAGCAGACAACTGAATCTTCTGCTGCTCTTATTTAGTCTGGCATGTCTTGTCTGAGACTGACAAAGGAGATGATGGTTTTCTGAGATAAACCCTGACCTGAGGCTACCCATTCATTCAGCTGTTTTGGGAAGCTATTTGTTGCAAACCTGTGTTCTACACACACTGAGCTTGCCTTTCATCTTCTTCCCCCTTCAGAGGTCATTTTATGAGCTTCCTCTTCATACCATCAGGCTTTTGGGTGAGCTGGGACAGATGAACACCATTGAGGAAAGGGGCCACTATCCTGTGTTTTTAAATTCTGCCATGACTCCTTTGTGGCTCCTTACCATGTCTGAATACTTGATTAATGCTAGACAAAGAGGAATGCAGAGTACATTGGTGCCAAATCAAGAACTGAAACCACACCACCACCATGCACAAAGTTATGTGATTTAAAAGCACATCATTTTAAATAATAGCCATGCTCAGTTTTTCTTACTCTTTATTTTTTAATTAATTGAGATTTCTTACGCTTTGGACTTTACAGTGGTGTGTCTAAAATGTCTTAGCTTTGACTTAAATGAAAGTTGAGATTTCTCAGTACTTATTAAACTTCTGAGGAAGCCTTTAGGAATAATGAATTGTAAGGCTGACTCTGAAGTCAGCAGAACTGGTTACAACACATGAATGCCTGGGAGATCCAGCCTAAATTAGAGCAGAGTTCTGCTCCCAGCTGTAGTGGTATGAGCATGGAGTAGCAGACATAAAGATTTACTCCACAAAAAACTAAAACACACATATACTGAACTGAAAAGATACAAATGTCCAGGGTTTTTTCTGTATTGCTAATTAAAATAAAAAACAAGCTAGAGAAACTGGAATAAATAATACTATTTTGTAAAAGCACATTTTGGAAAAGGCTATTTTCCAATTAAAAATGGGTCAAGATATTAGCCAATGATGGTGTCTAGACAAATATTATAATCTTAAATGTATCCTTGGGCCAATAGTTGTTACAGACATCTACTCAGGGTGAGCTCATTCCAGGAAATTTGGTGTAGTGAAGAGACCCAAACCAGTAAGTTCCCCACATTGTGCAGCCCAGAATTCATTTGCTGGAGGATTTTCTGTGCCAGCACTTGGCTGACATGACTCTTAAGCTTGTTTTCTGCATAATAAAAGACCTGGCACTTCTGGCTGTTGACTAGGCAGAGGAGATATGAACTTGGATGTTTCTGTATCTCCCATACTACAAGTGTCTGCTTCACAACTTGCACATCCAAACCAAATACAATTAATAGTTTTTGCTTGCTATCCTTCACTTCTGGTGACTGGCCCAGCAGCAGCTGTAGGTCATGGGTTCATACTCCTCTTTAACCTCCTTAAGAAAACCAGAGACAGGGGGAAGCAACCTTTCCAGTATTTATGAGTAGATGTCATGGATAGCTTCTTTGCAAAGGGTGCAGAAAACAAATAAAACATCTGATGCCTTTTGCTCTTACTCTTTATAATCCTAGTTGTATGTTAAATGCAAAATGTGCTAGAAAATGTATATTATATATATTTTCATTGATTTTTGATTTTATTGCTGTCAAAGGCTTTAAAGTTGGATATAATTATGTAATGTGAGGAATATGCTGTATCCTTCTACATGAAAATTATCACTGCCCACCACAACATTATACTAAATTATAGAACAGAATAGAATATTCCAATATAATATAGCAATAATATAATGCAATGCAATACAATGCAATACTGACTCACAGCTGACACACTGCTGCTTGTTAACCGAGAAACCTCTCCAGAACAAGTCAGATAGAACAGAAATAAAAACAGTGGAATATAGCTGTGAGTGAGTAACATGAAGGTGAACAGTCATTAGAGAGTAAGTAGAGCTATAAGAGGTTTTTAAAAGCCCCAAGGATTCCTGGCTGCCAGTTGTCACAGCTGAAAACATGGATTGAACAGGACATGCAGAGTCAGCTAACACTGTCCCAGGGCTCCAGGAGAACGGAACTCAAGCGCCAGTAGGAATGTAGCTGAAGGGCTGATGAAGTCCATTCAGCTGGCTGCTTCATACCTCACTGATTTTTTCCCTCCATCCAATAATAACTTAATCTCTGTTTCACTTATGTATTATATATATATCATCTATATCTATATTTATATCTATATATCCTATATATATATATATCTCCTCTATATATAGGGGATATATATATATATATATATATATATATATATATATATATATATCTATATATCTCCTATGTATACAGATATATCCTAAATATATGACTCTATAACCAGGGCAGTTATAGCATCTGAAATGGAATATCTGCCCCTTGGTGCCTCCCTGCAGCATTGCTGTTCTATGGTGAAGGCAGGGTTGGGTACTGATCACTTGCAGAGGGGCTGCCAGCTTCAGGCTCTTTCTTAGGCCTTCAAATACATACTTCAATCAAGCTGCATAAATCAGACCTCTCTGGGCTTACTGTCCAGCCAGCTGGTGAACTTATTTTCCTTTTCTGTTCACTGAAAGTTGAAATTGGACATATTAGCCAGTCAAAAGGATAAAGTCTTTTTCTCTTCCCTGCAGATTTCATTTTTCATTTTCTAAGGAGTAACCAGACACTTCTAGTTTTGTTAAGGTAGGTGAATTACAGAGGCAGTTCCTTTTATCCCTTCCTTCTTCTCTCTTCCTGCCCCTCAAAACAAGAAACTAAGTTATTCCTATTAAGGTAACAGCAGACAAAGCAGACCAAATTACCTTACTGCAGTGGTTCAATGTACACTGCTCTGCACAGAAATTGCCTGGTTTATGGCACTGTTTGCCTTACACTGGGGGAAAGAACATAGGTTTCAGAGTAAGGTCTTACAAAAACATAGATTTCTAAGGCAGAGCTAATCTGTATGCAGCCTGCTACAAGCCATGTATGAACTCCATGACAGTTCATATTACAGTTATAAATATAAAAGGGACAGAAAAGGCCTCACCTGGCACCCTGACTGGTTTTTGCAAATGTTACTTTGCATTCCTACAAGTCAAGTGAAAATTCCCCAACGCTGGCCACCATCCAGTGATCTTTCCCCATGCCCTGGCTGAGCACCTTGGCAGTGTTAGAGGCGCAGTGGTGCGCTCTAATTGGTGGTTTTTCTGAGCCCGTGCAGATGCCAGTGTCGTCAGGGAGCAGTGCTGGGGATGGCAGCGACCTCGAGCCTTGCTCCAAGGCTCTTGGCAGCACGGCATACACGTGCCTGCTGCACCCTAAGCCTGCAGCCCAGCCAGCCAGACAGACACCAGCCGGCCGGACGCACGCCAGACAAACTGGGTGCCAAAGAAATGGTGTCACCCAAGTCTGTGTCACCTCATCTGAGTGGCAAAATCCTTGGGTCAGGGATAGGAGAGCATTCTGGGAGAGGTTTGCTTCTCGTTTCAGTGTGACCACCCGAACCTGCTTCAAAGGTGTCTGCAGCACAGCAGGTCTGCAACGATCTCTGGCATCTGAAAACATGGGGCAGGGAGTCCACAAGGTCTCTTGCAGATGGGACTGACACCTCTGTGTCTCTTAGTTCCTCCCTGGTAGGGTTACCATGGACTTTGAGGGATATATTCATCCTTTGAAAAAGGCTTTGGGGAATCTCTGAGCAAAGATGTCCTTGAGATAATCTGAGTATCACCCCACTGTGACAACTCTCAGAGCAACAGAGGCCAGCAGTGAGGTGTCTGCACAGGCCACTGCTGCAGCTCAGAGAAGAAAAAAGGGCTGGGGACCACCATCTGAAATATGTCTTTTGTCATCTCTCATTCCCCCCCCTCCCTCTGGAACTTTCTACTTATTTCAAGATGTAGTGAGAATCCCAGCTCGCTGCAGCTTTGTTCCCCTCTCATGAGCCTTGGGGACACAGCGTGGTCTTTCCTGCAGCTTCAGTCTCCCCAATTCAAAGCAGGATGGATTTTTCATGATTTTATTTACTGATTGCACCACACACAGAAGATCAGAAATGCTGTGGATGTGAGGATAGAAAGGATTCCTCCCTTGAATATATATTGTGGAATGATAAAAGCCTCCTCAGTGAATCAAGAATGGCTTCCTTAACCACACCAATAGAAGAACACAACTGTTTTGGGCTTTCCTGAGGAACTTCTGCTACCAGAGCAGCCAGGACTTCTTGAGAAAGAGCTTGTTTCTGTGTCACAGGAAGAAAGGGTACTAAAATTTGTCATTAAGGTCAGGATAATAATCCAGGCCAGAAGTTCTTAGCATCTGGGGGTTCATCACTAAGTAAACAAGAAGAACTGAGTCACCAGTAGCCCAAACTCTATGAAAAGACAAAAAGATCCCAACCTCAAAAATTAACAACAGCTTTTCCTTGTGCTCAGATACAAGTCCTGTGTCAGATGTGAGGCTCTGTAGGACTCCATGTAACTGCAGCTTGTGAGTGACAGAACTAAGAGGACTTGATTAAACCTGCAGCACAGATACAAGCTAAAGGAGAAGGAGGAATGGATAGGATATTTTGATCTATGTGGGGCAACTGCGTCCTCTCCTTCTGTTTGGAAAGTATTTTAGTTTGCCTGTGAAGCAAACAAGGCAATAGGTCTGAGACAAAAAACTCTTTTTCTGCTTTTTCAAAATTAAAAATTGTTAATGTTTATGAAAATAGAGGGGGAAAAATTAATAGAGGGAAAAAAATTCTAATAATAGAATAGCCATTGTTTTTGATGGAAAACAATGCAGCAGTTTTGATGGAAAACAATAAAGCAATGTTTTGTTTAAGATTAGGAGTCAGTGTTTGTATGCTGCCATACAGATAATTTCTGAGAATATCAGAGGTGAAAAAGAAGCCTTTCCTCACACCTGTGAGCTTTCACAAGGGAGCAGAGAGCACACAGCTCCCTGCCCTCTCTGTCAGGCAGTGGCCAGTGACAGCACAGTGTTTTACTTTATATTGATGGTAGCAACACCCCAAGACAATTCTTCATCAGGCAGCCAGCAAGAAACACATCTTGGTTTGGTCTGGCCCCACTACACACACAGTTAATCCCTGTAGCTCCCATCACAATTAAAAACTCTGATTTAGATCCTAGGAATACACTGCTTTGCTATTTTAATGACCCAAATAGTTTTACAGTAGCTGTTGCACCAAGACTTGGCTTCCAAACTCTTCTGCGCAGGTCAGACAGATCCCCACAAGGGCAGGGACTGTCCCTGCTGGCTGTGCAGGTGCCAGCAGCGGCACCTGCTAGACACCAGTGCCATTTTCTGGCTGCTCCTGCAGGCAGGTGACTGAGAAATGAGCAGTTCAGCTGGGGACACGCTGTTGCAAGCTGTATCACTGCTCTCCAGACACCGGTTTGTTGTAACTCTTACCTAAAAGTGCCCGACATCGGCAGGGGCAGTCTGGGTTCAAGTGTGACTGCAGGGCCCACATGATGCCTGGGTGCTGGGTACAGCTGCTGTCCCCCCTGTCCCTCCCCCAGGGCTGTTTGCTCAGAGAACAAGCCCCAGCAGGAGCCCTGTCAGCATTTCTGGAGGCAGATGGTCTCGGGACCAGAGAAAACTTTCTCACCTAACTTGCTGACTCAGGATGCTCAGAAGGCAATGATCTCACGTCCCTTTCCTCTAATACTTTCTCCCCTTTCAGGAAGCAACTGTTTATTGCTTGTTTGTTGGCAGCTTGGTTACATTGCTGGTTTTGAAATCAAAGGCATCAGGAGCAGTTATGCTCTGTCACTTCTGTGCTGACCTTCAAAGTATTCTCAGCTGAAGGGCCATCTGTGATTGTAGTCTGATGATGCGGTCAGGGATAACATTTCTATTCCATGAGAATTCACAGCAATTTGACATTTATTTTCATTCTGAACTGGAAGGAAAACTCAACACACTCAGACTTTCTCTGTCATTGAAATTTTTAGTGCTGCCTCAAGGAAAATCTGTTGTTATCCATAACACTGCAGCATTTGATAAGGTAACCGTATTTGCCTTCAGTAATGCTGAAAAGTTGAAGTATAATGTTGGAAAAAAATTATAAAATATTAATATGTTTAGTTTAGTGGTGCATTTAGATATATAGACTTCATGATGAAACATGAAAATATATCTAAATGAGGAATTCAAAATATTTTGAGCGCATCAAGCATATTTGGGAAAATAGGGACAGCAGATTTGAATCTGGTTTTGAAAATGTAGTGGTATTTAACATATTTTTGTGGCATCATATTTCTGACAAGAGATATTTTTCTGTCTTCTGTCCAAAATCTTTTGCTGGTTCTATTAGTCATATGGTCCTGGTTTAGCTAAATAGATTGTCTTATCCTGCTCCTTAGTGCAAGAGTTCTAGCTTCCCTCCAGCCATGTATCCTTCCTTTTCTTGTAGATTCTGGGACTGTTTCTGGGTGCATGATGGTGACTGACAGTCTTCTGCTGGACTCCTCAGTTGAGCTCTGTGACAAACTTTTACAGCTCCCTGCTGCAATATGCTGCCAAATCCCTACCCAGAAGGATCTCCTAGAGCTGTCCATGGCCTTGCTGTTTGAAGGATCTGTGTGAGCACTGACCCACTGACTTGTCCACATCCCCTTGCCTTGACTAGCAGCAGTTCTGCTGCTTCTCCTTTTCCCACTGCTGTCAATGCTGGCATTTAAAAAAATAAGAAACAAAAATTGAAGTTGCTCTGTCAATATATATATTCAGACACTAAGTGCAGAATATGTCTGACTTCAGACCCTTACTTCAGGGAAAAAACTTATTAGGCCAGCATTCAGCATTAACCTGCACTCTTCCCTAATTAGATTTTGTTTTGTGCTTCAAATATGATTTCCTTGCTCCATGGCATTTAACAGCAGGGGCCTCTATCACAGCAGAGAGTTCTTGCCTCTCCTTGAGACAGACAAGATGGTTGCAGTGAGAGGACTTGGACATGCCTTTTACAAGTTAAAACATTCCATGGCCTGGTGGTAAGAGAAGAAAATAGAAATGTCATGATGGTTTCTCTTCGATGGCATCCAGACTGGCTGTCTTTCTGGAAATCCCATTAAGTTTGTCAGTTCCATTGGACTTTGGGGAAGAAATATAAGTATAAGGCATTGCTAAAGAAGTTGATTTTGGGAAATGATTCTGGGGCATTAGCACTGCCTGCTTTCTGGATCGTGGCTAAACCTTACAAGACTGCCCAAAACTTTAGGAGAGTGCTCAGACTGCTGAACAGATACATTTTGTGTAAATTAGTGATAAAAGGAGTTTAGGAAACAATTCAGATATGTGAGCTTCCACTCTTTCTGCTGTGGGGTACCAGATTTCATGTCTTCATGCATGATGGCTCATGGTGGGCCTCATGCTGTTTGTACCTTTGTGTTTGACCAATTGTTTTAAAAAGACACCAAAGATGCTAGGCCCTTTCTTTGCCCTGGAGATACTATTATGGAGTCAAGTAGGATAGACTTCACACTGATTTCAAGAATATTTAAAAGAAGGAAAAACTGAGACAAGTTCAAGGTTGTGGCAGACCTCTCAGATAAACTTACCCAAGCATGAAAGGAGGTACCTAACATTTTCATTCAATGTGGGATATGAAAGTAATAAAAGGCTAAAAACAAATCCAAGACCAGATTTAGGCAGAGTGAATAAAGTGAGCATCTTTGTATCTGTCTGATACTTAAAGCCTTTTGGAATGTGCTTGTGTATTTTGCATTAAAACATCAGTGAACAAAACACATAAAGGTAGGGTGTCTTTTTCAAGAGATCTCACTGAGGTACAGTTCCATTCTTCCAGTTTGCCATCACTCTCCAGACTTGTGATCTTCCTCTTGGCCTGACAGTACCTAATCTTGGCCAGGAGACACCTCACAATTTATCAAGCCTCCTATGAACCATCTTCTGAGGATATGGCAGGTGACACCATGTCCTTCTTAGCCTAAACAAACTGAGAACACCCAGGTCTTTGCATTGTAGGTAAGTGCTTTAATCACAGCATTTAGCACAAATAGGAGCAATAATTTAGCACAAATATCTCATCCAGGATCAGCAGCATGTAGGGCCAATGAAAAAAAGAAAGAGATGGCTGGCTGTGCTTGAATGGGTGGCTCAGGTGCCTAAAGTTTTGGAAAGAACAGTTTTCTCTTTCTCCTTGACATATGTTCAGAGTGAGCTGGAGGGAAGCATCTCAGCCCCTGTGTATGATAGCACTTCAGACAAATCCCACTCTTTGATCTTTGCCTCCTGGCTGTCTTATGGACTCTGTGTTGTGTGTTTGCAGTACTGGGAAAATAAGTGGTGCTTACAAGGCTGTGAATTCTGCTCTCATAGCCAAGACCTTCGACACTAGAGTGTAACAACGTGTGGGAACATCACGTCTATATAATCTTTAGTTCATGGAAGTAGAAAAATAACCTCCAGAAACAAATGCTATCATAAAACAGGTGTGGGAATGGTAACAAATGTTTTTCCCTTCTGACCAGTACATCTCAAACTATCATTTCAATTAAGACAAAAATACTACAAATATTTGGGCACCTGTAAACTCACCATAAACCTAGAAATAATCCTGAGACCCCATATCCAGACTATCTACTCCCAAGCATAAATTTCTCTTCCAGAATTAGGAATGAGGGAAATTCAAAGGAAAAAATGTGCTCTTCATTTTTTCCCACCTTCTAAGCTGTAAAATTTTTCTGACATGAGTTATCTCTTCCAATGCTTTGGTACAAAGCCAGCAGAACAGAATTATAAAATGAAGAGTTTTAATTTAGTATAAATGTTTACTGCTTCTGAAGACAAATTCTGTGTATGGGAGCCACTATTTACAGAATGGACCTTGAACACTTTATCAGCTGGTATCACTGCAAATATTGAAGGGTTTTCCTGCAGGTTCCATTTTTCAACCCCCTTTTTTTGTTTCCTTCTCCTTTGAGATGCTTCATTTTGCACGTTTCTCATTGTAAAACGTTTTTAAATTGCTTTTGGCGGAAACATTTTACAAGTGGGGAGGATGCCCCAGGCTTCTTCCCGGAAAATAGGAGACTCTGTGTGTGGGGAGGCTGACGCCAGCTATGCAAACCTTGTAGCTTTGCATTTAAAAAAGTTTTTTTTTTTTGGGTAAACAATGGAATCCATTATTTACAGATTGTATTGTAAACATCTGCAGCAGAGAAATCTTCTCATTGTATGCCTGTAATGACAAGGGCAAACCCAGCACAGGAAGAAGGAAGGACCAACCCACTTAACAGAATGAGACTTATTTGAATTCATTTTGAAGCCACCAACAAACAATCAATGGTTTAGCTGACGCAGGACATAAGCAAATAAGAAATATTAGGATACCTACGTGACATTCTGCCTCCATCAAAACAAGCAGGATGTTTGAAATTGGCATTAGAGGTCAAGGCTCAGTTCCTAATCTTTTTTCCTACAAAAACCAACAAGCAAAACAACTAAAATTGCTCAGCTCACATTATAAAAAGAGTGTTGGGACTACAGCTTTCTGACTGACTGAGGTACTTAACACACATTTTTCAGACACTTTGATAACTACAGAAAAAATGTGAATATTGTGCTGCCTCTATAAAAGGAAATAAAAATATTCCTTTATGGACCTTGGCAAAGGACATTTCCACATTGTTCCTGGCTGGCTGAGCTCTTGGCCTTAGGTCATCTGTTGTTTCAACTAGTCATTAGTGCTTTTGACTTCAGTTGTTGTCATTGCCTTGGAACTGCACTGAGGAGAGATTGTCCACCATTCTTTGCCATGTTGTACAAAGGCAGTCTTCCAGGAAAACTCCACAGCGTCTCTGCTGTGGAGCTCATCCCTGCTCTGAGGCACCAAAGAATGTTGGGGAAAATGTTTGCTGCCATTTTTTTACAGCAGACTAAATTTGTAGCTTCTTTTTCCTCTCCAAAATGCTCCCTACTTCAGCTGCTGAAAGCAGCCAGAATTAGAATTCATATTTGGTTCTCTCCTTTTTTTATAAATTTTGTTTTCACACGGTTAATCAGATACAATAATCTGTTTTTACAATCTTATATCATCAAACCTGTTCCTAATTTATATTGCCTGCTGTAGCTAGTCCATTTGCAGTCAAAGCTATGGAGTGCTGCCCTTCTGCCATAGCCTTGTTGTCTTTGTTCACTCTCCCCTTGAGGCTGCCCAGATCACCCCACACTTTTCTCTTTTCACAGGCTTTAGACAATGCAGATCTTGCTGGAACTGGAGTTACTGTCGCCAGCTCAAGATGTGAAAACCTGAGTATGCTTCTGCAAGACTCAATCCCAACTAATGTTTTTCAGCTAGTTTTAGCTAAAAAAAGGTTACCTTTCCCCATGCTCTAGAGAAACAAGTCACAGAATGTAGAATAAATGCTATTTCTTGCATGCTAATATCTTGCCTGTCTGTAGGAAGCTTGTAGGAGGCAGTGGGAGGTTAGCCTTCAAAAATACTTCAGACTACTCAACTTTGCCTCAGTCAGAAAAATGTTAGTGATACTCTCTGTATCAGCAGTTTATTAAATGGTGCATGATCACTGTCTAAAGCCACTGTTATAAACAGTTGTACTTAAAAAAACTAAGCCAAGAGTTTTCCATCTTCTCATTGCCTAAGGTCTTTAATTTAAAGCTCATCAGTTACAAATTTGCAAACACCAGTGAATACATTTGAACAAGACAAAAACCATGTTTCTATGTAAATTTCTTTTTATTTCCTTCTTTCAGCCAGTAGGAAGTCTTCACTGGGACATCAGTCAGAATGCTGCAAAAATGCAGAGGATTTTATTACTCACAGTGAGCCATACCGTGTCTTATGAAGAATTCCTCTATACAGGACTCCAAAGGCAGGACTAACACAAGAGCCTGTGAGATTTGTTTGCCAAACTTCTAATGATTTTTTTCCCCTTTCTTGCTGATTGTTTAAAGTAAAGATACTTAACAGAGTGGCTTGATTTACTGAACACAAATTATTGCATGGACAATTATGTATGGCACAAGTGAGCACACTCGCTCTATTTGTTTGACTACGACACTCCTGTCATACCAGGAGTGGATCTTGCCTGGAGCTGTTAGCCAAGGACAATCTCTTCAGCAAAAAGGAATTTCTAGTGGCTAACAGAACAATTATTCTAATTGGACAAGCTAAAACCTGGTCAAGACTCAGAGAAGCTGGAGATGGTTTGCCCTTCCTGTAACAATGCAAGAGTGTTCCCTACACAGTAATTTATGCAATGCAGATTTTACACAATATAGCCTGATTTTAAAAACTATAACTTTACAGGTTTCCACACAATTTTCTTGGTATACTGTTCACAGTCCAACAGACTTTAAGAAATAATGGTTGCTTTTCAACCTGCAGTTTCTTTTTTAGGTGTAAATCATGACTGTCAATACACCCCAACGATTCTGTCTCCTCTCACCTTATAGAACCCTCGGTACCTTCTGGGACAACATCATTGAAACCCTCACATTCCTGCTAGAAAGGCTGTCTGGATGTAGCATTTTCAACTGGACCAGAAATCAGTGTTGGCAAATATGAAGGAAAAGAGAACAGGAAAAGATAAACAGGTTAAAAAATGCAAGCCATATTCTCCAATATATTGAAATGTTACCTCTCTTACCCAGGGTAGCATTTGCATGTTTTTAAGCCCAATTCTGGCTGTGGTCAGGTAGACATTGACTGACCTAAAGCTGTGTCAGTACCAGCAGAAAAGGCCCAAGAGGTGACCATGGCAACATCATCCACTGCTTTCTTTTGCTGAGTTCACAGCTGGTGACCCTTGTTCAGTGCCTAATCCCAAAGGTCACATTTTCCTAAGCATTTATTTCTAAAATATTGACTTGAAGTGATGAAAGGGACAAAAAATGTGGAATGTGTCCTGGACACCCATAGGAAGGGAAATTGTTTAGAAACTGCTGTGAATGCCAGCAAATCTGCAACACTGAACTTGAAAAGCCCAGTCCAGGTTTGTCACATCCTATAAAAACCCTTGAACATTTTCCAACAGAATAAATGCAAAACAAAATTGAGTGGATGATATTTTTTTTCCTTTTTTTTTACTTCAGACTGGTTCTTAAAAGTATTTAACATAGTCAAATGAAACTCATGTTAATGATGAAAAACCTTAGGTTCCCATGGCAACTTATATTTAACTGCTTTAATGAAAAAAGGTAAAAAAAAAAATATAAGTTTTCCAGAGGTATAGTGATTTTTTTTCACTCGTATAGCAGGAATAATTTATATGCTAATGGCACATAAATTAGCAAACCTCCTTCAAATATTAACATTAATGTATGATACCGTGAACTTTATGTGAAAACTGAGGAACATGATGTTCTTTTGGCATTCTATATGTGTGCATTTCTCACCCTAAAATAAAAGCCACTAGTGGTGATAGTTTCAGTCCAGTTTAATCCATAGTTTTCTCCAGCATAACCAAGTGATCCAGTCTTCTAAGGGAGCCTAGGACAGGCACTTGGCTTAGTCTAGCCTAAGAGTCCTGGAAAGGGAATAAATACAACACCAGCATTGTTAGGAAATGTAAGAGTAACTTCAGGTTTGCAGTGCAGAAAGGAAAGGAGGATTTTGCTTTAAGTGTTTTGGAATCATTAGAATCTCAGAACCAATAAGGTTGGAAAAGGTCTCTAAGATCATAAAGTCCAGCCATTAACCTAGTATCTCCATGTCCATGTTTTAATTATATTCGTGAGGAGCACAAGCTTACTGTCCTCTTACATATTATATAGTCACTGCAGGGAAGGAAACTTTGACACAGATTACATCTAGCACATGAACCATAGAATTAAATAAGTCTAGGTCATGCTCATTTGGGAGCTGAAAAGTGGGGTGAGATGCTCACATTTGCTCCTGAAAGACAGTTTATACAGAAGTCTGAGTGTGAAATCTAATGAGGGACATTTAAGGACAAAAGTCCATACTCTAAAAAGGATGGAGAGCAATGGAATTGGTGTGCTACCTCACTTTTCACAAAGCTTTCAGCTCAGATCTGATGGAAAATGCCATTCCTACAGTGTTTCGTTACTGCCTAAGCACAGACATTTTTCAGGCCCCTTCGCTGCAGCTGTCTTACATCCTAGCTGCGTGGGTTTCATCCCTTTTGTCAGATCCATAATAACATCATTAATAACATTAATGCATTATCCTATGGGAGTAAATTTCAATCCGGTGGAGGCAGCATCGGGAGGCATATGGCAAGTAGCCTGCAGCAAACTAATCTGCTGACAAACCCCTCCAATCTCTCAGTGCTTTGACTTTGCCAATGCCTTTTGTTTTTACCCAGTGCTGCAGCATATCACTTCGATTACGTGTGTTTAGAGAAGGGCAGGCTTCTGTAACATTTTCTCAGAAATTAAATCCTAGTGCTTTCATTCCAGAAGTGAAAATCCCTCCTAGAAATTCTTTCCAGCCTCTGAGTGCCCTTTATAGGTACCCTGCGGCTACAACCCTGCGGTAACACAGTCCCCGTGCTTTTCAGCTCAGCTGTTCAAACACGTGGATGACCTGGACAGTTAACACTCACTCAATCCTTTCATCTCTCCCGCTCCGGCTCTTTAGAAACAGCTCTTCATTTTCTGTTCCTTCGTATCAGGGCAAGTTTGAATCAATTTCTCTTCATTAAGACACATCATCCCTGAGAAAAACCACTTATAATTGTTAAGGGAATAAGGCAAACCAACCAGCAAGTAAGTGTTGACCGGTGCATGTAATCCAAAAGTTTAGTGTCACTGTGCTGGAACGGAGCTGCCTGAAAGAGACAGGAAAGGGCAGGTTTTTGTCCTTTAAATTCCAGCATTAGAGTATCTCAAGGGACAGGCACAGTCTCTTTGGAGCAAATATATGCCTTTTGCATTTTGAGACCATCTGCAAATGATTCAGAATGTGTTTCAAAACTGGAAATTTGTAAAGCTTTCTTCATTCCCCAACTGTACAATATAAAGTATTTTTCAATGGTATCCTATTGAAAAATGTGACACTATGCACACAGACTGATCATCCATTTCACTTACTAGTCCTTCGCAAAGGCAAAAGGGGATGAAACGAGAAATAGGAGTCCAATGAACAGGACAGCTGAAACTGAACTTGCTCAGAAATCAAAGTTCATGAAAGAGAGACAGGAAGGAAAAACACCCCAAAGACTTTTTAATAAACTTTTCTATTTAAAGCACCAACCTGAGCAAGGAATTCATATCTCAAAAACAATGTGTATCACTCTTTTCACCTGTCTTTGCACTGCATATGACCACTGTGCTTTTAGTGCATCATCTGCTGCCTGAAGCTTCATGAACCAGAGGGATGTGCTATCATAACAAAACTCTGCTGTGACCTGTTTCATCACAGTCACATTTCTCCCCACATGTGGTTGTTTTTTGGTGGTTCATAAAAGCAGATCACACACACAGAGGTTAAAACTACATGATGTTGTCTGATAAAAAGCACAGCATAAAGCCAAGCTATCCATAATATCGGTGTTATTAGAAGCTTTACGTCACTTTTTCCAGTCAGATGGTGCCTGATCTCATATCTGTCCAAGATTATGGCAAGATTCCCATTGCATTAGTGGATACTGGATCAGCCCAAAGCTCACAACAAAAGGAAGCAAAGAAAGGAGACCACTGGCACATCCACAGTGTGCAGCGTTTACTCTCAGTGATTCCCAGAAGTAGAGGTGCTGTGCTTCCTGGAATTACTATTTTTCCTCAGCCATGAGGGCTGGAGCAGGAGGTGGGTCTGTCATCCAGCTCTGCCTTGTGTGCCAAGGGGTTATAACCATCGGGCACGGACGTGGGCTGCAGCCCAGGCCCTGAGATCCTGCATTCCCGCGTCTTCCATGGCATAGATTCGGGGGGAAGGTGGGGAGGTGTAATCCCCCAACATATGTGAAACCTTGCAGCTAGGCCATCTCCTGGAGATGATGGAAAGGGAATTTCAATTGTAGAGTCCAAGGCCTTGCATTTTTCTAGGAAGAAAGCATGTGGATGAAATAGATACCATTACTAGTTTTGGAGCCAGGGAGAGGGAGCCTTTGGACACAATTCACAAGCCACGTCCCAGATGAGGCCTTGGAGCACACAGAGAGCCTGAAGATCCATTCTGAGTGAGGTATCAGATTAGGAAGTTGGTTATTGAGAACAGACTCCTACAAAGTGCAGTCTTGTAACACATCAAGTCTGTAAATCTGAGACTTATCTGCGGCTGTCATCCTAGACATGAGCTTCTTCTAAGCTCAGTGTTCTTAGATGGCTTGGTGCTCCAGGGCAAATCTTTGAATGATTCTCAAAAGACAATCTGTAGACAGATCTTACCCAATGTGGATTTATTATGCCCAAACACATCTCAAATGCCCAAAGCAGCAAGTTTAGCCTTGTGATCCATCAGGCTGTTCCTTAGATAGTTTCCCTCTTCAGAACTCATGGCTGCATTTATATGAGATGGAGTACCTTGCAGCAGCAGGAGGTGATATTTAATGATAGATCTCAGACCAGCCTTGTCTTAATCATTTATAGAGGTTCTCCATTCAAAAATGTTATTTTCCACTGTCTATGGAAACTCTGTGCCTATTTCCTGCTATGATTTCACCATCATTCTTTGAGTCACCAACTTTCTCTGCATCTTTACTTTGTGAATACATTGCTCAGAGGTAGATTTGGCCAGCAAAATGATTGGTGGGGAAAAAAGGACACCTCTTTTCTCTCTTATCAAAATAGCATTTGCTGCTGATTGTGATGCTACTAATAGGAATAATGAAAAGATATGCAAAAGAGCTACATTAGCATAGCAGGGTTGGCTGCAGATGTAGATATCCCTCACTTCATCCTATGCATAACTGACTGAGAGAGCTCTTAACTAAAGTCTCTATTCTTGTGCAAGCTGCTGTGAATATTGCCCAAGCTGCTACTGAAGATAGAATCTGAGCACTGTGACTGCTGCATTCCCAAGAACAAAGTTTTAAGATGACAAATTTGCATGCTTTTATCAGAAGGCAGAATCTGACTTTCAATATCTTGATAATAGGTGACATATTAAAGAGAAAGCATCAACATAACCTCAATTGCCCATTGTGACTTTGTGTACCTGGCAAGCAGAAACCTTACCCTTTCACCTGTCACCGAAAATGATTTGATATGGAAATTAGGCTGGAATTCCAAAGGGCCATTGTCACAGTTATTCACACTGATTTCAATGACTATTGCCATAATAAACATCACTCAAGCACCAAGTGCCCCGTCCTGATGGATTGCTTCATTAACTAATAATTGCAGGGCATTACCAGTTTGACCCTGTAGGGTGTGTGCTCTCTCCCCTAGCTCTCAAGTAATTACCTGGCCACTAGTGAAGAAACCATCACTGCTATTTTCAAAACTTTCTTCAGAAGTTCAGAAAGTTTCTTGCAATGCACATTTTTATTTGTTAAAATAAAATTCCTCCAGTTTCAATAGTAAGTGTTAAGAGTGCACGAGTGTGTGTGTGTGTGTGTGTTTGTGGTCATACAGCTCTAGGGATGATAGATCTATAGTGTGTAATACACTTTAGGATCATCTGAAGAATACTTTATTCCAGTGGTTCAGCACAAAGTTGGTTTAGTTGAAATGTAAACCATACTCCAAACATTTGCAAAATATATATTCCAATAAGCGTTTAAGAGAATTAGAAATGTTCTAATTGAAAGCAAAGCATTGGTCCCACAGCACCAAAAAGTTCTTCTGTGACTTGTATTCACAGTAATAGGGTCTGCAGTTCTTTCAGAGCTGGATTAATGGCTGGAAACCAGCATATCAAGAAAGCAAATCAGTCTGCAGGTATTGCCCTGATATTCCAAACTCTCTTGGCTGACATACATGCAGTTCCTGTCCAAGGGTTAGAGAATAATTGAGCACTTACTACCCTGAAGCCAAACCAGGACAAACACTGGACACATTGTTCTTCTTTAGAGTTTCCTCAGTACCCTGTAAGGTCCCAGTCTGTCTGTCCTGGCTCTTCCTGTTCCTGAATCATGCAGCTCCTCCAAGTCCCAAACAAAGGATGCTCAATGCAAATATAAAGATAGGCAGATAATGATATCTTCTAAATATTTGCAATGGGTGGGATTTTCCTCACCATGTGATATAGGGGAAAACTAGATAAGGCACAGTCACCTAAACCAAATGACCCTCACAGATACATGCCAGTCAGCAGACAGGGCTCTGATTTAAAGTATCAGAACACAGTAAATATAATCAAAAGGAGATGAGTAAAGGGAAGCTTCTGACAATAGTGTCTGGATTTGACATCAGATCATGTATTTGGGGTGCATTTTTGCTGTTGTAGGAGCTTCACGAAAGCGCTGTAGTGCTTTAAGGATCATTCAAGTGGCATGTGACTGCTAAGGGGACCCGAGAAGGAGAGAGCCAAAGGATGGGGAGATTAATGGAAAGGTGAAATATGTGGAAGGCCCAAATACCTGTCTCAGTATAAACACAGCTAGCATGAACCCCTTCACCTTTTGAATTGCCCAAAATTGCTAGATGTTAAACACTTCTGGAAGCAGTGCCATGCTGGTTTTGTTTTGCATAATTAAAGGAAGTTTGCATTCTAATTCCTTCATCTGTCGTGGTGTCACAAACCACTGAAACTCTAAGAGCAAATTATGCCAAGTGGAGGTATGACACAGCTTCCTGATCTGGTCATTTTGCACTTTTAAGATACACATGCATTTAAGTGCCATGTCTGAGGAACACCTCAGGCTGGAACGTCATCCTCAACTTGCTTAATTAGTCATTGAAGTCATTCCATGTGTTTGACCCCACACTTCCTCAAGAGTTCCCACCATTGATGAGAAGGAGGTAGTCACTGACACAGGAAGTAATCATGTTACCAAAACAAACTCAGCTTATAATTTGATCGTTTCAGAGGTTACTTATGCCACACAGCACTGGAAAATAATAGCAAAAGCACATTAGCAAAGAGATTCAAGCCATAAATGTTTTTAATTATCAGTTTAAAATAGATTTATTGTGTCTTCATACTATTTCATGCCTCATGTTTTCATACACATAACTAACTTCCTGAAGTTGATTATGCTGTCATTTTTTTCTCCCTGGGGCTGAGTTAGAGCAAATCAAAATAACTAGAGAAGTCCTCACAGTGTGCAATCCAATGAGTGGTTAACAACTGAAGAGCACCTATTTGTCTGGGTCCTACTGCACTCCAGGAACTGTATTGAAAACAAGCTCTTAACAAGATGATGTTGAATTTTCCCATGTAATTGCCTAATTTGTCTGGGTTGCTACTACATAGTCCAATGCTATAGAAGCTGATGTATAGTCTCATTTCCCCTTATGACTTTCACCCTTTTTAGTCTTCATTTAATACAATTTAATGGTCAAGCTACACAGCCCCATTGATCTTTCTGTACTTGCAGTAATTGTATTGGAGACTCCAAATGTTGTGGGCCCTTTTCAGATTTCCATGGTGAGCCTAGTTATGTGAGAGGCCCATGAGCTGAGGACCTCCAGGTGAAGACACTCAGTTGCAGGTAGAACAGATCAGGAGTAAAAACACCTAAAAATAGTGTCTACATTTACAATCAAAAAATAATGAGCTTTTGTCTTGTTTCCTCCCTTGTTAGGACTGTGCCCTCTTGGGCTTCTCCTTTTAGCACTTAGGCTTTCTTTGGGCACCATAGGGTTAATCATGGAGCCAGTGGCAAATCTGATTTTAGGTTTGATGTGACCCCAGCCCTGCTAACATCTCATTAGCAGGCACTATCAAAACAACAAAGCACTAGTAAAAAGAGCTGTTGCTGGCTTGGCTTTGTTGTAATTACTTTTCTGCCAAGAGCAGGTAACAACCTGCACTTGAACATGGTTGGCAGTTCAATGCCTTCCAGCCCACAGCGACTGGGAAGCTGTTTTTCTCCAGCAGAGGATGATTCCCTGGAAAAACAGTTTGTGGCCTCACACTGCAGAGCTGCTTCCAAGGGCTGAGTGGTCACTGGAGCTACGTCAGTAGGCAGGAAGTGGGGAAGCCAAAACACCCCAGGAGCAATTCAAATGGCTGTGCAGAGGTATCTGAGGTCATCTGTGACCATGCCACTTCACCTTCCGCTGCTGCTTCAGAAGGACCTGCTGTTGGACATGAGTCATGGATGTCTCCTTGGTACTTTCAGGGCTGGACACCCGGATTGTTCTGCCCATGTTGTGATTGTCCCAAAGGGGCAGAATTGTCTTTCTCACTGGCCTTCATGTCATATCTGTGTTCTTCCAAAATATAAACCTAGCCAGACACAGGGATCATAACCCTAGTCCTTGTACCCTGGCATCTTCATTGCCTTCCAGAGGCTACCAGAGAGGTTCCAAAGCCTGAGGAGATTATTGTCATCTTCACCACAAAACCCTTTATACCTATTTGGCTATTGCAACATTGTCTTTATGTTTGCTCTTTATACTCAACAGAGCAGAAACAGCTGTCTCTGCTCTTTGACGATGTACCTGACATATGATTGGAAATTTGAAATGGGGAACAAGCAAAACTTTTCAATTCTGTGAAAAGGTTTGCTTGCTTAACATGGAGTATGGGAGCACAGCATTTTTGCATAAGAACATTAAAATGCCAATGAAAATTTTCCATTTCATAGGAAGAAACAAGCAAAAAATGTGGTTGTTTCAAAGTGAAATTCAAAAAGAAAAACATTTTCATTTCAGCTCAAAATGTCAATTTATTATTTAAAGGACATGTTGTAACAGCATTCCTTCAGTCCAGACAAAACAGTTCTCTCTGTTTCTCTTCTAGTTTCTCCACTTTGCGTATCTCTATCATTTGTCTAAAACCCAAATACTTGAAGACAACAACAACTGTGTAAAATTTATTAGGTAGCTTAGGGAGCCATTCTGGATTTTGTTCACATTCCACTTTAATAGTGACTGAAACTGATGGGAATTTAACTAGTAATCTCAACAGGAACAAGATCACGTCCTTTTGATGGAAATGTCATGACCTTCTTCCATAAACTTGCTCATGTAGAATTTGTTTTCTTTCAGACTGTGTATGCATATGAAACCTATTCCAAGAAAGAGAGAGGGTAGGAGAGTTTTCTTTTCAGTAAAGGATCATCTAAGGAGTCTCTCTGTAAACTAATGTGGAATGGGATTCACTTAAGTTTCCAGGTTCCTGTAGCCTGGACCGTGCAGCAATGTTCTCAGCACTAACAAGTACAGAGAAAATAGAGGAGTCAGTTTTGCAGTCTATGTAGAGAAGCAGAAAACAAGCTTGCATCTAAGGCATTCAGGGATTAAGGACATCATTTGTATGTAATGGGTTTTTTACAAATTCAGAAATCTTGATTACTTAAAAAAATAAACTTGCCAGTTTTGACGATGTGACAAGCCTTAATAAGCTCTTCTGAGCATTTCTGCAAAACCTGGATCTAGTTGCTGTGTTACAGGTGAACAATTGAATATCTGCATGCGAGAAACAGAAAGGCAGCTGCCACTTACCTGCCCTCCTTTCACAGTAGCAAACTGGCTGGGAGATGCTCCTGTTTGTGCCAGTACCTGCTACATACACACAGCACCACTGGAATTCCAAAGCTTTGACCTCAATATTTGGCTTTCTGGGAGGAGAAGGTGTTCCAGATGTTACACCTGATATTTCTGTGTGTAAACAAGGTAGCTTTAGGCACTTTCTGGAGTTTAAGATCTGGCAGTGCTTTGCTTTCAGCATGGCAATGGTGTGAAAGCGAAAGAAGAAGGGGATATAAGGTGCTTAAGGTAGGTAGAAGACAACCAGGACCTTAAAGAGTACCTGGCTTTGAAATGGAATAAGTCCAACTAACTGAAAGGTTAATCACACAGAATCATTCAGCTTGGAAAAGATCTCTAAGATCGTAAAGTCCAACCTTTGACTGACGATCACCTGGTCAACTAGACCACATCTTTCCACTTCTTAAACACCTCCAGGGATGGTGAATCCACCACTACCCTGGGCAGCCTGTTCCAATACTTAACAACCCCTCCTTTCCACGAGGAAATTCTTCCTGATGACCAACCCGAACCTCCCCTTGCACAGCTTGAGGCTATGGGAGAAGAGGCCAACCCCCACCTTGCTACACCACCTTGTAGGTAGCTGTAAAGAGTGATAAAGTCTCCCCCAAACCTTCTTTTCTTGAGAATAAACACTCCCTCAGCAGTTCCTCTCTAGATCCTTCATCAGCTTCGTTGCCCTTCTCTGGATATGCTCCAGAACCTCAATGTCCTGGAGGAAAGGGGCCCAGAGCTGGGCTGAAGGAGAGGAGAATCTGCTATAGGTTTCCGTGTGTATGGTTCTTCATGACCTCTTGTGCTCCAGTTCTTACAGGTGTTACCTGAATGATGACTCACATATGATGACTCTCTTCACTTCTGACCTTTTGCCTACTGCCCAGGCTCATACTTCTGGTTATCAAGCAACATTAACTGCAGATGTCCAATAACAGAACCAAAATATTCTACTTTTTCCTCCAGAGCAGACCTAAAATGCATTTTCGTCTCCAACTACATTTCTAGGTACTTTGCATCATGTGTTCTCATAGCATCAGGCAGGCTGCTTGCTTAGGATCTTGGTTCTCTTGGCTGGTTCACCATTCATTTTCTCATTGTGGGTGCTTCCCTCCACTTTCTTCTGAAGTAAGCCTCTTTTATTTTTCTGTTCAAATACTTTAAATTGCTTTTATTGCACATGCACACACACAGACATACTTGGATGCCATGCAACAGTTAACTTATTTGTAGTGAAACTGCAACTCTTGCCTTTGCCCTTCACTGGATTAGATTGCAAACACCTTCAGGTAATTTTGAGTGCAAGCACACTGCTGCAAATTCAGTGTTGCACAGTTACAACTCTTCTTTCCTGGCCTGAGAAAACATATATTGCTGCTGAAACACAAGACTTTCTTCCCCTTGATTCACTATTTCATGTCTTCCTGCTTTTTCAGACATTACAGGAATTCAGAGATGAGAAGTTTTCCCTTGAATCTGGTTCTTACATGTAAGTTTCAGAAGAAAAAGAACAGATTTCTTTAGGGTACAGAAGTGTTTGGTTCAATGCCTCATTTAGCAGCATGGGCAAGTCTATAGCCTGTGTTGTTCTACGAACAATAATACATTAGTCACAGAAGACATCAGCAGTTTCTTAAGGCAGCACATTTCCTTGGACTTCTAACATCAGCCCCTCCCTGTGCATTTTGCAACTATTTCCTCTTCCTTTATAGGGTGATTGACCCTTTGTACATTTTAGGTATTCTCATTAAAGGCATTATTGAACCCATATCTTTATAATGTTAGAACAAAAGACTTCCCAAGAGATTCCAGCTGTTTTGGCATGGAGCATGTGACACTCAGAAATTCTGCACTCTCTGCTCAGAGACACTGTGCACCATGCAAATGTCCTGCTGGCAGCTTTCAGAAGGAGATACCAAAGTGCCACTTCAAATCAACGTGCATAAAGTCTTCATTCGTTTTCACTGAGATTAATTGACATTTTTAAATGCCAAATCCAGAGAACTGTTCCAAGTCCTGGTGCATTCTCTTTGCACTCTGTTCTTGCCAGCATAGGTGGCTAAGGTGCTGACACAGACAGTGCCCATTGCTGCAAGGAATCTCCCTGCATTATCAGGGGAAGTTTGGGCTAAGTGGAAGAAGAGAGATTGCAGAACTACTGAAAATCAGCCTGGCATTATGTGAAAGGAGAGCCATGCCAAGAATAGTTTTTATTGACTTGAGGCCCACACTAAATACCTCTCCTCCAAGAATTTCATCAGCTTGAGCCTGATTCACCATGCACAGTAAGAGCAAAAAGAGCAGCCCTAAACACACCTACAGAGCAAGAGTCATTTAGGGGTGTGGGTATGTGGGTGAGTGGGTATGTGTGTGTGGAGAGTATAAAACAACTTAGAAAAACTGGTATGTGGAAATAGCTTTCAGAGACAAAATCATTTACCATCATGTTCTACCTTCTGCCCTGTCTGTTGTACTGGACTCTCTGTGTAGCTGTTAGATCAGCAGAGACAATGATCTTTACAATTATATGTCTACTACAGCTGGAGAACCAAAAAATTATTTAATTATGGCAGAAACTAAATCAAAGTAAATCAGGAATGAATCTGTGCACTGCACTTCCCACTTCTCATTCTCTTGTCCTGGATACACCTACTGTAAACAGAGTGTAAATAGCAATAATATGTATTTATAGCAACAATAGCACTGATTAAAATATGGAACAAGATGTTCATGGATGCCAAATCAGCCATCCCTATGTCCACGGAGAGGTATTTTATTGAAGGCAAAGGAAGAAATACTCTTTCCTCAAAGACCATTCGTGCCTACTCCTTAAAGCATAAGAGAAATGGTTCATCAGTGCGTGTGCTAAGCCAGTGGACCACCTCCACTTGGCAGTGGTACATAAGGACCCAGTGAGAACATCCTGTCTGGTACAACCTGTACTTGATGCTTATCCAAAGCCCTGTCTTCTGTAAAGATGAGACTGTGCATGTCTCTATTTCCATCCTCGCCTACCTCAGGAGTGCGTGTTTGGAATGGGTGTCCCACAGACGGCCCCACATTCTGCGTGCTATCATATTGCAAATCACCTTGGGTTGCAGAAGCTGGTCTCCTGGAGATGTGCCCTGGCTGCCTATGGATGGCCTGTCCCTGGGGCCAAACCAGAGACAGCATCTAGTGAAAAACTTGCAGATGTTTGGTTCTACTTTTGACTGCTATGTGAGTCTAAAATAAGACTGAGTGATTTGCCCTCTGGAAACTCCTGTTCCCCTCAATTGACTGTGCAGGCAGCTGAAGTTGCTTAGCTCAGATAAAGATGATTGACTTGACAGACATATAAAGCTAGGAAAGATAAATCCCACCCTAGGCATCTGATTCAAGGCAAAATGAAATGCTCTTCATTCTTTTAAATGGAGTCACACAGCAGAGAGGCTTAATATATCTTCCTGTCCCTCATGGTTGTCTGACTCCTCTGGTCCCTCATACCAAAAAAAAATTGCCTCTCTAAAAAGTGGGGAATGGCAAGTTTCACATTGAAAACAGCTGGACATTTTTTGCATCAGGACGTGACAATGAGTAATATTCATACTGCAAACAGCTGGCACTGCTTGCATGTCCCCAGCCCCAACCTTTTGCCAGTTTGCACCATGACACACATCTGCAGACTCGAGCCTTTGCTATCAGCCACAGGCGAAGCACAGCACCCTCGTAAAACACCCTGCCATAAAGAACACACACAACAGCCCAGGCTTACAATGGTTAAAAACATTCCCTGAGAGTGCAAGCAAGGTCAGCAAGGAGTGCGCTAAAGACACTCTGCCTGGCTCTGCAGGCTCTTTGGGGCACTCGAGGCTGGCAGAGGCATGGCCAGTCAGGCACACTGGCTCCTGTGCCCAGTTTTGCCACCACAACAGCTTTACTTTGTCAACCTCCATGAGCTGTTCACTGTTCTGATAAAAATAACATACCATATTATTATTTTTAATGTTTTCTGTCACTGATATGCAGGGAGGATTATATCTATCAAAAGGAACAGGCAAGGCCACAGCCATTTTCTGGGGTTTTTTTTGAGCATATACTCCTCAGATCAATCAACTTGTCACTGCAATTGCTCTGTTACTGCAATTTCTCTTCTTTGCCACCTCCCTCTATGCTACTTTTATACTGTTGCTCAGCAGTTATGGCCATAACATCTAACTGTGCATAGGAAAAAAAGAGGAAAAGGAGAAGAAAGAAAGGCAGCTACAATGGTTAAAATCTGACAACTTTGTCACATGTGAATTGACATTAAAAAATGTGTCATTGCTTGAACCCGCTCTAGTCATGAGAACATCAGTTCTAAAAAAGGACTCTTGGTCAAAATGATAGTCAAGATTTCCTGCTGTGGTTTGCCATGTTAAAGTAATAATATATGCTTCACATCAACTTCCCATGTACTCCACTGCACTTTGGTTCAGAGCCTGTGGAACAAGCAAGGTGTAAGTCCATTTCCACTGCTGAGTTCAAGGCACTCATAGACTCTAATTTCCTAATTAATCTAAGGAATATTTTCCTTGGTGAACTTCTGGACTTTCCATGTACTGATGAAATCTGTGTCATGGCACAAATGTGTTTAGTGGTTGGAATTGTTTAAGTGTCTCACAGGTATCACCTGTGCTGACCCAGCCACAACTAGCAGCTAAGTTCAAAAAGCATATGGAAGGGAGACAGGGTTCATTTGTTTCACTTATTCATAGGAAAAATACTAATTTCACAGAGTCCAGCAATCCTCCTCCTTTTTGCAGGAGAGTCAGAGAGTGAGAATGTGTTAGGCTGTTTTCTAGAAGGGAGTGGTCATCCATTCTGGTTTTGTGTGTCAGCTCCCTCACAGGAACAGAAAACATCTTTAATACAGCTTTTTTCTGTGCTACAGAGATGCCACATGACAGGTGTATTATTGGTCATCCTTCTTTCTTTTTATGTTTTTCCTTGCACTGTGTCTCCTGGCTTTTTTCTCTATCTTGAAAAGCATAAATGGGAGTACTGCCCTGCTTTATCCTTGGGAAAACTGAATTGTCCTGTGGTAAAGGCTAATGTTACAACACTGAAGAGGTTTATTATCCCTCTGGCATCTGGCAGGGCAAAGACAGAGTGGTAGGGAGTGAGCAGAGATAAAAGAGAAAACAAGGGAGAAGTGGGAATATCTCCCACTGGAGCATCTACTGTCCTTGAGGACTTCCAGCCACTACAGTCTGGCACTCACTGCAGCCTGGAAATGCCAAAAACCTCTTTTCCTCTGGGACATTGGCTCCTCATTGGCCAAAGCCCCCCCTGGACTGTAATTCTACATCTTTCAGTGAATTACACTATATAAACTCAGCTATATGTTTCCCTGGGTAAGAGAGTTCCCTATTAATAATGCTCACAAGATAATGTTGCAATTTTTCTGGAACTCAGGGATATGAAGAATGCTTTAGCTTTCAGCTGACCTAAAACTATGCAACATACTATTACTTCACACTGGCACAAGCACACAGTCTAATTCACAGCTGTTCATGAGCAGAAAAAAAGAAAATTAAAAGCAAGCAGTCACGAACAAGATGATTGGTGTTCCCTTCCATAAGATTATCTCTTATTACTTGCGGACTACCCAGAGTTTATGGTAAAAGATAGTCTTTTCATTATATTCATGGTCACTAAATCTGTGCTTAGAACACAATTTTGATAAAATACTGCACAATTTTGCTGTAACTAACCTCTATGAACTGTGGGCCTTTTTTTTTAATTTTTTTTTTCCAGCTGTAGGTAAGTATTTGTTTTCTGGCTGCTCATCTGACCATGTAGTAAATTCAGCTGGTATTTTGATGGTTCATCTGTGGTGTGGATTTTTGGCAGTATGAGAATTACATAAGAGGTTGTTTTTCCAGTACTGAAACAAGAATGGCACCTGCTGAGACATCCATGCCAGGGTGGTGTGCACTGCTCATCAGCAGCAATTCTTGGATAAAAAATGGGTAAGAAAAGAAGCCATGGCTTTTGCGATGACATTTGCTTTAACTGATCAGCAGAATTTGAACCTGTGACCTTCAGTGTCGTAACACAGACTACTTAAGTAATGTCATTAACTGGCAGAGGGAAGGTCTTTAAGGAGCCTGGCAAAGTCCACACTCGGTCTATAAATCTGTCAAACCAGAATATTGTGACATCATAAAAGACACTGACAACTTCATTGAAGCGCTGCTTTATGTTTAGACAATGAGAGTTTTAACTTATCTCAGATTTGAGAAGGAAGAATACTACTAGGGAATACTTTTTTCCTCATACGGTCTCATTGCTAAAGGAAAAGAATGTCTGGCAGGAAGGAATCCTTGACTGAGTCTGAGGGAAAGTCTGCATTATGCAATGTGGAATTCCCACAAGAACAGCACTCAGGCTCCCTCCTATACTGGTGACTGGCTGCAATCCCCTGGTCATTATAATGAATAAATGAAAGACAAGCAGGCAAGTGCTCAAGAAAAAAGCACAAAATTGCACTGATGATTCACTCTCTTAAGCTCGGAGATTAAGACTTTCTGCAAGTGCAGGCTGTAGACATCAAAGGGAAAAAACCCAACTGATTACTTTTATCAAACTTAGGCAATGTTTATTTAAATCCACTTTTAGGAATCAACTTGTAGTGCTGCAAAGTCCCGGGAGATTTTATTCCATGAGGAATTACTGCAGAGGCAATGGAGATGAAAAAGAGGTTGCATTCCATTTCAGTTATCATTAATGAACAACGGTTCTCAAATGTGTTCTCTGATAAAGGCTTTTTTGGCCAGAGCAGGGCTCAAAAGGGAAGCAGAGAACATGCCTCTCTTAGGTACATTGCGGTTCTCTGCACAGTGGGGATTGAATTGAAGGAAATGCATAACCTAGCCAGCTCCTGATAACAGCTTCCACCTAATCCCAACCAGCCATCCCCAGCCTCCAAGCCCTCACTGGGGAGTTTGGAAGCTGACTGATAGGTTTGCAGGAACCGCCTCCTATATCTTTCTGAACATTTTAGAGGGATTCTGGCTGCTGTTTCCCCGGAGAGGCTCTTTAGCTTTTCCTTTAATTGTTTGACAGTTCGCTTAAAAAAAAAAAAAACAACAAAAAAACAAACCCAAACCAAAAGCAAAATGTGTCCAAAAGACAGCATTGCACCTGCAGTCAAAGTGGATTAACATTGGAAGCTACAGGCAAATATGTAAATTGAAAGTTCTCAAGAAAACAGTTCATAAACCACAACAGCTGATAACAAATGCAGAACAGTACAGCCATATAAAGAAGAAGGTTGGCTGACATCATTGCCAGAAAACCGTCCTCATTGATAGAGTCTGCCAACAACAGGTGATATAAGAGCTGGCAGTGAATGAAGCTGTGAATGTGATGTCTGGCAGTATTTCTTGAGAGATGTTCACAGCACAGCAGCTGGAGACTTACAGATCACCATTAAAAAGAGATGGCTGAGGATAAACCTGAGCAGCCTGACTCCTGTGTCCAGCAGGAAATATTTCCTGTGTGTTTTGTTTCTCTGTTCTGTGCATTTGGCATGGGTTGGATTGAGCATTACAACTCATGTATAATGAGCTTTTATTTGCTTACTCCATCCCTCAGTGTCCCCACAGAAAGGTGGCATGAAGTAAAGTGTGGATAACAAAATGTGCCTGTGTCCCAAGTGATTGCAGTGCCTGGTCAGTCATGTAAGTGTAAAAGCATGACCATGGGCACTAAGAACTGGAGCAGCTGCAGGCTGAAAGCACAACACTGTCTGCCATCCCTGGTGTCACCTGCAAGTGGGCAGCTGCTCAGGGACGTGTAGGATGTCACAGCTGCTCGTGGCTAAGAGAGCCTCACTCGGTGGTCCCCTGACAGCAGTTACCCAGCTGTGTTGCAAAGACACATCCTCAGCCTTGGGCAAACTCCATGCCTGCCTGTTGCCTGGTGTTCCCATCTGCCTGAAACCTTGGAGCTGCAGGTTCTCTGCCAGGACACCGTTCAGACTAGCAGATCTACATCTGACTGGATGAGCCCATTGTCATCCTTTCTGCTTCTTGGCATGTTCCCTATCTTGTTCAGCACTTGGCAGCTTTGCTGGCTGTTCCTGACTGCCCTGTCCCATGAACAGTGCTGGGGAAAATCTGCCCTTCACAGCAGCCCCATACAGCACGGACAGAGCCTGGCTCCAGCCAAATTGCCTGGAGTGCTCCATTAGGAGGGCAGAGAGGATCTGGGGGTGGTGCACAAACATGTCTTAAATGGATGCTTGAACCTTTGTCACACTTGCTTCTCCAGAAGAAGGAACAGGGCACTGACATGAAATTCAGGCATTGTCAGACTGTTTCTCCTGAAGCAGGGTTTTTACTCTCAGAATGGTATGTAATTCTGGCCTTATTGTCCAACAGAATTGAAAAGGAAACAAAAATTTAGAAGGCTTCAGGGGAAGTAGAGAATCTCTTGAGAATTAAATGGACTGAAGGATAAGGACTCTCCATCAGTGAGTGAGACAACATATCTTTAAGTTTAATGCTTAAAAAACCTGATGGATTTTATGAAATGAGATCATGGCTTCTCCCTTGTTTAAGAAAGCACATTCACATACTGAAAAAACAGTAAAGGCCACACTAATGTGCCTTGCTTGGCAAGAGCAGCAGACAAGCCAGGCAGATAGCGGGCGTGCTGCAATTGGAATGGCAGCCTGGGTAAAGTTCAGCAGCTTGGCAGGAAAAAGAAGACCGTGGACAAATACTTGCCAAGCACATGCTCAACAACTGCTGCAGGTCTCCCACAGCAAAACCATGCATTCCCATGTGCCTTCCCTGGTGAGGTGCCTGGCAGCAGCCATGGCTGAAGAAGGGGCTGTTGCTGTAGGCTCCAGTGTGTCGCTTGTAACCGCATTTTGTATCAGCGAAATGGCCCATTACTCTACAATCATACAGTTCTAGATTACAAATAATTTAGATAACACAGTAATTAGGACATGTAAATGCATAATCTAGGCAGAAGATGAATTATTTCTAGATGAGAAAGTTCCCTTTGGACTGAGCCACGTTGCCAGTTTGCTGGAGCTGGAACACATCGCGGGTGCATGTTTGTTTCTCTGCCCTTCTGAAAGACCTTCAGTCCTCTTGTCTGTTGAATTAGCATCTTTCGGTGGCACACAGTTCACTTTGAAATGTAGCTGATAAGTAATCAGGAAAAAGCACATTCTGCAGACAGAATATTATCTGAGGAGTTTTTTTCTGCAGAGAGGAATACCTTAGGAGAGACCTTCACCTAAAAAATTTTAAGTCCATGACACACTTTCAAGTAGTTCAGGATTTTTCTTTTATTTTCTTTTTTTGATTTTGCTTGTCGTGCCGAGATCTCATCAGTCTAATCTGTATTTGTAAAATTAGTTTGGGTTGCAGCAGGGTAAACATGTCAACTGCCTGTAAACATTTCAAACATCATCAAGGATTTCTTTTCTGGGAGGCAATCTCATTGTACCTGGTGTAGGTATGCATGCTCCTGATAAAAGTCCTCCAAAAAACCCATTTACCAGGGAGCAAAATGTTCTCTAACATTCCAGCAAGAAACCCACTCTTGCACCAACTTCAGAAATTCCTATGCATCATTGCAGAAGAACTTGCATCCCATAAAGACATTTTAAAGCCAGCTGAAATGAAATGAAGAATAGGATAGAGAAAAAATGCAGACTCCTTTAGGAAGTCTGTCTGTAAAGTAATGCTCAGGACTTCTCCAGAATCCAGTATGTGGTACAGGCCATGTGATCTCTGAGAGGTTATGACAGAACTGAAAGAGCTCCTACTTGGGTGATGAGAGTGAGTAAAGACTCAGAAAATCTTTCATATGTCAGAGAAACTGAAAAGATTTGATTAATTGGCCCTAGAACAGTGACTAATAATAAGGGCTATAATACAGGTCTATAGAAAAATGAAAGACCTAGAGATGATAGATAGGGACCATCTCTGCTCATGCATTAGCAAGGGAACATTCAAGAGGTGGAGAGGCAGCAAACTCAAAACTGGCAAAGGACATATTTTTTTCTCACCAAGTATAATTGGGCTGTGGAATCAAAGTAGTCAAGAACCTGCAGAAAATGAAAAAGGAAAACTTATTTTAATGAGTACATTATTTTAATAAATGTCAGGAATATATTTTGCTGGCATTGTGTTGTACCTAGTGCCTAACACAGATAAAAAAAGTTTGCAAAGATATATTACAAACACCACGCTCTACTTTGCAAGAATGTGTTTACAGTCTTGGGGATTTAATAATTTTATAGTCATTTGCATTGTTATGAGGAAGAAATTTCTTTTGATGAGGATAAGAAAACAAGGCTAAGGGGAGAGTACTCGTGCACACTTAGTGGTATAGCACAAGCTCTTCTCTGGATCTGGAATCAATTCATTTTGATATTCTGTCAATACACTGCAATTCTCTTAGAGAGGTGCCATTCCTTCAAAAATGGTTTTGTTTCTGACTGCTCACTGAAATAAGTATGCAGAGAAAGGGGGCATTCACTCTGCAGCCAGAAAAAAAACAGGAAAACAAGACAGGCAATGATGATCTTGAAAAACATTCTCTGTGCCTTTTTATTTTTCTTATCTTTTTAATTGAATGCATAACACTAAATGATGATCTTTCCCTTGATCAGTGGACTATAGCATTCTGATGGCACATTCAGATAGAAGGGTCTGTCACATAGTATAGGAAAAAAAAGGTGTTATTGTCTGACTTTTCCAGATTAGAAACTAAGGCACAGAGATTTATTGAACAGCTGAAGCCTGTGCTTGAGCCAAGAGCTGAACCTGGATCTCTAGAGCCACATTAACCATAAGAGCAACATTCATGACCTTAAACTGTGATGTCAAACTGTGTCTGAAGCTCTGATGACAAAGCAATAGCAGCTAAACAGAAGACTTAATTCCAGGTCTCCAAAGAACAATATTAAGGTATCATTTTCCATATTACTCCAGTAGGACCCAGAGACCCAGCCTTTGGCTGAGGACTCTGTTCTGTTGGACACTATTTAAACTTAGTAAAAGAGATGCTTGGGCAACCAAATGACAAAATACAAGTGGGGAACAAGAGATATTTCAGATTTAATCCTATGCATTAATGATTTTTTTTTCCTAAATAACTATGTGAGCTACTTAGCCAAGTAGCTAAGGATTGCCTGCAGCCTGTACACAGAGAAGTTCTTTGGAGTATTATTCCTTATTTTGATTTTACAAAATAAGGAATAATACTTGAAATCCTACTTGTAAGTTTGAAATTCCCTTCCCTGCTCTCTGGCATTTCAAACTTCACGCTATAAAAAAAGATTGAATCATGTTGTGCTTGTGTGTGAACAAAAAATCGTCTAGCCTTTTTTCAAGTAGAACTCGTCCTCTACTCTCCTTATACAAAGGCATGTAGTGGTTGGAGAAGAAGCAATAGTTTCAAAAAGGTTTAGATTAGATATGATGAAGAAGTTCTTTTCTGTGAGGGTGGTGAGGCACTGGAACACTTTGCCCAGAGAAGCTGTGGATGCCCCAAGCCTGGGAGTGCTGAAGCCCAGGCTGGATGGAGCTCTGAGTCACCTGGTCTATTGGAAGGTGTCCCAGTCCACAGCAGTGAGATTGGAACTAGATGATCCTTAAGGTCTCTTCCAATCCAGCCCACTCTGTGATTACATAATTGCAATTTTTTGTCCTGTGGTCTAAAGACCAGGGAGTAGTGCAGATTCTTCCGTAAATTTGGTGTACTTCTCTTGGTAAAAACAAAGACTGATAGTCATAAAGGCAGTATATAAGAAATGCTTGAATAATTTTATTGTGGCTGTGTCAGATATTTTGTCCTGTTTGGGAAATAAAAAAAGCTGTTTTAATGAAGATCTAGAAAAGATTGCTGCAGATTTTAGATTGTGTTTGTGCTTTAACAGACAGCCCTTAGGTGAAAATTAGATTAAAGCATTGCATTTTCTTAGTCTGACTGCTTTTGTATACTATAACATACTGTCCTCAGCCTCAGAGCAGCAGGAACTTTCCACCCTCAGCCCCCATGCAGCCTGGCTAATGGGGAAATCGCTCCTGGGTGGGTGAAAAATTTCAGTGAGGTCATTGTAGGTACTTGCAGAGTGATACACTACCAGCAATACATAATGAAAATTCATCTCATGTTGTGAAACATATTGAACTGCTAAAATAAACAAAGTGCTGGCAGGGAATGTTCTTTGAGGTTATCTTTAGATTGAATCTGCTTGGACTTTTGACACCTACTCAGCAATGTCTCTTGGCACACAAGAAACATCTTATCAAAATGCTGAAAATTTTTAGTCAGTAACTAACTTATTCCCTCATGAATGTTTTTTTTTCCAAACCCTCTCCCTCCTTTCTTATTTAATGTTTGGATTTTTATTCATAATATGCAATAATCAGGAGGTGAAGGAGATACAACTTGTGACCTTGAAAGGACTTACCTCTCTCAGGGTAAAGGTTTTTCATATTAATAGTCTATCACTAAGTTTTACACCTTCACTGTGTTAATTTCACTTGTTGCTATGGTAATGGTACATGCATTTATTCTACACAGGTAGGACCTCTAGCTTTGCCAAGTGGTGGGCAAATTGGTCATTTTTAAGGAACAGTATAGTTATGCATGATATGTACATACATTAGTATGGTATTTGAGCACCCAGTGTGACAGCAGTACATGCTTGTGCTTATCTTACATTAAGTTTGGAAGCTAAGAGTAGTGGAAGAAACAAGCCAAAACTAAAACCAAGCCAAAACAAAGGTGGTACATACAAACAGGTTACACATCCCACATGTACAAGGGACCTAAGTAAAGTCCTCTGTGTGGGAGCAAGTAATTAGCACACATATAAATGAGGCTCTGTAAACTTTTGCCTACAAATAGTACCATAACCTCAGCTGCAAACCAATGACTTCTGCCAGAACACAGATTTATTATCTGCTTCATCATAAGCACTCTGCATTATTAATTGCAATTCAGCACCCTCACAAAATGCAATCATACATTCTCTGCAAATCTCCTCACTGTCTCACCTTGGGATCGTATTTCTGCAAGCATTTGCTTCATGGATTCCTTAAAATCTAACACTGACCTTCCCTACCCAGTCCTTGAACTACTTCAAGACAAAACAACAGAAAACTTCATTCTAAACAAAAGATAGTACAACTCAAGTACACAAAATATTTCAAAAGTAAAAAGAAAACAGAGCTATATCTTTTGTGGCTGTAAAATCCCAGCAGGAAAGCTAAGTTAGGGCTTTAACAGAACAGCCAAAATATTTGTACTTCAATCTGAAGGTGTGAACATGCAGATATATTTCCAAGGACGAAAGTAAATCTGTAAATTTTGAGCTCCTGGGACCTGCTAAAAAAAAAAGTCAGAAAACTGAAATGTTCTTTCTTAAATATTCTTTCTGCTAAGCAAAAGCAAAGCAAGGACATTATGAAGGTTATAAAGGAAAGCATTCCTGTTCCATAACTGGTAAGCTTACTGTCTTAGAGGAAATCTGCTCCAGAAAAGATTTAACAGCAGTCAAGAGCATACCTCTTGCTGTGAATAATTATAACACTAGACTTCTCTTAAAAAGTAATAATGTTTTACATCTCATCGTACACCACATGTGAGTTTTGCAGCCTTCCCATGCTGCAGAATTAGAGAGTACAAACCCCTTTGGTGCAACAGGCTTGAAGCAACAAAGACAAGTCTTAAAAGTAAGTGAGCAGCTTTATGTGAGGCTTCATTCTCTAGCCCAGCCAGCTTTATAGCAATCAGGCATTGTACATAAACCTTATTCGCCCCAGACAGGTTTTGTTGTTGCAGTTTGTAGCCAGGAAGAGAGATACCGCACTACAACAGAGTGGAGGAGGAAATGAAGGAAAGTACCACACTCAGAGGAATTTTTATTGAATTCCACTCTATATTTGCTGTCCTTAAAGAACGTGGCATTATTTCCAGAGCTAATCTCATCAGGAGAGGCTTTGGCCAAAGAATCCCTCAAGAGAAGTAGATTTTGACCTCTGTCTTCAGAGTAATGGCACAGCGAGCCCTCTCCTGTGTAGAGGGCATTGTCGTTTTTGCCAGGGTTTGGCTCGTATAGTTTTCAACACAAGAAAAAAAATCTCAAACTTTTTCTCCCCTTAACGTATGGGGCATTGAAATTTTAAAAACAAAGCCAAAAGTGTTCTCTGTGTAAAAGCAATCCTTGCCAGAAGGTGTTTACTGAGCAGCATAAGTATTTTTAGTTTATCATAATTCTTCTCCCTCCACCTCTCTACTCCATTGGGGTCGGGTTCCCCACCACCGTTCTTACTGTTAAATGTTCCCGTTCTTCTACATTTTCCTCTTGCTGTAATAGACTTTTCCCCCCTTCCTGCTTCCTTCCCTAATGGAGCAGGGAATTGCTGGCATTTTGCATTGTATGAAACTTCCGAATACACCCCATTTTCAAAGGTTCTTCTTTAGTAGGGAGACGGAAGTCAACTTTCCTTGTTATAGCTTCCATTAATTGTGCTTCAGCAGGTCACAGGAAAGCTCAAGATGTGGACAAAGTTGATTCTATAAAACACCAATAATGGAGATGAAACCTTCTTCTGGAGTATCCTAGATGGAAGTGATTACAGCAGTAAAATACCATATTTGCAAGAAAAATTGTGCAATAATAACTTGGTGGGGTTTCCCATTACTGCTGTAACTTAGAGATGAGCACTCAAGTGCATCAAGAGCTTTAATAGCGCACGTGTAGGTGGCAAATTATCCATAAAGAACCTCCTGATTGTGGATAATGTTCATTTGATATTCTCAAAGATGATGTAAGCCTTTGTGCACATGTCATCTCATGCCCCATGCTCATGACATCTAGCAGGAATACTGAAAGTACAGCGTGCTGGCCACTTCTCTGAGCATGAGCATTCTTTGTCCTGCAAGCAGTATGAGCTCCTATGAAATCAGCAAATAAAGAGTTTTGATTAAAGGTGCAATGACACAGAACAAGCTCAATTTCATGTCAAGGGCTTGCACGAGTCAACATTTCTTTGCTCCACATTTGCTCCACTTTGGTGTCTGAGGAATCAGAACCTTGAAAAGATAGTTTTGTCATCCAGCCTCCCTACCTGCAAATATTTGGTACAAAGTTATGCGACATCTCTTAATACAGCATCAGGATTCCTGCACTCCCTGCTCCATCCATACCCACAATGATCTCTCTCCTGCTATCTCTGTCCTTAGAGACCATTCAATTGTTTCAAGTTAAGCAAAAGAACTCTGACAGAAAGGGTTAAAAATAATGAAAGAAGTAACAACTTTCATATTTAGTCCAGTGTGGTTGTTTTTGTAGCAGCACTTCTTAAAAGTAATCCATGCAATGGAATATTCAAGCTTTTGCTTTTCATCAACAGCTGGGTATTAATAGAAAATAAACAGCCATGACCTTACATGAAAGGTAAATTTGCCCCTGCCCTTCTCAAACATCCCCAAGGCTCAGATAAGACTGTATCCATCCCTTCACTGATTTGAGAAGTATAGCATATATTCTCAGAACATAAAGATATTTAGAAAATTTTAAAAAAACCCTTTGTCTATTTTTAAGTAGCAGAACTAAAAATCTGTCAACAGACCACCCTTCACAGTACCAAAATCTATTTCTTATGCTTAAAAGACAACTATAAACACTTTTGGAAAAATTGTAACACGTTGTCTAGTTTTCTAAGCATTTTTATGCTGAACATTTTATATGTGGAGAAGCAAATTCATACTTCTGAATAGTTATACGACATTCTGGAAGAAAGTTAAGACATTTTGTTTGGCTTTTTCTATTTCTCTCTTTATGGTGGGCAACGCTGAAATATATCAATGTGATCCATAACCACCATGCCCTTGAAAGCATTAGAGGATCCTTAGGAAAGAAACTCTCAACAGTTCGAAATCCTTGTTTGCAACACGCGCAGCAAATCCAATGTAGTGAGCTACTAAATATAATGAACCTCAGAGATTTGCCAAGCTCTTTGTGCTAGGTTTTTGGCAGGTTTTATCCTTGATCTCCTGCTAGGCACCTTGGTATATTTATTGATCTTTGTCGCCCACAGGTCAAATTACATCTGCATGGAGCTGCACCTTCTGGCCACTCAGAAACTGCGGCTGAGGAAATGAGCAGGACACAGTCCCTCAGCTGTGTTTGCCACCAAGAGCTCCTGAGCTCCAGGCTCCTGGCCACCAGCTGGACAACTCCCAAGTGAGGATTGAGCTATTCTTCAAACGGGCTGCTATGGGGAATCTTTTCTTTCCCTGTGTGCCTCTATTATAATCAGACAATGGTGTTCATCCTGGCAGTTGCTTCCTTCTCTGAAGTGCTGGGACTGGCCAAAAACTGAGGGTTTTTCATGTATCACTCCTAGCTGCATGTTCTAGCTGCCTGAAAACAGCCCTGAAAATCCCTCCCAGAGCACCTCCCATTTCCCTGTCATTGTCCCCCCGTCAGAAGTGGCTTTCAGAGAGCTCAGCTTTGACCACAGGAGCCATGCAGGTCAGCCCAAGCAATGGACACTTCTGGATGGGGGTAGGCTGAGGCAGAGGACACTTCCCCTCTTCGGAAAAAGTCTTTAATGGTAGCTGATCGCTTCAGAAATGGTGTAAAAATGGTGACCTAGGATGTGAAACAATCTCTCAATGAGAGAGTGAAGGGCATCTGCATGTATTTTTGAACACAGCTTTAATAACCTATTTTATACTAGTGGGGGTTTTGCTTGTGTATGCGGATATGCAAATCAGGTCCAAGTGCTCACATAGACCAAAAATACAAACCAATGCATATATTAATTCACTGCATCATTAATAGTCAAACAGCCATTTGTTAACAGGCTAAATTGCAATCATCATCTTTTGAGCATTATTTTAAAGGGGTTCCATAATTCAGAAATTTCACGTCTTACTAAGTCATTGAGAATCTCTTCAAAATGGAAAAGTAGAAAAAAATTACTTTTTTTTTGTTCTAAACAAGACCTTTTTTAGTTACTTAAATGTGCTTTGGCAATTTTACAATGGAAAAGCTTTGGGGTTTTTTAATTGTTTCCATTCCATTTGCATTTTTTATTACACTCTAGCTGGACTTTATTTGTTTACAGCAATTACTTTTAAAATACCAGCTTGGCATGCAAATGTTCTTTTCTATTCTCTGCATAGTCAAATGCCTTTTGTATCCTAACCTTTTTGGAGGTAGTCTTATGGTTAAATAGATTTAAAGAAAGTGCATGTACCTGGCTGTATATAATAAAGAGTGATTGAATGGTGTTGGTGATGCAAACTCAGAAGGGAAGTGATAATGTGCATTAGAGCATTATATTCCCCACTGACTGGCTGTGTTTTATTTCACCTGCAAACGAGTAAACACAGCAGGAGATACATCTTGCCCAGCCCCTGAGCTGAACGCCTTGCCAGGCTTACTTTGCTAAGTATGCAGTGCACCTACACTGGCTGTGCTGCTCACACACTGCCAGGAGTGACAAAGGACAGCTTCTTGGAAACCCTGGGGCACCTCCTGGCCTACTTGACCTGCAGAAAAAAAGGCTCTTGAGAAAAGGAGTTGCCCCTTTTGATGTCCCCTGCATCCCTATGCTCAGAGCTGAAGTCACTGAGGGAAGGCAAACCCAGCGTCCTCGGCAGGCTCTGATCCAGAGGGCACTTTGCCCTGCACCATGGGGGTGGGCTGAGCAGCAATCACCTCTTCTACAGAGGTGAACACATGAGGTCAGATGTGTAAGAAACCAACCAGAGCCTTCCTCTCAAGGCTGAGCCAAATCTTTTGGAAAATACTTCAAAATATGCCACTTAGGGGGGAAAAAAAACTTATGCTCAGTCTCTTTTCCTCTGACTCAGTGTTTTCTGAAGCAAAATGACAAATTGCTTTTGGATTTTCTTTGTTTCATTTTAAGGAAGAACAGAACAAAAAAAAATGCAAAGTGAACAAGACACTGACTTCCCTTGGGAGATTTTTTTTTTCAGTTCTTCAGGTCAGTATGGTCCTTGTGGTTGGTGACATTCCACTAAAAATTCAGACTTTATACTTGCATCTATTTGAAATGAAACTGCAAATCCAGCCACTACTGATGAGAACTGTAATGCTGATTGTTCTTATTCTAGCTACATCCTCTATGGGAATGACATCACTGAGTACCTAAAAGACCTGACATCATCAAAAAATTGCATTCTACTTGTACTGTAAAAATAGATCGTAATTATTTCTGCAGTCTCTAAAGAGAAATTGATTTTTTGTGCCTTCTGTGAATGCTGCAATGCTATTTTGGTGTAATGCTTTTATGTCTATGGCAGCCAATTGCTTTGACCCTGAAGTCTTTCTGGCAGTAGTGCTGACTTGCTGAATCAGAGTTCATTCATATCCTCTTGCCACAGAATAATATGCTGAATACAAAACTTGCCATAATAGCAATATTAAAAATGCCACGAGTTAACACAAAAATAAATATAAAAGAAAAAATGGAAAATACATAAAATAATAATAAAAGACCTGTCAAGTTCAAGCGAATGTGAATGGCAGTGTGACTTCACATGCCACAATTTTGAGTATTGCTCTTTATCCCTGAAGGGTTCGTATGAGATCTTTATCTGGCTTCCTCTGGTGTTTCAGTGATGGTAAAAACACTAAAGTCAGAGAATTCAAGTCTAATTCTTGCATCACCTTTTATTACTCCCATAGAATGTTAAAACTTCAGAATGGTGCAAAATGGTTATGGGCTGATGGGGGTTCCTGAATTTCTCCTAATTCCACTGTTAAACATGTAATGCTGCATGGTTGTGACTAAATCTCAAAGATACCCAGAGGCACTCTATGTGTTATAACATTAAAGTTCCTGAAGTATCAGAAATTCTATTTCCTAAAAGGAAAAAGCCTCTAAAAGCCTTGATGCTTCCAATGAAGCAGTTTGGACTTAATGCCTGGTTGGAAGGCCATGCACACCAATGCAGATTAATCCTTTTCCTTGCCTTTGGCTTTGGCTTTGGCTTTGGCTTTGCCTTTGACTTTGCCTTTGCCTTTGCCTTTCCCTTTCCCTTTCCCTTTCCCTTTCCCTTTCCCTTTCCCTTTCCCTTTCCCTTTCCCTTTCCCTTTCCCTTTCCCTTTCCCTTTCCCTTCCCCTTTCCCTCACTGCTTTTCCTTCAGCATCCAACACGCTCTGTATCTGAGGTCACACAACAGGACAGGAGATTTCTCCTGCTGCAATTTAACACCAAAAGCACCCGTCAACCATGCCTTGATTTGTGCCTGGGATTCACCTGACCTCTGATCAGGTGGACACTCGTTCCTGCTTTGTGTTCAGAGGGACACTGCTGGGAATTCAGGAGCTATCCATGTACTCCTCTTCTTCCCTCTGTCACCTGAGGGAGTCACCCTGACCTGCTTGCTTAGAGAACATTGAATACAGCACAGACCTGACCGTTTGCTGACCTCCACCCAGGTGGAGATTAATCTTCTCTGAATCAAAGGATACATAATCAGAGCATAGCTCATAATCTTCAGTTAGCTCCTTTAAAAAAGCAGTTCAGAGGAAGGTCCTGCCCTGCCTGTTGAAAGCAGGATGCTGTGCAGCCACCTTCAGTCCCCAGCTGCCCCTCAAAGAGGCAGGAGGCTCTCCTCCTGGCAGGATGCAGCCCCCACCACTCTCTGGTCCAGCAATGAGGGAATGAGGTGGAAGGGCAGCCAGGGAAAGAAGTTGGAAACATTGAGGCACACCCTAACTTCCATAGTCCCAAATTCCCACCTCACATCCCTTCCCTTCCACACCTTTTTTCCTGAGTTACTTGACCTTTTCCATATGGAGCAAGGGGAGTCTGGGTACCTAAACAAGGACTTTGAACCCCTGCTAAACCCTTTGGGGCTAGTGACACCAAAATCTTGTCAAGTAAGCAGGCACCAGTTTCCATGCACTTTTCTGCCAATGACAGCTTTAAGCAGGCCCCTGCACAACGTGGTCACACTGCCTTGCTGTCCTCTGGCAGAAGGATGAAGTGCAAAATTCATCATGGACAGTAAGAGCAGCAAGTGCTTGAGTATGCTTGCATATCTCCTGTCCCAGCAATGGGAATTTTCTTAAAGCCTTGCACTGATCAGGTCTTCAAACCGTGATGGACATCTCATTGCTTTTATTTCTTCCTGCTGTGTAGTCCATCCAGAAGCAGCATTGACTAATGATACTGCAATGAATACAGCCTGGAAGTAGAGAAGCATGAAACTCAGAGTCAGAAATAAAGAGGAGAGATTTTTTTACAGCCACAACTGAAGCAGAGGCTTTTTTTGGTTTCCAAAGGATTTTGGTCTTCAAGACCCTAAATGAATCTTTATTGACATATTATACAGCTGAAAGAAGACTGCTAGTTAATAACAGGTAAATTTAAAACCTGTGTTCAAAAAACCTGAATTTCTCCGTTAAGAAACATCATTGAAGGACAAAAAAGGACTTTGTTGTATACCAACCAAAAGTGCTCTATCTCATTAACTCCATTATCAGCCTTACTTTCTTCTCCTGACTGGAATCCTCCAGGATGCTCAGATTCCTCCTGGCAACGTCCATAGAGACACATTTTCCCCAACAGCTGTCTCACTTCAGTGACCTGACCACACTAGGGTGTGTATTGTGCTTACAGACCCCACAAAACCCCTAAAAGCATCTGCCAGGCACATCAGGACCATGGGGTGAGGCCTCTCCACTGCAGTCCTGAGCAGCTTGATAAGGGGGGAAATTAGGGAGTCACAGCTTATTTAGAGATGAACTGGCAAATGTGAGGTGCAGTCGTCTTCCCCCTCACAAGCTGCTCAGTTTCCCAGAGTGTAGTTGTGAGAGAATAACTTTGTGTACATATACTGTTGAGTAGGGCTTGGGTACACAGCTAGCTACTTAGGCAGGCAATGTCAGATACAAAATTTAAGTCATATTCTTGCCAAAAGCAGCACTTTTACTTGGTCATTTTTAAACAGGGAGTTGTAGCTATCGAAATCTTACTATGTTTGAAGAAAATGCCTTGCAGAGATCACAAGCGGTTTGACATGGTCTGCACTGCTCCTGCTTTTGAAACTGGTGGACTGGAATGGCAGGTTGCCATGTCTCAATGCTCAGCAATCAAAATAGCACATGAAACTTCCCCAGATGTCTGACAATAGACTGCATTCAAGAGTGTGGCATAAAACAATTGATTTTGTGGTGTTACTCCTTATCAGCTTCTGATGTTCTAAAAAATTACACCATGTCTAGCTTCAGAACAATTTTGAAAAATCTTACATAGTTTTCAGGCACTGCTCATATCAGCTTCCATGAAATTTAGGATTTTGCCCTTCTCTTGCATGTCCCATGTTCCAAGCTGAAAAATACATTTCTGGACAGTTATGTTCCATATCATACCTGAGGTGTAGGAGAATGTTTTTATTTTCATAAGAGAAAGAAATAGAAGGAAAGGTAGGAAGAAGAGCAGGACATTAATCTAGGATTTACTGTCACAACAAGTAAGCAGTGTTATTTTAGGAAGCTCTTCAGAAACAGGATTCCCTTAGCCTGTTAAGTCATCGAAAATAAAGCATTAGCCAAGTCCTCTCTCAGTGTGGTGGTCACACTGGGCAATCCTCTTCTCTGCACACACATGGGAGCAGTGACCCTGACCTGCAACGAAAGCCATCCCAATGTTTGGGGGCATAACTGGGTATAAATGACTCACTAATCCTTTAATATTTCCGTTCACAATGAGGATCAAGTCTAAATGACAATGACATGATCCTTTTTTGAAATGAAAGGGATGAGTCTTTCTTGTCTGTGCCTCACTGACCTTGTTACTGTTCTTATGTTCTAAATAAGATGGTGACTGTGGCTAAGCACAGCAGGGAATAGTAACTCTTCAATTTGTTCCAGATGTGTCTGATGAGACAATTCCTCTCACCACACGATCTCGCATCTGTAATAACTAATGTCGGCATATTGATCAGCTGAGGTGGCTGAAGTAAAATCAGGTTTCCACCACAGATGGAAAATCTGAGCGTGAGGTTTACAGAGGAACTGGGCTGGGCCCTGCAGGGCACAGTCAGAGCTGAGTTATCTCTGGCAGTGCAGCACTGTCCCCCCATCCCAAGCAGGGGGTGTGTGGCTGACATCTGCTCACTGTGGGAGAATGGAAGCATGCTAGTTTGTCTGCATTGCTGAGGAAAATAAAACAGATGAAGCTGTGGCACAGATCCGGTCAATAACAATGCTGTGAGAGCCTTTGCCTGCCCGAGCTGCCTGACCACAGTCCCACATAAGTAACAGATGAGTGTGAAGGGAAAAGAGATCCTGGTGATCTAATAAAGATGACCACACAGATGAAATCAAACAGACCCAGACTGGGATTTAACCATGTTACCAAAGCGACCTGCAGCCTGTAAACATCTGAAAACAAATGTACAGAGGGTTTATGCTGGCTCCTGCCAATCTGTCAAGAAACTCCGGAGGAGGAGAGCCTGCCTGGAGGAGACTAGCAGGGTGGTAGGCACCATCTTCCCTGGCAACAATCCACAGTGGAGGGCTCTTTCAGGGCTGCCAAAGGATGTGCTGATTCAGGGACACCCCTCAGCCCCACCATCCTGCCCACTGGTGGGGTGCTGTGGGGCAGGAGTCTCAGAAAAGATCTAACAACACCGTGGTACTACTTCTGTGAGCAGTGACTGTGCCTGGACCGCATGAAGGTGAGATTAGCTCTATCCCTCTGCCCTGCTGTTAGTGCCTGTGACACCAGGCCTGAAGCAGTGTGTAAGGACTCCACAAGGACTTCACTGGGTGACTCAAACATAGCTGGTGTACATTCAGTGCATTTCAGAAGGTTTGCCCTTCAGAGGTTTGTCGTTTTTAGTTTATGGTGTAGGAATTCAAGGGCAGTCTGTCATCAGATCATGAAAACAATCTCCTTGTGCTTCATAGGTAAAGAGAGGTTGAGGTTTTTCTCTTTAAATGTAATTGGTTTTATTGCCAATTAGCATGTTCCTGTTTGTCAGAATTTTGATTGAAGTTCTAGGATACGTTTACACAAAGTCATGCTACCACCCCTAATTTGATGGCCTGTTAATACTACTAATAACACTATTATTTGCCAATTCAATATGACTCTACAGGGCTTGCAACTTGGAGGTACTTCAGCAGTTCTACCCTTTAGTCATGTCAACACTGTTTGAAAGATCTAAAATACTTAGATTTAGACCAAAGCTCACAGCTGAGATCTTGCTGAACATCACAGGGTTTAGTTTGTGTTCAGTGCCACAATTAAGAGATATTTGACATTACAAAATATTTCAAAGCACTCATTCCTAATAGGAGTAAATAAACATAAAATAATAAAGTCAATAAAGGACAATATGTTTCCATAGCAATATACATTTATACAGCAACTTTTATTCCAAAGACTAGCTCTAGAATGCAGAGTGCTATGACTTAACCATTAGGAATTACTCTTCCCACAACCTCAACATGGTCACCTGTGCAGAAACAGACCTTTAACAGCATGCCAGAGCGCTCCGTTTGAGTGTAAACTACAGTGTCTCTGAAAATGTGGAGGAATACAAAGACAAAAGGAGACTAATAACCCTAAATAGAATTTGGCCAGTAAATGATGCTGACTCGCTCATCCACAAATTATATTGTCTTCTTCTAACTTTTCCTGCAAAAGATTAAAATCTAGGGTCTTAGAAGACATTGTCTACTTTTAATTGTCATGACATGCCTTTATTGATTAGGGAAGTTGACATTTGAAAGGACTGTCCAACACAGGGCAAAATAAAAACCAAAAACAATCCCTGAGATACCCATTTCTGTTGTGTCCATGCCTTCTGTCTCAAGAGTCTACTCCCACTGAATGCAAAGGCAAAACCAACTCTGATGACAATGCTGTGATGTTGAGCACCAAGGTTCCGCTTCCCAGAGTATTTTGCTGTTGGGAGAAGGGGCTGCTGGAATTCATCAGGGATGTGCACAAACTGAAGGTGACAATGGCAAACACCAAGGTAATTGGGTTACAATTCTTTCAAAAGCCATGAACTGCCTGGAAACAAATCTTATATAAATTTCAAAGCTGTTTTCAATACAGCACTCTGGTTTTGTGCCCCTGTGCACTTTGGCTTAAATCTCCCAAGCACTGTCATTGCAAGGTGATCTTTATGAACATTAATTCAATAGCTGGATGGCTAATACAGCATTTTGATCTCTGACAGAGTCCACGCCAATCCTGAAAATAGCAACCTGAAAACACTTTGTCCTGATGCCTGTCTCTGAATCAATGAAGTGATCCAATTCATTTGTTTCAAGCAGCTTGGCCACTGAGCTGTGAAGCTCTGGCTCTAACATCTGACACACATGAGATGTTTTAAAGGGAAATCCTTTTAATGTGCCAGCCCTTATGCAAGGGAATTCACCTTGCAATATATTCATCTTTTATTTGAAATAATTGTGTGCAAATAGAAGGAATTGTTTCATTGAACAAATGAAGAAATCCTAGCACTTTATACAGTGTTTCCTTTAAGATGATCAACAGAACAATTGAAATTCAATGATTTGGATTTGTATTCCCAGGTAGATTCTTTTTTTAACATAGGAGATTTTATAGACAGAGACACTAAGACCATTTAAGGCAGGAAGACTGCTAATCTTAGATTTAGTACCCCATTTAGATTACCAGAGAGGAAACGGCTCATCCTTGCTTGTGAGGCTCTAGAAATAGCCCAGACCTGATGTAACTAGTGCTTAAAAAGAAAGGTGTTTGCACTGATAGCGGACAAATCAAATTATTGCAAAGAAAGTGGGAACCCCTGAGGCACATGCTGTCGCTGGTGTGACAAGAGGCATTCCCTACACACAGGCTGAAAAGGATACCCTGTGGGGTCCAGCTTGACTGCTGAAAAATAAGCAATTTGAGTAAGAACTAGCTAAATAAAAATTGCATCAATGATAGGAGACCACTTCTGTGAAGAATTTAGGGGGGAATTATAATGAAATAGATGAGTTCCTTGCACGCTCACTGCAGACAGGCTCTTTGCTATTACACACCTCTCTCCAAAGGCATCTTCCCCACCACCAGAAAAGTCAGGTATTCACATCATGTCCTCTCACGTCATTTTTAATCTATGATTTAGTTAAGCCAAATATTTAATTAGAGATTTCAATATAAAAGCAATTAGCAAGCTTCCTATGTATAAACCATAATTATGATGCAGCTTAGTAATAGAAGAATGACTAATAAACAACATTTTGTTGAAATTCTGCTTAGATAATTTTGTGATATGTTTTAAACTGCTGATTTATTTTTGACTCACCAGTCTTGGCTAAGAACAAATTAAATCCTCCCATATCTTGTATTTTTGGTCGTAATTTTTATTGCTTTGCAAATGCCAGTATGTCACTTTGCTACACTGTGACATCACAACAGAGCAGCTTGTGGCACTGGGATCATATGCCTACACCATAACAATGCAAATAAAAGTCTTGTTAGCAAGAAAAGAGTTTCCAGAGTATTAAAACATAATTGCAGGTTTCAGGACATGGACCCGCCCCAGTAAAATCAGGCTGATCTATGAAAGCTGATGCTTAGGCCAAGCACTTATTTGTAGCAGGATCCTCCATGAAACCAGAACAAGATAAACAGGAAACACTCTCTATGTCATCTAAATAATAAGCATCTTCCCCAGACTTCTATTCATGCAGGGGTCATCTTGCAATTATTGATTTATGATTATGGGGTTCAGGTGAGAGGTAAGAACCACTTTGTTGACAACTGAGAGGTAAGAATTTGTGAAATAAAATGAGGCAGGAGGGTTTGAGCTGCTGGAGGATGGGATAGAAGGAGGGAGAAGCAGGTGAGTGCCGAAGGAGTGGCAGCTGAGGTGCAGGAGCTATGAGCTGTGCATGCCTGTGGCTTCTTGTGTCAGCAAAATGGTGCCGTGAAGAAGCAGGCAAGGAATTCAGCTCTGCGTCATTTACTTCATATCTGGTAACATCTCAGAAAACTCTCCCCTTGGAAGCAATTCCAACAAATGCTTACAGCAATATCTTAAGGCAATTACAAATATCAGGTTATGAAGGAGTTAGCATGCACACAATAATATTTCAAAAATCAGAAATAAGGAAATGTTGGCTATCTTAATTTCTGCCTCCAGAAATCAGCTTCTCCAGCTATTGCACATCTGTCCAGTCTGCTGTGTCCTACCCCCATTTCCATATTCACTTTTGCCTAGGGATATGAAAGATATGGATCAGCCATTTTGTTCCCTTCCCTTCCCAAAGCAGGAAAGTTTCACTTCATTCAGGAATTATCCAATAGTATCCATGCAAGCAGAGAGACTGGCAACTGATGGAAGCTGGATGCTATATTCCAAGCTTCTCCCATGCTTATATCCTTCCACCCCTACCTCCTTCTCTCCCAAAACTCAGGCATCCCCAGCAGAGTGGGAGAAATGCTCTCCAACAAGGTAGTGAAGTACACAAGATCATCACTCTGCCTTTATCTTCACAGCCTTCACCTCCTATGGATATATAGCCTGGTTAGGGCAGACCACGGTCATCTTTTCACTCCTAGTTTTCCACATGTAATACCTAATCTCCTAGCTGCCATTATAATGTGGATTTCTAGGGAAGTTATGGACTAAATCTGGCCTTATGTACGGTACTGAAGCTGTAAAATAAGAAAGTGCCACCTTCTTTCCTTCTCACATGCTCTTTTTCATCACCTTCACAGAAGGGAGCTATTCAACACTGGAGGTAAAATTAAGCAGGTGTGGGCAGAAGAGTCATTTGTACAACAAATGCCCTTGCATGCAAGGCTTCCTGCATTTGCATGGTGTTCTTGGATGGAGGCTCTGTCTGCTGCAGCAGAAAGCAGCCATTTCTTTGGAAAACATATTCTTGAACAGCACAGTGGGTCATTTTATTGCCATAACATTATTTTCACTTCACTGCTTTAAATAATCTGCAAGACTGCTAGGAATTATAAATAAATAACAAAAATTATCCCATGCAGAACTGGATAGAGTATGTCCATGCCTGGTAGTAGACTCAAGTAAGCTTCATTTTGTTTGGAAGCAAGACCAAATATCCTGGAAAAGACAGCCCATATTTGCTTTGTGGAACAGGGCTCCTTTCACAGTTTGAGCCAAATCTCACTGAAGACCCAAGAACCTTCACTTTTGGTTTAATTGGGCTCTGTGTCAGGGAAAATTGACATAATTTTCTAATAAAAGACCTAGCTTACTTAGGAATCCCTCCTAAGTTTACTGGGGAGAGGATAAGTCATAGAGTCTGGATGTGTCCTGTAGAGTAAATCAGCCTTTCCACCTTCAAAGCTAAATACAACTCTCTTGATTTGCTGTTTCGTAAAGAGTTACTGAAATGCAAACTACAAGAAAAAACTCCAAATGAGAAAAATATGATTGGTTTTTGAAAACTCTTAGCTTGTAGGAAAGTTAAATAAACTAGTGTATTAGGCAGACTGTTAGATAGCCAGGTAATCTGACAGGAAACATTTCTACTTTGGAAGTGTGTATCCAAATTAAAGTGAATGGGACATATGGGGACTATGACAGACTGAGTACTGTCAACTGAGACAGCACACTCAATTGAAAACTCCAGGAACTAGGAACTAGGAAAATCTGCACACCTTAATGTTGTGTTTCATTTCTTGTCTAATCACAACTTTTGGGAAAGCCCAGAACCTCTTCAGGTAAACAGGAGTATTGATGTGTGGCCACTAACTGCTTCCACTGATATTAATAGCAAGATATTTAATTCTTTCAGTATGAAATTAATTATTTCAGAGGAAAGGCTCAGGCTCTTAGATGAAGGCATGAAAGTGTATCTACATACAAATGAAGCAGCATCAGCAGGAGAGAAACCCTGTAGTGAGGAAACAGCTAATTGTAAATGCAAGTCCATAAGAGATTCCGCATTTATGTTTGCAAGAAGACAGACAAGACATGAAAAACAAGCCTTTTAGCCAAGGAAAATGGATATTAATTCAGTTCCTCAGCTAGGCCACCTGTGCAAACAATACCATTCCCCAGGCAATTACAGCAGAGAACTCCATAGTTAATAGGGTAATGCTGATTAATGCCTGACCACTTTACGGGGATAGAAGAATAGGTTTGGCGGATCTGCAAAATGAAATGATGTCGCCTAAAAAGCCATTATTTCACACTCAGTGCTTCTACAAGAACATCCTAGACTTGAATAACTTTGCTCAGAGAAAAGTGGAATATGTAACTATTTTTGTGAGATTTGTAAAAAGTTTTGATTTGGTAAATCTAAATATTCCATGAATGCAATTTTTAAACAAACTTTATTTCTAACCATTTTATAAAGACCAAGTATTTTTGTTGTAAACCAAGCTAATTTTTTTAACCAGAAAAATATTTTGACACAAGTGGTACTTGAGTAGTTTAAAAACATTCTTCTAATGCTTTTCCAAACTAGAAGTTTAATGAAATCAACTGATGCTCATAAGTAATTTTGATATCTACTTTTTTTTTAATGGTCAGTAAAAGACTTCTCATAACACCCCTGCTCCAACAAATCCTATGACAATAAGTTTTGACAAAGTTTTGAGAAAATCAGTTTTATCATAGTCCTCACTGAAGCAGTTTACATCACCCAAAATCTTGCAGGTGGTTTTTTGCTCTTCTGTAAAATGAACCTTAAAAACATGTAGGAAAGTTAGGCAATCTCCTTTTTTTTCCCTTCTCTCCTTTTTTTTTTCCTGTAAGGGCAGAAAGTTTCCTTGTCCAGGAGCTTTTAGTCTCTTCATTTATGTTTGCATTCAGCTCTGGTTGTTCCCCTTTAGGAGGGAAATGAACACCATGTGTTGATCACTAATACTAAAAAAAAAAAATCCAGGATCTAAAAAAATAGCCAAGAGGCCTATTCTTATCCTATTGCTAGGAAGACTAGAGATTTGTGGGACCAGAATACCTTCTATCTTATATTAAGGTCTGTAACTAGACTGACAGGAGTTAAAGTAATCAGAACCCTTCAGATGCTTTTAGCATCAGGCACATATATATCACCCTCCTATCCTCAGACTAGACCTCAGTTTAAGGTTAACTTGAATTTTATGACAAGCGGATTTAAAAGAAGAAGAAACCAAACCCAAACCATGAGGTGCCTGCCAACAGCTGAGCAGGGCAGCAGCCTGTCACAGCCAGCCAGCTCAGGGCATTCCTCAAAGCAGCCTATTCACAGGCGGGCAAAACACAGACGGGTTTTATTTACAGCTTCCCAGCACCATCCAGACCAGCAGCTAATTGGGAATGTACTATTTTCATGCTTGATCTTTGCTGAGCTATAAATGATGAGCACTGGAGAAGTATTTTCCCTCACACTGCTTAAGCAGTGCAACTTGCACTCAAAAAATTTCCGAGCAGTCACTGGCAACTGCCAAAAGCTCATTAAAGATTATGGAGTCATCGTGAAATGATTTTTGAGCGACCTAAGAAAACATTTTATGTAAGAGACTTTGTGGATAGAGGAGGAAGGATGCAAGCAATCCCTTTAAGTGCAGGTTTGGAGCTAGGTGTAGGACGTTAGGCCTGAAGTTTGGAAATTGTGCTCCCTTCATTTTGTTCCAATCCCAGCTTTGCTGGGTGAGTCAGAAAGGCTGGCAAGCAGCTGTGTGAGAGACTACCTCACAGGAGATAAGGGAACACGGAATACCTCTATTTCCTCGGTTTACTCACTACTTGGAATGAAATTGCAGTGCAGGAGTCTACCCCAGCTTTTCCATGTGCTGATTTCTTGCAGTACTCAGGTGCTAATTAGGTTTGCAGAGCGGGATAGAAGAGAGAATTTATAGAAGGCTCTGGATATGGAGATTGAGGAATTTGAATTGGGTCTGCAGGAGAAAGGAGAGAAAAATATGAGTGAGAAATTATTTTGCTAGAAAGATTGCTGTGCAGAACCACATAAGACTGCCAGCTGAAGATAAAAAGACAAAACACACAAAGTAAAGTTGGCACGTAAGCAACTTAGTACAGGAAGAAAGAATTATTTTGCTGCATATTAGGAGAATTTTTGGGGCAATTATCATGGTTTTTACCATTTCCTATCTAGGTGGGTAAAACTCTGTTGTCTGTTCTATTTACATACTTATTTTTCATGTTGTTAAGATTAAACTGGAAGTGGGGTCTACTGTCCTAGACATCGTGTGGGTGAGGAGAAGGGGACAGTCTCACTCACCCTGAATTGCTCACAGTTAATACAGACAAGACAAATAAAAACTAGAAAATGGTGATAAAGCAGAGATCCACACCAGCAAACACGATGGTACCCAAGGTTTCACTGGGGCAGAGACAGGAGTGTGATAAGTGGAAGAAGACAAAGCAAAGGAAGGAGAGAGAGGAGGGCAGGCAGGACAGACAGTGGAATCCTCAGGGGCAAGTCCAGGGGAGACTAGAGGTGAAGAGCCTTGGGTAAGGCTTGTGCATCTCATAAACAGCTGCTTGGCACCAGCTAGGCAAAGCCCTAGAAAATATTATCAGTGTCCGTGAGGCTCATCTCACGTTTTCTGTGGCTCTTGGCACAAATGACCAGCCATGCCCCTGAAGGCCACACTACTGGAAGGACAAGAATTCCCAGACCTACTGACAGATATAATTTTTCGCTTGAGTGTCTCTAAATATGGAAAGAACTGGAAACATTTCAGTCTGTGTATCTTATTCTGCAAAAAAGGGGGCGTTGGATCAGGAAAAATTGCATGGAAATCCCTAGCAAGTTCTTGAAATTGTTTCAGCAATGGAAAAAAATAAAGGAATGTGCTTATTTAAGTTAAAATGTTTTACTTTGAAATTTTTCAACAAATATTATGTGGATTTGTTTTTAAATTAATTGGATTAAACTGTACCTTCATTTTATTGGGCCTTAAATGTTTTGTTTTAAATACTAAGCCAGAACAGTCACAAAATAATGTCCCAAATGCAACACAAGCCCAGTGTTATTTGACATCAAAATCTTGAATGCAGTGAAAGGTTTGTGGCTGTACTGAGTGAAGCAGTCCGAATTTATCATTAATGTTATCATTAACAAATGTTTTATATACTACACTGCTCTTCTCTTTCTTTCTTTTTCAGGGCGATCTAGACAAATGTACCCCTGATTAATTGATCCAGAAAATTCTGCTTGCTCATCACCAGCAATGTTTACTTACTCTGCTCTCCAAACAAAACAGAACTTACTTTCAGCTTTTCAGAGGCTAGACCTTTCCACTCAAACACTGGAGAAAACAGAACTGGCTCTTCTGCAGGTTAGCCATTTCAAGGTGAAAGGAAAAGGAGCTCTGGAGTTCATCTCTGTTTGTGGAAAGTACCTTTCCAGAAGAGTTTTTGCATAGAAAATGAGAGGCTCCTCATGCAACATCTGAGAGTCCTCCACTTCCATGGTCTCCCACAAGCAAAGGTGCAGTCTTTAAGGAGCCATTTCCAGATTTGGTGTGAGTTTAAGGGTGAAAGACAGCACCCTAATTTGCACCCAGGAATGAAATGGAAGGAGAGCTTAGCACAGAGTGCATACTTTAAGAAAGCCTGGCCAACAGCATGCCACTCCAGCTGTAAGCCATCCCAACCCACAGCCAAACTATGCAGGACCTAAACTGCGCTCTGCACTTGGCACAGCAAATAAGCCATCTAACGGGCAAAGAATCTGCACACTAAATTTAGATGTGTTGCCACTGTGGGAACAGCCATCATGGTCATTATGGACTAAGGGAATATGAAAATCACAGCCTTCACCTCAAAGGGTAATTGCTTGGGTATGATGCAAGTCATGTTTTGTTGGTGCTTCCATTCATTTTAAAGGTATTGTTGAATAAACTTGGGCTTCATCACAATGGAAGCAAACTGTACTAACGTGTGGAAGGAGGGACACAGCACCTCTGTGAGTAAGTCCTGAGGAGCCCTTCCACTGTGGACAGCTTAGGGCAGAAGAAGTCACCCAGGCCCAGGTGAAGAACATGACATAATGCCAAACAAGCACAAGAGGCATGCACAGTTGCACTCTGGAGAGCTACAGGAAGCCTTTCATGCCAGTAGAAAGAGTGTGAATGTGTTATGTAGCTCATCAGGAAACCAATGAAGGGTTTCAAGGGAGGAGAGGCATGAATAAAAAATGGCTTTTTTTTTTTTTGGCAAACCAAGAGGGAACAATGAAGAAGACCATAGCGGAAACCACTGCAGTAGTCATCCAACCACCCATGCATTCCTGCACCACATCCAGTCGGGTTCCGTGCACAGCCTAATCAGGGAGGCTCCTTGGCAAATGCCCCTTTTCAAATATGGGCCTGGAGAAGAGGCTTGGCTCTGGCCGTGCTTGCCACAGAAAGAGGGCAAACAGAACTAAAAAAACCTACTTTGACTTCTGCAGGAATTTTAACTGGTTTTGCCAATATTTTTTGCATGAGAGGAATCCAATAAAGTGACAAAAAGAGATTGATGCTGCCCAAGCTCCAAACACACTTCTCTCATGACTTTTATAAAAGCTGCTTGAGGTGTATATATAACACTCTAACTTATCAGAAGTATGTGCACACTTCTGCCCATCCACTTTCAGAGTACTGAAGTCTTTAGTATAAAATGCACATGAAGGTGAAAAATGAACAAATTATGCACAGAATCATTCAAGGTCATCTACAAATGCAAATGTCTTCTGCATCTGGTTCTGCTATTTTAACTCTACTTGGAATTAACAGTGAGGAATAGGCAATGCCAAGACCTGTATCCCTTCATCCATACCCAGATTTCTAAAAGAAGCCAGAGGCCTGTCTCAAGAACAGGAAAGGAAAGGGCTCCTTGCTTGCACTAACTGGAAAGGGAAAGACAGGGAGACAAGTCAAGAAACAAGAGAGGATACAATAGCTGGGCCCCTAGAAGACTTAAATTTCAAATACAAGAGAGAGGCATGGTGTCTTGAAAAAAGCCAATTTTCTTCCATGTTTCAGAAGCAGTAATATTTTATCCCTGACACTGTGCTGCTATTCTTTTTTCTCTTTTTTCTCTGTTGTAGCCCTACAGTGTTAAAAATTAGGCTTCTTCCTTTTTTCTCTAGGAGAAAAACTTTTAGTTTTTCAAGAAAGAAATAAAAAGGTACCCAAAATGAAAAAATCTGGAATAAACAGAAGTTCTAATAATATAACTAGGCTCATTAGAGGAATAACATGATCTAAAGAACATCTAATGACACTCAAAACCACATCTGCAGCTTTTTATTCATATATCTGCTAGGCTGAGAGAGGAAACACAATTAGTTCAGAATCTGAGCCCCATGAAAAAACAAAGGGAATTTTTTTCGTTGCCTTTTGTGAAAATTGGATTAGATTCTTTGTGCTCATAACAAAACATCCAGTTTGTTAGAATATCAGCCAGGCAAAAACCCTGCAATAGGAACATACGTACATTTGCTGAAACTGAAAGGCCTTTCCTATTTCTTTTCAGCATTGGGGGCTTTATTCTAAATAATCTTATCTACAAGGAATTATAATTCTCCAGGCAACCACCATGTTGAAAGTAAAGGCCATGAACTAAAAGCCTTAGAGGACAGAAGAGAGGGAAAAGGAGACAACCCAAGTGAATGACAGACTTACTCATTCATCAGGAATCAGAGGGAACATTTCTGTGAGCATCTACAGATTGGACTTTGTGTCCATGTAACCAATTATTTTAGTGCAGTTACTATGTACAAGGTCATGACAGTATTAAATAAGAGGCGCTGTGGTACCACACCCAGGTGATATCCCTGGCATCTAAAGGTCTGGAAATAATCTGCTGCTTATCAGAGCTTTGAGCAGAGCAGGACACTGACCTGAAGGAGGGGGTGGGGACCTGCACAATGTGTCCTTTTACCCCAGGAGAGACACTTTTACTGCCCCGGGCAGTGCCACTTGGAATTGAGCCACCATTTCTGCTGTCTCTAAACCTTCCTTGTAAATCTATGAAATTTGTCATTCTAGGCAGGATAAAAATGATTTTCTATTTTGCTTTTCTCAAACCTGAGCTTTGCTACCCTGTGACAACCGGCATTTTTGCAAAATTCAGTTTTCAGACAAATAGGTTGGGCAGTATCATGACAATGTACATTGTCCCAGGTTATCTCAGCAAAGGAAGGTATGGGATGCACTTCTTTAAAGCTGTAAATGTTTGGGTTGAACATACAAAGTGTCTAAATCTGGAAGAGCAACTCTGTGATACACTGAAGTACACCCAAAAATCTGCAGTGTGGTGGTTTCTAAACTTTATTGAATGCAGTAAAATTCCAGTAAAGTTCTCATTTCGTGAGTGAATTTTAATATTTTGGAAAGGAATGCCCTGCTCTATGGTTGCAGGCCTTTCCAAAAGGACATCTGCTTCCTCTTATTCATAGTCTCTGCTTCCAACCTGAGTATTATAGAACAGTTATGGAAAGAGGGGATGCTCAGATGACAGTTCTTAACTGAATCCCTTTCAGGATAGGATACAGAATTCCATATTAATTAAGACTGAATCAGGATTAATTTATGTAGTGTTTTGTATGGTTTTGTGGCATTCATATGGATCATTTATTCTTATTTCCAGTCTGATAAGAAAAGTCGTTTAATGAGATTTTGTCCTCAGATGAGCCAAGTGTAGTCATGTGCCTTTCATGGTTTGAATAATACATACCACTAAAGACATGGGGACAAGTTCTTAGTATAATAATGGTTTATATTGCTGAGCACTTCTGTCTTGGCATGTTGAGATCTACAGCCCCAAAATGTGAAGGTTATGTCTTTCACATACTGATTATTACTTAAAAACTCTGCAAGATAATCAAGCTAGTGTGAGGAATCATAAGACTACTTTTTTGTCAGGTGAAAGACTTACTTCCTTTTTTTTTTTAATTTGCTTTCCTGAATGGTCTATCTCTAGAGCAGTATCTCTGTAAGTAAACACTTGATGGAGAAGTGAGGATTATTTGAGAGAGCTCCAGAAGTTTTGCAGATTTTCTGCATATTTTTGCGATTGAGAAGACACAATCTGCAGTTCTGAATCATGTCAGGTTTGCAGGAGGTTTGAAAGGTTATCTGTAGTAAATGTACTGTTTTCTGTCATGGATTTTCCCTTCCAGAGCTCTAAGAGGAGGCACTGAATGCCTTGTGAGAATTTTCCTGAATTTCTGATGTTCATATCCTTTACGGTTTTTCCAGATTAAATAAAACTAGTGCTCATTTTGACCTTATGACTGGATTTCCCAAGTGCTGACAGAGTTGTATGTGCTCATCTCATGCATCTCATTAAGGAGAAATCACTGAAGTAATTTAGTGGCACTCCTGTATGACGAGAAGATGCTCTATTTGAAAGTCCACATTCCAAGCTCATGCTGAAGCCCAGACCCCCAAAAGCAATGATGTGCTTACCTGCATGAAGCTGAGGATTAGGGTCTAGGGGCTTATCCTGGCAAGCCTTTTAGCCATAAGCCAGGGAAATGGATGAAAACAGAGAGTGATTTTCTTTTCCACTTTTAGAAATAAGTATTTGAGTTGAGGAGAGAAGCACACTGGAATCTTCTAAGACATTCCTCTGCATAACTTAAGGATTTATCTCACTTTCATGCATTTCATTACGTTCTCAAGAAAGCATGGCATTGGTTCTTGCCTTGTGCTCCTTGGGAGCCAATGACTTCATTTTTTTCAAGCCCAGTGATCTGTCTATTTCTACCTGAGGCTTCTGATGTGCTTCTGATAAGCTACAATTACAGATGAACCGGTAAAACATGAATTCAAGGGCATTGCTGAAATGCTGGGCTCAGCATCCCTTACTATCACTACCTTTGTTTTTCTACATTAAGAACATAGCAGAGAAATAAAATTCACAGACCCATGCTATTATCTGTCTGCTTATCTGGAACTCATAAGCAAACCTGACATGTATGTGAGAAAAAGAAATCCTGTCCACTCTCACATTCAATTTCTTGTTACCAAATTTGTTCCCTTTTACTGCCCACATGCAGCATGCACTAAACCAGGTCCCAGGGGTGATATGGACTGAAGCTTACTTGCAGAATAAGAAAGGGAGCCAGTGTCTCCCTCCCCAGTCCATCTTTCTATCTACTTGGGCAGGGGATTTTGCTGGCATATAATAGGAGCTAGTAGTATGCAATCAAAGGGCAGAGGTGGATAGACAGGGAAGGGTCCAGTCACAACTCCCACACCTGTGGGGCTCGTTCCTACTCACCAAACCTCTGCAATTCTTTTTCTCACAAAACTGAAACACTGCTTGGATTCTGGATGTAGCTGTGTCTATATGCCTATGTATTGAATAAGCAGGAGACCCAGTATTTCAACAAGCAGGCAAACATTTGTGACCTCTACCTGGAGAGAAGTTCATTCCAGTAGCTCAACAAGGTTGTTTGAAATGCAGTCATTGCTGGAATATGAGGGACACTGCCACCTGCTTTGAAGGGGGGGCTTTCCCCAAGAAACTGGGGTCATTGTGATACTGAAGAGTACAGTGATGCAGATCTGTAACATAAACATGAGGGCTCTTGTCCTTTCCTGCCACCACTCTCCCTGCTTTGCTCACACATTCCCTGTCATATGATGCTGCAGTCTTGTGACTGCAGAGCCTTTCTTCTCCCCCACATCCACACTCAGGTTTCACCTGTCTCTGTAACCTCTACCTCCACCCGGTCGTGAAGGCTGAAAAAAATGCAAGTGGAGCTACAGTGGTAGTCACAAACCAGCTCACTTATATAATAATATAAAATGAGAACCCTGCAGAGCCCAGGTCAGTCTGTCTCCCAAGAGAATAGGGCAGGCATCTGGTTACGTGTCCTCGTCACTTTTGGTGACTTTTCATACCAGCTCAGCGTTTAGCTGATTTCTGGTGACTCCAGCTGTAGTCCATGGGCAGGCAGTTCCTTTTAGGGTTAGATACTAACATGATTGTGAAGGCCTGCCTGATGAACCTGGCTTCTCACAGCCTGAAAGCAAAGTACGCCTGCATGCAACAACAGACTGAAAAAGTTCAGATGATGCTGGCTGATTGCTTTCAGCTAAGTGATCCCAAGCAGGTGTCCTGGCAGCACTTACTCTTGCCCTTCTAAGTCAGCAAAAGAAGACAGAAAGAACCTGAAGTACTTAGACCTCTGAAATGTGTTTCTGCTACAGGCAGGAATTAGCAAGAGATCAAGTGTGCCCAAAGATATTAGTTCAGTGACATGAAATTCATGCAATATTCTTGCTGCTACTCTCTGGATAGGCTGACAAATCACCAAGACTCCAGACAGTAAGGTTGCAAGCAGAAGGAGAAAATGCTTTAATGGGGGAAGGCAGAGAGTGGTTTAAACTGATGCTCATTGAAGTTATTTTCCTATGCAATCTTCTGCTTGCTTTCTCAAATCCAGAACCAGACAGTGAAGACATCCTCTACCTTGAGACATGAGGAATCAAATAGTGACTCTCATTCCTTGTTGACAGGAATGAGAGGTACGCCGGGGGAAAACTGAAGTGTGAGAAACTGACAGAAGTAAGAAAGAGGAAATGCCATTATTCATTTATAAAAAAATCAAACAATGACTACTTAAGAAGAAATATGTATTAGTTCCTCAGGACTATTTTCAAGTGCAGTTTTTCTGTCAGACTTGTTTACAGCACAAGCCTTCCCTGTACCCTTTAAGAGCATTTAGGTCATTGCCTCATCTGAAGTGCAAGAGCTTCTTGAAGCAGTTTCCACAACAATCTCATTCTCTGATCACGATGTCAGCTATATTTACAAAACTCAAGTGGCTGTGGAAACTACCTGCCTGTACAGTGGGATTATGCATTATTAATCCATGCTACCATGGTCAGTTTGTAGTATGTACAGAATCTCACCTTGCAGAGAACAGAAAGACAAATTGGCAGTGTTTATGGAAAGAGAAACAATTCCCAGATGTTTCTCTACATCTGTCACCGCTAGCTGGGGAATTTTCTGAAAAGTCCTCAGTTTACTTCCCCAAAACTTGCCATGGACTTTCATCCAACCTTACACCACCTTTCTCCCAACGCCAGGCATAGTCCACAGCCCACCTCTGATGAATTCACCCCTTTTCCACACAGATCTACAGCCTGTTTGTCCCAGTCTGTCCCAGTCCCATGAACAACCCTACAGGTCAACTCCCTTACCTATGGAATTCATTCTCAGCATATTTTCCCTTCAAAGTGTGCTCAACTCTCTACAGAGCTCTGCTCCCCAAGTCCCACCTCCTTCACAGCCCACTTGCCAGTCATGTCACTGCCAGAGCAACAGCTGGGTGCTGGGTTCTTGGGATCTGTGTCCTGATGGCGCATTTTTGAAGATCACGATTCCTAGGTGTTTGGTTTGTGTGTTGCCAGTTAAACATGCCTCCAGTGAGTGTTCTGGGGCTGCTTGAACAAAGGATTGAGGAGCGTGCCTGAGTTAGGAGAAGTGATGGCATTAAAGGCAACAGAGCTGTTCACACTGTCATAAATAAACATTTGTGCCACTGCTTGGCCAGAATGGGGCTGATTTCATTCAAAAATCAGCCTTACAGATTAGGCCCTCGGTGTCTGAACTTTTCTCCTGCTGTTTTTAATAGAAAATGTCCTCATTTAGAAACAGATCTTTCCCATGCACACCACAGGGGAGAGTAATTATATGTGATAGAAGTCATGACATCTAAGAGGAGATATAAGGTATCAGAATTCCCTGACTTCCTTATAGACTTATTCTTAGATCATTGCTGATTTAATTAACTTTTAAAGTTTAATTATCCTGTGGACTATAGTTCTGATTAAATGATCTGATGAACAAAACCTAGCCTTTAAGTCAGCATAAAAAAACTATTTTTAATACAAGAGGGAGAAATTGCTCAATTTAACTACACATTTCTAAATCCCTGTAGTCTGCTTTCACTGCCTGATTTCATTGAATGCCAAAGCTACTCCCAGTAAAACAGGTCACATGCACAGGGTGAAGGGAGACTCATGGCCCTCCTGATTCTTCGGCAGTACCTCTATCATCATACTCAGTCCCTGTGTAGTCATGCAGGCAACAACAGTCCGGTGTCAAAGGCTGACCATAAGACTAGGGAAGTAGATGATGGATGTCTTGCTTTTTCTCCCCCTTCCCCTCTCTTCCCTTCTCCCAAATGCCCACTATCACAAACACCTGCAGAGCCACACCCTGCTGCTGAGATCCCTCTTGCCACTTGCAGCTGCTCAGAGGGTCACAGACCAGGTTGACCAGCTGGCTGGAGTTTAGGGAGCTGGGATGTGCAGAAGAGGCTTGAATACCTGGGAATTTGACATTGGTGTGACTTGCTTCAAATTTGGTATGCAGGGGGGTGTGCAAGCCAGGACAGCCTGTGCAGTCATGGGCAGAGGGGTCAAGGAAAACGAATATGGCAGGACAAAAAAGCAGGCTGCTACATGCACTTGAGCCTTCTGTTTGCCCTGTCCATCGTTCCTGATGACAGCTTCACAGATTAAGCATACACAAAGGGGTGGTGCTGTGTACTGTAAAGCCTGGCCCAGGGCCATGGCCATCATGCCCACCCAGAGCAGCTGTGCCTGTGGAGGTTACCTGCACACAGGACAGTGTTTTATGACACCATGCTGACAGGCAACTCTTTACAAGCCACCTGTTTCCAGGAGTGCTGCTTTTGGTCAAGACTTGATGAGTTAATTGGGAGCTGGGAGTGCTCCTTACTAAAGCAAATCATTCCACTTAGGGGGTACCAGTTTTAAGGTTCTATAAATCATTTTGCTGGGGAGGTTCAGCTAAGCAAACAGAGATGAAAATTAGAGCCTGGATCCCTGCAGCTTTGCACCCTGGTCTTGCATGCCTGTGCACCCAAGGTAGCCCTTCAGAGCTGCTGTAACTCATCTGTAAGACCAAGAAACAGGTGCTCCCAGGACGTGACCTCGCTTAGCCCCAAGCAAAAGGCTGTAGGGGGGTGAGGAGTTGACAGCAGCTGCTCAGTTATCCCTATCCCACCCTTGCAGAGGCCCTGGCAGGGCGGCAGGAGCACATGAGCCCATGAGCCCCTTGACAAATTCTTGTCACTAACTGTCCCCGTATTAAGATGGGCACCAGCTCCCAAGCTGGTTCAGAGGGCAGAACTCATTTGCCTCCCTGTTCTCTTCCCACCACCACCCATCACTGGCAGACCCCATGCTCCCCTCTGTCCCTGACATGGTGATGTTGGGGGCTCCAGAATGCGATCACCAGGGCAGCTGGCACTGGAACAGGTCAGTGGGCATCCTGGGCACCCAGCTGGGCTTCCTGCCATGTGCCCATGTGGAACGCAGCCCTGTGGCCTTTCTGAGAGCCCAGCAGTGCCTCCCAGACCCCTTGGGAAGCAGGGAGCCCTAACAGCCTCAAGCCACTGCTCACACCCCTCGCCCAAACACTTCCTTTTAATAGCTGATGAAGTGGAATTCCAGCTAAAATCGAAGGCAGGGCTAAACTCACGAGCAGGTGACCAAGTGGCTGAGACCAGAAAACACAGCCGGAGTGGCAGCACTCCAGGACAAGTCACCCTACAAGGAGCTCTTTGTACTCAGCAGGCAGCACCATCCACAGCCCTGCCATGTGGCACACTCTCTGGAAAACAAACCTCTGCCCAGGCATCACAGCTCGGGGCTCTACTGGAGCGTGCTGGTGCTGCCATGGAGGTTTCCCTTCCCTCCCCGCTCCCATTTCTGTGTGTCTGTCCCTCCCCAGCACAGCTCACACTGGATCAGCACAGCAGCCCCAGAAGCCTCACCAGCCAGTCCAATTGACATCCCAGGCTGTTTGCAGCTGATCAGCAGCATGGCTCCTCACTTCTCATCATTTCCAGCCTTTCAGCATTGCAACATTACAAGCTGAGTCTGCCAGAGAGGCTGGTGATCAGTAAAAGGGACAGCTTTTATTGCATTTCTTTGTCCTTTACTCATAAAAACACTGCCTTTTCATCCTCTTGATGCACTGCTTGTCAAGTGGCCGGCCAGGGAGCAAAGGAAATGCCTGCTTAGATGTCAGAGAAGGTGACGTAGCTGTCAAACATGCAGTCAATTCAACATCACTGGGAATGCAGGCTGGCTGCAAAGCCAGAGGGAAGTGTGGATACATTGTGCCCAAGGTAATATTTCATCAGTTTGGAGGGAAATATTAAATTGATATAAATGATATTGAGTTGTGAAGGTGCTGTACTGCCACTCATACTCACTTTTCCTCACACTTGGTCCCAGTCCTTACCTCTTGCTGCAGCACTGAGGATCCCTGGTGAGGTCAGTGATTTCCCAGACAGGAATACAGCTTTGCAAAGCATCTGTGCAGAGGCTGATCCATCTGCTGGGTTTGCTTACTTGCTCTGTGTAGGATCTTAGAATGGTTTGGTTGGAAGGGAACTTAAAGATCACCTAGACCTAACCCTCTTCCACTAGACCTGGTTGCTCTGAGCTCCAGTTCTCCAGCTGGGCCTTCAACATTTCCAGGGATAGGCCATCTGCAATTCTGCTGGGAAACCTGTTCTAGTGCCACAGCACCTTAACTGTAAAGTATTATTTCCTAACATCTAATCTAAACCTGCTCTTTTTTAGATTGAATCCACTTCCCCTCATCCATATGCTGCTCTTGTAAAAAGGTTCCTGTATCCTTCCTTGTAGGCTCCCTTCATATCCAGATCAACAGGTTATAATAATCACATAGCCCATGAAGTATGAAGGGATCCAGGGGAGGAAATATGAGAAAACTGTGCATGGTTAAGGCTCCTTTTCCCTTCTTTGACAGTGTATAAAGTCATTAGTGTAAACACAAACCAGGCCAGCAGTTCCTCAGCAGCAGTCTCATAGAACACTTCAATCAGACACAGAGCCACTCCTGAGCAGTGGCTTCATGCCTTAGCTGACATGTGGCACTGAGCTAATGCAAGGCGTGCAATTACCCTCCAAAAGGCTGTCACTGAACTGAGGGATTGTACAGTGGTAGCTTTCATGGCTAATAAGTCAAAATAGAATCAAACCTCACATGAGCCATGTAAATGTGCGCTGTTTAAAATTAACTTCTATTACATGGTAGGATGGGTTATATTTACACCACAGAAGCAGACACCAAACATAATTATTACTATAATTATTTAGATTGCATTGCCTAGAAAACAATGTTTTAATTATTTTTTCTTCTAAGTCTTTTTGAAATACAGAAGGGCACAGAAAGAATGCATAAAAACAAGAAATGTGCCTTTTTAAATGAATGCGTGTTGACCATGGTGAATGCTCAGTAAGATTCTCACCCTGCAATGTTGGCCATGAAAGTTAGTTATCAATTTGCAGCCTCTTAAATCTGTCTGTAATATTCAGACAGCCAGGATACAGCGATCTGTACGTGTGATAGCACAGTGCAGATGATCCTCTCCCATGTCTCTCCACATGCTGATCAAATGATGCTTGCTGTCCTGGAACTAGATTTCATCCACTTGTTCCCTCCATCCTTACCCACTCTTTCCAAGAAAAGCAACAGAGAGCTCTGCATGGCTGTATTAACAGTGAGAAAGTGATGACTGGGTACCTGAGTCTGGACTTGCTCTGGCTCACAGCTGGCCAAACAAACCTCCCTGCATGCTGTAGCCCGCTCTTCTATTGATGAATCACAAGCAGAAGCTGAAGCACTTAAAACCAATAAACCAGTTTCTACTAGCCTGCATTTCAACCTGCCATTTTAAGGGGAATATGTTGGAGTGGGTAAAGCAGCTTGAGCCCTCCTTCTCCTGTCATTAACTCTGGCTGGTATCAGGTGATTTGTTCATGGCTGCAGGGCTGACAAGCTTTCCTATTTCTGCCTGAACTGCACCCTGAATATATTTTCCCCTTCAGTAGTCACAGAACTCGTTGGCTGACTTGAATGAAATTTGACAACCTCTGGATATAATGCTCCTGTGAAGTTCCTGCAAGGGTCACAAGAACAAGACAGCCATTGGAGGGGCCTCTGAGTGAGGCTCAGACCTTCAGAAACTCTGAGTATTAGCTGCAGAAAGGAAGAGAAAGTCAGATAAAAGCAATGAGTACAGAGCATCAAGTCAGTCATCTTATGGAGATGAATCTCTTGGCTGGTTTAACAGAACAATGTTAAGATTTTCTGTCCCCTCTCCTTGTACTTTTTCACCTTTCAGTTGCGCTCCAGAATAATATTCTACCAGTAAAAACCTTTGAGGGTTTCATTCATGTCTTGAATTCACTTCAAATCAATGAGTAGGTTCAAAAGCTAAGGAGAAACGGAGTATATGCATACAGCTCACTTAGATACAGCCCATTAAAAAGAAAAAAGGCTAAAAATGTGACTGACAGAAACATGCCAGTAATTCTTGGATAACTCCTAAGGTTTTGGGGTGGTTTTTTTTCTTCTCACTGAATAATTTCATTTGCAATTTTGTCTAAACCTAGGTATTTCTCATGGGCAGGTTATAGAAGTGACCATGTACCAAACATAATTTTAGGTTTCTTCTTCTGGCATGGCCTCTCTCTGTTTCTTTCTTATCCAGCTGTAAACTTCTGAAAACTTTCATCTCCAAGTTCACAGAAGGGCTGCCATGCAGAAACTCAGAGCTGTGTGCTAGTCCTGGGATAGGGTCCTCGCAGGGTGCAGTGGGGAGCCCTGCCAAGCAACAGTGGATAACAGCAGAAGGGAAGACAAACTGATGGAGCACTGTCACCGCCAGGACAGAGCTCCTGTATTCCAAATCTACTTACAGACAGGTATCTGAGTACTTCCACTTAGAGTTCCCAGACTTTAATTTACATTAGAAAGGCCGTGTCAGCGCTCTTCCTTCAAACACACTGAGTGGACATTAAACTTTGTACCATGGCTGATGTTGGCATTTATCTAGTTGTAAAATGTCCTTTTAACCAGTGGTCAGAGGAGTGCCTTAAGCAAAGTTTTCTTCCTCTGAAATTTAAATTCCCCCAGGCAAAGAAAAGAAAGGGCAATTGAACCTGTGTCAACTGACCACAGCTCAGAAGGACATTTTAACCCTTTACCAGAAACATAAAGATGTTTTTCTCGTCCAGCTGTTTTAAATTACATTTTGAATGCAGTGTGGTCACATTGGGATATTCTTGGAATTCCAGCTGGATTAAGTTATTAAAGAGAGATGAGCATAAAGAGTTCCACTTTCTTGATTCTGATAGGAAACAGAAATGAGATGGGCTTCGAGTTGCTCATCTCTGCCAGGCAGCTAGCATGAGGAGTCTGGGCATTGCTAGGTGGGCTAATGGCTGAGAAGGACTTTGTGTGACTTTGTTTTAAAAGTTTATTTGGATAGTGATGCTCCCTTAATGGCCAAGAGAATTGTTTGAATCCCCACATGACCTAAACACTACAGTTATACTAAGTGTTGGTTATAATAAGTGTTTCAGATTTTTGGAGAAAAAGCTCTGTACCAGGTACAAAAAAAAAAAAAAAAAAACTAAAACACCAAGTACTGAACTCTGAAGACCCTGACAATGAGGAATTCCAACCTGCAAACTACAATCCTTGCTGGAGATAAAGGAAAAAAAACCTCAAGGTGCTGCTTGACTATCTTCAGGAGAAAAATTTCCTCCCCCCCCCCCACCCCCGCATCAAATCTGCTTATTGCTATGACCCTGAGCACCAGGGGAAGATACACAAAGCAGGTTACTGAGAATATTTAGCACCTTCTGCCAGTGGTCTACCCTGTCATTGTCCTGCTTCTAGCTGGTGACCAGGTTCTGACACTTCAGCAAATGGTAGGTGGATAGGGAAATAATCAAAGTATATCTTGGAGGCAGGGAGAAGGAATCCTTTCATAGCCTGAAGGCAATCATGTGAGGTACTCACTGCTGATTGCAGGCTGTGATTTGGAGTTTCTTCCACCAAAGGACATTTATCGGTGATTGGATCTTGTCACGTCTTTGTCAGTAAAAGTTTAAAAACTCTCTACCCTCAGATGTTCATCCTGTGTGCTAACACTTGCACAAAACACCCAAACCACTTCACGTTTCTTTTTTTGGAATAAATTGTGGTCTTTATGTCTCCCCTCCTACAGCCTGCTTGGCAGCCCACAATCCAGCGTTGTGGCTCCCCTTTAAAACCTCTGCAGTCTTTCCTCATCCTCCCTTGACAGCAGGGACCAGAAGTGCAACCCAGCAGACAGCAGTGGCTAACTAATGCCATACTCCTCTGCCTCTGCTTTCTAAATAGCTGTTAGACACTGTGGACAGAGCACTGAAAGCACTCACTAAAGGCAGCAGCAGAAGTGTTCTTGAAGGTAAAACTCCGCGGCACTCCCAGTTACTCCCCCAGAATTCAGGAGGTGCCGGGGTCCAACCACTGTGTTTGGCACAGGCCCTTTGGGCAATCTTCAGAAATTAATTTGACCTTCCTGTGCTGCCGTCATTGTTACCTCATTCCCATTTCTGCGGGACGATTCTTGCACGGCACCTTTCCCACCTGGTGTATCTGCAGGCACATCTGCCCAGGTAGCTCTGCCTTCCCTCTGAGTCAGACGAGTGAAAGCCTTCCCCAGGCTGGAAGCTGTCAGGACGTGTTACTGAGGGCTGCACCCATGCTAGTTTTTCCTGCTTCCCCATGGGGAAAAGAGGCACATCAAGGAGTTGAATTTACTGTTGTGAATACGGAATCCTGGTGCTGAAGCAGTGTCAAGTCTCGCATTTCTCCTGTCTGGCATCTGATTCTGTCCCAGCTACAGTGAAACACCAAACTTCTCATCTGCCATCCCTTGCCCTGCAGTTGCAAGCTTTAACTTGCAGTGAGTTTGGTCTGAAGTACTGTGTACAGTGAGACTTTAAACTTACTATTAATGTATGATCCACTGGTAGTGTTGTGGATTTTTTACAGCTGGGTAATGAAATTAATATTGCCAGATGGAAAATCCTAAAGCCTTTGTCTTTATTAAAAATAATAAATAGTTATATAGTGAGTACAAGTCTCCGTTCTCCATATCACCATTATGGTGGAGCAGTGCTAAATTTATGTCTGCAACTTCCCAAATGTTAAAATGATAGCTAACCCTCTTGACACATGTGATATAAATTAGCCATATGAGATTCACAGTTTTCTTTCAAAGTATGGGCACATCCAGGCACTTTTACTGCACAGAAGCAGGAATCATATAATGCTTCCTATGGCTTGCTGTGACTTCCCTACACTCTTGCTGTGACTTCTCTACATTCTTGCTGTGTGGGCTTCTGTGGTAACATTACAGCAGGGTTGCATCCCTACAGCAGAGGGGATGATAATTAAAATGGTAAACTGGTGAAGGAATGTGTAAACCACTAAAATTCTAGGCTGAAGGTTTCGGTACTGTTCTTGAAGCAGGACCTAAACTCGTTTATTCCTTTGTTTATCAATTTAACTGTTTATTTTTTTAAGGTTTAAGCCTGGGATTTTCTTGTTTAATTCCTCTGAACAGTCAGCCACCAAACAGTCGCTGTGATGCCTGTTCTTGCAAATATATGTCTAGACATAATTTAGATTAATTCTCCATAATGAAGCTGTCAGTTTGAATATATTACAATGCAAGTGCATAATGTGCAGTTGAAATGAGAACTCCAAACAAGCTTTGTTCTGGCTTACCTGGTGCGTCTTAATATACTGCAATTATTCTAGTAGGACAAAAAACAGGGAACATATCTCTTCCTCAGTTAAAAGGGGAAGTTTTATAAAGTTGTGTGGAATTTAATGAATTCAGATTGCATATATTCAGAGGCTGATCCTACAGTGTTCCTACAGGCTTTCTCTTTAATGGCTACCCATCCTGTCTGAGCCTTCTTTTTCAAAGGGTTATGGAAATTTTAATGGATTTTTGATGCTTGTGTCAAGCTTATTGTTACAGAACACGACAAGGTATTATGGTCTATTAAGTATGGGCAAGTTCCCCTCTGAAGACAATTTCATTGCCATACAGCTAGAGACTGTGTTCCTCCCTGCCACGTGTGCAACACGCATTTATGGAAGAGACAATGACAGCCCTTTGTAGGAAGAGAAAATGGGACTTTCTAGAACTTGCTGCCCCAGGCAATTCGTCACATGGCAAACACTGCCCACAACAAAGGTTCATGGTCCTTGCACCTCTTGAAAGCTGTGAAAGAAGAAAACAGATAGTAAGCAAAGCACAGTCACCTTCAACTGGGGTGGAAAGTAAGACCTTCTTATAGCAGGAGCTCTGGAAAAGCTGTCCTGGAAATGGAGGGCAGGGAGAGGGCTGGCTGCTCTTTACTCCTACTGTGCTTAAGAGGATAAACTCCATGTACCTTCTCTGACAGTGGCTGGGCTTGCAGAGGGAAATGTCTGATTTACATAGTCATTTTAACCCATAACTAAAACCATTCTGCCCTAATTTTATATTATAGAATCACAGAATGCTTTGGGTTTATCAGGCTAATTGACTGATATCTATGCATAGATATGCATATATGTATGTGTGCATGCGCATCTACACCGACTCTGCTCTATAGTATGATTTAATTCTCTGGGCTTTCATGGGAGATTTCCAGTTCTCTCTACTGGCACCTCAGTTAATAGAATATGTGGCTTGGCAGCTCCCAGAGCTGTGTCCATCTCAACTTACACCTTAGGAACTGATAATTTGAAAGTGTGATAGAAGCAGAGACGAAGTGAAACTCCCAGCCACCTCTTGTCCAAACTATATGTCATGTCCTAGAGTAAAAATAAGTTTTAATAACAGCTACCTATTTGGGAGATGGACAAATTTCACAATTTCAGAGAAAATTAACTTAAGACACATTAAAAATGAGATTACAAGCCCCAGGCCCCACAGGATATCTGTACTGCTTACAAAGAATCTAGGACTTAGGAATCTGGTCTTACACTATGACCAAAGTCCTTCAATGTTCTTATATCATCCTCCTCAGAGGCATATGGTTCAAAAGGTGTAAAGGTCAAAGAAAGAACAAGTACAACCTGCACCAGGAGGGCTTCTCAAAAATTATCTTTCTTGGAAAAAGCAATGAATTCTGTTCCAAATTCATTCTGATGGCATGAAATCACTACCGGCTTTGCAGGAATGAATCTAAATAAGCAGTGCATGCCAACCCTGCAGTACTGCAGGCTTCTCATTGCCTGCCTACCTAAAACCCTGCAGGTAAAAGAGCTACATTACCCAGAACATTTTGTAAACCATTAATCTAACTTATCCCTGCAAGAGAGGTTAGTCTCACAAATGCTCTTCCCCTCAAATTCCAACAATGAACAAATCATCCTATTAAGTAGCCGCTTTCAGGTTTTCATAGACCCCTTAAACATTTTAAATTAATGTCTCAAAAATACTGCCCAGTGTTTGATCTGTTGTCTTCAACTTTTTGCTCCAAGTATTCCAGTAATTGTGGAACCACAGTAACATGAGTGCATTAAAAATTCTACAGGAAATTAAAGAGCTGTTTTATATTACACATAAAGTGAAGGACTAATCAGATTACCACAGAGACATTTAATTATAAGTTTCTTGCTCTTTTTTTTTTTTTTGAGACATAGAACACTATCACTGTCTAAATCATACAGAATACTCCTGAGCAGTCTAAATTCTAATCTTGAAGATCACTTCTGAGAAATTATTTTAGTTAAATACATTTTAACATGAAATGTCATAAAAGCCTTCTTTGGTTCAAAATGAGAAATAGGGAAATTTTAGGGGTTCTTACTGGCATGAGGAGGTACAGAGATCCATGGGGTCCAGGGATGGATCTGTAATCAACTAATGCATTATGTAAATGTGCAACCCTCTCTTTTTAAATTCAAGTTTGTAGAGGAAAAAAAAAGGGAATAAATGGCATTAAAAGAGTTTTTGTATTTTTTAGTCTAGTCTTTTCAAGTTCTCGGATACCTGGCAAGCAGCATCTGAAGTAAAATTTTCGCACAATTTTTTTCCTAGACATTTCCCTCACCAGGCCAATTTTACACTCAAAATGGAATATGTCTCATCAGCTCTGGTCCTTTCTACAGCTATGCAATTACTGAACAACAAGCTCAAAGATATTTGCAAGAACAACAGCCCTTGCCTGGTTCTCCACAGCGGTTTCTGCTCTCGCCTCCCGTAAGACACTTGACAGAATAATTACCAGGCATGACAGGGTATCAGCTTGATATTCAGACATGACTTTTACATCTCTTGGCATGCCAGTCCAACAGAAGACGCAGGGGCAGCCAGAGCGGAGCTCCCACAGACGGAGTTTGTTCCAGGACACTCAAAGAGTTAAAAACCACGCGGTAATCTTTCCACACTATCACCGGCAGTTAATCTCACTTGAAGGAACACATTTTGCCTGTAGACATCATAGCCCCGGGGTGTGAGCAGGAGAGGGTGAGCGGGGCAGAACAGGAGTGGCCGAAGGGCACAAGGGAAATGGCTGGGAGAGAGCTGCCAGCTGCCTCCCAGGGACCCGGCCCACGGGTGACCTCCTTACCCAGGGAAGGAAAGGAGCACCTGACTCTGTCCCCGCATACCTCTCCCCCACCCCTGCACAATGCAAATGAGGCCGTTCCCCGAGCTGGATTGCTGCGGGAGCAGCTGTCAAAATGCCCAGGGCTTCAGTGAGACCAGTACTCGCTAGTATTTCTCAAAGAGGAGAGATGCCTCTACTGCAGTGAAACCGTGTTGATGCCTCCTGGCAAGGCTTTAAAGCCCCCTCCCCCGGTTCTGCCCTGCAACCTTTTTCTGCTGATACAAGAACCATGCATGCTTCGATGCCTTCAAAGCACACACGAGTGTTGCAGAGAGATTTAATTCTCTAGAAGGTGATTGTGAAGTACTCGCTAATTATAGGAACTGCATTAAAGTGTTCCCAAAGAATATATCAGCCTAAGGGCAGAAAGAACTATTCCCAAGAAATAACATATTAGGCTACTGGGCTTTTTTTTTTTCTGCTTGCTGAACATCCTCCAGCAATACGCATTTACTTTAAAATGATTTATCTGAATGCATTTGAATTGATTATTGTCACTATCACGGGGAATTCTGCTGCATAATTGTAACTGGAGCTGTGCTGTCTGGTTGGAAGCGGTCACACAAGATGCAGATTTTATTCCCTGAGTGAAGAATGCAAGTATTTCCATAGCAAAGTATTCATGTTTAAAGAGACATCTCCTTTGAGTGTGGGTGTTTATAATTCCAGATTCCTTTAGAACAAATATTTGTGTCTATAAAATTCATTTGCAAAAGATGTGACAGGATGTGTGGATGTGTGCAGAAAATAAAGGTCAAAACCATAAAAGTGTACTGAAAGGGATGAAAGTAAAGTCCTTGAAGTACGGTGCGTGAGCGTTGGTATACATGTGCTACAGGTAAGAGCCATTTGAAAGAATATATCTGTACCTGTGTAGATGTGTATGTGCAGTTAAAAAAATACATGCTCTGTGGGTTGCTGTTTCTGTACCCCACAGAGAGAGATTGTGTGTGTGTGGATGTGCACGTGTGCATAAAGGAGAGGGAGAAAGAAAATAAGGGGGAGAGTGGGAGGAAGATAGGTACAGAGCCAGAATTCTTTTTTTTTTTTCTTCTCTCATCAAGATGATTATAGTGTCCTTAGAAATGAGAGGGCTCTACCAAAGATTTTCAACTTCAAAGAAAAGTTCTCGGTGAAAGCTCATCCTCTGCCATCTCTCATTAGTAGGCAGAAAAGCCTTTAACATAATCCAGCATAGAAAAGCAAAAGAGTGTATTTCCCTCCCAAGTCAAGCAAAACATCTCACAGGCATTGATGGTCTAAAGAAGAAAAAGAAGCAGCAAGACTTTTAGAGGACCATAAATACAAATTTGAAAATATTAATGCAGGTTGGAGCTATTTAGGGGCAACCTTTGATATAACACTCCTGTGGTAGCTTCATTTCTGGTGTCAGTGTCTTATTTCTTCTATAAATTTGGGTTGGATTTTTTTTATAAATCTGCATTTTATTTCCCCAAATAGACTCTGTGCGTGTGCAGGAGGGAAAAATCTCTCTTGCTTGCCTGTGTCTAGATGTGGACAATGGCTCCATGTGTTCTGTCATGCCCTAGAAGCTCCCAGCCATCTGCTGAGCCTGCCTGCAGCTTTGGCACGAAGTTGGCAGTTGCAGGTGTGCACCGAGGCAGTTCTCGTGGCTGCCCACTCTTATCTGTGCCATCTGGGTTGAATCCATCCTGCACACCCAGTGTGCAGCAAGGAGGAGCATGAACGTCTGAGCAGATGAAAAGAAACACAAAAATCACTGAGCTCCAGCTTATCAAATCACATCCAGCAGCTCTCACTTTGCAGTACTTATGAATGGGTCCTGTTTCAAATTAAATTAATCATGTTGAATTATTTTATCATAGTTTAAAAAATCCTATCCATTTAGGGCCAAACCACAATGTGAGAAGTTTACTTTGTACATCAGATCCTAGAGAATTTCCATGGCATCTTGAATCACAGAAGAGCTTGGGTTGGTAAGGACTTTTAAAGGTAACCTAGTTCCAACCCCGCTGCAGTTCCAACCCCCCTGCAATGTTCAGGGACATCTTCAGCTGGATCAGGTTGTTCCATGCCCCATCCAGTCTGGCTTTGAACCAGGGGAGAGTCATCCACGTCTCTGGGCAACGTTCCAGTGTGCCCCCACCCTCTCCTAGTGAAGAATCTGTTCCTACTCTCTAACCCAAACTTACCCTCTTGGAGTTTAAAGCCAGTTCTGTCACTTCATGTCCTCGTGAAAAGTCCCTCCCCAGCCTCCTTGTAGGCCTTCTTTAGGTACCAGAAGGGCACAATGTTGGAACCTTCTCTTCCCCAGGCTGAACAAACCCATCTCTCTCCTTTCCTCAAAGCAGAGGTTCTCCCATCCTGCAATCATCTTCATGGCCTTCCTTTGGTCCTGCTTCAACAAATCCATGTTCTTCTTGTATTGGTGGCTCCAGCTGGTGTGGGCTCCAGCTGTGGGGTCTCACCAGAGTGGAGCAGAGGTGCAGAATCCCCTCCCTCAGCCAGCTGGCCTTGCTGCTTTTGAGGCAGCCCAGGACAGGGCTGCCCTTCTGGACTGAGTGCACGTTGCCAGCTCATGGGTAGCTTCTCAACCACCAGTACCCCTAATTCTTTTCATCAGGGCTGCTCTCAATCTCTTTGCCCCACACCTGTGCTGATACTGAGGGTCGCCCTGACCCATTTTCAGGGCCCTTACTTGGCTTTGTTGAGCCTCATGAGGTCCATGTGGACCCACTTCTCAAGAGGCTTCTCTAAGAGATTCCAGGGGTCAAGTTTTATTAATTTCTCCAGTTGTACTTTTGTTTTCTTTCCATATGCTGTGCAAATGGATTTTGTGGCAGCCTTCTTTTTGGCACTGAATATTTTACAATCCTTTGATTTAATTACCTGCATTTCCATGTTTTTATCTGAAGGTAGAAGCTACTATTTAGTAACAACAAAAATAAAGATTAGAGGAAGTAAGAAAAAAACCCAAACCTCCATTTTCTTCATTTCCTTCAAGGAAGACTCATCTAGCACAACTGGAAGTTGCAGGTCCATTTGCTGCCAGAGCCAAAAGCACAAATCAGACACTGATGCTGACATAATGAGCAATTCTGTATGCCTGGGAAACTACCATCCAGCTAGTTTGCATTACAAAAGATTCAAAGTTATTTAATGGACAAATATGGGTCTAGAGATGCTAGGTCTAAGGCACTACTTATCTGTGTCAAGTATGAAATCAACTGTCTAATACTAGATGGCAAGTCTCCTGGCTTAAAGCAGTGTGCATATGAAAAGATTATTTTCCCTGTTTTTCAGTATCATCCCTGTGGTTGCCAAAATATATAGGAACTGTAGAAATTTTATGTGCCAGAAAAAAAAGATTGAGGGTGGCAGGCTGATATACTGTTTGTAGTAAGTTAGGAGATCTATAGAATAAATTTTTATGAAATATAACCAGAAAATACATGACATAATTTTTACAAAGGCTCATGTTCCTTGTAAACATGCTGGGACTCCCAGCCTATACTGCCCCAGCTTTTGCAGCACTTTTACCAATCACCTCACAAATATAAGCTGCATAATTGCTTGGTTTTAGTAGTTAGTATCTGAAACACAATGAGAACAGCCCAGTCATAATTTACATCTCTACTAGCTCAAATACAAAGCCATAAGGACCAAAAGAACTCCCCAAAACAAACCCTGTTAAATACTATATAAGACCTTTATTTCATCTACAGCTTGTATAAAAATGCAGCTTTATGTTGTAAGGCCATAAAGAAACAAGGTTTTCTTTCATTTCACTGTGTTACATGAGAACTCCTCAGTGTCAGCGATACCCAGAGTGAGCTTGTCCATAGGCAAACTGTTGAGTATTCTGTCACTCACCATTAGCAATTATCTCAGTATGTTTACAGTGTAGTAATAGAGCAATTCTGCTGTAGGCTAGAAGAGATAAATGATACCTCTGCTCAGTCAACAGCTCTTTCTTGTAATAAATTACAGACACTTATCAGTTCCCAAAATACTCCTTAAAGACTTATGAAATAAAATTTTAAAAAATGTAAGTAATCCTAATTCTTCAGAAGTCACTCTGGACTGGTAGAACACTATACATCTATTTAATTTCAAGTCTACAAATTGAATAGTGGAGCTGGCAGAATGAAAAAGGATTTCTTTGAAAAACGTTCCATCACAAAGGTATTCATTTGAAATGAATCAATTACAGCAGCACTGCAATGTCCTGTTTCACTTGTTACCATTAGGCAACTTTTCAAAAAACAGTGGAAAAATTTAAAGTTACGGTGTGGAAAAGGAAAAAGAAAATGCAATAAAATACAAACAAGTTTTTTTTTTTTTTTTTTAATCTGTACTTTTTTATTTTACTTGGTGTTAAATAAAGATAACATAAAATAGAAGGAAGAGAGGCATCAAGTTCTTTCCTGCCAAAATAATTCAATATGTCATAAGCACTGAAATTAGGATTTTTTTTAAATTGCAGCCAAAGATCCTTCAGAAAAGGTAACCCTGCCCCAAACCTTTGAAAAGCCTGGCAGTGGTGAGGGGAGGGGATGCTGGAGGTAAGGGGATGGCTGGTACCAGGCCAGCATGCGCCACCACGGAGGCAGGAGCACCCTGAGCACACCCACACTTCATTTTGGCTGTGCTGCTCAGCACTCTGAGCAGTCATTCTCACTAAGCTCTTTCATTCACTCTTGTGGGTGTGACCTTCTCAGGGTTCAGCTCACACTGCTCACATTGCATTTCCATAAACCTGGGCAATGATGAAGAACTTTATTTTTCATGTAGCTCCAGGGGGAGTGCCTAAAATTGACATTGAAGCTAAGTACACTAGATTAAAAGAAACAGCTGTACGTAATAAGTCCCAAGTCACATTGTTGTATCATCAGAAGAACATTCTGAAAACAAGAAGTCTCTTCTGAACTCTGAAGAGGTTTATGGTTCAGTATCTATCATCACTAAGTGGAATTTCCATGCATAATGACAGGAAGCAGTCAAACTTCTGCATATTTTACCCAGTCACAGATAGAATTTGGATTCTACTAAGCAGGCAGCACAACATAATTTCTGTTCTGGGTGAATCTTGAAGAGATGCTGATATTTTCTGCTACTGCTTTTGTGATCTTTATAGTTTCTGCTTGTCCTCACATCTAGATCTGTATCAGGTGGAAAACTCCTTTTTAATTTCAAAGTTGATCTGGCTTTAATTGATCCAAAATTTGCATGCGTGGTCCTGATGTTGATGTGATTAAGGTTTCACCTTTTAACAGTGAGCACTGTCTAATGCTAGAGGGTCATACAGCTTTAACCTCAAATACACCAAACCTTCTTACCCCTTGACTCCGTGTCTCAGAGGAGGCAGTACTGAGAAAAGGTCAGACCAGTCTGTGTCAAAACTGAGGGGTGAAAGGTGAATGACAGCTGCCAGTCAGAATTCAATGTCTCTGCTTTAACATGTTTCAAATGGGCAATCTTGGATAGTGGTGCACAGATGTGCATGCTAAGCCTCCAACATGCTATCCCACCTGTTATGCTGCATGTTTGATACAATTTTCTCATATTTAACATAACCTCAAGGGCATGGCAAAACCTGTGTAAGAGAGGCATCTGTGCTGAGAGCAACTTGAGTGTAAGGGTGCAAAATGTAATCTCCTGTCATAGCAGGGTGGCTGGCTGCAGGTGAGCCACAGGATAAGCTAAGGCTACAAAGCTGAAGACATCTGCCTTTGGATTTGGCTGTTAATATGTTGCTGCTGACTGAGCTGCTAAATTATTGTTGTCTTTAACTCAGTCACGAAGATGCCTTTGTGACTGTGTGTTCTTCTTTGCATGCAGTTCCATACTATTAAGATGTTCCAATAAGGTAAATATCAATGTATTTTGATTTTTTTTGCCTGATTTCCCAGCTGGTCAGACAGGGAATATTAAAAACATCAATAGTGGAGATGAAGAAGGCATTAGAATGTTTTTACCACAGACTGGATGCTTGTAGTCTGAAGGAGGCTGTTGTGGTGCCCCTCTCTAGTAGGCTGAAAGCATAAGTCTTTTAGATAGAGCCATTCCTTTTCTAAGAAATTAAATTAAGAATATGGTGCATTAGGAATCCAGGTGATATTCAGGGCACTTCAGGATCCCTCTACAGGCTATCAGATAATGAAGTGGATAGCTGCTCTTTTAATGACAGGTTAAACAACGGTTCAACTTCCTTTTTGCATATGCTCCACAATCTATCGGTTGTAGCTGACTTATTCCTAGTTTATTTCTCAGAAAAGTGAAGCAAGATAGCGACTGACTGGGTTTTGGTTTATCCTGTGTGCCAGCTGCCAGAGTCTGAGCACCTACATTAACTTGGACATGAACATCCCCCACAATTACACATCATCCCATGTCCTCCCTGCCCTTCACTTGTCCATCTGCACTCAGAAGAGATGAAGGTCACCACTAAGTGATTTTGCTAATAGTTCTCATCAGCTCTCACAGTGCCAAGAGAGCATTTCTCTCCCTCAGAAGAGCCTTGCAGGGAGATTTGAAAACTTATTTAGTATGGGGGAGTATTTTCTATATAGTCCCGACTCAAGCCTGTCCAGATCCTGCAGAAAACTCTATCAATTTGCTCACTTGGAGATAAAGTCCAAGGTTTCCTATATGGGTCATAGAAACGGACACCTTGGTCCAAGTCAAAGTTGGGTTAATTTGGCTAAGTGTAGAAATCAGCAGAATCTGTCAACAGCAGACAAGGTGACCCTAATTGGTTCTTTGATGATTTGAAGCTATTGTCCCTGTTCTTGCTAGATGCCTGAGAGGATCAGAGTTTGCCCTAAAAGCATTATTGTGTGGCATTGTGACCTCTTGTAGGACTGTTGCTCTGTTAATTAGTGATAGATGTGTATCAGTATGTTAATGATTCCTGGCTCCGCATGTCCATCTGCTCTGAGCCCTGCCAGACACCAAAACCAGTGAGGTGGTGCCTGCACAGATTCAGTGGCTGTCCTGCCGCAGTAATTCGCTGATGAACAGATAGAGAGTGAGTTACATTACAACAACTGTCAAGAGTTTCACCGTACCACTGGCCCAGAGGCACCAACCACCTGCATTTGGTTCTCTTTTACTTGTGAGGACCTTTCCATCTGCAGCTGGTGCAAGAGCTACAAGCCTTCCTTGCAGTCACTTTGGATAGGTCTGCACAGCATACAGGGAGATTGCTTTCAGTAAAACAAATGTGGAACAGCCATCAGCCATGGAGCTCAAAGCCAAGGTGCAGCACCGGATAACAGGGCTGGCTCAGAGCCTCCAGGCATCTGCCAGCCAGGAGCCCTGGCCACCGCTGTATCTTGCCTCAACACACAGCACAGGTGTTGCCTCACCCTTGTCTTAGTCACTTTGGGAGCAGGCAGCTCTCCTGCTCATGACAAAATCCTGCAAAATTGAAGCTGATACAGCAGATGGCCACCTCTGATTCCAGTCTCAGCTGCGCATTGAACTCATGCTTTTATGCTTAGGTTTGGTTCATGATAAGGATCTGTGTGAAGGTCAAGGTTTTGCTTTCATCACATACTCCCTGCACTGATTTCAGAGCTGTTACTGAAGAGGCAGTTTCTTTTTGGCCATGACAACACTGTAGTCTTAACTAAAAACATCCAGTTAAGCCGTGAGTAGTAGAGAAGCCGAGATTTGCTATTCTGCTAAACGTGATATGAATTTTAACATTCCTCTTAGCATGTGAGAGAGAAGAGGTCAAAAAGTAATTTATTAAATGCTTTTTTTTTGTAGGAAAATCAGTCAGTTACTTGTGGTTCTTAATTAATTTATTTAAGATCAAAGGAATGGCATTTAAAAAACCATGGAACCAGCCACAGAATTGTATAACAGAAAATCAAAGGATTTGCACATGAAATACACACTGATGGATCAACTGTCTATTGCTGGATGATAGAGAAATAATAACTGGTGTTCTAATGTAAAAAGGTCTAGGGAGAAAAAAAAGGACAAAATGTTAACCATTTTAAACTCACATCAGTCTGAAAAGAAATGCTAGAAAGTATGCCCTCAAATAAAGAATTTGTAAGTTTGGATAGGTTTCACAACACTGACATTGCCTCAGGACTCCTAACTAAAACCAATGGTACAGTATGCTGAGATAATCAAATGTTGACATCTGTGCAAGAGCAGAATGCAAAGCAGGTCTCTGACCTACAAGAATTTTTGAGATTTCTAAGCTCACTCAGGACAAAAAGAAAAGGAAAAAAAATGCTGTGTGATGTTATAACAATAAAAAAAGACTGTTTTAGTCAAAACATTACTTTTTTTTTCCTGATAACTGACTTTTATTTTTAAAACATTTTCATGATGCAGTAATGAAAATTGCTGCAGAAAAAAAATAATCTGATGTCAGAAAAGAAGACTTTTGCTTTAAAGAATCAAAAATAGGTATTTTGACAATTTCAAATTTAAATTATCCTGGGACTTACTAAAACCAACTGCCTTCTGTGAATATCTTCAGTTTTGACATATGGAACTTTGTAATGAAAAGTGCTTTTTACTGGAAATGCTCTAATTAGTTTTACCTTTCTTTCTTTTCATGGCACTGTCTGACATATGACATTGTAATATAATAAGAATTCTCTTTAGATTCCTAAAGTATTATCTGAATAATTTTCCATGTGTTAATTTTGTTTATGATATATTAAAATCAATTTTGCTAATTATATTTTTCCAGCATCATCAGATGTCTCCATGTTTGATCAAGAATACAGTTGGACACAATCCATTATGGTATGTATCTCAGCACTAATGTTATTTGTTAATGGATATTTTCGACATTATCTGAACCAAGACATTTATGATAACTGATCAAAGGATTTCCTTAGCCTACCTGGTACTTCGAGACATACGGAAATATGCAGATGTATTTACTCTAAATTCAGCCTCTGTGTATGCTGAATTACTGAAATTTCAAGGAGGTAAATATAAGACTAACGAAGAATCTTCAGAATAAAATATAAATCACAAAGAGAAATTTGAAGACAGATTTTAATGGCATCAGACTTCCATCCTTCAGATTTTCAGAAGATTGCAAGTCCTATGTAGGGATGAACAGACCATTAGAAGTACCAGTTTCTCTAGTTGAGAACACTGAAATCTAAAATAGTGACGTATTTTGTTCAGGACAGAACTCAAATATTTAGAAGTGAATGCCTGTGTCACCTGGACAATTTATAACATGAATAGTAGAACATGTCATGGGTATCTATAAAATGGAAGCATAGGAAAAGCCTCTGCATAATCCAGGTTCAAATGGTTCCACTTTTCAATGGTTCATCTGGTAGCTTTCCCACCCAGAGGTATGTCACACATAGAAATTCATTAGTAATGCCAGCTAAGTGCTAAAGGACATTACTGCTGAGGCCCACAGCTGTTACTCAGAAGAATTCAAGTCTTACTGTGGAAGAGTGTTTAATATGAAAAGGCTGAAGTCATCTGGCAAAACAGCTTTATCCAGGGTGTTAATTTTCTCATATCTTGAAAACCTGTTTCATTTTCAGAAAAGGATGCCCAGAAAGTGGCCTGACACATTTTCTTCACACTTTCAGACTACAGAGAGTTTATCTTGAGGAATTGAATACTTCTCACTCCAGTGATGTGAATATTCACTTCACAGTTCAGTCCTGATATCAGTGACAGGAAACAACACCCTTGGTCTCAGCTGCAAGTCCCCCTGCTTTGGGCCACAATTGCACACTGTTGCCAGTCACTTCATGCCCATATCTATTGACATCAATTACAAATACTTCTTCCTTCACTGTAAAATGTGTAATTACCCTAGGGTTTCTAAGGAACTAAAGGGGTTCCCCTCCTCTGCCACCTGATATCTGCAGTATTCCTTTGTAATAGGAGAGGACATTGGAAAATCTGTAAAGGAAACAGAAGTGATAAACATCAGCCTATTACTATGTATTATTCTATGAAGCTCTCAGACCTGTAGGCACTGGACACAGAAATCTGAGAAAATTGGATCCTTTCTACAAACAGTTCAGAGTCCAAACTGCTCTTTCACCAGTACAAACATACAGGAGAAATATCAACAACTGTAACATTCAAAGTTATGCCAATAACCACCTGGAGGTGATCTTCATGGATGAGCGTGAAGAGAAACATAATACAGTGGGGAGAAGGTCACGAGGAATGTCATTCACGTGTTTAATTACCTTGGGAACTAGTTTGTGAAGGTCTTTTCAATGATGCCTTCTCATTCCAGATGTTCAGTGCAGGCCTGCTCACACTCCGTAGGCAATTACTAAATAAACTTCAGTAGGAAGTCACAGGAGCACCTTCTGGAAGGGAAGACTGGCTTTCTGTTACAGGAAAAGCACTGGAGGACATGTCAAGTGCAGAATGCTTTCGAGTAAAGTAAAAAGCATGAGTTGGTATTTCCTCTGGGATTCTGCACAGAAAGGTCAGGACTTACCAGGCTATCCAAAACACTGCATTTCTGTTAGCTTTTCCCACTAAAGAAGAGTGTTTCCATTGAGTTTATCCAGAATTTCAGAATCAGACAATATGAACCACAGTTCTGGGGAAGCCTAAAGATGTGTGATTACACAATACTAGTCAAGAAATATACAAATTACTGCAGACACAGAGTCTGAAAGCACAGCAGAAGCCTCAGAAAATAGAAAAATTTTTCCGCTAGAACAATTACAGTGTAATCAAAGTTTCATTATAAATGAAACTGCAATTCCCACATTGAACATATGAAACAATTAGTGACTTTAATTTGCCTTGCTATAAAGGGAGTTTTGCTATAGCAGAGTTTACTGTGAAAATAGAATCGAGTAATTCGGTCGTACCATTACCTGAATGTTTTCAAGTGGCCTGTACACAAATATTTTCTGTTACAAGCCTCTTTGGTCTTCAAACCACCAAAAGCACAGTCTTCTGGACAGGCAACTTATCCCCCCTTCCTCCTGAGAATGTGTCACACGCTCCTTTGGACCCCACCACTGCTTAGCCCGAGTCTTACGAGCAGGCAGAGATTGTTTGGCAGCTCTGGAGCTCTAATGCAAAAATCAGCTATCCTCAGTTGCCCTTTTGCAGGGATGGATGATGATGTGGCTTATCAGAATGTGTCAGTGTTACACTGCCTTGGAGAAATACCACTTGCACACACTCCTACACAGACAGCTCATACCTCGGGTCTGACTGTAATGGGAAATGGTGGAGCTGCAAGTCTGGGAGAGAAGCGATGGAGACTGAGCGGATCTTGGCTCTGTCTCCCCTACGTGACAGCTACTGTAACTGTACCACACGTGGGCTGTTGCAATTGTTAGATATTATGAGCCAGCATTAATAAGCTATTTCTCTGAGTCCCTCTCCCCAACCAACCGAAGGAGAGAATGAGTAATTGTGACTCATCTGATGCTTTTGAGAGATCAGGTTTCTTCAGAATATTTCTAAGTTGATGTTGGTAACAGCAGAATCTTTTTCTCACCCCTGTGCCAGAGAGTCACAATCCAGTCCATTTTAGATGGACTACATACTATTGTCTACAAAATGTTGAATTTGTACCATCGTGTCTTTCTTCTGCTTCTGCATGGCAAGGTAGAGTGAAACAAAGGAATTTCAGGTGCCAAATTAAATGTAGTTATTTACTTGACTGAAGTAGCTGGAAAACTTCCGTTCTACTGAATTGCTTTTTTAATGAGGCAGAGGGAAATTGCTATAGTTTAGGGAGTGTGGAGGCCCTGACCTAGAATAGGTGAAGAGGAATCAAAAAGGGGACATCTAGAGGTACTCCCCCAAAGGCCAGCTGGCTAGGGAGAGGGAGCAAAAACTGAGGGTGGCAATCACTGGGTTTGGTTAGGCAATCCAGTACAATTTGCATCTAATGGCTCTGCAATATGAGTGAAAAAGGCAGCTGAGATAAAACAGCACCCTGGAAAGTGAGCAGACAGTAATAGTAGCTGATCTGAAGACAAAAAGAATTCCTCCAAAAGTGAAGGACAATGAGAGCTCACACCTAACTGCTGTGACAACCAATAGATTTTTTTTTTTTTTTTTTTGCCCGGAGGGATGGTAGCTGTAATTCATTTCCCCACCTGCTAGTCAGAGTGAGCAGATTCCCACAGCATGAGAACTCAAGCATGCATGCTGAGCCTGCTGAGGAAAATGAACAGTGTCTCCATCCTGACAGCAGTGGCAAATGTCCTAGAGAAGTGTGTGTCCTAGATGGGATTGCTTTTTATTTTTTAAACAAAATGCACATATTTGAATGAACCTGCAGTAGGAAGCTTAGACTACCAAATCCTTACAAAATGATGATATCCTCCCCAAAGCATGCTAATTTAAACATCATCTAAACCCAGTAATGATTCCACATTTCCGTTGTCAGCGGTGGAGGATTGAGTCAGTCTTCTGTGGGTACCTAGGTATTATTAGTGATTTTCAGTTCTGGATTTCAGTCTAGGGCAGCTGCTAGCCCACTCTCAAAACAGCATGGATTTGTTTAAATCTGTCACAGCTTGGACCTTTACCAATTTCTGTCTGCTCAGAAGCCGTAAGGTTCAAAAATCCCTATCCCTGTAAATGTTATGACACAGCCCTATCCTGGTGGATAGCAGGGGCAGTAAGTGTAAGTGAAATACTCTCATGGTAAGACCTTTATTTCAGTTTTAATGTTTGTTTTTTTTTTTTATTTGTCATTTGTGAAGGTATTTTGCGGGGGCTTTACTTCACTGCAGGCTTCCTTCTACCTGACAAGCTCTATCTGCTGCCTGGGATCACACACCCAGCAGCAGCTCGCAGGCAGCTGGGAAAATCCCAGTGCTGCTGGGCTGTGGCACAGGAGTGCTGTGCCAGGGCCAGGGCCAGCAGTGGCCTGGGTGCCATGGGTGACGCAGGGAGAGCTCAGGGACAGTGGCACAGAGAGCTCATTCAGCTCTGGCTCCAGCTCGGGCAGGAGCTGCCCTGAAGGCACTGCTGGCTTGGAGAGGGGTTTTGCCTTGTGAATGGCTTCAAGGAGTGAAAAAAGAAGCCAGGGAAAATTATTGACTCAGTAGGGTTTCCATAAAATTTGATTTTCCCCCCTAATGCTTTTTGGCTCCCTATCTCTAAAAACCTTACAGATCAATCAAGATACAGTTAGGAAATCTAATTAAGGGAGTACAGCAATAATGATGACCTTCCTCTATCCTGTTTTCTTTTTTTTTTTTCCTATATTGGACTTCTCTGGGAAAAGCAGAATCCTGGCACAAACAAAGCATTACTGTCTATTCCAGTGAAATTTTGCTTGCTTTAGAACCAGATCTCCTCTCTCTCTCTTTTGTGAATGTCAGTTTTATTTCATTTCATGGTTTCATGTATCATTTTATTTTCATTCCTCCTCTAAGTAATACTCGAGGAAATGAGATGCCTGAAATAATCAAACAGTGAAAGTCAAGTATGCAAAAATTAAACTCACTTAGGCACTTTAGCTAAGCTGACTGATCTTGGACATGGAAATTTTTGCAGTTTGAATTCTGCTCAGGTCAGCAGCAAGCAAAGCTCATTATTTTCTGGTGATTGTTTTGTGGCCTATAGGATATAGATTGATGTTTTCTTCCTGTGGAATAGGTTTTATATCCCCTGCTCTCTGTAGGCTAGAAATGGGAACTACATACAGCTGGACAGAAGGGGATTTCAGCTCCCCTATGTAATATGGAACAATTGCTTCCAGGCCTGGAAGGATTTCGGACCATCAGACCTTCAAATTGCTTCTGATATTGTGTATGAATAGAAAGTGTTGTAAGCCATTTTTAATAAGTTTTAAGTGCTAGGGAGGAGCTAGATTTCTATTCAACCAGCACCAGCTGGTGAAAGACTGGGTATAATCAAGTGGGTCAGGTGAAGGAAAGACTGGAGTGCTCTGGCAGAGCCCAGCTCCAGCTGTGCCATATTTCTGGACAGCACTGTACAGAAGGATCTTCATCCTTCTTTTCTCCCAGCTGAGGAAACACCCCTACCCACTTTCTTCTGTCTTCCTACAATACCGTGAGTGTTATCTTACTGCAGGAAAGTACCATAACTTCCCCAGGATCCTAACCTTAGTTTTTCCCTAAAAAAACTAGCGCTAGTTTTGAGCAATCTTCCAAAGTGCTAAAATACATTTCTTCCTTCCCAACAATTTTATCAATGTTAGTCTTTTATCGCTGGGCGTTGTATCTCCATCTTTAACTTCTGGTGTGTGAATGTGGTGGGGGGCTGTTTGTTGGGGTTGCTGCCGTGTCACTCAGTGCCCCACTCCTCACAGCGACTGGGAGCAAGCACAGAGGAAGAACTGTGGGAAAATTTGGCTGACAAGCTGCACCGTGCAGTCTGTGAGGTCTTGAGCTGCATATGACCAGGGGCAGGGGTGGCAAATACAAGTGGAAACTGGGGAACAAGGGATGCTTGGGCTGAAGGGCAGCGTCCACACGACAGGATTCCAAGGTAGATGTTGACAAGGGCAAAGCTCGAGGAGCAACCACGGAAGTGTCAAGAACTGCTCCAAGGCAGAGCTGAGATGGAAGCCATATGGACACTCAACTAGACGTTTCAGGATATAGAAAATGCTCAAACTCCCATTCTGGTCTCTTCAGTTATTGTTCTTACTTTCTGAGCTGGTCCTGAGGTACTCTGGTAAATGAGCTGTGCACTTCTTCATCATTGGATACCAGGGTAAAATACCAGTCATGGATGTGGGAAGCTATCAGCTTTTCCCTGCCCACAAAGGAAGTGAGGGAAGCAGCACTCACAGACTGAGCAGCTGTGTAAGAACCCATAACATTCTAGAAATGATTTGCCACATGTGGTTTTGGCCCCTGCCAGAGATGTAAGCAACTTTGAAAGCACTGCAGAGGGAATCACAAAAAAAGGCTGTGATACTAAAAACTGTGACTGTGATACTAAAAACTGTGACTTCATACTGAGCATTTGTCTTAGTCAGTGGGAGAAAAAGCTTTAGTTTGTTAAGGTCGCAGCTAATTAAACTCGTCAATGTAATCTACTTGTTCCATGATAAACCCTGGATTGATTTACCACCTGTTATCTGTGACATTACACTTGTAAGCATTTAAAAGCAAGGCAAATTATTGTTATGCTGTGTTCATAAGAGGCACAACAACAGAATGAGAATTCTGGTCCAGGCTTAGTGTCCTTTGCATATTCTGTCTCTCAAAGGTTGTATTATTTCTTCAAGAAGATCTTCAAGAAAAGCACCTTCATGCTCTCCCTGTGGGGCTGCCTCGCAGGGATTCAAATGCTACCCTGTGTTTTGCAGCTCTCCAAAATTCTGTAGCTAGAATATATCTGTATTTCTCTCCTGACTGCCCTAATAAAAAACTTATTTTATCATTGGAGGTGTATATGACAATTTAATGGGAATGGCTAAAGGCTGTTAAAGCATGAAGTACCTGCAGGACTTGTTTAAAGTGTTTGGTATATCTGGCAGTCCACCAAGCTGATGAAAGCCCTTGATGTTTCGTGACAATCACAATAAAGCACAGCTGAGTGGGTTGTCTTGGCTGAAATTCTTATTTTCCTACTCAATTTTTATGCCTTTTTATTAAGTTAAATGCAGTGAACATGGAGTTTTATGCGCATTTAAGGTTTAATTATGAAGCCATACTTTTGGCATCATAAAAAAAGTCAAACACTTTTTCTTGTAAAAATATCTCTGGCTTTAAATCTTTGGATTCTGGTGTAAAAACAAATACGTGGTATTCCCCTTTTCCTCCTCTTTTGGATTTTTAATCTCCTATGCTAGATACAAGCTCCACAGGCACTGAGTTGCACTCTGATACCTGTAGTAAAAAAATTAGTTTGCAACTAAACTCCTTGGAGGCCGCAGAGCCAACGGGATTTCAACTGAGAAGAATTCTAATCAAAATATGGATATCCTGAAGAGGCCAAGGAGGGCTCTCTGTGATTCAGGGATATTGTCCTAGGTCATTCCCCTTGCAGCAATGCACCTGCATTGAAAAATAACTCCTACAGTACTTTAAAACTATCAGGCTGCTTTAAAAGCAGCTGGAGTTTTTTCTCTCTAATGGAAATTAACATAAGTGCATAGTTTGTTCAGCTGAAAAGAGGCAAACACCCAAAGAAAATAAACAGAAAAAAAGGTCTGGAGGTCAAGGCCCTGGCACCAGGACTCATGAGATATCTCACAGGGGCAGTCACCACCCCCAGCAGCCTGCAGGGTGCCGGGTTGAGGAGGCTGGAAGGAGAATGGCATTTCAGTCAGCAGCCTGGAAATCTTATGGAGGAGGTAGAGACAACACAAACGCTTTTGTGAAAGAGAAGGCAGTGCCTGCAGGAGAAATATCTGAGGCTGAGAGACAGATCAAAGCTGTGGCTGAATAGATCAAAGATCTCAAAAATAAATGTACGTGCATAGCAAGCTTCCTGGTTTGCCTGAATGAAAGTCATTCTTTTGACAGTCATTTTCTTGCATTTCAGAGTAGGCAACAAAGCACATGGTGCTCAGAATGGTGAGAGACACCACCAGCAGAAATTGGGCACTCGCCATTGTCTACACCTCTATGTGTAAGCACCAGAATATAGCTCTGGCAGCTCTAAAGCACAGCAGAGGATTAATGAGAGAACACTGAGACTGAGGGGTTGGCTGCGAGGTGGAGGAGGGTGGTGCTCACTTCAGGGAAGCCTGGCAGAGGCATGTTGAGAATTCCATATTTTCTAAAAATCTCCTCAATGTCCCTCTAGCTGGGCCCTCTGAATTGCTGATCAGTTTTCAAGGGCTGGGCTGAATTGCTCCTTGGCAAAATCCATTAGCCCCAGACAGAGGAGCAGAGTGGAAAATTCCCTCTGTCCTTGCTCCAGTGACAATTAGTTATATAAAGTGAAACAATTCTGATGAGATATTGGCTTTTCAGCCCCTTGCTTAAGACAGTCCTGTAAGAACATCCAAAATCAAGATTATATCTTTTGTGCTGCTTGGATGTTGAACTGTAGCTTCCCAATGAGTGTCTTCATTTGTGACCTGGGATCAGGCTGCACTTTCCCCTCATAATTTTAACCAAAATTTTTAACCTGAGCCCAAGAAATATTTCTCAGACTATTATCGGGACTGCTGTGACTACTGCAATTAAAGACAAAGGGGAAAGACAGAAAAGGACAGGAAAGGACACAAAAAGGATGGGAAGGGATGGAAAAAAATGGGGAAATAGGTATGGGGAAAAGAGGTTTTGAATGAATGCTGTGGTAGTACATCCTTAAGAAATTCCAAGTCTAAGATGAGTGCAGCCAAATTTTTTATAAATAGTGACAGAGAGCTAAAGGTACAGAATTGGGAAATACATGTTGTTGACTTGTAAAAAGGTCATAGCCTACAATCTGCCCTGGCTGGGGTCTCCAGCGAGTTGCATAGGTCCAAAGACCTGTGGGATTCTCTGGGGAACAGCCATGGTAGTAGATGTAAGTTCATAGTTTCACCTCTCTATATGCAATAAGAGGAACCTTGCACTGAGATAGGATTTACAGCTCTTATTATCAAAGGATCTTCAAAAGAGGGGATAAAAGAGACAGGGAAGAGTGACACAATATCTTCAAAGACTACTGAAAATGGCTTCCACTGAAAAATGTGAAATTCTCAGTCTATTTACCTAAACATAGAGATGATTTACATTAGAGCAGTATCCTCATATATATATGTGTGTGTGTGTATATATATATATATATATATATAAAATATTCTTTATATTACTGGGCTTATTCTTTATATTCCTGGGTTGACCAATCTTGGAAGTTATGGCTTGAATGAGAAACCAGATCAATATTAGAAATTAGGTGCTTTCTTGAAGCTGATTTCTATTAACCTGGAACATAGGCTGATAGGAGGTCATGAAAATCCCATTTTATCTTCCAAACCTTTCTGGAAAATGTAGCTTAATTAAAATATATTTTACAATTTAGTTAAACACATATTATTGGATTCACTGGACTTGGTGACATTTAACTCAATTGAATTTAATAAAAAGGAAGCTAAAAAAGGTGCCTTTTCAAGATTCTTTCAGTCCTATTTCTAATGAAAAAACCCTTCAGGTTTTAAAAGCTATATATCTATGTTTCTACGGAAATATCTGGGCAAATGCGTCTGTCTCTGCTTGGTTCACATTTATCTGCACCACATATTAAAAATGTACCTTATAGGAACTGTGGGTTTCCTTTAAGCTCATTGAACTCTCTACAGCATGTCCTGTCACATAACCCAGTATGGCATTGATCATTGGATGGGCTTTCTTCCAAAGTACCACTGTTTAAATCAGAACAACATAGGAAAAGCATTTTTCTAAATTGACCCGTGTTTCTTTCCGTCTTACTCAAAGACCGTTCACATATAAAATGACAGCTATCCCTGTCACTCTCCCAGGGGAAAGATATTGCCTTTCAGCACTTCTTCCCCTGAGCCTTCCTACTATCCTTTGTATGGTTATTTGTGTTCGGCTGCTCTGCCTGTGCATCTCTCCCTCCCTCTCTCTCTCTCTCTCTCCTTCCCCCCCCTTTCCCTCCCTCCCTCCCTCCCTCTCTCTCTCTCTGCTGTTGCTGAACTGCAGCTCCCACTGAAATTTGCACAATCAAAACCAGCTCTCATCTCCAGCAGCAGTGACTGGCAGCACCTGAGGAAGGACAATAGCAAATTGAGCACGGTATGCTCTGTGCTTATACAGCGTGTGGTACCAGTAACTCTCACAGGATGGATGGACCGGGGTTTATGTGAGCCCCGCTTAGCCTGAGGTCTGCTGCCTCTGATCTGAGAGCTGTCACGGGATTTTACAGGAGTATATATATTTAGGGGATGGTTTTAAGAAGCTAATAGAGAGCTCCATCTGAAAGCTGGAAAAGGCTGCTGCTGCTGCTGCTGCTGCTGCTGCTGCTGCTGCAGTAGCTGGTGCAGGAGGATGAATGTGTAAAGGACAGCTGCCGTGCCGGTGAGCCTCCTGCCCTGCTCTGTCTTCTTTAGCTGAAAGAACACAGAGGAAAACAGATGCACTGAGCAAGTGCCACACTGGCACACTGGATCTATCACTGTGTACCCTTCACTGTGGAAAATGGTCAACAAAGACATGAATGGATTTCCAGTCAAGAAGTGCTCAGCCTTTCAGTTTTTTAAAAAGAGGGTAAGATTTTTCCTTTAATCATTTCTTTCTTTTATTTTTCTTTTTCTTTTATTATTGCTGCATTTCTTACTTAGCCAGAGCAGAGAGAAAGTCATTGAAGAAGGAAAGTGCATTGGTCTCCTACTTTAAGGAGCCCATGGCATGGGCAGTTTCTATTGAAGAGCAAGGGCAGTAGCAGTGCAGGTGGAGAGGAGCAGGGCAGGGGGACGAGGCTGGGGGCTCCAAAGGCATGACATCAGCACTCTCTGCTGTGGAATGTGTATCTCTGTCACAGCTGACCCCAGGGCTTGACGCAATACAGGCAGCTATTCAGGCTGGGATAATGCACTCCAAAGCAGAGTGCAGGGATGTTGCAGCTTGTCTCTGACTCGCTCCTCTACATGCACTAGGGTTATGACTCCCTCCACACCTTCCATTTACTTTCCTGAAGTGTAGCATTACCCTCATCCATTCATCATCTCACAAAGTAGGGGAAAAAAGAGAACAAAGAAGCATTTGTGAGCTCAGGAAAATCCTTTGCAGCTTGTAATTTGCCTGTAATCATAATTCATGCAGGAGAAAAGAGCAGGACCGAGCTACACCTGGATTTGATTTTCTTTTATATTCTTTGACTTAGATATATCAGGATTTAAAAAATACTTGCTATGCATTTTATTTGATGATTTCCTCAAAGAAATGCAGGTCTATCTCATCACATTAGCTAAGTCCTTTCTGTTTCTTTGACTCTTTTCTAGTGACAATACTGCACACTCTGTATTTAACTTGAAAAACAAAGTCATTTCCATGTGGCAGTAGGACAGGTACTCTGGATAAGTCTGGGTAGACCCAGACAGCAGAAGGAAAGCATCAGAAAGAGATTGTTAGCAGGGACTACACTACTGAAAGGATTTCCTGAGTGATTAAAAGGACAACCCTCTCTTTAAACAGACTGGAGTAGGAGCAGATAAGCTGCTCCATTCACTCATTAGTTCATTCATTCATTCATCCCCATTCATTCTCTCTCTCTCTCCATTATGCCAAGCATATGGTCAGTCCTTTTAACCCTTAGGGCAAAAAAAATGAAGCCTACACCAATAAGTAATTTGTAAGCTGGGGTCAAAACCTTTCAGGCACCAAGATGCCACATTTAAGGGCAGATGTAGAAAATACTAGCTGGGTCACTCAGAGGAAAAAGGTGCAGTGTTAGCCAACAATTGCTGTTTCCAAGGTGGTTTGTAGAAGCCTCAGACTGATAACTCAAACGGCACATAAATTCAGCCCATAAAAATGGTTCTTATGCTTCTCATTTAAGTACATTACTATTGGCACATGTATGTCTGATACTCAGCTTACCAGCAAGGTTATCTGTTGTTTTTTTTCAAACTGCTTGAAGGTTTTAATATAATTGCATTATTAAAGAGGAAAGTAACTGGCTTGCAATTCATGTATTGGCAACTGTCTTCTATCTGTTTAGCCCCACTGAGAAGTTATCACTGGAAGCCTCTACCTAATTTTGTTCTAGAAGAAGGGAAAATTGTGATTTTTGGGTTTTTTTCCAGACTTACACTGACAATCAGTGAATTTTCTGTTGAAAGAGATTGTTAATTGTAGTCATAATTGAAGAAACTGGCATACTGATACAGTCCTGGACAGTGGAACAGGACAAATTGCTGCCTTTGGTTTCTGAAGTTTTTCATTTTAAGAGATGTTGCCTTTTTGTTCTTGTGATGAGGACAGATGAAATCAGTAAAACCAATTTAGAGACACAAAAAAGGGAATTCCCTCCCTGTACTTTTCTGTTAAGAGATGTATGTGTTCATTTCTCTTACCCTTCTTGCATTCCTTGCAGAAGATCCCCATTGTTCAATGCCAGTGTTTGAAACACACACAAACCAAAAAGCTACATGCTCATAACATGTTGCTGGCTCCCAGAAATATATCTTGCATTTGCTGGACTGGTGGCACGTTGCATGTTAACTGCTGGGAGAACAGGGAGAGATGGTTCAGGAGTTGATTTGGTCCCCTGCCAGCGATCTGGACGCTGGCTGAACAACCACCAGAACCCTGTGTGTACAGAAGCACACTTGCAAGGTTTCTTGCTCTGAGTGTAGTGTGTGGTGGAGCTGTTTGATGGTTTGCACCCCCACAGCACCAGCACTCCTCCAGTGGTTGCATCCTCCATCCCTCCAGAGCGGGAGGCAGCTCTCGCACTGCAGAGCCCAGCAGTCCTGGCTGCTGGGTGAGGTACTGCTGTCCCTCCTTACTGACAGATGCCCGAAACCCAGAGAAGGAGATTTGTTATCTGGGTACTGCACAGGCTTCTCCCAGATCACCAGATCACAGGGTCTGTGATGAAACAAGGGATGGGGCTCTGATCTCTCCAGTTTGAAATCACTGTGTCTGATTCCTCAAAAGCACACATTTCTAGTAGAGGTGCTTTCCAAGTCTAATTCTAAAAAATCCAAATCAATGTAGAGTAAATTTTGGGAAATGCGGCTGCTTTTTCAACTCAGTTAGATTTTGTTTTGGAAGAAAGTGCCAGATGTATCTTCATTGTTGTCATTTCCCATTGAGCCTTATGCTCTCATTAAATTGCAGTCCTGTTTGCTGCTGTGTCCAAGAGTGCAGAAAGGACAGGCAGAGCTCTGTGGATTTAGACTAGGCTGAAAGTGCATTCAAACATTCCTTGAATTTGAGGAACAGATTTTTTTTTTCAAGCCTGGCTTATTCTCTGATGACAAAGTACTGCCCCTCTGGGATGCTGCCTGCTGTGTCAGATGATTCAGGGTATGGACTAATCATGTCCAGAGGTCAGAGAACAGGAAGGAAAGGCTGAAATTAAAGGGCAGCACGTTTAATTAAAATAAAAAGGGAAATAGAAACTATTTGTTTTGCAGAATAGCCTGTAGCACTCACGTCTGGTGGGGTTGGAACAACAAAATAGGGACTTCATCCACTTAAAATGGGTGCAGCTTGGAGCAAACCAATGGATTTACAATGCCTGTCTTTTATTCATTGCAAGAGGTGTAACAAGTAATTGTGCCAAGAATCAGAAGTTTTAACAGTTAAATATTGGGTTTTAATTAAAGATGGCACAAATCTAAAAAGACAAGGGGAGAGAAGGAGATGGGCCATCTATAGGTACAAGGGGGAAATCAGAAGGTAATCTAATGAAGATAAATTATAAACAGCATTGTTCAAATAATATTGGGCCATGGCATAAAAGGATTACCTCCTGATAAGGTTGGGAGGCTAAAAGACACTGTCATCTGATGGCACACAATTACCTTCACTTTTACTACCATCCTTTTCCTTGCCCACTGACATTGCATACTGGATACCGATATAAATAGCCCATTAAACAGTTTTGGCTATAAATGGCTGGGAAATCTCTTTTTTTCGTATACCAGTAGCAGCTTGACTTTCTCAAAGTTAAATAAAAACGGTTTGTTAATTGGCAGATGTCACATCCCTCTGTTGTGAGGGGCTTGCAGGTCTCATCCTTCAGAGCTGTGCTGGATTGCCCACACAGCAGGATGCTCCCAATTCAAAAGATCATTGAATGTGGTAAACCCATAAATATGCTATTCCTCTTCAGCCAAAGGAATATCCCAGGGCAGAGGGGCCTTTCATTTTCACCTACTGCCATCCCTACCAGTTGTTTTTTGGCAAGTGGGTGTTGGAGGCATTTGCACTGCCTCTTCTGTTGCACTGGCCTGCCTTATGAGGATTTTGGATAGTATTTTACAATATATGGCCTCCTTCATATTAAAATAACATGCCATGTCATATATCACAACCCAAACCGACATGGTTAAACCAGGGTGAGTGATGATGAACCGTCCCTGCCACTTAAATACTCATGATATGGTAACCTCAGTGAATATGGAAATTCATTATCCTCTTAGGTATGGACCAATACCAAATACTAATTTATTCAGAATGTGAAGAAGATCAATTACTGATAAATGGGAAAAGAAATAGCTGTCTTCCATAAAAGGAAAAAAAAAGAAACAGGGAATGTCTTAGAGAAGTAGTTTATTGCAGGGATTAAGGATTTGCTAGTCTGAAACCTGATAAGGGAAAGAATATCCATAATCCTTTTTCACTGAGAAAATTTACATTAATTAGCAATTTAGGTCAAGCCAAATTGAACGCACAAGAATGAAGAGAAAATAGCAACCTTTGTTTCTATGCAGTTTTTCCAAACAAGCAGTTTGTGGAAGCCATGTCCTTCTCTTCTCTATGTTGATATTTTATGGCACGAAATACCAGCAGCTTTCTCCAGACAGGAGCTGAAAAGACTAACCCGTAAACATCATCATGCATGAAGATGACAGCCCAGGCTGCACTAGGGCCCAGGGCAATACATGGCTGAGGGGACTGCAGAATTACCTGAGTGCCATTTTTAGGGCAATATTTAGTGATACAGAAAGCCCTTGAATGCAGTACTTCCAGCTGAGTTCCTACAGATTATGGTCCCTCTGGTAGGTTGTGCTGTGGGGGGACTGCTCTCTGCTCTGCCACTTTTACAAATCTAGAAATTCATTTAAGGGCTAGAGATTAATTTTGTTTAGGGTAATTGGGAGCTTACCTAGAAGAAAATGAGAGACAAAATGTCTATACCTATATTTTCCCATAGACAAAATGTCTATGGGAAAATCTCAGCTCTGTATGGGATGACTGATTATACTGCTGCTTTTCTTAGCTGCTTGGGCCAATGTCACAAAAGTGCATAAATTTTAAAGCTGATTTTTAGAGACAAGGATCCTGGGTGGCTGCAAATAAGGCAAAGACTTGTAGCAGAGAATTTTTTTCCCATCTCACTTGTTCTGTGTGAAGAGGTGCTGAGCATCCATGGCTTTTCTCAGCATCAGCAAAAGCTTTAAGCTCCCAGCCTTGCCCATCACAGCCCCAAATGCCTTCATCAGTCTATAACCGGAGCATTGCAGACCACAACTACTGTGGTTTTCCATTTAAAAAAAATTGTTTTGTTCTGTCTTCCCAAGAAACCAAGATGAGCTTTGGGTTGGGATCACTGCTAATATTTTGGTTTTCAGCTAGCATACAGGAAAATATTTATGAGACAAAACTGGCAACATCTAGACAAGAAAGTATCCGTAAGTCCCTTGTTCAAAACTAAAATATTAAAGTGCTGGTAATACTAAAGTATGATAGCTTGGAATAAAATGAATAAAAGGAAAAAGAACTAGGGAAGAATAGAGCAAGGACAGCAGAATGAAAGGAAAGAAAGAAAGAAAGAAAGAAAGAAAGAAAGAAAGAAAGAAAGAAAGAAAGAAAGAAAGAAAGAAAGAAAGAAAGAAAGAAAGAAAGAAAGAGAGAAAGAGAGAAAGAGAGAAAGAGAGAAAGAGAGAAAGAGAGAAAGAGAGAAAGAGAGAAAGAGAGAGAGAAAGAAAGAAAGAAAGAAAGAAAGAAAGAAAGAAAGAAAGAAAGAAAGAAAGAAAGAAAGAAAGAAAGAAAGAAAGAAAGAAAGAAAGAAAGAAAGATTGAGAGAGGAAAATCTTATTTCTTATTCATTTATCCTTCCTCTAACCTCTTTCATTCTCTCTCATAAAAAATGTAATACTAGAAAGCACATCCATACTCCTTAAACTTAAGCTTGATCTTCTTTCCTAAACACATCTAGTAATTCCTATCACAAATTTGTCAAGCTAATGCTTGAAGCTTCCCAGTTCTCTTCCAGTTTTGGAAAAATCCCTCTGCTTGAAAATTTAGAAATCCTCCTTTCATTTTCAGCCTAGTTTTACACATGACCAATTTATTCCCATTTGCTCTTTTACTAACACAAAGCAATAACTTATATAGATTGTGCCCTTCCCTCATATATACAACCCCTGGTGTATTTATAGAGAGCAGTCACTTCTTCTTTCAGCTGTATTTGTCTAGGCTAAAGAAGACAACTTCCTGTAGACACTTCCTTTAGGGTAGACTTTCTCTTGCCCTGTAACTCTAGCAGACAGAGGCAGCTGTCATATTCACTGGCCAAGAGATCTCTTTGGGGTTACCAAAGCACTCATATAGTCCTCTTTCAAAGTTCTTTCTCATGGAGTCTGCTGCACACTTCCAACCTCCCTCCCACTCTTCTCCCCCACTCTAGTCCTATTTTGCTAAGCAGATCTATGTGCCACTGGCAAATTTTCTGAGCACAAGCCTAGGTTCTGTATCAAACCCATCTCCAGTAGTAACATTCCTCTTGACAACACACTTTTCGCTTGCTCCTTTATCTCATGATTATATTTGTAAGACTTTTTCTTATTCACCATTTTAACTTATTTCCCCTGGGTTATCACTGTGTTGCTGAGTTACCAAAGACCATATGGATTAGATTATCCACATTTGCCTCATCACAGGAAGACATCAGGCAAGTTTGGCATACTGGTAAATGCATGTTGCATGTTATCTCATTTTCTACTGAACTCTTTAAAATTTGATCTCCCTTCAGATGTGATAGTTTTGTTTCTGTTCACATAGTCCCATAAGTTTTTTTCTTCTATGCTGTACATCATTTTCCTCCTGGAAAACTCAGAGCACAGAATTCATTTAAAGATTTCCTTTTTGTCTTACCTCACTCTTTCTGAGAAATGGACTTTGGTTTTTTTTTTTAGTCCATATTCTAACTGGATTTTTCCAAACATGCTCTCAGCTCTTTTACCACTTTCAGGTCCTCATTATCCACCATCACTAACATCAAATAGCAATGGGGGGAGGTTCCTTTGAGAGCCTGCTCTGGCTCATTCCTTTCAAGATCAGATTAGATATTGCTTGAATCTGAAGAGTGCTTTGGTCTGCCTTCATTACATGCCTTCAGAGCTGAGCATGGCTTCTGTTTGGGGAAGGGCCAGCTGTGAGATCTCCCAGTCTTCTGCCAAGCACATATTAACAGCGTTTTAAATGCCACGGAGCGTGGAGTCAAATTCTTAGAGCAATTCTACCCCAGACACAATGTTGTCACTGCTCTCGTAACACAGCTCAGCAGCCTCAGTATCATTTACCCTTAGTCTAAACATCCAAATTGTCTGAAAAACATTGTGATGCAAGAAAATGTCAGCAAGAAGAACAGCACAGAGGGTTTTGGACACCCTTAGCTGCGTGTCAACTGGTGATGCAAACTGAGATACTAAGAAAGGAGACAGCTGTGTCTGCTGAAAAATCAATGTGACTCCTCTGCCAAATGGGGAGATTGATAAATATGAGCTGCAGGGACTGGGAAGGACCATGAGTTTGGAGCAACACTGTGTATATGTTACCCTATCTGCTAATTAAAGACATGGCTTTGATGAGGGTTACAAGCTCAGGGGAGGTCAAGGGTTGTGTCCATAGAGAAAGTAATCAGAGAATTGAAAGCAAGGGGAAAGCTCTAATAAATTGGCTGATGTAGAGAAGAAGAAAACAGGAGGACAGGAACCATGTCTGCAGAAAAACATGTAAACAGAGATGCTAAGGCAGTGGAAAGCCAAGAAAAACCTAAACCAGCAAACTGTGTTGCAAAATCAAATCAATAACACTGAATTTTTTTTTTCTAAATAGCATGTTATCACAAAATAATTGCTAGTGGTTGTTATTTACAACAGTTGCTTTTATAGCAAGACTATTAAATATAGGGAGTAAGAAAACAATAGCTCCAAAAGCAATAAATCTTAATGTTTATTGAACACCGTACTGAGAGATTTCCAGATCAGCTCACAGGCAATTAACCAAGACTCAAAATATCTTTACAAGGTAGAATAATTGTAGCCATTTCACAGATAAATGCACAAAGAGAAAATAGGCAACTCAGTCAGTTAGACAAACTTATATACAAGACAACAGTTATATACAACACAACAGTTATACTTTCTTTCCTGACCCTTACACTAAGTTTCCACCACTAAAATAAAAATCTCCTTTCCTTGAAAGAGCAGCAGCAAACATCTGCTTGGGTTTGTGTGGCTGAAATTTATGCAGGCATTTTAAGCAGCTTAACAGCAGCAGTACCAAAATAATTTTTTTTCAAATGGTCAGAAGTGTTTAATACAGTCTTGCTGACATGGCAGTGGCATCAGAAGATGCTAGATACTGTGTTAAGTTGACAAGCTATTATTTCCAGTCTATTCAGCTCATTAAAAGATTGCAAAAGGAGAAAATGTCACAAATTGAGATTCTGCCTGCCCTGCGAAGTCAAGAGTGCCAAGGTGCATGTTTGTCTTAGAAGTGTCTTCCAGCATGGCCAAGCCAGTTCTCATACTGTGGCCCATCAGGAAATGGCTGAAGAGGGGACAGCCGGAGACTGGAGCCTGCTGTGCTCCATAATCCAGCACTTATTTCACTGCTTTTGTGTCTCCCACAAACAAACCCCAAAACCCAAATTTCTGCATAACATCAGTAGCATGGATGGTGAGCTGTGCAAGGCACAGCCTATTTTTGCTGTAGGTGTGCACAGACATTTGTTTGGTGACCACCACCAGCAGCAGCAAACTGATTAATGTCCCAGTTCCAGTGAAGGAGGAGCTGTGTGCAGTCTGATGTTGCAGCTCAGTAGTCAAGGGGCTGCTTTTTCAGATGCCAACAACCTGTCTGCTTGTGCTCTTCAGGGCCACACATCTATTTGTACACTGTGCAAACCATGCCATGGGTGATCAGCTGTCTTCTGAAAAGATCCAGAGGACTACACATGGTAAAAATCCCTGCCAGTCAGGCGGTGCACAATAGGACTTTTCTGAAAATACTCAATATTCAACAGGAGGAAGGGGAATCCTGTGTCCACTGCCCCACTGCCAGCTGACTATGGGTGTGATACAGAGAGGGAACATGACCCTGGGGCTCCTGTTCTGGAAAGGCTCAATTTGCACCTACCCACATCAGCACTCTTCCAGCATCCCTGCGGGCCAGGACCTTTTCAGGAGGTATTTTTAAGGAGCTACCTTGCACCAGTACTGTGTGCTAAAAGAGTATGCAGGAAATCAAACTCACTGCAACTCAGACTCCTGTGTAACATTTGACCCTGGGAATCTGCCTCAGCTATCCTAAGAAGCATCATTTGGCCAGCTGTCTAGATTGCAAGCTCCTCGGGGTAGAGAAAAAGACACTGACATCACCTAAATAGTTCAGGTTCAAATCCTAATTGAGACTTCATGGACACAAATAAGATAGTCAAAATCACTGTCTACTGTTGCCATCAAAATTATTTTAATATGACTGACTGGGGAAGAGCTGGGGGCTTTTGTACTTGTAGGTGAGAAAGTTATATTTTATTTTATTCTGTGCTCTGTTTTTATTAGGTATTTTTCTTGCTTCAGTCAGTTAATATGTATGCTTTTTTCTGGGGCTTTGAAAAGTTTTCAAGTATGTAGCAGAAATAAGTGAAGAAGGTTATTAAGAAAAATGCTTGAACCGCAGGTCAATAATACAAATTTAGATGTATTGCAAAAAATGTACCCAATAATAGGTCCATAAAGTGGCTTGAATTCTTTCCATGCTAATTAATTAAGATTGGTGAAAAAAATATACAGTTATTTGAGTACCTTTTGTTTTCTGAAAAAATCCATGCATTGTTCTGATGAAAGACTGTTAAGCTTTAATGGTCTATACTGTAGGTAGGTTGGAATTTGAATAATGATAATTTATTTGTAGCTTTAAAATTAATGACATTTTGAAGCACATTGACATTGTTTGACACACTCTGATTCATGCAAAACTTTGGATCCCACATTCCTTAAGGGTCAACTCAAAGGAGGGCTCCTTGCAAGGACAGCCGTTGTAACATCAACTTTTCTGGTTGGAGTGTTGGACTAAACCTCTATGCTAGGGGAACAAAGTGACTGTGGGAATCCTCTGTGTAAAACCTTTCTGACTGCTAGGCTGTGGTATAAAGAAAACTCATGTGAAGAGAAGATAATGGAAGGCAATGCTGGAGGAGGACAGCCTGTGAAATACAAACCAAAGCAACCTTTAGCTCTGTAGTGTGACCTTTTCTTCTTACCCCAGCAGACTGGAGGTGTGATTAAAACCACAGCTGCTGTGCCTCCAGGTTTTGTGTTCAGTTTGCATCCTGGCTCCATGTCATCATCTTTCCTGCTCCATGAACACCCTAACCCTTTATACAGCAATATCACTGACTTCAGACTGATTTCTTGTTCATCTCAGAAACTGGTAGACAAAGTTAATTAATAACCAAGCCTTTTTATTAAGCACTACAAGACTATTTAGTCAGGGGTGGTCTTGAACTCCCCAAAAAAGATGGACATAAATGCTGCTCAATGCTTAGCAGCTCTGTAGATGGGCATCCTAAAGATGCAGCCATCATCCAAAGCTACCTTTATCTGTCTTTCTTCTTGTCTCTCCACCTCTCTAAAGGTCTACCAAGACTTTCAGAGAGGTGGAGAGACAAGAAGAAACACAGTCAGGATGGAATTTGGAGTCTCTCTTCATTATCTTGGTTGACACTTCTCTTTTAGCTCCTCCTTCAGTTTGACAGTGTCTCCCCAATGCATAACATAAGGAGTTATGATGCACATGGTGGAGATGGGAGATGTATATTTTGATAAGGAGATTGTGAGACTTGATTCACTCTGTCAGAAAGAATCATTCATTAGTGTCCATTCTTTCCTAAGCCTATGGTGTCCATGCATGCACCTTCCATCAGCTCCCAGTAAGAGGAAGAGGTCTCATTTCAGATTCAAAAGTTCCTTTACTTTATATGTTTCTTCTTCTGTGCTGCATTTTTTTCTTTTTGTGCAGTGATAAGAGAGCAAAGGTCTGGGATGTCTTGCTTGGACTAAATAAATTATTTCCTTCTCTATTTAAGATTAATTAAGAAATGTTGAAGGGAAAAAAGGTCAGAGCTACTCTGAGATTGTTCATTCCATTCCCCAATTATTCCGGATATTCTAAGCCTGAAAGAACTGTAATTAGATATGAGACAAGCCTCCTGAGGTTCTCTTTCTGTGCAGTTCCAAGCACACTGGCAGTCATCCAGAAGTTAAATATGTAAATAAATCATCTTCTTTTCAACAAATTTCTTCTGTTCATCATGCTTCTCCCTTTTTTCTCTCCAAGGGCTAACCAACCTGGACCTTTCCCATATAGTAGCTGAATAGGCCCATACAGAGCTGAAGGGAGAGATTGCTGCTTCTCCTTTGCAAGCTGCTAGAGAGCTCAGCCTAGCAGTGTGCTTTGGGAAGCTCTTGGAGTAACTTGTGTGAGCCTTGGAAAACTCCAGCAGCTTCTGCACCTAAACATCTTTGCACATATGTGTGCTTATATGGGATCCAGATGACCACGCTGGGTTTCTCCAGTGTAGGTGTGCCACCTAAAAACTGGTTCATTTGCCCTACCAGGTGAATCAAGAGCAGGTGTGCCACATGCCCAGGCGCTCTGCCAATGAGAGAAATGATTTGCAAGGATGGAAAAGAGCTGAGATTGGTGCATTTGGTGCTTTTCCAAAAGCTGTCTTTAGTGAAGAAGTTACCGGCCAAGTCCACAATGCTAGGCTGTCATCTGATTTCTCTTATTTCATGGTCACAATACTAGGAAAACTATTCAGTCCATTTAAAAACCTGTCTCAGGTATTATCTCCTTCTACTTGACTTCTTCAATTTCTGTTTGCTTTCTCCATTTCACTTATTCTTTGACACAGTAATTTATATTAGTGACTAGCAGTCCTGTAAAAGGATTTGCACACCAAATTGAAACCATGTAAATTATCCTACCTGCAGGGTATTTTTAATATTTTCTCTGATGTTATAATTATTGTTTAACCTGCTTGGCATTGAGCCCTCAAAAAATGTTGGCATTCTCAGAGGAAAAATGTGTTAGCTTTCAGTAGCTTTTGCCCAAAATGACTTCAGAATATTTATTTTTCATTTGCAAGAGTTTAGCAAAAGAAAATCTACACATAATAAAGCATATGGAATAAGAGACTCAAAACAAGCTGCTTCAGTCACAGTCTTCCCAAAACCAACAACCTACACATGTGGGAGACTCCAACCCACAAGCTGATAAGTCAGCATTGGTGACTTACACTTCAGCTTGTGTTTCTAAAACAAAGCTCTTTATTGCCTTCATCTTGTAAATAAAGCGAAGACCACAATGAATAAATGTTGGATGATATGTTTCTTGCGTGTGTGAGTGTGCCCCTGGAAAAATACTAAGCTAAGAAAGGAAATAATGTAAAGGGCATAAAGAAAGCCTCCTTGTTTCATGCTTCTTGAGTGTGTCTGGTTTGCATCTGTTACTACGTTTTTCACTTAAGAACACTTATTTCTTTAATACATATGAATGACTGGTTTTGACTGGCAGTTTGAAAATGTGGTTTCACTCTGATTAACTGTACTTTTTGTCTCTACTTAGCCCTTCTTAAAACCATATTTCTCAAGCTATTTTAAAGCAGGAGCAAAAACAACACATGGAACAATTTATTGAAATGCCGGGCAGGTTTGACAGGTGCAGGAGAAACTGCTTAGCTTCACAAATTGAAACAGCTGCAGTTTTATAGGTGATGAAATTGCATTGGGATGGGGTTTCAGATTTGTTAGTTCATCTTGTGTTTGCTGTTTTGTTTTTGAAGCATTGAGTCATTTCCCCCTCTCCAAGGAGGACTCATAAGACCTATTTCTCAAATGGAGGAGGCATCTAATCACCAGAGAGTGATGGGAAGCTTAGTGAAATTCAAGCAGATTTCAGAGGAGATTGAAATGTAACTAGAAAATAATAGTTTTCTCCTCATAGGATTATAAATAAATGTTGCTGGCAGCCTTTGGAGCAGGAAATGCTATAAACATTTGGTCTATCTTTCAGATAGCCTGAGCTAAGATTTTATTACTTATCTCTAAAGAATATCATGCACAGAAAATTTTGAATCATTAACCAACAAATTTTAACCTCGAAAGAGTCTCTTGTATCAAGGACATTTACTTTTAGTCTGCGCATTTGCTAGACAACGATGTATGTTTTATTTTCAAATTATTCAGGACCATATGTTCTCCTACAGTGACTATGTACCAAGTGGTCTGCTTTCCATAAGTTCATTTTATCATTCTAGTGGGGAAAAAATCAGTAATGAAAATCAGTGAATGATCTTATAAGAATTGGTCACATTTGGCAATGAATTAATTTGTCAAAACACTTGAACTATAAATCCTCCTCCTAGCTTAAATCCCTGCTGATGATGGTTTTTTAAGTCATAATTTCTTGTATGGTTTGGAATAAAACAATCTTTTGGATCCTGATGGATATTTATTGGTGTTTTGCACACTGCATCTCAGCTGGGATGCCATTTATAAATGGCTAATTTGAGTGGCATGGAACTTTAAGCAACCTAGTCAACTGGAAGAGGTCCCTGCCCATGGCAGAGGGCCGAGAACTAGAGGATCTTTAAGGTTTGTTCCAACCCAAACCGATTCTGTGATTCCATTACTCGATATCTCCTTTGACTTGGAATAGAAAAGCAAAGACATTTGCCTTGTCTGTGCTACCCAGTCTGGCAGATGACAGGACCACCCCAGAGTGCTCAAGTGGGGCTTGGCCAAGACTGTGGTGAGTCCCCCATGGCACTGCCATGCCTTACTACACATGGCCCTGCACAGCAGAAGTCCCTGCTGCCAGGTCCCAGGGACCTGTCAAAGGAGCTGATCTGTAAAAAATTACTGTCATCTTTCACCAGGAGCCCCTCTGGGAATACTGCAGCTTTCTAAGGTGAATGGTCCATCTCACAGCTCTGTGAATATTTTGGCATCTCTCACTCACAGGGCCAGAAGGACCAGGCATCCTAAATCAGCTCGTCCAGTAGTCCTGGTTGCTTTAAAGATTGACAAAAAATTAGGATGCTGTGCAAAGTTATATAACAAATTAGAAGGGTCACCTTCTGCCAAACCCAAAGGAGATTAGTGAAGTATAGAGCTAGGCTCAAATTTGAAATAGGAAAGTTATTAATTTCAGGCCACACAAAATATGCTTCCCTGCTCTGACAGTATGAAGCTTTTGAATAGCTAAGGATGACTACTGAATGGGACTTGGTGCTGTGACCAGTCATCCACAATGTTCTGCCACTGCAGTCATTATTCTTGCACTGCAGTTAAACTTAATAATGCTGGGCTATTTCAGCCCAGATTACTGAAGGGTGCAAAATAACCATTGCATCAGGAAACTGAGATTGAGAAAATGTACACTGAGGTATCCTTGTTATGCCTGGAATTTTTTCATTCACCTCCCTTTGCTGCCATTCACACCCAAGCATGCATTCCCTAGCTCCTGCGCCCGGATCAGATGCTCACAGTACCCTGCAGACTGATTTGAGGCTTTGACTAAGAGATGTGGGATGTGGTGTTTATCAAAGCAGGAGTTAAAATAAATGTTGCCTAGGTTTACTGACAATTGGCATTGCTCACATAAAACACAGAATAGAGAAGAGAAGGTACCAGCGAGCAGCCTCAGACTGTTTGGATAGGATTTCGGGTTGTATTGTTTGTGTTGTTTTTATTTGATCTAGATGAAAAGCACTTTTAACTTGGTAGCCTGGAAAGATTACACTTGCACAAACACAATAAACCCCATTTTGTTTTGTTTTGCTCTTTGACATAATACGCAGAGGGTGTTTATACACCAGAAGGGACAATGAATCTATTGTCCCATCTCGTGTAGTAACAAGTGCCATCAGTGCTTGCAATTGATCCAAGAGCTCTTACCTGATTCCAACACATCAGTTATTTATTTATTCACAGAGAAAAGAATCCCATGACACTAACAATTGTTATCAAGGACAACATGGGAGGAAGCAAAACAGGAAAATCCTAAGTGGTGCCTATTCAGTTGTTTAGAATTTTTTGGTGCCACATTACAAAAAATCAGTGTGCGGGCACAGCAAAAGTTAATTTAGGTATTAATGTGAGATGTGGGTTTTATAAACTTTCTCCTGCACTACTGGAGCTGGAAAGAGCTTTCCCATTTACTGGAACAGGAAAGTCAACCAGGCAGTTTGCACTGTGCCCATTAACAGTGGTTATTTGCAATAGCGATGTGCCTAAATTTTCTGCTCCTCTTCATGCCTTGAACTGCATGATTTACAACTTGTTCAGCAGAAATATTTAAACCCATATTTAGAGGATTCCAGATTCCTTGAGTCATTTTGGTACCCATCAACTTTTGGGATTAGTGCCTGAATGCAGTCACATGTTGACATATTTTTTTTAAGAATCTTGCCTTTGCTGACTTTCTTCTGTGGCCTGGAGACATGTCATTCACACTTAAGATCATAAAAATCTGCCTTATTTACTTGATGTGTTAACATTGCAAGTGATGTCAACAACAAGAACTGAAATATTTGCTGTGCCTTCCCTTGGATAGATCTGATATCTGCTAGATGCTGTACATTCCCCTGCAATACTGAAGTGTGCTGGGGCTCCTGTGAAGAATATTCTCCACCCCGAGCTGTGGCAAATTTGCTCTTCCCCAGATCCCCCTCACATGCAGGTAACCTTTTTCCTGGCAAGCTGGAGGACCAAACTCTCCTGGAATCCAGGGCATGTACATCCAGACTGGGACAGAAACAAAAACAAAGTGCTCTGCTATTTGGCCTCTGCCTGCTTTTTAGCCAGCGGCTTCTCGGCTTTGCAGGGAAAGCAGTAAATGATGACTATGCAGCGAGTTGCCCTTCACTTTCCCTTTTAAAATAAAACGTGATTATTAATCAACAAAGTGGTGTGTTTCAGGGATCTGCAGGGGAAAAAAAATAGCTCGAGGTGATTTGACAAAGTGATTCTTTTGCTGTGCCGCATTTCCCACGGGACATGACAAATTAAATGTCAGAGTCAGATGGAGAGTAGTGCTAGATCTCAGTCGGGGCATTAATCAGCCTGCCTCTCGTTTACCACTTTCCACTCAAGTAGATGACTGTATACAGTTTGAACAATGGAGCTTTTCATTCCCTAATCTACCTAATTGTAATTTAAATAGATTTCCTGACAGTCGCCCTCAAGACTTCGGGGGAGATGATTCCAAGAGCTCTGTGTCCACCTCGGGTTTACATAATGGATGAAAATTCAAATCCTTGTCCAGGGTGCAATTAGATAACGTCAGAAAAAGGAAAGAAGGGATCAGATGAACAGCAACTGGAGAAGGAGGAATGTACATTTGATATCAGAGGGAGGCAGAACTCAGACACAAGCACATACACTGACCTAGATCACACTCCAGGCGTTTGGTATTGTCCGGCAGGGAAAAGAATATCCAGAGACTTTGAAATTCAACATGCAGAGTATAGGAGGTGACTAAGAGCCAAAATAACCCATAACTGATGCAAACAAACTTTCATAAAGAATGGCATTTAAGTACAGAAAAATTCAAGGGCACAGAGTGGTTTTTTCCAACAAAAAATATGAAAAAAAAGCCCATCCAAAGTTTCAGAGGGAGAAAATGCTGCTGTACAGAGCACAGGGTTGCACAGGCTGTCAGATTACATTTGATACTATTGTGTTGTTGGGTGTGATGTTTCATTGAGAACTGCCTGATGATAATGGACCTCCAAGCAGTTTTTTCCACAGTTTTCCTCAAGCCATTCCATCATCCAGTTTATGTTCAGTCCTCAGCAAGTGTCTTCAATTTTCAACATCTAATGGCCTATCAAATTTGCCTACAATCTTATGCCATTTTTCTTTCACACAACTATTACTCCAGGATGTGTATCTTCCCCCCTACTGCTAACTCCTACAAAAACCCACGGTCCTTATCAGACACTGGGGCTGAGTGCAGTGGAGTGATGGCCACGTCCACAAAGGGCCTAGTCTTGCAAGACATTATGTCCCTGCACAACCTGCCTTTTCTTTTCTTCTGTATTCATCAGTTCTGAAGGTCAAGTGTTCAGCTGAGAAGCCAGCAAAGAAGCTCATCTCGTCCTGTGAAGCACCAGGTTTTTCAGAGCCTCCAGTGATAGGGAGGATGCTCCAAGATGGTTACTGGTGCCACTGGCATCTTTTTTCCTCTGAGCAAGAGCCACATCTGCATTGGCCCCAGGGAACAGGCTGGTGTTTCTCTCATGAAAAACATTCCTCATAATTGCAGTGCTGGGGACTGCCTTATGGATAACTGATTAAGGTAGAATGTGCTGAGTTGACTGAGGCCATTGACAGCTGAGCCATGTGAAATTAAAAGCTTTATCTGTTTGCTATTACATAACAGGAAAAACCAGGAGTGAAAAAAACCCTGGAACTTGGCAAATCTCATTTAATCACATCTGGCAATTTTGAAGTCTAAGATTATCACTGTTGGATATCATGTTTTTAGAAAGTAAAGCAAACAAAGAAACTTGAGAAAACAAGGCTCAGAAAAAAAAGAGCCTTTAAAAAAATACCTGTGCACCTTTCAGCAATGCTACAGGCCCTGCTTGGGAAAAGGGTATTTAGAGCTGCTCTCTAACAACAGTCACATTTCAATTTAGTTTGGGATTAGTAAAACATGGCTACAGGTTAGAAGGGTGGAGAACACTCCTTTGAACTCACTTTTCTTGAAAGAACTCACTTGAAAATTTTCAACAATTTTGTTTGTTGTCTTTGCAAGAAATGCCAAACAACTTTGACTAGTTCCAGAGCTCCTTTGGTGGTCCAACAAAACCACCAATACAAAAAAAAAATCAAAATGTGGCAGAGTGGAGAAGTATTTACTCCCAGTCATGAAAGTCTGTGAGTGTGAAATTGACTGCATTTGTCCAAATAATTTGTTCTATCTCAATAATAAACAATCATAAAAAGAAAGAAAAAATGTGATTTGACTTGAAAATGTGAAATTTTTGATTTTGGAAAAGGTGAAATTTTTTGCTTTGACAAACTCAAAACTCTTCATTTTAAGAAATTATTCAGATGAGTAGTTATATTAAAGCTGATTATCTCAGACACATTTAGAGTCTGCTGCTTATACTCTGTAATGGTGGATGAAATTGCTGGGCCTTGCCTTGGAAACAAAAGTACAGAAGTTGTCAGAGGAAGTTCAGAGGAAGATTGCTTCCCGCAGTTAGGAGCAGGCTCTATTTATTTAGTGTAGTGGATATCTTGAGAAGAATAAAAAAAATAATGTATTTGAATAATAAAATACTCCTTACAGTGCCACAAAGAATTATGCAGCTAGCAGGTGTGTATTTGAGCTCTGGGGAGACCTTACAGCATCTTCAAGGACCTGGAGGGGCCCTACAGGAAGTGTAAGGGAAGACTTTTTACAAGGGCATGTAGTGACAGGAGAAGGAAGGAGCGAATTCAAACAGAAAGAGGTTTAGATTAGGTATTAGCAAGACAATTTTCAGTATGACATGAATGGAGCAGATTGCCCAGAGAAGTTATGAATGCCCCATCTCTGGAAGAGGCTGGATGGGGCCTGGAGCAACCTGGTCTTATGGAAGGTGTCCCTGCTCACAGAAGGGAGATTGGAACTAGATGATCTTTAGAGTTCCTTCCAACCCAAATCATTCCATGATTCTACGATCACATAATGCCCTAAATAGCAAACTATCATCTGCTACTTGTTAATCTTAATTTGTCAAATCAGGGAAGAAACCCTGAGGAATTTCTTTAAAATTCTTTTAAATTTTGTGCAATCCAGTGTAAGGTTTTTTTTAGCAGAAGTGAATTAAAAAGAAATGAACCTTTGCACTTTGAATCCCTCAGTGACATTTAAGATAGCCCAAGTCAAACAGAGCTATAGATCTAAGGCACTTGTCTAATGTAAATGTAAATAGTAAAACCTCAAAAAATCTTTGAAGTCTATTAAGGTTAAAGCTAGACAAAAGCCTATAGTGTAGACTTACATTTCAGTGACTAATACATATACATAACATTTCAATAAACTTAACTGAGGCCCTCTGAAAAGCAATATATAATCTACAAGCATCAATAGAAACACAAGGCCTGCATTGCAATGGCCAGGGAAATTGGTTTTCTTCCAAAGTCTGATCTTGACCTTGCTGCTATGAAGTTGCTGCCAGTTTCTACTTTCAAATCAGTATTTTCAAAGACTTTGAACATGGATATATGTTGAAAGTCAGTGGTGAATCATTGAATTTTCTACACTCGTTTGTGCCTTTTACTCAGTGTTATTTCAAAATCAAATGTAGGGCTTGTCTGCAAAGGGATACTGAGGTGCATTAGTCTGAATTAGTTGAAGAAGTGAAATTAGAGGAGTTGAATGTCATTAAAGTCCTCCAGAACCTCTCAATTCAGAATAAAACCTGAAATTTCAACCCAGATAAATGGAGTAAACAGCTGCAGAACTAATTAAACCCCCCCTAATTCTGACCCAAGCTTCCCACACAAGGGCTGGATGTGCATTTACGTGACTTGTGACTTTAGCAGGCTTTAGCACATCCATGTAGGCAAGCCCTAGGAGCAGCCCGGCGCTGGCAGAGCTCCTTGGCAGCTCCGCAGCCCAGCCCCGGCAGGTCCGGGCGTGCGGGCAGGCACCGAGCGCCCGGCTCGGGGGCAAAGGCTGCCCGGGAGAGAAAAACAACTTCCCTGGGCTCAGCTGGGCAGGCCTTGGGTTTCTGCTGGCGCTTGTTGGTTGTACATTACTTTTCAGAGTGACTCAGTTGAGTTTATTGAAATGTTACGCGCGCCTTGCTGAGTCAGCACGGCGTCCTGGACTGGATGTACGTGAACCTGGACTTTGTCTGACCTAATGAAGATAAACTACTTTTAAAGCTCTCCTCTGACAGTGCATTTGCAGGTATGCTAACCTACTGGAACTTTTTCCAACCATTAAAAAAAAAAAAAAACAAAAATTGTGCTGGTTCATTCAATCTCAAAGCTGGATTCTCCTCAATTTTTTTCTCCTTAGTTTCCCCAGAACTCTGCTTCATTCAACAGAACAACAATATGACCAGAGCAGTGTTCATGATCATGCTTATTTTTCATCTCTCAGTACAGGCCATAATATATAAATAATATGGACCTATCATTTGAAAACTTTGGTTTAGCCCAACATTTTTAAACAGCAATAAAATCCATTAAAAAAAAAAAGATGTGTATCTGGCTTAAAATCAGGAGTCAGCTTTGAATAAATAATAAATAAAGAAAAATTCTTCAGAATTCAGTGTGAACTCAGGAACCACTTGCTGATGCAAGATAGAGAAATGCCATCTACATTCTGATGTGTGCAGCTTCAAAAAATGCACTCTGTGTTACTTTCTCTCATCATTAAAGCACCAGTGGTTAATTTTTAATTTATGATCATTATACTGCAGAATGTATATTTCATTGCCATTAAAAGGTACAGCTACAAGATCATTCAATACCAACACATTTTAGTGTGTCAGGAGCACCCAGGTCACATTTTGAATGCTTTTTCATACACAGGAAGGCTAGAGATATGTAAATGGAAACACAAGAGGGTGAAAAAACAGGTGAAGTTACAATAGAAATTATTGTTGACCTGTATCACTGCAAATGTCATGAATCTGATATCACAAAACCAAACATCATAGGGTCCTAATGAAACCTTAGATCCACATTTACATGTGAATTCCATATGCAATTGAGAAGTCTCAAGCAAAAGACTGGCCTATGTTTCCTGAATTTTTAAGGAGGACTGAACCTGCAGCTCATTGCAGCCCCAGTCCTTTTCTGCTGTCAGTTTGGTTCTTTATTCATGCACATTTGTGCACCCATAGTGAAATGACTGAAGTTGCAAGATGTTGAGGAAAAAAGGCAGAACCAGGTCAGAAAATACTTAACTGACCACCAGGGATATCTTAAAAAGGACAAATTCAACAGATGTTTACTTCTTTCAGAATCACATTAAATATATTGAATGTTTCCTGTAATAAAACTACACTGGAAATCAAGCTTTTTTTTCTTTTTTTTTTTTACCATGAATATAATTATTATTTTCAACACACCAAAATCTGAAATTAGATCAAGACACATAACCATGTATTTATTTGGGGACAATAATTTAATGAAGTGCTTAGCAATCACAGAATAAATTATGCTAGACAAATTATATATATATATTTTTTAAACTACCTGGGTTAAAAGACCAGTTTCTATATATATTTGTTGAAATTATATCTGAAAAAATTATCCCTCCCCCTACAACTTCAACCCATCGACCTGAAGCTAAAGCAGTCTGGATATTTTGTGGGGATGCTCCAGAGCATGGAGGTAGAGGGCAATATTATCCACATGAACTGACACTAAAAAATGCAAATGGAGAATGCACTGGAAAGTGGCTCACCTGCCCACAGAAGGAAATCTATTTGCTTGGTTTCCATAGAGAGGAAAGAGAAATTTTCCTAATGTTGAGATTTCCGGCAGGTCAGCAGAGCAGGCGCTTTGCTCATGGAGGAGTCACCAGCAGAAGGCCAGTTAGAGATGTCTCATTCTGTTTGTTTATCATGCATGATCCTGGTTACCAGTTGCTGTGATATAGATTTCCACTGTTAATCAAGCACTTGCCATCCTGCTCATGACTAACGTAAGATAAAAGGGGGTTTTTTTCCTCATGTAAAGCATCCTCTAATGGCAAATATCATCTCTTAATGAAGAATGGAGCTGCTGAGGCCAGGGAGCCCAGAGGAAAGAGATTGCATCCTGTCAATAGGAGGACAGTTGGGCTGTCAGCCCTGGCTATCTCAGCCTTCCCCCTCCAGGCTGGGAGAATGTGTCCTGAGACATCCCTGCCCATCCTTTCCATTCAAACGACAGAGCTCTGATCAGATTCATTGCAAATATACCTCAGCTCACACAGTGGTCTTTTTGCTTTCACAGTGCAAAATAACTTGTAAAAAGAGCTCAGAAAGGTCTCAGAAAATCCAGTACTGTTGATTCACATCAAAGAGACAGTCACAGAAGTGAAAGGAAAAGCAAACAAAGTGCACAAGGCTGACACGGTGCCCTGCCAGCAAAGTGTACTATGCTCGTGACCGGTGTCCTTCCTACTGCAGCGCTCTGGGTCCTAGCTGGGAAGCTGCAGAGATGAGGAGAAGGCAGGGGAAGGCAGGTTAGAGGAGTCAGAGTCAAAATTTGGGGCAGATCAGTAAGAAAAACTGACTCTTGAATGGAGTGATAGGAGGCACAGAAAAGGCTGAGGTAGTTTATGAAGTCAGAGGTGATACAGGAGATATTGCTGTTGAAAGAAAGGACTGCAGAAAGCAGTCTTACAATTCTATTCCTGCAAAACCAGTCTGCTTTTTCTCATGGGGAAATTGAGCTGTTTAGGCTGGAAGTATTTGCTTTGGGTAGTTATTGCTCTCTTCTTAGCAGTCTACTGCATACTTCAATACATTTATAAAGCCTTTATTTTGTAGATAAACTTATGGCAGACTTGCACAAAGCAGCAAAAAATTCTCAGCATTAACAGCCTGGCTATGATGATGTGTGTTCTCCCTGATTCGCCTGGTAATTTTTCCTACAGAAAATTGATCCTGATCCTCATATCTGATTATTTACCCCAATCTGTGCTACTGTCCTCATTGGAAACCCTGTAGTGCTATCCCAACAGCAAAGAGAGTCCATAATCTGCTTCTGTGTTGGCAGGTACGAAGGTGGATCAAGAGCCCAATGGTCAACGTGGAGAAGCATCCACATGCCAGCCTCAAATACCCGGGGCCCACTGTGATGAATTTACCTGCAGGGGATTCAGAGCTGGAGCCTCCCTTCTGCCAGAGCTGCCTGAGTGATCACCCTTTCCAGCGAGGGATTGCTCCTCAGGAGGCCGAGTCCTGCTCCTGGGAGAGCCAGAGGAACAGCAAAGTAAGCCACTCTTTCCTCCCCACAAACTTTGTTTGCTTGTTTTGTACTGAAAACAGGTCTGTGCTTACAATGGACCTGTATTTAAGAGACTGTGTGCCCCTGGAAGAGAAGGGATGTTCCAAAACTTGAAACTCTACTCACCAAGGCTGTTGTGCATATCTGGGCTCTGCTTTCGACCTTGAAATTTGGTGCCCATGGAAAAGAAAAGACTCTTCACTACAGTGCTGTGATGTACTCTCATAGCATTTGAACAGATTAGCAATAATAATAAATATTATTTCCCTGTTTTACAGAAGCTGGGGTGAGGATAGGTGATATTATCTTTCCAAGATAATGAAAAGCACACAGACTCGCTCACATTTTCCCTTCTGTCCAGCAAGTACAAGACCACCCTGCAACCCCTCTACCCCCCAAACCATGTCTAGCTTTCTTTTAAGAAATCAAAATTTGGCTCAGGGAGTTTTCCCAGAGAGGAGTGAAATATTCAGAGGGTCTTCTAGCAGAAGGAAAACCCTGTTTTGCCTCAAGTCATGCCTCATGTTATAGACTACACCATTCCTCACCTAGTGCTGGGCAGTTACACACAGATGTGAGATGGCAAAATTGTGAGGGCTGACATGAAATGGTCGAGAAGGGGGTTTTCTGAGGCAGAATTTGGACCTTTTTTTTGTTGTTCAGCTCCACATAATCCCTGTGGAGAAAAGCCAAATGCAGAACAGAAAGTTTTCTGCAGAGTCTGTCAGCCCTGACAGAATTATCCCTTGCCTGGAAATGGTGTGCAAAAAAAGGACAGAGTCGTAGAAACATAAAAGCAAACAAATAAGAATCTTTCCAAGTACAAAGAAGAGCAAATGTGACAAGGCATTTATCAGAGCCTTAGCATACAGCTCACAGCAGAAACATTTTTTTCAAACTACATCTGCTGCATTTTTAAACAGGAAAATCCAAGCAGCAGGTAAAAATGGAAGTCCTGTGTACTTCTGAAACCCAGCAAAGGCATTGTGGTTAAACATGTGTGAGTGAAGGAGCTAATTACTCCTCCATTTTACTTCATTAAGAAGATTAATTTTGCTCAGGCTGAAGCATTAAAAAATGAAAGCACCAAAGACACAGGATTCTGCAAATCCTTTGCCCTGCTATAAATCACATGTACTCCTGCAGAGCTGTAGGGCCTCACAACTGATTTCCATTAGGTTTCACATGCATGTGGGGTAGATTTGGCTGAATGCAGATTCCCCTGGACCTCTTTCGCTGTCTCCTTTCTGCAGGCAGTGGAGAGGCTGCTTACTCAGCAGCTGGAGCCTGCAGCAAGAGAGATATTTTGCACGCTGCTTTAAAAACATCATTATCTGGCAAAAAACTTCTTGGATAAAGCTATCCTGCATAAGGAATCTTTTAAGTAAGTCAAAGCACAGAGTCCTTGGTGTGATTAAATGTAAGGTCACTGCCTTTTTCTCTACAGTAGAACCAGGAGGAAGCTTTTAATAATAAAGGCTGAAGGAGTTCTGTGTGTGACCTTTTCAAGGTTTAAAGAGAGTTTCTGGGTGAGATTCTGTTCGAGGGTTACAAGTGGCACAAGCTGCATTAAGTGTGAAATAACTCCCCTCACTTTAAACCAATGAACTTGAACAGACAGTTCTGCATTTCGAGGAGAAGAGAACGTGATCTCTGTTAAATCAGCAGGGAGCTTGGATTGTGCCAGTCATCTCTCCTGGATAACTTTTGTTTCTTTTTCTCCATTGCTCTTCCTTCTCTGTTTTTCAGTACTGCAACCAGGTACAGGTATCATGATTATAGTTCCTTCGTGCTGTGCTCAACACCAACCCATACAAGGGTTCTCCTGACCCTGTTCTTTTGCTCAAGGGCAAAGTAACTCAAAAACAAATCAGCTGTGAAATATTATTAAAGGCTTATTCTAGGCAACATGTTTTTTCTGACAGGCTTCAGGCTATTCTGATCAGTTTGAAAAAGGCTTTATAAAAACCAACCTGATTAAAACACATCACCCAAGGGGACACGTGTCTGTATTCCCATTCTTATTTCCAGTACAGAACAAGGGAAAAAATCATTACTGCTTGTTTACTGTGATTGTAATTATGTAGTGGAGTCTTTAAATATTGACTTAGCGTAAATAAGATTATTTTGAAACGAAAAGTATTTTAAATAATTATGGTTTTTTCTTAATATATGCTCTCATTTCCACTTCCCCAGGCTTTTCTATTAAGGCATGTGCCAGCTGGAATTTATAAAAATTATTACTTATGTAACCTCTAGTAAGTCTCCTCCGTTATTTGTACGACAGTGTATAAACTCTGCATTTTTATGATATTTTTTCTGCTTTGCTTAGAGTGGACTAGATAATTATCAAGCATTTCCAGAAAATCATGCTAATTTTCACATGACTGGCTTACATAGGTATATTATTGTTTTTTGTGACTGATGTGGATTAGTTATATGGGAGCTTATATCTGCTCTACTAGTGTAACAGCTGAAGCCCTAAGAGCTTGGACCTCTGCCAGGGTAGTGATTTACAATAACCAAACCTCGCTTTTCCACGTCTATCTGCATAGTTCAGGTTGCACATAACTCACTGGCTTGATGAGGAGGGTAAATTTGCTTTCAAAATAAATTACCGTGCTGTGTAATGAATACCTCGTGTGAATAAGCTGGTTTTGAAAGAGCAGGCAACCCATCTCTTAGAGCTGCAGTCTGCTAAATAGGGAGAGGCAAACATGGTGAAAATTGGGTGTGATTTAAATCTCTTAGGTGAGGGTTTACCAAGCTGGGTTATAAGAAGCAAATCATACTCACATGCACACACACACCCATATAACATTCTTTTATGCTCTGCATGACCTGTGTATTCCACTTGCAGTGTATTGTTATGCCCTTGTTTCAAACCTTTCTCTAAATAAGAAAAAGATAGGACCTTGTTAGTGAGCTCAAAATATCTTTCTTTTTTTTTTCCTCAGAGCCAAGAGCTAGGTTCAAGGCTTGTTCTGTTCTTTCCTCTTTGTCTAAAAAAACTCCTGCTGCCCTATCCATCAGCTGCCGTCTGTCCTGAAGCACCACAGACACATCTCTATCTAGTAGACCAAAGCCTTGAATGTCTAGAAATGTCTTTTCTTTCCACAGCCAAACAAAAGCCCTGTGCAGCCCCTAGCTAAGAGGTGGGAGGAGGGAAAGGGCGAGCTAAGCCTTTTCTCCATTCAGGCAAGGTGACCTCAGCTGGCCGGGAGCGTGTCCAGCACGGCCAGGGCTGTGTGACAGGGCACTCGGGGGTGCTGAGCAGGGTGCTCGGCCCCAGCAGCCCCAGGGGGGCCATCCCCACATCAGGGACCACCTTTGGATCTCTTCACCCTCTCTTATCACATCTGTGGGGCAGGTGATGGGAAAGAGATGAAGGCTCCTGAGGCAGTTGACTTGTCTTCTTCCACCCATGAAGTCCATCCATGCCCACTGTCTTCTGTGAAGGAGCACCAGGAGAGTCTTAATTAGGGCTGCAGGGAATTCGGCGCTGCCACCTTTTTGGATAAGTCCTTTATAGCTTAGTGGAAGTTAGATCATGTTATTAGATCCATAGCAGGAATTTATTTTGCTACTGAAAGTCTTTCAAGGCTCCTGTGTATAGAAGAGCCCTTGAATTCAGTCAGATTTCAGCACTTTACCATATTTCAAGTCTTGCTTCAGAGATGAGGAATACTGAAAGAAATGTACCCGAGCCAAAGCGTGGACAATTATTTCAGAAAGTTCTAATTACGAATCTCTCCCACAAATAACATACAGCTTCCAGAAGCTGCCATTTGAGATGGGGTAAGAATATGTTTCAGATTAAACATTTTGCATAAAGGGGCATCATAAAAATTAATGCCTTTTAATGGAGTGGGAAAATGTGGAGATGAAAAAAATCTGACTAGCTGTCCATAAAGAAAGAGTTTGGTGACAAATCTGAGTGGGATTTTTAGGGAAATATGGTTTTCTCACACATTTTAGATAAATAACCCTCCTACATTTAATGATCTGCCTTGGTAATGAGGCACCCTGTGATTTACACCCTGGTAAGTGCTAGTTAATACACTAACATATGCACATACACAACAGAGGAAATGAAAATCCTGAAAGCCCAGTATGGGACAAAAATACTCCTGGAACCAATACATGTGAAAAGTGTTGCAATAAAAGACAATTTGGAAAAGAAAAGTAGATTAAAAAAAGGAAGTTTGGGTTACAGAGTTACAGAATTGTTCAGTGAAATCAAGTCTGGAGAAGACTCTAGCAAACCTAGGCAAATTAACAACCTGATGGCAGATTTCACTTGATAGAGGCAGAAACACAGTAATGCACTTTGATGGAATAATTATAACTACTCAGTACACTCTGTAGGGTCTTGAATTCAATGTGATTATTCTAGAAGGCAGCCTGGATGCCACTGAAAGTAGCTTGGCTCAGGTCAGTTCCACACTCAGCAAAGCAGACACTCTATGCTTACATTTAGGAGTACAGCCCTCCATCCACTGAGTCTACTTCTGTCCTTTATGGAGTGACATGGGGAAGGATGTGAAATAGACACAGCTAGTGTGGGTGAGAGCAGCAGTACCAGGGCAACACGTGCCTCTGAAAGGCCTTGCAGAGCAAGATATATCTTTGTTTTCTTCATTTATATGATGAAATCCACTTTGGAGTGTCTGTCAGAGACCTTGGTAAGTAGGATCCTTTGGAAAGATGTTGTCAAGGAACAAAGGACAGACAAAGAGGAAAATGGTCCCTGAGCCTATAGCTCAGACTGACACTGGTGTGAGCTTTGTTGTCTTGATGGCATGCCTCATGCAGTGATTTAGGAAAGACTTATGTAGATTATCTCGATGAGTTTAGGCTTCTCTTTTGTCCCTTCTTGTTCTTCTTCCAGGAAAAGGACCTGGCAGGAAAAAAAAATCTTGTTAACATAATTCCAGAAAAATTATGGTGCTTTATTTGCTAGCTCCATGGTAATATTGAAAAGCAGAAATAGGTCTGGAAAGAGAAAATTAAAACAACTGAAAAAAAATCCTATTTAAGCAGAGAAACAGCAAGAAAATCTTGTATGAAACATTTGTGGTATAAAAGACTTAACATTATAAGCAGACCTTAGATATAAGAGCTACAGGGATGTGCAATTGTCTTCCAAAACAGAAGAGTCAAACTTAGTGGCATCTGGCTGAAGTCTAATATATTCATGCATAGAATGTTCCTGCCCTACAGTGGGTTACTCCAGATTCCAGGGTATGCTTTGCTATGGCCCCTAAGACTGGAAGATGGGGGCTTATCACACTTAGCTGGGAGACTGCCCCTTGTGTTCATAAAAGTGACAGAGAGATAATCTATCAGATAACCCTTTTTCAGTGCTCCATGTTATACTGAGAAGGACACTTGCAACATAAACCTAAGGAAGAAAATGTTAAAACCAGTAAAGGAAATAGTTCCATACTATATGTAATTTAACTTCAGAATCCACAACTACTGGAAGTCCACAGCTTCTCTCACCATTTTTCATTTACAAGTAAATCCAGACATGATACACTGCTCCAGTAATGTATTGTAGCACTGTCTGTAGATTAAAGAGAGTTTTAGAGAAGAAAGTGGTTCAAGATGAGCAATTAGAACAGTAAAGAAGGTATTTTGTACTCCTCTTCATTCTGCAGTTTTTGCTTGTAGAAAATCTGTCTTTTCTGGATCATCACAACTCAAAGTTGTGGCTTAATCCTGTGAATTGACAGTCTCTAATGAAAAAGCCATTTTTCACCAGCAGAGCTTATAGCTATTTCCTAAATAGTTTCTAGCTGACTACACTAAAGCTCTTTCAGCTAATGATATAAATGTGTCACTAATGAGGTTTTGATGGAATTTGGAATGGAGTCCATTTGAATACTTACCTCCCCCTGTAAGTACAGGCTTATTTACCTGCCAATAGGTCTCTGTGCTTTTGGAATTTGATCATCTTTATATATGAGGACCGGGCACTCAAACATTACTTTATTGCAGATCCTATAGCTTTAGCAAAATGAAACAATCACAGATTTCTCTGTTGCTCAGATTTCTCTGCAGCTGTGAGTATCAGCTGTGAAAGCATTACATGAGTAAGGTGGGAACAGGCTTTGTTTCAGGGATTAAGTCTCAATGCAGTACATAGTTACATGGGTTTGTAATGGATTGATAGAGGGTTATTACGGATAATATTTATTTAGACAAGTCAAAAATGTTTAACACAAAGGCATTTTCAGATGGAAATGGCAAAGCATAGTTTATAAACGCACAGGCTAAAATTATGTGTAATTTCAGTGAATGGGAAAGACTGAATAGCAGACAATTGCCTGTGGGGGGTTTTACAGTCCCAACTGACAAAGAGAATGTCTATACAGCACAGAGCATATAAATCAGCTCCATGGCTCAAAGAAATTATGGGATACATCAATCATCTGCTTTACAAATACGCAGTGAGGCACTCAGTCATTTGTACATCCATCACAGGTCTGTTCAAGTGCCACAGACTTAGTAAATTAATTGGACAAGTCAATATCAAAATCTAAAAACATGTTCTTCTTTTTGAATTCTGGTTCAACACTACTGAAGATAATTAAAGTATTTCTTATTTTAAAGAAACTGTCAAGTGTTTTCCCTGAGGATAGCTACAGCTGGAAAATGATTTATTATTCTTTCCATGGGGTTTCCATAATACCTGAACTGGAAATGACATCCTTTTCTCTCTCTTTCTTAAGCTATTTTTTCTTTTAATGTGGTTTTTATCTAGCACCTTTTTGAGTCAGAGATTTAAATGACTTTGCTGACAGTCAACAAGATGAGAGAAAAGTATTCCTTCCTCCATTGGTGGTAGTAACCCAAAAATACACAGCAGAGTGGATATGAGGAATCTGGGCAAAACCCTGTAGACCAAATTTCTGTTTAATTTTGTTCTGTTATGCAAGACAGACAAAGCTCATTTCTGATGATCAACTGGTCAGCCACATGAGGCCGAGATTTTCTCACTAGAATTGAAGAATGCTCTGCATTTCTCCAGAATCCAGCTTCTGGTAATACTTAGTATCTCATATCAAAGAATGTAGTGGATAAGACCAGTAAAAAAAGCAGTTAGTTTGAAATATTTTTTTTTTCCCCCAGTCAGTCAAAAGCTGTGCTAGATTCCATTGGTCTACAAAGGTTCTATTTAGCAGGAGCAACTGGAGTTGCTCTCCTCAACTAGAGTTTGATTTTAATCTGTTTATTTGGCATCTTGTAATCATTGCTTCAGCTCATTTTGAAGATGATCCCGTGCTTCACAATAAATAAACAAAGGAGTCTGTTGCGTTGTGTGACAAGGTCATAAAAACAATCTGACAGGCAATTGATACTTCTCTCTTAAAGAGTAACAGCACTACAGATAAAACAAACTCTTTCATATATGGGTTGTTAAGACCAAATACAGATAGCTAAATATTAGATCTGCAAAGTAGCTGAGGGCATCCCCTGGGCAGTTTGTGTCCACCTCTCCCCACCAAAAGACATCCCATGGCCTGCCTAGACTGTGCTTTTGAGTATTGACAAGGGCTGGTCTTGGATGCCCTTTCTCTCTAAAGAAATTAATCCCTGACCCCAAAACGTGTTTCCTAAAGAAAACTTAGTTTCTTCCTCTGGCTACTCTGTGTGCCCTGATGTGTCTACCCCTGGAAGTCTCAGACCAGACCTGACACCCCAAGTGCCTTGGTCGGTGCTAGTAACACATTGAAGTATTTTTTTTCCTCATCTTAGCACTGGAGATGTTGCATTCCTTTGTAGTTTATAAAGAGGTATCACTATTTTTCTGTCTAGAAGTTCCAGATAACCTCTCATGCACAATTTTCCCCTTCGCACAAAGAGGTTATAATTGGCAAAGAACTCCATTGTAAACCCATGTATTCTGTAAATCCTATTATATTAGTCAATAGAGTGCCTACAATGCTGCTCATTTAAGGTAATTTAATGGAATCCACACCCCAGGACTCCTCAGTGTCTCTTCCCTTAATACAGTGTGCTTGCTCTATGTCTAATTATAGAGTTTCCATTTTGTGAAATCTTTTCATCCTTCTGAATAGTTAGCTCAGGATGTTCTGAAAGAGTTTCTATAATGCACTCTCTAGATTTGACAGACGCATGATAAATCAACTTTTTTGACCATTTGTATTAATGGAAATATAATTATTTCCAAAGCAACAGTGCAGCTGCACAAAAACTTTGTTTGGCCTATACTGTATGACACCATATTAACATTTACCTTTAAAATAAATAGAAACTCTGCTCAGGCTCAAAACATTCACACTCTCTCAAAATTATTTTGGAGCCTTACTAGAAAAGATATTATTGTTTTTAAAATCTCATTGTAGTTTTGCATAAGTTGGAGAATTAATTTCATGGGGAGGGGGGAAATCAAATTTTCCTGAGACAGAGCTTAGGGGAATTGTGGGGTGGGTGACATCTCATTTCATGTCTATAAAAGTCATAGGAATCTGGAAGAAGAAGGAGTCAGGCCCATGGGAATTCCGTAGATTAGAATTTTTTTTTTTTTTTTTTTTTTTTTAGATAAGTGGACTTACAGACAGAAGTAAAACCAAAACCACATACAAATGTGTTAATTCCAGTAAACATTTGACAAGTGGCATGGTAGCACGTGATAACATCTGCTTTCTGGAGCAGAGTCTATTGCCTACAGTTACATGATTAAATTTTGCACACACCTAAGTGCTTCAGAATAGTGCTAAGCAAGCAAATAGAAAAGACAAAAAAAGGTTAGATTTATTTCTCTAAGCCATGAAGAAGGATTACGAATGGTCTTGAAGAGGATGTGGTAAGATCCACTCTTGCCCTTGAAAGATAAGACAAGCTGATGGAGAGGGGGTACCTCCCACATATTATTACTGAAAGTGTGAGGACTAAGATTTAGATAACTGTCAAATGGGTTAGGTGGGGAAGGCAAACACCTTTTCTACTCCCAAAGCATCTTCTAACTACCAGACCATAATAAACTTGTCCAGGTGAAAATGGAGGATGCTGTGAATGCTGCCTTTTGCAGCTGCATCACTGTTAGAGCACACACAAAACTTGTAGCTTGCTTGAACCCTGGGCAGCCTTCCTGAAACCCCTTATTTGAGTATTAAGGGGTTGTGGGATGAAGTGCAGGTGAAAAGGAAAGCTACAGTTCCTGCCTGCTTCCTAAAGGTCTCATTCTTGAGAGTGGCCAAGTCTTGCCATCAGCTCTATTCCAAGCAGACTCATGGAAGGCAGGAGAAACAGATTTGATTTCTATAGGTTGGAAAGACCTGTCAAAACCGGAGCATTTGTTGACAGACTTGGTCTATTAGATAGAAACAGGATTGATGCTCTTGAGAAACTTTTCAAAGCCACTCTTAAAAAGATAGGAGTTAGATAGCTGATGCTGATATTTCTCCCTCGATTGTCAAGATAATGGCTGTTGTTACTGTGAAGCACCTAGTGCTGCTGAAGAGGTACCTGCAGAGGTTCCTACACAGCTAGAGTTACAGATTTTACCCTAGAAGGTTGATGTCTAAAAGCTAGCTTTCATTAAGATGATGGTGATGTTTGGTTTCTTAAGGATTTTTTTTAATCTAGCCCGCAGGAATTGAAGCTTTTTGAGAGATAAAGATATTTTGGCTTAAAAAGCTGTCCTTTCATCAAAACAATTCCCCAAGCCCCAAGATACATTTACTGAAAGAAAAATATAGCTACATGCAAAGCCAAATGCATACAGAAATGCAACACAATCCTTTTTTCTACATAATAAATGACAGCTACTGAGGGAATGGCTACAGATGAAAAGAACAAACTAGCTTTCTTTTCAAAGCACCAAAGGGAAACACATGGAACAATGAAACTGTTGAGTAAACTCTGTCAAGATAAATATCATATATCTGAAAAGAAAAGTACCTTTAAAATCCGATTACTATAACTGGAAGAATTTCAGACATCTGTGTACTTCAATCACCAGGGTTTTTTTGGTCAAAATTGGAAGTCCAAGGTTTTTTCTGTTTAGTTTTGCTTTCATATGCATCACTGAAATGTTATAGGGTTTTTAGTTCCAGCTGTCTCTGAGGGTGGCTTTTGTTTTTCAAATTCAGCATGTCAGCTAACTATGCTTATTATATTTCTAATGTGTCAAAACCAGCATTTGACATCAATATTTGGATTGATTCTGAACATTTATACTGCCGAAGTTCCACCCTGATAAAGCACTGCTTAATACTTTCTATCCTCTATAGTTTTGGGGATGGACTCTGAAGATCAGGATCTTGAAATTCATCCCTAGAAGGCATAGATACACCGTAAAAGATTTTTATGCTCAGGTAGTTCCTCCATCACAATGTGGCTCGTCCAGGGTCCTAGGCATTATAGGCATAACTGGAAGGAAAAACTCAACTGCAAATCTGTCATTTCCTCTGCTAGGTACAGCCACTGCCACAGTTTCAGTCCAAGGCTTTGTCTGCATTTGGTGGGGCATTTCACACCCAGTTGAGAAGACAATCTAATCACAGATCTGGCTCCTCTTTGTTCTCTTAGGCTTGCCTGTGGTGGCAATGTTTGCAATCTTTCGCCCCTTTGTCCTCTTACAGCAACGGAATTGCTGCAGTAGTCTGTGAATCTGTGTTTTTACCACATTAGCACATGCTGAAATCTGTACTGAACCTATGCTTGCCCCAGTCTACAACTGCAGGAGCACAGGAAAAAGGCAATTTGGACACTCTCCAAGCCTGTTACTGCAAAACTCAGATTGTATCACTGCCATGAATGCCATTAGCAGCCTGATTCTTCCTTACATTTCATTCCAGCAATACTGAGAAGACTGGAAATAAGACCTGTAGGAATATTTGTGGATGTATAAGCCTATACAGCTTCCTTTATGAACTGTCAGCAGATCTTCAGAGGACGTTGTTCCTTTAAGTTTTGCAAAGAGTTTTAAGGGGGGGGAAAAAAAGTCTGGTGCCTTCACAGAACACCTCTCAATATTATTTTTCTTTAGGTGAAACTGCTGTGTATGCTTAGTTTTGAATTTTCAGTGTCTTGGCAGCAGTCTTATGCTGAGGCTGATAGTAACAGACTTGCTCCATTCTGCCACAACCTCAAAATCTGTTTGGCTCTAACATGATTGTTGCCAGTGTTGGGTGGGTTGGGATCATATGCTATCATTCCACTAAGAATGCTGCCTCAGTTTCTTTGAGGGAGAACCACAGGTTCTTCTTGGACCAAAGCCACAATTCATAAGTCAATTAATCCTACTGATGGTCTTAGTGATAAGGATGGACCACTGCTTATGTTACATCTGCTTTAAGTTTTGTGGACAGCTGGAAAGGAAAAGAACTACATGCTGAATAAATCTTTTGGATGAATGGAAAAACTGAATCTCTGACTCTCACCACAAGTAGGAACTTTCTTCAGAGAGATCTGTAGCTATGAACCAGCATTCCCACATCTGATTAGTGCAAGCAAATACTTGTACTTTGAAAGCAGGGGCAACTGTTTTTCAGACTTGCAGTGATTGTTGACACTTACAGGTGTGTTAAATATTTTCCTATTTAACAAATCCCATTTTTCTTGATGCTATGACTAGAGACAAAGTGAATTGGAAAAGAAAGTATTAACATATCCATCAGTCCTGTTTTAGGGCTGTTATGATTTGAAATATGCAGTGAAATATACCTTGTTCTTTCCTTACTCCTCAAAACACATGGCAAAAGACAGTTCACAGCAGCAGAGGCTAAGGACCAACAACATGCTCAGTGGACATGCAAGCAGTTGGATGTTTAACATATAACTTTTGGCCAGTCCTTTTGTGTAAGATCAAGTCTTGTTAACCATGACAGCATCAAATATCAAACTGTCAAATGTTCAGAATTAACCCTGTATGCAATTGCAAAGCCAGACTGCAAGGACCATGAAGACCCTATTAATTCCTTCCTTAGAACCTGCATTGTGGATTGCAAAATTTGGTTTAAATCTGATTTAAACCAGGTTTCAGCCAAACTGGATATTGGTGCATGGCTGACCAGTGCAAAAAACATCCATCTAGATAAGAATGATATTCATACAGAACTTTATGGCTTAAGTCCCTCAATTTATTTTTTGGGTAGAATGAAGTTTTAGAGCTGCAATGAACTGCAAGAGTGACCCAGCCACTTTTGTCTTCTGTCAGGAGAGCCAGAAGAAACCCACAGATAAGAGCTAATCACACCCCTGACAGAGCAGTAGCCTATTCTTTAAAGTAATTTCAGTGTCTCTACCTGAAATGGTGAATAACAATCACTGCCCTCGTTATCAGGCCAGCATCACTCCACCTCCACCACCTCTTGCAAAATATGGGTGTAGAATAACATGGGCTTGTCCTAGTTGCATATGATTCCATTTCAAGTTTTGCACTCACACAGCATCCAACAGTGGCATTATTTAGGCATCCATTTACATCTCCCATACAGCCTTGCTTCATTTCTTCCTCTGAGCATTTATGCAACAATTGGAACCATAAATGAACCTAAGAAAAAAGTACAGATCTTGCTAATTTACCTTCTTTCCCTGTAGATAGTTGTAACAGAGGTCTCACTCCTGAAAGCAGAGTGAGATTTTTCATTGTTTTAAACAGAGAACAAGACTATTTTTCCACTATGTCACTGAGTTGTCAGAAATTAATGGAAATATGATTTCAAGTATAGCACAGGTAGACAATGACTCTCCAAAACCATTTTGCTTCTAACCAGCCTCATTTCCTTTCCATTTTCAGGTCAAATGATTCCTTAGCAGGGAATAAGAAAGGGAGAATGATCAAGGACTTTAAAAAGAAAGGGTCAAACCTAAGTACAGTAGACAATCTTTTCTGGTAATAATATGTTCTTGACCTTGGTGTCACAGGACTGAACTGCAGTATTATGAAAATGTCAACACTTTCCAGTTAGTAGGACGTTGAAGTTGTCCCTAGAGCAAGTGACATTTGGCTCCCTCAGGGTATGTACATCTCAGGCAATGGAAATGCAGCAGGGCAGTTGGGGAGTGCACGGGAGCACTTGTGGCCGGTGGGTCCAGGTACATTTCTGCTCCTCCTGCAGCCTCACCTTCTGTTCTTCAGTCAAGCATATCTGCCCTGTTTGAATAAGTTTGTGTTCCAGACAAGATTAAAGCATGTGCCAGCCAGCATCCTTGTACACAGGGATAGAGGTGACTGTAGGGAGCTCCCCTCCACTGCCAGCATAGACACTGCACAGGGCTAGGGGACATAAGAAGGCTTAGGCTACGGTGGCATTTGTGGTGGAAAAAGAAACCTGGTGAATACCAGGCAGATTTATAGGTCTTACAGAATCCCTCAGGTAAATTTTCTCAATGGCTGTAAATCTCAGCTGACTCAGTGTGGACCCTGCACTCATCAGAGCCATTATCCTTTACCTCCTCCCACCAAGCTGCCAAGACCTGGAGCTGTGCTACCACAAAACTAATTGTCCAGGAACAAATTTAGCCCTTTTCCTGAGTAATTCACCCCTGTTTCTGAGCAAATCTTATATACATGAAGATTTGAGGGCTTGTTAATCTTTTGGCAGGATTTTAGATCCACTGTCTCACTTAACCGAGTTTCAGTCCCTTTGTATCTGAATACATGGCAGAACTACAAGCCTTGGAAAAAGGGTCCCCAAGTGCTTGATGAGCATCAAGAAAATAGGAAGGAAAAAAGGACTTCAAAGTTGGTATAATCCCCACTGTATGTGTAAACTGATTGTCATACTTATGTAAGAATGTATTAGGGGATATCACTTCATCATGAAAATGAATGGGAGATTTGGAAAATAAAGCCTATTCCAGATTCTTTGAACTGAGATTTGAGTTTGAACAAATCTTCAAACTCTTTGTTATTTAGATTTTCCATCTGTAAAATTGAGATAATTATCCAATTAATCCTTAGGCTCAGTATTTCAAGATGCCCCATATTATCAATTTTCCCTGCCTCATGGAAGGCGTACATCGCTGCATGAGTGGTCACTGGTTTTATTTCTTCCCACATACAGAAAAATACTGAACAAAACAATATTGCAACCAGTTTTCTATACTAGTGCCTAGGACAGAGTGAGGATATAGTCTAGAAGGTCTGCAAACTGCCTACACAATAAGCACACTTAGTATCTGAAGCAAAATCCAGTCATATCTTCTCCCCGGCAATAGGTGCTGTGTGACTGAACAGCCAGAGAGCAATTATCACTGTGGGCAGATGTGATTGCTGCTGTGATTGTTGCTGAGACATCTCACTTGTTCATCCATGGAAAAATGCTCCTTGCTCAGGCCAGAAGCAATTGAAAGCAAGCTGGGAGCATGCAAGGTTCATTGATTATTTCTGAGGGTTTACAACCCGTGGCAGAGAATTAGTTCAGGCAGAGTGGGAACTGACTCCAACATTTGCCCAAATCTTTAACCAAACCTGCAGTGAATTCAGTTAACATTCACTTTCCTGCATTAACTGTACATCAGAGTGGGATAAGGTGCAAGGGAATGACTTGGCTTTGGTTGGAGATGGCAAGGACCGGAAAATACAGTCTTATGACACTTTCAGTCTGATTCCTGGGAAACAAGGAAGTATAGCATTGGAAGGTATCCACAGCTCTGAGGGGCATGTGAACATGCTCTGGGAGCTCTGTCCACTCATCATGCCTTGTTCATTGTGATTGTTGTGTCAGCTCCACATTTTTATGCCACTGTTTACTTAAAAGTTAAATTCAATGCTCAAAATTATTTCAGGCACTATTTATAATTTTTATTATAGCATACAAAGCATTAGTTTCTTTGTGATAGTTAAATTGTAGTCTTTAGCTTGACCTCCTTAAGTCTACATAAAAAGAGAAATATAGCAATAAGTCCCAGTTTTGGATAGTCTAGACATGATCTCTGTTTCTATTACACCGTGTCTTATTTTGGAAAATACAGACAATGTTTTAATTAAATGGGAGGTTTTTTTCTGAACTTGATTTAGGATATAGGCACATATTATTGTGAGTCAACTGGAAGGGCTCAAATTTATAGCTCTTTTTGCTACTTTGTAGGAACTGTGTGTGTTTCTCCCTTGCGTCAAATGCAAGATTGTTTAATCCTGGATGAGAGGGCCACGATGACTTCATCAAAAACAAATTTGAGAGGCAACTTGACCGTGGCCTGCAAATATCTTCCTGATGGAGCAGCTACTTCTAACACAGAGCTCTTCAAAAAAAAAAAGATATAAAAGCATCCTGTGACAGGAAGATCAAGCAAAAGCAATCAATAAGAAAAAAAGTGAAAAAAAGGTTTAACAAATAACTCATAGATAAGGAAAGGTGGATTTTGCATCACTGGAAATCCTGAAGTCCAAACCAGGCATAAAATGCCAGTGGTGAGAGGGGGTGAGGTAGCAATAAACCTGACAAGATTCTGTAGCCACATTATGCAGAATATCGGACAAGATCGTTGTACCATCTACTTCTGACTCTACAGTTAGGAACCTGAATTTCCACTCCATTCACCATTGTCTGGTCTCAAGATTTCTATTCAGTCCCATGGGAAAAAACACAGATACAAATCTGAACCCAAAGTCAAACTCTTTCAAAATCTGAGGCTAGAAAGCTTGGATCTCATATCTTGGCTTTAATGAATTTTTAAACTAAGAGAGAAAAATGTAGCTTTTAAAAAATGTTCTATTCAGTGCTTTTATTTGCACCATCTGACATAAATAAAGATGTTAGCTGTTTCATAATGATCAGTCCAAATAACACTGGTATGCATTATTTGGACTAGTGTAGTTCTACTGTGGAAAAAGCACTGGTAAAATTTCATGTAAGTATAGGTAAGAAAAGTGCTGATTTTCACTGCTGCTTGTCCCTTGACTTTGTTTTCTCAAGAGGAAGGATTCTTTCACTGGCTGAACAGGTGATATGGCTACAGCATGCTGTACATCCATAATGAATTGCTGTCTGATGCAGCAGTTACACTGCACTGCAGGTTTGCAGTTTCATTGTTCCCAGGACCCTGTCCTGTAAACCACAACACGGTCCTTCCTCCTGTTACATCAACCAGTCCCATTCAAACTGATCTGGCTCCCCACATCATCAAATTCAGCTCTGGTTTGCACTGCTGAAGGCAATGAATCACAAAAGCTCTGATTCATAGAATGTTGTTCAGTTATGACCCTGAGCTCGGCTTTAGGCTGGGATAAGGTCCTTGGTTCAAAAACACAGTTAACCCAGTGCCAAGTTCAGTTAGCCCAGTCTGTCCCTCTGCAGAAAAAAGCATCTTTTGTCCCCTGGCAAAGGTCAAGAAACCGCTGGAAGAGCGTTATGTGGTTATGTTTTTGCAGGTTAGATGTGAGTTACTCCAAATAGATTGGACTTGTACAGATTAGCTGTGAGTTTTACAATATTGTATGTATCTACTAATGCCATTAGATCTTTGTATTCTGCTTTAATTGAGTTTTTAGTCCACCAATAATATCTGTTTCTCCTTTCCCTGATAATCTTAATTGAACAAAACATGGCCACAAATAATAAGGTTTCTCACAATTTGACAACTGTCAAGGCAAAAGCATGATATTTATTGAAAATAAAAGTTGGAGTTGGAATAAAATATTGCTTTAATGAAATGAGGACACTTTCTTCAATAACTAACAGCAATGCTCAATGCTTTTTTGTTATACAGCAAAGATGTGATAAGAATTTATTTGAGTAAATCAGTAACAAGTTGAAGAACATTATTGTTTTCAGCCTTGGTGATTCTTCACAGAAGACCATCCTTCAGATCCCACTGGGGTGTCTATATTGTAGTTGTGCCACAAAAAAAATTTTTTTTGCACAACTAGAAAAGTCTCTTCTCCTGAGAGACAAATAAAGACCTCCTGTCTTTGCTGCTCTGTGTAGTGTGTTTATGGCAGCAATAGCCCAGGGAGCTGTGCTGGCAGCTATGGGCACCTGCAGCTCACTGTTCCCAGGAGTAGCACCCTTTGCAGAGATGCTGTGCAAGGATGCTTCACTGTGTGGGGAAACACAGAGCTTGGAGAAACATCATTGCAGCACATGAAATGCCTTTCTCTCAACTTTGCAGCTCACTTGATTATGGCCCTGTGATGCAGCACTACCAAACCCAGTCTAAGTCATGGCTGGTTTATGGAAATCTGCGTCACTGCTTTTTCCACCCAGGGGAAGAACTTAGACTTCTCACATTTTTTCAAACAGCTATGTAAACCTCTGAATATTCTTTCATAAGCAGGCTGAGACAACCTACTAGTAAGAAGCAGCACCTGTAGCCATGTTCTGTTGGGATTCCAGACTCACCGGGGGTTCTTGCTTCAGCCTGGGGACATCTGGTCTATTCTCATTTCAGAAGCTGCAGATGACTGTGGCCACCAGCCCAGTGGTGACAGCCCTTCCTAGGCACTAGGCCCAGTGGTGGAGGTCTTGGCAGATTGTTTGGACTTTCACTCAGACAACACCACTGAGACTTCAGCAGCACTGAAGCAGCCACGCCAAGAGAAGTGTGGATGGCTCCCATTCATTTCAGTGGATAACTGGCTGTAATGACTGACTGCAGAAATTTAGCCACCAACTTTGTGACTCTTTTGAGTTTAGGTGAGCATTTCACAAGCACAATCCACAGAGCTAATGCATGCTTGGCCCTATTACATTCTGATGCTGTCCTCATTGGAAGAGATTGTCTACAGGAATGAAGATGTAAATTCAAACACATTAACTGTCATAATGAATTCAGTGACTTATTTGTATCGTTGGGAACCTCAAGCAAAACCAGGATATTCATTGTCATCCCAGTGGCAAAAATATGCTGGATCCTGAGGCTGTGTCTTGCTGAATAAGGTAGATCCTCTACAGGATTCCAGAAAACAGCAATGAAAGCAGACAGTTTAATAAATGAGTATCATTTTGTATCAATGAGCAACATATTTTCTTTCTAATACAAAGTCGTTTTGGTATTTAGTCTAGATAATATATTCTGCTTCCACTGTTGGTATTGATGTCCTTTCAAGTGAACAGAATATGAAGCCAATAATGAGCTCTTGCTGTTAAGATGTTCAGCAATGAAATAATTAACAATATTGATGTGTAAATCAGGTTTCAGATTTTAAATTGCCTTTGCAAACCACATTTCTCTGGCTCTTGGTTCAGCAGAGCAGGTGAGGACTGGCTGAAAGCTAAACAGCTGCAATCCCTCTACCAGCACATGCATTAGAGTCACAGGTCACTTTTAGACCAGAAGTGCTACCTGCCTTGATAACATTGTTATTTAAAGAGTAACATGTCTTTAAACTGTCTTCTTTTTTCCTTTTTTGGTGCTCTTCACCTCTGGCACCTTGCTGTGCGCAGTGAAGAAATGTGGACCCCACATCACAGCAAAAGAGGAAGCAATTTCCCTGGGTCTCAGCTCCTTTGGGGCTCCCACAATCACAGAATCATAGGATGGTTTGGGCCTTAAAAAATCATTTAGTTCCAACTCCCCTGGGATAGGCAGGGACACTTTACACTAGACCAGGTTGCTTGGGGGCCCAGCCAACCTGGCCTTGAACTCTTCCAGGGATGGGGAACCCACAACTTCTCTAGGCAACTTGTTCCCATGTCTCAAGACCCCACAGAAAAGAATTTATTGATACTATCCAATTGAATCTATCCTCTTTCAGTATAAAGCCATTCCCTCTTGTCTTATTACTACATGCCCTTGCAAAAAGTCCCTCTCCAGCCTTCCTCTTGGGCCCCTTTGTGTACTGAAAGCTGCTACAAGGTTTCCTCAGAGCTTTCTCTTCTCCAGACTGAGCAACCCAACTATGTCTACTCACAGAGATGCTTGTATGAATGTCTGGATGCCCTCAACCTTTCCTATACTGGCTGCCATGAGAAAGACGAGCTTTTTCAGAGTATCTCATGAAGTATTTGAATTTTAACAGCCTTTCCCATTCCTTTTCCTACATGAAGAATGGGTAGCCAGTCTGCCTGCCTTGTCTCTTTCCCAGCCTTTATTTTAGGGGTGGTCTCCAGGCTGAGGACACACCAAGAGGCATCACAGCTGAAAAGAACTGTGTGCCTAGGTCAAAAGGAGCAGAGAAGGAAGTGATGCAGTTGCTATTTTAATAAGCATTATAAAGACTGACATCCTTTTACTTTCTAAAACAAGAAAAAGCAGGATCATGCAATTAATGACATATTTGCCAAAAAATATATAAAGCACTGAACATTAGTCAAAATCAGTACTTCAAGTTAAGTGTTGCTTGCACTGACATATGAACTACTGACTTCTACTTCCCTTTATCTTCTTCCAATGACAGTGAGATTGGGGAAAACTCAAAATATAGTCTTGTGCTGTTAAACTCTGCTTCAGAGAAAGAGCTTCCAACATGGTTTACATCTTGCAAACCAAAGGATGTAGTTTTCCACAGCTGATTCCTAGGACAAGGCTTAGTGGGAGCAGTCCCTCTCACCTGGGCTGTTGGTCTTTCAGGGTCCCATTGCTGGAGTACAAGAAATGAGGGAAGGGAGAAGTTGTGCTTTGTGGGATGAAAAATCTGCTAGTTTATATTCTGTATTGTATGGATATTGTTTTATAGAATTGAACTACTGAATTGGGAGTATGTAGACATAATCCAGGAAAGCATACAAAAGAAACATTCTGCATCAATAACAAAGGGGCTCTTCTCAAAGCAGCCACAGGTTTTAAGAACCTCAACTGAAATGGAAGCATAGACATAAAAATGGAAGGTGTAAATAAAGTGTCACTGTACATACAGATAATTCTCTAATTAAAGGAGAAAAAAAGTAAATTAACAAAATTATTGAAATGGAAGCATTTCTTAGCAATATCATACACAATTCAAGTGGGCACTATTAGTGCTAAAGGAGTTCCACAAGCTATTTCAAAATAGGTTTCCTACCCATTCGTGACACTTCTGTATCTGGTGTTCTCTGTGTTTCACAAGATGTAATGCTTTTACCTTCAACCCTGCCATGGAACACAGAAATGTTTCTGGCTCTGGCCCTGCAGACTGGCACGCTCTGGAGTGTGGTCAGGTTGTTGTCAGCTCTGTGGCTTCCTGGCATCAGCCCGTGATGACCACACAAAGGTGATGCTGCTGCAGTGTCAGTGTCTGCTGTGAGCCCTCCCTCTGTCAGCAGGAACAGACTTTGCTCCCAGCCAGGGCTGCTCCTGGTCGATGGATACACCGGTGATCCAGGTCCCTTGATAAAAGCCCCAACTGCCTTTGCTTGCACATGCAGGAGGACACTGTGTTGCATGAGGTGAGGGGGAGACCTGTGGGATGTTCCAGGGGGCCATTGCTTTTAGTGCATTGTTCCCCTTCTGCTCTGCTCCTCTTTAGTATCAGTTTAGCATGAGTTTGCTTGCATGAGAGTCTTTCCATGTGCCCATCTGTACAACTTTGCAGCCTTTTACTTTTGCGAACTTTGATAGTGATGCCTCTTGTTTCATGGCAGGGTAGCCAAGTGTTTCCTCTTTTACTGGACTCTATTAAGTAACAGAGTGCAGGGTTTGCAGCTTTCAGCATCCAAAGTCTGAATAGTATTGCTCATGGACATTGTGGACACAACACTTCTGTCTTTGTCATGGTGGCTCTGCCCATATGAGCTGGTTTGTACATACAAAAAGATGTGCTTTTCTGTAAGGGTAGATCCAGGTTTAGAGTTTGCTTTTTCTTAAATGCTTTCCCTGAGTTTTCTGAGCTTGTTTTTCTGGGCATTATCACAGTTCTGCCTGGAATGCAACAAACTTTCTCTCCTTCTCTCTCTTCAACTTGCACCTACTTTTCTATTCCTTCTTTCCCACAGTCTGACTGTTTAATCAAGGAGTTCTATAGTAGTCAGAACAGTGGCTGTCCTGGATGTCTATTTCTTCCATACTATTCATCATGTGCTTATATGAACAAAGATAATGAGAAATATGCAATCCGAAGAGCGAGACACCTTTTCAATGTTTTGCAATCCTGTGCATCCTCCAGTCAGCTTCCTGCCTGTTTACAGTGTGTGTAATGGGGGTGAAGTGCCATTTGAGTTGGGACTCTTTTGAATGAAAGTATTTCTAAAACTAGCAACACAAACAGCACAGCTGAAAACGCTACATAAGCAACCCACCAGAGCTCCAGACCCATGCTGACAAACTACCCAACTTGTCAGGACTGCAAACTTTGAGAAAAGTGCATATGTATGAAGAAGTATTTGTTTTGATGCTAGCGAGAAAATTTCTGTCTTTGGACATCAGAACTCTTTACCAAAAGGCAAAATTCCAATGGGAATTCTATACCTTGTTCTTCTGCAGCACCTTATTTGCTGTTTGACTGCTCCTTCCCATGCTAAAGTTGGATGCAGTGTTTCAGTAGGATGAAGAGCTTGGGAAGTACTTTGGGGCAGACAGGGTTAGCAATGGTGTAATCCTGTTGACTGGCTTCACCCTCACACCCAGGTTATCACCCAGAAACAGCACCACTGAGGTCAGAGTTTTTATCAAAGTGGTGACAGAGGATAGTCACACTCCTAGTTCTCAGAATTCTTCCTCAGCTCTGATTGAAATCTCATGTGTGACTAAGAGAAGTCTAGAGGGCAAGCAATTCGAAGCAGTGCAATAGCAGAGATGAGGATGAAGTGTTAATCAGGAAGGGGAGCAGGTGTCTGCAGATCCCACGCTGGCAATATCCCAAGGATATGTGAAGGGATTGCACCTGTGCATCCCCTACACCAAATCCCTCCCCTGTAAAGGTTGTCTCTGCTGTGAAAGTGGGCAAAGGAGCTCTCTGCAAACAGTTCTATGCCAGGAGACAGACCCTCTGGGACCCTGCCCACCATTTCCTTTCCCTTCCTCTACCTCTGCAGGGCCAATGCAGGAGAATGGGGCTGGACCATCTGGTCCACAGTGTAAAATCAACACACACTTTGAATGGAAAAATGCAATTAAAAATACAGTGACTCACAGGGCCCTTTTCTTTTCTGAAAGATCACAGTACCTCACACTTCATAACTTTACCCCTGATTATAGAAACAGCTGGAGAAGGGCCTTGCACTGTCGCCTGAAATTCGCACTTTAGATGGAAAACAATTTTGGTCTTAAGTGTTGTAAAGCAAAACCCACCTCAATAGAAAGCTCTCATGACCTGCTGTATTCCCTCTGTGTTTTTCAGATGAAGGAGCCCCAGAGCAAAGGAGATTCGCTGCCCAAGGCGGAGCCCAGGACCCTTTGGGGTGGTGAGGACACAGGTACGGGTGGCGTGCCGCAGGGCGGGCAGCGGGGCTGCTTTCGATGCGCCTCGATTCTGGGCTGAAGCGCTTTGTCTCCAGGCCAAGCCTAATTGAAGGATGTTTTCCATGTAAAATGAGATGCAGGCTCTCACCCACTGAGCGTTTGCTGGGCAAAAATAACAACTGCCTCACTTGTGTGCATGGCCGCGGCACACAATGTGCAGCACACAGGCTCCAGAGGAATTATGCCATGACACAGTGAGGAGAGACAACAGAATTCCGGGAGATCTGTTTAATGAGCTGTCAGACACGTTTCAGCATTGACCCGTGGTGTGAGCAGAGCTCTTGTTAGCTACAGCAACAGTCCTGTGAACGCATCTGAGGGCAAAAGTGGCCACTCAGTGACCCCTGGTCTGTATGAAGGAGAACTGAGCTGTGCACAAAGAGAAGCCTCAGTAGTTTTGGCCTAGATAGAATAAATTATGTTGAGCTCACATGCGTTCTTCCTACTCTGTCTCCTTTATGTCTTGGAGTTCTGCTTTTTTTGGAGGGATGGGGAATTTTTTTAGTGTACTTTGTTTGTCTTTATTTCCCTTTGCCTAATCATAAGCTTAGATATTATTTACAAATGGAAAGTATACCAGATTAGCTTGGATTGTTGGTGCTGTGGTTAGATGACATGTCAGAACTGCATTTAAGCCGAGAAAAAAATTACCCCTAAAAATGCTGTGACTACACAGGGCAAATGTCCCAGTAAACATAAACTGCTCCTAACATGACAGTAGATGTCGGATCCTGAGGCAGATTTCGCTTGGATTTTTAGGGATTTTCTTCCTGCTTCCTTTGCCATTTTTGCAAATGTTCCTCTGGGAAAAATCCCAGAAGCCTCTGTTCCTATTAGGAGGAAATCTTTCACTTCCTTGCTTTGATTTTGAATGCTTAATGCTCTTCGTTAATTCCCCTGACCTATAACCAGTCTTGGCTTCTATGCATAGACATTAAATCCTGATCTAGATGATAAACTTTTATGAAACAAGTTTAGAAATATATATAATTAGTTAAACACGCTCAGTCAGTCATGAGATCTCACAGTAGTGTGTGAATGTTGCAAATTACACTGATTCCTAAGCAGTGGTAGCTATAGCTATAATAATTTGTGGTGTTTTCTTCTGCCTAAAGTGCACTAAACCAGTGATTACCCCACTAAGGGCTACACGTGAAGTGGAAGAGCTCTTAATGTGTTTTTCTCACTCTTGCTCTCTCTTCACTACCATGTTATTGTCTTCTCAGTTAAGTCCACAGCTGGCTACATGTGAAAACACATCTGGGGAATGACCCAGTTAAAAATACAGTATTTAGGCACCACTTCTTGGCAATGGTGATGAGATGGGGATGCTGGCTGCTTTTTTTCTTACTCATGTTAATTGGGTATCCAGGCTAATTTCAGTTAAAGAAGAAAAAGTGCTCCCGGCTCTGGGACCTCGTCCCAGAGCAGTTGAAATTTAAGGGCTCTTCTGCCAGGACAGAACTGCCAGTTGTAAAGATTACAATTTCATGCCCATGGCATTTCTCAGTTTAATGAAACATCAGCTTTTTTCCTACTTTTCCCTTATCTTTTCCAATAAAGCCCTCTTTCCTGACACAAAAGCTAGCTCAATTAAAAATGTGATGAAAGTGCTCTAAAGGCACAGCTTGAAATTCAGGTTTGCAACTTAGAGAATTATTTTACATTTGATTTTTCTTTTAATGCATTAATTTATACACTACAACATGGTAGCAGATCAAAGGTCTAATAAAGCCTAATTGCAGTTAATATACCTGGCTCTCTATGTGTCATACTGAACTTGCACTAAAAAAGAAATGTAACAGTCTGGATTGAAAGCATGGGAAGTCCTTCCAGATTTACCTGCAGGACAACCTCGAGCTGATCCTTCAGCCCCTGGTGTCAGGCAGGAGACAGAACTCCATGGAGACTCAGATGCTGCAATATGGAAGACCTGTGATGACTTCATGTTTTAATTTTTTTCTGAAAAATTGTGCTTCCAGTACTTGTAGCTCTGAATAATTTTTCTCAAGTAAAAACCAAAACCATAGTTTCCCCTGACTTCAGACCCCTGCAAAGGGGGTGGTGCTGTCACAGTTGTCACTGCTTCTTGTGACAAAGAACAGACAGTGTTCTTCTGACTTACAGGAGCACTGGCTGAGGAGGAGAAGAATCAGTCCATATCTGTGTCCTTTTCTCTCTCTTGACTATGAAGGAAGGCTGGACAAGCTGGGTTTAACTTATTCCTGGAGATACTCAGTAGGGAGGAATCCTCCATGTCCATTTCCTTGGACAACTCATGCAGATATAACATAGAACTAAGTATTTGTGGGGTTTAACACTTTATTTGTTTCTAATTTGTATCTTTTCTTGTTGATTTATAAATCTGACACCTGACCTACCACACCATATGGTAAAGGAGGTCAGCACCAAATTGGCCAAAGCAGAGCCCTGGATGATTTCTTCCAGAGTGTAGCATTAGGTGAGGTTTCCAGAGGATCTGCTACATTACTGCAGTTGTGAGGGATGAAGGCAAGGGAAGGCAAGAGGATCAAAAAGACATGACTGGAGAAAATAGCAGTGTGATGAGGAGATACCATATCCAGATATGACTTTTTCTCTTGTCCTAACATTTCCTTCACAGTATCCCTTCCAGAAAGTATGCAAACTGTCTTTATTATGTTTGAGGTCCTGTTATGGAATATGTAGATTCCAGCAGGAATCTACATTTTGGCAAGACTTTCAGGCCTTATAGGAGAGTATCATATGTTTGAAAAGCAGTACAGAGGCCATCATCTACAAGCTTTTTGTAGATGACACAGCTAAACAATAAATCACACAAATGCATGGGTTGTTGCAATATGAATAGGGTAAAGCTCTAGGAAAATGTGGCACAGAACAGAATCTGAGTGTCAGGGGTATCCTGGTTGTTCATTTCTAGTCAAGGGCTCCTGCCCAAGGAGAACTCTTGCTTTGAACTTTACGGACATTGAAATAAGCTAATTTAAAAGCTCATATTGAATGAAGATCCCACAGGAAAAGTTGCCATAATTTTCTGTATTTTCTTATATTGCTTGTAGAAGTGACCTTGACAGTGGGCATGTGCTTATATTGCTTCCTTACAGGGAAAAAATATAATTTTTTTCTTCAGTAGTGGCAGCCCAAAGTTTCTCTGTATTGTATTTTTCCGCAATCCATTTTGCAAGAGAAATCAGTGTGGCTGCACTTCTCAAAGGGTGAGTGAGGTTTGTCCAGGAAAGGTTTGTCCCTAACCAAGGCAGGACACAATGTAGCAGCATGCTGGAATCCATCAGCCCTTAGCAGCACACAGCACAAACGGATCGAGTATCAGGACAGCCTGACTGAGGGGACTTTTGTTCCTTTTCACGCCAATGCCCTGAGGTAAATGTGCTTCAGAAGAGAGAAGGGCTAACCAAGGCTTGCTAAGCACTAGCCCCTGATTCCCTTTCAAGGCCCTAGGATAGAGCAGGCTGTCCCCAGATTGCCTCAGGAAAGAGTTGAAAGCCTCTTCAAGGACACCTTCTGCTTCTTCAGTCTCACAGGAGACGAGAGACTTCTGTTCATGTGGAGAAGAAATTATATTTTAAACTTTTCCACGTAAACTGTGGCAATGACTGATGTCTAAGACTGTTGGAAAACCTCAGAAATCTTCCCACTTTTCAGGAATTTGTGGACTAAGGGGTGTGATGTCAGTCACTGGCATACATTAATTTTAAATTGTTTTAACAATCACAATGCTCTTTGATACCCTCTGTAGTCTCAAGCAGATACTTTTATATGCTTCGTCATTGTACTTCTCAGAAGGTGATTTGTAAATCTCTTCAGTGGTGAGGGAAATGAATTAAAAACCTTTTATTGCAATCAGAATTTAATATGGTCTAGCAAAATTGCTGTTTACCTGAGATACGCTATCACTTTCATTTAGTCTATCACATCATTCCAACAGCATTGTCTTGAAATAATTACTGGAGAAGACAAGCTCTCATCTGTGTAAAACACAGCAGCATAAACTCATTTACTGCAAATTAAAACAGATGGAAAATTGCTGTTGCTTTTAATATGGCTGGACAAAAAATAAAATTGAAAATCTGTTAAAAGAAAATGCAAAACTGTGGCTTACAATCTGTCCTAAACAAAGTATTTACAGCACCCCAGTAAAAATAAGTAAATGTATTCCATATACTCCATAAAAAACCATTGGATGCCTGTAGACAGCCCCAGGGGAAAAAATAATTGAACAAAGATTTCATTAGAGTAACTCAGAGAAAATACACAAATATTGAACCAATAAATAAAGAAGGTTCATTCTAGAAGCACACCTATACATCACAACATGGATGTGAATCATCCCACTAAAACTAAGAAGGCTACTTGTCTACCTAAAAATAAAAACCAGTGTCTGCACTGGTTTGTAGAACTGAGAGTACACATTCTAACACAGAGTGACCTGCCATGGCCTGGCCTCTATGGATACCCTTTAAGCTCAAGACTAGCCTGGCTGGGGGACACAAATATTTCTTCATGCACACAAAATTTTTCCTCCTAGGTCTGTTAGTACATAACAGATGTGTCAGAATTCCAACACAGTTTTAACAACAGAAAGTACAGGTTCTGCTCTGCTGGGCACATTTCCTGGGCTCTCAGCATTGTGCTCTGCCTGCACATCTTCCAGCACTTGCACAAATGTAGTTTTGAAAGGGAGTTAAAATTGAAGGCACATTATCTGCAAGAGATGTATTTCATTTAAAGCAAGAGTTAGAGGTATTCTCCTTATTACCAGAATTACCTTAGCTGTTCTAGTTGGTTTATATGATCCTTCACTTAAAAAAAAAGAAAAATATATTCTTCCTCTTCCCATTCAGAAGGGAATGGCTAAACGGGGGACAACATGAAGAACTCTACATTAAGTGTTTTGATGGAACAAATACATGGTTTTGGTGTTATAGTGCTGTTTAGAGGGGCCCTGTGGATCACCCATCCCACTCCAAGTCCAGACTATGATCAGTGCTGGAGCAGGTCAATGTGGATTTAGTCTGGTCAAGGCTTGGAAACCTCTATGGATAGGGTTTCCTCCAGCTCTCAAAGCAACCTGTACCCAGGCTGCTCTATGCTCCAGGTGGGCATTTTGTTTCCTAATGGCCAAGCTGAACACTCATCTTGCTGCCATTGCCCCCTCTTGCATCTTCTGTCACCACTGGGAAGAGTTTGGTTCTGATGTCATTGTAGCCCTTGATCATGAAATCATAGGCTGCTGTTCAACTGCCTTTGACCTCCTCTTCCATCAGATGCTCAGATGCATGCTCAGATGCTCCTCTTCATCAGATGCATCAAGCTCAGCTCTTCAGCCTCTCCTCAGTGGTCCAGTGCACTAGAACCTTGATAGCCTTTCACTCTGGCTTCCTCCAGTTTCTTAACATCTTTCATGAGGTGGGTGGCCAAAACTGTCACACTTTCCACATCCTACTTGACTTCACCCTATGAAATAATAACATGAGAAATGATCTCAAATGATTTTGAAGATGACTTTGTCTCATGATCTCCCACTGATGGTGACTGTAGCTAATGATGTTGCTTTCAGAGAGCTGGCTTCAACTTGAAGTAGCCAGGAAGAAAGAAAGGCCTGAGAGAGAAAACAAGGTGAAATGAAGAAGCAGATTAAGCCAAAAATATCACTCCAGGGAGTAGTGGAAATGTTGGAAAGAAGACAGAGGACAAAAACAAAGCTGAAAAAGATGACGTGACAAAGACCAAGGGAGCAGTATAGGAAATTACACCCTAACACTTCTGCTACACTGTGATCCAGACAAGTGTAGACTAATATGATCTACTTAGCAAATGGGGATGGGGCAAGTTTGAAATCATTTAAGCTAAGAAGTTTCATTCTCCAGAGAGGGGAAAGCCAATGGCAAAAAGAGTCCTCCAAATAATTGTCTTGCTCTATGTCATTGAGCATGCTGCTCAGGAGCTTTATGATGACAGCCCTTGAAATATATCTTTCATTTATTTCAGTCCCTCTATAAGTCTGCAGGAGAATTACATTCCTGTTTTGGAGTGGAAGGTCCAAAATATCCTCTGTTAGGGATTTTGTCTCAGCTTCTGTGCTGCTCACTTGTACTAGCAAACCCAAACTCACCTCTGCCAGCTGACTGAGGAATGACTGAATAAGGGGAATCAATCTGGAATTTGAATTGGCCCTCCTGGAAATCCTATTTGAAGTCTTCCAAAACAATGAACAAATTGTCCATACAAGGACTTCCTCTAAAAATTACTTCATTGCATTGAGGGCAATACCCTACCCTCCCCACAGCTCTGCAAACATCTGACTAACAGCAACTTGCTCAAGAGAAAATGAATAAGCAGAACTTCACTTTACACAAGAAGAACTGTCACATTTTTGGACTTTTTCCTGGGTTCTGGAAAAAAAATATCACATGACAAAACCAAAGGAGTGAACAGCCCTGACATCACAAGGGTTGGCAGCGTACTCCAGACTAGATAATGTTTACAGAAAGATGAGGGCTAAATTTCTATCCTGTCACATCTGTGCATGGTAAAGAAATGCCTTGGCATGCAGGATCAGAAAGGGCTTTCGTCGTGTTCGCACCTTGCTGCTGTGCATATTTCCCTGGAGTTTTTGTAGCACAGATGTATCCCAGAGTTTTTGGAGGTGAAAGAGAAAAAATTCCTCTCAGAAAATACAGCCTGGAAATAGCTTTCTCTTTTTATAGAAGCCAGAGCATTGTTTATTGATTCTTGCAGCCCAGAATGGCTCTACAACACTGCTATTTCCGTGGGATGTTGTGTTTGTGCGACCTGCCTTCAGCTGTTGTGCCGTGTTGCTATGTGCAAAGGCTGACAGCTGGTGTGTTTCGCTCCAAATTAGTGCCTGCCTTTCACTTCGGAGTGAAGTAATACCTAAACACAGGGCCAGATTCCAACTCTCTATGGAAATGCCCCCAAAACAAGTGAAAATATTACCAAAACACATGCTTTGTACCCATTTCCTGATCAGTCACACGATACTTCCTCTTTCTATATGGAGTTCCCCACACACTCCCACATTAGTTCCTTTTTTTTTTTCTTATTTTTCCTTTCTTAGCAGTCTAAACATTTCTCATTGTGAAAAGAATTCAGCATCTCAGCAGTTCCACATTTCTTGTAAGCTGGCCCTGCAGAAGCGTCAGGATACTGAGCCATGCTCTGGATGATGGCATATAGCCTGGAAGCCTGCATTTCTTCCCGTGGAGACAATTCAGAGTAAAGTGGGATTTTGAAATCTATTTCAAGATCTCCTGTGAAAAGGACTATGTCTCACAAAACAGGACTTTTTACAAGTTGATAGCTGTAATACATTGATAAAATAGTTTTTAATCAGTTTAGCATTCTTAAATTGCTTAAAGAGCATTTGAATTGCCTCTTTGTTCCAAGCAAAACTTCTCATGGTCCAGGACCTCATCTCCAGTAATAGTTCAAGCTAGATACCATTCAGAGATGTCTCACAGTCTTTGACAGTGCTAGAACATCAGTTGGTGACCTAAAATAATAGCTGCAATTTAATTTTTTTTCTAAGTAATCAGTAAAGCAAAAGAAACATGGAAATATATGAAATAATATTGTCAAAACACTCTTGATAAAGGCAAGTGAGTGAACGCCCAAAGCTCAGCTTCATTATACGTTTTTTGTGAATTTGAATCTTATAGCTGTGCTGCACAAGGTGATCCATTGATAGTTTTGCAAAAAACTAAGCAATCCCTAAATTAACAGGGATTAGGACTTGAGGGTCACTGTTAAAGGCACAAGATACTGAGAAATGCCCAGAGAAGTTTATGCCCTTTCCTGGCAGCCACAAATAGGCTTATACAACAAAGTGGGACCTGATGTATCAGTCTAATAATATTCTTCAATGTTTAAAACCACCACATCTGAGAATAAAAATGCATATAAAGAGAAAACTCTCATTACATTAATGAAATAATGTTGGTTCTCACAGTTTCTAACCTTATAATAGACTTTTCCCTACTCCAAGAACAAAACACATTTTCTTGTTAAGCTGTTGTTAACAAATATGTTCACTAGTTCATTAGTCACTACTGTACATACAAGTATGTTTCAGTGAGCACAAATGCATGAATGGGAGTCATTTTATATTATCCTATGATTCAACTCACACAGCCAAAGTGGCTTGGAAGTTCACTAGTTGTGGTTGCAGCACGTAAAGAAAAACATACTTGAAATAATCAAGGTGAATGCTCTGGGGTTTCAGTACTTACAGACCTTTCATCAGTGTGACCTGAGACTACATGAAAGAGTTGAAAGTTCTGTGTATGCTGCTCAACAGAGTTAAACAATCTAGAATAAATATGTATTAAATTAAATGCACAGTCACAGATATATATATATATATATATATATATATATATATATATACATAATACAAAATATGAGAAAACTGTGGTCTGCAAAAAGTACTTCATAATGCTATCTCCAGACAAAGCTGAGCATACTTTACTATCCTGTACTGTCCATTTGGAAACAGATATAGTGAAATCAAAATAGGATTAGGCAGATATAGACTTACTACTCAGCTGAATCTGGCATATGCAGATCACTGTGTATTTCATACTTTCATATCTCAAACACTGGCACTAACACTTTTTCTTCCTTTCTGAGAAATGTCTTTCCTTTCTGTGGCCTGTATCTGCCACTAAGCACTAAGGAACTCAAAACTGTGGATAAGGTAAAAAACTTTCAAACCTCCTGAAACCTGGGAGAAGACAGCATTTTACTTTGATCCCAAGTCAAATAGTTGTGATTTAAACCACTCTTTTGAGTCACTCAGTCTGGGTCAGTCACCAAAGGAGTGAAACTGCTGTCTGGTTTTGCTTTGTAGGAGGTGGGCTACATGTCCAATGAGTTGAGCATGGGATTGAAAGTCACAAGCCTCACAAACTGTTTATTCTGTTTCAAGCTCATCATATGACAGTGACCCAAGTCATCCAACTTCCCCATCTCCTCATTCTTTAAAATGTCGCTGTTAATATTTGCCAGTTTGAAGGTTTAAAGGGCTCATAATAAAAGCATGCATAAGTAAAAATCTTTGCTGAGTGAAAATTATGAATAACAGCACCAGTCAGAGAGTTCCCTATAACTACAGAGAAATCCACAATGCTGTGCTTTGCAAGTGACTAAATGCTGCCATTGGCAACTAAATTATGCTTAGTCTTTCTGCACTCAAGCTTTACATTTGCCTTCAGTGGTTCATCTGTCTACACTAGTGCAGAACACCAAAGGCAGAAAGTCTTGTTTTCAACCTCCTATCTCATTGGACAGTACTTTGCTTAATCTCTTTATGTTTTAATTTCTTCATCTGGCACTTTATCTGTTTTTCTAAAGAACTCCACTGTCAACAAAATACAAACTGCTTAGTAATGTTTCCTATATTGCAGCAAGCTAAGGCATGTTCACAACAAGTCAGAGTTCCAGGACTCAATTTTTGTGATGCTCTATTAAAAATATATAGAGATTGTTGATTCTCTTTCTCATGTTCTTTCTTTTATTAAAAAAATCCCTAAAATAAAATTTTGAGGTGTTGTTAAGCCTGTCTTGTGTGAAAGATCAAGGCATTATATTCAGCTAGGCAGAGAGGTGTTGTGGTCATGTCACTGAGGGTATAGAGATTAGTGTCACACTGAAAATTATGTACCAGCCACACTGCATTCAGCAGCAATCCAATAAGATAGACCTGCTCTTCCCCTTTGCTGCATGCAAGAATTTTCTGAAAAAAAATTCATATGATAAGGTTCTGATAGGAGCATTACAGAAGTATCACAACTACTTGGAGCATGGCACACTTACAAATCTGCATTCTTTTTTTTAAACAAGTTTAAAATAACAATGCAGTGAAGGCATGTAAGATCAATAACATTGTGCCTTGCCCACTAAGTGGGCCGGGACATGTCTGCCTCCAGTTTCAGCTGTGCCAGCTGAAGAGGCTGTGCCCAGCTGCTCACCACGTGGCTGACTAATGCAAGTCAGTGGGAGCTCCCACATGGAGATCTGCCAGCTGATCCAAGGGTTGGTGACACCCACCATGTGGGTGCTGATGAGCAGATGCAGATGCACGGGGGTGCAGATGCCTTTGCTGAAGGCTGGAAAGGTCATATACTCACAGCCTGTGGTCCACTGCATGACTGTGCATGGGTGGGTGTCTGTGCTTGTCAAACCTCCTGATTCTTATCCTTGAATTGGATGAAAATTTGGAGATAGTCAAATATGAGTTAAGAGGAAGAGACAAGAAATGTCAGAGGAAAGGTTGTTGGACGTGATATTCATAGCAGCAAATGCAAGAGCTATTACACAGACAGCCAGGTTATACGTTCCAGCATCTTCTCTTGGTCTTGAAGCCTAGTAAATCTATGGACAAAACACCTGAGCTTTTCTTTGTGGAGTCACACAAAGTGATTACAAAAAACTAAAGGCAATTTCTAGCAAAGTAAATAAAACCCGTATCAAAGGTTTCCAATTTACTTTGATAAAGGTGTTAAAAAAACAGACTAACTGGAACACTACAAAGAGATTCACAGTGCAGTGAATGACTGAACAGGTTTGAAAATGGCATCTGGAAATGAAAAGAGAAATTAATGCTGGGAATGTTTGTGGCTTTTTCCTTCTGTGTCTGCCTATGAAACAGCTGTGGGATGTCTTTGTCTTACTCTAATATTCTTTGTGGTGATCTTTGTGGTGTGCTGTGGGAAAAGCACTTTCCTGGCATTTCCAACATGTTGGATGGTGGCAGGTGATGACACCAGTGGCCAGTTCAATGTGAATATGGTTATACTTCTTTCCATCCCCACAAATCTAGATTCGGGTCCTTTCTGGAACAACAGCCTTTTAGGAGCCAGTGCTCCAAAGTTCCCCATTTTTCACTGTGATGGGTGGCTCCTGATGGGAAGGGAACCAGGGCTATAGTAATATCAGATATCTCAGGGGCATTTCTCCAAGGTACAGCAAATGCCTCCAGTGCCTGATCTGGCTCTTGCCATCCAAAACTGTCTGTTTACAATGCATATAAACCTTACAAATAAGGTTGGCACATATGGAATATATATTGCTGTACAGTAATCTGAATCTAGATACTAGCATGGGAGAAAGTTAGCTCTGCATTTAATTTTTGGTTCTGCCACAGACCTCCCTCAGATGAGACACGTTGTCTACCCTGTGGTTCAATTCCCACCTTTGTAAAATAGAACTAATATTTTCACATCTCTCTGAGATTATATCAGGCACAGTGCCAGGCAAGATAATGTCAATTAATTTCAAGAAAACTGGTATGTCTTGTATATCCACTGCAACACACAACCACACAGGGCAGCTAGTTGGAAGACAACATGTATAATCCAACCTTGAGGAGCACTATGGAGAGTTATAACAATGTTACAAGTATTTCAAGTCCAAAACTAAACTGGACTAAGGCTGGGAATCTCTGGCTCTGGCTACACACGTATGGTGTTGACACTTCCCACAGGATTTTTTCTTTTATGTAAAAATATATAGGTTGGGAATAAAATGACCAGCTCTCTCAGCATATGTTGACAAGATTACTCTCTAAAGTGATTCCACATCTTTTACATGTAAAACTTCAGAAATAAGAAAAAAACCAAAACATCCGTAATTCAAATCAGCCTCTACTTATCTGTGGGTTTCAAGACCAAAATCCTTCAAATAAACAGTAGACACTGTCTGATTCAGGCCACAGATACAGAGTTGCCTTCAGGGTGCTTATCTGTCTCTTCTGACCAAGGAGGATACATTTGGTGACTATGCGCCTAACTTGAGTACCAAAACCTAAGGAAAGTAAATATATTATGAATGAATATATAAATATTTTTACTCCATTTTGGACCAGTTACCTAGAGCAAAATTAGCACTTCTTCCCTTACTCTCTATCTTACACTAATTAGTCTACACTCAGAAATGCTGTAATAACCCTACATTTTTCTGGGTTCTGCAAGGGACCCAATATCTTCTAAAATTATAAATCACTAAACACAAATCACTAGAGATTAAGCCCTATTCATCATGCATATTTTGCATCCTTCTGCCCAGGACACATTTTAACACTTCTTGAAAGAAAACATCCTACAAATAATAAGGAACACTGAAACTCAGTGTAATGGCAAGAGACACGGTGGTATCACCAAGAGGAAAAGCATTGACACCTGGCTGCGTCTTCCTTTATCAGGCCTCTGTTTTCAGATTGCCAAGAATAGAAGTTGTTTTGAGTTAAGACCCAGCTGAACTTTTCTCCAGCAAAAATGCATCTCTTTGACAAATTCTCTCACTATTTACATCATTTAGTACCTTATCTCCAATGTTGCTGGACGACTTACAGCTTAAAGAGATCTTTTCTTTTAAGATAATGAACTGATGATGATGACAATCATGATGATGGGGGTTTTGTACACACATAAAGGACGTTGAGATATCATGATAGCCAACACCCAGTGGAACACTAGATGAAGAGATAAGAGAAAAAGAGATGACCCCATAGGTAGGTTAGTTCAACTGACATTTGTATTTCAGCACATCTACTTCATGCAAGACGTGCAAGGAAACTTGTTCAGATAATGCCCTTGTCAGAAAATGCATAAATGCCCTTCTGCTATTATCCTTTAAAAACTAGTTTTGGAAGAAAAAGTCTGAGTGCAGGAGTCAGCTGACAGTGTAGGCTTACACTGCTCATTCTGGAGCTCCTCACATAAGGCTGCCTTGTGACCAAAGGAAACCAGCAGACTGAACTCATAACATCCCTAAGAATGTTCATTTTTCTCATGACTCGTTTTTCATCCCTTTTCCATCATATGTTTTCACCTCGTTTTCCATATTAGCACTATTCAGTTCTGCTAAGACCGGATCCTGTGCAGTCACAGCACATTAAATTTCATAATATCAATAATGAATTTAAGTATCTGTCATCCAATGTGGTTTTATGAGGACTCTAAGCTAGACAGACTACACAATACTGCAAAGACTTTTACTAACCTTGGGGGGGCACACTCCCAGGAAGACGTGCTCAGAGGAAGGCATACAAACACGGTTTTTCTGCAGTCATCCCTCTCTGACTGCTACAGGCTGAAATACCTGCAATATTTACTCATAAAGTCACAGTGAGAACAACTGCGTTAGACTCAAATCCATGTGCTGGGACTAAAATGGAGCTCAGGGCATTGTTTATCAGCTATTTTAACTAGAGGTCAGTTCATCTAAAGAATGCTGTAATTTTCCACTGGTTTCTACAAGGATGGGAATTACTTTTTTTTCGCAGCACAGCCCTGCATCACTCTGTGATCCTGTGAGCATAATCCCTTGGCACTAAAGCTTCTTACTGACAATGCAGTAAACCTGCTCTGTAAGCATCAGAAAAGGGAAATAAAAGATGTTCCAAATTTGTATTTCACAAAATATGACACTGAAATCAATGACATGTTTCCAGATCAACAGGGGCTTCAGTCAATAAACCGCCTGTCAACACAACGTCTAGAAGACCTGTTGACAGCATTTGAAAGCTCCCAATTTAAAATCTCTGTTGGGGTTGTTATTAAAGCTGTTACTCAGTTACTTATCTGTTTGCAGACACCATTTGTGGGGTCAGCATGAAGGTCTTGACTGAAAGTTTTGGCTGTTGCGCATAAAACTTAATTACAAAGTCAGAGACTTTTGTTCAGGATTTGCCGGAGGAAAATAAAAGCTTCCTAAATTTTGCTTCAAAGGACAGACGTTAAGGAGTGCCGTTGTCTTCTATAGTTGGGAGCTGTGTAATTCCTGCAGTTCAAACCCTGAACTTAATCTTCATTTAATTAACCCAAAGCCAAATATTGCTGAAAATATTTGCAGAATTTGAAGACGTTTCCTTCCAGAGTCAGCCAAGTAATTCTAGGAACCTGCTGTATCCTAAGGTCTTGATTCAGCAAGATAAGTAAGCAGGAATTCATTTATTCAGCATTGAATTCATTGCCAAACTGAAGTTCAGAAGCTATCAGAGAACTGAATTCCTGAAGGATTGAGGCACTGATTTCCAAATCAGACAATGAGGACCAGTACAGAATCAGAAGGGAGCTCACCGGTTCATATAGGCTGCTGAAGCCTCTGACCTTCCTGAAGGGCAAGAGGGAGAAGTTTCTGTGTGCCCTGAAAGCAGTGTCAGGCAGGACTAACACCTGCCTGCCCACCACAGAGGAATAAGCCCTCCAAACAAAGAGGCTTTTTTAGGAAGACGAATTTATACAGTTCAACTACTGCTGAATGTTCTTTGAAGTGCTTTGAGCAATACAGGCCCATGCTAGTGATGAGCTGCTATTTGTTCTTTAAGACAAATCAATTCACATCCCTCCTGGCTTTACTTCAGGTATGTCCCAATCTCTGAGTCAGCAGGACCCTGGGGTGACCCATACCAGTAAGCCAGCATGTTGTGTCTGCTCTGCCCTCTGCCTAAGTGTCCCATGGTTCCAGCAGAGTCTGTGTCTTTCTGAATCTCTCACAGCCTGGATGTGGGGCTGTTTTGAACGCTGTTATGGTGAAGAGCCTGATGAGCAATTGTTTACCTAGTGCTACTTTTGCATGGAATACATGTACTTGGCAGAGCCAAATGCTTCACATTAGGTTACAAATCAATTCAGTTCTCCTCCTTCTTGCCATTCAACAGCAGTTCCTGGAGTTTTCTAGTACAAATAAAACAGTATCATGCCACTCAGAAGTGCAGTATAAGATTGTCAGAAGGCGAGTGTGTGCCCAAAGTCCATGCAGGTCAGTCCGGGTTATGGGGTTAGCTGGTCACTTATCATTATCTAATACTGCAATATGATATGAGAAGGAAAAAACAGGCAACTATTCAGGGATATGCTTCAACCCATCCCTGGCTTACAGGGATTTGTGGTACAGGAACATTTCAGGTCAGACATGCTGCCTGTGTAGTTAAATCTTGGGTGTTTTTTTCTTATTGATTTGTCTATCCATTCTTGAACTCACCCACTCTTTTGGAGTGTGCACATCCTGGGGCATACAGTTTTATAAACTCTTAGTATTCTGTTTGTGCAGTCTCCCTTTCCCTTTTATTTTCAGCATCGACCTTCTTCTTTATTATTATTAATTTTGTTTTGAAAAACTCCTAGTTGAGAATTTCAGGACAGTCTGTCAATTTTTTTAGGCTGAGGTAGAAGAGTAACATGAGTGTAGAACATCACTGGGATTCTTTGATTCTTTTCCTGTACTTACTTTTTAGCTGTACAGCTCTAAGCCATTCTCTATACAAATTTTTGATGCAATTTATTGAGATATTCTGATGCTATACTATAAGACTTGGCATCTGAGAAATTGGATCTTTGATTACTTGTTCTTTTCTTGTGCTCTCTCATGCCTTTTAACAGTTGAGGCTTGCTGCCGTCATTATAAGGAAAAGTTTAAAAATGCAACTTTAGGACATCCCGGGCTTTGGAGAACCCAGTTCATCAGCTTAAAACGCTGCATTAATTTTAACTAATAAAATAATAATAATTAGTCCCTTGGGTGGCATTCCTCCCTTCCACGTTAAGAACATCGCAGCTACGAGGCACCTCGAACACGGGGTGAGGGCCCTGCCGGGTGCGGGAGCCGGCAGGTGGGTGCCGCACGGAGGGACAGGACAGCGGCTTCCCGCGGCGGGGCGCGGCCGGGGGTGCGCGGCGCCGGGCCGGGCGGAGGCGGGCGGCGGGGGAGCGGTGCCGCGCGGGCGGGGGGCGCCGCCGGGGCGCTGCCGGCGGAAGGCTCAGGGTGCCAGGTCGGAGCGGGGCGCCGGTCCCGCCCCGGCGCTATCCGGCTGCCGGGGAAGCCCGGCCGGTAGCCGCAGCCCCGCGCCTCCCGCGGGGAGCAGCATCAGCCCCCACCGCGCCTCTGCCCGTGCCGGAGGGGAGGGGAGGGGGCGCAGGATCCGCGCCGTGGGTGCGCGGCCGCTCGCACCGCGCCCTGGCCGGGGGAGCGTGGGCAGCGCGAGCTTCCGTGGGGCAGGGCCGGCCGCGGCCGGCAGGTCAGGGAGGGCCGGAGCGGCCCCCCCGCCCTGCTCCGCCCGTGCGTGTGTTTGTGTGCGCGCTGATTACAGTAATTTTGAGGGTGATGTTGCAACGGGGCAGAGTGTGCGGGGCGGCCCGTGCTGAACTTTATAACGCACCCGCATGTCAGCCGCCCTCGATAGCGCGTCCATAAAGGGGTCAGCGGGAGCGCCGGCCGGCCTCGCCGCCCTCGCCGCCTCCCTCCTGCCTGCGGGCCGCCCGGCCAGGAAGGGGAGTTATTCGGGAGTGCAGCAGCGACCGGGAGCGGGAACCCAGGCACAGCCTCCGCGCCGCCGCGCCGCGCTCGGGGTCCCGGCAGGCAGCAAGATGAGGGGCAAAGAGGAGAAGTCGTCGCTGAAAGGTGGGTTCACCGCTCCGCCTGACAGGAGAACTGTTCTCCACGGGGAAGAGAACCTTCCCAGCAGCGGGGTCCCCGCGCGGCAGTGCACCGAGGATACTGGCGGGTGCGTGTTGGGGACAGCCGAGGCAGCGCTTGGCACGAACTGAGGCCAGGTGACTTGGCGAGAGCAGCGGAATCCTTGCAAAAAGACCGATGCAGAGCGGGGGCGAGGGCGCTGATGTAGCCGGCTGGAGCGGGGGCGCTTGCGGGCGGCGTGGGGGGCCGCGGCTGAGCCGGGAGGACGGCAGTGGGTGTCAGCCTCTGGCAAGCTGTGCAGAACTGCGGGTGGGTTGTGCCGGAGACTGCCCGGGGGCTGCGAGCCGCTTGCCTCTGTGCACAGCCGGCAGGAACGTGCCGGGGGTCATCGTCTTGTAGCCTGGAGATGCCAGCAGGCAGAGGGGCAGGGGACGGGGACTCTGGTGACTCTCCAAACTGTGGATCTCGAGTGGTTTTTAACAGCAGTATTCTGAAAACAGCACGAAGGGACAGAGATAACTGTCTGCGTCTCTTTCAATCTATCAAGGGTTTTTTTTTTTTGAGGATAGTTTTAAATACCAGACTTTATTGTGGATTTTTTTTTGGGGGGGGGTTGGTTTTTTTGTTTGTTTGTTTGCTTGTTTTTTTTTGTTTTGTTGTTTCTTTTTTTTTGTTCTGCACTTACATTATTGAGAGTAGTAATGTCTGTGTGCAACAGAGTGAGGAAAGCCACAAGTGGGAAAACCCATAGCCCCGCCAGCTGCAGTCCACATTTCCTTGCTTCTCCCGTCGCCGCTTCCTTCCCTGGCGCCGGCTCCCTTCCACTTCCCCGAACCGGGACGGCGGGGCCGGGCAAGGGCCCCTTGTTCCGGGAAGGCCACCGGAGGCTCGGAGCGGAGCCGGCAATCCTCCCTCCTTGCTTTTTCCCTATAACGCCTTTACACCACTTTTGAAAGACCCGTGCCCAAGTCTCAGGCGTCTCTCTCTATTCCGGGTCATCCATCTTGCTGTTCAAGGTGAGCTGCTGCCTGTGACGGCTGCCGTGCTGCGGTGCTGCCATCCCCCCCGAGGCGGAGGGTGCAGGCAGCTGCCAAGGGATGCCACCCAGCGGCCGGCAGTGGTTGTGGGGGGAGGCAGCAGCAGCGGGTACAGAGATAAAGAATAAAGAGTAAAAAGACAGTCTCTGGGCGGGGGGAGGACGGGGGCAGGTTGCAGCTGGAGCCGCTGGCCGCAACCCAGCGCCCTTCGTTCAGACAGCGAGGCGAAACACGCGCATGAATAACACCCCGTCGGGTGGAAACTTCCAGCCGCCTGTAGGGCGCAGGAGCTCGGCGCCCCCAGGACGCGCCTGACCCGTGCCAGGGCTGCGGGCGGGGATGCGGCCCGGCGGGGGAGCCTGGAGGGAGGCCGTGGTCCTTTCCGCGTCCCCCGGGAGGAGGGCTCCGGCTGCATCCTTTCACCTTGGGCGTCGTGCATGCACCAGCGCTCCTGGTGTGCCCCCGGCGCGCCCGTAGGGAAGCGACTGAGCCATTAAATCCTGGGTACACGATGTTCCCAAATGACCGTGTACAGTAAAAACAAAATCTGCAGAGCGGGGCTGTTTCCCTTTCTTCCCCCCCTTCCGCGTTACTGCACTTGTCCGGACCTCGGTCATCTCCCCACCTTTTCTAGAAGCAGATTTCTGTTCTCTCCTCCAAGTTCAGGGAACGGATTTTTTTTTTTTTTTTTTGTCCGTTGTTTCCCTTTTTGGCATTAAAAAATACTTTTTTCTTTTCCTTTTAGTTATGTCCCAGCCAGGATCAGGGCAGTGCACAGAAGGGACATTTGTTTGTTTTATTGAAAACCGGGCAGGAAATTTTGTTCTTCTGAGTCACTGCGGCTCCTTCAGGGAGACGTCAGCGTCCCTTATCGCCGCTCAGCCGGTGCGGCGGGACCGGGAGCGGACGCAGGCTGCGGGGTGGTGGGGGGACACCCACACTTTCGAGAAGAGGTGGTCGTCCTAAAGACAGAGCCAGATTTCAACTTTATATAACCGTAAAATAAGTAGAGCCGGATTAAAAAAAAGGGGGGGAAGGGAGAGAGAAAGTCGGGGTTACGGGAGTTTACTGTCAAGGGGAAAAAAAGGATTTGATTCGTTTGCCTGCGGATGCTCGGCATCCTGAGGCAAAGTTCTGCGGGGGTACTGTGTGGGGGCTCCCCTGACAAGGTTGCACCCAAGGTAGGGCGGTGGTAAAGGCAGCGACGATTGCCTTCCCCTCCCACCCTCAACATCCCCCGAGGCAGCCACTGGCCGCCCCTCAAAGGACGTCGGGGGGGCGCGATCGTCGCCGCTCCGCCCCGGTCCCGCCCATCGCCGCCGCCACTTAAACGCTGCCGGGTGCTTCGCCGAGTCAGTGCGGTGCTGGGAGCTGGTGGTACTGTGCTCTTGCTGTGTATCCCCTCTCGCTTCAAAATGACCGTGAAGGCAGCTGAGGCGTCTGGTCCTACCTTGACTTACTCGAAGATGAGGGGGATGGTGGCCATCCTCATCGGTGAGCGGCGTGCGGACTTTGAAGATGCTTAAGGGGCTGTGATTTTTCTGTCAGGGTGGCTTAACGATTTTGTTTCTCCTTTCCTTTAACTTTATAGCTTTCATGAAGCAGAGAAGAATGGGACTAAACGATTTCATTCAGAAGATAGCCACCAACTCCTATGCATGCAAGCAGTAAGTGTTAGAAACCTTGGGGGGGTTTCAGTCACAAATATCACTAGATATTGCGAGATCTAGTTTAAAAATAATGTTTGCTTACCGCAATTCCTGCGGCATTACTGTTACGGAAGAGTTTATTTGTCTTGTTGGGCTGTTAGTCACTTCGCAACCATCTACATGAGCTGGGTTTGGAACGAATAAGTCAGAGATTTCTAGTGACCTGTCCCTATTTTGTGCTGTACTTAAGAGTACATATAAATTTCTTTGTATGATGGAACTTACTGTCACTAGAAAAATTTTACTCTTTAAATTGAATGGATTGTTTTGGTTGCCTTCTGTAGTAGCGCAACCAAAACTCTTCCGCGGTACGTGCTTGCCCTCTGGCGGAAAGATCTGCCTGTGCTGCTCCTGGTAACTCCTAATCATGTGTGCTCTTATCCTTGCAGCCCTGAAGTTCAGTCTATCTTGAAAATCTCTCAGCCTCAAGAGCCTGAACTTATGAATGCTAATCCTTCTCCTCCGGTAAGTAGATTTTACTCAGTGTGACGTTTTTAGAACATCAGTTCGGCCGCTAATAGAAGTGTAGTGAAATTAGCATCATGAGTATTGCATTAGTGCAATCTCGTAGCACACTAATGTAAACAAGAAAGAGTAATTGGTTAGACTGAAACTTTCTGCTTCAAACGTAAAGAAGAAATGTTTAAGAAGAGTTATGAGGTTTATTATGGAATGTGTCTAAGACTTAAGCATTTTTAAGTAAGCTATTGTTAAACTTCTTAGGCAGTTAAAGTTAGTTATATTAGTTTAAGATATGTTAGAGATCAAGTTTTAGTGGCAATAAGAGTTACTTTCAAGGTCACTATATTTCTAAAACTGATAAACTGTTGGGACTCTCACTGCTGAACTGTTTTAATGAATGTAGTTTGTTTGTTTTTTTTAGCCCAGTCCTTCACAGCAGATCAATCTCGGCCCATCATCCAACCCACATGCCAAACCATCAGACTTTCATTTCTTAAAAGTGATTGGAAAAGGCAGTTTTGGGAAGGTAAGCGTAACTTATCTTCATTTAGATTTATTTATTCTTGAGCTCTTCTGTGAAATACCAGCGAGTGGGGTTTGTACTGCCATTGGTGAATGGTGATCGCTTAAACCAAACCTGAGCACATCCAGTGCAGGAGCAGGGATGCTGCATTGGAATGACTCAGAAGAGCCAGGGAACTCAGTCCTCTAGTGCTGTGAAGAATAGATTTATTTGGCTCTTAGAAGAGAAAGAAACGAGATGTGGTATTTTTGGGCTAGATAATTCTGCCAGAATGGTAACAGTGTCAGGCATTTCCAGCAAAGGGCTTGCACATTGAACCAGAGGGATGTGACAATGCTCAGAAGCTAACGTAAAGGCTTGTTGCTAGCTGTGTTCACAAATTGTTCCATATATCAGTATTGCTCACGTCTGCAATTTTATGCACTTTCAGGTCCTCCTTGCACGGCATAAGGCAGAAGAGCAGTTCTATGCTGTTAAAGTCCTGCAGAAAAAAGCAATCCTGAAGAAGAAGGAGGTAAGCTGCCCTTCACAACGCCATTGCAATGTCCATCAAAAACATTTCTACTGCTACCACTAAGCAAGTGCACTAAATGTTAATGGATTTCTGATGTTTTCAGGAGAAGCACATTATGTCAGAACGCAATGTCTTGCTGAAAAATGTGAAACACCCCTTCCTGGTCGGGCTTCACTTTTCCTTCCAGACTGCAGACAAATTGTATTTTGTCCTGGATTACATCAATGGTGGAGAGGTAAGCAGTAAGAAAATTATTGTATTTCCTATCATGTGCATGGTGGTAGGGTAGACATTTTCACCCTTCCTTTTAAATACAAAAAAGTTGCAAGGGGAAAAGTCATGGGGGAGAAGTTACTAGATTCCATGTTTTCTGCCTGCCAAGTTTTGAACTACCAAAGGATCCTTAGGCCATTTCCTGCTATTGTTCTCCTGTGCTATATATGTTGAGTCTAATTAAGTGCATTGTTAACAGGCTTTGGCGCCGTTTACACAACTTTGTTCTCTCTGTCTCCTGTAGTTGTTCTACCATCTCCAGAGGGAGCGTTGCTTCCTGGAGCCGAGAGCCCGATTTTATGCTGCTGAAATTGCCAGTGCACTGGGCTATCTGCACTCCCTGAACATCGTTTATCGGTGAGCAGCCTTGTTCAGTTTGTTGTACAGGAAAAAAAAAACATGTGCTTTGTTAAATAAGCATTGAAAAGTTGAGCTCGGTAGGAGCTTGGAATTGCTTTTAATATTTTGTGGTGGCTTAGTGAACTTCTCTAAACGGCTGCACCTAAAATATACTCTCTGCACCTCCTCTAACATTTATCTCTTTCATCTCTTCCTGCAGAGACTTGAAGCCAGAGAACATCCTGCTTGATTCACAGGGGCACATTGTCTTGACTGACTTTGGGCTCTGCAAAGAAAACATAGAGCACAATGGCACCACCTCCACCTTCTGCGGCACACCAGAGGTACAGCCAGCCCTCAGCCCCCCACTCTCAGAGCGACAGCAAGAGCTGTTCTTAGCAGTGAAAACCGACTTGTGCCAGGTGTATGTAAGGCTGGTTAAATTAGCAGGGGGCATTATGGGCCTTCTGATAATAGGGCTGCCATTGAAGATATTTAGGACGCATGGAGCTTGCTGAGCAGGAGAGAGCAGCTCTCAAGCCATCTGCCTGTCTGAAAAATATTGTAGCTTTCTTTTAGCTTAGATATTGCTGGGATTCAGTGAGCTGCTTTCATTCATGAGTGGGGAGGCTTTCTTGGTTGTAAAGATATCCATGGCTCACATGGCTCTTTCCTTTCTCTTACACAGTATCTTGCTCCTGAAGTTCTCCATAAGCAGCCCTACGATCGGACTGTGGACTGGTGGTGCCTTGGAGCAGTCTTGTATGAGATGCTTTATGGCTTGGTAAGCGACAAATCCTTCATGACAGATCAGACTAGCTTACTTGACCTTTTCCCACAAGAAACCCCATGCCTGCCTATTGGCCTCATTAACACCTCTTTTTCTGCTTCCCACAGCCACCCTTCTACAGCAGGAACACCGCAGAAATGTACGACAATATCTTGAACAAACCCTTGCAGCTGAAGCCAAATATTACCAACTCAGCTAGACATCTCTTGGAAGGCCTCTTGCAGAAGGACAGGACAAAGAGACTCGGTGCCAAGGAGGACTTTGTAAGTGCAAACTGGCCAGTGCCCACAAGCAGTGCAGGAGTATGACTGGGCCATACTGTTTACATTAGCTTGGTTCTGAATTAATCTATTTTTCTCTCTCTTAACAGATGGAGATTAAGAATCACATCTTCTTCTCCCCAATTAACTGGGATGATCTCATTAATAAGAAGATTACACCCCCTTTTAACCCAAATGTGGTACGTATCACTTCTAATTATAGAGTGCATGGAGAGTGTCTTTTTACCTCTTGTCTTTGTGGGGTGCCCAGGAGCCAGGGGCAAGTGGCCAGATGGGTGTGTTTGGGGAATGGAACTTTCCTTCCCCTGTATCTGTCCAAACAAAGTAAAAAACAGGTGGTAATTGACTTTTTGGTGATGATCCATCTAATTTCTGTTGGTTTTTTTGTCTCATATGCTTCATTTGCATGGCAATTTTAAAATAATGCCCAGCCTCCCCATTTTACCAAAGGGGAAGTTAAAGTATAGGGAGCAAGTAGCTTCCCTATGGCAGAATTACAATTGGCTTGTCAGATACTAACATGTAAAGTGAGAGAGCAGGTTGTGGAGGTTGTTCTCTGCTGTTTTCTGAGCATTTTATAAACTTCATTTAATAACTAGGAGATCAAAGTCCTGCACTGCAAACTGCTGTGTGGCAGAGTGGCATGTTTGCATTTAGCTTCTGTTGCATGAGCTTAGGGGGAGTGCAGCCATACTAAATCAAATTATCTTGTTTTTAGTGAGACAGTGTGCAACAGGATGCAAAAAAGGTCAAACTAAAACTGTCAAAGGCTGCTAAACAGTGGGGCTGAGGTGATAACACTGTGAGCCTCTGTGCAAGGGTGCTTGTCTCCATATTGAATTGAATTGTGTACTCAGAAAATCTTAAGGTCTAAATTCCTTTTCTGTCCTTTCCGCAGAGTGGCCCCAGTGACCTGCGACACTTTGATCCAGAGTTTACAGATGAGCCAGTCCCTAACTCCATTGGCCAGTCCCCAGACAGCATCCTCATCACTGCCAGCGTCAAAGAAGCCGCTGAGGCTTTTTTGGGCTTCTCGTATGCCCCACCCGTGGACTCTTTCTTGTGAACGTTTTTATTTTATTCTTTTTTAATAATAACAACTATTATTTTTATTTTTTGTTTGGCCTTCTGGTGGAACTGCCAGTTGACCAGTCACCTTGAAAGAGAATTTGCACATTTCCACCATGGCAGCTTTGCAGCCTTAATTTCAACTACACTGTTTGCTGGAAGCTTTTTTGAAGAGCACATCACTCTCTAAATGAGCTTTACAGGCTTTTCATTTCCATTTGTTCTTCCCCCAAAGTGGTGCTGTCTCCTTGGGAAAGAAAAAATAAAATGACTTCTGCCATAGACTGCTATGGCAGATCGTAGGAGTAAGAACAAGCTGTTTTGTAATCGTGCTCGAAAAGCCTTGCCTGGAGATCTATCTGAACGTGATAAGGATTTTATGAAATGTGCCTTTTTTCTGATGAGATCTTGTGAGCTCCAAAGCTTTCCCTGTTGCAGAGTGTGTTTCTCAGTTCATTTATGTGGGTTTACTATGTGAACAAATGGTATGCGTGTGGTCTGCGTACTACAGATGGACTTAGTTTAAAGCATCAGTGTGACACTTGCAGGATACCACAATGTGGGGCATTGTTTGTTTCTTCCATATTTGGAAGATAAATTAAGTGTAATTTTGAAATTTCTTTTGTAAATCTATACTGTCAACTAAAATTATTGAAATGGGCTCACAATTACTTGTATCCAAATGCTTGAAGAAAGCATTGCTGCTATGAAAAAAGATTTCTATTTTTAGAAAGGGTTTTTATGGACCAAAATGCCCCAGCTGTGCAGTCGGTCAAAGCTGTTGGTTTCTTTTTTTTTCCCTCTCTTTTAGTTTAAAAGATATCATCTGTAAAATGGGCATTATTTATGGTCTTGGGGTTTGAGGGATTTTCATTCCTGATTGTATGTATTGTAAAAAAGATCTGTACATTCAGTTGTAACTCTAGATGTATATTTAAACTTACAGACTTACTTGTAATGTATACCATCATTGTAATGTAATATAATTAACATGGTTATATGTATCATATTTTTTTGTGACCAGACCCATAGGTTTGCAGTAAAATCCTGAAAAATACTTCCATGAACTTTGTCTTATTTTAAATCTTGCTAAAACCTTTGTTTTAAAATAAGTCCAAGCTGCCAATCAGCTAAGATAATTTTGCTTAGGTGTGTGATGGTTATTCCATCAAACTGCACCCATAGAAGTCTTGCCATGGATACAACTTGCCAAAGTACGTGGATATGACTTGGTCTTCCAACTATGGGTGTTGGGAATGGTTGTGTATCAGTGTGGGTGTTCTTTCATGGTACAAATGCTCCCATTCCCCCAAAATGAGTTTCTCTGCCTCAAGCAAAGGGAAGGTGCTGCTCTCTGGTGTGGACAAGGCACAGCTACACTTGAATGATGTCCTTAGGTAACAAACAGGAGATGTTTTAGTACAGCATTGCAGATATACACTAGAAACAGACTATCATGGTACTTTGGAAACAGCTCCTGATGGGAGTCCAGCCTGGAGCTTCTAACCTTGCTGCTGTGATGTGGGGCAATGCACTGTCCCCCGAGTTTACCAGTGTTCCAAAATCTATTCAGGAGTTGGATTTTACTCACTGATCATATGCTTGCAGCTGGGGTAAAACTTGACTGTTTACCTAAAGCTGTTAGGTTTTTTATTACTGAGTACTGCTGCCAGATGGCCTGCAAGAGGGACTTCTGGCCAAGAAGCAAGATCACCCACTTGCTTCTTGAGTGATCCTATTCAGGTTCTTTTGTGTGGTGATGGATGGCTTTTTTTCTCTGAGGAACTAAGCATCTGCACCTTCCTTACACTTCCCGTTATCTATTGGGTATTTCAGTTGTTGGTCTTAGTGATTCTGAGAATCTAGAGGAGCAGTTGCTGAGAAAAGCTGGACAGTCAAATGTTGCTCAGGCTGCTGCGATAACAGCAGTGTAAGCAATTCGCTAATAGGGGTGGTATTTCTATTCATTACATTTCTGAGATAAAAGCCTGCAGTAATTTTCCAGCTTTTATTATCCGTTCGATGTAGGAACAGAAAAATGTGTATGGCTTTAGCTATAAACTGTTTCTGGGAGACCACACTCTGAGCTGAAAATGCTAATTTATAGCAGCCAAGAAACCTTTCAGATCCTGTTATTATCTGAAAGAGATGCAGTCACCTCCCCCTCAAACTCCCAACAAACTCTCAAATTCATGCATTCAAAAACTCTTAGAATAGTGCACTGACAGGCTCTGCAAAGTCTTCCACTGCTATAATGTTCCTGAAACATCTTTTGTGCCCATGACTTTGTAGGCTAGAGATGTTAAAATATATAGTGCTAATTTGTCTCTACAGAAAATGAAACTCTACTTGCCAAGCAACGAAGCTGTGCATACACGTTATCTTTGCCTCACATTTCCCAGCCATGAGCAAGGTGCTGCGTGCAGATACGCGAGCAGAGAACTGCAGCTCCAGGGTAACAGAACATTAAATACTGCCTATCGTTTTCAAGGAAAAAAACCCGCTGGAGCAATTAATAACCAAGAAGTATAAAACTTCAGTGACTCAAAGGTGTACATCATGTGCTTTTCATCTCTGCCAAGATGTAGGGTATTATTTTAATGGGTTCCTTTTAAAAAACAATGTCTGATTGTAATTCTAAATGTTCTACCATGCGTAGGCTTATTATGCTGCTCCTGTTTTCTGCAAAAGTCTGCAACTGCTAGCAATGAATATTCAACACATGCCGCCTCAATTGTTTGGTGTAGAAAAGGGGAAAAAGTTGTCCATGATTTTAATCTTGCTGATCTTGATGTATTATGGTCATGCCTGTAGGAAGAATCTGTGGGAGTCACCTGGGTTTTGGGTTTGTTGTTTTGTATGTTTTATGGAATTTTGTGTCTATAAGGTCTGTATTTCCTTTAGAGAAAAGTTTCTGCACTGAGAAGGAAAGGGCTAGCATTCCTGAAATCACAGGTGACACAGGTGTTCTGAGCTGTTTTGACTAAGACCTGAATCTGTACTTGAATTTCACTCATTTGTAAAATGGAAGTAGTCTCCACACTTTCTGCTGGTGGCAGTGTGGTAACCGCCACCAGCTTGGGTAGCTTTATTTAGCAAAATGGTCAATGCAACTAAACTTCAAACACTTCTTATATTGTACTCTGCATAGTGAGCATAGCATGCTTGGGCTTTCATATGCTCTTTGGGTGGAGTGTATTGATAATACATGCAAAAAAATTTAAATACGTAAATGCAGCCATCTCACGTGGTTTAGTATGTGCTACTTATCTCTGTGTACCAAAAGCCATGAACTGTTTAATGAGCCTTAGGGAGATAAGAGAAACTTCTTAGTGACTATTTTTCTTGTGCTCCTTATACTCAGCAGGCTGGAGGACAGACTGGATAATAAGCAAATTAAGCAGGAGGTTCCTGTCTCTCCCCAAAAATATTTTTAAAAAGTACTTTATGCCCACCCTCTGTAGACTTATAATGAGCCTGGAGAAATTAATGAAAAAAAACAAGACTGTAGTACAGCCTTGCATCTCTAGTGAAACATTTATTCAGATAGGTGCTGGAAATGAGGGATGCTGTTCAGGAGAGATTTGGCTAGTGGCCCTAATTCAGCATTTTACCTGGGCTACCTAAAGGTAGGTGAGATGAATTTGGGCCCATCTGGACTCTTCTGAGAAATGAAATGTTGCAGAATATTATGCTCCTATTTAACCACAGTTCCAGACCTACAGGTGTTTATGTGATACCACGTGGCTGTAGTTACCCTGGTGGGGCTGCTATGAGAGCTTACAGTAAAGATGCTTTCTGATGCTCCCCACAATTGCAGTTTCTGCTATGAAGGCCTACATTTCAAGATCGGGATGAAATTTTCCATGTTGGCTAGGCCTGGTTATGGAAAATTTCTGCAAAAAATGCTTCTAAAACATTCCAAAAAATGAGGGGAGGAAAAAAACCCAAGCCTGTCCGAAATAGCAAACTTCAAACAATTAACAGAGATATGTACAATTTGTCCAGCAATTCCTTGATAGGCCAGGCTCTGAAAGGTCGGTCTCTTCTGTGAGAGACTGAAGTGCGGTAGCTGCTGGCTCTCCCGCACAGGTCCGGGGGCACTGCAGTGCCAGCGGATGGTCCCCACGCGTGTCCCCGTGGTCACCCGCGGCCGTGTGCAGTGTTTTGCAGCTCTGCGAGTCCCGGAGCCCCGGGGAGAGCGGGGCCGCCGAGGCTGCGGCCCGGGCCGAGGCTGACACCCTGTGGTGCCGCCGGGCAGCGCTCGGCTCCCGCCGGGAAAGGGAGAGAGGCGCTGCCGTGGGGGCGAGCCTGTGGGAGCGCAGGGGCAGGAGGGGAGAGAGACGGCTCCTCCGGGAAATGGTGCCCTCCTCCTGCACCTGCGTGGGCCATTGGTTCAAGCTTGTGCTGAGAGAGGGGCAGGAGCCACAGCTGCCTCTTGCAGACAGGCATTCACCCGTGATGATGGAGGGGCTGCGCTCATGGAGCTGTACAGGCCTTACTAAGCCCGGGTTTCCGTGTCAGATTGTCTTCCCTCTGACATCCCCATCTGGACTCATCTACCTCTGAGAAGCACCAGGCTAGCACGAGAGTTCCCTGCTGAGTATTTTTTGGTGCCTAGATTGCCAGCTGCTACAATGGGTGCTGTTCCTCTCCTTCTCCTCCAGCAGGAGGGATAAGCAGTGCCCGGCAAGAACAGCGCTGCACTGCGTCCATGGCTCCTTCAGCAGTTCCTTGTCTGGAAAGGTTGGACTGTTTGGGAAGTGATCCACAGCCTTGGCATGTTTATTTGGTAGGGATCTGTTCACTGAATTATCTGTCCCCATGAGTGAGGATGTGAACTCAGCACTCTGTGGAGGGTCTCTCGCGTGTTGATGGGGAGGAGAGATCCCACTGTTCAGGCCATCTTTTATGAATGTAGTATATGAAGCACACAAATAAGTGGTTTATAGGATAAAGCCTAAGCCTTCTTAGACGTTATCCTACTTTCTCAGTTCTTGTAAACGTCCTTCCCTCTGCACTTTAGAGTCTATAGTTATGATTAGTCTCTAGTGGTTTGGTATTGAGATTTTCTGCACTGGTATAGAAAATCTATATACTTACTTTTGAAATCTATAGAAATATATCTTTACTTTTGTAAAGAAGTAATATTCTTTATAGATTTCTTCCAGAGAGTAGAAATCTAGCACACAGTCCTATATATATATTTTCACAACAAAAAGTCAGTCAGTTACCATTTTTGCTTTTCTTAGGGAAATAAATTTATTAGTTCAAGTAAATGCATATACTGCTCTGAAGACAGCTGTACGGCTAATGTCTCCCCAAGTACAAATTATATGCAATGCAGAGTAGTTTCCTGCTGAGAACTGCTCTGTATCAATTCAATGATAGATGCAGAAAATAGCCTTTGTATGGGCTTAAACATACGTAATATACCATACAACCACAGTTAATGACTGATTGTGCTGAAGTGAACACTGAAATAAAAAATAAGAATTATGTGTGGGTATACAGGGACCTAGCTTTTCTGAAGGAAGAAAATAATACATATACTTCTTTTTAGTAATGACCATGAGACTATGGGACATGTTTAATTGGCTGCTGTAAAAGAGGGTTGCAAATGTGACTTACCTTTCCTGATTTGAGTCCAAAGTTTCCCTGTATTCCAGGATCACTTTGCCTTCCAGACATCAGGTTGATACTAAGGTTATATTTTACTGATGTACTGTGAATGATAAATTTCCAGACTTGTAAGAACCATTCCTGCTTAATAATTAAGCAGGAATTATCCAGTTATTAATTTTTCAACTCTGAATATAGAATATAATCTCGCTGAGAAACACTGGGCCCCATGTTAGTTAACAGTCTATGGCTAAGTTAATTAAATCATACCTCTTGATCAGTATGGGTCAGACCTGAGCATGCAACATAGTCTTTCCTTACAGCGACTTTCCAGGTACTCAGAGTGAGAAAGTGATCTCACTTGTCTTAAACAGATATGCTGGGTGCTCTGGTGGGGATGGTTTCTTTCCATTGCCTATAAATGGAGTTTTCACTGACTTGTAAATGCATTTGCTTAAAACAGATTCTTCCTCCCTCTCAGATGATCATTCAGCATGTGCATATTTTGCTTACCGTCTATGTGTGTTTAGCAGATCACATCCTAGGCACATGGGATTGATATCAAAAGACATGGAACTGACTGGAAATGATGCAGCTCACTAGGGAGTTGAAGTATTTTACCTCTGCAGATGCTGATAAGCCCTGCAAGCAATTAAAAACATTTAGCAGAGAAAAACTGTGTTTGTTTAAAACATGACTGCAAGCCAGAAGAAGGCTTAACAGATTTGACAATCAGCTTCCAAAGCATGGATTTTTCAGTTAAGGTTTACAGATGACTAGTGGTATACTGCTCCTTATTTTGTGGCCACTACAAAGAAGTATTTCAGCTACTGACAACAAGGACATGAGAAGTAGAACAAGCAGCCTATAAAATTGAAAGTGCTGGAGAACAAATGTGAAAAGCAAAAAAAAAACCCCAAAAAAGTCTTATTATTTCTAAAATACTTATCAGTTTGGATATCTGCCCTGTTAAATATTAACAATTATTAATGTGACATTGCATCCCTTGGCATGTTCCCATCATGCACAGTATTATGACAGGTAATGGCAAAGAGCTGAAAATAGATAAGACACTGAGACACTCCATTAAAAAATCAGAAGGGTAGTTCTTGTGTGAAACGCTGCCAAGATCTATAGGGAGTTATACTAAATCATGTAAACCTGTAAACCATTTTTTCGTGTAGCATGACAGCATCATTAGCAGAGCCATTCAGCTGGCATGAGTCAAAAAAAAACGTTTGATGGGGGTCTGTTACCATCTGGGTCAAAAATAATTCACCAACTGTTCATGCTGAAATACTGCGGTTAGTCACTCTGAGCTAGATTTTAGAGCCTTACAACAAGCAAAGCCTACAGCATATTCACTCCACTGGGACTATTTACATGAATAAAAGTTAATGCTGGTAACTACCTGCTCTACTGCTGTGTGGACTATAGCTCTTGCTGATACATTCTGATGTGTATTTTTCGTATAATCATAGAATCACAGAATGCTTTGGGTTGGAAGGGAACTTAAAGATCATCTAGTTCCAACCCTCCTGCCATGGGCAGGGGCACCTTCCACTAGACCAGGTTGCTCTGGGCCCTATCCAACATGGCTGTGAACACTTCAAGGGAAGGGGCATCTACAGCTTCTCTGGACAGCTTCCTCCAGTGCCTTACCACCCTCATAGTAAAGAGTTATGTATTTACTTTTTCCCTTCACTCCCACTGTGCAGCTTCTGTTGCAGCGGACAGGCCAGATGTACAATGTTTATTGGTTTCCATGTCACCTTGACTGGAACAGCCTGGTAAGAAAAACTGCTAACAGTGTTTGTGAATTCCCTCCCTTGCCTTACTGAGCCATTGCTGAGGTGGCTTTTGTCCCTGCTGCAGGCTGTAAAGTAAAACAAGGTCAAACTGCTCAGGTGCTGTTTTACTTCACATCTGGCTTAGACCGACAGCGCTGATGTGCTTCCACAGACCACTGGGCCAAAATAACAGTTCGTTTAAGCAAAAGAGAAGGGTCCCATAACACCCCTCATTTTCCTTATTATGGCACAGAATAATGGTCCAGCACAGGGGTGGAGTTGTAAAAGGGAGCAGAACAACAATATTTTGGTAAAAGTGAGGCTTGTCTCAGCACTCTCACATGGCTGTTAAGGCCTCTGATGGTCATGCAGCTGAGCTATGGAAAAATCAATCCCTTTGAGTCATGTGATTGCAACTGGAGGTTAGAGATGCTGACCCAAGGCTGCAGGCTTTTGGCTGTTGGCAGCAGGAGCTTTGTTGTTGTTTTCTCTCTGTACAACCCTATGTGTCAGGGCCCGAGGCTATGGACCACAACAGCCCTGCTCCAACATGTTCATGGATTGTGCAGCCTTTTGAAATAGTGCCTGTGTTTCCACTATAATGTCCACATGAAGGCTCTGAGAGAAACAGTGTCATCTTCCACATAAGCATATATTGAAGATAATCTTCTCCTAAAGATGTTCATGCATCCAAGCTTTTCTTCTTCCCATTATGTAGTCAGGTCTCCAGACATTTCAGAAATCCAAGAATGCTCATCTTGACTGTCTGAATGCCCCTCACATCTTTTAACTTGGTAAGTTTGATAAGTATAAATTGCTAAATTTATTTTGGGATATCACTAATTGTGAAGTAAGAAAAAACAGAGTGATCCTGATTTTCACCTCTCTTTCTGTTAGTTTGGTTCTGGCATAAGACTGAATTTATGGAAATTAGTCCGAGCTTCCTGTGCAATTAAAAAGATTGGTCCCACAACCACTTGAAAATTACAAGCAGGTTTTTATAATGAAAATGTTTTTTGATGATATGTACTTGCCATTTTCTGTTAGGGACAGCTTTATAAGACACTTCTAAATTAGATAAACCACAAATATCTACCAAGTGTGAGAAATTGCAAACAGATTACTTGCATCTATCCTCTAGCACTTTATGGATGCACATGAACCAAGCAGTGATTATTTTTCCCACGTGTAGCCAAGTATATAGTCTCTATTCAGTGTTTTCATTTCAGCTAAGCTCTTTCATCTGTTTGCAGCAAATATACCTTAATGTTATCATATCATCCTGAGAGTCCTCTGCAAGTAAAGAAAAAAAAAAAAAGTGCTGCTTCAGTTCCAGAATTGCCTTTTTGAATAGACTATTTTAAAAAAGATAACAATACCCTTCCCTGGATGAGAATTCAAGAGCTGTTTTCAGTGCTCTGTTCTCCTGTCTCCGTGTTCACTGCTGATGGATGACACTTGGGTATACTGTATTAGTCACAAGGCACGTGCAGTACCCAAACCCAGGACACGAGGAGATGAGCTACACATTGCTTACAGTTTAGAATCCAGCAGCTACTCATGTAACCTCATATTAAAAGTAGGATCTATTATATCTCTCTATTTATCCAACACTGAGTAGCAAATTGCAATTAGAATTTGGTTTCACAAAGATGACACCAGAAACCCATCAACCCAGTTGCCTGGGACCCCCTCTATTTGTCTGCCCTTTGTCACACCCTCATCTCTGAGTCCTTGAGATTCAGACATATTTCTCTGCAACACAGAAATCTCACACCTTCTCTTTTCCCTCTATAGATAGTAGCTTAATGTTCTGTAGTGCGCATTTGACAGCTTTCTTTCTGATTCTTTTGATTCAGGCTCTGCCCTGATCATGGCATAGCAAGCCTCTCTCTGCAATCTTACCCAAATTTTTTAAAGTTATAAACATCTCTAACAATATCCTGTCAGATCTAAAAAGTAAGGCCTTGCACATCTCAGCTTTTCCTGACTTTATTGCCCATTTTTTATTACCAGGAAAACTTTTATTCTAACTGAGATTTTTACTTCATAGACTCCGAAACAACTTGTTGCAGAATAATTAGGTTCCAAATTAGTCCTGGACGCTCAAAATCCAAATAGAAATTTATTTCTATCTGAAAGACTGAAAATGTTGTTTAAATCTTTTTTTGAACAGGCCAGTTTTCAAAGAAGGTAAATTTTTAAATGACAAAGAAAGAAAAAAGGAGAAAAACCTGCTGTTATTTATGTCAACATAAGCTACAGTGAGGCTGAAGAGTCCTATGGGTTTTCACAGTTAAAACTGAAAGCAGAATTTGGCCACCATGGTTGTTATCATCACAAAATAGGGGAGTCCTGCTTAAGAACTGAAACACCTGACAGTACCCCGTTCCCACAATGCTACGAGCTCTGAGTACAATGCTTTCTGTTACCTTTCCTAAATTTAGGCTGTCGGTCTTTGCAATTTTAGATTCTCTCCTTATGTTCACCATAAATCAGGAGTCTTTTTCAACCGACCTAAATAAGGTGAAGCGCTAATGCCAAATTACTTGCTGTCTAAAGACAAAAATACACTGATTTAATCTTCAGGATATAAAAAGGATGTTAAGAAGCTTGTGAATTCAATTGTGGTATTTCCAGGAAGCTTAGTCCTCTATAAATATGGCCTTTTAAAATTTTATTATTGAAATCTGCACTTTGAAAAGGCAGCTGGAAAGCGCTGTTACTAAAATGAAGAATCAATTGAGAACCTAGCTGATCACATCAAGTGCAAAATCTAATCCCCTTCCCTCCTTTGAATATAATGTCAGTTTGCCAGTATGTCTTTCAGAGCTGGGATTATAGAACTTTTCTAAACTCTTTATCAAAGAGCATTTTAATTGCATTTATTTTAAATATTCTGTACTGATTTTTCACAAATAAGCTTATTAATGACATATCCTTAAGGACTTGTATGGCAAGTTAATTTACACTCCAAATATAACAAAGGAGAAGGTGTAGAAGCACAAGCACAAACACTGATAGCAGCTGCATCTTGAAATCAGAGGTATACCCTGATATTTTCTCACTCCACGCACACTACTTCTATCTTAATCATTTTTACCTCACTATCATGAAGAGCACAATAGGTCATGTTTTCTACCCTCCAGGTAAGTGATATAAGAAGCTTTTCCCATTTGGGTTAATCCAAAACCACATGACAAAAGCACCATTTTTCCATGCTTAGGAGGAGGCATGGTATTGCATGTCAGCAGTAGGAAATCCTCTTTCCCAAACTGTAAGTTGAACCCTCCCCTGGGAGGGTGTACACCCTGTAACCAGAGCGTGCCTGCATGAATGCACAGTCAGCCTTGAACTAAATTTAAGGTACGTGTAAGCTGCTCTGAAGAAGCAGATGATGTGAACATCCCCAACCCTAGGCAGGGGGCTGCTAGCAGGGAGCTTGACGGGTACTTGCTGTGCTTCCTAGCTGGTTTTGACAGCCTGCGCTCAATTCTGCTGCAGGGACATCATTAGCTTGATGGATGTTTACCCTGGTCAGCTCTGACAGCAACAGTGAGCAAGGTGAGACAGCCAGGCTTTCAGTCTTGGCTCTGCAAGCCCACAGGGGACATGCCCACAAGCAGTGAGCTTGTGCAGAAAGCACAGAAAGCGTTCCTCACTACTGCCTGTATTCCGGCTCGCCAGATTAAATTGCAACAAAGTGCATTTCCCTGTTCTGTCATCACACCTTCTCGTGGCAACAGATTTCCCACATTTCCCAATATGAGAGATAAGCATCCAGTTGAACACCACAGGCCATGTCTTGCCTGTCAGTTTCTACTGTGGGAGGACAGCTGTGGTGCTTAACTGTGGCTGTGAACTATATCTTCTCCCAGATCTCTCTTCTACTTCTCTTTTCCTCGATGAACTAGAATTACTGTGCTAAGACAACAGTGAAATGATCAATCCCTGTTCACCCTGTCCATGCCTCTTGTGATTTATAAATGAGCTCAAGGAGAGCAAAAGTAAGGGAGGTGAACATCCATGATTTAGTGAAAGGCTAATTTTATTCCATCCAGGAGCCTTACCTAAACTGTGTACATTGGTTCTTTGACCCTGAACAAGAAAGGGCAAAACTGATGCTAGCAATGACCAAGAGGAGAACTAGAGAAACACCCTGTTCTTCCTAAACCACACAGACTTCATTGCAGTGACAATGCTATGAGAGGCACTAACTGCCATGAAATGAAGACAACTGATGTTTGTGTAAGTGTGAAATGAAAGTGGTCACATATACAGTGGCCTAGCTCTTCTTTCCAAAATTATGGTTCCCAGTGGAGCACTGGAAAGGATCTGCTTCAGTTCCTGCTCCAGCCATCCCGAACATGAGTGGCTGAGCTAAGCAGGTGAGGGTTTTGCTGTCTCTGTTACCTCTACACTGATAACACTACACTGCTCCTTGCTGCCAGAAACACTAGGAGGTTGTAACTACCTTCTCTATCTCTCTGCCATGTTCCTCCTTCAGCTGGGTGTTGCAAGGAGTAACATTTTGGTAAGCACTCAAAAAGCCCAGAAACAGTACAGCCAACACATTTAGTGCTCTGTCATGAATTGCTCCCTGCCTGACACCTGCTCCTCTCTCACAAGCAGAAGTTGACCTGCTCTGTTGCTGATGGGGATTGTGGGGACTCGAGTTCAATGTAAGAGGATGGTCCCTTGTCTCCTGACCTCCTTTGGTGGAGCACGGACAAGGTGATGTCCATGGAGGGGTCAGGTTAGGCATGTGGGTAAACCCAAAAGTGGACAAGAGAGCAAGGAGATAACTGAGGTAAGGCTTTGAAAAATGGGGGCAGAACATAGAAGGGGAAGATTTTTGCAAAGGTACATATGAACTTATTAAATGGTGTACATTTAAGCCATTGCTCGTGGAGCTGCACAATGTCTGGCAGTTGTATTTACTGATGATATCTGTTGATTCATGAGCAAGGCACAACTTTCTGGGAAGAGACTCTTTTAGTTTCCCGTTGCCTGGCCCCTGACCTGGTCTGTCAGCAAAGGTGAGGTTCCTTTTAGTGTGCTATGGGCTGTGCACCATGAACTGGCCTATTGTGCACCCTTATCTCCCGGCGCAGCAGGATGTGTGATGGCCCTGCTCCCCTCTGGAAAAGCATGCTGAGGCCTGTGATTGCTCTGTCCATGGAAAAATACAACCTAGACCAATACAGATAGGCTGTGGCTCTGCTGTAGGACCTCATCCTTTCTAAAGGATGAGGTGTCAAGGCAAGGCCATACTTAGGCCTTAGGGTAACAGGTTAAGCAGGGCTTCAACTTGACACTGCTGCAATGACATGGAGAAAGAAAACTGCACAGAGCAGCTAAGGGGGAAGAAAAGTGGATGCAACATTGCTGCAGGGAAACAAGAGGGGAGCTGTGCTGTGAGAAGCCTCAGATTGCTGCAGTTGAAGGCCAGTTTTGGTGCTCCCTTTGGGATACTCCTGTCTCCAGATATGTTTATAACTAGTTTAATAACTGTTGCTGCTACCCTTGGCTCTGATGAGGGTGTTGTATAACTTATCACAAAAAAATTGATATTAATCAGCTGTGATTCTACTCACAATGGAGATGTGACAACCTCTTGCTGAGCTCAGCTCCAACTCCCCAGGAAGAGGCAAGGTAGCTGAGAGCACAGCACTGCAGCAAAAGCAGTGCCTGACCTGAGTGTGCCCCTCATGAGTTAAATTGTTGCTGTGACCCCAGACCAGGTCCCCGTATGGCTGCAGTGAGGAGCAGCAGAAGTGCCATAGGTAGAGATATCAGCCAGCCTACTGCAAAGTGTTGCAGACTCTGGAGTAACCACAGGGCTAGTCTCAAGTCTGGGTTAATGTATCTTGACATAAAATATCTTCTCTGGTTCTCATTTACTGAGCTGGCCAAGGAGGAGCACAGAATCTAATTTTAAATCCTTATTTTAATTTACACTGCTGTTAGTGAGTATTCCCCTTTTTAGTTGTGGCCTCAGCACTTTGAAATAACTGCTCAGTGCTCTTATTTTGGTATGATCTAACTTTTCTAAGCGATCCTTTATGGTGTGAACAAACTAGTACAAAATTAAAGTGACGGGGTTTTGTTGGTTGGTTGAGGAGTGGTGGTTTGTTTTTTTTTTTTGTTGTTGTTGTTTTTTGTGGTTTGATTTCATTTGGTTTGGGGTTTTTTTCCTAGAAAAATTATCAGCTATCAAAGCAGAAATTTGTGTGAGATGGTTCTCAAAAGTAGTTTGGTAAAGCTATTCTGGAGTGATTAGTTGGTCAAATACATCGCATTAAGCCCCAAGTGAAGTTCTTGGAGTGAAATTAGCTTCTTTCCCGTAGTATTCTTTGAAAAATATAGTGCTGGTGACCTCTAGTGGAGTAAAAATAGACTCTTTTTTTTTTTTTTAGGATCGTTCAAAAAAATCCCCATTAAAGCACAGGATTTTTCTCCCCTCCAAACTGTATTAAACAGTTAGCTCTTTACCATAAAACAGAAAAACAGAAAACCCATAAAACAGAAGCTTATTTTGCTTATTTATGTTCAAGAAGCTGAAAGCAACCCTACAAAATCTGCTTCTGTGAGCTCACAGTTCTGATGGATTTATGTAATGCAAAGATTATGATATGATTCTGATAAAGAAGGCACATGACATTGCTGTAATGCATTTAGCTGTGGATTTTGAGAAAACATGAAGAACCTGTAATGGATAATTCCATCCAAACCTCTTATGAATTCTGTTTCAGCTCTCCTGTTGTTCTTCCCGTCACCAGAGGGTGAAGATAAAAGGCAATTGGTTTCTTAAAAGTAGGCCCTCAGTGGACACCCAATGAGTTAGTTTTTGTACCAAGAATGCTTTTCCTCTTCCTGAAAAAAAACCCTAGCTGTGGTTAAATCAGGGGTTAGGGCAGGTACTAAGCTGTTTTAAGCTTGCTAGAGCTTAAAAGCTGAAGTCTCTGAAGCTGCTGTCTTCAGGGAGTGTTTCATGTCCTTGCTTCCCAGCTCTTGATACCCAAGAAGCTGCACCTTGCCCTTCAGTGTCCTCAGGAAGAGAGAGTTGCCCCCATCCAGCCACCCCAGGGAGTTTTGAAGTGAACAGCATAAAGAAAATTGCCCCATGCTGGAGGTAGATGGAAGTAGAGCTCCAACCTGTGCCTGTTTGGCACCTGATTCTAGGGAAGTCGCTTACACCAGACTTTCCAAGTCAGTTTGTTCACTGGTAGATGCCTTGTTTCTTAAATGCGTGGAAAATAATTGCAGTAGGGACATTACAATTATCTGTTAATAATTCTTAATAAATATGAAGAATTATTAACAAATAATTGTCAAGTTGGAGAAAACTCTGTGGTCGCTTCCACAGTGGTCTCTCCTGGGCTCACTTATTTTCTCTTGGTTCCCCTTCCAGCACTCATGTCACTAGCAGATGTGTGGATTAACTTTCTGTGGGAGACCACAAACAAGACCCAGCTGGGAGGGGAGCTGCAGGCACACAGGAGCTTATTAGTATAGAGAGCTGTAAAAGTGTGAGTAATAAGTCAGACCACAAAATTATACATTTACGTAAGAGTAATTTACTACAGAATTATGAAATGGGATGTGGCAGGCTGGCTGATAGTTCTTCAGAAAGGGAATTGAGGCTGTAGCATACCCCATGTTATTAATGAGCAATAATGTTGACACTGTTGGGCAGAAACGTGAGGATCGTATCTGTGACATATAAGCAGAAAAAGTAACACATAAGAGTCACGAAGAAAAGAAAAAAGAAATTTTTCTGCCTTACTCAGCAGCCCTGAGGCATCCACTGGTGTTTCATGTCCCATTCTGGGCAACATTCCCCAAAGAGGGTGTGATTCAGTGAGGAGTCTTGTCAAAGTCAGCAGCAGATATCCAGTGTCTTCAAATAGCAGAGAAATATACAGTTCTTCATGTCCCCTGGGGACAAAGCAAGGAAAGATGGACTAGCACTTGTACAGAGGGTTTAAGATAAACATGAGTCTAACAACGAGCATAATTAGGCACTGGAAGAGACCTCCCTCAGAAGACAGGGAAATCTCTGTGTTTAGGCATTTTTAAAGAGCAGGTTAAACAGGAAAAATTAAGCAATAAAGATAACCAGCAAAGACTGAGATAGCTTACCTTTTGTTAGGGCAGGAAGATGGACTATATGGCCTACAGGGGACGCTGTCAGACTTATTTTTCCCTTTGGCATGATCTGAAACGTTTAAGCTTTATTTTCATCTGTGTTCCAGACTCCCAAGTGTGAACAAAGTGAACGGTAACTGCCTTTATATGTTTTAAGGCTTGGTTAATACTAAATCACAAGGACAGAGTCTAGGTTTCCCAGGTGTCCAAATATAAAGGATGTTTTGGGCTTTAAAATGACACATCTTGGTTCCTGAACTCCAATGCAGAGTTAATGCTATCCATTCATCTTTTTGTCATGTTGTAAAGGTGGATTAATTCAGTCTTATGAAATTTTTATCTATTACTGTACCATCTAGCATTTTATGGGGAAACTGTTAACTATATTTCCATGACAGATTATGTCCATTTCCAAGGTTAATACCACAGGCTGGAAAAAACAAACATCATAGTGCTCACTATCACTGTAGGTTATAAAGGAAGCAGCAATGGCTGTGGTTTTGCAGATTGAGTTCTGATGTACCACAGACCTCCACAATATTATTAGCTAATAATTATCTTCTTTGTGTACTGAACAAGGGGAGGGTGTGTGAAAAAACCCATATGCAGTACAGATTTTAAACAATCTGTTGTACACGTGCACAAAAGTGCAGAGTACCAGAGGCACGAATACCCTCTGCTTCTGGGATTTACCAGCTTGCACACAGCTGCCTTTTGTAATAGTGTTTCCAGGTGCCCCATGCATGAAATCAACCTATGCAGTACTCAAACATGAAGAACAAATTTATAGGATCCTGAGATTGGCTCAGCTGGTCAGAGTATGGTGTTAATAACACCAGTGATGGGTTTGATCTCCATACTGGCCATTTACTTTAGGGTTGGACTTGATGATCCTTGTGAGTTCCTTTCAACTCAGAATATCTGTGATTATCTGTGATATGACTAATTGAGACAAACCTGTATTGTCTTCAAGAAGAAGCTGTTTGGTTCTTCTCCCTGCTCAGTTAAGCAGGGAGGCACAGCACAAGCTGTTGCTGAGGTAGTTGTGCGTTGCTCCCTAGCTTCCTCTCCCCCAGAATGGCACAGTCCAGGCAGGAGCCCCATCTACAGGGAACCAAGTGGCCCCTGGCCTGCTGGGCTGCCCAGACATCTCTCCTGTCTAAACTCACAGCAACCTACAGAGGTCAAACCTCAATTTGATCTGGCAGTCACTTGGAAATGAAGCTGGAGGGATGGAATGATGTGGGAGTCTCTGAAAGCTGTCTGAAAGCAGACTAGCCAAATCTGAGAGCAGCCTGTGCAGCTACAGCAGACTGCAGGGTCCATGCAGTAGGTGCAAACCCATCTGTTGGATGCAAGCACCTGGCCAGCTGCAGTTACCATGCAGAGCTTACCACTTCTGCTTTTTCTCCAAAATGTTCCTTCCAAATCCCACTTGCTCCGTGACACTCATTATCTTTGAGGAGCCAGGATCCAATAAAGAGGTGGAGACTTTGATAATTTGCTCTGCTCCTGCCCCGACCTCCCAACACTTGCAAAAAGACATAGGCAAATAGTTAAGGGAAATTCCACTGCAGCTGTGTTGCCCAGCCCTCACTGCTCTAGCTTGCCTCTGGCACAGGTGCTTCCCTTGGCAGGGAGGATTTCAGGTGAATGAAGCATTTGTAGGGTGTGCTCAGGCCCTCCCTTTTAAGTGGCAAATTGAAAACTTGCCTTTTAGGAGTGTTGTGGTTTAACCCCAGACAGCAATTATATGCAGCAATTAAATGCAGCCTCCTATTCACTCAGCTAGCTTGTCCCAGTGTGATGAAGACAAGAATAAGGGAAAAAAAGTAAAACTGGTGGGTTGAGATATGAGTAGTTTAATGACTAAAACAAAGTAAATAATAATAATCATTATCATAAGATGAGAGAGGAAGAGGTAAAACCTAAAAAGCCACATGATGCACAATACCACTGCTCACTTCCCACTGACTGATGCCCAGCCCATTCCTGAGAGTGATCAGTGCCTCCCAGCCAACTCTGTCCCAGCCAAAACTGGGACCAGGAGTGTGTTGCTGCACATCTGAGCACTGTCCCTAGGGTACCTGCCCAATACTGCCCCATCCATATCAATGGTGCAAGGACTGAACTCTTCCAACTATCCTGCAGTCATGAACCTGAAGGATTAAATGTCTTCTACCCATAAAACTGATTCTTCTCCTCAATTTTAATTTGTGTATATTCAAGCTGAAGATAAAATGTTAAACATGTAAATGTTAAACCTTTCGGAACATAATCAAAATACTGGCTTAGAAAACATGGCTTTTAGAAATAAAAAGTGCTGAATTATTTCATTCATGTGCTCACTCTTGAGTTTTTATGAATGAAGCTTAATTAACTCAGGCTTTTAAGTTTTTACAGCTAAGAGGGTGGGTTGTGTAGATGTGATAATCATAAGACTCCAGGAATTAGGCACTTTAATATGTTGCCTCTGATTTTCATGGCATGTGTCCAAGAGATTGAGAGCTGGCACAAGAGTATTAGCTTCTAGAATTGGCAATGGATCCAAACCCCACAGTGGTAAACATGGATATATATGTCTGAACATGTTAGGGAAAAAAATTCTCTAAATCACATAGAAAGTCATTTTGTAGTCAGATGTCTTGCAGTGAACTGGGACCTTTTTCAAAAGGGTACTGAAGGCCTGATTTTCTTTTCTTACTGCTTTGCCCCTTTGGGTGGGCTTAGGTAGAGGAGAGGACATGGTCAAAGAGCTTGGAGTAAGAAACAATGAGTGTGTATGTGGTAGACAGTGTGAGGTCATATTCACTGAGTACAACTGAACTTTCAGAGCTGCTATCAGGAAGGAGCAGATACCCCCTGCAAAAAGCCAAGGTGCAGCTCAGGCAAGCCACAGACACAAGGAAGGAGAGAGTTTCCTTTGAGAGGTGGAGTGCATGTTGATAACTAACTACCTAGGAAAGGGTAAGATTTGGAGAAGAAGGTGAAGTGGGTGAGATGTGTTTAAAGCTCCCAGTCTGAAGGGGGAAAAGTTGAAGGCAGTGCCAAAACTCATCACCGGATTTCCCAAAAATCAGTGAGATGAGGTTGGAGAAGGAAAAAGGGTCTTTCACTTTCCCAGAGGGGCCAGGAAGAGACTTGGAAGTTTCCTTGCTCTCATGAGAGTAGCTGCAAGTAAGCAGCAACTCTAGTGCTGCTCTGGAGTTTCTGATTACTTTTTGTGGTGTGAAATTAGCCTTCAGCCAAGTCAGCAGCTTTCTGCCTATTGACTCCACATACCCAAAAATCTTCCTCATGCACTATGTCCATGGTAGGAAAGTCCTTTCCAAGAGCTAAACTTTATCAGAGCTAACTACAAAACTATGCAGTGTTCTCTCTTGTTTGACAAGACCTGCTGAAGTTAGAAGCTGTGTTGGAAGGCTAAAGCATTGTGTGCACCCTGTTTGCTGTGAACCCAATCTCAGACATTCTTTCCTTGGGGCATTCCTGCTCAGAGGCAGTGCAGTGCTCTTCAGGACACTGTGAGTGCCCAGCATAGCACATGCTGTACCACTGAAAGTCCCTTGGGCTTTGCCAGCACCTATTTCATCCGTATGAATTTAAACAACTAATGCCTCAGTGATTAGTCTGCAAGAGAGAGGTTAAAGCCAAGCTGAGCAGCACAGAGTCTGAATCTGAATGAGAAGGGAGAGAGGAGGGTGTCTGCTGAGTGGAGTCGCTCATAGGCTGGCAGCCCCTGCCGTGTAGGAGGCAAATGAGTGCACCAGGACTTCTGTAGTCTTCAGAGAGGCCCAAGCCCTGATGCTAAAGTCTCTTGCACAGAAGTAAGTCAGCCAAGCAGCCGTGTTGGGATGACAGGGACCTTGGTGACAGGTGGCAGCTGCTTTCTTGTGAGGCTGCCTGCCTTTACCAGGGGCGTGGAGGGAGGCAGCAGCAGGCCCTGCAGGCTGCAGTTCTCAGCTGCTCAGGGAGCTCCTTCAATACCAATCGCGCTGGTAAACTAAACAGAAAATTACAAGAGAGGGTTTGCTTCACAAAATCAGCTTTGCCAGAGGTGATATGTATCTTGGTCTTTAAAAAAAAAAGAAAACCAAATAAAAACTCAAATGACAGAAGAGCAAATGCCAGCCCCTGAATTGCAGCAGGCTGCAATCCCCACCAAGTGCTTTTGGAGGATGTGTGTCAGGGATCCTCTCTGAGGCCACAGCCCAACTGAGGGTTTCTTTCCTGATGAGGTTCCCCGGGGCTCCCGTGGTTGCCCACCCAGCTGATGATCTGTGTTGGATAACCAGGCAGCGCCTGCTCACACAGTCACAGCTTGCCTCCAGGAGCTACACCACATGGTGTGAGGGGCCACAGACCTGCTGCCTAAAGGGCATCCACTCTCTTCTCATGGTGATCAGGAGAAAATGTCATTTAAGTGGGAAGCAAATAAGCTGTTTTCTCCTAGGCCTCTCTCTGCCAGCAAAGTGCCCACCTGTGCCTCCAGGACATAAAGTGGAGAAAGGAAACTGTCCCCTCCCTATCAAAGTGCTGCCAGCATAGCATTTCCCCTACCTGTATTTCAAAAGATGGGATTTTGGTGTGTGCAGAGGAAAGGACTCTGGGACAGAAAACTTCCATTTTTTCCAGAGAGCCTTTCCTATATTGTCCTGGGTTCTAACAGATCTATCACTCCACCTACTGAGCTTTCAGGATCTCCAGCTCTGAAGGGGAATGGTAGTCTCAAAATAAATTTGAGACACCTCCAGATGCACAGTGTTCACTGAAGACTGCCTTTGCTCCCTGTTAATGGACTCAGGTGAGAGAGCTTCTGGGGAACAGGTGACCTGAAGCATTTATCGCATTGCAGGAGCGCCCACTGCTCATTTCTTGGGGACTGCTGGGTGAACACAAACTGACCTGTGCTTTGGAGGCTGGCTTCATTTCCTGCTTGCCTGCAGTGACTTGAAAATTTGGATGGACTTTGGAAAGCTTTACCCAGACATTTGGTTTTAATGAATGCATGTAAAACTGCTTTCAGATTGCCAGCTGCGGTCAAAAACCAGCAAGAAGGCGAAGCACAGCATTAATGACATTTAGTTGTTTATTTTTGCAACAATAAGATTTTCAGGAGAAAACAAAACACTTTGTCAGTGGAAATAATTAAAACCATGAAAATGACTACATTTCCTGTGTGACTGACATATTCCATGTGGGAGAAAATGTTTCCCAGCAACAAAAAAAAATACATTTCAGCAACTCAGACTTTTCTTAGCAATGTACACCTCTTTCCTTAACTGGAACAGGCAAAGGGAATTTCAGCTTACACGTTTTTAACAATTCATCACAAGAGTAAAGAAGAAACTCCCCTTTCCACTGTACAATGTTCTTAAAGTATTCCATTTTTGGCACCTTTTTGGAAATTCCTAGAAGCCACCTGATTTCAAGCTGTGGGTGACATTACTAACTGGCTTCTCTGGGCTCAGTCCTTGCACTGGAAATGTGCACTGCCTCCCAATTTTTTTTCAGATGGACAATTTCCTTTCAAATGTGAGGACTGCTCTTTCTATGATTTGTAAAAAAAGAAAAGGTAAATAAAAAATATCTGAAGCAAACAGGAAAGAACAGTGTGTGAGTACAAGCAGCAGACGTTATTCAGCAACAAAGTACAAGTGGCCCCTTTGGATTACTCAGAAGCTAAAAGACCTTTCTTTTTACATGTTGGAAAGGCTAAAATTTATATTTTATTTTGTTTTCTCATCTCAATTCTCTTTGTATTGTATTTTCCAGTCTTCAGTTCTTACCTTCAGTTTGATTTCAAGTTTCTGCCAAAACATAACTCTCAGAGTTGCTGACCAAGGCCACACTGTACTTCTAAAAAGTACTTTTAAAGAAGACGCTAACAGAAGACCAAAAGATTAAATATTTGTGCCATGACTCAGTGGGACTCTGGAGGGAGTCATGAAGTGTGAGGAGCTCTGGACTATGTCTATGATTGAGTTTTTTAAAGCCGGATAAAAATATATTGGTATAAATCTTTGCCTCTGAGTGTGAGTAAGAACATAACAGAAAGAGCATGACTTAGTAAGAAACCACAGGACTCAGAGTCAAAAAAACTTGTGTTCTCAGTTGTCATGAATTTTCTATATGACATCAGACTATATTATTTATTTACTTACTATCCATTATTATCCATTTATTGATGTATCTGTACTTTATTCAGTTGCAAAATCATACAAATGGCATAGCCCAAACATTGTGTTAATGAAATATACCTTACATTTATGAAAAGCATCTTTGCAAAACTGACTGATGAACTGTAATTATTTTGCTGCACAACCATAATAACAATTTCTTTATATTCAAAGTTCCTGGAGGATGTATCATTTCACTTTCTTGAAGTAGCTTTCGGTTTTTGTGATCCAGCTCTCATTGCTCAGTAACTGGCATTTTGGCATATTTTCCTCCTTGTGTATGGGTATCAATGTGTCAACACTAATGGTAAAGTCTCATGCTTTTCTTAGATTGGTATTTTTTTTTTTAATATGGAGTATGGTTTTCTTTTGTTTTTTTTCCATTTCTTCCTTGTCTTTTCTCTCCATGTCACTTCCATTCTTTCCTCTTCCCAGCCTTCCTACTGCCGTTCCAAGCCAGCTATCTCATGAACAATGCAAATGGCAAACTATTTGTTCTGAGAACAAACCTCAACAATCAAAGATGAAGGCAAAGTAACTTAAGCTGATATGTCAAGAAAATGCTCTCCATAGTTTGCTGAAAAGATTTGTTTCTACATTTTAAAATAAATTAATTGGGAGACTTCCACTATCTTATTTTTATATTTATATTCTTTTTTTAAGAAACATGAAATCTACAGAGAAATAAGATGACCTTCTTTACCCCAACTCTGATAAAAGTGGTCTATGAAAGCTGATTCACAAGACTCTTCAACTCTTAATTAATTTCTATTGGCTTATCAGCAATAAGCCTGTCTCTCCACAGTCCCAAATTTGAGTTATTAGATCACCAGGAATACAAACCACGACCAGAGATTTTAGAAGAAATTCCCACATCAGCCTCACAGATTTTCTAGACAGATTATTCAGCAATTGAATGTGACTATCTTATCTTCTTTTTCTAGCCTAATCATGTTTCTAGTACTAAAGTGTTTAGCTGATTTTGAAAGCAAGGAACCGAGAAGATAGCAGAAAAGGTGAATTTTTGCCAACTGCACTTGGATAAAACCAACAGGGGAATCTTACGAGAGTGTTGCACTCAGCCCTTGCCTGCTTCCTGACCCTCTCCTGCTTTGGGCTTTTAAATCTTTCCCACTCCTGTTTCCCACTCCTGAAGGGTGTGACCTTCTGCCCAGCCTCCCACAGCACAGCTGTGAAGCCAGGGCTCCTACTCTTCAGAGCATCATTAATCTGTGGCCATCTCAGCATTTTGGGTGGGTTGCCTTCTGGCAACATTTCTCCCTGCTCTTAGGTTCCTTTTCTGGGTATCCCTGAGAGGGGCAGAGCAGGTGCAGTCCTGTCCTGGCAGGCTCCTGGCCCTGCTCTGAGGGACACCTTGCTCCTGGCACAGAGCCCAGCCAAGCCATTGTTTTCAGCATTGTGCACAGGCAAGGCAGTAGCAGGAAAACAAGGGAGAACTGAAAAGCATCAAAGCACGCTTCTTTTTCTTCCTCCTTATCCCAGTCATGTCTGTTGCACCAGAGTTTTTCTTGCTTGCTTGGTGGCTTATTTCCAGTGGGAAGCAGAGTTGTGGTACCAGGACCCTGTGGCCGCCAGTAAGGACTTCTGTCACTGCATTTCACACTCTCCCTCTACAACTGGCTTGACTGCAGAACCAGCAGAGGCTGTTTGCTTTCTCACTCTGTTTGCTTTCATTGGCTGCAATCAGCTTTTTCTGGGTTCCCAGTTAGCACCAGTAAGCACCAATAACATCAATACCTCAGATTTTTGCCACAGTTGTGGTAAGACATCCTCACACTGCCTGAGCTGTGGCTTTTCACTATCAGCTGAAACTGATGACACTGCCGCCCATCCCTCATAACAACACCATGCAAGCAGATCTCAGGCTAAAATATTTCATGTTTCCACTTACTGGGAACATTTTTTTCAAAGACCATATCACACTGACACAGTTTTTAGGGGCATAGGGTATACCTGAGGGAGCAGGTCAAAGCCCAGGGACCTTCTTGCACTTCAGCAGCACCCACAGCTCAGCATGGCAAGGGTGCACTGTCCTTTGGGCAGCCCAAACACAAGCCCTCAGAATAAGGATGTGTTCCTTCATATTTTCTTTGGCCATTATGGTTTGTACTGTATCTATTGACTGCTTTACCCTCTGTGCAAGCTAGGTACATACCTTCTGAGATTACCCCAGGGGGCAAAGTTAAACCATTGCTGTGTTGCAGCTGGCATAGATACCATGACATAAAAGCAGAACTAGAAAAGAAAAATGGATTATTTGATTGGATTTCTTAGTAAACAAGGAGGTAAATATTTAAAAGAATTGTAGGCTCTGGCTTTTGAGGGGACTGAACTCTATGTGCAAACACAGTTAAAAGAAATCCTACTGTTTGTCTAAAATACCTTTTCCTTTCTATTAAACAAAAAAAAAGAAATTCACTATTATAATCATGTAACATTCATTTCGTAAAATCTATTCATCCTAAGATTTGACAACTCAATGTAATGCAGTGTTTTTATTACTTATTCCTGCAGGTAATATGCTTCTTGTTCAGGGGAAGGTGCAGTTCCTGACAAGTTTTTAAGTCCTCCTAAAGTCTGTATGTGCCAGCAGCTGTGTATAATCAACATATTTAGTTGGAGGATGGCATTCAGTTTAGGGGGTTTTTGAACAGTTGTGTTACATCTCTTCTTTCCTCCCTGACAAGTTGCCAGAGGCACCTCTGGCATTCTCTGACACCTCCAGCACCATTACACATGAAGGCACTTGGGATGTGGGAACAGCTATGGAGTCAGCTGAGTTTCCAGAGAGCTTGCATTGAGCTGAGCTGTGGGTTATATGAGGTGTGGGTTGCTAGAGGAGGTCGATTACACACCACAGTATCACAGAGGAATCTTATCACAGCTGAATTTGATCTATGAAAACATTTCCTTTCCTTCCCCAGCCTAAACAACCACTCTTTTTTTTTTTCAAAACATACAAATAATTTCTTTAAAAGTTAACATTACTTTTTGCACATAAACCATGAAGAAACAGCACCTCTGTAGATGTGTTAAGAAATTGTTAACAGCACCACCAGCGTCCTGTAAGGACTGACAGGTTGACGTTTTACAAGGGAAATTTGTAACACATGAGAGCAGAGTTAGGCTGACTCATTTAACTACATGGAAAAGGCACTGCCAAAGCCCAAACTCCCTAATGGAAGCAATGCCCCTGTGGCATCCCTGGCAGTCCAGTTTCTGAAGCTGACAGTGAGGCAGCTGTCAGATGGAGCAGTTACAATGTCTTTCGTCACATTTTTCTTGTTAAGCAAACATCGATAAAGGGCTTATTATGCCTGCTCTACATAAGGAAAAAAAGGTTTAGAAATTCTCCTGTCTGGAAATACTGCCAAGTTTCTACGTCTACCTTTCCCTCCCATGCTATCTGCAGGCATTAACGTATTATAACAAAAACAAACAAGCAAGCAAGCAATCAGAGAGCACAAACAAGAAGCCTGCAGCACTGCCAGATTATACAACAGTGATTCCCACTGGGGGTAACTTGGACAACTTGCCTGATGGAGGCAGCAGGTCTGCTGAGAGCACTTGGAGGCTCTCCCAGGACTGGGAGAGAGCAGGACAGGCAGCCTCTATAGGCAGCTCACCTGCACTCAGCACAAACTTTCCCTCTTGCTGCCATCCAGCCCCTACCACTGCTGCCACAGAAGTAAGTAAGGATGGAGTGACTCCCAGCAGCGATCAAAATCAAGTCTTTGGCTCAAATAATTGTCATGGGAAAGAGAGTGGCTTGCCCTGCATTTGTCTGTAAAATATCATGTGCATCTTTGCCATGTAAAGTCCTGGTTCCTACTATCACAGGCTGCAAGGAGCTGTCATGGTTGTTTTCCTCTCCACTACTTCTCACTATAATTTGCTTTTAAGTTACAAGAATGCAGCGATGCTGTGTGTGTGTGTGCTCAGTGCCCTAACTTTAGCTGACAGAGTGAACACTCCAAACCCTCCCCTTCAGTGTGCCTTCTCTGCTAAAAACCTGTGCGTATGAACACAGGGAGAGGAGGAAAAGAGGGACGGGGAAAAAGAGAGAGAGAGACCCTGTAAGTGAATGGGTAAGGAATGTGCATGGAGCTGTGCATGGATAGATGTCTGATGTCTCAACTATTTGTTAGAGGCAAAAGCAATACTTCCGACAGACGGCCCTCCCCTCGCCTGCAATAGGCTCCCCAGAATAGCAACAGCCTGTGTCACTGCAAAGGGCAAAGCCTTCTGAAATAGCAACAAAGTTGTTCACGAACCACTTTGTGGTTTGCATTTGGTTTCAGCCAGCTTCGGGAACTTGTTGCCATGAGGAAAACAACCTGTCCTTTCCTGGCCGGCCGGGGAAGGAGCGCAGCGCTGTGAAGTGCTCCCGCCCAAGGTGCGAAGGGGCAGTGATGGTACCTGGGCAGAGCACGGAGGACCTCAGCCAGCAGAGCCAGACGATGAGAGCAGGGGAGGATGAGGAGCGCGGCCGGGGCTGCAGCCGCTCCCGGCTCCCGGCTGCAGCAGGTAAGGAGGCAGGAGCTGAGTGCCAGCTGTGGCCAGCAGCAGCAGCTGCCCGCATCGCTAATGCTCGGGGCCCGGGAGAACCGCCCCACAAAGCCCGGGCACCCCTGGGACGTGCCTTCTATGTTTCTAAAAGTGCAAGAGGGGAGCATATGAGCAAGGACGGGGACTGCCAGCTTGAGTTTTGAATGGAGGTTTGTGTGGTACTTTCCCTAAAAGGCCTTGGTCCTACTGCTCGTGTAGGTGTTGTCTGTTGTGTAAATCATTTTCCTTTATGAAGATCAGCCGTCTGAAAGATAGGAGAAGCTGCTGTCCTCTAACAACAGTGCTCTGCACGCTCGGGGGCAGGTCAGCCCTTTCACCGGAGTGAGTGGAGGGAGTCCAGGCAAGCCCTGCACCTGTCCATGCAGGGGAGCAATACAGGGTGGGGGGGACGGGGTCTCCCTCCTGTTTTTACTTCCCTAGCATTTCAGGAAGAAACAGGGTTCCTGTGCTGACACCCTCAAAAATCAGCTGTAACATTTATTCTGCCGTAAGTTTTTAAGTGCAGAAACTTCATTTCATAGCTCTTCATCTTTGCTGTCCTACCCAGCCAGTTTTTTCAGTTGCAGCACGGTTTTGCATTTTCAAACACTTTCCCAGATGATAAGATGAAGGGGATAATGCTCCACAATCATGTTATTTCTCAGCCACAAGGCTTATTATGTCTTATTATAAGCTGTACCCAAACAAGACAGTATGGTCATAAGCCTGAAACCACAATGTCCCAAGGAGATTTTGTTCACTTTGAGCTGAATGAACTGATTAACGCAAGAATATTCAGAAAGCATAGGCACAAATGCTTTGTTGGAGTGTAATAGTGATCTGTCAAGCAATGTCTCCTGATACTGGAATCAGAGGTTAGCCAAGAACAGAAAGTCAGTAGGTGTGCAGATGCATTTAGCATTGCCTTTGGGACTGAGGAGAGCAGTGCAGATGGTTATAGGATAGCAATAAACAGATAGCAAAGTTTCTGCAGCACATGGGTTAAGCTTAGAAGAGTATGTGCAAATTGCACATCTGTCCTTACCCTCAAAAATTAAAGCAGTAACCTGAGGAATATATAATTACATAGTTAGAAATTAGAAGAAATTGTTGATTCTTACTAGAAATAGACAAAACAAAACCCAAATACCATTTCGTGTAATGAGGGGATAGGCTGCCTGTTGACATAATGAAATTGCACAGCAGAGCAGTAAGACAGGACATGGCCATGATGGGTCTGTCTGGGATCTGCATTCCCTGTCTTTCCATCATTGTCAGGAAGCTTTTGTTCATGAAATTTGAATATTGTTTACAAAGTACATTATGGCTTATGCTGTACAAAGTGTTCAGTGCTTTCCACCACTGGAGGAGTTTAGATGAGTGGAACATTTGTTTCCTTCGACCTTCTCTCTTAGTTCAATTTACAAAGTATTTGTGTTGGGTTTGCCTTTCACACTTGGGTGGGAGGATTCCCATTTGTCAAATGATTGTGATCCCACATGGCCCTGACATTATTTTTGGTAGGTCAGATATATTCTAGCTAATAGGAGAAATGCACCTACTGAGCAGATGCTGGATCTAAAGAACTCTCAGGTGTTGGAATAGAGCAACAGGGTAACATATATCTCTTTATACCACAAATTGGATGAGATAGAGAAAGTGACTGTGGCAGCACAGCAAAGATCATGATAACATGAAAATGGGAAAATTACCTTTTATGAAAAGCAAAAGCATGTTTTAATTATGCAGCAGTGCCATCAAACAATTATCCTAAAAAGAAAAAAATGATTCTCCTGTTATACACTTCAGCAAAATATTGTTTAATGACAATTTGGGAAATTTAAATAGCATATCCCTTGAAAGACACACTTTTTGTATGTCAGACAGCACTCAGGTGCAAAACAGATATGTTATTAGTGACAGCTTAAAATTTTCAAATACAAATGCTGTAGTTTTAAAATTTATTTTAGATAAAAATAGATATCATTATATTGAAAAAAAAAGCTATTCCATGCTGTGGATTTATATCTAGGCAATGCATTCAACTCATTAAGGTTTTCTAACCTGTGCTTATTAACCAATGGTTGACAGAACCTGAATTCACTTTCCAAAGGTCTAAATAGATCAAAGAAATTTTAAGGATTTAAAGAACTTTTCTGATAGGAAAATACTTCCCTTCCCTTCCAAACTGAGATGTTTCTCATCTCAGATTAAGTCAAAGTAAACACAAGAAAGTACCATGGTGGAAGACATTGTCGAGTCTCCTCCTATCAAAATAGATATATTTGCACAGGTTACATAAAGTAATCTCCCTACTCCCCTCCCAGCAGTTTTCTGTATGCACCCTGAATGATCTCTTGGGAGAAAGCAAAACTACATCACAGGAATCTTGGTGTCTGGACTAACATGGAGCTTGGTACTGCCAAACTGAGCTGGAAAGGGCTTCTTTCCCATATCTCTCCCTCCCATTAGGAAGGTGAAGACTGCTGTTTCCCAAATCAGCCTGCTTGCAGATCTTCCCTGGCACTGATCATTTATCCATAATGCCCATAAAGTACGTGCACAGACCAAATACTGTGCCTTTGGAATGAATGTATTTCCCCAAATATGTGCTTGAAATGAGTAAAGGGGCACACCCTTAGTGCTTGGCCCCATCCAGCCTCATGGTCGGTACACTGTGCTGCTGTACTACAACTGCAGTTTGTCTCCTTTTCAGGAACCAAGCATAAACACTTCCAACAAATGTTCTTAAAGGTAGGTTTGTTTGCCAAGTAGGGCTGCTTTTGCCTTGAACAACAGTTGTGAGAAACCACTTTGTTTACATGGGAAACTAGAGAATAGACTTTCCAATCACTTGTCACATACCAGCCGCACACTCATTAGCCATGGTGTTAGTGGCAGACAGAAGGAGAAAATTCTCTGGTAGCTATCATTAAAATATTTTATTCCCCTGGGCTGTACACTGCCATATGTTCTGTTGGCATCTCAGAAAAATAAGAGAAATATATGTATAAATATATAAAGAAGCTTTTTGTAAAAAAAAAAGGAATGCCTAAGAACTGCCAGCAGCATCATTCAAAGTGACACTTAAAAGGATTGTGAGTACAACTGCTGCAACATTTTTTATCTGGAAATGGTAAAGCAAAACATATGCTGAAGTCAGAGGGAATTTTGCCTAGAGGAAGGTCATGAAGGGAAACTGAGCAGAGATTTCAAGGTTTAACTCAGCAGGCAGTGGTGAGCAGGCAAGTTCTGGGTACACCAGTTAAAACAAAAGCTCATGGTGATATAACAATGTTTTTCAGTGGAATAGTGCCTGTGAGGGACAAGAGACACGAAGTTAAGTACTGACTTTGTTGCTGCTAATGCAGAAGGACAATGTGTCTCCCTCTGCATCACGTCAGGATCTGCTTTTCATTCAGGGGTGCTCTAGTTACAGCCCTCCACTATTTCTGTACAACTGTGGGTATGTGTCACTGGACACATGAAGAAGGATACCAGCTGACCCAGTAAAAACAAAAAAAATAAACATGAAGACATTGATCAAGTTCCTCTACTTGGAGAAGTGGTAAATAAATGGGCTTGAATGCTTCCCTATCAATTCCCAGGTGTCCAAGCTCTACATCCAGCTTGCACAGACTCTCAGACTAAAAATAAATAACCATCTCATTTTCTCTGATCTAAGGACCACAGGCTGATGTGAGCACAGTTTGGATTGTAAAGAACAGTGCTGGTGGCGGACTCTATCAAGATATTTGACATGACACTCTCATTCAGAAACTGAAACCATACAAAAATGACACTCCCAACATTTTAAGAATTAAGATCTATGCAGGACACAGACTTCAAAGTATCAACAGAATACACTGTCCATGCTGCTGTGTTTCAGCTGGAGAGCCTTAAACTCAGTTTTTGCCCCTCTGTTAATTACTGTTTGCAGTTTCTTGGAAGAAAATAATAACAGATTATTTAACAGGGTGATAAAGGTGATGGGTGATCAATAAATGGGATATGTCACTGGCTGAATGCAATTTGGATGCCATGGCCTGCTGACTGCAAGTGAATGTGCTGTCTGGGGTTCCTCTCTGCTAACTTTAGACATCTGCATCTGAGCAAGCTGCACAGTTTCCTTTTATAGGCAATGGAGGGAAGTAGGCATCCACCCTAATTCAGATATCTAGAAGTGCCTATTTTTCTCAAGTGGTTACAAGAGAAATCTAGAGATGATATAGATGTCTCACAGTTAGGTAAGTTGAATCCTAATACAGACAAATGTAACGTGATTTGCATTCCTCATTAGGATAAAAGGAGGCAGGCCATATTTGAAGGCAAGGCAGTGCCTTGGAAACAATCCAGACAGAAAAGAAGTAGGTTTTCCTGAATGATAACCCGAAGATAAGCTTCTATACATGTCTGTGAGAATCCTTGGACAAATAGAGAGGGAAGTGTCCACCAGAACTGGAAAAATGATGTCTAGTTTCCCTTTGGCACTGTGTAATCACTGCAGGAACACAGGGTCCAGATCACAATTTACTGAAGAACTTGGTGATCTGAAAAAGTTCAGAGAACTGAGGTTTGAATACTTAAGGGATTGGTGAACTTGTAAAGCCTTGCAGGGTAAGTAGCTAAAAAAGGAGATGTCTGTGAGATGACCCAATGACAGGCTATAAGTTTGTACTTAGTGAACACAGCTATTGTGGGGAAAATAGAGAATGAGATCTGATGGCTGGAAGCTGAAGTTGCAGAAATTAAATCTGGAAATAATTTACAGATAACTTACAGTGAAAGTAATTAACCGTTGGGATGACCTATGACTTAAAGTCATTGGTTTTCAATCACTAGCCATTTTAAAATCAAAGCTGAATGTTTTAAATTGCCTGGTGGAGATAAAACATGATTGAAATGTGTCCGAAGGATCGTGTTGTGCTGTTTGTGAGTGTCAGACTGGATGAACACGATACTCTCTAGTCCATCATATATAAATTGAGGTAAAATCCTACATTAAATATATGTGGCTCAATGATGTAAAATATTCAGGAGATATTCAAGAAAGCACAAACATCAGCACTGAACAGTAGTTTGGGCAGAGCACTGCGGTCAGATTAGCAGTTTATTTTCTGATATGCTCATTCCTTCAGCACAACACAGTGTTATTATCAGCCCAGATTTCCAGCCAGGAAGGGTATATTCTCCAAATACAATAACATACAGCAAGTAGGCAACTCAAAAGTATAAATGGGAAAGAGAAATTATGTTTTGCAATGTTAAAACAAATATTGCATGTGTGCATTGCAGGTAAAAAAAGCAGCTTAGCTGTAGTCAGTAGTACTTCCATTGAAGCAGTACTTTCACTGTTCAATGGGTAAAGGAAGTACAGCAGGACCTAACCCATGCTTCTATTTAAAATAAGCGAAATGGTCTCACATACTGCAGATATAAAAGAAGAAAAAAATTTAGAAATATTAACAGATCTGGACAACAACAATAAAAAAAATATTGTTCCATCACTGGAGCATTTTCCATATTTATTTCTGTTATTTTCTTCAAGATGTCCCATCTCCATTCCCAATAAATCTACCACCCATCCCCACGTTCTGAAAGACCTTTCACAATAATCCTATTCCCTCTGTGTCCTTATAGCCCATCCAGACAAAACCATGTGATTCTCCCCTATCTCTTATCTCTGGTTTACTAGCCACACCAGCTCAGTGGCTGAGTGAGTTGAGGTGCATTTGGTGCATGCAGTATCTCAGGGCTGCCGCTGTTTGGCTGCTGCTGTTTGGCTCAAAGTTAGGAGAGCTAATAGGTGATACTTATCTTAATAAACTTAATGGGCTTACACATCTCCCCTGACCCCGAGGCATTGCCTATATTCACAGTTGTACTGTGCTAGCCTCCATAATAACCCGTCTGCCTATGGAGTGGCTGCAGGGTGGGGTGGTGGAATTGTTTGCTTCTAGCAGTTAGGAGAACACAAGGTGGCTTGGGCTGCAAATGTGCCAGGGATCCTGCCAGCAATTTAGTAGGGTATGTGGCCACATGCCAGGGTCTGGGCCCGGGCTCTGGCACTGTTTACTTTAGTAGTGCAGATGTACTGCTAGGGCTGCTCTCCTTCTCTCTATTCAAGATTTTCTTTTAAAATGTAATATCCTTTATCAAATGGGGCTGATCCTCACCAATGTGCTCAAAATTATTGGCAAGGAACTCTAAGCAGTCAGTGTGATCAAAGAGCCTTAACGCTGTAGAAAAATGAGCTAAAAATAAACAAACTCTGTGTATAATTTCCAATTAGACCGTATACCACTCATTCCAGGAGAACTAACTAAATACGGACTCTGTTATGCTGCAAAAGCCACCTCTCCTCTGACATGTCCCATCTCTCTAACTAATTGCAAAATCAGAAGTTGATTTACTCTTTTCCTAGTTGTGTGGCAGCCAACATCATGATGCGAGGAGAATCATGCTGGGAGGAAGAACGAGACCAACAATAACAAATTGATATATTCCTCAAGGTTTAGGGTGCAAAAGGCTTCACAGTTAGCAGAATATGATCAGTCAAATCTATCTTGTAACAATAAACAATGAATCACAATTGTATAAAATGATTTTGTTTTAAAGTGGAGATTCAAAGGCATGCAATCTGCATTGTTTTCATCATCTGTTTCTTGTTCCTGACATTATGGCCGTCAAAAGCGATGCAAAATATTTGATCAAGATATTCCAAAGAATCTGAGTTTAGATGTAAGCAAAGCCCAGAAAGTTCATGAGTTTACCTCAAAGATCAATTTCCCTAGAATATCCCAGATACCTGCTTCAGCCTGATGCTCACTAAATAAGTCTCCAATTTGGCAAAATAAAAACAATGGTACCAGCAGCCTTCATGTTGTTCTCAGGAGAAACAAAAGAAATAATAAGTGGTGAGGGAAAACTTGTTACTTATTTGAGTCAAGGTTGAAGCAATTTGGCTAAGAAATTTATGCTTTCCTTGCTCATGGTACTCCAGTTGGGTGGATGAGACTTTCTCAATTTAAGAAAAACACTGAAAATTCTCAAGGCAAAAATTTCTTTCTCACCATTTCTTTTTGCAATAATATTCTGAAGCAGAAGGTTTAATTATTTAGGACCTGATTAAAATCTTATTGACTTTTGATCAGAAAGATAAGGGACACAAAGGCATTAAAACCAAAGAGTTTATATTCATTACTGTTTTTTTTCTTTTCAGAAATAGCTTTTTATGTAAATAGCTTTTATGTCACCACTGCTGCTGGATGTGTATTGTACCTAACTGCTTTGCCTTAAAGTTACAGAGAGATTTTTTTAAACTGGTAGATCAAACAAAGTTATTATTAATTGTCAGAATGTTGCAGAAATCACTCTTTCATGGTTTTTTGTTTTATCCTCTTATTTCAGGTTGTGGAACATTCACCTTTCTATCTTCTGCCATTGCTGCCATTAGTGGACTTCTGATGGGCTATGAGTTGGGCCTTATCTCCGGAGCTCTCCTTCAGATGAGCAGCATTTTAACGCTCTCTTGCAAAGAGCAGGAAGTCATTGTAAGTTCCCTGCTTTTTGGGGCCTTATTTGCATCCCTTACTGGCGGATTTCTCATAGACAGATTTGGAAGGAGGCTTGCTATTATTATTGCCTCTTCTTTACTTGTGCTGGGGAGTCTGATTTTGCTGCCCTACGAATCCTACGAGGTACTCATTGTGGGCCGGATGGCCATAGGCGTTTCCATATCGTTATCATCAATTGCAACATGTGTGTATATCGCTGAGATCGCCCCGCAGCACAGGAGAGGCCTCCTTGTGTCGTTGAATGAACTCATGATTGTGATAGGCATTCTCTTTGCCTACATTTCAAATTATGCCTTTGCCAGCATAGCTCATGGCTGGAAGTACATGTTTGGCCTGGTGATTCCATTAGGTGCTTTGCAGGCTGTTGCCATGTATTTCCTTCCTCCAAGCCCTCGGTTTCTTGTGATGAAAAATGACGATGAAGCGGCGAGAAAAGTACTGGAGAGGCTACGGGAAACATCGGATGCTACTAAAGAGCTTACTGTGATTAAATCTTCCCTGAAAGATGAACATCAGTATAGTTTCTTGGACCTGTTTCGTTCAAAAAACAACATGAGGGCCCGAATGCTGGTAGGACTCACTCTAGTGTTTTTTGTGCAAACGACTGGGCAACCCAACATTTTATTTTATGCATCGACTGTTTTGAAGTCAGTTGGGTTCCAGAGCAATGAAGCTGCCAGCTTGGCTTCCACTGGAGTTGGAGTGGTTAAAGTGGTCAGCACAGTCCCAGCCACGTTTTTTGTGGATCAAGTTGGAAGTAAAACTTTTCTGTGTATTGGCTCTTCTGTTATGGCACTATCGTTGGTCACTATGGGCTTAGTGAACCGTAACATACATGTGAATTTAACCAAGGTCTGCAGAAGCCAGTCTCCAGAGGATTTCTCTCTCCAGAGACCAGGAAACTTCACTGTCACCAATGGGAGTCTCAAGGACCTCTTTGCTAGCATGGCTTCAACAGAAAGATTGTCATTTGATGTACAAAGCCCAGATGTTGCCAGGACAGGAGAACTGAACAGGACTGCCCTGGCAGGAGGCAAAAGCACAACAGGGTCTCACGTGGAAGGTGGGGAGGTTCCTGTTGTCCTGAAATGGCTCTCACTGGCCAGCCTGCTTGTCTATGTTGCTGCATTTTCCATAGGTCTTGGACCAAGTAAGTGTTCAATTTTTCTAACTCCTTGTAAGTTACATTATGAAGTGCTGTGGTGACATGCCCAGCTTGGCATTAGGCAGTTCCTAAGTTGGGCAAAGCAGTGTTGTCTGCCAATATGCATTGGTATTGTCACACACCGTCCTGGCATGTACTTTATAGGAAGAGGTCCTGCCCCTTAAGGCCAATGACCTGATCTCCCTTCTGTTCACTGTAATTAATTGGTCCCTCTTCAGTCAAAAACTGCTGTTAGCTTTGTACAGCAAAATTATGGAGCCTCCAGCTATCTTTCCTCTTTCTAGTCTATTGTGTCCTTACACTGGGAAGGTTAAGATGTAGGCATTTGCTGCTGCTAGCTCCTAAATCCAAGACAATGGAAAGCTCTGGCCCTCTGTATGGTATGACATCATCAAATCCACAAAATACCCACCTGTCTGAGTCCCGCTGAGAATCTGTCCCTCTGCTGTGTAACAGTCTTCAGATAGGGAAAACACATTCAAGGTACCATAATTCCTGAGCAAGGTGTAGTACCATTGCCACTGCTTGGATGGAACAACACAAGTGGGAGGACACAAAGGTGTGCTTCTATACAGCTGGCACTGTGCTGCTGCAGCTGCCATCACACTTGCACGAGTCTCCCTCTCTCCTGAGGAGAGCTTGTCTGTCATTCCAAGGGACTGGAAATTAAATCTCTCTGTTTTCTTTTGTTTTGTTTCAATAGCACAAACATAATTGTACAATTGCACAAGCACTTGTACTTTGAAGGAGTTGACTTTTTAAGTCACTCTACAAAACCCACATGCCCAGTCTGTTATTTATTAACAGACTTTATGTTCTCTTGCACTCTGGCTCAAACTTGCATTGCAAACAAATTGTACTCTCCTGTAGTATTATGATAAAAAGCTTGCCACAAGGATACAACCCAACAATTGCACAAACAACAGCTCCCCTGCAGTATTTATTTATTTTAAACATTGCTCACAGGGAGAGCAGTGTGAGATAAGCATTCACTGACAGGGTTGCAAGCTTGACTGTGTTATTACAGCATTATTCCTTCCCTTGAAGATTGTCTTGGGGCTGGATTCTGCTTTCTGTGACATAGGTTCAAAAACAGGGATGGAACCCTGAAAAGAAAATGTTACTTGAACTTTTATTTGGGCGTTTCAAACATATATTTAATGACCCTTAGAGTGGGGTCACATGTTCAGTCTTGGCCTCCTGCTGAAATCTGCTTTCCTGGTGACCTGGCTGTAAATGGGTTCTTAGTCATTTGAGTTGGCCTAATGTACAGTTGATGAGAACACTGTCTATTTTCTTGAGGGCTGCAAAAACTGATGTGTTTTCCAGGCTGATCTGAGAAGTCTCTGAGGCCAGCACTTGTTTTTTGACCTCTTTCTTGACTTGAGAGCTCAAAGGCTGTCAAACAGAAAATGGGAAAGAACAGACACCCTCTCAGCTCCGTCATGGAGAAATCATGTATAAAGCCACTGTAAGGCAATTTATACTGACAGATGTGTTTGCCCAGCAAGTGAAGGCCAGATCTAGCAGAGATACAGGCATTTCAAATTGCAGCTAAGTCCTTTCAAGGCATTTTCCTGCCTTTGAAAGTACACTGTTCAGTTAAAATTTCAGGTAAAAAATATAGAAAATTCAAGGGTTAGAGAACCAAGAGATTGTTGTAATCTTCAAAGGATCTATCATGCTTGAATAGTCTGGGTTGGAATGCAAGGTTATAATTTGTGTCCCATGTACAGCCTACAAAATCTCCTGTTTAGAGCTCTAATCCCTGAATGTGTTTTCAAAGCCTAGCTTTCTTACCCCCAGTGAACCTTTGTTAGTGTAAAGAAAAAAAAAATGAGCCCCTCTGCTTATGTAAAGTAAGTAGTTTTAACATGTTTATGTTACTCATCCCTAAATCTGGCTGTGGTCTGGACCAGACTGTTCTCCATTGCCTGCTCATCAGTGGGAAGGAGGCATTGAGGCTGCCCTTGCTGGCTGCTGTGTCCAGGCTGTGCCTGGGGCTCCTGGGGACAAAAGCACTGTAACACCTGCCCCACTGTGTTTTCTGTGGGAAGCTCTCATGCTCCATGCAATGCCTGGCTAAGGTGAAGGTGGTGTTGAGGATGCCTCTCCTTGTAGATCAAATGGACATCTTTTGGATGAAGAGCAGAGAAGATCTTGCTCCTTTCCTTCCACACCACAAGGCCATTTCTGGAATAAATTCACCCACTTTATTTTGAGTCCATGCTTCACTATGTTCTGTGGGGATAAAGGAGACTTTATGTAGGACCATTAGGAGATGACACACTCTTCACAGGACAGATCACACAATCTGAGCTCTATCATCTTCTTTTTAACTACTTTGTACTTTTTTTTTTTTTACCCTTTTATTTTTTTTTAATTCTGGTCAAAGAGAGTTACAATACAGATTAGTGTAGCGGACATTTATAAATGATTTCTCTTTTGTTGCCAAATTACATAAAGTAGATTGATTTTTTAAATGAACTAAGTGTATGCTAAATATATTTATTGCCTTTTATCAAAACACCCAAGCAGCACAGTGATGAGCATTCAAAAATAGACAGTGAGAGATAAAAGTCATTTTTGCATTACAAAAGAATTCACAGACTAGCAAGCATCTGCTTAGTCAATTTTTTGATTCTGGGGTGCTCTGTATTTATATTATCAGCTCTTACACAAGATAAAAGGGGTATTTCTGCTGCTGTGTTTCAGTTTAATTATGTTTGATGAACTGCAATTCAAGTGCTTGTTCACACTCAATTTCACACAATTATGAGGACGTTTTGTAGATGCAACAAATCAGTGTTGCATCACACCACGGAACAGCACATGCCATTTCTCTTGGGGTGTTTGCAGAGGTGTTTCAAGGCATTCAGTCATTAGCTAAGGGGGCTTGCTTGACACCCTTGTTTGTCTTGGGTTACCCTTTGTGTGTCAGAATGGACAAACAAGGATCAGCCATTCTCAGGAGGGGATGGTGCCTGCAGAGCCCTAAAGAAACCATTCCTGCTGCCATGTGAAGCTTGAGGAGTGTGAGAAGGGCTCCTGGTTGTTTGCAGCACATGTTTGTGAAGAGAAGCATTGGAACCTGCTGCATTTGGCAGGGGAGGGACAGGAGAAGTCTGAGCCTGGCAGAAGCACTGCTATGCCTTTCACAGGGTCAGTGAGTGCAGGCTGATGAGATGAGTGGTGTGGAGCATCACCCAAGCTAAAATGTGGTCACTCAATGTGACTTTGGAAAATAATTTAGCACAAAGGACACACAGAAATAAGCTAGTCAGGGCTATGACTGTGCATGAACACTTGCTAAATGGCACAGAATTAACTGAAATAGTTTCAGGGCATCTCATTTGCCAGTTGCTCTGTTCAAACCCTTTGAGGGGCAGAAACTAGAGATCCTTTCTCATAAAGAGGCGTCGCTGCCTTCATTCACCACTGCGTGTGGTGCAGCATGTTGGGATGCTGGAACAAGGAAAGCCATGCTCGTGGGATGTCAGACTTATTTTCCAAAATAAGGTTGTAAGTATAGGATTCCTGTGTTTGGATAGATGTGCAAAAGAGTTCCCTTGGTTAGCAGCTGTAGGGCAGCTATAGCCTCTCTGAAACAGAGTGGGTGCCCAGAGCTCTGCTGCTCTCCTCACAGACCCGATGAACAAAATTCAGATATCAGACTGCACCCATTACCAAAGATCTGCTTTTCTGCCTTTTGCAGATGCCTCTGACCATCTCCTTTTGCACCATTTAAGATCAAATACTAACTAGGGACCACTTCCCCCCATATTTTCTGCATATCCCCCTGAATGAGATGATCTCATCAGTAAGTAGCTGGAAGAAATATAGAAACACAGGTATGCAGGGATGCAATGGGGTCTAGAAGCAATGCTCTTTATGAAAAAGAAGTCACAGTGGCTCCAAGAAATCCTAGGCTGAGAAGCAAGTAATGCAGACTCATTCTGGACCAAACAGAAAGTCTGTTTTCCTAGTCTGAATTTGTTCTTGCAGATAAAAGGCAAGTGAGCAAAACAGGACTTGGACAGTACCTCTTTGCACATATTATGGGAGTGAAGTTCAAGGGAATCCATTAACATCTCAGGGGTTTTTTGGTGTGGAATGAGGATCACCTTTAATGAGAGAGTGGTGTCAAATGTATGCATTTGGACTGCGTGTATGGCATTGGTGCCTTGCACAAGAGCTCTTCCTCTGTGAGTCCTTTAAACACATTTCTGTGTAACTGCAAAAGCATTTAGGCAGTTGGCCAATGAACTTTGGGATAATCTGCTGGAGCAAATCACATCAGCTCTGCTGGCTTCATGGCATTTCATGCTGAGCATGCAGATGAAAATCCACAAAAACACCTACAAGTGAGACTGAGGGGCAATTTCATGACATGAATCATCCTCAAAACTCCAAAACGTATCTGTATAAAGTCCAAAGGTACTTATGTGTCTGCCAACCTGGGACAAAGTTGTTCTATTACTTCATGTCCTAGAGCAGCTGCCAGTTTTGTGTGGCTCTTCAAAGCCAAGGGATAAATTCTAGAGCTCTTCTCTTGGAGACAAACTCCTCTTTCAGGCAACAACTTGGAGCTGCAGACCCAAGCACTTAGAGCCTTCTTTACACTCAGATTGCTGTGGCCACAGCACACCCAAGGCAAGTCAGTGTCTGCAGCTGGAGAAGTGTTTCCTGGGTTTCAGGGTTTGGCACAAAGAAATACATTTACCTCTCCATGTATTTTTAACATACTTATGGTCAACAAGTGTATAACCAGGTCTTGGAAGAGGGGTTTAGAATTTACTGCAAACCCTGATTTTCCATGTCACTGTTGCAGTCCCGTTGAGTCATAGCTCCCATGAGTGGGTGCTTGTAGGGTTGGCAGTACCAGTATTGCTAAATACCTGTTAAAGAGTGAAATTAAATATCCATGGGAAGCCTTCTCAGGCTGGGATATAATGGCCTCTGCAGCCATCTGCTAGCCTCAGCCACCAGGTGAATATTCCTGATTGGAAAACTGGAAAGAAATTACATCACTCTTTCTTCGTAGCTCCTGAAGTGATCACATTATCTACGAAACAGGAGACCCAGCTGACTGCTGGGAGCAGCACACCAGGGCCCAGGGCTGTGAGGTCCAGACTCTCAGTGGATACAAAGCATGTAGACCATGTACGAGGGGAGGGCGAGCACAGGACCCACAAAATTAGGATATTGCAGTCTTGGGGACAGCACTTCCTCCCAGGATGGCTCTCTGATGGACTCTCAGCCACTCATAGCCACCTCAGACTAATGCTCCTCCTGCACTTGGGGATCTCTAACATCTCCCTTCTCTCCTTGTGTGGATGCAGAGGCACTTAGAGCAGGCAGATTCAAAGTTGTTGGAGCAAGCACAAGAGGGGATAAACACAGGTGAACAAAACGGGCTTGTAATCACTACAGTCACTCTCTTTATCCTAATGCAGGAAAGGCTTGCAGGCCAGCAAGCCTGCCTTCATGTTTGACTGGTTTCACACTGGTTGTATTCCTCCCACGTGAAAGACCTGGGATTGTGGCTTTGTGCCCACCAGGCTGGGTTTCCCCAGGACAGTGCAGGGACTGTGGTCCCCAGCAAGCCTTACTGTGATGCACCATCTTGCTGCTGTGGGAGCTCTCTGTGTGATCACCAGCCCTGGGAAGAGCAAAACCTGTACAGAGAAGTTGGTAAAGACAAGCCTCAAGTGAGGGCACACCTTAAGAGCAAATTTTTACTGATGAAAGTGTAGTTTAGGATGATAGATGTCCATTTCTAGTTTAAACTTAGGCAGATTTGCCATATTGAGTATATCTGAGTTAAATTTATATCAGCTTGAATGAATACTTTAAAACTGAGATAATTTGTACCTAAAATGGAACAGATGTTTCAATGTGTTTGGGAATCCAACTGATGCAGGAGCCAGATTCCTCAGATTATCAACAAAGGCTAGTATTTTCTCTACCATTGGGGGCCTTTCAGACCCCTCCTCTCTTACTCAGGGCATGGTGTGAATAAAACCAAGGTTGTGGGTTCAACCCCTGTTCAATCCCTGTGCAGGCCACTCACGTAAAAGTTGGACTTGATGACCCTTGTGGGTCCCTTCCAACTCAGCAAATTCTGTGAAACCTGTGAAATCTGTGACCTTTCCTTTGGCACAATGCTCCCTTCCTTACTGGATGTTAAAGGAACTTTAGGATGACTGGGAAACTAAATTAGACTGCATTCCACATGAAGTATGCTTTAACTTTTGGTGAGCCCTGAAGTGGTCATGCAGTTGGACTAGATGACCATTGTATGTCCTTTTGTACTGAACTATTCTATTCTATTCTATTCTATTCTATTCTATTCTATTCTATTCTATTCCCATGTAAAAACCCACTTGTTTTCTCTATGTATTATTGTGAGCTCTTGGAGTCATTTAAATGCAGCTTTAAACCAGTATTGGAGAAAATTGGGAAGAAGGATGAGGCAAGAAAGATGAAGGAGGTTGGAAGAAAGCTGAAGAGTTCACAAGGAAAGTGAAATCCGTAGAGGTGAGGAAGGAAGTAAATCCATCTGCATTCCATCACTATCTTTCTTATACAGTCTTTGTGGTGTGTGGTGGTCTCTCTCTATGTGTTTTATTGGATTAATCAAGGGAAGACCTAGAGCTGGAACACTGCCATAAGGCCCAGAGTACTATACTGGGGGCAGGTACAGTCCCTTTGGCTTTGGGCCTGTGATTGTTAGATTAACTGGCTACCTGAGTAGGTTCACTAACACAGTTAAAGGCTGCACCTTTTACGTGTCTTTCACCTCAGTCACTAAATGCATCTGTAACAAAACCCAGAACAGCTGGTTTGGCACTGTGCAGCCCAAGGACTCAATCACAGAGATCATATCTCCTGCCATCCTGACAATCCAGATTGTGTAGGATGCTTTTTCCCTGCCCCTTAGTGCTCTTGGGCTTAATCTTGGCCACTAAATGCTTGACCTGAAACTGGAAAATCTTGTGGGAATGAGAACTGTCAGTGTGGAAATTCTGAACCTTCCATGGATTTAGTTGGCTGTTCCCATGTTTTGAAATATTGTAAGCTTAATGGTTTTGCACTGTCTTGGAAAACAACGGTAAAAAAATCAGATGAAAACCTAGAATTCACCTCACTATCTCCTACATTAAAGCAGTACTTCAGGCTTCTAAAAGCATGTCGTATTAATTTGTAGTGCACAGGAATCTGATGTTAACAGGCATTCATGTTCAACATTGCCTTGCATGACATTTGCTTACCATGTTTTATTTTTGAGTTTCTACATTTTCCCAGCAGCTGTGGTCTGACCTTAAAATTCACAGAAATTAGAAGCATAAATTTTATGATTTTTTGTGGTTTGCTCTGGAAAATGGGAGAGTGGTGGGGACTAAACTGAGTATTCAAAACCAATCAAGTGCTTAAACGCTATGTTGGAATTTAATGAAGATAATAAACCTTGGGAATATGCATGTTTCACTGAGAAACAGTACAGAAAGTCCTATTTCAGATAATAAAAAAAAATATCTTGGATTCTTTGTTTTATGACAAGATTCCTAGCACTGTTTATTTGTACTGAATAGTCTTTTAATGCATGCATTCATGTGGTTTGAATATGACACTCCACGTGCTTATCTAGTTCATCATTCCTGTGCTATTCAAATGCTGCCTCACATGGCCTCTATTTTGCACTGTGTCTGTACTACCAAGCTGCAGTAGAAAGACAAGGCACACCAAAATGAAAAATAAAGCAAATTGCCCACTTCTCCCTGTTTCCCTGCCCCAGATAAAGTTTATCTGAATCCTTTGTTAACATGGTGAGCTATCCCAGGAATAGACTTGCCTTTTCAAAGGCTGATTGGTAGTAATGAAGTGCAAGGCAATTTAAGATATTTTTGGATAGCTGGATATTAATTATAGGATTTCAAATTGAAGAGGGTGCTTTCTAAAATATCAGATGAATAGGTTTGTCTTATCTCACTTAATAAAACCTGCACGTTTCGGGGCTTTTGTAAGTGTCAAAAAGGTCACAAGAAAGAAAAACTGCTTTTGTGATAATGAGGCATGGGAACGTCAGTGGGAGATTCTTAATTGTTTTATTATTTTATTATATTTCAATCCCAAGACTGAACTTAAACTGTATATTGAAATGCACCTGAAATCAGAAACCTGATTTTCACTGACATTTATGTTCCTGTTTGTAACTCTAATATGTTAGTGAGGGAAAGTCTTGGTGGATCAGGCCAAAGGCTTTGCCTTCTGAGAGACAGAGCCCTGGCTACTGTGAAAAGAGGGAGAGACTGCACCATGCCTCAGCCACTCTTCCTGTGTCTCTGCAATGACAGTGGTTCAATCTGCTGTTGAAAAGGTAGGTGACTTCCTGTGGCTTGGCATACTATGGTCCACTTAAAGAGGGATTTGAGTCAGTATCCTGAGCTTGGTGCTCTGCATAGTGTAAATATCTCTTTACTAATAGTTCTATGTTAGTAAACCCATTGACACAAAGGTATTGCATAAGAGAAATGGAGCCTGTGCTTAAAATTATGCACAGTTTTAAAGTTTTAGCTCATATTGGTTTCCTTAACCATGTTCTAGGAGACAAGACCATTGTGATACTGAACTCTGTAAAATGTTTGCAGGTAATCTGTCAAGCTTCATGAAATCCAGTTTCCTTTAGGAAAGAGGGCTGGAGAAGAACTTTTTAGAAGCAAGCTAATCTTGGGCCAGCTTTGTGCAGAAACTAAAACTGTCAGTAGGACTTCAAGGGCAAAGCCAGTATTTTATTTCAGTTGTAAAGTTCATGAAACTAAAACAGGTATTATAAAGTATGAGGAAATAGTTATGCCAAAAAGGTAAAAATGTGCAGTCACATGAGTTACTGGCTCTGCTGAGGAAGGTGAGACTGTCAGCCAAAGCACAGAGAGCCTGGTAAGTCAGTGCATGAAGTCAGGAGACTGTTTCTCCCATGGCATCCAAGTTCCTGTGCCACACTGAGCTCTGGGAGGAAAGCCAGGAAGATTTTCTCAAAGGGAAAGGTCATTCAGGAGGGCACCCAGCTTCTGCTGCCTTGGGAAATCAACCCTAAGTGCAGAAAACTCTTGTGGAAGAAACAGAACGAAAAGACACTTTGTGGTGGTAAAACCCAGAGCCTTCACACCTTCCTCCTCACTTCCTTCCTCCAGCAGCACGGGCAGCCATTTCCAGTGAGGAACTTAAAAAAAAAAAAGCTGGCTCACTACAGGCTTCTCAATAAATAAGTCACTGTTGTAAAGCCTTGTTTATCCTTTCTGCTGGAAGTTTTGTGAGGCATGTGCGCAAATAAAATCTCTGTTTTTCAAGAGCAAAGACCTAAATTGTCCCCAGTTGCTGTGTCACAACAGGTTTTTTCTGCTATGCAACTCCTCAAGGACCACCAGTAGCCCTTGGGTACTGGAAAAACAGGTTCACTCATCCCACCCAACTGGGTAATTTCTCCTCTGCATACTTTGTGGAAGAGAAATATGTGATAAGCTGAACTAATTCACACAGAACTTCCTCATGAATTAGGGCTTCTGGCTTCTGCAGTCATTCCTCTGCAAATGCCTCAAAGGATTATCCCAGATTAAATATTTTAAACAAATAAACACCCACAAACAGGAATACATATTTCAGGTTTTAATTAAAAGGCCTTTTTTTGATGGCAGTATGTGTTTCATTTTAGTAAGCATATTCTCCCTTGAAAGCTTTTTAAAATTTTTCCTTTTTTTCTTTTTTTTCTTTTCTGCCACTCTGCACGTTGTTCTGTCTTGATGGGAGAATTTGAGTGTCTACATAGCAAAGAATGAGAGAAACAGTGACTGTGGTGTCCAGTTGCAAACAGAATTGTCATCTCACATATCAGTTCAAAACAACTTTTCTTAGGGTACCTGAAAAGAGGTACAGACTATTACCATATCTGCCACCAGCAAGGCTATGATGCATTCTTCTTTTTTAACTCCAGCTGGCAGCCAAGTACCTCACACTGCTTGCTCACACTTTCCCCTGCCCCCTGCCCACTAGGGAGGAGAATTGGAAAAAAAAGTTAAACCTCATGAGTTAAGAGCAGTTTAATAATTGAAATAAACAAACAAAAAGAATCATTCTAATTATAATAATGATTAGAACAATAATAGCAATGTCTGTGATGAAAAGGGAAGAGGCAGAGAGGGAGAGGAAGGAAAACCAAGAGAGACAAGTGATGCTCAACACAATTGCTCACCTCCCCCTGACTGATGGCCAGACCTTTCCTGAGAAGGGATCAGTGGTTCCCAGCCAACTCTTCCCAGTTTATAATCTGGGCATGATGCTCCAGAATAGAATATATATTTTATATATAGTATAGAATATTCCTTTGGCCAGTTCCTTCCAACTGGCCTGGCCATGTTCCCTCCCACTTTTTTGGGCATCTGCTCACTGGGAATGGAAAACTGGGCATAGGAAACTGAAAAGTCTTTGATTTAGGGTAAGCAGTTACTTAGCAGCAACTAAAACATCAGTGTGTTATCAACACTGTTCTCATACTAAATCCAAAACACAGCACTGTACCAGCTGCTCAGAAGGAAATGGACTCTCTACCAGCTGAAACTGGACTATTCTACTGATAGATTTTCTGCTGAGCACTTCTCTTGGGCAAGACGGTCTACAAATCACATTAACTAAGAGAATTCTACCATTTCTAGATCCTTATATATCTGTCACTTCTTGCCCAGTAATCACCTCTAAGAAATCTCATTTGTGACTGAAAATGGACAGTAATTGAGGACCACTGAAAACAGATTTAAGAATATATTGAACAACACCTTTCACTTATAAGGAAAGCCCATATGATCATAGCATTTCTTTTGAGTTCATGGAGATTAAAATTTGAATAGTAAAACAACAACAACAAAAAAATTAAAATGCAGGCCTACAGTGTTGAGAAGGTTAAGGGAGGAAGGATTGCTAGGAAAATCAGATGTGAATTGCATCTCACTGCCCTCCTTCTCAAGTGGCCCAGAGCACAGATGATGGAGGTAATGCTTTGGAATCACTATCTTCCCTCAAACCCTTCCTGCTGCTCTATCATAAACTGGAGGAGGCATGAGTGATTTCAATGGTCCACCACAAGGCTCCTTAAAAAACCACATAGGAGTGCTCAGCCTGCCTATTAGGTAGTGATGCAAATAGCACAAACAGCGGGCAACAATTTTTATGTACTCTGATACAGCCTCAGTGAAAACAAGGATTAAATCCCACTCGTCCTAATAATGTTAGTCCAAGGAGTCAGCCTAAAGGGTTAACCATTAGAAGCAGAATTGTGGTGTATCAGAAGAAAAGAGAAAGAATTTAGATTTGCCACACACTATGTCAGCTCCTTCTGGATCACCAGTGGCATCAGGTATTTTGCAACCAGTATTCTGCTGCTTGGAGAGAAGCACCTTGGCAGCCATAGAATTAAAGTACATATTTATAGTCTTCATCTGCAGAGACCAGGATGTAGCCAGAGGCGTAAGATTAGCTGAGGCTTCTCCTGACTCCCCATCTCTCAGCAATACAGTAATTCCACTCCTTTTGATGGACACACACAGGGTAGGACTTGACCCTGTCAGTCTGGCTCTCTGCTGGCAGCTTACATTCTCTCCAAAGCAATACAGCTGCACATCTGCCCTATATTTGCCAGTTACTAATTTTGAGCCATTTCAGTTTCATATTATGGGGCAAAGCCAGAGAGAAAGATGTCTCTTGTTAAGCAAAGTCAGAGATTTTTAACGCCAGTCACAATCGTCTGCCTTGTCCTCTTGCACAAAAGTGTGGGGTGGAGTGTAAGTCTACTTTTTGTGAGTCATATCTCCTTCATCTTCTTTGGAAAAGGACCAGCTCCCTCCCACACTCTCCTTTTTCCAGTTTAAGCATCCCTCACTTTTGCCAGCCCCCAGATGATTTTCACTGGATCTTCTGTGAAAGCCTTTGCCAGAGTTACACGATGTGGGTGCTTGGGGCCGTGCTTGGACAGTGCTGGTGTGGGACAGCAGCACGTGTGTCCCCCAAGCCCAGCTCTGTCCCAGTGTCCTCACAGTGTCCTCACCACCACCACCCACTCTGAAGGCTCCTGCCATCCCCTTTGATGGCACAAGATCAGCTACTGCTGAACCTGACCTCTAGTGGGAAGTGGTTGGCACCTGGCTATTTCTGGTAAAGAAATAGCCCAGCAAAGCCAGAAGCCAGGAATATTGAAAACCTGTTGGGTTTAATAAGCCTGGAATAAAAATCTGGCCTTGGCAAAGTCAGCCATTAGCCAAGTCCTGCCATCTCATGGCAGCTTTGCAGCGACTTGTTCTCATCCTTCCCTAGCACTGATCATTTGTTACACACTCTTAGATGGTCTGTCTGTGTTACTTCATGGGGTAATCCCTTCCTTATCTTCACTTGGACCTTGTTTTGTTAACAACCCAGTCCTCCTTTTCAAAATCTAAAGTACTTCTGTCCACTTCCCTCCTAAGTTGTAAGTCCAATTAATCACTTTACAGAGTTTTTACTTCAGAAACCTGAATTCTTTCAAGTATTGCAATGGACATTTTCTGAATTTCACCATAAAGAATTTGATCTCACACAATGCAGGTACAGGAAAAAAATGCCAAGCAACAAATGAATACCAAGGGAATCTAATATTTCACTAATAAGAGCTGCTGAGCAGCTTCCAATTTGCTTCTACCTCCTGGCAGGAAAAGGTCAAAACAAGGACGTTTTTCATCCATGTACCTCACTTGAATGTTGAGCACCCTCAACCTCACGGTATTTCTCAGTTATACTCAGATTTTTCTGCTTCTCTGATATGAATATATTAATTTCTTTTTAAAAAAAATTATTTACTGCATAGCAGTAAAGTAAGGAAGTAAGGAAATAAGGAAGTAAGGAAGGAAGACATCACATGAAGCTTGAGACATTTCTTTGCTTACAGCCCAAGTATAAAGTTCATTAGTTCGGCCAGGTTGGCTCAAACAAAAAGTCCACTTAATCAGTGTGTTACCCTGCCTCCAGCCATATAACCTCCAGCCAATAACAAGTGCTGAGAGACAATGCAGAAGAAGAGGCCCATGAAGCATGCACAGTTGTCCTTCTGCCTATCTGTAGTTGAGAAAACTTCAAGAAAAATATTGAGGAATTATTTTTCCTATTGTGAACAATAGTTCTGGATGGATCTTTTTTCACATATATGGAGAAATAATGTTTGATACCCAGCATTTAATGATTTAACTGACCGATATTTTTCATTTTGGAAGTATCTTGTGACAGTGAGTTCCAGGGCTGAAATACACATGGTGTGAAGAAGCATATCCTTCTGCCTCACTTAACTGCTGTATCTGGTAATTTCACTAGGATTCTCTTGGTTTGTATCTTTTAGAATGTGACTAAGCCCACTGCTCTTCTATCCCACAACACTTCACCAAAGCTCTTTGAGATTGAAAAGCACAGTGTCTCATATGTTTCTAACCTTGTGTTCCTTAACTCTTTCAAAATGACATGGTTTTTCCCTAGGACTCTTCTTCAAGACACTGTACACATCCCCTTTCCAGCTGATATTAGTCATCTTTATCCTAGCTCCAGCTAGGAGCTCGGTACAGGCTGGCAGGGTGATCCCTTCCTGCATCCCACTGGAGTGTTTCTTTAATACTGGGATGTCACTGCCTCCATCCCTGGCCTTTCATCCTCTCAGCCAGCACACTCAAAACACTTGCCTGCCTGATGATGATGCTGCAAATAACATTTCAGCAATCATGCTGTGTTTTCTTTGTCTGGGCACAATGTATGCGTTTTCTAAAGGCACTTTCCTATTTCTAACAGTTTCCTTCATTCAGTAGTTTATCTGTGCTGAGCTATTTCTCATTCATTTGGTTGTATGTATATTTTAGGCCTTCAACCATGTAGTTTAAACATCCTACAGAGCACCACTGAAGCCCTTACCCTGATCTTTATAGAAAGGAGTCTTACATTAATATTGTTCTCCTTTCGAAACAAAATATGGCCAGGTCTTGGCTTTTCCCTTTCTACAAGAATATTGAATTTTAAATGTTATAACCAGTGTAGCAGAGCATCTTGCTCATGGCTGCATCTTGAACTGCTCAGGCTCAGCACTGAAGCATGATTTGCCTTTTTTTCTCTCATTAAATATCCAACAAAGTGCTTAAAGGAGCCATCATCTCTGGTATGTAAAATATACTCCCAGCCCTGTGCTCAATTATGCATGATTTATTCAGTCTTCATGGGACTAGCTGAAATCTTCCATTACTATTCTGCTTCCTGCTTGCACAGCCCCTGTGACTTTGTTTGGAGGTGGATGTCACCATCCTAGTCATGGGGCTGTTTATTATATCTGAATCCTCTGCTCCTTCCACTTGGGCAAGGAATATCAGGCCATCAAATTTCTGTGTTATTTAATGAAACAGTTAAGCTTTCTGAGCCAATGCAGTATTTCTGTCTGCGTTTGCAGTGTGTGTTCTTTTCTCTATATTGTACCATAATAAAGGACCATTAAACTGCACAATTTTTCTTAACTGCTGTCAACACACAACACACTGCAGGTCAGCAAAGGTGAGTTACTGCCTGCAGCAACAAACCCTGCAGTTGCTGAATCGAGCACAGAGAATCACGCTGGCCTGCCCTCAGCCTCATCTCTCACCTCCCTCTCACCTGGGGATCACGGGCTCTTTTCCCTGCCGTTCCCCTGCCGCCAGCCGGGGGTGGCCGGAGCAGGCGCTGGAACCTCCAGAGTGTGTGCAGTGTGGTTGCTGTAGCAGCATCCCTTGGAAGTACTGCTGGATTACACAGCAGATGGAGGGGTGGGGTGGAGGGGGCTATTTGGATCCTCTTTTCGAGGACAGGCTGATTTCCCCTGTAGAATGCCTCTGCTTAGGCTGGCGAAGGCAGAGCACACGGGTGGCATGGCAGCGACCTTGGGAGCGTGGAGGTGAAATGCCTGCAGTGTTGTGTGCACAGTGCAGAAGGCAGCAGCAGTCGTGAATGGGAGCCTGAAACTAGCTGCTGGCTTCCCCAGAGCGAGTCACATCCCTGCCATACCTACAGCAGCTGCTGCTTCTTGGCAAAGGTACCAATAGTAAACACAATCCCAGAGAGGTGCTAAAAGCAAAGAATCGATGGTTATTGCTGCTTCAGCTTGGGGAAAGGAGTAAACAGACCATAGTGTCAGATTTCTACAACTGCTCTTTCTCCCTGGGCAATGAGCCTATCCCCTCCTTGCCAGCTAAGCAGAGGTCAGGGCCATGCTAGCGGGTGTAGCTGCCATCAGCAGACACGAAGAATAGTCCTGGTGTTTTGGTGGCATCTGTCTACACGAAATAAGCAGTTGCAATAAAAACAGCTAACCACTATTACAGCTGATGCAGAACCTCAAGTATTTTGGTTTCTTAACAGGAAAACAACACGATTTAAACCTCCAGACAAATTATCAGTTAGGCTGAAAGGGCCAGTCTGTCATTGGAAAACTGCGTGGTGTTGCAGTTGCTGCAGTGCCACACATTTCAGCTGCAGCATGAGCCATCCTCCAGTGCCCAGAGCACTGCTTTGTTCCTGGGGGTTGGTTTATGCCCAGCAGAAAGTGGGTTTGGATTCTTTCAACCTTTATTTTAATTCTAATGTGATGGTAGACATCCCTTTTGGCAGTTTTTGACGTGTATCACTTTTTGCAGCCGAGCTTGTGCGGTGGCTGGCAGGCTGTCCTGTGGAGATGAGCTGCAGGGGCTGTGAATGCACATCTCAGGACGGCTCCTTTGCCTCTTCTTACTCACTGCTTTGCATTTCAGGTCCTGAAGTGCTGTGACTAACGATACTAGTTTCAACAGCCCTGGTGCTGAGGGTGTGCTAAATACAATCATGACATCCCCGTGCCTCTGCTCAGGTGCAGGGCTGGCTGGCTTGGCAGGGAAAGACCCTGACTGAGAAGTCAGTTTGCTGCTTCTTTGCTCCGGGCTCGTCTGTAGGCACATCACAGAATGCACCAAGGGTGCTTCTTTACAGCTATGTTTGTCTTGTCAGCAGCAAGTATGTTAAAGCTTGATGTGATCCAAGTTATTAAAAAAAGAAGAAGAAACAAAAGCCTCTCTGTGGCTGCTGTTAGGTGTGGTGGCTGTGTTACAGCCACTTGACTATGCCAAACATTATGATGTGTGGTCTTGAGTCTCTGTAAAAAAATTATCAGTCTTCTGGGTCACTCCCATGGTGGGAGTGAAGCTTTTTTAATTTTTGTTCAAGAAATATAAAAATCTGGGCCAAGTCCACAAAAAAAAAAGAAAAATCAAATCTATGATACTAAGAAATCTAGAATTTGCTCAAATCTGCTATGTTGACTCTAAACTCAGGGGGTGGTTTCCCATTTCAGCTAGTCCTTTTTAGTTTCCTTCTGGAGCACCTTTTTTTTCCCCTACCTTTACCAGTGAAACACACTTGGACATATAGGAGCTTGGTTTTAAAATGTCTCTTTTAGATTGCCCAGTGCAAGTGTTCTGGGTAAACTCCTACCTGTCATTTTGCAGAAATAACAGCACAGATGAGAGACTTATAATGGCCAAGGGCCTGAAGACACAATTCATCCATGTGTACCTTGCTGCTCTTGTGCCAGTCACCTGCTAACCCACAACCTCTCCACACAGCAACCCCTTGCATTTTGCTTGTCATCAAAAGGAGAGGGTGGAGCGGGTTTTTGGCTGGGCTTTGGGTTTGTTTGTGTATGGGTTCCTGTTCATTTGTTTTCTGATAATCAGGAACAGTACAAAAATGTGTCTTTTTTTTTTTTTTTTTTTCCCTCTTGCTATCATGGTGATTACACAGCCAGCTCTTCATGTCTGAATTTGCTTTTGGGAGCTAGCAGCACCAGCATTTAGATCACCTGTGCTGTGGTGTGGCGTGATATGGAGGAGTCAAAAATCAGTCCCTCTCTCTTCATTTATACCTCAGCAATCTCATTTATGTGGAGTAGAGAGCTGGAATAGCAAGCATAGTTGAGTGTGGCAGGTTGATTTATAAGGTGGCATAAACACACAGTGCCCCTCTGAGGCTGAGGATTGCTTTGGTTTGCTGCCCCACTTCCATTAGTGTTATGTCGCTCGAGAGTTATTTAGTCAGAACTTGCTTTCAGACCCAGATGTGCAGTCAGAGCTCACCTCCCCAGCCCAGTGCCACCTGTCACTGGCTCAGGCACCCACTGAGCAGGGATGAAGGGATGGTGACCTGAGGTGAGGCTGATTGCTGCACATACTGCCTGCAGAGCGTGGGTCCTCACAAACCTAACCCCCTGAAAATCAACTTATTCTTTCAGGTGGCCTCACCTGAATCCACAGACTACCTAAACGTACAGCAAGGATAGTCATCCTTCCAAAGAAACATTTTCTTTCCTTGTATTTCAGTGTCCTGGTTGGTCCTGAGTGAAATTTTCCCTGGTGGGATCAGAGGACGGGCCATGGCTTTGACATCTAGCATGAACTGGGGTATAAACCTGCTCATCTCCTTGACGTTTTTGACTGTAACTGGTAAGATTTCTCTGTGTCCTTCCAGGTTGACATTCTCCTAGTGGGCAAAATAAGTCTCTCTTACACTAAAGCATTGGTGAAGTTGCAGCTGTGAAAGCCCAGGAGACAAGGTCTCTGTTTAGGTGTCGGTGTAACTTCACCGTTCCCACCACATCTTTGTTTGTGCAGTAACTGCAGCCCCACATGCTGGCTGTCAGACCTTGCACATCCACTCCACAGGCTGTGAAACTCAGGGCTTAAAAACACCATTGCCTTGGTAGGCTGAAAATACATAAGGTTTAGGATTAAGTCCTGCATCTTCTGAAATCAATGCAAGTTCTGTTCTAGATCAGACCACAGCTTTTCTGATCAGACATTTTCAAACACAATCCCATTTAATTCATTCCTTTTCACAGGAATGTCTCGGCTTTCAGAAAATTTTCTTTAGAAAAAATGTCTCTGTGAGGTTAAAGTCTTTCACATCTGAATGTAAGAAAGTAGAAGACTACCATATTGACTTCTAATGTGATGATAATCAAAAGGGAAGGTTAAATGCTGAAATGTATTGATTAGCAAATTTATTTTTCTGATTTTATATTATATGAGGATTTGCAAATTTTAGTTTTCAGCCTTATTGTGACAAAAATATGTGCTGAAAATCAAAATATACGAGAGTAGAAATTCCAGGTTTCCCTTAAGTCTGTATTACTCTCCGCCAGAGAGAGACAGACAATCAACTCACAAAAAGTCAAGGTAGTTTTCACCCCATTAGATGTCAGATTTGAAAATGAGTGTGATCTGTTTCTAAAATGGGTTTCACTCATTTGCATTTTCTTTCCAAAAAAAAAAAAAGAAAAAGCAAGAGAGAGAGAAAGGAAAAATCCACATCTGCCATCCCAAGTACCATCTTGATTAAACTGGTTAAAATATGACAGGTGAAGTTCACTGTGCTCACACTGTCACTTTAATTGGATCAAGGGCCTTCTTCAAAAGGAAACCATCCAGTTACTCCCACTCACTGCCCATCAGTTCCCATCACAGAACTGCACTCCTGCACTGCACCAGCTTTTGGACACAACCAAACAAGAAAATGCGTATTATAGGCAGTCTGGCTGCCAACACTTGCTCAGTCCTTGGACCAGACTTGAGTTATTCCTAAGGATATGTCTCCAAAACCACCTGGTGCAGACCTCAGGTGCTCAGTATCAGCTGTTTCACTGGGAATGCTGCCTGACCTCCTGTCATGCAGCATTACTTGTTAATGTACATCTCTCTGTTATCCTGGTCTCAGTTTCAAAGAGTGTAAAGCCCCAGTAACTCCCTTGGCTTAACTGGGTCTAATCTGGATTTATGGAAGTGTAAGTACAGGAAAATATGCACTCCTCATCTATGGCAGAAAGGCAGGATTGGGAATTCTATTGTCATGTGAATACACATGGAGGTCACAGTGGCCAGCAGCATCTGCACATAGGTGCTGATTCAGAGGTGCCAGCTGGATCAGAAGCTTCAGCTGCATTTTCAGTTCCTGACAAAACTGGCAAATGTCTCAACTGCCCAGGTTTATCTTAGCAGGGTGAAGGGCTAAGGGGGCTGCAGCACTCTGGTGGGTTTGTACACACTTTACTGCTGCAGAGTACATCCCTCGGCCTGAGGAGCTACCTGCCCCTGGACTCAGAAAGCCACTAGTTCTTGGATGGCCCCATTAAGAGTTCACTCCTGGATCCCTCTCTGGCACAGCACCCTGACTCGCTGTGGAAATGCTGGGCACTGACAGGTGGGGAGGATTAGCTGGAGACAACTGTAATAGTGTGAAAAATGCTTGGATTTACTCCAAGAAAGAATGTGCACCAAAACCAGACCCGGGCAAAAATCCAAGGTGCTCCTGATCCCCACTGCCTTCCCACAAACCAGTAACAATGGCTACTCACTGTTTTCATCCAGAGTGATTGCAAATAAAATAAACCAATACGTTCATGCTAAGCCGACCAATATGAACTTGTTAATTTTCTTTTATAAGGAGTATTAGAAAAAGCAAAGCCACTCTTCTTTTTCAGTATATGTGAGCTAAGAATAGCAGCCTGGCTTCTTTCTAACTTCTGTGCATTAGGGGCTGTCTCCTATAAAATACAGCAACAGTAAGAAAAATTGCAGTACTTGAAATTGAAAAATATATGTTTTCTTCCTTTGTAGAGCTCATTGGCTTGTCCTGGGTGTGCTTCATTTACACAATAATGAGTCTAGCATCACTGGCTTTTGTTATCATGTTTATACCAGAGACAAAAGGATGCTCTTTGGAGCAAATATCCATGGAACTAGCTAAACAGTAAGTACCAAGCACGTGACTTCATCCCCCAAGTGCCAGAGGGACAAAGTCTTTCAGCGCCACATATTGGAAAAAAAAGAAACTACTGAAAAACAGGAAACTATTGGGAAAAAAAGGAAACTGAAGGAAATTTCTGATTCTTTCAAGGCTTGAGCTTGCACATGTTGATCTCAGCAGCCAACTATTTTGTTGGTGCTGAAGGATTGGCCTTAAAGGCAAGGTGGGTTTTGAGCACCCCTTTCAGGACCTGCAGCCAAGCCTGCTCCCCAGCACTTTTGCTGTCTGGCATTCCTGGATGGGAGGGTGACTCTGATCTTGCATTTAGGACTGTGTGTTTTGGGTTGCATGCAAAAAATGGGAGGGAGAGATCCTGTATTTCAGATTACCTTGTTCTGGATGTCACTTCAAGGCTCCATGTGGATTTTGATAGCTGTTGTAGATGAGCTTTTCTTGTGTCTTTACTAAATGATGTAGACAGGTGAAGGTCAGTCTCTTCTCCCAAGCAACAAGTGACAGGACAAGAAGAAATGGTCTCAAATTGCATCAGGGGAGGCTTAAACTGTGTATTTGGAAAAAAATTCTTTACTGAAAGGGTGGTAAAGGTGTTGGAAGAGGCTTCCCTGGGAAGTGGGGGAATCACCACCCCTGGAGATGTTCAGAAATGATCTAGATCTGGTACTTAGGGACATGGTGTCATGGTGAAGATAGCAGCGTTCAGTTAACAGCTGGACCTGATGCTTTCAGAGAGATGATTTTCTGACCTAAACTAACCTACGAGTCTAGATACTTTATTTTGTCAGTTAAAGTAATTAACGTGTGAACACCTTAGTATCGTCCCGTATTTGTACTTTTTAGCTTACAGGAGAATATTTGCAACTCAGCCAGGCGTGAAGGAGCTTGTTTATACACTAATTATTTTACGGGCTAACCGCTGTGCTGCCGCTGGCCCTCGGGCTGTCCCTTCCCCTTCTCTTAGGGACAGGCACCCACCCCTGCCGGAGCCGCAGCCGGGGCCGGAGCGGCGGCGTGCGGGCGGAGCGTGCGGCGGGGCAGCGCCGGCAGCCGCCGCAGCCTCCCTGCCGGGCATCCCGGGGGTATCCATCCCGGGGGAATCCATCCCGGGGGGATCCATCGCGGGGGGATCCATCCCGGGCGCCGGGGTGGCTCTCCGGGGTGCGCTCTGCCGTCCTGCCGGGCCCCCATCCCTGCCCTCGGTGTGTGCCGCAAGGAGAGCGCGCTGGCGGCTGCCTGCAGTGGCCAACGCGTGCGGGTTTTGTGCTTCTGCAGGAAATACGGGAGGACGCCCTTGTGCGGCGTGAGCCAGCGCAGAGAGAAACTGGTGCCCGTGGAACTTGCCAAGAGAGAGAAAGAGCAACTCTACTAGACGCGGGGCAAGCAAAGCAGCCTTCACCAAAAGACTGATTAAAAAAAAGGAAAATGCCCTGTGATGCTCACACTCCTATGGGACATGCGGTATTGTTATTATGCACAAGATAGTCTCTCTTTTATTTCTTGGTAGAACTTCTTTCAGTGGCAGTTTACAGCCGACATTAAAGGTTGTTATAGTTTACAAGTAACTGGAAATCTAGACTCTGTCTGTTTCAAACCAGCATCCCTCAGATCCCCTGAGATTACCTCTTGCATACAGGAGGTGAATGGAAATTGTAATATTGCACACAATTCTCCTATCCGTATTCAACGACAGTTCAGTCTGGAAGAAGTGCAAAGAAGAATCAGAGTGCCAGGGAGAAGAAAGAGTCTCAACAGGAGGAGCCTACCAAAGACAGGTCGGTTTAGGCTAACAAAAATGGGTCAGAAAAGAGTGAGCAACTCTGTCAGTAAGTTAGGGAAAGCAATCCTATGGAAAAATTGCTATGTCCAATACTATGTCCAAAAAATGGACAACTATGGAATCCAAAGGATGACATTAGTGCAGAACTACTGGTATAAACTTTTTATAAATTAATTTAGGATTCAACTTAACAAGATTTGAAAAATGATCGTGTTCAGCTGAACTTAATTATTTGTAGTGCAGAGTACAGTCAGCTTGTAAGAGGAATTTTGCATCCATTTTCTCAGTAGGGCCAGGATCCGGTGACCTGGGAAATGTTCCTCAGAAAACATTGTCAGATTGTTTAATGTGGGACATTAAATGCATCACTCTCTACAACTAGCTGAAAAGACATTGTAGCCAGGTGGGGGTAGACCCGTTCTCCCAGGCAATCAGTGACAGGTTGAGAGGAAATGGCCTCAAGTTGCACCAGGGAAGGTTCAGGCTGGGTATCTGGAAGAATTTTTTCACTGAAAGGGCAGTTAGGCATTGGAATGGGCTGCCCAGGGAGGTGGTGGAGCCATCATCTCTGGAAGCATTCAAGAAATGACTGGATGTGGCACTTAGTGCTGTGGTTTAGTCAAAGACTGAACTCGATATTGGAGCTCATTTCTAACCTTATTGATTCTATGATTTGCATAATAAATTAATCTAAACTGACAATCACATTACAGAAGAGGAGAGAGGATTTCTTTGGCCTCATTTCCAGGAAAGTTGGAAATAATAATTTTATTTCTTAAAAAATAATTTTATTTCTTAACACAGGGCACACTTTGGCTTTTGGACTCAGAAAGTGAAAATTGTGTGGTACATGGCAGCACACAGGAAGTTCAGGAAAGAACAGTAATCCCTGCAGATCATAAATGATGTCCAATTCTTGGTTACTGCGTAGCAAGTGTATCCTGAAGTACTCAACAAGTCTCTACAAAGGGTTATCCATATGGCTCCCATAAAAGAACATTGGTATTTTTTTCTTAGTAGCTTAATAAATGTTGTTAGAATGATCAATAGATAAATATATATTAGCACATAAATAAATTATTCTCTGTTTAAAGAAAAAAAAAAACCCAAAGCATGCTTTAAAAGCATGTTGGCTGTCTCTGTGGCCACAAAGTGGCATTTCTTCCAGCACTTCATTGAGGCAGCTGGAAGACTGACAGAGTCAGCTGGAGTGCAGATACTAGCTTGAACCAAGCACATGATCCCACTTTATTTGCTGTCTCATAGCATTAAAACAACCTGACTGTATTCTGCACCAAAGGAAAAGTGACTTACTGACACAAATAAAGTTTTACTTCTAGCTAAGCAGATCAGTCCTGATCAGATTCTCACATGGTCGCACTTCTAGATACTGACATCACAAATTTATATGCACAAGTCTAGTCAAGACAGTGAGCTCATGTTCAAAACCTGAAAAAAACTACTGAAGCCAAGGCTATAATTTGCCTGAAGTCACTGAAAATTTAGCTACCTCAGGATGAGAGCTTCAACTTTATAGCACTGATGTCTATGGAAATCTCTTTACCTGCTTCTTGTTTATGCTGGAGGATGGTTATCAGTATCAGGCATTCTACTGAGTCAGCTTCAGAATGAGAAATATTGAGGTGACTCTGGGTAGTCTTCCAGATATGCTGCCAACATAATTCTTCAACATAATACTAACAACTGCCTGGGATTAAATCCAGTAATATTTAGTATTACTGTATTTTAAGACTATATCATAGGAAATTAATCTATTTCCTGATCCAGGACTTCACAAGGTAGCAGACTATTTGCATTTCCTTTTGCATCCCCATTTGCTCTGGCTGGTACTGTTTTCTGATAGCTGCTTCCAGACAGCAGATGTTTGCACACACAGCCCAAGCCTGTACCGGCTTTTAAATTCTATTACATTGTATTTAGTGAAAGGGGCTTCTGCAAAATCTTTCTCAGCATTGCATCTTCCCAGAAAAACCTCTGCTGTAATAAATTTTCTGAATGTTCTTACAAAAACAAATTTAACTCAGAACATACCATAGAAATTTTCTCCCCAGTTTACAGGTTTTGGGATCATTGCAAACTCTTCTAAACTTTTCTTATCTACACCTGTTTAGTTCAGAAACAAATAAATAAAAATGCCATATTCCTGAAGAAGGAATAGTTTCAATACTGGTTTTACTGATGAGACAGTGATAGACCTTCAGATAACTCCTACAAGTGATGATGCTGTAGTCAAGGATTTTTTAAATTATTATTGCTACAGTCTCAATTGTAGTCCTACAGACTTAGCCTTATATAACCTATAAATGTAACCATAATTGTACAGTCTTTTTAACAAAGCCTGCACATCTGATGACACAGAGCAGGCAATCACCATCTCATCAATTATGAAAATACAAGGGAAAAAAAGGATACATTCCACAAATCACATCCCTAGATCTCTGAAGCATTCCACAAAGAAATTTGTCCCAGATCTAAAATTATTCAGTATCTTCATCAATGGACTGGATTACAGAACAGAATATGCTTATTAAATATGCAAGCAACACTAAGCTGGGAAAGACTGGGTTGGAATTCAGAACTTCGCAAATCCGTGAAAAAAGCAGCATACAATTCTGAAAATGAAAGCACAAATTTCTCTGGTAACACTAACTGCAAGTCAGAGAATGATAAAATGGTGCTAGAAACGGCAGGAAAAGTTCCAGTAGCTGTGACAACCCACAAGCCAGCAATGAGTCAGAGTTATCAATCTACTGCCCTTAGTGGGGTGTATAAATAGAACCAACCCTTCTCTCTAAAGAATGTGAAATGAACTTTTTATGGCACTGCCAGCGCTACAGCTGAGCACTGTGGGGAGTTTTGCATGGGATCCACATGGAGAAATCAGGGACAGATGCTCTAGGAAACATGGTCACTGAGGAAGAGATGGTTGATTGACAGGTAAGTTTATCCAAAGCACTGCTCCCCACACTGGAGGTGAGAGCCATCCCCCTGGGACACACTGGCTGGCCTGGATCTCCTATTGAGCATGCAGGAGTTGGTAGCCAGAGCCTGGCTGGAGGCAGCCAAGGAGAAAATGCTAGCTGGTGCCGATGGGAAAGGGTGGCTGTGTGCACACAGGAGAAAGCATCAGCAGCAAGGCCTATTCCAAACAGAGGTGGGGACCTACCTATTCAGAGCAGTAGGAAAAGGAGTGATATCCCTGAGAATAAGCATATACCAGCAGATGCCCCTCATCATCAGAGGTTTTAAAATGTAGTTTTCACAGTTTGAGGCTCCCTTAGAACTAGAAGGACGGGTGGGCACACATTTCAAGGGATCTTTTATTTGCTATTATTCTCTTCCATATTACCCTGCAAGTTTGGTAGTGTGCTTTTTGGCTCTGTTATGGATTGTTACAAAGGCTTCAAACTGCTAGCATGGATCTAGGCAGCACTTCAAAAGAACCAGTGCCCATTTTAATACAGTGGAGCTCATTATTAGCTTTCATTTTTGTTCTGAGACAGATTTCACACTACGTGACAGTACTAACAAAGCAAAATGTTCCTCTTTCTCCGCAGATAAATTTAGGAGACACATATGCTTCATAAAAGCTCCAGATATTCACTGGTAGCACTCAAGAGCTTTGTAATTTGATTCAAAGAGGCAAGCCTAATCTACAACGGCTATTGTAGTTGTAATGTCCAAATTTTCATTCATCAGTTTGAGACTACACTTTGTCCCTCAAAACCTATTACAATTTTGTTCATTGTTCAAATACCTTCTGCTTTTTCCTTTTTAAAATTGTAACAATAACTAGTGTTCCCTAATGGTGGTTTGTTCATTGCTCTTTGACTATGCACAAAATCCTTATTTATGTCAGGAGTGCCAAGGTCCACGTTATTTGACACAAACTGGAAAACTAGCAAGCTTTGCTACATATAGCGTGCTATATTGAATTCCTTGACTGTTGAACTCAACTTCATAATTTCATGGTTATAAGCCCTCTTAGAAGTTCAAGAAGTGGGCCCATGCAAATCTCACATGGTTTACCAAGGGGTTTAACAAGGTGCTGCACCTGGGTCCAGGCAACTCCTGATCAACACAGGCTGGGAATGAACAGACCAGGAGCAGCCCTGCCCAGAAGGATCTGGGGGGTTCTGGTGGGTGAGAGGTTGGACATGACCCAGCAATGTGCACTTGGGTCCCAGAGAGCCTGGGCTGCATCCAAAGCAGTGTGGCCAGCAGGGTGAGGGAAGAGATTCTGTCCCTCTGCTCTGGTGAGACCCCACCTGGAGAGCTGCATCCAGCTCTGCAGTCCCAGCACAGGAAGGACATGGACCTGCTGGAATGAGTCCAGAGGAGGCCTCCAAGAAGATGAGAGGGATAGAATACAGGTCCTATGAGGAAAAGCTGAGAGAATTGGAATTGTTCATCTGGAAAAAAAGAAGACCTAACTGCAACTTGCCACTCCCAAAGGTAACCTCTAAGAAAGATGGAGAGGGACTTTTTACAAGGGCATGTGGTGACAGGACAAGGAGGAGCAGCTTTAAACCAAAAAAGGGTAAGTTTAGATTAGGTATAAGGAAGAAATTCTTTACTGTGTGGATGGTGAGGCACTGCAACAGATTGCCCAGAGTGGTGGATGCCCCATCCTTGGGTGTGTTCAAGGCCAGGTTGACTGGGGCTTTGAGCAACCTGGTCTAGTGGAAAGTGTCCCTGCCCATAGCAGGGGGGCTGGAACTAGATAATCTTGAAGGTCCCTTCTGACCCAAACAATTCTCTGACACCTACAGAGTTCCAAAAGGCACTGATGAAGATACCACTTACAACTTATGGCAAAGTTTTGTTTCTTTTTGTTCTGAGGGGATTTGGTGAAGCATCTCCCATACTGCTCCTGCCTTTACATACTTTCTGCACAAAGTCACTATGGACAGCCCCAAGTTCTACATCACCCCATCAGGCAGATGAAATCTGTAATCTGGCATTTGCTTCCTCCAGCTGTTCTTCCAACTTTCTTTGGAAGCTGTGATTTCTAGTACAGTAACAGCTCAGTTTACTATTTTTAGCGCCCCCTAGGACTGAACATTACCTGCAGCATGCAAGAGCAGTGTTACATTCTCTTCAGTGAGATAGGGAAAAAAGACATACATACATTTATACATATTTATTTTATCTTTTTAAAAGTAGCATTTGCAGTTACTTTTAAGCATTCATCTCTCTTCTGCTTCAAATGTGCATTTACTGAGAGAAACATCTACTGGCTTCCAAGTCCAAGATTAATACCAATAATAATACATGCCAGAATCAAGCTTCACTGCTTGTTGGCAGCTCCTGTCATTAAAACAGTATACAGTAAGAAGAGTGTAGAAAAGGTCTGTGTTAATTGTTCAGCAATAGGCTGGGGCTGGATTAGAGTGACCATAACATCTTCTCCAGTTGAAGCACAACAATTTTCCTGAAGTTCACATTTAAATTTTTTTCTTTTGCATTGAGTAGGTGGACAAGGCAGTTGTTTTTTCTACAGTAGCTTCATAAGTTGATAACGTAATTAAGCTATCAGACAGTGTCCAAGGGTGGGCCACAGGGATGGTGAAGGGTCTGAAGGGGAAGCTCTATGAGGGGCTGAGGTCACTTGGTTTGTTCAGCTTGGAGAAGAGGAGACTGAGGAGAGACCTCATTGTGGTCTTCAGCATCCTCGCGAGGGGAAGCAGAAGGGCAGGTACCGCTCTCTTCACTCTCGTGACCAGTGGGAGGACTTGAGGAAACAGCGTGAAGCTGAGTCAGAGGAGGTCTAGGACGGGTATCAGGAAAAAGTTTTTCACCCAGAGGGTGGTTGGGCACTGGAACAGGCTCCCCAAGGAAACGGTGACAGCACCAGCCTGACAGAGTTCAAGAAGCGTTTGGACACTGCTCTCAGGCACAGGGTGTGACTCTTGGGGTGTCATGCACAGGGCCAGGAGCTGGACTTGGTGATCCTGATGGCTCCCTTCCAACTCAGCATATTCTAGGATTCATCTACAGGAAAACACTTGCTGTAGATCTTTATATTTAGAAATGTCTTCTCTTCATGTAACAACAAGAAAATACTTGAAGTCTGGCATGTAGTTAAGAGAACTGGGAACAAACCAAATTTCATCCTCAGATAAACATACGTAACTACTATAGATTTCAATCTAGCCCAAGCACAAAGTTTTACACATACTACAAACAGAAACAGAAGGTATCAGCAAAAGACTATTCTTACATTGTTTCAAATTAATTTGCAACTATACAATTTTAATTGTAATATAAAAAGGGAAGGACTATAACAGAACAGGTATGAAGAGAAATATTTTCCAAACTTTTATTTGTGCACATTCATCAGGTGAAAAAGATAACTTTTACAGCTTCTTTGGTGCCCAATATTCAGCATACAAAAATGTAAAAGACTATTCACAAATAAAACACAAGCTCAAGCTAAAAAAAAAATGTCTTAAAGGTAGTGCACATCGTGACAGCTTTGCTTATGAATACACAGAAATTACTGCAAAAATAAATAGAATGTCTTTTTAAAAGCAGCAATTTCATATCTTGTAAACTTCCGTTTTTACAATACAGCACTGTTAAGAGTAAAATCCAAAAGAACTGGAGTCTATACTGTGGCCATGAGCAAGTAAAAGAGTCTGTATTCCTCTGCTATGGTTGGTCCAGTTTTCCTTTTTGCTTTTAGTCCAATGTGCAGCAGTCTTTGAAGGTGCTTGGTTAGGGAACCTAACCATCAAGTGGTGAACTACAAAATTTATTTCCTGCTTTCAAACACGAATGGATAAATCTGTTCCACAGCACTGGCAACAGCCTTTACGTTTGGCCCTAAGACACAGTTAAAAAAAAAAAGGCAGTAGGAAGAGAAAATTCAGGGAATCAGAAATTAAAATAACAACAGTACCTCTAAAAAAGCCTTAATATTATTAGCAATCACAACTTCATACCACAGACAAGAAGTTCTCCCCATTTCACCTAACTTAACAGATTTTCTCTGATCGCTTTTCATGTGAAAGTCTTTTCTTGTAAATCTGCAAGAGGTTCTACATTTGTCAATGGATAGATTACAATTAAATAATACTGTCATTTAATTTCATAACAGCTTGGCTGATTTTCAATTTACTGGCTTAAACAGCCCAGAGAAGAGGCTGAGTGGCAGAGGTAAAATTAGTTCTTTTACTTATGTCAGTATAGAAAGTAGTATTTCTTCAAGCCTAGCCACTCTTTGCTCTTGCTTTAAAAACCTACCAACAAAAGCTACTGTTAAATAATGCTGGTTTTAACTGAAGTACATTTCAAGCAAGGTTATTATAGGTTTGAAAATTATAGACTATTACTTTCTATCCCAGGTTCTGCAAATAGCTTCACCATTGATCTGAGGACAAAACCTGCAAGCCAGGGAATGATTTTATCATCTCAGGATGAAGTATGTGAAGGTTATCTAACATGATCTGTGAGTATCCAGGCAAGAAAATGAAAAATGACCTAGCAATGCTTGCTAGTGGTACCAGACCACTTTAGCCAACAAAAAATTAAGATTGCAAATAAGTGAGCAGTAACCTACTGGAAGATATTAATTCTCGATAGAAGTTTGGTGATGCAGGTAAAGGAGAACAGCAATTTCTCACATACTTTGATGAGTAGGAATGCAGGGTTTTTGTAACCCCACTTTAGACTTCAGAAGTTTCTTCCAAGTATAGAGAACTGCTCAAAATACTCCCAGAAACAATAAGTGAAGCATAAGTTACTTTAGTAATTATTGTTTTACATGCTCAGTCAGAAAGGAAATGGACAAGAATAGAATTCTTCCTATATTTTCAAACTGGTTGAGTGAAGCACCCAGCTAAAACAAGCCTAGGGTATCTTCTGGGTAGATACTGCACCCTCCTTAAATTTGGCTGCTATTGGAAAAGAAAGTTCTCAGGAAAGGAGAAGCCTTTCAAATAGTGAGAATATGAGAAGGCAAATAGTTCCAGCAAAAAAATGCTACTCTCTCTAAAGATGAAGAAATGGAAAAACTGGATCATCATTCTAGGGCATATAAAAGAAGGAAAAAACAAAACAAAACAACACAACGCCCCTAAACAACCCCCTCATTTTTCATTTTGGAGGCAAAGAAACAATACTTCTTTCTATTACATGCTAGTGATTTTTATCATCTTTTAAGAAAGTAACAAAATCTTTTTATACTTGTCTCATGACAAGAACTCACCTTCCTGGGCTTTTTGTTGCATTTCTAATTATGTATCTCAAAATTCTCTGAGGCAGAGGTATTATTACAAGTACTAGTACTACAGAAACATGAATCTTTAAAGGAAACTTCATCTGAACACACTTAAGAAGGAGTGTACTATGGCTGAAAAGTAATTTAAATAATTTTTATAATAAGAAGTGTAAGTCTCAGGATATTTTTGTCCTCTAGAAGAGAGGCAAAGCAGAAGCCCAGAAAATCAACAGAGGTCTGAGTTAATTTTTCAAACTCACTGCAACAACTAAACTAGAAGGATGCAAAACTTCTATGTTTACCATATTTACCTTCCTGTTTGAAAGGAAAATTCTAAAAATATGGAAGTGATTTTGTAAGCAATGAAGTAATAAAAATCTTACAGAGAAGCCGAATCTCATTAGGAGGCTGACAAGACATGCCGAGAGCTTTTTATTACTGCAGTGATACTGCTTCTTATTTATTTTAAATTTAGTTTCTAGTTTTGGCTAGACCAGTTGCACTGTTCCAAACACATACTGCAATCTTGAAGTACTTTTTAGCCCTTCAGTTTTACTGAATCTGATGGAAGTTTGTCTTCTTTAGAAAACATTGCTTCCAATATCTTGTGGGAAATGTTCTGCATAAACATAGGCATTTGAATTAAGATGTGAAAATAAAAAAAAGTCCTTACTCAGCTTCTGAACCAGCAGCTGAGCTCTAACAACTGCAAGACATAATTCCTGCTAATGTGACACAAAATGGTTTTTTTTGTTTTGTACCATTTTAACATGTATTCTCTGAAAAACTGACTTCTTGTACCTGGACACTTGTGGTGGACATCTCACAAGCAAACAGAAAAGAGAATGAAAAATGAAAATGATGAAGAGAGAAGAAAAAATTGCTGGCCTCTCCAAGACCCAGGACAACCATGTCTCTGATTACATGGGAAAAATCACTGATGCCTGTGATTCAGTGGTTTTTCTCTTAGCTGAGCTTTAAAAGAAGAGAGCACAAGTCTGAAGAACTGTAAATATTGGTCAGCTTCATTTATGCTATACTATACAATGTGCTATCCTATGAGTTTCCATAAATCTGCAGTTTGGAAATATGTATTTATGAAACGGATGTTAATGCTAAATGCAGTGTAGTTAACATCTCTACAAATGGAAAAAAAAAAAGGAAGAAAATTCAAATATTGAAATAAACAATAATTACCTGCATTCTTAAGTGCTACCTTACTTTTGGTTTCATTAAAAAAACAGACTGTGTACATTCAGTCTAACTATTTTTTGAACCTACCAATAATAACACTTTCTCTACAACTCTTCTGGCACTTTCACTCAAAAACAAACTAGGAGCTAGCACAGGGAAACTAAATCCTTTTAACATAACCATTTGATTGTTTTAAAAATCTTGATTTCCCAAACCTACTGGCTCTAAAGTTAAATATTCCCAACAAGTTAAATATTTATTTTTTGACATTAAAATACCTGTAACTGTGATACTGCCTGTGGAAAAAATCTGTAAGGTAGCTCTGAGAGATTTTATTCTGTAACACACGGCAGGATGAAGTTCTGGTTCATAACTAGAAAACAAAATGAAAAGTAAAAAAGAGAGATCTAGAACTGAAAAATAAAAACTTAAGAAGTAGTCCAGAACTAAAATTCTTTAAAATCCTACGTACCTCGCATGAGGTCTGTTATTCTTCGTAAATTCCGGCAATCTTATCTCAAAGGGCATGTTGCACACTGCTAAAACATTCACAACTTTAAAATCTGTGAAAATTACCTTTTCAAAAGAGACAGGAAAAAAAAAATTAGAATTTACAGCAAGTCAGATGCATGGGTTGCAAAAAAAAAAAAGAAAAAAAAAGACAAGGCTACTACTTAGAATATTTTGATGAGTCAAAATTAGAATCTTGAGACTGATACTTTTCTAATAGGCATCTAAAGAGTACTTCATAGACTCAGAACATTTACATTATCCTTCTGTGGTGGAGTAACTGCTGAACTAGATACCTCACAGTTGTATCATGGTCACTGCAGCAGTATGGTTATAGTACAATTTAAGGATGAGACACAGAAACAACTCAAACTGATGTAGTAAACACCCCCCCACTGAAAATAAACTAAATTTAACAGCTCATGGAACATCAAAATAAGCAGAGAAAAAGCTTAAATATTGTTGCAAACTTCTTTAATGCCTTGTTGCTATATACCATTTGGATTAAAGCTACGAATAAAAAAAAAGATGACAACTGTTTTGCTTTAAATGTCCAGTGGTGAGTAGAGCAAACTGGTTTTCTACTCTGTAACTTTCTAAAACCCAACTCAAACTATTTGAATAACTTTCAGTTATTTTCTACCCTATGGTAGATGACAACTTTAGATGACAACAAAATAGCCAACAGACAACTGCTATACAAAGAAACTGCACTGCTGACAGGTCAGTGTTGGCAATGTCACTGGGGAAACTTTTGCTCATTTTCTGAGGTTGCCTAAACTTTAAATGGCTGTTCTTGTTCAATCTACACTTCTTAGATATTAGAAAGATAGTTAGAAAGATAGTTAGAAAGATAGCTGGAAAGAAGCAACTTAGCCTTAAACTGACCTAATCTTCAAAATACAAACTGCTCACTTTATGACAAAACTTGGTGTGTCCACACTGAAAGTACTGTGCATCTAACTGACTTAACATTTCATTCTGACTTTAAAGGGCTGGGTTCAAAGTACACATTTGTGACAGTAGGAGTGTCACACTTTTGCTGGGGTTTGATGCAGCATTACCAGCATAGGCTGCCACCATTGCCTTTATGTACTATAATCAAAAGTCGTCTTTCCCTGAAAATGACAGTTGCTGTGTCTATTTAATTGTCTGTCCCTAAATTGAACCTGTGTGTAAACAGCACAACAGACTATCAGGAAGTTTTAGACCACCAAATCGTGTAATTTGAAGTGGTTCATGTTGCTGTTTTTCAACCCTTACTATGAAATGCAAGTGGTGTTTCTGACTGGTAATGTTAACCCAAACCCAGATAAATGAGGGTGTTTCCTGTCCTAAGTATTTTATTTGGCACATTTCCAGCTGTGCAACATGACAGTGCAGGAGCACTTTTCTCCCCGCATGTTTAATTTGAGAAGCTCAAACTTGCCCTTATTCAGATGGAAACGTATCTGCTATTCCATTAGAAATGAGTGAAAATTATATTCAAATTACAGTAAAGTTTCAGCATTTTCCAAATAAATCTTTTGAGAATTGTAAATTCTATCTAAGACACATCTGTTCATATATTAAACAAATTTTGTTGTTTATTATCCAGTGAAGAAGCACCGCTCTGAGCTGCCAAACAAAACTCAAATCCACAAAAGAAAACAGCTTCTCTTTAATCAGCATCTGGAAAATGCATTCCTACACAAAAGGCACATTTGAGTGAAAACACGTTAACTGCTAAATCATTATGCTCCCTCTTCTTTGTTTCTTTCTAAAAAATAAACTACCAGCATTGCTTGAGTCATGCAAGTCCTTTTTCATCAGAATTACCTGAAAACCTAGTTTCTGTAGACTACGAGCTAGTCGCCTGGCACCAAATTTAGCTTCTTCTTCACTATAAAGGAGAAAGAAAAGGATTTAGCATTAGCAGAAATAGACTATATAGTTGTGCACACACACACACACCTCAATAGCTACTAAGACTACAAGATGAACCATTATATAATGTAGCACATCAACCATGATCTCATGGACAGCCTTCACTTGATCCTAATGTAAGTATTACATTTTAACTAGACAGACATTCCAATGGAGTTCTTCATGCCCTATTTGCAGAATATCTTGGCTCCAGCTGAAGTGAGAGACATGTTTTAATCATACATGATTTTAAGTACCCTTAACAGATAAACAAGTTCATGGGTAGTCTGGAGTTAACAGCCGGAACAATCCTCTTAAATTTTGGAACAGAGATCATACACAGAAAGTATGCAAATTTACTAGTTTACCTTAGCTCATCCTTACTTCGAAATGCAAACATATCTTAAAGGAATCCAGCTCTTTAAGAGTTTAGTGACTGTCAGATGTCTCTGAACTAAGAGTCTGCTTCACTTCTTTTCAGTCCCTCAACACTGTAAAACTTGATTAAATTCAGGTGGAGTTTCTTTAAAAAATAGAGATGTCCTTGGGAAAGGTCATCCCTTCCCAAGTCTCAACTTCTAGCTAAACACACAGAATTCTTAAAGGCTTCTCAAATCTCTTTAGGGTTTTCTTAACAAGGCAGTTTTCCCTGCTGTTCTCCCAAGAAGGCTAAACTGATGTTGTTTAAGATTTCAACACTATCTGACACAAACACTTCACATAGAAAACTTCCTCCCAAATATGTAGCTTGACAAGGATCGACTTGTGATCCAGTGTGAGCCAATCTAAGCAGCAGCAAGTACCGCCTCTTCTTCATTTACAATGCTGTATTTTAAAATACACAAGGATTTAGAGGTAGAGAAAGAATCTTCATGAACTCACCTTGTGGCTCCTGTGCAAATAACTTTTCCTGAGGACCAAATTGTGGCCGTAATCCTAGGTTTCCTAAGCTTCATTAAAACCTTCTAAAAGAGAAAAGTAGAAAAATTGGAAATTAGCAGTAATTCAATCTCATACTAGAAAAAAAAATTACCTGTTACCCAAATCAACTAAAGTTACACAAAAACTCCCTTTAGTTTTGATAGGCTTGAACTGCTCCTTCATCTCTTTCAGTACTTAAAAAGCCTAGCTCCTGAGAAGAGCAAAATAAGCATGAAATAGCCAATGACTCAGTGTACACAGAATAGATTAAATGAAGGTATTTTTCACTGAATAAAAAGCTGAAAACTACAAGCACCATGGTGATTTTTTTCCTTATTTGATTTGACATTGCTGACTCTGTATCAAGATATATTTTCATGACACAGCCATCAAATTTTGGGAGGCAAGACAGACCCTGAGGTGTAAGAGGCCTCATCAAATACCTTGTACCAAATATTCACCTGAAAAAAAAAAGTGCTGCCTCCTGAGACAGCATTTCATCACCCCCATTTCTGTACAAGCAATGTATTAGTAACTAAATACCTACAGCAAGCAAAACAGAGAAAGAAAATTCTGCTTTTTTCTATCCACCATATACAGGTATTAGGCAGAAGAATGTTTAGCTTAAGGAACATTTCTAAAAACAGATAATTGGTATGCTGAATCTCTTACCCCAACATCACGCTTGTATATCACATTTGCTCCCTCTAATGCAATCTTCCTCAAGTTTAAATGACATCTTGTTCTAAAAACACACACTACATTTGTGATTAAAATGTCCAGTGCAACATCACTGTCTGCATCCATTGGGGTGATTTACAACTCAATTTTCCCACCAGTTCACCACGAAGATCACATCCTGAGAAGGAAAAATTATAAAATTAAACATACCAATAGAAAATTGCCTGTTAATGCCATTGTATACATTTGCCCCTTAAAAGAGACAAGAAGCAGAAGTCACTACATCCTGACTCATCTAACAATGTGAGGGGAGGGGGAAGGTCTGCATCCTTTGTGCTCGAAAATAAGAGGTAACTTGTTCAAAGCCATGTTGCCAGACTCAACAGAAATGAAGTACATAGACACATCTATATAAAAGCATTTTAAATTGCCAGTTAAATATGTTACAATTTTTCCTAGGTATATTAAGACACTGTGAAGATTACTGAAACTTCTTCCATAGCTCCAGTGGATAATCTTTCCTCAGCTCATTTAAGGATGTCATTAGACACCTCAGGAAAATACACTTCTCTGACTGCTGAAGTTGATAATTCTGAACAGTTTGACATTCGTGTTGGAATGGATGAGCCTATGAATAACTTTGAACTAATACCGGTTACACAAACAGCAGTCTGTAGACAGCCTACTACCACAGCTTTCCCATCTTCATCCAGCACTCCTGGCCTATCTCTCCCAATAAGAGCTTAAAGCAAGCTACACAAAATGTCCTGGTGGCAGCAGCAGCCCGGGCTGACTGTCTGCGCTGCCCACAGGAAGGCGTTGTACGGGCAGAGTGAGATGGAATGCTCCTGAGGAAAAGCACGGGCAACAGCGAGGATGGCCGCCCAGTGCATGCACTGCGAACCTAAGGCACCCAGGAAGTATCCGTGATCATCAAAGACAACTCCTCACACACACCTCAGCTGGGAAAGAGAATCCTAACTCCAGCAGCTGGGCTACTGCTCATCCCAGCCCAAGAACACCCGACTCTCTTCTGGAACCATACAAAGGCAAGACAGCAGGCATCTCAAATAGATCTCAGGTGAAGAAATGAGAAGGGACAAGAGCAAGATCACTGGTATACAGCAAAAAGGACTTACATAAATCTTTTAGCAGTATTTAATCCAAAATAAATAAAAATAAAGCAAAGGAAAGAAAACCCAAAAACACGTCACATATGTGAAATGCTCCACATGGTCACTGCCATGGAAGAAGCAGGACATTGTGCATCAAGAACAATAACATACCTAACAGACTATGATGTATTTATATCACTTGAAATGTTCTGGCCTTATGTTCTATATTAAAAAATCTTCAAGATACAACATTAATGCTATTATCAGTGTTTTCATCTGACTTTGCCTTCCTAAACATCATGACATAGCCTGTAATGGAGAACTCAAGGTGCATCTTCAACTACCACTCACTGACAACACAGAAGTAAAAAACTACATGGCAGATGTGCACAACGTACTGTGTCAGCTGCTGTGGTGGCTCCTGCTTACACTCCGCAGCTTGTTCCTCGCTGAAAGAATTATTCTGTAATTGTTGGCTTGTCCAATACAAGAAAAGGCAAGATGGATGATAATACAGAAAAGAGATGAAGAAACAGCAAGAGGAAAACATAAAAAACCAAAGGTTATATGTGGGGGTGGAGGGAATGCAGGCAAAGAAGAGAACAAACAGTAACTAATTAGTACTCCCAGATCCCTTTTTTAATCTTTTTTATTGAACCAAAAATTACATGAATGCTCAAAGTTAGAAATTACTTATCCCATCTGGTTTTGATGGACTACTACAGATTGGGAAAGTAATTTATGGCACCAGAGCCAAAGATAGCACATGTGCAGATTTTGAATGGCATGCAGGCAGGGCCAGCATGGAGCTGGAACCTGTGGCATCTTCAGAGAGGCATTTGTTTTCCATGCTGGCTTCAACTCCTGGCTCTTACTGGAACCCAGGAAAGATTGTCAACAAAATACCTCCAATAAGTAGCATCTCCCAATTATCAGCAAGCATCTGCTGGCACACTCAGTCTCCATCTACAATCTGAAAGAACATCAGAGTTGTGCATAACACCACCAAAAGGTTGCTAACATCTAAGCAAACCATAGTATTGTATGATAATGTCCCCATAAAACATGGTTTATCTTAAAAAGATCCAGGGAGAAAAGTCACATGCTCATTCAGAACAAAGGAAAAAGTAGTTGAAAAGAGAGGAAAATTACAATTTAAAAGGAAAAGATCTATTATTAAGGCAGAAAAGGCGGCTGTGGAGCTGTCAGTAAGGATGTTTTCAGCAATTACAATGTATCTTGGTTAGAAGTACAATCTACTTGCATAGATATTAAGACGAGAAAAATTACACAGATTACAGTGGTGTGCCTCCATTTTAATGAGCCATGTTCTGAAAGCTCAAGACAACAGACACTAAGGAAGAGGCTTTTTAATTTCAACTTCTATATATTATGTCAATCATTTTGAACACACCCATTCCTAGTAAGCATACAAATACAATGTTAAAACTCTTTCAAGGCATGGTTTGGAAAGATTGGGTAATCAAAATGTTTCTAGGCTTGGATACTTGTGATCAAGCAGTAAGTAAGCATTAACATATCACAGCCTTTGATTTACGCATTCATTTTAATGTCTCACACCTTACTTACAAAAAGGGAAAAAAAAATCTACCGAGATGTCCTGTTACCTTTCTTTCAGAAGCCTTAAATAACTTTAAATTCAGAGGAACCATGAGAACAAAACCAACTTAAACTTTCCTAAAAAATATAAATACATGGACTACATAAAAAAAAAAAACCTGAAGAACATATTTGCGAAAAAGGTCTAACAACGTCCAAGAAAGAAAGATGTTGCTCTTATTACACGTATCTCCAGTAAGCATGACCAGCTGGAACATTCTGATCCTCCTCTTTCCCAGCTGTCTCTTGTATTCTCTGCTATTCATACACAGCACTGTACCACTGACTGTTATTTCCCAAAACCTGAATTTCTGCATTTCCATATTTTTTCTGCAAAATGGGGAAAATAGTGCTCCTTACTTATAAGCCTATTTATATTCCATATTTACGCAGTTACACTTGCAGAACAGAGAGGTTGAATAGAAACCAAACATGAGGTTCTTTCCAGTTCTGGATTTGTTTAAATTGAGCTCAGCTTAGGTTTTGTTGATTAATTTTGCCCTTTGAAAGTTCTCTCATCTGAACTGTAGAATTTTGGCAGTCTAATTCTCATTTCTAAAATTATGTTTTGCCAGCTAATGCTAATTTAATAACAGGCTAAATTTGAAAATAATTTGTCTACATGTACAGCATTTCTGTTAGATTATGTACTTCATTTGACTTTCTCCAACACAAGAAACTAGCTAACTTTGATTTCAAATTGTTTTGCGCCAGCTTAACACAATCTATCCTGACAGAGGAAACAAGCTGAAATACCTCTCTGCAGAAGTTTGCATTATTGTGTTTTATCAGGGAAATTTTAGAGGATTGTTCTTTCTTTTCAACATAGATTTCAGGGATACATCTGAAATATTACCCTAAGAGAAAAAAAAAAGAAGGAAAAAAAAGTAGCTAGATTAAACATGATAACACAAAAATAAAAACAACAACAAAAGCTAATGTAAGGATATTTGACACTGTAATGTATCTTACTCTGAAACTGGAGAAACTCCACAGAATAAGAAATACTTTGGAGGGAGGAATGAACACTCAAGTTCTTAAAGCATTACCTCTACATCCACTGTTAGAATCACAGACATACTATTTTAGATACTCTGTAAACACATGTGAAGACAAAACACCCTGCACGGAAATCTTAAATCTTACAATCTTAAAAAAGCCAGCAGTCTGTCTTCAGAAAGTTCCAAACCAACCACAGCACCGTCATCAAAGAAAAAGGAAAGGCACTTGGGATGGGGTATATAAACAAAGTATTATTTTAAGCTCTTGACTACCTTTGATCCAAGAAACTCAGAGCTATAAAGGTAGATGGTGGATATCTAACAATGGTTATGTTAATGTCAGAACAGTTTAATAAACACCTTTTTCACCATCAGCCTAAGTATAAGCAACTTTTACTGGTTATTTTTAACCTTTCTCCAAAGCAGCTCACAAACTGACCAACTCCACAAAGAATTCCAACAGGGATATTGGTCACTACTGTGTCAGTAGACATTTGTCAAACTAATGCCTGAAAGGCATCTTTGAAGAAGTTAACATGAACCTCTACAGGACATTTCCATATGAGAATGGAGAATAAATAAAGCCTGCCAGGAATGGGGAGAGATGATTACATCCTTCCACTGAAGATGTACTTTTAAAAGATTTGTGCTCAGCCCCTCAGGAAACAGGTCCATATGGAACGCCGGAGGTGACACACCTCCGAAATCTGCTGGAATTCCTAGGCACATTAAGATCACAGTGGCTAGTGAATGACTCTCTGAAAACAAGAGCAACATAGTTACTATTGTCTGTACAGAACATCCTCTGCTCCAAACAACTTTCTTAGTTCCAGCCACTGAGCTAGTGGTGCATGCTTTTACTTTCTGTTGCAATGGCAAGTTAAACTGTGCCTAAAGCAAAAGGCCATCTTGAAGCTACTGTTCTCACCTTTCAGGATTTGAAGAGTCATGACTATTTATATTTTGGGGGAGAAGATTTTCAAATATGTGCAAAGCCAGTATCAAAGCAGGGATTTGTTCAATTAGATCCATGCAGAGAGCGATAATACCAGCTATATCATAAGCAAGTAGGACATCAATTCTGCTCTTGGATAAGCCTACTGCATCTCTGTAGGGTTGTCCAACACAAATCCATTTGCAAGAATAAAACCGAAGAGTATATGGAGCAAGACAAGAAAGCATATTTTAAATAATTAATTACACGCCATTTTCCTCAAATCTTTCTCTCATCAAAAGGTCCATTCATATTCAAAGCAAGATGCACTTGAACTCAAGTTTGTGCCATCTTTCCCTTAGAACATCCAGGAATACCAAGTATTAAGAAGGATCCTTTTGGTCTTTATAATATGTGTAAAATCATCAAAAGTCCAAACCAACAAGTTCGGTGGCCATTCCAACATGATGAAACGTCGTAAGAAAAGTAAAAATGTTTAGCTGTAACAAAATATTTTAAGGCAACGGGTAAGCCTCTCACCCCCTCCCAGTCAAACATTTTTACCATTTGCGCGTCCCAGCTGAAGAAGCACCCTTCCTATTCCCGCTGCTGGGAATCCCACTCAGAGCCCTACATGCGCCAGCGTCACAACGCTCTGGTCAACAACTATTTCTTCTCTCCCCTCAACCCCAGCCCGAAACTTCTGCGGCCAGCACGGCACAAACAAAGCGCAGGCAGCAAGGCGGCCTGGCCACGCCGAGCTCCGCCGCTCGGCAGCGCCGGCTTGTGCGGGCATCGGCCGCCGCAGGGCACGGGGCCGCCACAAAGCCCTCGGGGCCGGGCGCGGGCCGGCCGGGGAACGGGCCGTTCCCCCGCAGGATGCCCTGCCCCTTCCTCCCTCTCCCTGCCCCGGCGGCCCCGGCCACGCACGCCCTGCTGCCCCGGGCGCGATCGGCACCGCGGCGGGAGGCACCGGCAGGGCCGCGGCCAGGCGGGGGAGGCCCCGCGCCGCCTCCCTCACCTCGGCCGGGCAGGGGCGGCGGCGGAGAGGGACGGGACGCGGGGGGACAACGGCGGCGGCGGCTGCGGCCGGGCCCGCGGACCCGAGACGGCGGCGAGGGGAAGGAGGAGGAGGAGGAGGAGCGCGGCCCGTCGGCGGGCGGCGGCCGTTACCGTGCGGGCGGGCGGCGGTCGGGGCGGGGCGGGGCAGGGCAGGGCGCAGCGCGGTGCCGGTCAGTGGGTGCCGGTCGCCCGGCGGCGTTCCGGGTGCTGAGCCGACTCCCCGCGACAATAAACATCCCCCAGCGCCGCGGGCATAGACGCGGCGCGGCTAGAGCGGCCGCCGGAAGTCGCGGCGGCGGGAGGGAGGGAGGGAGGAGGGGACGGAGGGGGCCGCGCTTGCAGCGCTTCCGCTGTCGTCCGCCGCCCCCGGAGCCGCGCTACGCCCCGGGACGGGCCCGCTGTGCGCGGATCCGCGCGGAATCGCAGAGCGGGGCACGTCTGAAGGGACCACAGTGGATCATTTGGTCCGACCTCCCTGCTCAAGCAAGGGTCGTTCAGAGCACATGGCACAGGATTGTGTCCCGCCGGTTCTTGAGTATCTCCGGTGAAGGAGACTCCACAACGTCTCTGAGCAGTCTGTTCCAGGGCGCGATCAGCCGCACAGTAAAGCAGTTCTTCCTCATGTTCAGCTGGAACTTCCTGTGCATCAGTTTCTGCCATTGTCTCGTGTCCTAAAGCTTGTAGAACTGATAACAGGCTTCAGCTCGGCCACATCCGAGGCGGCGCCTTTGCCAGCGGAGCCGCTGGAGAGCTGATGCAGTGTTTGTTCAGCTCGGGCGCTGTGAACACTCGTGGCACCAACGAGGCATTTCTGTGGGGCGCTGGCCTTGGCACCCCTTCAGCTTGCTGCGGACCCCTTGGTCTCTGGCCTGGCCACTGCACGCTGTGCCTGAACCCAGCCTTAGTCTGACAGGAGCCAGCAGGCAGCGGGGCTCGCTGCCGGGATTGCTGCTCCATACGAGCGTGTTGCACTGCAGCAGGACTCTGGTCACTGCATGGTGCGTGCTTAGAGGGCAGACAGACTGGGACATGTGGACGCAGTGTGGGTGCCTGCATGGCACTGGTTCTCTCTGTCCAGGATGGTCCTCTAAATCTGTCACTGTCCCACCTGTGCTGTCTGAAGGGAGAAGAGCGTTAGTCACACTTGTATTTTCTCTTGGAAAAGCTGTTGTGCTTCACATGGGAGTCCAGCAATGTGCCTGCAATGTGGCCCATTAAGGACTCAACACCCAGACTGACGAATGAAACAGATGTCAAGTTGACTTCAAATATAGAATATTGGTCTTTATATGAAAATTCTATAATTGTATATTTATATGGGTGAACTGCAGAGTATTCACTGAACTGAAAATTTTCTGAAACTGAGGTTCTGTAATTATGTACTTTGCTTATGTGATGCGGTAGCAAAATAGCTTTAATTAAGATAGAAGGAACAGTATGAAATTTAAATTTTGAATTCTTTAGAGTTGGCATGTTTTCTTCTGCTAGATTCAGTTTAATCCTTGAAATGCATGACTAGGTTCGCTCGTCAAAAATAAATATTTCAAATTTTCTCTTCAAATCGGCTGCGAGGACATGGTTTGGCTCTCCTGTTCCCCGGCTGGTTGCACTCCGGCGTGGGGCAGCGCTGCCACCCTGTGGCTTCCTGCAGACACGGATCCCCCGCCTGCGGGTGAACGCCGACAAGCAAGGCCTGGTTTTGGAAACCAGGATTCTGAATTTACCATAGTTCAGTAACTGAGCACGGTGTCTTCAGCATTTTTACAGAGTGCCTTCAGGCTGGTTTTGTTCTTTATGGGCTTCAGGCTCTGAGTCATTACAATTACACAGCCAAAGTGGGGTAAAGTGCTGTGATGTCTTTGCTCTGACAGTTCTTACAGGTTCTGGATGGCTGTATCACAGCAGATGTTGATTTATTTTTTTCTGAATAGCTGATCACATTGGCAAGTTATGAAGAAAATCTTTATAAACCCTGATTTTGCTTGAATTTTGATTAAGCTTACGTTTTTTTCAGCATAACCTTAAAGGTCTTCAGAAATTCAAAACAAAATGCCTGCAAGCACGCACTACCACCGTCTGTCTCCACATGCTTGCTCTCTTCAGAGTATAACTTTTTCTAGCACATATTCCTCAGAATAGTGCAGTCATTCCTGGATGTTGGGAATATTATTTTTGCTGATGAAGAGATGAACCCTTATCATTTCATAGTTTTGACTGCTTTCTCAGCCTGAGCTTTTCCTGTTTAGACTAGGACATGTTTTGAAGATTGCATCTTTAGATATATATTTGGAAAATGTGCAAATATAAGCAAGTAGCTATGATCACATAAACATGGAATGTAAATAAAGTGATTTGGCACCTACCTAATTTGACTTGTAAGTTTATCAGTTGTGCTGCAATTTTATTCTATACCTATATAGTTTACACAATTTGTTGTCCTCTCCTTGCCTTCTCTTCCTTGCCTCCATTCCTCCATCCAATTCTAACTTGGTTGCCCGGCTTCCTCTACTAGTATGACCGAGATGCCAAGGATCTGTATCTTCATGAGGCTCTAACTTACTGGATGCTGTATGACATCAGACAGAGAAGGCACAGAGGCCGTTTCTGATACTGTCACTTCCTTACTACACGATTTCATTCCCCTATGCCTTTATTTTGCAATCCCTTGTTTGGGTAATAAAGAGGAGATGGAGATGTGGGGAGGGTGTTTCCTGTGCTTGGACATTCTGCAGCATGGAATCGTGGGCTGCTTGGGACTATCAGTAAGAGTGCAGTAAAAACAAGGTTACTGAACTTCAGGACACTGCACATGTTTTTTGTTCAGTAATTACAGCAGTGAGACTGAATGAAGATGCAATTTCATTATGTTGTTATTCAGCTGTAGCTTCAGGTTTCTGTAAAAGGAAATCACTCTTCAGACTGAAGCAAATGCTTTGTTATCTGAATTGTTCTATTTTTACAGGATTAGCTTTCAATCAGATAAGATCCTGTGCAAGGTAGACTATGGGAAAGTGTAGGGGGGAGAGAAGAAAGCTGGATGGCCCCCTGAAGCAGTCCACAATGAAGGCTGGCTAGGGAGTTTTATGCAGCTGTGTTGTAAATACTGTGATGTCTGAATGGAATACTGCATTAGAGTATTCATGTTTGAAGGGGATGTAACCAGGAGCAACCAGTGTCGTAGATGTTCCATGGAAATGACTTCGTGTGAAATGGTCATCAGCTGCCAACATGACACTGCAGGTTAATTATGAGACATCTCCCTGGCAGCCATCAGGGAATGAGCAAGAAGCCAGTCAGGGAGGGAATCCTTTGCTCCAGGACTTAGATTATCAGATGAAACAGTAAACTCAGCTGTGACTTCTCATACTTCTCTGATGATGTACAGTATAATAACTCATGCCAGCTCTGTTGAACAGTTACCTCCCTGCTGTAAGTGGCACTTATACCAGCTCCACAATATTCAAACGTTGTTTAATTTTACAATATGTATTCTTTTATATGTTTGCTTACAGAAGAGATAAATATAGTTACTATATAGTATGTAAATATTTATGTCACATTTTATATAGTATATATATATATTGCCTAGTATGTCTATCTGTATATTGCATAATTGCATATTGCTAGGTATACTTTTAAATGTAAAATAAGCATATTAAGAAAATGGAAGTGAAGTACCTCAACATAAGAGTCAAACTACCAGAATGAGACTTCTCTTTAGTAACCTTTGCAAGAATTTAATATATATCTGTAGTTTCGGCCTCTATGAATGGTATTTACAGATTATGCATGCTGACTTCTGTTGGCAGTAAGAGAGAAGCATGGTGAAAGTAGAATCAGAAGACTGAGTGTGAGGAAAATGAGGAAGAAAAATTTGTGGGAAGATAGTAACATTGGTTCCTCAGCAGCTTCCCTACAGTGCTGTGTCTATCTGTAGCCAAACTGAGGGTGCTGGCCTCTGCTACCCCTGTCCAGCTTGCTTCCTACCCCAGCAGAACAATGTTAAGCATGTGCAGACAGCACCTACTGCTGTCTGAATTCTTTCCATGGATTTAAGTAGAGGGATATCTCAATTCCAGATCTTGGAATGAGGTTAACTTGGTGCTAATTGGCAGTGGTGAGAGAGGGCATATATTCAGATGCTTATGTCAGGCAACTCACAACTCAGGTACAAAAGGTACTGCAGAGTTAGGTAACAAATGAACAGAGGTTTTCAATGTTGTAATTTAGGGTATAATATTGTTTAAATTTTTCATGTTATGTTTGTTCTTGAACTTGGCTTCTTGCTCCTAGTGACCTTTAGTCTTCTTATATATTAGTTATGAGATACAAATAGCAAAGAGGGTCCCCACAAAGAATTTTTGGCCCATAAAAGAAGAAAGCTGTTTGATCAAGAAAACAAGTGAGATTGAGGTGAGACAAAGGCATCAACTATCTCAATTACTGTAGTTTCTAAGGTTGCAGTGACACTGATAAATAAAACAAGGCTGAGGCTTATCTTTCTTTGTGCTTGGGTTTTAGCAAGGTCCTTTCTATGCCTTTGGCCTGTCTGATTTTTTCCCAGAAAGTATCTAAGCATGGTATTAGAGTAGCATATGCCAGGGACTGTAGAATAAAACTCAGGTCTGTGTGAATGTGTCCCCAGCCACACTGACTGTTGGAAGCAGAGCATGGTCCATAGCCTGGTTTATCTATTCTAGTAAGTGATATAGATATAGATATCCAGCCTGAGAGGATCACTCCCCACACCTTACTGATTCTTATCTTTGTACTGTGTTCAAAGAGCAAACCCCTGCTGATTTCAGTGTGCCTAGGAGAACAGCCCACAGGTTTGTGCACCAGAAAAGTGCAAGCCTATTCCAAACTCGGTGTGAGGCTTCAGCCAGTCATTTGTCATCTCTTTTTCTTCCCATCTGTATAACGATAGCGGCAGCCTCCTGTAGAAAAGCATTTGGTCATGAGGAGACAGCCAAATGCTGCAAGATGACTCCTGTCTTCTTTGTACTTTGGGCATGGACTCTGAGATGCCAAGAATGTAAAAGTCCCTACGTAAGAAAAAAACAACACGTTATCAGCAAAGAAGAACTGTTCCCATTCTGGTCACCTCGGCCATCAAAAAGCATCACAGGAAACAGGATGCTGCAGCAAGAGGCCATGCTGACACTTCGATTGCTTGTCCCACTCAATGGTCTTTGCCTCTTCCCTGACAGGGGAGGGAAGTGCTGCTGAAGCAGCCTGGGAAACCATCCAGACACAGTTATCTGTGTGAGCACATCCCTGGGAACGCTCTCTGCCTGTGCCCGCTCCTCCTCCCCTGCTGCTGCCGTGCAGACTTTCACAGATGTTCCTCCCAGGAAAAGGCAGCTGCAGCTCTCAGCCTCCTGCTTTCCATCTCCCCGGTGGTCTGGCTCCACCCGTCTGTGATGGAGCTGCTGATAGTTCCTCCCTTCCTGAACCCATCCTGCTGCAAGGACTGAGCTGTAGTGATCAGATGAAGAGGAATTATTCTATGCCTTTTTCTCCCTTTCTTCATGTCTCCTGGCTGTGTTGCTATACCCTTGCTTTCTTTTCCTAGCGTTTCTGATCCTTATTTCTTAAACAATTTGTAAACAACCAAGAGAAAACTCAAGACTGTAGATAATCCATATTTACAGTTGGATATGGTCTAATAGTTTACACAACAGCCTGAGGTCTAAATAAGGATTGGGGTTTTTTCTTTGCCCAAAGAGAAGGACCTCTTAAAATTTAAAGTGAAGGAAGGATTTGCACTGGTTTTTATTTTCTTGCTTTTGTTATATTTTTTTTTCTCCTTGCAAGGAGGCTTTGAGGATGGTGTAACTGAGTGCACGCATGCGTGTTGGCTTAAAAATGCGTTTCATCTGTTTACAAGTTTCAGTTTAAGGGCAAAACCCTAAGGGAAGAAAATGCGTCATCCCTGGACCGTTGTGACCCTAGGGTATGTCCGTGCTGCATTTGGGAAATGGGATGACTTTCCTGCCTGGACCTGCTCAAAGTTGGTTTTATACTTGGAGACACCAGTTACTTGCAGAACTTTGCTGGTTTCACAGTTTGCTGTCAACAGTCCTTCCAAAGGTAACACATGGATTTTCCTTCTTGGAGTATAACTTTTAGGTCAGACCTGTGGCATCTCAGAATTGCAGAAATTCCCCAAGCCATAACACGTCAGTAGCTTTGCAGCACTAGCAACAGAAAAGTGCCATTATTACTGGTTGTGCCACTTCCCATCCATGAACTATGCTGGGCTGAAGAGCATGAAGCAATCTGTGGCTGAATAGTGAGCACAAGATGGTATTTACCCTATGGGCCTGCATTTGGTAGCACAGCCTTAATATGGGAATAGTCAGTGCTGCATGGGCCAGCAATGGACACAAACAATTTGAATCTGACTGTTGGAAGAAATTCTGTATGGAGGATTTTCCAGGTGTGCGTATACATGGCAATTACAGAATGCTTGGTTGTTTGCTGCTACAAATTTCAATTTCATTGAAATAAAAATTTATGTCAATGTAATTGAAATTTCTTTTGTTGTCCTGTCTCTTTTGGGAGACTGTGTGTGCTAATCTGCATTCAGATATCTAGACAAAAATTAAAATACCTGTGAATTTCATCGGATTATACCCTCCACTTGTACCCCAGATATGTGTAAGTTTTGTTCTCTCTTAGAAAATTTATAACCTGCAATTAGCTAATGTATTTTGCATATTTAATATGTTTTTTTACTACAAATTATAATGAGAGTAAATGACAAGTGGGGTTTAGCAAAAACTGCCTTTTGAAAAATATATGTGATTTGTTAAAAGGAGGCAAGTATTTTTCAGGCAGATGTAACTGAGGGGTTACAAATACGTCAAGCATAGCTGTGCTTGTGATCTTATCATTATGTCCAGGATTCCGACCAGCTTCCCTACAGAAGAAAACACACAGATTTTCTGTGCCTTTTATTCTCTGAGATGAGCTGGGAATTTTGACCTCGGAGTCCCTTTAAAGAATAGGCTATCTTGCACATGTTCTCCTTATGCACCTTGACGTTTGGGTGCGTGATCAGCACTGTGGCCTTGCTGCCCCAATCAGCACCCAGAGCAGCGTGGCATTTTGCAGGTGTCTGCAAAGTGGGTTTCTTGCTATGCTGATGCTTCAGGCTGGCAGATTTCCATCCCAGTGAGAGAATAAGATCAGCCTAAAAGGTATTTTCTGTAAGACTTTGCAGACTGTGAAAGCTTCTGCAAAGGAGCACAATGTCAGTACCAAACCCAGGAGCTTGAGCACTGAGTCAACACTGCAAATAAAGGATTTGCTAGTCTCTAGCTGAATTGAAAAATGATCATGAAGTAGCTGGGTTGAAACTGGTTTCTTTACAAAGAAACAAACAAACAAATACTAGTATTAAAATAAAATGGAACTAAATGGCTTTTATAGAGTTCTTATCTTAAAACATGTAGGTCCATAAGCAAGTTTTCTATGAACTTGCATCCTGTGACTGAAGCAGCATTTGGAGCTTCATCTACAGCTGACGCTCTGCTCTAAATGCTCTTGTATCCAATAAAGGCTGAGCTCATGTTGAAATCCTTCCTTCAGTTGCAAAATTTATAGACTTTTTCTTTACTCAGCTGCCTATTTTCACACACACAGAGAAATATTAAAAATTATAGTAACTTAGTTATCTTTGAGACCTCTGTCAAATCTAGCTGAAATCAGGCAATGAGTTCAAACATTACTAGGAGGGAATGTATACAGACACTCACACAGCTGCATCTACATCCCTGTAGATACAAAAAGATAAACCAAGTCAACTTTTTTTCCACATGAAAAAGGGGTATAAGTATATTTTGGTAAATAATAAAATGCATCACTTTGTACAGAAAAGCAAGAAAGCAAACAAAATATTTTCTTTAAAGTCATTTACATCAATATGTAAACCTGTTCCCTCTTTTTCTTAGCACATTTGCGAGTTCCTTTAAAAAATATAAATTGCTTCAGTCAGACTAAACATACATTTTCTGTTTGCAAATATTTTGCGGTAAAATTGCACTCAGCAGCAGGGTAGAATAATTTCATTCATTGTTCTCTTGAAGTTCATAGTAGAACTCTTAATTCATCTAAGAAACTTGGCTGTTGAAGCCAGCTGCCAGCACTGTGCCATTACTGTCGTGTCTGTGCCCTTAAAACAAGAGGTCGGTGGACCAGGAGTTCCCAGCCACATAAATGACTCTGGAAAATATGTTCATTGTCTTCAAAATAAAGAGAAAGAGATATAGATAAAGCCACTAATTATTTTACAGTCAGAGCAAAGTCATTATTTACCTTTCTGTGTGCTGCTGGTTGCTTTTGTTCATTTCTTGTTGCTTTTTGTTTCCTTGTTGCTCAGAGGCAAGGGCTGAGGAAGGTGCAGGATTCTTGAGGAATAGTTTAGTCCCCAAGACACTTGCAGTGTAGACTGCTAGGTAAAGCGAACAGTAGTATGAGAAGCAGCGGTGTCTGCTGCTGGTGTGTACACAGTAAGCATCTTCAACACTTACTGTTCCTGCAGCCTTTGGCACATAGTTGCAGCTGTGTTTCTCACTTTTCACCAGATGCCATTATATTCCTCCCTTCCCTTTCTTCAGTGTTGTATTTCAGGTGGCAAATGAACACTGTGCATGGTTAATTAGCTGGGAAGCTGCTGAGTGCAGTTAGCAAGAATTGCAAGACAGGGTGGTAAAGAAGCGTGTGTTAGAATATTCAGAATTTAACTCAGTTTTATGCATATCTCAGATGCGTATCAATTTCTGCTTTTTAGAAGGAAATCAGCACCTTGCTATGAGTATTGACCAGGCATTACTTAGCATGGATTTGAGATTTTGAGTGGTTAAATCCAATGGTTAGTGTCAATTCAGTGAGTAAATTTAGAGGTTAAGATGTGCATTTTCTGTATTAGTCACCTGCACTGAGCGTGAGGCCAGGGGCTCTGTTCTGTCTCCCCTTAACAGACCAGCAATTCCCACTCAATTTCCCAGTTCCTGTAGCAAAGAAATCAGCAAATCAGCCTGTTCAGCCGCGGTTACCAGCGCTGCTCTCATCTCTTGAGCAGAAGCTGCAGCTTTTCAGAGTCTGTGTGTGGCCACAAAGTTGGTCAAGGCCCTGTGTGTACATGTCTCACCTGGTGCAGTCCTGTCCGCAACGGTGAGGATGTGCACAGCTAGGCTCAGCACTAAGAGAGGTCTGCTCTTAATTGCATGGCAAGGGGATAAAGCTGTGCAAAAGTGAAATTAAACAGCTCTCCCCTTCGCAACCATTAGGATGATACAGCATGTCCTGGCCCTTTTCATAATGAAGGCTGGGATGTTTGCACAGCCCTCGGTTCACAGCGAGTTGCTTTAATTAAAGCTAACCTAGCCCACGCATGAACCTGACTGGTGAATTTGGGTCGCCTGGAGGACGCACCACCTCGCCCAGTTATCTCGGGGGAAAGTGGGGGATGAGAATTAACACAATCCAGGCTGCACGGATGCCCGAGGCAGCTCAACACTGGCCTGTGGGGGACACCCAGGGGAGGGAGCCCCCGGGAGGGTCTGTGGCCCCCGCGCTGCCTGTGACCGCGCCCCGGGCCCTGCGGCCGGCCCCCGCAACTAGCGGGGACGGAGGGCTTGGTCCGGGGGGACGGCCCTACAGCCCCTGACGCCCCTCTCCTGCTTTCGGCAAGAAAGTACCCAGGTATCAAACGGAACCGAGGGTTGGTATTGAAAGAGCAAGTGAGGCGGAAATTTAAAGCCCCTGTGCTAATAATAACAGTATAAATAACCGAAGACATCTTGTAAACAGTGCGGTCATAACCCTGAAACATTAAACAGCGCGGTGGGATCTGGCGCATCAGCTGCCGGCGGCCGCTGCCGGTGCAGGGGGAGCGCCCCGCACTCCTGTTTATCTCAGCCTCATCTCCCACGGGTGCGCTGATCGATAGAGAGGAGATGTTTAAGTTAAAAATTCCCGGCGCTGAGGACCGACTGTACTTCATCAATAGCTCACTGTTCCTGTCCCCGCGGAGCGGAGCGGCCGGAGCGGCGGGGGCGGCTCCCGCAGCGCCCGGGCGCCGGGCTGCGGAGCCGGGCCGGGCTCCCGCGGCGAGCTGCGGACCCAGTCTCCCCCTCCCCCAGGGGAGTGCTCCAGGTCTTTAGCTCCTGGGAAGCAGACCTCCAGTGGCCCGGGGCGGAGAGGCGGGATCCCCGCAGCGCGGCCGCTTCGTGGAGCGGCGGAGCCGGCGAAGGCTCAGTCCTTCCCCCGCCGAGCCCGAGAGTCTCAAACGAACACTTAACACCGCTCCGTGTTCAGTAGAAAGGAAGGTTTATTCACAGAAATAGAGCAGAATCTGCTTGAAGAAAATATATCTATATATCTTTAGGGTGAATTACTTCATAGAGATGACTGTCAAAGTCAGTTTTTCTAGGCATCTACATATTTCACAGGTCTCAGACAAAAGATACACACGGGGTAGGTTTTGTTTGATCTCTGTCTTTTCTCTAGTAGCTCTTGAACCAGCAAGGCTGTGGTTGCAGGACACTCGACTGTACACGCATTTAATAAAGTTAAATAGAGTCAGGATCTCTCGGGGTGGATGGAGTCTTTGCTAGGGCATATTTGGTCTCCTCTGCGCCGGGAGAGCGGCTCTCCCCGTGGCTCTGCCCGGGGCCCGGGACAGCGGCGGGGCCGTGGCGGGTCCCTGCCCGCCCCGCCGCCCGCTCCACGGCCGCGCCGGGACGGACGCTGCTGGCCCGGCCGCGGGGCTCAGGATGCCGTCGGGCCGCACAAGCGGTTTGTGTTCACCACTTCTTTCAGGTCACTCTCGGGTTTGCCGGCTACCATAAAAGGCCAAGTCTGTAGCCAGGAAAAGACACGAGTGGGAAGGGGGTTACACACGGAGAAATGCACATTGCAACGCTCATATAGCCAGCGGGTCCGGCTCGGGAGCGTCCGGGTGGACCGAGCCCGGCATTCCCCACCGGACTCCACTTCGGGCAGCGCTCAGCGGGGCTCAGGCCGGGGCGGTTGCCGCTGGCTTCGGCAAGGACCCTTTTGCCTTTCCCCGGCGGCTGATGCCGCTGTGCCTCACAGCCCGGGGGTACCCACCGGGCGTCCTCGGAGCGGCAAAGCCCGTCTGATACGCGGCCGAAAGGAGGGAGAAAGGAGCCGCCTGGCTCCGGCACATTCGTATGACCCCGGCATAATCGTCACGGGCACCCCTCGCCTTTGGTCGACACCAGCGTGGGGGCTCCGGCCCGCGGGAGCCTCCTCACGCCTCACCACGCTACCCCGGGCGCAGGAGCTGCTCGGGGCCCCGGCAGCTCCCGGCCGCTCTCCCTGGCCTCCCGCGGCTCTGGGAGCATGTTTTGGTGCGCCTCTGTGCGGGTGCGGAAGAGGAGGGAGGTTTTATCTATACTGGGTGCTGGTTTTATTTTTTTTTTCCTAAGTTGTTGCGCTGAGGATTTTGTTTTTAATCAAAAATTATCTTCCAGGCCCTTAGTAGCTGACACAGCGGGTAACCTATTTTCCCCCAGAGTCCAGAGCTCAAAAGGCAGAGCCTGACCTCAGTGAAACCTTCCCAGCTCCCCTCTGTGATCCATTTATGAGTCAGGGTCTGCACGTGTGGGCAGTGTAAAGGCTGTATGTCTAAAAAGAGCCCGGGCAGATTTGCTTACCCCTGGTTTACATAATTTGTATATATTTTTAGAGCTGGAAACTGGATATTTCTGGCGGCCGGGTATGGTTGGGAGATCCAGGGCTGCTCAGGAAAACTTTATGTGGTGGGAGCAGCAGGAGGGACACCACACAGCCCAGGGAGAGGCATTGTGGAGTGTGCCTGGGGCAGACACCTCCTCTGGGGAGTCTGCATTGGTATTTATTTCTCCTGTGCCAGTTTACAGGTATAAGAGAAATTTTCTGGACTCAGCAAACCTGAGCGGTTGAGCACAGAACCCCAGGAGTCCTGTCTTTATAAAGCTAGAGCTTGGGGACAATATTGTGTCAGGAAACACTGGGGTAGAGACACAGGATAAGAATAAATCCTGAGTCCTTCCTCCAGCACACCCTTTTCTACCCAAATTCCTGTACCTGCCCACTTGCAGGTAGAAAGCCTCTGTGGTTTCTCAATGATTTCTGGGGCAGCAAAGTGTAAAGCCTGCCCCTGCTTATTTGTGGTCAGCATGGCTGCCTGTCTCCTGGAAGGGATTGCTAGGAGCAGCAGAGGGGGCCTAGGAGGCTTGGTGCTCAGGGCACAGGGCAGCAGGGCAGCTGGGAGCCTGTCCCCGTGTACAGTACCGCTTTCCACCCCAGTGGCACCAGGCTTTCTGTGAGAAGCGCAGCAAAGTTTTGTCCCTGCACGTGCCCCATGCCAGCTCCTCGCCCACCTCTCCCCATGCACACGCACGGAGTGTCTGTCCTCGGCGGACTCTGACTTACCAAGTTGACTGGGTGGATGTAGCCGTTCTCATACTTGTCATTGGCCAGGATCTGTCTCAGGTGAGCAATGTAGCTGGAGGCCAACCTCAAGGTGTCCAGTTTGGAAAGTTTGGTGTCTGGGGGCACCCAGGGTAGGGTGGTCTTAAGCCTGGAGAAGGCTTTGCTAAGGACCCTCATCCTTGCCCTCTCCCTGGCGTTGGCAGCATTTCTTTGTACCTGCTTTCCCTCCTGGCTCACTCCATTTAAAGGGCTCTTCTTGGGGGGAGCTTTTTTCCTCTTGCCCGAGGCCCCTCTCCCCTTCTGAGGGGAGCCATTCTCGCCATTGGATCCCTCCTCGTTGCTCTCGGTGGACGCCCCAAACTCTTTGTTAGTATCCATTTTCAGGCCATCGCACTCCAACATCTCCACCTCCTGCAGATCTTCCACATCACTGAGGGACCCAGTGGACATGGTCTGGAAGGTGCCAAACGACCAGCGGGAAAGGGGGGAGGGGGGAAGAAGGGCAGCTCCTCAAATCTATTTCAAGGCGGCGTAGGAGAGAAGGGGCGCCAGTATTTTCCTTCCCTTCGCTCCCCGCCCAGGACTAAGGCACAATACCAGTCCAGAGAGGATCCCCGCCCTCCCGCCCCCCAACCCCGCTTTGCCTGTGTTTGAGGGAGGGAGTGAGTTTGTGTGAGAGAGGGAGAGAGAGAGGGAGAGAGAGAAAGCCGAGGAATTTAGTGAGGACACTAGTAATTTATCTGGGGGATAAGAGAGGCGGATCCAGCCCAGGGGAGGGGCCCTGCCCACTGAGCACACCACATCCCCAATCACAGACCTTTGCACAGGACAGGGAATGAAGTATCCCAGCAAGCCTTTGCCGAGAGCTCAGAACTGGGATTCAAATCTTCACAACTGGACTAAAACAACTTGCTCTCTCTCCCGGTGCTCTGTCTTTCTATCCTCCCCCTTCCTCCTCCTCCTTCTCCTTCTCCTCCTTCTCTTTTCCTTCCCCACTTCCCTTTACAGCCCAGGGTTGCTCTCCCCCTCTCTGCCTCCTAGATGACCCAGGCAGCTGGTGTCATGATTCTTGATGAAAGCCAAAATGGGTCATGAGAAGAGAGAGCAGCAGATCCACCAGCCAAGCCTTCCAGGGAGCTTTGTAATGCGTGCCGTCGAAACGCTGTCCTGTAACCTAATCTGGGGGAGATTTGTGGATGATTATATTTGTGAACGCATCCTGTCCAGCTAGTTGCATATTCCAGGAAGGGAGTGCTCTGCTGCCTGGCCAGCAGCGTGGACCTTGCCGTCACAGCCCAGGGGCTGGAGGCAGGAGGATCTGACTTCTTCCAGCCTTCCGGGGTGACGTCCGACAAGTCCCGGTCCCTGTCAGTCTCTGAGTCCTCCCAGCTGTGAATGTTGCAGAGGCTTCCTGGTCCACAGGTGTGCCAAGTGGCCAAGATCCCAGCGCTCTGTGAGCCACACTGAGCCGAGGGAGAGTGTTGTTCTGCTGGGGAGGGTCTTTGTGGCTGTGGATAGGGCGATAAGGGTGTGTATGAAATGAAGGAAACAGGGCGGGGGGGTGTGGGGCGTTTATTGGATGGTAGAGTTGCCGCAGAAAAGAAAACTTTACTTGGCGTGCAGAGCAGATGTCAGCGGTTCATTCCTCCGTACCCGTGGACTGTTTTGTCTGCTGATTCATGCATGCTCAAAAGTCAGGGGTTTTGCCTGAATGAAGAAGCAAGATAAGGGATGAGGGATAAGGCCCCTCCTGTGGGACTGAGGGTATTAGGCTGGGCTCTGCAACCTCTGAAGCCAAACATTCCCAGTGATTTTACCACAAGTGTGAGTGAGTGGGTTGCTGTGTAGTTTGAATGAAAAGACTTATGCTGCTGTTACAAACTTAGGCATTGTGTATTCAGCCTCAGCAGAGCAGGCTTTTGAAAGCAGTTAACTTTGTGCTATCACTTCTTCCCCTCCATGTAAAATAGTCTCCTAAATCCACATTTGGAGCCCAAAGAGGCCAGTGAATCAGGAACTTGCTCCCATAGCTCCTTCCCTGCTCACATGCTTCCTGAAACCTCACAGGTTGCCCTGCACTCTGGGCTTTGAACACAAGGGGCTAAAGAACTGCACGCAGGGACTGCTCTAATTGCAGGAGCAGTTCCACTTATTCACTTATCTGAGGATTCACATAGCTCCAGAAAAAAATGTGCAGCCTCAGATGTCACCAGTGGCTTCATAGTTAATCCAAAGTCACTGGACCCACAGGAAAAGTTTCTTGCTGATCTGTGTAAGTATCACATAAGGTTTTCTGAATGCAGTAAAAAACCCAACAAAAACTGTGGAGGGCTAAGCTGGTATGTCTGCCAAGTGCTGTGTACTATCTGCAGATTACATTTTCAGTAGGAGGCAGAGTGTCATTTTTGATAGCCAGCAAGGAAGTCTTGCCTATCTCTTGATCCATCTTTCTTCCTTGGGTCATGTAAGCCAGAAGAAAAAACACCTTTTTATCATTTGTCTGGAAGATAGCACCTTCCCCCTCAAAATAGGATAAGTACATTAAGATATCATATCTCCAGGCCCTGGGCTCTTGGGAATTCAGTAATTTCTAAATTCATGTTGTGTTAACTGTGCCTTGTTTGTGTTTTCTCTGTATATAAACTAAGCTAAATAGATTGTCAGCATATCAGTCCTAATTAATGGATTGCTTTTTTTAATAACATTGCTGTGGCAAATACAAAATATCAATAATCACCAGTGTGGAGATTTATGAGTCTCCTTATTTTCTAGGCCTGATTGTTGTTTGTGCAGGTGGAGATTTAAATGGCCATATCCATTGCAGAGATTTATAGTCCAAGTGATTGATGTCACAATTGAGCTAAGACTCTTACTGGAGCAAGGATGACAGAAAACCAAGTTGAAGTTGCTTGTGTCTCTAAGCATGAGTGACCAGAGAGGAAAAAATCCATTAAAATTTCAGCATCAGAAATTCCCAGAAGACAAAACAACTAAAACAATATATACTTATAGCCTTTCCATTTTTATTTTAGCACTTTCTAAACTTTTGTTGTAAAAAGCAGAAGGAATGATCTGGCTCTTTAAAAATGCCTTAAGTAGGCTGCTACATATGCATTCTGAATATCAAGATATGCATACATGTGTGCCATGAGCCTTTAGAATTTCCACACATTTGTAGTTTTTACTTCTTTGCATTTTTAAATACTCAGGGTCATTAAAATTGACCTAATAAAGGCCACACACATTTGAAGAGACATAGGGCGCATTTTTTGTATTCATTTTGTGGAGATTACTGCATGTATGTGATGTATCCTCACATACATATTATAGATATATGTGTATGTTATACATATGGTATAATATACTTTGAGTTCTTTATGCATGCAAACTATTATACACTCTTAACACATTTATCCATTATTCCCTCTCCAAGGGGGGGCAGCATGGGCAGACTTAAAAAAACAACGTACCTTCTAATCTGCTTCCTTATTTCTTTGTTACATGACTTGAACCTGTGCTTTTCCAGCCTTCCTGCGTCTTGTGTCTCACCTGACAAGCCCAGGGCTTGTAACCCTAATCTGACTCCATTTCAATCCTTTTCCCTCACCTTTAGCCCAGTCCTCCTGACTTTCTGCATAGCACCTGATTTGGAGTAGGGACTGGCAGGGTGGAAACCAGCTCAGCCCTGTGGGAAGGGTAAAACTGGGGTGCCTGCAGCCACCCAGATAATGGTGGAACCCCTTTCTTCTCCAGTTAGATGGCTGGTACTACAGACTGGCCACTGGGTTAATAACTGGCTGGGAAAGACAGATGGAGCTAAAGTCCTTTTGGCCTTTCCAGTGCATTTGTGTCTTCATTCATGTTTTAAGAAGGAAGTTGAAATGCTGGCATGAGGAACAACAGTGCATATCTGTGGCTTTACCCTGTAGATTGCTTTCTCCTCTGCAGTGCTCTGGTTATGCAGGACCACACATCTGTTTTACTCCTAAGTAATAGACCCTTTAACACAGGGCATTTAGGACATGCTGGGGGTGCTGGGGGCAGAGATTCAGGATGCCTCATCTCATGGGTGTCAGATGAGGGACACATCTCACATAGGCTTATGCTGGTCTATGGCAGGTTACAAATTTCCCTCTAGAAAGGAAGTCCCACTTTTTATGCCTCCAGTCTTCCCTTTCTTGTGCAGGAGTAACATGGTAATTTAAGAGCACCTTTGGGACTTGAGGGCAAGCCTTCTGCAAGTATTTAATGATATTTCTGCAAGTATTTAATGATTTTGCATGACACAGCTTGGTTTATTTTCTGACTTTCTGTGTCATTTATCTGGCCACCATATTTTTACTACATAGTAAGCAGCTGCCCAAGAACAAACTCAGTTCACTCAGAGCTGAGGAAAAAATCATCAGTTGCTGGTTTAGAAATTATTTGCCCGAGTACAATACAGATGAAGACACCCACAGGCCCCCAGCTGATCATGAATTGTGTTCAGTCAGGTTTGACAATAATCAGTAAGAAAAGTACAACTGCATTAGTGTTTTCAAGTTGCCACTTTAAAAAGAAAACATGGTTGCAATGAGAGTTCTCCTGGTCTCACCAGAAACCAAGAGAAATGCTAAAAGTACTTTAGAAGCATACTTTAATATACCTTAAGTGAAATAATGCCATAATATAATATATACAAACAACTAACACTAATAGTATTAATAATATAAGATATTGTAGAGTATGGACTGTGCTGGGGAAATTGATCAAAATTGTTTATAACAGTGGAATAGCTTGTGAGAAGGGTCTGAAACCCTTTCACATCTCATTTCCAGCGCTGTGTATACGTTTCTGGTCACAGTTTAATTAGAAAGGTAAAAGACATTGTGAAAAATAACATAAAACAATACACAAGGAAAAAAAGTAGTGTTGTTGTCAAGAGAGTAAAAAGGATGTCCAGAAGAACTGGCCCAAGGTGATGTCACATATTTGTATGTGACATCAGCATCACTGTCCCTCCCCAGGAAATCCCAGTCTCTGAGCTTCTTGAGAAAGTCTTTTCTGGAATAGTTTTTTGTGAGGAAAAAACACAACAATATTTCCTTCTATGCTCATTTTAAACTGAAGGCTTTGTGGATACCTAGAATGGAAATATTTCAGTCTTATTGATTAGAAATAATAAAAGGGAATAAGCTCTAGTTCCAAGAAAATTTATGTAGAAAATTACTCTGGAGCCATAATTCCATTTCATGTGATTTTTTTTTAAACCTTGAAATATCACAAACCCACTGAAACTCTGGGAAGTGGAGTTCAAGAAAAAATTCCTCAGTGGATATTGAAAAAACAAATTGCAAAACTCAAAATGCCTACAAAAACCTCAAAATTCCAGATTTCATATTTTAATCTTTTTTTGGTCACATTGATGACAAAATCTGTGACAAATGCCAGCAGTGCTTTTGTTTACCACAGGGAGTACCTGTACATGTACTAACTGGGTGACTTTTACCTCCTAGCCTTACGCCACCCAGTACCTTTTCCTTGAGTGGCTCCACAGAAATCATCAGGGCTGCTCACAGAGTAAACCAGCGTGTATGAACAAGAATAGCAAAAACTGCCCCTACAGAAGGAAAGCCATGATTAAATATCCTAATGCCTAAGAGAGATACCTACAACAAGGTCAGTGTCTTAACCAGGAGTTAAGACAAGTCTTAATCATCAATTCATCAAATCCTGGTGTGACTCACATCCCTCTCCTATTCCAGATCTGTGGTGAGGGCTTTGGGTCTGCTGCTGTGTGAAGCAATGTCTTGCTGTGATTTAGAACCTGTGTACACCAGAAACATGTAAGATATAGAAGATAAAGCAGTTACTGAAGCAGAAACAAGACAGCTAATCCTTGACATGAGCTCAGCCCAGGCTTTCAGTGAACTATTCGCTGATGTGCTAGTGGATCTCCTTTGGCAGGATGCTCGTATGAAGCAAACCTGGGAGAAATTAGCTCAGCTGGTCAGAGGATGGGACTCATAATGCCAAGGTCATGGGTTTGATCCCTGTGTGGGCCATTCACTGAAGAGCTGGACTTGATGATCCTTGGGGGTCCCTTCCAACTCAGAATATTCTGTGAAACCTAAGTGCTGTGTCATGTTTGTTTTATTATTTATTCCTCTACAAATTTATTCCTATATTATTTGTTCTTCACAGGCAGCGAGGAGAGGTATCCTCTTCCATCTCTACTGCAGAGACCATTACTAGGTATTGCTTCCAGAATGCATCTCTGAAATATTTTTACATTGTAAACTGCAGACTCTTTTATGAAGTGGTCAAAAGAGAAATATGCAAAAAAGCCAATATATCTAATGTAAAATAGTAATGGAAGGATTAAAATGCAGGCATAACTGTTTTGTTTTGAAAATCTCTTTCTGTGATGTTTCTTTATTGCCTAATCCTTTGCATTTTTGTGACTTTAGAACATGAAATTTGTTGATAAGAAGTAAGTTGTCTTTGCCTTCCAGTTATTAGCACATTGGATCAAGTTTTGGAAAACAAAAGACCTTTTTCAGAGGGAAGTTTGGAAAAGAAGAACACTTTGTAGGGGAGTGGCAGGAAGAATGTCAGCTATTCTGGTAAGATTTTATTACTTGCATGGTTTATGGCACGATGAGTGTGTGCACAGACGCAGATTTTCTGAAATTCCTATTCACTTAAAGTGCTCGCAATTTCTGAGAGTCGGATTCCCACAGCATCCATCATTAAATACAGTAGGCAGGGCTATGTTCTCTGTTCCCATCCAAGTGAAACATCACATTCTGGAACCCACTCTTTGTGGGCTGCTTTACTCTGTTAGAGATTGAGTTGGCCAGAATTTGTGCTGCTGGACTCCCTTGAGCTCCATCTGTCACAGGGGCTTTGCATTTTACCATAGGTGGCCACATTAAGCCTTTAAAAACACAGGCTGGACTGCAGTGACATAGCAGCAAAACTATTTTGGCTAAAAATACTGCTATAACAAACCAGCAGACTGGTGATACTCAGCTATCCACGTGTGTGATCATACACAGGGGTTCAACCAACTCAGCAGTCAGCTGAAGAGTGTATGGATTGTGGATGAGTCTGAAATGGGAGTGTTAGCTGGAAAGACAAAGGAGAAAGCAGATTACACATCCTACTCAAGTGACACAGAAAGACCACAGTCACTGTGCATTTCTTTTGGCTCTGACAGGCCTTATACATGCCTCACAAACTGTGACTCTCGGAGCTCCTGGAACATCCCCAAAGTGGGGTCATGGCACTTTGCCACAGTGCAGTCCTCTGATTTTATGGTGCATATCGTAGTCCATAATACATATAGAAAATGGTGTTGTTTTAGAAAGCAGTATTGCAAAAGCACATAATAAAAATCTATTTAAGTAACTTGGAGGGAAAAAAATAGTTTTGACAACGAACCAAGGATAGCATACAAAGAAGACCATAAACACGTGTTGCAGTGGAGTCCCACAAGGCTGAGAAAGGACCAAAGAACTGAAAGTAGAGAAGTGAGGGAGGAAAAAGCCTCAAGTACAGACTGTGAAGGTAGACTGGCTCTCTTTCTTCTCCCTGCTTTTGTTTTTTTCTTCTGTGTGTGCAGATCTGGGGTGATGCTCAGACTCCCTGGTATGAAGCTCTTAACTTCTAACCCAGAAGGAAAGCTGGTTAAAGGAGGAAAACAGAGAGATGAGTCATCAGACCTTCTGTTAGACAGGTCCAGTACTTTTGTGCAGTTCAGTAAGGGGAATTACAAAACAACGTCTAAGAGCTTCTCTGAGTCTATCCAAAGCAGAAAATGCAAGTTTTTTAAAACTGCCAGGAAGTTAAGGCATCTGCTCCAAGGGATTAAAGCAGCCCTGGTGGTTTTTTTTAGAAAGAACAGAATGGGACTCAGATATGTATTTGCTAGTTTTTTAAGATCAGATGGGATGATGGTTGAGGCTAGTGTGGAAAAGTATGTCAGCCAGAATCTCCTGGTTTTAAACAGTAAGGAAGGATTTTGATGCTTTATTTCAATCTCCATATAATTTCAGCTTGTTCCACCCTGAACAATAGGCCTCTGCCAAATTTTGCACCAAAATAAGGCAGGTCTCTCATTCTCATGCAGGCTTTTTGGATTACATAGCAAATTTACCAGATATCACATATAATCCCATTTAACATATGCCAAAATTTGTTGGCAGGTATCTTGATATGTATTCTGTAAGGCCTGAACAAAGATGTATATCACTAGGAGCTGGATTGAAATTTCCAGAGAGTGGAAAAGATGTGTAACATTGCACCCACAAGTTTTCTCTTAACACTGTGAATGAATTCCTCTAAAAGGTTTTCCATGAATGCAAAACCCTCACTTGGGGAGCTGCTCAGCCAGTCTGAGCACAGGGCCTTTAAGGGGAGTCAGTGCAAACTTCCAAGGGATGCCAGTGCACACTGGATGTCTGGGGCCAGCTTGGGCTCTCCAGGGTGAGAGCTGTGTTTTTTTGTCCTGAAGAACTGGCAGTTCCAGGGAAAGCTCCTGTGAACTGCTTGGTGCAGCACCCACAGCAATACAACACAACATGTGTCTATTTCTCGTCCTGCCATGCCCTGACTCACTGTAGTCTTTCATCTCTCCTTGGCAGTGTGTAGCCAGAGCCCTTCTTAAGGTGCAAGCCCTGGATTGCTCCTGCATTTCTAAGTGTTGGTGGAATTAGTCTTATAGCTAATGGCTCAGGGACATGTCTAACACAACCTTGCTTCTACAATTTATGGTGCAAATTAACCAAGCGCAAACTCAGGCTAATTTAAAAGAGACAAATTCTTCTTTGATTAAGACTCTAGCCAGAGAGCTGGCATATGTGCATTGATTTTCTCCTATGTTACAGACTTTCTAAGTGTCCACAAAAGTGGGATCCTTTCTGCTTCAATCTCTTAGTAGTAAAACAGGGATGAGAACACTTCCCTGCCATACAGAAACATTACGAGGGGCTTAGGCACTATGGTAATGGATACAGAGGGTAGCTAAAATAAATAACCTGATAGATGCAAGAAAATGATTGATGTTAGAATACTACAAATATGTTGAAAGCCTAAAATATCTTAGTGATGTCTCCTCATTTCTTGAAATGCCAATTAACATTTTTCACTCAGATACCTGGTGTTTACATTGGCACATTTTTATGCTCACATGTCTTACAAAATGGATACTTGCCTGACTTTGATTTTAGATGAAAGCACTCATCTCTCAACCTCATAGTAATTCTGAAAGATAGAAAAGTTGCTTTCATAGGAAGAAAAACAATGAGTTTTGATCCTGCTGGTGATGAGTGACAAGCCAGAAGTTTAATAAACAGACCAGGAGTACCATCATTGGTAACACTATAGCACAAGTAGCAAATCATCATTGACTAAATTACTCCACAGTCCCCAAGCTCTCTGTGAAGAAAAATAAAGTGTTACTTTGGTTTCCTGTAATCCTTCCCCAGTAAAAACACAGGATTCCCTTAGGAGAGTTAAAATCCATTACTAAGCTTCTTTATGCCTTTTTGTAACTAATTGTCTCTTCCATGAAGGGTCTCACTTCCTTGAACCATGAGCTAACGCAGACTCTTGGGGCGCAGTGAGGCTGTAGAGAACTCAGCTTTTATGCCCATCTTCTTCCTGAGTGATTTTTTTAGTTTCCCCACTCCACCTCACAGCTTGCCTAGACTTTCCAGGTACTTACCTGTGCAGTGGCCATGTTGTGTGCAGGATAAGGTGCTCTGAAGCTGCTCTTTGTGAGGCTGTGGGAAGCAGCCAGGCAGGCATGGCACCCAAAGCAGAGCACTTTGTACCACAAGCAGAATGAAGCTGGCTTTGTTACAAGGAGGAGTAGAGTTTCCTTTTCTTCCCGGCAGCTGAGCATGCACTCAGCTCATCAGAGCAAGCCTAGATGTTTTCTTCTCTACAATAATATATCATGGCTACTTTTGTTTCCCATCATTGTATGCCACCCTTCCCCTTTTCAGACTTCTTGTGTCACTGCAAATTTATACATTTTGCAGCTTGTTCTGTCCAGCTTTGTTTCTCAGCAACTTAAATAACTCATCTAACTAAGGCTGCTAAAGAAACTTCTCATATGATATTCTCTAATTTCCACATTCGGATGGTCAAAGCACACATTTGTAACCCCGTAAGCTACATCTGAGCTGAGTTTGAGCTCCTCAGTATAAAAAAATAAATGCACATTTTTATGAATAGGTAAATGTATTTATGAGCACAGTTGTAGAGGCTGGGCCCTGTAATATATCACGAGGCCCTTTGACACTAAACTTACTTGTACATATGGCATGGAATGATACAAGTGACATGATGTGCAAGCAATTATAATAGTCAAGTAATTTTTTTATTGATCCGTCCCTTTCAATTCTGAACTATTGTTATTACAGGAAAGTTGTAAAATACATATCTTGCTACTTTAATTTTTTGTTTTCTTTTGAAGAAATGGATGAGGAAAGCTAAACAGCTCCAGAATATACAACCCTATACAAGGTGTTGGAGAGGGGGGAGGGTGGCTCAGTGATGAATGACCAGTCGTCCAATTGTTTTCTTTCTTGCAGAAATCAGAGACAGAGTACAGTTTATCTTACCCTGACTTTTAGCAAGACAGATTGCCAGGCAAAACCTCTGGGTTGAAGTCATCCAACCACCAAGTAGAGTAAAGAGACCATTGCTGTTACCTTTACAAGACTGACCCCCACCCTCAGTGCCTTTTAAAAATGATGTTTCTTTCTGAGGTTCTAATATGAACTTTAGCTACTTTGACACCATTTTTTATGCTGAACAGAATGGTTATAGAATGGTTTATTTGGGGCCCAAACACTCCACTGTTATACAGGCTAAGACTAACTCATCTGTGTGTCTCAACTTGAAAATGACAGTCCCTGGTGCAAAATTCCCCATCACTGTGTTTAATCCCCCCCCATACTTTATTTCAGCTGCCACTGAACTTGTTTAGCTCCAGTTTGGATGTTCCAGGCCTGTGCTACTGCACTGACATCAGTCAAACCTCTCTTTCAACTCATGGGTGTGAATGGGGAGGAGAACTCTTTGCTGGGAGGTGAAAATCCCTAAGTAATGGCAAGCTAACTCCAAGACAGGCTGTCACTGTCCCAGATTTTTTCCGATGCTTCCCTTTAGTTATGCTTTTCTTACCAACTCTCTTCTAGCAATTTGGAAAAATAATTCTGGATGTGGCATCCTGAATTTATTTTGCCCACATCTGTGAGGGAACATAGATCTTAAGTGGCCTTAGTCATGTCCTGAAGGTACATACTTCCCTGTGACAACTATAAATGAATCAGTAGCTTAAGTCAGCCAAAAAGAAACTAGGCCAATATGCACTTTATTGAACAGTTTAATGAAATTTAGAGGAGCACAAAAGTCAGGACAGACAGAAAGAGTTAAAAGGGAAAGATGGTTGCATTGCAGTATCTGTTTCTTGCAAGAGACCATAATGTGTTTATACAGCTCTCAGCCAGGCTAGCAGATCATTAGAGGGAAGGACTGACACTAGACACTACCCTACCTTATATACTATGGTGTGGGGAAAGTCACACAAGTGGGACCGTAAGAAAACAGCAGCAAATTCCCTTCTTTTTGACAAGCTCAATCTCTTCTATTTTTCAGTTAGAAGGATGCCTGGCTTAGTCCACCCTGCTGGGAGGGGGTTAAAATATACTGACTAAGTTAGGGTCCAAGTTGATCTTTCAGCATGACAATCAAGTATTTTATAAATTCTGACCGCAGCAGGACAAACGCCCTTCCTATGGTCCAGTTCAGCAGGATGTACCCTCAGCAGCATAAATCCATCCCACTATCTGCCTATTCCTACAGCTACAGACCATACTTTCATCTCAGATGTGCCTTTCAGCGAGATCAAGTATAGAGCTGAGTCCTTGTCTAAGCTCAGATAACCAGATTCTGGGTGGAGAGAGAAGTCTTGGTAACGACATGATTTTGGTGCATGTTTGTGATTGGGGGAGTAATTACCTGTTCTCTGGCCATGTGAGGGGTCAAAGAAGACCACTCTCCTTCTGGACTGCCCAGACCACTTGGCCAATTTGTCAAGAATCCCACAGGATAAATATCTGTCTCCAGAGACCTTTATAGTGACAAATCCAAATAAATCAGAGTCACTTTTACTGAGCACTTCAGCAGACAGCTCAGATTTAATGAATCAGCCTTCAGACCCCCAAGGAAGATTTTCTTTCCCAAGCCCAAGCAGAACAAATATTTGACAAAATTTGCCTGCAGGATAAAATTCTATCAGTCCATTTAGTAACATTTTGTGACTGCAGTTAGCAATACCAGTGTTTTGAAAAGCACTGGGAATGCAGCAAAGAGCTCTCAGGATCAGCTTTATGACCAGTGTGTCCTGTGCAGAGAAAAGGAGGCTGCGATGGATCAAATGATTTTCCTTATCACTGATTGAGGGTGGACCTTGCATTCTTTTACTGGTTCCCCTCTGCAGTCTTGGCTGGAGTTCCCCACCAATAAGAAAAAAAAATCAGGAAAAAAAAAAAAAAAGGAAAAAAGAAAGCTACCATAACCCCCAGATCACCAAAAGTCATGATGCAGATAAAACCTTGCAGGTTAGCTGTTGTGGGTCATTCAAACAGTTTTAAGGCTTAACATCTTGATCCCCTCTAAAAACTTCCATCTCCATTTCCTTCCCCCCTTTGGGATCCATCCAGATGCCTGCTCAAATACCTGCTGGCGCCAGAGGAAATTCTCCTGTAACGGATACCCTGCGATGTAAAACCAATATTTTGTTTCCAGGGTCATCCCTTTCACACTCACAGATCCTCTTGCTTCACCAACCTGCCTCTTGGTGAAGCCAAAACATGAGAAATTGCGAATCCAAAGGGTGAGATTTCGAAGCAGTTTAATAGGCTTGGTGATTGCTAGCCCACACATTTCCTTGGTTTCCTCCTCCTGTTGTGGTAGCCTTGTCTGATAATTTCTGTCAGGTTAGCAGTCTGCTGGGCAGATACCCCTGCTCACAGTTCAGCAAAGAGAGACAAAGAGAGCAATTTAACCTGACTCAAAGTGCTCATGATGATCAGAATGGTAACACCTATTCAGATAGGCTTGTACAGAGGCCTAATAAGACTCATCCTTCAGTGTTTGGATTTGAGTGGGTGCATCAGGATCCAGTGCCAGGTAAAACAGTTAAACAAAAACCATTTTTCAGTGTCATTCATATGCAAACAAAAAAGCAGAAATGTTTCATTTGTAATGGTTCCCCATCTCCTGTTTAGGGAATCAGGTTGGCAATAAGAAGTGGATCAGTGGAATTTGGCATTTGGTTAGGAACTTCTTGGTTTGACAATATCCCATTCTACTTGTGGTTTATATTTGTGCTCTCTGGATTTTTACAGATTTACGTGATAATCATCAAATTGCTTTATACTAATGTGTATCAATATATTGAGATTTGTTAATAGTCATATGGGATATGTGAGAAGGAGTTCTTCAGAAGGGACCAGAAATGAGCACTTTTAAAGTGACATTTCAGGTGCTCACTTCCTCATTTAGTCTTCTAATAAATAATATGGATTTATTACCTCCAGGATCATAATTGAAGAAAACATTTAAAGTTATTTAGTTATATTAAATATATAATCCTACTCTTTATGTAGCTTTAATGAAGTAAAAATACAAGGACACAATAACAAGGATTAATTTCAGGCCCTATAATTTGATTGCAAGTGAATTTTATTTAAAAAACTTTGTCTTTTTAATTTTTTCTCATGAAGGAAACAAGCAGAATAGATGACTTTATTTTCTAATTTCTAACTTTTAAATGAAAAATAATATAGAGAGAATGTCAGGAAACAAAGATTCTTTCGCCGATGCATGAAAAAGCAGAATCCATAAAATAAACTTTTGCAAAATGGCTGCATGTAAGAATTTGCCATGGAGTGGGCAATTTATTATGCTAGAAATTTGTCATCCAGGATCCTGTGGAATATACAAGAATGCTTGTTCATTCCTTAAAAGAAGTCTCCTCCATTCTGATATAATATATTGCATAAAGTGCAGAAGAACAAGAGTAAAAGTGTGTTTTTTTAATGATTAAGGACTGATCTTGTTCCAATTTGAGTCAGTGGCAAAACTCCATGGAACTGAGCTGAATATATGGGTGTAGATAAGATGTTGTTTACTGTGCTTTTGCTTTTTCTGAGAGCAAAATGTAAATGAAATATATTCCTTGCACAAATTAGATTATCCTTAGTCATCTGCTGACTCCTACTTAAAACAGAGTGCAGGGATCTCTCCACGTTCTCCGGGAGCTGCAAATCCGAGTATCTATGCAGCCTTAAAGACACTCTTGCCACTGTGTGAATTGGCTGCTGCATCAAAAATGGAATGAACACAGTCATGGAACAAGAGTTCATGAGATTTTGCTTGTATATATAAAAGAATGTAACATTAATAAATTCTCCTAGTTCTCTTTCAGCTGCAGTTACAATTTTTCTTTTTTAAAGCATCCCATATCTTTGTGCAGAGTCTTGCCTGGTTTTTGTTCAGCCATGAAGAGGGAGAGAGTAAGTTGTTCCTGCCATGTTTGAACAGAACAGAGGGAGCACAAACTGCATCACTGGTGCCGCAACAATTGCATGGGCAGTGGCCAAAAAAAAGAGGGAGAATAAAAACAACCTTAAGTTGTATTCCTTAAACATCAGCCAGGTAATGTAGCAGACATGGAGGGAGATTATGCCAGTAGAGGAAATTATTCCTTACAAGAAAGGAAACAGGAACAGAGAAATCACTCTGCTAGTCTCGATTTTCCTGAAACACTTATTCGAGATGTAAAACTGCCAGTTTGCACGTCTTTCAGTTGAGACTCAACCAGCCCCTTGTAAGATGAAAAAGAACTATTTGCCAAGAGTGCTCTCATTTTTGTTAACAAAATCTTAGGAAGACAGTCTGACAAACTCTACCTAATTTCTTCAGTGGCACAAATCACTGGTCAGCTTGTTAATGCCTTATCAGCAGAGATGGAGCTGCATGAAAAAAACACTTCCCTCTGAAACAGGAGGTAGGGAAGAGTGCTGGAAATGTTACAGAGTAATGTTATTAGGAAGTGTGAAGGAGGAGTAGGGAGTTGTTTACAATAAACTGACCTAATGATTCCTAAGTCATTGCCTGTAAAATTCATCTGTCCTCAGGTAAATGCTATAAGGCAAAATGGATCAATACGGTTACCCCCTTCCTTCTCTGGCTCATCCCAGTGGGTGATAGAGCATAACAGTGCTGGTTCTGACATTATTAGGTTATCCTGGAAATAAATCACTTTTGAAAAGGTGAATAATTGGACAGACCTTAGTGCTGACAAGCTAAAGGTTGGAGGCTGGGAGGAACGCAGTGGTGAGGGGGAGAGGGAAGGGGGGCTGTGGTGTCGCATATGCAAACCCATTACAGGAGACCACCAGCATGTGAGGAGCTGCAAACCTCACCCCGGTTTGCACTTTGGCAAATGAGTGCAGTTTTTCATCTGATCAATATCATATTGTATTTACAGTTTCTGAAACCATTTTTGATCGAGCAGAGAAATGAGACATACCTTTTCATGTAATAGAAACTCCGAGAAGTATGCCCCTGCCCAGTAAAATTAAAAAGCAGGAATTTTTGTCCCTATAAAAAGAAATCCCCAATTTTCCCTACATTTAACCAATCTGTGAAGTCTCCACTGCTATAAGTGGTAATCAAGATAATATATTGTGGCTGGACTCTTAAAGAGCTAGATAAGTTTATCGCCATCAGCAACATCTGTAACTATGCAAGTGAAGATCATGATAATGGCAGTCCAAACTCATATTTTACACCATAAAATAAACCCCCTTGGGACACAGGAAAGACTGGATAATTGACTGTTTATCCAATAGTCTGTTTTGATCCTTATTCTGACACCTAAGAGACAGAGCACCATTAGGCACAGGGTATCAGATTATTTGCTTGCGTCTACTCCCACCAAAGAGTGTGGCAATAATTCAAGTGTTTGCTGTGAGCTCAAACTTGGCGTAGAGGTGTCTGAAAGTTTGGTGCCGATGGTGGGCTGTAGTTCTTCATTGAGATGAAAATTTAATGAGACCATTCTACCATTCTTGGAAAGTTTTCTGAATGTGAGTGCTGTGGTTCTGGAACAACACTGGCATTTAAGGAATATAGGCTCACATCCTGATGCCCAAACATTTGCAACATGATCGCGAGTGTATCGTGCATGGCTGCATTACACACTAGCTTACCCACTCCAAATGAGTGATTTTCTTTCATTCAGTGTCTTTCTGTCTCGTCTGTTCTACCTTAGTTTTATGCAGTATCTGACAAAAAGGTACAGTCTGCATCCTGAATGGGGTCTACTGAGGCAAAAATCATCTTTTGCAAACAATGGATTTAATTTTGATCTTAACAAAACTTTCAGTGCCAACTGTTTGTGGCACCAATCTATTAAATGTTGCCATTGCTTGAGGAATAGACTCTCTTTTGGGATTGAAATAATGAAAAGGATCCTGAAAATGCAGTTCCAAGTAGCATAAATTTCCATCTCTTTCTGCCTTCTTCTTACCTCCTAGCAGGCACTTAGGGACTTTCAGAAATCTGACTTCCAAGAACTTCCCTTCCCAAACATCCCTGTAATTGTTACAGATCATGCAGTGCATGCTGGTGATATGGAGATATGAACACAGGGAGCAGAATAACAGGAGTTGTCAGGGAGCTGGGTGAAATTTTGCATGTCTTCCCCCAGAATTTTTATTATTTTTGAGAAACTCCCTTTCATTCAGAAAATACACACTGAGAAATTTATGATAGGAAAACACCAACACATGAAATGGGCCACAGGTAATCAGCTTTTTGGGGTCCATGAAAGCCTAAAATGAGTCCTACTCTGAGGGAACCCCTATAAAGCAGTGCATTTTGCAGTCCTGGACACGGTTTTTCTACAGCCCAAACCCTGTGGTCACGGACCCACTTGAAGAGATTCTCACCACCCTCTTTGCCTTTGCTGCTTCTTCCTGTCCTCTTCCCAGTGGTGCTGGAGTTCATGGTCTGCTCTGCTGTGATGAGTCAACTGTTTGGCTGGCTATGCCCCCGAGGAGATTTGTCATAGTGCCTGCTTTTAAAACAGATATCTATTTTCTTCCTTTTACTTTTAAAACCGGACCATTCCCGAGGTCTGGTTTAGAATTCAGCCATCAAATTGTCGCATCCAAGAGGAGGTAACTCCTATCAAGCAAGGAAGGAATCTCTTAACACTTCTCTGCTTTTAAAGAATTTGTGCCCTAGAAAAACACCCTGTTGTTAGATAAGAGGCAGTGCAGAAAAGTCGCCATCCATGAAAAGGGGAGGGATATTTCAGGCCACACTGCTCTTCTAATAGAGCTATTCAAATTCATTATCACTACATGATACAATCAGTCCTATATAGTTATCAGGTTCTGGGGCTGTTTTCTTTTTCTGCCACTGACAAATAGGCCCAAGTAAAGCAGGTCACTGATAAGACAGACCCCTGGGAAGATGCTCTGCCACGCTTGATGCATGGATAGGGATTTTTGTTCATCACTCACATGACTTTGTCTTGCAGCATCTGTTTATTTTCCTTCTCCTTCCATTGCCCAAATTTGAAAGCAGTCTGAAATAGAATAGGATTTATGCCACAATCCGCAAACCCTGAACTTTTTATTTAGGAGATTCAAAGACTATAAGGCTGAGAGAGGCCTTTGGTATCCTCTTGTCTGACCTCTGCTACAACTGAGGCCATTAGCTTTCTTTGACTTAATTCTTGTTTGGTCTATCTACTGGAAAAACATCCAGTCCTGATTTAGGAATTGCAAGTGGTGGAGAGAATTCATCACAACTCTCCACGAACTGTTCTTATGGTCAATTACCCCATCTGTTAAAAAATTTCCATCTTACTTCAGTTTAGATTTGCTGAGCTTCGATTCCCAGACTTTGGCTCTTGTCCTTGCTGTGTCTCTGTAACCCTAGATTTCCATCCAGAGTCAGCTCAGAGAAAGGGATGGTAATTAGGCACATATATATATATATATATATATATATATATATATATATAAAACTTAGAGATATTTTTAGTCATTATTGCCTCCTGAGCAGAAATAGAGTCTGAACAGAGTCAGAGAGTCAGGGGGTTTTCTGAGAAACAGATTAAAATTTGTTATCATTCTAAATATTTACATTTGTGGCATTTGAATAACAGGCATGTGATTTTCCAGGACCTGTGGAAATGTAACTCCTACTAAATGCTTTTAAGGATGACTGGGTACTTTTTCAAAAGAGAAATGACCTCCCTTCTCTTACCCAGAATTGCAGAGGATCCACTTTTGTCCGTGTTGTCAGCTAAATCAAATCAATGCATTTTATTTGCAAAGCAAATTCAGCACATATAAGAGGTTAAAGTGAATTCAGATATCATAGTTTTGATACTACACACTTATGAATTAGAACTGATAAATGGGCTTGAGATCTGTTTCTGAAAGATGCTGTCATGTTATTGCAAGATGTTTCTATTATGTGATGACCCCTTCCCTTCCCTGAGGATGGTCTGAAAAATGCTAGACTGGAATGATAAGACACAGCCAAGGCCTTACAACTTACCTTTTTAATTGTTCTTTCTGACAGTATTATGTAACTCCACCCTTTTTGGGGCAACATCACTGACCCACATTTACTTCAGACGGCGCTTCCCGATCTGGTTACATGTAGCATTTTCATGAGAGCTGTCAGGGTTCAGTTGCCTCGCCTGGGAGCTGGATTCTGGGGGATCTGGGGTGCAGGGCAGAGTGGATGTTTCCTAATTGTTTCCTAATAAATGCAGGAGTTGGCATTTGGACCCCTTTAATTCTGTGCATCACTGTCCCCAGTCAGGAAGAGCTGCCTTTGCTGCCTCTTTTCTCTCTTGTGTTTAGTTCTGCAAGCTCATAAGGTCGGGGCAGATTGCAATTTGGATCAGGGAGATGTTTTCCCCAGGGAATTATGCCACCAGCCAGTGAGGAACTGGCAAAGGCATGAGGAAATGCCCTGTGCCATGTGTCCACACCCACACAGAGGAAGGAGAGTTGCTGGTCTAGGAGAAAGCTGCAGTGGGTTGATGCCAGCTGGGAGTTTTCCTTTGCAGAAGAGGACTCTCGGTAGCTGTTTAAGATTAGCTCACACAGGGGACAGTAAGGGGGGAACCTGGCTCACATGCTGATGCTTCCATGAGTCTGAAATGGCTGCACCAGAGCCAATTCACCAGCACAGATCAGCAGACAGGCTGGTGAAAAGAACTAAATCCACATCTAAGACAGGACAGCAGTAAAAGTCTGTAGTCACTTTTGCTACTCGGGTGTGGTCCCCCCACTGTAACTGCTATCACAGTTTTTACATTTCAATGCCATTTGACAACAGTCTGGTACTGGGAAGGAGAACATTTTAATAACAAGAAAATTGAAATTTAGTTAATTTGCAGTGAAACCCTCTAGTTGTTCCAATAAATGATGCTAGATTATTCATTAAGAGAAGACCTCAATGCCCTACACGTGATGAGTATGCAGGAACAGCTTACCTCTTGAAGCAGCAAATGGTTGGTTTGTGGGGCTTTTTGTCAGTAGTCGGAATTAACACTGCATGTGAATGAACAAGAATAATAATTATGCTCTGAGTTAGAAGTTCCAGTGTTTTTTGTTTATTTAATAATTTTCTGGAATAGCTCACAGACATTGGCGCCCATTGTCCAAATACTTCATTTAGATTCCACTTTATAGCTGTCCTGAAATGTAACTGGTCATCTGGCCGAAACCAGGAGGCAGCCAATTAAATTCACAGGAAAACATTAATCTGAGCTGAAGAATTCATAGCACATGTGTGCAATCATTCCTCCTTTTACGTATGCTTTCTGTTCTTCCTCTGCTCCTGCTCCCCCAGCTGCCACCCCCCCGCTTCTTATTTCACCGGTGGAAGGAGAGCGTGCCAACTCTAACAGCACTGTCCGAGGGAAAGGGAAATTAACACCAGTTTTGCTTTTATGTGTTCAGGACGCAGGCCAAGAAGGCCACTAGAGCAAATGCTGGGTTTTCCCCCTGCTCTTACCAAGCCTGGGATCTGGCCCAAGCTTTGTGTTGCCAGCGTGTATCAGTGCGCAGGGTGTGAGGACAGAGCAGGCAGCAGCCAGGGCGTGGGTGGCAATGAATGAGCCTCGGGCTGGAAGGCAAGAAGGAGATGGAGAGTGAGGGCTTGCAGGAGCTGAGGAGGAGCAAGGGGAAAGTTAGGCGTGCTGGGAGCAGGAGCAGAGGTCTGGGATGATGAGGACATGCACTCCCTGGACCTGGGAGCTGAGCCTGGTCTCCTTACTTCTCCCCTGTCAGTGAACATCTGTGAACAAATGCTGGACATGTGTGTTTATTGTCTCCTTCTCCCTTCTGTGTCATTTTGCAGGAAGTGACCCAGCTCTGCTGTGAACTTCAGCAGGGGAGAGGTGTGCTGTGGCTGCAGGGAGGTCACGCTCTTCCAGCCAGCTAGGCTGGAGTCACCTTGATTCCACCACCATCTCAGGACAAAAAGGAAGGTGGTGTTTTTCCAAGGAGAGGATTGCATCACAAAACAAACAGCTAAGCATTTACCTTCTGGGAAATAAGGGCAAGGCTAGTATTTGTACTCTCTCACTGAAGGACAGTTTTATAGCACAAGAGGGAAATCTTCCTTAGGTGTAGTGAAAGGTGATAAATGGGTGGTAAATAAAGTGAAAGAAGATTGGGGTTAAGGCACCTAGTTATTGTTCATGGCTAAAATTATTCTACCCATTGTCTATGCCACAATGCTGAGTCCTGGGTTTCCAAAATTGAGAATATAGCAGTTAAATAGATAATTATGTATTCCCCCATTAGCTGGGGTGCCTCGCATGGTTCCTGGGCTGGACTTTCACAAGAACACAGGTGTTATCCATAGACATGATTTGAGCTTAAGAGGCATTGCAAAAATGCTTCACACACTGGAGAATCAGATCCTGGCTGCTGTGGGGCCTGCTGTTCTCTGGGCACTCAGATTCTGCTGTTTAGCTGTGAAGAGTTACACTGCTTATGGGTAGCAAGTCTCACAGTAAGGCATCGCAGTGTCTCTCAGGTGAGAAGTGATCTGTACCTGCATGGAAAGCTGTTTGAATGTAGTAAAGTGCACAGATATCTAGATACATACATATCTATGCATGCCTCATGTGTTATTCATGAACACTGGATGAGAGATAGAAAAGCTATTCTATTATACCATCCATAAGGGTCTATGTGAATAAGGAGCTCTGCCATAATACTGCCATGATTACATTTAGTGCTTTTTAACACTCTCATTGATGGACATAAAGAAATTGGGTTGAGTGGGGAAATACATTATCTTCTCAACACCAGAGGGAGCCCACCTGGAATATAATCCACTTATTGGCATAGGGAGTGTGTTCTTTTCTGAATGTAGCTCCAAATATTGTCCCTGTCTTGCACTGGAGTACAAACATACACACAAGAACGCCACGGTTGTATCCATTCACAACAGATCCATGCCACTTACACACATGTGTATATGTGTGTATATAACCAAGATACACGATGTAGTGTGCTCTATGCTTTTTGTTTTGATTTGGTTATTTAATTCATAATTCAGTTGAGATCTGAGATACAAATGCTAAGTAGTTTTTTGGCTTGATGTCATACAAAGTTTTAACACAATGCTTTTGCTCATGGCCTCTGGCCAATGTGTATGCCTTGCACGTCATTTGTGGATGCTCTCAGGAAAGAATGTGCAGAATTGCATTTATTTTTTGGCATTATGAGTTGCATGAAAGCTACTTTAATGCTTATTATAGTCCGGCTATTCAAAAAAAATGTAATACTACTTGAATTCTATAAACAAGAGTTTAAACAAGGCTGTTTTATGTTATTGTTACTTACATTTTACAATGAAGAGGCAAACATACCGATTATCAGAAGTCAAACTCTTTGTTTGCTTCCTAACAAATGTATGAGTTACAGGTATGTTGAAAACTTTTCTTACTGTAGTGCCCAATTGTTTCTGACAGAACACACACAAACTGCAAACAGATTTCAACTCTCATTTAGTTAGAAGTTTTGGTGCTGGTTTCAAAGGAAGCAGGAGGAAATGCAAATGTGAAGGACTATTCATAAGGCAAAATCTACGTAGATTGTAAGAAAGCATTCTGCAGGCATGGACTTAATTTTCACTCTATAGATATGAGATGCCTGTCAGTAAAAATACTTTTTGACTGGTACTCTCTGCAATATTCTATGAAAAAAAAAATGGGCTTAGCCATTGTTCTTTCTACATATAAAATTCAATGTTACATCAGTTCCAAAGGGAGATGGCTGGAGTGGTAAATGCCTTAGCCGCCTGGTTTGTAAAGCAAATTTGACCCATGGTCCACCCCTGAAAACTAGTGTTTAGAAGGTGAGATGTGGACCCATCTAGACATACCTTCTCCATTTCAGCAGCTCTCCCAATCTGCATGTCAGCTGCTGACCTGTTTCTGCAGTTCTAGGTTCTGTCACAACCGATGGCATCATGACTGCAATAAATTCTGGAAAATGTCACAGCAGATGCTAGAAACAGAGGGAATTACCAGGTGAAATGGGTAAATTCATTGATTTGTTCCTCACAGCTTTGTCCTGGCGATCTCTTGTATAGAATGAAGGGAAAAAATAATTGCTGAGCATCTTTGGGTTTAAGGTCTGCGATGCCCCTCTACTCACAGCCCAAAGTGAGCAGCACTTTTGGCTTGCTCAGAGGAATATTTCTGTAAAATATAACAGAGGCTGCTCTAATTTACAGCTGTCTGCACACTTCTTAGCAACCACCAGGCAGGACTGCTAGCTTTCCCATATGTTTTTCTTCCTCCTTGAAGTCCAGCCCTTGGCAGAAACAAAGTCTTAAAGGAAAGAAAAGGAATGGCTTGGAGCGATCCTGTTCAGTCAGTTTGCTTCCCCTCAAGCCAGCCCAGAAAGCTCAAAGCAGAAAGGAAGGCTAACAACAGTAACAACTTGGTCTGGTGACATTGGTGTGATAAATACCTGCAAAATTGCAGTAAATACTGTGAGCCAAGAAATATAGTGCTGATGATGTACAAAATGAAGAACCCTTTGGACTTGGGGGAGGGAATGATGGAGACTGTGGACCATTTTGTTTGGAGAGGAACAAATCATGTACTAAAGTGTCTACTAGACACAAACTCTAGCAACAGTTTTAAAATGCCAGCTATTCAATGATTTTGTAGTGACTTTCAAGGGTGAATATAAATAGCTCTGTAAGAAGAGAAAATGATGTAAAGAAACATTATGCTGAAGTACAGCCTTCAGTGACTGAGGCTGAATACCTCTGCTAACTCAAGGTTATTGGTTTAGAAACAAATACATATTTAGATTTTCCTCTGAACAGGTGAAAAAAACCACCTAGAATTGATTGGAATATATTTTGTGTAGTGTGAAAAGGATAAAGAACTTATTTTTTCACTTTAAAACATCCCTGACTTCAGGAACTTTTGTCTTGATTACTTTGGGTGAAGTTTATTTTATTGTAGTTGAATATGAAGATTGCTGAAAGAAATCATGTGGGAATGGTTATTATTGTCTAACCATCTAGGTACTTTTAATCCAAGCAGTCAAATGAACAGCTAAAAATGTATGTGTTTCCTCTGACTTTTCAAGTTGAGTATGCCTGATATTTTGTGGAATATTATTATACTGATTTTCTTTTTAATATTTAATGGTTTTACAGTTTCCCAGCTTCCTGTACTTCTTTTCTAAGCAATTATTGCTGCTGTCTACTTCAACACAAAATTCTAGGAGCAAACAAGTTGAAATCTCTCTATCAAATGCAAAGCTAAACACTGCAATCTATTTCAAGAAAAGGAGAGAATTCCTCAGGGGATCCTCATCAGTGATGGTTTTTAAGGACCCTGTTGAACAAGCAAGCGTGGAATGAAACAGATGTAAATTAACCTGTACTTAGGCACGGGAATGTTGCAGATGGTCTCTGGAGAACCCTTTGATGCTTTAAATAATTTTTAGCATTCTAGAATATAAATGGAGAATTAAATTGTAGTTTTTTTAAAAGTATCATAAATTCTACGGTTTGGTAGAGTAGGTAAAAATCTGTTTGGAGACACATCATGGTGGTATATTGATTTTTGATTTTTTGGAATAGTTGCTGAAAAGAACTTTTCCCTTGATGTTCTATATAATGGCCCTGTTGCCACCTTCCTCAAGTCCTCTGGCACTTCTCCAAAGGATTAACCTATGGTAATCAAACACAAAACAGGAGAGATCTTGCTGTCACTCAGGCTTTGCTGCTCCTCACCAGGTGCTTGCAAGATGAACAGCATTGCAACATAGTCTGAGAAGGTCTGAAACCTTTTAAATTTTGGATAAAGTTGTGCTAAAACACAGCTTTAGAGAATTTTATATGCCATAATAGCAAGTGAACAGCCCTCAGCATCTTTTGTGTGAGAGTTCAAGTCATATCAAATCAGAGGAGCCATCGAGAGAGGATGCACTGGCTATTAGCAAAAGGGAGTTAACAAGTGATGAAGTCAGGAATGTGCTGATGTCTTTAAGCTGAATGAGGGGGATAAAGTGTGGGAAGTCACAGCTTTCTAGAGACAAAGCCACTGTTGGGTTAATTAATTGGGGTGGGATGTCGGCACGTTGCAGGGAGGACAGGAGCTTCATTTGGTACATGTTCTAAGTTTTGAGCAGCAGTTACAAAGGACTGTGGAGCTAGAGGAAGGAGAGAAGTGTTTGGTACAGCTCAAACTGGCAGGAAGCCAAAAAACTTGTCAGATATTTGTGAAAATAGGTTGCAGCTGCTAGGGCTAGGAGTGCTTCCTGGTGTAAGCAGCACTCTGGGACTTTGTGAGAGGCCACACTGACTGTCCCCACCATTTCTGACAATGCTCTGTCTGCCACACGTCAGATTTCACAAGTGGGGACTGGGTTTGATAAAATGAAATGCCACACAGCAGGCTTCCCCACAGTGTGGCATCTTCTTCTGGCCTGACAGTGCCAGGTGAAGGGTTCAGATTTCTTTGGAAGACAAAGCGAATGTGCCTCTTCCTCTGTGCTTGCAGAATATGAATCTTCTCTCTGATATTTGACTCTGCAGCAACATCCAAGCAAAGAGTTTCCCATTAATGGCAAATCAAAAGAGTTAATGTCACTGCAAGCAGTTTACCCTGATATCAAGAAGTAGTGGCCATTCAACTTATGCTCAAGACATTTCTAAGGCTGGGTGCTTGTTTTTCCTTCAGTACCATACTCTTTCTCATTCCTCCTCTTCCCTTGTTCCTTTGTAAACTTTACACTGATAAACTTTATCTCAGAGCTTAATTTTCCTGCTAACTTTGGGGGAGGAAAAGATAGTATTTCCAATACTAATTTCTCTGACTGCCTAAATACAGATTAAAAACCTTATCTGTCTGCAGGATTGATCAGATTAACCATCCTAAATATATTATGTACTCTCCACCTCCAGAAAGAATAGTCTTGTGTTTTGGGGAAAAGGATAATTTTGGGAGACAGGACAAAAAGTCACCAAGATTTTGAGAGGGCTCTGTGTGTGTGTCTGTCTGTCTGTGTGTCTTCAGCTTGCATAACATCTGTTAAGCAAAAGACTTACTAATGGCATGACTTTGAATTTTAACAATTTTATCTAATAATACTTATAACTTTTAATGTACTCTTTTTTTTGGTATTTTTAGGTGCTTTAAGATGAAAATATTGTTTTGTGGAAGTTTCAGTGTGTTGTCCTGGCCCCAGGTAAGCCCCACTATAGCACAGGTTTTAGCCTTTCTCCTCTCAAAAATGCTTGTTTGTTTTTAAGAGGAAGATGGAAAAGAAAGGAAGAGTGATGGTTTGCTTCTGTTGCTTTACCCTCAACTTAGTCTACAATATTAAAGTAAAGCAGTATCATGCTTATACAAATGTTGGTATCTGTATGCCACTTTCATAGGTTGTGCAATACTGGAGTCAGTGTTTATTGTAATGGCTATGCCCATCCAAAGGCTTTCCATCATCCTGTGAAATTGGAACAAAGAGTGCTGAAGGTAAAGGAAAGGATCCTCTTTTCCTGTTTTAAAATACAGAACAATCACAAAATGAACCAAAGGGACAGTTGCACTTCACTGTTTTTCAGTGCTCACATATTGCCACTATTTATTAACATTTTATAATATCCTAAATATAAGTCAGGAATGTTACAGGCTGTGGAGATGAATTCTCATACTGCTGCCTCAGCTGGAATGTATCACAATACCTGATTTACACCAGCTGAAGGTCCCTAGTTTTGGATGAGGCTCAGATGTTTCACCTCAACCCTGTGTTTGGCCCTGAGAGCTACTTCGTACATTTATAAACTTATCTAAATGTGACAAATGACATTTCCACATGCCCATCAATGTGTGTTCTCCCTCTCTCTTTCAAACCTGCTTAAAGTGAGAGACAAAAATCCAGGAGAAGGACTGCCTGCCTTTTTTATCTAGCCTGACAGGGGGCACAGACAGGAAAATGTAGATGCAACTCCTCCTTCCACTTTCAGGACAGAGAATTAAGGCAGAGCTAGATAGAGAAGCAGAATGAGGTGAAAATGTTTTTTTTTCTTTCCCTCCGTCCTTATTCCCCTTCCCTTTTTAAAACTTATAGTCTCCTTGAACTGAAGGACTGATGTTTTTTATCTCCATTTTTCCCTCCACTCCATCATGCAAAGAGTTATTTTGAGGGTTAGGAAATAGCTTGTCTTACAGCTGCCAAGTGATTTTGGAATAACTTTTGTTTTGAATAGTTCCCAACTCCTTAAAAATGCATCCACATGTATGCGTGTTTTGCATGGGAAAGAAAACTTATAGAGGTAAATATTCATGGTGAATGACTGTTAAAATCCTGCTACAATCATTATTAAATTTGGGCTCATTCTGTGTGGAAAATTCTAGGTATTAATCAGTATGAATTTGTGGTGTACACTGTGCAAGCACCAAGGCAAGAGGCAGTCCTAATCCCAAATTTCTGCCATCTAGGCAGAAAGGGTGAGTCTGTTAGAACCCCAAATTCAAAACTGGGAAGGAAATATTTTCCTTGCTACAATCTGAAAAGGCCTTTTAAATAATTTTTGGCTACGAGCCACATGAACAGAAACACCGAGGCTGGCATACACAATACAAAATAAAACCATGGGGGTGCAGTTTGCCCAGTTTTGTTTGACAGCCTCACTTCACTAACTAGCTGAGGGTCAGTGCATGTTGTTGAACACTTCTGTTAGCTTTCATCTGCTCACAGGCTGCTTGAGCACAGACTTGCCAGGAGTTTTCTTCCTAGCAGTGATCCATGGTAAGCCCAGTAACTTCCTTTACACTGTGGTTGTGACCAATCCTTGCTACTTTCATAAAAACAGAGACAACTTTGGTACTCCTCTCTGAAAATTCACTAGAGGCATTACAGCAGGAGAAATGTTACCAGTAGAACAGACCTTGGACAAGAAAAGACATCTATACTTGGTGAAAATCAGGGAATAACAAATAAGGCTGGCCTTTTCTTTGCATCTAGACATAGCCTTTCTTGTCTTTTCCAAACCACAAAAAAGTATGGATAACCCAACCAACATTCCCACAGCAAAAAAGTGTCTCTCTTCTTCAGGACATTAAGTGGAGAGATTTCTTGCTGGAGAATGAATGATGCAACGATAAAAAAAAATTTGGAAATTGCTTATTTCTCAACAGTTATCATATTTTTCTTCTTAGACTAACTCATCCTGCCTAAAGAGACCCAGGGGATTCCCAGCCTTCCTTTCCCTTCAAAATGGAGCTGTGAAGAGCTGTTGTTTCTCTCATTCCCTTGGGTTTGTAAATGTCTGAGGCCTATCACCCTCTTCCCCTTTGTGAAAGCTGAAGAATTTGAAAAACTCCACACTACGCAAGGAAAGAGAGAGGCTTCCACGTGTATCAGGGTCCTCTTCACAAGCATATTTTAAAAATTGCCTTTATTGCTGATTTCAGCAGATCTCCAGCCTACAGATCATTTGTTTCTAATTAGCTCTTCCCAATTCACTAATAAATAAAACATACTCCTGTTATGCATATGCTAATGACTTGATAAGGCCAGTTCAAAGTAAAAAGCAATAGAAGGTATACTTCACTAAGAAAATACAAGGGCAGGAAAAAGAGTAAAGAGATGAGCAAATATTTGACTGTGATGCATCATTAGACAAGAAAAGCTGAGCCACTTAACTTCTGGAGGACTTTTCCAACATGAGTTTATCCCATGATCCTAAAAATATTGGACTTTCTCATCCTGCAAGATTGCCTCCAAAATAAAATGCCCATTTAATGTCTTTTTTTTCCTGTAGTTCTCAGAAATCAGCACCTCCGCTTGCTCTTTTCTTGTCTTTCCAGCACTGGAATTACAGCAGTAAAACCATTCCCCTCTCTGCACATAACTTGGGCAAGGATTGGATACTTAAGGAAGATAACAGATTTGATGAAGAAATTCAGAAATGCAAAGCTGACAAATGAAATAAACAAGTTTATCGTATTTCCTGTATGAAAGCATAAAGGGGAAAGTTTCAAAGGAAACAACTTTCAAGTGACAGAACATGTAAGAACATGTGATTTAAAAGAGTTTACGAAGTAAGATTTAAATACAGGCTTTTAAGTTGGCTGGATGAGCTCTACTCAGTTCTTTAAAGATTCTGAACTGTTTTGTTCAATGACAGAAATGATTTAACTTTATTAATAACTTTATTATGTTGGTTAAACAAACTGAAACATAACGAAATAGATGAAAAGAACAAAAAGAAAACCTCAACAACTTAAATCCATCAACACCCAGCAAAGAAGCCCCAGACTATCACTTGGTCTGGGTCATTAAAACTAACATCAAAATAAATTAGGAATTGAGCAATGCAGCTATCAAATTAAGACCAGGCCTATTATCAGTCTCCCTTCTTTGAACTCCCTTTTGGTTATGATGATTTTGCCTCCTGGAACTGCATCAAGCAGTGGGATCACACAAGAGACACCAGGAGAGCACTCTTGTCAAACCAATTGTGGTAACTTGCCTTTTGCAGAAGCTATCTTTTCAGAGCTCCATGGACTACTAGCACAAACCATAAAACTGGTCCTATTTCAGCACTGCTTAATTTGTTACGTGTATCTCACCGAAGAGAAAGGATCACAAAGCCCAGGAGATGAGGCATGAGAAGGCAGCAGCACATTGTGAGGGACAGACTGACCTTTCTCTCTCTAGTGGATATTTAGGATTATTTCAAACAGGAGGATGTTTTGGCTGTGGTCATAGGTCCTTTCCAGTTAAGACAGATGGGATCTGCCCTTGCTGCTCCCCAGCTGCTGGTCACCATTCTTCTGCTAGGAGGTAGGCTTTTTTCAGGTGTTCCCGTGGCTCATTGTGTGTGAGCCCTTGCCATGAAATGGGCTCAATAAGCAATCACACAGATGTGAAGCTATCCATTTTATTTTGGCTGTCAGAAGTAGTTCTGGGTGAGGAGAGGGCCCTGGACTGTTTGCCATTCCTTGTGTAGGACTGTGCCCTGGTAGCAGTGGGTTGATGGCCAGGATTTGGGACTGGGCTGGAACAGTCATCTGTGTAGGGAACAGCTGAAGCTGTTCTGAAGCCGAAGGAGAAGTGTCTGCAGTATTATCTGTTGTGATGGGGAATTTGACTGACCCTCATACAGACCTGCAGCAATTCCAAAACACAACTTTAAGTATTTCAAAAGACTGGGAGATTTCCCAGCTCGAGATAAATCAACGGCTAAAAAGAAATCCAGAAGACAAAACAAAAAAGAAAGAAAAATATGCAGTTCATGAACTCCAGCTTTCACAGCCATCGAAATTCTCTGAGAATATATCTTGGAATTCTATTCAGAAAAAGAGACAGAGCTAGCAAGTTCTTTCTACTAGTGGACCCACCACAAGCTAAGAAAGCTTTGGTAGATGTAGGCACAGTCTCTTTGGTGACATCCTGAGCTTCTTTTCCTCAGGAGGCTCATGGAGAGATAGAGGGACAGCAAAACTCCTGACTAAGGGGGTCCTTGGTCTCTCCTTAATCTCTTGCAAACAGCTTTCAGTGTGCTTGGTCACATCTGCCTCCCGACCTATGAACAATGTGCAAGCTATGCAACTTTCTCTAGTTGGCTTCAAATGTGGTTCCCTTGGTTATTGCCTATTTTGGGCAAATTTCTACTCAACCAAAACTTTGGAAGATATCCTGGTTTTTGCATTAGAGCGTATATGTCTGGGATCTTCTCCCCCAAACAGCAGAAATGTCGACACAGAACACCCGCATTCCTGTAGAAGCCAGGATGGCTTTATCTGAGTGACGAGGTCCAGGGATGATAGTATGTTGCCAGGTTATGTAAGGTCCAGTTCACATATCCAATTAAAAAGAGGGCTTTTGTCAACAACTGACCACTTAAAGTTCATTTATCAGCGGAGATAAAAATTAACGAACCAGAGAGCTGACAATCATCTTTCCATTTGGAAGGCACGCTGCACTGGACAGCCGTTCTTCCGGAATCTGTCTCAGTACAGAAATGCTACTTCAAAATTTCTGAGATGAAATGCAGTTAAGCAGTAAATTTATCTCACCCTGGTGTATCATTGCTCTCACCATGTGTAATGTTCATTTCCTCTCCTGGAACCCTGATGTGCAGCAGCAGGTTACACAGCCCTGGCTTCTGTGAACCCATTGGCTCCACTTAGGATACGTCTTCATTTTCAACAATGTTGTCATGTTTCTTCCTAATCCAGGCCACTGTGTCTGCTTATTAACTAATAGGAGGTATTTCCTCAGGACAGTTCTTGTCTTCATTAGTATGTTTGCTGGTTTATCTCAGACCTGCCAAAATAAAGAATGCATAATAAATTTCAGAATAAAAGCCCTGGACTTTTTAAAACTTCGTCGTTACAATGGAGAAGTTATATCCAAGTTTTTGACCTCTTCTGTTCCCTTTTGGAGGCACAGTTTGAACATGCCAAGAGCTGGAACCAATACAGCCATTAACTAAGATTTATTAACTACAGTCCATGAATGAACTCAGAATAGACATCTCTTGTGTCTGTCTTCCCCTCCAGGTGCCACACTTCTGTTGTGAGCCCAAAAGCTGCATGAGTCAGGGCAAAATTTAGCCCTCAGCAGTCTCATTAAAAGGGCAAGTCCCAAGACCCATGTGAGTAGCATGACAGCCAGCATTCAGTTTTTCAAATGCTAAAGCTGTTACAGACACATCATGTCATAAAAAAGCTGTGCTAAAACAAGCTGAAAACCCTCAATGAGAAAGCACAAGAACTGGGACATAGGGGGTTTTAAGGAGAAAATTTAAAATTATCTGTGGCAGCTCAGTCCTGTAGTCCTTTTCTAAAAGCCACTCATCTCATAGCCAACGGAAATGTCACCTGAGGGAGGACTGTACACTCCAGTCTGACTTCAGCAGTGTTCTTGATATTTATAGTCCTGTAAATTATGGATATGCAGCCATTTATCTTTCCTGGAGTAGATCCAAACCTGGTGTGAGCCCACTGGGATTACAGCTGGGTAGACTTGGCCCTTTTTCTCTTATACAGATCTTACTCCAGAAAAGCACTTAACTCTTAGGGCCAGAATAATCTGATTATTTCTGCTGGAATCTTCATGTTTGAATTTAGGCGTGTATTAGACTTAAAGGGACCTCAGCAAGGATGTGATTTACCAGCTTACTCTCACTGATGAATAAAAATATATTTTTTCCTAATTGCATCTGAAACTATCAGCTTTGCATGCAACCATTATCTTTCTGCTTTATACTGATACTAGCATGCAAGGGCAGCTAGATGTCTCACTAGAACAAACTTTTCCTTTCCCAACCAAGATCGGCTAGAGTCTCCTTTTTATTAACTGTGTTCTCCCCTCAATTTCCATCTTCAAGCTTCAGAACATATTAAAAAAAAGTCAGAGAGAGCTTCTCGAATAGCATCACAAATAAGTGACACTGCTCCTCTTCTGTGTAGCTTGTTTTGAAAAAATATACATAGGGAAAACCCACCTATTAGCATTTGCATAGTTTGATTGTTTCAGTCCATTTTGTAAAGCATTTACCACAAGAAAGTGAAAATCTCTTGGAACAGAGAGCAGTCACTATTTTATGTGAAGTTCCCCACACTCACGATTTTTGTCAGAATATCTTCACTGAAAAAGGAACGGCATTTTCCATCTTTCTATTGACTATAATCAGTGTTCCATCAGGTTTTAGTAGCGGGTGCAATTATGTTCCTTCTTTACAAGCCAGCCGGCATGATCTTATTGACCTCTAAGAAATATATATGTGAGCATTAAACAGCCTAACAACCCTGAGAAGTGGTTTCACCCCCAGAGAGTCACGCTCTAGGATGGATAATGAATAAAGAGCTTATCAGAATCTTTGTAACATATTAGAAACATTCTCCAGATTACCCATAAAATTCATTAGAGACTAGTGACCCGTGCTGAAGTCTGATAAGACAGAAGCTCAGGACAGAGTTGAGAAAAACATGATCCATCAGAGTCATGGAAATCAAGGGTTTGGAGTAGAAGTATATAAGTCTAAGTATATAGATAGGGAACATTGCTATTTGGAAAAGATAATGAAAGGGCAAAAAAAGGAACAGGAAAAAAGTCTTAGTTCTTAATGCTGCAAATATCCAAGGTGAGAGCTTCAGCACTGAACTGTATAGCTTGTTTGCCATATCTTTGTTGATAAGTACAAGAGGGTCGGGAATCCAAGCATTATGTACAGACTTGTGTCTGCCCTGCTCGGGGCTCGCTTGCTGTGGGGGTGATGGCACACAGCGTAACAGTTCTGTGAATCCCCTAAGCCCTAAAATGCCCTTTTCTCAACACTTTTTGATTTTGGGCGTCCAAAATATTGTCATGGACACCTAACTGGTGCTTTAGAGCATGAAAGGGATGGCAGGCATGATATAACCTGAGGTGTTTGGGAGTGGAGTGAAGAGATGGCAAAATGTACCAGCGCACAGCCCATGAGAAAGACCTCTGGGGCAGTTTAAAACCAAAATGAGGGAAGGAGAAGGCAATTGGTCAGTATGTATGATCAAGGGCCTGTCTTGGCCTTGTGTCCAGCTGTTGCTAGTTCATAAACTGGTCATTCTTTCAGAGACCTCTCATACCTGAGTGGCCTGCAATAAGCTGTAAGTTTAGACCTCTAACTAAGAAAGAAGCCAAGAAGGGTTTTGTTTCTGTAGAGTAACTCTGCCATCACAGAAGGGGGGACATTTGCATTCATCAGCCAGCATGTCCGTGAGTGGAAGTGCCCTGGGAACAATGGGAATACAGCGTTTTTGCACAGAATATTAGGTGTGTTTTATCTAGTTTTATCTGCCTAAACATTAGGCAGATGGTCAAGGCAGAGGGCAAGCCTGCCCTCTTGAAATAAAGAAAGAGAGAACATTATAGGTCTTGGGCAGGAGCTCTTAAATTCAGTATCTCTCCGTGGTGTCAATGGAAGATGAAAAATTTATTAGCATTATTTATATAAGTGTATGTCTGGGAGCAGATGTAAATGCCAAGAAAGAAAGCTTGTAGTTGTAAAATGCATGAAAATGTAGAAGCTGCAAAGAGATCATTAAAAGCACAAAATGATACTGTTTACATATAACTGTAAAATGAACACAAAAGCACCTAATTATAGGATTTAAAATTATCAACTGCAAAAGGAAGAGTAATTTTCCTGCTTTGCTTTTAAGTTAGGAAGAAAATCCATCTTGGAATCATTAGTAGTGGTTAGAATTGCTGTATTTCGTAGGGAATTATCAACTGTGATAACTAGATGGCATTGCTTTGAGGCCTCTGAGCCTCAAAAATACATTTGACTTACAAATTAATCTTTGTCACTGTAAGAATCATTTTGGTTAGCATTAATGAAAGCTGTTCTTATTACAAGCTACCTCTAGAACTGGGATTTTGATAACAATGCCAAACTTCACAATACAGGTGGTGAAAACAGATGCTTGGCACCATTAAGAAGCAACAAAATGACACGGAACTGAGATCCAGATGCAATTTCAAAACCAAGCATAGTCATGCTTGTGGAAAACTGAAACTAAAAGAACACCTAATCTGATCAAAGTTTTAGTTACAGACAGTTCCTCCTGCTTTTTTCTATGTTTCTACCAGTGGTGCTGATTAGACATAAGGGTGCAGTGATTTTCCTCTGAAATTCACGTCCTTCAGCAGTGTTGCTAGTGTCATTCCAAATGACAAAATATTATTTCTGTTTCCCACTTTCCATCCAGAGAGTGAGTGAGCCTTTAAAGTATTAATGAATTTCTTAATCTCTAGAGTTAATTTCTTTTCTGCTCTAAGTAGAACTTCTTCCATAGAAAAGATCATTTTTGAGAAGCAGACATAGAGTCATAGAATAATTTGGTTTGAAAAGGACCTAAAAAGAGCATCCAGTTCCAACCTCTTGCCATGGACACTATCCACTAGACCAGGTTGCTCAAAGTCCCATCCAACCTGGCCTTAAACATTTCCAGGAATGGAGTATCCACAGCTTCTCTAGGAAACCTATGCCAGTGTCTCACTAGCCTCACAATAAAGGATGTCTTCCTAATATCTAATCTAAACCTCTAAACTCTCCTGCAGTTCAAAGTCATTCCCTCTTGTACTGTCACCATATGTCATTGTAAAGTCTTTCTTCATCCTTCTTGTAGGCTCCCTTTAGGTATGGAAAGGCTGCAATTATGTCTCCTCTCCTCTCCTCTCCTCTCCTCTCCTCTCCTCTCCTCTCCTCTCCTCTCCTCTCCTCTCCTCTCCTCTCCTCTCCTCTCCTCTCCTCTCCTCTCCTCTCCTCTCCTCTCCTCTCCTCTCCTCTCCTCTCCTCTCCTCTCCTCTCCTCTCCTCTCCTCTCCTCTCCTCTCCTCTCCTCTCCTCTCCTCTCCTCTCCTCTCCTCTCCTCTCCTCTCCTCTCCTCTCCTCTCCTCTCCTCTCCTCTCCTCTCCTCTCCTCTCCTCTCCTCTCCTCTCCTCTCCTCTCCTCTCCTCTCCTCTCCTCTCCTCTCCTCTCCTCTCCTCTCCTCTCCTCTCCTCTCCTCTCCTCTCCTCTCCTCTCCTCTCCTCTCCTCTCCTCTCCTCTCCTCTCCTCTCCTCTCCTCTCCTCTCCTCTCCTCTCCTCTCATCATCCTGTCCCTGCTGCTTGATTACAATTTTTTTTATTAGTTTTCTGTTGAATCTTTGGAACAAAAGGTGGAGATGTTCTTGGGGCATAAAAGAGTAGAACAGGACTTCCTCTTTTATTTTCAGCTGTGACCTCAGCTAATGTTGGCTCAAAATGTTTAAGTGAATATAAAATAAAGGCCGTGGTTTTAGCCTGCTCTGTTAGAAAACTATATACTCTGCTCTGTTAGAAAACTATATATATATATAAACTTCCATATACTCTGCCTGAGTATATGGAAGATCAAAACATTTACTTGAGGCAGCTTGACCCTGTTTTTTCCTCCTTCCCTATCACAAATACAGTCACTAAATGAAAGGGTGCACTTTTGCTGCCAGTTTTCACAGTTAAAATTTAATTTTCACGCAGCTTCCAGTGGAAATCCAGGACCCATCTCCATGGACATGAAGTAAACAACGTTTGCCTCAGTGTGTTGTAAAGCTAAGTGGTTAATGCATTTAAGCAATGACTTTGGGGTTTGAATTAATTCTCACCTCCTCCACAAACAGATATCTGTAATACAGTGCAGGCACTATCATCAAGTGCAGGGAAGCCTTTGATGAGTTCTGTGATGTCATAGCAATTTTTAAAGGGAAAAAAAAATAGGAATTATTGACAAGCAACATGACAACTATTTCAGTGCTATTTCATTTATTTCATAGAATCATAGAATGTTAAGAGTTGTAAGGGACCTTAAAGGTCATCTAACCCTAACTCCCTCTGTCATGGGCAGGGACACCTCCCACTAGACCAATTTGCTCAAGGCTTTATCCAACCTGGCTTTGAAAACTACCAGGGTTGGGGCATCCACAACCTCCCCAGGCAACCTGTTCCAGTGTCTCACCATTCTTAAATAAAGAATTTCTTCCTAATACCTGACCTAAACTTTCCCTCTTTCAATTTGTACCTGTTGCTCCTTGTCTTGTCACTCCAGTTCCCTACGAAGAATGCCTTTCTGGCTTTCCTGTAGGACCCTTCAGAAAAGGCTGAAGAAAAAAAGGCTGTAAGACCCTGAGAAAAGGCTGCCTGGAAGACTGGTATCAGGTTTCTAGGCAGCCTTTTCTCCTTCAGGCTGAACAGCCCCAACTTTCTCAGCCTGTCTTTGTAGAAGAGGTGCTCCAGCCCTTTTACCAACTTTATGTCCCTTCTCTGGACTTGCTGCAAGAGTTCCATGACATCAGAACTGTATACAGTACTCCAGGTATATCAGCTTGAGATTTATCAGAGAGAAATTTATCAGCTTGAGAGAGAAACCAGGGATATTGATCAGCTTAAGAAAAGCTATTTGGCTAAATTTATATCTCTAAGCTAAATTCAGGCTGTGATGTAAGGAAAGATATTCGCTCACTGATTTTATATTTCTTACACTGCTCAGGCTTTGGTTTACAAAATATGGTTTTCTGATGTTGAAAGAAACAAAGAACATAATTTTCAGTTCATAATTGCCTGATTCTTGTTTCGGCATAAACACTAGTAAGAAAAAGTATTATATAACACAATATAATATAAATATGCTGGCCAAGCCATATGTGGCTTTCTTAAATTTAAGTTCCTTATCCGAATCCCTATCCACTAACAGAAATGGGAGGAATCTTTTGATTAGAAGAGAGACAGAACTTATTCCTGATGTTCTTAAACTTTTATTCCTATGAGCAGATTAAATGTGACCTTTAATGTGTTTTAATTATCAGGATATTGATACTGCAGTTTTTGAATCTGCATTGTGTCCAGATTTCTGAGTCTGAATCCTGCTAAAATTTCATGGCATGCAGATAGCAAACAGCCAGGACCCAGCCCCTGGGTTCAAGCTGTATAGCAGGTTATCCCACACACAGCTGCACTGACACAGCACTAAGAGTTCCAAAACCTAATCCAAATGAGATTTCTGGATATTTTATGGGCATTAACTAATTTGATCCTCCCATTTCTTTAATTGTTTCCAAATTTAAATTATTATATTTGTGCTCATTTCACTCTTAAAATCTGTGTTCTGGGAATTGTGCTTTTTAAACTCTTGCAGAGTTTTTTAAGTCTTTCAAAAAACTGCCAGAACCCTAAGTCCAACTTCCCCCATGCCACAGCTGCCTGCCGTGACTTCTTGGCAATCCAGCCTGTTTCCAGGCTGAGGGCGTAACGCTGACAGACATTTTGCTAAAGTTAACCTCTCTTTCTCCAGTACCTCTGGCATTCATTCCAGATGACAGACAGATGCAGAACAGTTTCAAACTTGTTTTATTCTCAGTCATTGGAGGACAATTCTCGGGATTTACACAGATGATCTGTCTTGGGTTGAGAACATCTGAGGTCCAAACCCACTTCAATGGCCAAGGACAGGCTTTTGGCCATTGCTGAAGACTACTGAGTACTTTTCAGAGCACCTTTTTACACCAGGTGCTGTAGACCCCCCATCTGGCTACAAAAGAACTGTTGCATTACCCAGAGCAGTTCAGGTGCTGTACAGTAACCACACCAGGTGAGGTCCACGAAGAGCATATTCAACTCCAATGGCATGATCTGTTTAGAGCCTTAAAAGATGCAGCTGTACAGCTTGCAGTTCTGGAATTAGTACAAGTAAACTCTAGGGCATCTCTGTATTGACTGCATGAGGAGAAGAGATCCTTAACTTTTTTCTTCTTTCTAAGTATAAAGCAAATTATAAGCAGTAAAGGAATATTGAGGTACTTTCATAAGTGAGAAACTCAATCATCTCAAGAGTCACCAAGTCCTGATACAAATGTCCATCACTCCCTGCAATCTGCTGCCCCTGCAGCACAGCTGCTTGATCCAGCCCACCACAAACCTGTGCTTAGCACTGAGAAACAGTGAAGTTTGCATATTGTTTTTGTGCCTGTTACAGGAGTTGCAAGACAATGATTTAATACAATAACTGATATTCATTTGTGGCCTCTAAAAGCCCATTTCTTAGCCTCTGTCCCTTGAAGGGCATGACCACACCTGAGCCTAATGTCATGCATGCCCTGTCATGTGAGAACATATTGGTGAACTCAGTTCAAAATTCAGGTAATAAGTGTCACTCTTTTTGAAAAATTTACCTCTCGTTTGGTCTAGAGATTTTCTAGTAGCCTGTTTTTTGGGGGCAATACCAAGCATGAGATTGGTAGCAGAGATTTGACTGGGGTCCCAGCCACTTGTAAAGTTCTCTGGCATTTCTCTCCAATATGCCATGAACTATCCTTTTTTTCTGTCACATATACTCAGCCACATTTACATTTGGGTACAGCGCAGGCCAGTATACTAACACAAGTAATTTCAAATTAAGTCTCTTAGTCTTTTCTGGCTCTATAGTATAAGTTCCAATGCAAAATGTACAGAACACCCACGTAACCCATGGCTTTTAGATCTCAAAGTAAATGTTTTCACATAATCATGGATTGCATCCAAGCAAATGTCTGTAAGATGACATTTCTGGAAGCTTTTGCATCTTTACATTATATTTAGTTTACACAATATACTGTACAACTGGAAAAAGTGGCCATATGAGCCAGACCAACATTTGACCTCTTGTAGAGTGCCTTTGAGAACAGGCTATTTCTCTACCCTCCTCTATGCTAACACCTTTTACATCAGACAATTTCCAAATCAGGAATTTCTTTGAAGTTTCTGGTCTTTCTTCCATAGTTTACTTTTCAAAACATCACAAGGCTAGTGGAATTCATGTATTCATATGCTGGGGGCCCCCATGCAACCCAGCCCGGATCTGAGTTACCCTCTCTTCTTTAGATCCACCTTCTTTTCCTCTCTCTGTGAAGCAGTCCTGTTCCAGTCTGAGTCACTGGAAGTCCTCAGAGTTTGTGGGTGGAGCTGAAATTTGGATCTGCTGGCCCTACCATCATGCAGCTTTTGTCCTTCGGGCACCATCCACTGTTTCTCAGCAGAGCTCAGCACAGCCATTGTGCTGGGGCACCTTGGGTGTTAAGGAAGAGGGGATGCTTGTCCCTGTAAATGCTCACAAATCTACAAAAAATTGATCCAAAAACATTTAGGGGAAGGGAACCAACTCACTTCTACCGGGAATGTATCAAAGGACAAAATTCAGTGCTTTCTATCATCTGGCTTTCTAATGCTATACATGCTGTTTCCAGGGCTTCTGTGGAAATAGTCAGTGAGCTGTGCTCTCTGTGGGAATGGCTGCAAGGAGGGCATAACAGGGGAAAATAATTTCCTTTGGAGTGCTTTCGAGTATCCCATGGAGCCTGATCCAAGCCCCACTGCAGGCACTGGCAGGCCTGCCAGAGAGACTTTAATACTCTTTGCATCAGGCTTCAGCCTATTCACACATCAGCAAAATTGTTTTTTGTGTTGCTACAGCAGTTACAGAAACTGCTGTGGTGCCATCTGGGAACAAGCAGAAGGAATGTTTTCATTTCCTGAGCATAGGTAAAGGGATTTTTTTGCTTGTTTATTTTAAGATGCGGTGAAATCCAAAGATGCAAGAAGAACCACTTTTCTCTCTGCACAGATAACTGAAACCACAGATTAAGATTTAAACTTTTTTGTTTTTCATTTTTCCCATATTTCTCAAATATATCATTTAGTGAGAAGAATCAAAGAGATGGGGCAGATATCTCTGTCATTTTCAGTTGTTTGGGTTTTTTTCAGTGCAGTACTCCCTGGCTTGGGGAAAACAAAATGTCTGTCTGACGGGAACTGTGACTTCTTTAGATTAAAGGAAGGAGAAACATAAAAGAGGGATAAGACAGCAAATTGCAGATATGAGAAGGTGAGTGACAAGCAAAGGTGAGTGACAAGCAAAGAAGTTAGCTTTTTAAGGAATAAACTGACTATGGTGCTTCTCAGAAGAACATTATGAGGGTGGCATGCAAAATATTTTTTCTTGGTTTCTATATCATATATTCCTGCATGTAACATTTGTTTATGCCTGCAAGCTGATTCTTAGAACCTTCCAGTGTCATTCCTTACTTTGTCCTCTGTCTTTTCAATGCCAGCTATTCCCTACAGAATGCCAGGTAGCAAGGTGTCCCAGCTGTCCCAGGAATGGCTCACAGCAGGAAGAGTTGTGCTATGAAGCAGGTTCTTCGATGTCCCATAGAGATAAGGCATCAGCCTCCTCCTCAGAAACTGCATAATGCAATTTATTTTCTCAACCCAATCAACTATTTCCATGAAAGATGAATTTGTGTGTGAGGCTGCTGCTTGTTCTGTGTTTGTTACAGTTGGTCAAGGGGTTCAGCAGCTAAGGGCATCCCCAGAGGGGTTTAAGGCCAGGCTGGTCAGGACTTTGAGCAGCCTAGGCTGGTGGAAGGTGTCCTTATCCATGGCAGGAGGGTTGGAACTGGATATTCTTTAATGTCCCTTACAACCCAAACTGTTCTATGATACTATGATTCACAGAAAAGCAATATGTGGTGTGATGTTGTAGACATTTTTATTAGAAAAACTGGCAAAAAATGGACTTTGTTGCCCACTGCTAGAGATCAACTACAGCTTACATCAAATAACTTCACTCTAGCAAGAAGGGTAGATTCAGACAAAAATTATGCTGTGTTTCTTCTGGAGCAAACACGCAAATTTAAAAATGGTATAAAAATTTTACATACACAAACCAGAAAATATTTCAAAGAGAACACCACTAAGCAATGTCTTAGTCAGGAGAGGGGCTTTTAAGAAGATGGAGTATTTATAAACTGTCCTGTATACTGATAAAGCTGTATGATTTCATGCACAGTAACTCGTCTATGCTATATCACAATTACCAGAGTGGGGGATGTGGAGCTTCTCATCAAATCATTTTGTGAAAGTAAGTGTACATTTAACAGGAAAATAACATAGTTAACAACCTTTAAAAGAGGCCTAAGTATGTTAAAGTAATGCGTGTCTTTAAAAACTTCAGGAGTGGGTTCTTTATGGGAAACTTGGAATTTTAAAAAAAATGTTTGGAGTAAAGTCAAAATATTATGAGCAATGCTCTGCACTAATGACACATATCAGCAGCATTTGTAACCAGAAGAACAATGTGATAAATTTTAATCGCTAGGGACCAGGCTTTGTGGGAAGTGCCTAATACACAGGCATCCTTTATAGGTTTCCAGTTATGACCTATGTCTGAAAGACATTTTAATGATAACTACGGAAAGTAGATGGATTGTCTTCCCAGAGTGTTGAAGGTCCTGCTTGTTGTCATCCGCAGCTTCTATAAAGACCAGAGATTTTCAAAGGTACTCTTCTGTCCTGCTATCAGCACGCAATACCACAAGGATGGGACTATCTAAGATAAAACATGCCAGACACATGCAGTCCTCAGGATTTCCTGTGGGAGTCTGACCAAAAGAAGGCAATATTAATAAATATAAATTCTGGAACATTATTATCACCAGAGCCGTGTCATGCAGTTTACCCTTGAATTCTTATAACCCCTCTAGTTTTCTCAGGCAGTTCAAGTATTTAACTGCAACTGGTCAGAGTGTTAGACCTCCCCACTGGGACAATTGTTTTCAATTACATTAAAGGCTCAAAGCCTTTGATAGACATGCCAAAGCAAGGAGTTTAGCTTGCTGAACATTTTAACTCTTTGAACTAATGTGGGATCTGGGAGTCCCCACACTCTTGGACCTTGAAAATAGATGCTTAAAAAATAGATGTGATCTGGAAGAAGATTAGTGCCAAAAATCTGTAATAGTCCTCCCTTTGAGGATGCTGTTGCCTCTTTTTATTTTCATTTTCTTGGAAATGGTAGTTAGAGGGAGTATAACAAACAAATAGTTTTTCTTGAGGAGGATGAATTACACCAGTGAAGTCCCAGTCAACCAAAACCTTCTCTAAATATCTAAAGTGATTTCACCTATTTTTTTAAGTCTTCGGAACTATTGTTTGTTTCTGAGCTCCTCACCAGGGCATTTCTTAGCATACAAGTAAGGATACCAGTGCTTGGGTGCTTGGTGGTTAGCCTCCTGCTCCTAGAAGAAAATAAAACCAAATTAAGGAGAAGGCAAAAAAGGCTTAAAATACACTGATCTTGTGTAATATGTATATTTTTTTATTTAATTTTTTTTTTTTTCCAAATCCTGGTACACATTCAGCATAGGGTATAATACCATTTTGCTCACAGGAACCTCTAGAACATCTTCTTTTCAAGTTTTACTTTTCATAAATTCTTCTCATTCAGATTACACAACCCTTTGGCCATCTCTGCCTCTACAGATTAACACTCAGGTTTTTCTAAAGAGAGAGTTGTATCAGAAACTCAGGCAAACATTAGCTCTGTTACAGCCCTGCCTTATATATTGAATTCTTATTAACATATGGGCAGTGGCAGTACTGTGACCTCAAATGCTTCAGGATGGTTTCCACTGACTCCCACTATCTCCACTTCCCTTCTAATGCAGAACAAATCAGGAAAGGCAGCAAACAAAAGGTAGCCCACATCAAGTCATGCTACCTCAGTGGAACAGTAGCTTCTGAGCAGAAAACATGGCTTAAAAGACAGCTGTGAGTGGGTGGATCACACTCTAATGTATTTCAGCTTTGATGAGAATATCTTTCTTCATAACTTACTAGAAAAGAGCTGATTAAATCTGCACAAGTATATTTGCAACAGACTTTGTCCTACTCTTTCCCATTACAAGTGGGAAGCTGAATCCTTCCTTTCTGACAGTGTGATATTTTTGCTGTTCAAATCAGAATATGCTATTCTTTCTGATGAAAAGAGCAGTGGAAAGCAACTAAAAGCATAGCTCTAAAATAAATACAATAGACATCAATGCTTTCAGAAACGAGCTTTCATGTTTTTTGCTTTGACAAAGATCCTATGAACTCTACAAAACATAAACAATACCTCATCATGAAACACTGTTATTTCAAAGTTGACATCACATCTGACTCAAAGTGTGATTTTTTGATTGGGATTAAATTCAGTTTATTTAAAAGTTTTAGAATAACTCCTTAGTTATCTAGAATACAAGATAAACATAACAGACCTAACATTTGTCTTACAAATAAAAATGCTGATAAATACAAATTAGATCGTTAGATCTACAAATTAGAAAGAAAATTTCTTTCTTTCTTTCTTTCTTTCTTTCTTTCTTTCTTTCTTTCTTTCTTTCTTTCTTTCTTTCTTTCTTTCTTTCTTTCTTTCTTTCTTTCTTTCTTTCTTTCTTTCTTTCTTTCTTTTTTTTTTTCCATATGGGAGCATTTTTTGCATGGAATTTTCACTATTATGCATGTTATGATGATCAAACCTCACCTGTTTAAATGGGTTTTTTTATATTTCAGAGAGGGAAAAATAATGTGGAAGAATATAATCACACCCACCCATGCCTAAAAAATCAAGTGATGACCTATACATGAGAAGCATTTGGCATTGACTACCCTTCGGAATAGCTCAGGAAGGGTCATTTTAGATTGCTTAGAGCTGTGCTGGAGTCTGATGAAAATACCACCTGTCTTTAGGTACCCTGATGGTTAAAAATGTGCAAATCACCAAACAGCAATCATTGGTTAGAGCTCAGTCCAGCCAGGAGCTCTGGCTGTCTGATTAGAGTCCTGCTTATATTCATACATGGATTTACCCTGCAAATTAGGAGAAGTCTTGTGGTGGGCAAAAAGAACTCATAACCCACACATTAAGCAAACATGTGAGTCTTTATACAATGAGGAGCAAAAGCTACCACCTCTGGGGCTAGCTCTGTATTTCTGGATTTGTTCAAGGTTTCTTAATCTGTGCCATGGAATCGTAGCACTATCAAAAATCAACGTACAATCTGAGATAATAAGACCCAGAAAATTTGCTCCCTGAATTGGAATAACATAAACATTGCACCCAAAAATGAATCTCTTTCAGGTGTGGTATGACATGATGGTAAAGATTTCCAAATTACACAACTAGCATACTAGGAATCCTCACATCTCACCTCATCTAATTAGTTAAATGCTACATTAATCAACTACCAGTGTGTTTGCTGTAATCTCTGAGTTACTAATAAAATGCTTAGAATAAAGCAAGAATGTTGTGAGGTCAGTGCCTTATAGCCATACATGAAATGTTTACTTCACTGTTAGTTTGGGCAATTAAAAGTTGTTAAATCCCAGGTTGCCTCAAAGAACCATTCAAATGGCTCCTCCCAGGAAAGAGTCTAACTGGACCTAAATTGCCTAGTGAATCCTTAAAAGATATTTATATTCTAATTTATTTTCTGCTTGGTAAATCTGGAGCTAAGGAAAAGAAGGGAAGAAATTTTAAAGCACATAAGCAGCATATTGAGACTAAGAAATTGAATTAATGATAATCTCAAGCAGCCAAATCTGTGGTTACGTTTCCCTGGTTTTGAGAGCATCACCAGTCTGTGTAAACACTGGCTAATTTAGCACCCAGTTCTCATGCTCTTGATTCAGATTGGTTTCCTTTATCCCAAAATATACTGGTTGTTTTTTCTTTCTATAAATACGAAAAAAGGAGAAAAAAAAAAAGAGCCCATATGTTCAGGGTGTTTAAAAAAGATTATGAATCAGATAAGACTATTCATGGCAATCCATTGATCTTTACCTTTCTCCTCTTTGCTGTAAATACTGAAGTATGGAACTAGGCAATGAGGGGTTAAATAATAGTGGTGCAGATGCAGCTGGACCATGTTACACTAAAAGGACCAGCTAATGGGCATAAAGGAGGATTAGAAAAAGGAAATAGATGAAACTGCATTGAGTGCTGGCAGGGAGAGTCTGGATTTTTGTTTAGGGGCAGGGACTCTCGTTTAGGCTTTTTTATGAAACTCTGATAATAAAGGGAGTTTGCATTTGTTTGTTGGCTGCTCTCTGTGCTTATTTTTTTTCAAATATTTTTAAATTCCAGAAGACTATAAGAGATAGAATTGTGAAGGTTTATTGACAAATGGATACTGAAATGTTTAAATATGAAGCTTCATCTTTGTATGTAGGGTTTCCTGGGTCAAAGGGGTTAGTTTGATGGAGTATTATACTAGCCTGGGGTTGACATATCTTTCACCAGAAAAATGGTGGAGAAAGAAAATGGAAGACATCAAGAGTAGAATTATGCTTGTAGGAGGTTCAAACTCCTGCTCTCTCTTCTGTGTGCTTTCTTGCACCTGGCAGGGTTTTAACAGCATGTAGGTAACCATCTGCCTTCTCAGATGCTGATCTGCCCTTGAACTTTCATGGGGAAAACTTTGCAAGCAGTTGAGTCAAAGAATCCCTGCATCACGTTCTCCTTTTCCATGGGAAGGCAGAAGCCTGATGGGAACGTGTATCTGTGTTAGTTTACAGAGTCACATAATCACAGAATTGTCTGAGTTGGAAGGGTCCCAGAAGGACCATTGGGTCCAACTCTTAAGTGAATTCAGTTTTTGTTTGGATGGGGAAGAAATGGGGCGAAAGCTAACATGTGGATACGTAAACATTATTTCAGGAGTCTGCTCATCCAAAGTGTGCCTATAATCATTCTGACAAGTATCAACTGGTTTGAAGAAACCCAGAGCTGTTGAGGCATATCAGTGCTGCAGTGGAATGGAGATGCTCTTAACCTATTTTGATCCAGGCTAGCTCAGGCCCTGCTAGCTGCTCACAAGGGGAATAGTCAAAGCTTCTGTGTACATGCTTCTACTCAGCTGGGCTTTGCAGCTCATTTGTTTGAGGATCTAACTACACTTGCTGGCTGGAGGAAGCCAGACTTGCTGTCCACCTAAAAGTACTGCCTGATTATGGTGCTCTTGCCCATCCTGCTATTCCTCAGATTCAAAGTAATGCTATGTTGCTGGCACAACAACAACACAGCATTTTTTTTTTCCAGAAATAGTTCTGTATCAGATTTACCAGTATGAAAAATTTGTAGGCATTTCAACATCCTAAACAAAACAAAGAAACCACACGATACCCTCAAACTCCAGGTGGAATTTTTTCTCTTGCCCTATGTCTTTCATCACAAAGAAGAATAATCTCTCCGTTCTTGTTGAAGTCAATGTCACTTTCAGATGTGGATTCATGATGCCTTATCTCCTAGAGGGTTTCTGACTGTGCATGAGCAGGTAGATAGTAAGAGTGCAAATCCAGTCCTTGGGAATGGGCCCTACAAGGAATTGAGCTTCATCCACCACCACCATCCCCTCCAGGGTGGCTGGGAGTGCTGTCCAACATAATGGCTTCCAAGTAACACCCAAGATGAGAGAAAAGTGGTAACACCTGTGTCAGGCCCCTGCAAATGGCCAGGGACAGACAACAGATCAGACTTGTGTCTGCAGGAATGGTGCCTGGCACTGATTTACTGACTCAGATCTGGCCACAAAACTGGAGACACAGACTGCAGAGTCCTCATGCCCTTTGTCTGTATAGCTCTGGTAGCCCATACCCTGCACAGGGGTGAAACTTGGGGCAAGCAAATTCAGTGTAAATGAGACTGACTTGCTTAGCCTCTTCCTTGCAGCAGAAACAGCATCTGCTATTGCTCTATGCTTTAAAATTCTGCATTTATGGATGCTGTCTTTGGCAAGGTCACCGAGATTGAAGGGACTGAGACAGACCAAGCATCTGCAGGAAACTACCTGCTTGTGGCAGGCTAACATGAACAGTTACAGCTGACTGAAGTCCTGGACTCACACACATTGGCTTATTGCACAGTTTGTGAGAGGTGAGAGTAATGAGCCTATGCTTTAAATCCATCTGGAGTTTATATCCGAATTCCCTCTTACTCTGATAACTCAGTATTTATTACAGTCCTAACAGACCTCCTGTTCTGTGGCTTCTTCCTGGAAGATCATGAGTCTACATAATGTTGCTGTCAGGGGGATGTTCTCCTCCTCTACCTCTGTTGCTCTCAGGCCTTTTCTAGCTCACTCTTTGGGACTGCACTTACTGTTTTCCCACAGGACAGCATTTAATTGCTCCTTGATTGACCTTATGCCTTGTCCCAACAACTTTGCCCCTGAGGTCATTTTACCAATTCATTATTCTTGGTGGAGGAGAAAAAAAGTCCTTCTTAATGTCTAAGCTTCTCTCCCTATTATTGCAGAGTTAATTACAAGAGAATGATTTAGAGTTATTTATGACCACCTTTTAAATATCAGGTAGCAAAGTGTTCTCTGAAAATAATGGCTTGAGAATCCCTCCACTGCTTTCTGCTTAGAAACTCAATCTTTCATATCCAGAAATAGGTTAAACATGATTTTTTGACAGAGATTTGAATATTGTGCTGGATCATTCAGACTTTCCATCATCCCTATTGCACCATTTGCTGTAAAAGCAACAGGTTAGTAGAGCCAATTCAAATCTGTGATCTTTGCATAAAAAATAATTGTGCTTTGTGGGACAGCACATCTTAAAAGGTTCAGAAAACCTGCTAATCAATCACACAGATGACTCATGCTTATAAGTACTCTCCTGAAATCAGGTGATGCTGATAAACATACTCTAAGAATGTTTATTAACAAGCCATTAAGGAAAAAAAAATAGTCCTGGCTATAGAAATCATTTAATAATTTCCACATGAGTTATTCTCAATAAAGCCAGAGTCACCTCTCTTCCCTTTTCCTACACTCCAATCCTGTCCCCTAGCTTAGGAGTTTGGGGAGGGAATTAAAAAATCTGTCTTTCTGGTCCAGTAGTCCCTTAGCCCTTCATAAGACATTCACAAAAGAAGCACGGAACATTAAGTGTGGTCAGGCAAACCACCTGCAATGTTTATATATTTTATGTGCAGTTTGTTTCATCCAGTGCTAATGATCATTTGTCTGGTGGGGTTGGCACCCCTCTTTCATTTGAGGGAGCTCCTTCTTACTTGGCTCATTTGTGCAGCTTTCCTTTTACAAATAGTCACTTGTCGGAAGTTTCAAGGCAGTATTTGTAAAAGATCTTCAGAATAATGATGAATGGTTAAAATGAGCATTAAAAAATAAATAAGTTCAGTAACTATTTATCAAGATTACGAACTAGAAGTGCATTTCCTCCAGCTAATATGTGGAACACTTCACCCTGGCATAGATAAATCATGAATCAGCCAAGGGGTTAGTTAGGGCTTCCAGTTTCTATTAGGTCAGCTTACTAAGGGCTGGCTTTCTGCAGAAGTAAGGAGTTATTTCTTTTCTAAGTTGCAATAATTAACTCTGGGGTTGCATAAAGCAGCAGAAAAAAGTGTATTTTAACTTGTGTCCCAGTAAAACGGGATCTGAAACTGTTCTTACAGAGTATTTTCTCTCTGTTGGTGAGAAAAATAGAAGACCCACAAAAAGAAAGGAAGGAGGATTTCTCTCAAGTGAAGGGCTATGATCTGTAAGAAAAAGCCTTTCCTGTGAGCAAGTGAAGGGGGTGGAGATTTGCGCTAAAATAAACAACAAAGTCGGGTCTTGTGTTGGATGTACTGACAAGGTTGCAGGCACTGGCTTTAAAATGTTTCATCCCAAGTATCCAGTGTCTCCCTGAAGGACGTGCAGTAGGAGGAAGTGTGAGGTTAAGAATTCAGGGAGATTGGATAGATAGTCGAAAGACTTGGGTAGACAGTCTGAAATTCATTACGAGAGTGTATCCCGGGGGTCACCACAAACATCCTATAAACATCAGTGAACTTTTCTGCAGTCCAGAGCTCCAGCAGCAAGTGTGGTGAGTCATGGGATGTCTCCTGCTCTGAACACGTGTAACCAGGGGGACAAAGAAGGAGATAATGATGGGTGCTCTCTGAAGGGATTAGAAGTATAGGTTTCTAATCTATTTTTAAATGCCTCCAAACTGACCAGCAAGTATGATCTGACTTTACAAATGTTGAGAGCGCTCTTTAAATCATGCCTCTGCTAAGTCAGGCTGATGAATACCTCTCAAGATGAATAATCAGCCCTGAAATTTCTACACGTGTCTTGATAATCTGGCAGAAATGCACATCTATGCACATGTACACTGATACCCTTTTCATGGTTAGGAGCGAGGGGAAAACACATGAATTCAAAGTAATAAAAACACCTGGAGTAAGAGAAAGGTCATAGTAAAAAGTCAAAGTGAAAGGATTTTGCACGTCAGTACAAGCTTTAATTACCGTGTCCTATCCTATTCAGAAGGATTTGCAGAGTGTCTCAGTGAAAAAGGAACTAAGTGCCTTAAGATCTTACAGTGAGGCTACCCAGTGGTGTAAGCCAACATCCTCTCGAGTAACAGAGTTTATGTGCAAATCCTGGATTGAGCATACGTGACATCTTTGATTCTGAACACCTGCTTCAGCTTCCCTTCAAAGAGCTTTGGGTGGTTCAACTTTCTCTTGCCATGCTTTGTAACATTTTTCATTTGCATAAGCATGTTACAAGTTTTAAAAAACCAGTTATGTCTCAGTGCTGTGGCAGCAAAAGAAATATAAATGGAAGAAATATATTCTAAAAATGTTCTGTAGTCCATGTTGCACATAAGCTTCAAACCACTGAGCTTTAGCCTTGTAGAACTTTGCATAAAATTAATTCTGCTGAGTGCAGTGGGACAACTTAGTCTCTGAAAATGGTGTAAAATGTTTAGCACATGAGTAGGTGATTCTAGGGCTTGGGTCTAATATCAGAAACCTCTTCTGCACCAAAAAACCTGAAAAACTCTAATGAAAGATCAGTTCATATTGCATTTGCTCAGGTCTGAATTTCATGCCACTTAGATGATTCCTCTTGCAACAGTCTGCCAGTTTGTTGTAATCTTGTACAGGCTTTTCATCTGAAAGTTCATTTTTGCAAGTACAAGATGTGGGAGCTAAGATGATATATTGAGGCATATAAGTAATCAGGAAAAAATGCAGTTCAGCCCATGTATTCTTTGGAAATATGTATAAATATTTACAAATTACGGATTTAAATCCAACTCATTTTGTAAATGAAGGGATATTCTGCTTTTTTATGGGAAACATCAAAATCCAGGAAGCATGGGAGCATAAGACATAAAGTCTTTTCCAAGGGACATTCATAAACTCTCATAAAATCAAACATCATGCAGACTGCAACCTTTCTCCTATTTTCATTGTGTGCACGCCTACGCATCCGTGCATTTGTGGAAGCAACTTTCATACAAGAACCTTTTTTTTCTTTTTTTTGCATCTACCAATTACTTTGTAAACAGCTTAAAGAGATTGGTGAGGGACTGCTCTGTAAAAATGATAGCACATCTGCAGCACAGGCAGTTAAAGTCAACAATTAATTAATTGTTAAGGGCTCTGTTCATCCAAACGTTTGGCTCTGTATTTACTGGATGATTCATGGCTTGTGATCCCTAGTTTCCAGAGAACTCAGTCTGGTCCTCCACTTCAACCCTTCCCCTGCTCCCCGTTCCACCCTTCCCTGCCCACACCCAACTGCAGGGAGGCACAAACAGGATTCCTTGCAGAGTTAAAAGGACTTTTTGGCAAACAGCTCGTCCAGAACTCCACCCACTGAGTGTGCTCAGCAGCCACAAGCGCTGCTCTGCCGAAGCCTACCAGACAGAAAACCCTCCTTTCCTGGTGTCAGGAATTCACTGGTAGTCAAGTATTTACAAAACAAGACACATACACACACAGAAGCACGTGCAATCATCTTTTGTGTAGCTGGTTTTGGTAGGTTAGACTTTAATCCCTCGGTGTACAGCAGTGCTGGCTGTAGCAAGCAGATTTTATACCAACCTGTGTGAAGTTGTGCTGTGCTCAAGAGAGGCCCTGGCAGTCTGGGAGGCACCTGGTGTCCCAGCTTGGTTCTGAGCCTCCAGATAAGAGATGTCATAGCGATTCGCTTGAGTTGCCTCCCAGGGAAAGATCTGCTATCTTCCAGTGCATAAAGGACAAAGAGAGACCATTATGGTTACAGTGAACCAAATCTATACTGTCCAAAATCTGTAGTTCTTAGGTAAATTCTTAAGGGAAGCTGTTCCTTAAATAAGGAGTGCCAAAAAATTGCAACAAGAATAAACAGAGTTAAAATGTTATTTGCTCATTAATATTTTTATTAACTTGCAAAGCTCCCCTGGAGTATAATAGCAGAGCATTAACTGGGTCTAGCAAAATAACAATACCTATCACTGAATAATTAAAGTTGTCACTGAAGAAACAAAATGTAAAACCATAAACAAGCCTTGAACAAACAAGAAATAATCAATGCATGATGATAAAGGGAACCAAAACATCTGGCATCTTTGCCAGAAAGCATCTACAGATGTGTTCTGATGTATGATAAGAAGAAATAACATTTTGGAGTCACAGGCCCTCAGTGAGGCTCCTGCCTTCCAGTGTGGTTAAGTCACAGGGAGGTGCAGCCAGCTTTGCTCCCGCTGTGGTTCTCAACAGACCTCCTGGTGAATGGTTCAGATTTTTGAGGGCTATTTCTGGTGTGTGGGACAGAATCTGATTCAGCTTCACAAATGAAGTGACAAAAGGAAAGCTGTGCTATTTGCTGCTTCCTTGAGGCACTCCCTCCGTTCTCAGGTCCAGGCTGCTTCTGAGAGCAGCCAGATCACAGAGCCCAAACTTTGCCTGAGTAACCCAGTTTAGACATCACTGATGGGCAGAGACTCGTTGCTTTGGTATCTTTTCATCTTGAATTTCCAAAAGGGACAGAGAGTCAAGTGAAAAAGACAGATTAGTACTATTTTGTAGATGGAAAATTTATTCTCACCCTTTCTTCAGATATAGTCTTTCTGGCTCATCTTGCAGTTTACAGCTAGTTTAAAGATAACTTGAACATCCACATGTAGTGGCCAGCTGCCATTAATCCAGGCATTTTACTGAAAGCTTCCATAACTTAGCAATAGTCACTTCATAAGGCATTACCTAAATTCAAAATCTAATTGCTTCAGAATCAGGTGACAGGTTGGTAAGTGAGGATTCACTGCAATTATATTAAAAAAAAAAAAAGAAAATCAGAAAAAAGGGTAAGGCATCATTTGATTTATGAGACACTGATAGAGCTGACTGTGGTTGTTCTACCTTTTCCACTGTATCTGCACAGTTTTCCTTATGGCAGGACACACAAGAAGTCACTTTAAAATAAAAAAATACCTGGCTGACTGTTGAAAAGATCATTTGTCAAGAGAAGAATGCTGTGGAGGGAAACTCTGACCTCTAAACCTGCAACAACAACAAAAGCTAGTGTTTTAAAAAGTTATTTTGAAGCCTAAATAAACCCTGACAGACTCCCCTTAAACTTCTTTTACAGTGATTAATTTCCAGCTAGGGAAATATTGACTCTGAGAGAAAATGAAAATATTTCCATCTTCCTTCTAACACTGCATTATAAGATCATTTGACCTACTAGATAGAGTGGAAAATCACTATCTGTCTTGATGTTATTAGATGGATCAGGTTTCACATCTCTCTCCCTCTGTTTTCCTTTGCTTCCCCTGTATCAGCATGTCGTCTTCCCGTCTCTCTCCCCTTCAGTCTGGCTTGAGGAGGCAGAGCCCCTGGGTGCTTACAGGCAGGGTGGCTACCTTTTTTGTGGGATGATTGTGAAGATACAGGGGGCAGTCAGAGGCTCATGGAATGCCATGAGGAAAAATTCCACCTTGCCCAAAATATTAAATGTGCATGGTTACTTACTTTTGTTCTGATTGCATTTCCTCTCCCTGTGTGGAGGAGTTGTCCTTTTCAAGAATCAGAGCCATTTGTCACATCACCCACACACCCTCCCCATTTCCACACAGAACTCCTCTACTGGGTTTGGCTAGATTCTGTAAATGCCATAGGAATCTTGCAGAGGGCTTTTGATCATAATGCCTATGCATGTAGGTATTGTGCAGCCTCAGATTGATTAGGGGGGTAAATAAATTTTAGCCACCAGCCCCAACAATTCCTTTTTAACTGCCTCTGATACCTTGAGATGTGACACGTACCCAATTAATTGCATGGCAATACTGCCTCCATCATAATCAGTTGGGCTCTAAAGTGCTTTTGCTGACCTCTAAACATGAGGGAGGGAGGAGCAGGGTGCGCCAGCTGGAGATAGAGAGAGAAACAGGAGCTGTGGCATAAAAGCTCTGTTGTTTGTTGTATGCCCCACTGAAAGTTTTCTTCATGAGGGAGCTTAAAATACATTTCTAAAGTGACTAAAGCCATTGCTCCAAAAACGTTGGCAGCCTCTGTGCATATCCTATTACTTGCTTGGCTTCAGAGACAGCAGGACATAGAGCATCTTCTAGAAAAAAAAAATATGTTTGATCCTAGCTGTTTCTAACAGAATTAGCCAATTCAAACAAGATGAATAATAATAATAAAAAATCTAGCTCAGATCTCTGTGTCAAAAGAGACACAGAGAAAACATCAGTCAACCCCATGGAATATCCTTCAAAGTGTCCTTGGAAAATGTAAGTTGCCCATAGTTCATTCCTTTAGTAAAAATGGCTGTAAACAACTGTGTGCCACTGCCCTGAGGATTTGCCTTGCTATGCTTCCTTCCTGCAGCAAACCTCTGATGGAAAGAATTATTTGATTTTTCATTAATCTGGAGAAAAACTTAGCTTAAAGATTCTTGTTAAGGCAGCAGACTCAGTACAGAGTACTTGCATAATACATTCACCCCTCCAGAGCGCCCAAAATTAGCACCCAGCTGAATTCATGTGTGGTAATTACACAGAAAAGGAAATGTTTTTCTGTTAGAGAATCCTTACACAGGGTGAGGTGCTGAGTTCTTGTCACAGCAAAGCTTCTTGATGCTCACTTCTTCACAGATTCAGGTAATTAAAGATAGGTCCTAGTCTATGAAATCTTTTCTTTGGAGGACTTTTTTATTGGGGACCAATGTAACAGTCTGTTCCTAGGCACTCTCACCCAAAATACATGATAAAAGTGCATGGTTATGGCTCCCTTAAAATATTTTCCTGTGATTTTCTATAGATTATAATGGCACATTTTCTGTATTTTTTCATGACTTACAATGCTTAGCCAAAGGAACAATCTTTGCAATCTGAAGTATTTGAGTTGAAAGTTGTAACTATCAGCCAAAAGGTGAAGAGCCAAAGCCTGCATTACTGAGCACTTCTTGGTCCATTGATTGCAGTGCTCCTGTGCCAATTCACAGACCATAGTCTGTAGATGCCAAATCAGTTAAGTAAAAGCTGAATGAAATTAAAAGCTTGCACTTTCCTGACATATAAATAGATGTTAAAAATCGACCAACAGCTTCTGAAGATTTTTCTGTACTCTGCATAAGGATATGAACATGAAGAGTTAATGAACTTGTCAAGACTGAGTAAATATTTGTTTATAACTGCAAGTAGGCCCCCAGCCAAGTATTTTTTAGGTGTCTTAGGCAGACTAAGTCCACAGCAAAAATGTTGTGTAGGACCGTTCTTCTCATCCCTCCACTTCCATTGTGCTCACTCCCCTCACTTTCAGGTTCTCCAAAGGTTGTTTCAGGAGAAGATTTACTTCCTTCTCTTCTCTTCTCTTCTCTTCTCTTCTCTTCTCTTCTCTTCTCTTCTCTTCTCTTCTCTTCTCTTCTCTTCTCTTCTCTTCTCTTCTCTTCTCTTCTCTTCTCTTCTCTTCTCTTCTCTTCTCTTCTCTTCTCTTCTCTTCTCTTCTCTTCTCTTCTCTTCTCTTCTCTTCTCTTCTCTTCTCTTCTCTCTCTTTTGTCATAATTTTCCTTTGAAGACAGTAGTCAAGCCTCAAAGAAAGCACTGTCACTGTTAGGATCTGCCATGACCTCCATTAAAAAATCCATAAAATCTCTTTTGCTACCACCTGTCACTCCACCAGCTTTCGTGTTTGAAGCCTTGTATCAATGTGGACTTCTAATGTCTTTCATGAACCAGACACTGCAAGAGCCTTCAGATCTCATCTTGATTCACTTTAAGGATTTCCCATTCACTTTTACAAGGATAAATAGGGGTTCTTTTCTTAGTGAGTTTTCCACTTTTCTCTGGGAGGGACCAGAGACTTCTATAGGAGTTTGGGCTAGCCCCTACTGCTATGCAGTGGATTGTCTCAGTGCACCTCCTGTTTGCCCTGACATGGATTAGCCAGGGGCAGAAATGTTTTACCCAAAACCAACTACCACAGAGTAATCTGTTTTCTGGGACAGGCTTTCCCCATAAATATAAAAGCTGCCTGGCAATACTGTCCTTAGTAGGGCTGTCAAGATGAGACAGAGATGAATAAGGGCAGGGAGGTCTTGCCAAACTGTACAGGGAATTTAGAACGAAAAAGAGTTTCATTTGTGATAAGGAAATTAGGGCATGTCTGCTACAATTTGCCACTCTGCCTCATTAGAGAGGGGAGCAAAGACTGGTTAAACCAGAAGGAGCAATGCGTATGAGGAGACACTCGGAGCCGGATGCTGAGCTGGCAGAAACCAGCAGAAGTCCACTGGAAGAAGCAAATTGATTTATATCAAGCTTGGATGCACAATTAGGATGGAGTTTTCAGAGCTGAGATTTACTATTGAAAATTGTCAGTTTTGTGGGGGCAGGGGAAAGAAGGTCTGCCAAATAATTCACAGAAGAAGATGGGATAACTTGTGCTCTGAGCAGAGCCAAACTACGCACATGTTCAGCAGTTTCAGATGAGCCAAATTCTGGAATTCTACATCTCCCACTTGCAAACCTCAAAATGCAGCAATGATGCTTTTCATTTTCTTTCCACCTCAAAATCTGACTTTTTAGTAAAAAAGTGAATTATCTGATAGGACCACTCAGCAAGACAGATATTCTTGTTTGGCAGTAGGATGCTGTTGCTTCTGGGCCCCTTGTAAGACCCAGACCATTTCTTTAGTGAAGATGTCACACTCCTTCATAAGCCTGGCTGTGTTCGTGTATTGTTAACACAGCTGTGTAGCTGCAGTAAGCACTTGATGAGGAGAAGCAAGAGTAGACATCTCTCATGCATGTGTATTACCATTATATGAATATTGAAATCATTTTATTGTTCATTTTTATTGATCTTTTGCTGGAAGTAGTAATAAGTGGTTTTCATTTGATTGTTAGAAAAGGAGCTTCTATAGCTGGAGAAAAAGAGAAGATTATCTTTGGCAGCATTGATGGTATTTTTTTAAGGCAGACACAGAAGTCTCCAAGCCCCATGCAGGTCAGGATTTATTGCCCTGTGTTAAAAACTTGCTGCCTTCTTTCCCTTTTCTCTTCCTTCTGTTCTTCTTCTGTCTTTACATCTTTTCTGCTTCCTATTCTTCACAGCCAGCTGTTCTTCCTTGGCCACCTTCATTTCATGTCACACTAAAAAGGTGTGATTTCCCTTAAGGTAAAACAAGTGTGACTTCCCTTAAGGTACCTAAAAGCCGTACTCCAATGTTTGCAGCCTACGGAACATTTTCTTTCCAAGAGCAGAGTGTAGTTTTGATTCCTTCCTCTTTCATAGGCAGCTTGGCTTTCAGAGAGAAATTCATAGCACCTTCAGATCTGCACCTGTAGAAGATGGTATCAGAAGGTACAATTCCTTTTATTCCCCATTTATCACAAACCCCTTACAAGCACATGTGCCTTCTGTGTGCTGTGTTTTTTGGAAAACTTCTCTATGTTTTGTTGTATTATTACTCCTATTGGCACTATTACAGGTATTATGCAGTGCAGCCAAGGGTCCCAAACAGAAATACAGTAATAAGAGCTTTTTTTTTCAGTAGACACTGCATAGATAAAAATCAAAATGCAAAATACTGTAACTCTTCATCTGCGCAATAACAAGAGGAATAGCATGAAGCAGTAACAAAGCAAATAGGTTTTTCATAAATTATAATAATTGCCCTTCTTTTCTGATCACTCCTGTTGGGATATGTAAGCATTCTGGCATGAGGGAGAGTGAAAAAGGATTTAATGAAGAAAACTTTAAGCTGCTAAAAGTAATGCTGGATATATAGCAGGAAAGGTGAGGAGCAGTGCAGCCAACTTCATATGTCTCTGGTGCTACTAAAGTTGCTTAAAGAGACTGTTGACAATAATAATAATAACAATAATAATAATACTCTTATTTTCTCCCATTTCCATATAGTTTAAACTGAAACCTAGTAGTGATGGAAGTGTTGAAGTCCCAACAGTGACATCATGTGCTATCAAGGGCACATTTCCATTCTGGAGTTGAGGATGTCTATTGGCAGAGGAACAGGTCCTCCCAGGCAGGGCAGCGAGAGACATGAGCGACGAGACGAAGCAGAAGGAGGAATTGTAGCATTTGGTGCTCCCTGGCAACCCACTCTGCTTAGGAAATGAGGATACATGCCAAGGGGGAAGACAAAGGGAGGCTGAGGAGAGAAGAGGAAGATGAGATTTTCTGCCTCCTGTTGGTAGAGGTAGAACAGGGGAAAGTAGAAGGAGCAGACGTAGAAGAGGAAGAAGAACAAGCCAGGGAATGTCACAGAGGAGGCATAAAGTTAAGAACAGGACAGATTTTACAAAAAGGGAAACTGTGACCCTGCAAGCCAATCAGACCTTGGAAGACCATTACCCTGGCTGCTCTCTCATGCCCACAGGCATGAGCCCACAGTCATCAGCATTTTCTACTCCTCTGAAGCAGGTCCTCTGGCAAGGCCTCTATTTACTACCTTCTAAACCCATAAGGAACCTGAACTATGTCATTTCTACTAGCTAATTTAACCACACTAAGTTCACAGAAAGCATTTTGTAAGAGGGACATGACCTGGCTTGTTAGCACCACATGTTGTAAGATAGAGAAAAGGATCTTTCATACTTCAGAAGTCTTGTTTCTCAATTGCTGGTCTCTTACTTTTTAACTTCTTTGCCGTTTTGAATGGATTTCAAAACAAATCAACAGACACATAGAGTCTTTGGTTATTTTTGGCCAGAGTTGGATAAATGAATAGTCCAGAAAGTTTCTGACATCGTGCCAAATGTCTATGTGCCTAAAGTTTAAGAGTCATGTTTTCCAGGAAACCTTGAAGTTTGCCGAGATTTATGCTTTTGATATTGTCATCCATTACTGTATTCAAAGGAGTTGTCTGCATAAAGGTTGATAGAGGGCAGTCAAACCTTTTGCACTGAACAAATTATATCATTAGGTGTCTGCTTGTGGGTCAACTTGTTCTCAAGCCCCAAAAACTAAACACAGCTGAGTTCTAAATCCCCTGACAAATGAAGGCTGTGAGCAAGGATCATGAATAACATATGGCAAATGGAATTTCCAAACACCACACTGCCATACAATATACACCTGATAAATGGTTGTCTACAGTGATGCTGTTGAAAAAGGCACTTGATGCAAGCCTCATGCATGGCAGAGAAACATTAACAGAATTCTGCAAGATATTTCAAAGCTGGCAAGGCGCTTATATGAATGTGTTGTCTCGTCCTCCCTTCCCCAAGTAAGGACAACATCCTTGTTTTCTTGTACATAGGAAGAAAGAGAGGTAGTAATTTGACTTGTCATGCCTGAAGCCTGTGGGACAAGAAGTATTTAAACAAGAACAAAGACAGGATTATGATAGGGAGAAGAAAGAAAAAGAGAAGATGAAGAAAAGGACAGCAAAATATTTCTCATGAGTAACTTTTAGGTGCTTTTGTAGCCACAAAATTTAAAAGATTGCATAGTATTTTCCTAGATGTACTGCAAATAATTTTGTCCAACTAAATAAAAATGTGAGCACAAGACCCACTTTCCCTGATCATCTAAAATGCAGCAAACTCTTGGGCAGACATGAAGTTAGATAGCACACAAAAATTACTGGTTTTATAAACAAAGTGTGGGATGCTGCATCTAGACCCACCTGGGCATATCACAGCCCCAGAATCAAAATGTGCCACAAGAATTTGGCCAGGACCCCAGAGCTGTGCACAGAAAGGGATAAGGCAGGCTATTGACTACAGGCAGGCAGTTAAATTGAATAGTTTGTTATTTTTCTAGTTGTTTTGGGTTTTTTTAGCAGGAGGGAGGGAGGGAATTTTGTTTGAGGTTTGTTTCTTTGATTTTGTTTTGGTAGTAATTTCTAGAGTTGTTCATAACATTGGTATCCTTTGAAAATTTATATAATTTCATGTGTGTACATATGCAAAAATATATTTGTTTCTTACTGCTGGCTAACCTCTTGAGGTGCTACTTACTCTTGATGAGATTTAGAAAATAATAGTTATAATAATAATATAAATGTTTAAAAGGTGTTATTTTCAGAAGAGGTGTAAAAAAATTAATAATTTTTCATTGAATTAGACTGATTTTTTTTTTTAGCTATGAAAACAAATAGAAGGGCTTTTGGATATTCCATTTTCAAGTTTTCTCAGCACTTTCTTTGGAGTTTCATTTCAAATGTGAACTAAATATAATAATTAGAAAGTGATTAAATAGTACCAGGGACAGAAAGTAGCGGGTACATGCATTCAAATTATTCTTTTGGATGGATATAATTTTCAATTTTTCATTAGAATGATATAATCAGAACACAGAAATTCATTTGCATTGACTCTAAATTATCTTTTTCTAAAAATCTGTCTATGCCTTCCTTTAAAAGGAAATCTCTCACCTTATTAATAGCATCGGGAAATATGTGCATTTACTTCTGAGGTGCATCCAGTGTTTTCATGTAAACATTTGCATAAGCACAAATGAGAAAGTTGCAGAAAGCAAAAGTGATGTGGAAGGGGAAGAGAATATCTTTTCCTTTAGCCAGAATTGCCACCAAGAAAGCAGGAAAAGGCCACGTACCCACGGATCACCCGTGTCAATTACAGCTGGCCACTTAACTGATGTTAATGGGTTAAACCAGCGGTCAGATAGCAAGAATCACCATCACTGTGAGACCGAAGTTACCACTGCCCTGGCTGTTAGGTGTCAAGTTCAACTCTCACAGATTGCCCAGTGTGGTCTCAGAGCAGAATTTTCAGATGTTCATCCATGCACAGAATAAAGCACATGTCACTCAGGGCCTGTGCTTGCTCAGACAACACCTCTGTTAAGACTTCAGAAGAGAGATTTTCCTGCCTAGAGGTCATGTGGAGTCTGTTGGCAGACTGGTGTGTAGTTCAGGGCATGGCTAAGTGCAGCACCATTCACAAAAGGCAGTGTGTTAAGGTAACAGTTTAAGAATCACTAATTCATGAATCTAAGTCTGATAATTATTTTTATTGCCACCGCTTTTACAGTTTCAACTAAAATGTATGGATGTGCAAGTCAGAATTGCGTGGGGAAATCATACATTAGTCTAGATTATGTAGGAAGCCAGATTAGATGATTGCAACACTTCCTTCATGACAGAAAAATTCATGACACTATTAGATGTTTTGTTAAATTGGAGTCTAAGTGATAAGCAAAATTAATAGATTTCTGTATTTCCCTGGGTGGTCTGCCCATAACATGGGAATATTTGTGTTTCTGTGCTCTGATCTGCTTGTACATGCAATATATATATGTGTGTATGGACCTAATGCTGATAAACAAATAACCTGATTCTCAAACTGATTACTTAAAAGCCCCATAGAAGATTGAGGAAATGTGCTTTACCCACTGATTTTGTGCATAAAGTAGCTCTTAATCAAATTACCCATTCTGTAGAACAAAACAGTCCCTTGCATTTCAGCAGGACCATCTGCATGAGTAAACCTTTGCAGGATCAGTCTCTAGAGGTTGCTTAGAGTTGCAAAGAAGCTTAAGTGCTGAACATGTCTTCTGTGGATGTTTCTTTTTAGCCTGCTTCTGGCTCTGTACCATCATGATTTTGTTGCAGGAAACATCTATGCTAAACATCACTGTCAATTCTGAGACAAGAGACACATTCAAAAGCACATGGAAGCTTTTTTTGTTACCATAAGTTGCCCGCAGAGGGTCCATTCATTCTGTTTGCTTGTTCCACTGTGTAATAGCTCAACTCAAGTATCAACAAGATAAGCTTTTAAAAGCAGAATATTCCCAGCTGTTGCGGTCAGGCAGCAGCAGCAGGTTCCTGTCTGAGGACAGCAGAGCAGCCCAGCGCGCTCGCAGCCATGGCAGTGTCGAGGGGAAGCATGTGTTCTCTGTACACAGTAGCGAAGGGCCCAATAGACAGCAATTAGCACCAGCAGAATGAAGATGAACGGTCATATACATAACCTTAATAAAAATGTCACACAAGAGAAATCTCACACCATATGGATCCATGCTGAACTTTTTTTTTTTCCCCCTTTTTTTTTTTCTTTTAGGAGCAAGACAGCTCCATTTCTTTATGGTCTTTTTTTGCATTAGTTTCTCTCCCTAGTTTTTTGCAGCCTTCTTCCTCCCTAAGCATTATGCAGATGCCGATTCATGCAATAGCAAAGAAAAAATAGACTTTTATTTCTGTATTTTTAAATACACGCTCAGTTTGAGATTTTCATCAAAAGTATCTTCTGCTCAACCCTAACAACCTGAGTAGGTTACTTGAATGTCATTAGATCCCATTTCCCTCACTTCTGGAAAGAAATTTGCAAGGTTTTATTCCTGCTGAATTATTGTTGCTTGACAGTGCGTATTGCTTGTTTTCAGGTCTTCTGCTTGTGTTTTGGACATAGCAAAGATTATAAATTTTATCATTATGAACATCACTGTTACACTGTTACATCACTGTTAAAAAATTTACAAAGTTTTTTACGAAGCTGTAAAAAATTTTGGCAAAAAGTCTTTGAAGTACAAAGCTGCCTTTATGCCATCCTGGGGGTGTCATTTCCGTTTTCCACCTTGAGATAAAAATACAAAGGCCAGGAGGAAAAATGATCAAGGAATGCTGGAGTAGGAAGAAAATATTTTCCCAGAAGGTCAAATTAGAGTTTTGTGCTTATTCTTTTCAAGTCACGTCTTTGTCCTTCCCTGATCAAAACAGAATATTACTGATGTTTTACAAGCTCCATTTGAGGTCTGACAGCAATATTTTGATGCTTTCTGCCTTTTCTTTACTCCCTGTAATAAGACTCCTGCCTTTAATATGTAGCTGTGAATTTTGTTGATTACTTTAACATAAGATAGTGATGGATGGGACCTTCTGAGGTCTTCTAACCATCCCCTTGCAGTACATGGGATTGACTATTCATAGCTGGAGATGTTTGTTTGAAGGTCTTCTGTGAAGAAGATTCCTCTATCTCCATCTTTCTTGTCCAGGCAGAAAGCTGACCACTATCGTCTTTTTAAAACAAAAAAATTACAGAAATACTGAGGGGGTATTAATCTCCCACTTTGCAAGTGAGCCTCATCTCTTTTTGTTATGTCTACATGGAAATCAGGTTAACTCTTTCCTCTTGGTGACATCCCCTTGCATGCTTACAGACTTGTCACGTCTCCCTCTGTTTTCTCTAGATTAAGCAAATTCCTTTCATGCCACATCCTTTGCATCCACAGTAATGCCTTCTAGGCTTCTGATTATTCAATTTGCTCACCTCTGGATTCTCTCTTTTTTTGATTTGTAGTCTTCTTGAAGTATGATGCCCATAATTATGGGCTCCAACTGAAACTGAGCGCTGAGGTGGGATAGGAGGGTTATTTTACAAGTCTTGCAGACTACATTTCTGCAGGAGCATCACAACTTTTTCAATAAAGAACAAACTTGCGGTCTCCTAGTTCCATTGGTTCACCAAAGAAAAGCTTAACATGGCAATAGAATGGCTGATCAAGACTTGGAAACTTTCAGAAGACAGAATTTGTGGGAGATACCTCCATTTTACACAGGATTCAGTCCTTCCAATACTTAAGTTATATGAACTATTTTACCGATGGGAGCATTCCCATTGAAATGAATGGCCGTGGTCATCTGTAAAAAATTTTGTTGCATGATAGTGATTGAAGGATTGTGACCAAGATATTTCAGAGAAAACACAATGGAAAACTTCAAATGGGAGTCTGGATTTCCCTTGCCTCTTGTGCCACTGCTTTTCTATTAATCTGGCATAGAATTTCTAAGGACAGGATAGCCCTCATCCAGTCCCTGGAAGATTCCTTGCAGGAAAGCAAATCTAGCAAATCTTTATTTAGAAAATGAAAACATTATTACCTCAAGGAACAAAGCAAAACTCAGAAACACCCATGGGACTACAAGTGTAAAAAAATGCTAGTATGAAATCTTGTCTTCCCCCTAGTGCCCCTAGTTTAGTCTTGGTGATGACAGCAATCCACTTGCAGCATGCACGAAGACATGTCTGTCTTCATTTAACTGTGCTCACTTGTGGTCACACTGCCATACTCTCTGTGCAGATGGGAAATGGACGCATGCTTACAAAAAAATGTCTTTAACAATTTTAAACTGAGTGAATAATTAATCATTTTGGGCTCAAAATCCATAGAAATTTCTCTCCCTTCTCCAACCCCTTTCTGCGCATTCTCTCTATGATCTGAACATTAATGCTTGGGGACTATTGACTTGACATGATTCAGAGGTGGCTGGTTTGCATCAATATTTCTAAAATCCCTCTTATTATCTTGCATATGTCAAATTGTGATAAGAGGAAAGAAGGATGGAGCTATTTATAATTCAGAATGACTGATACCAAAAGGTATTTAAAATCAAATCACACTTTTAAATAAGCTTAAACAAAAGACACAGTTTGAAAACAATTAGTAAATCTGACAAAATTAACTTTGACCTTACAATCTTATAAATGCCAGCACAGCTTTTCTTCCAGTGTCAGTATGCCTGTGTGTGTCTGTGTGTGTATTTTCAGCAGTGCAGTAATTTCACAGCAAAGAGCCATGCCGAGACTTAACTCTCAGGCAAGAATTATGCTTCCCTGCTCAGGAGCTCCCCTTGGGGAAATGTGCTATTTCACTGCTCCCTTACGCTGGAAATCCATCCATACAGACAAGTCAGATTAGTGCTTAATTTTTTTCATTATTTCTGGTAAGCAGTCATTTTCTCCCAGCCCTTTCAGTCATCTCCACTCCTCAGCTCACAGGGGAGTTCTTTTTAGGTTTCTTCCTAATTTCCCTTAGTCTTCCTCAACAAAACCCCAAAACAACCAGGTGAAAATATAGCCTCTGCCTTCCACCCAGCCTGGGAATGGAGATTGTAAAGACACAAAAAATGTGCTGGTGAGCTTGTAAGCATGCTAAGCCAGAAGACTTTTTACCCTTTTACCCTGAATTTACCAGTCCAGCCATCAGGGCCTGAATGCCAGCTGGTGCCTATGTTTTCTTCGCTTTGTCCAGACTGTCTGCAGAATTCCCTGGACAGGACATTTTGCATGCCCTCCCTCTAGAAAGAGACAGTCCTTTCTGTAGTCTGAGAATACCTAGAAGCCCATTCTGTATCTCAGCTGACCTTCACAGTTTTTTCTTTCTGAGTTAATTCCTTGTCCAGCCATCGGGCAGCAAAATCCAGCATCTTCCTGGCATTTTAGGGGTCTCAGTTATTTGGGATCTGGTCTAGTGGATGATGCACATTTTTGCTTTCTGTGGTTCTATGCAGCTGTTTGTGTGTTATTGAGTAATTTCTAATCCTGAGGACTGAGTTCATGCACCTGACTGTTTCAGGCCTGTCCTCCATCTCCATGCCAGCTACACAAAGAAGATGTGGGGTGACAACCCAGGGGGTCACCTGAGTGAGGAGCCCAAATCCCTGCCCCTGCAGTGGCACATTTCAGTACCCAGGGCTTGACAAAGCCCCAGAGCTATAGGTGAAATTTCTAGATGGTCTATGGAGCATCTGGCTTCACTGGGGGTAAATAGTGCCCTGGAGTGACTGCAAGGGAGTCACTGGATAAGGGAAGGCCAAGTGATGTTATTTACCTGGTCTTCCATAAGGCCTTTGACACAGTAACAGTCAACAACTATATCCAAATTGGAGAGACATGCATCTGCAGGATGAACTGAAGGATCTGAAGCATTCAGCATCTAGGAAATTATCTAGATGGATGCAGCCAGATAGTTGTGGTCAATGGCTCTATTTCCAGATGGGAGCTGGTGAGAAGCAGCGCTGCTCAGGGCTCTGCATTGTAACTGATGCTTTTTAATATCTTTAATGTCTATGACACAGACAGTGAGACTGAGTGCACCCTCAGCAAGTTTGCAGATGACACAAAGCTGAACAGTGCAGTTGGCATAGCAGAAGAATGGGATGCCATCCAGAGGGATCTGAACCAGCCTGAGAAGTGGGCCCATGAGCATCTCATGAAGTTCAACAAATCCAAGTACAAGGTGCAGAACTTAGGTCAGGGCAATCCCCGATGTGAGCACAGAATGGGAAAAGAAACCATTGAGAGAAGCCCTGTAGAGAAGGAATTGAGAGTTCTAGTGGATGAAAAATTGGACAGGGAGGTTTCCTTAACCTCAGATGTCTTCTGAAAATAAATAAAGGTGGTAAGACACTGGAGCAGGTTGCCCAAAGAAGTTGTGGGTGCCTCATTCCTTCAAGGCCAGGTTGGATGAGGCCCTGAGCAACCTGATCTAGCCGGTGGAATCCCTGCTAGATCATGGCAGGGGGATTGGAGTTAGATGATCTTTAAGGTCCCTTCCAAGCCAAACTGTTCCATGATTCCATGGTCATATTGCCCTTATGTTCTTTCAGCCAAAACCAAAAGACATGACATTCTTTCAGTAGATTTTTACTGAGCTAACACAGACTTAAAATAACTTTTTCCTATGCAGAGGCACCTACCACCGATATTTCTTGATTCTTACATGTATTCCCTCTTTCCACACTGGGGATACCAAGCATCTGTCAGTTGAGCTGTCTGCTGTCTGTCCACAGATGTCTTCTACAGCACCCTCCTAACATTTTGGAGTGTATTCCTTGATTGTCACCCTTGTCACCCCTCCCTGGACATACTGGTGGGATTACAGATGTCTGGACATAATTTGTCCATTGCTGGCAAGTGAAATTTTAATGCTCCTACTTGAGGAGTCTAAGAACTTAGTTTTTGAATATGGCGTGCAATTCATACAATCCATGAGAACAAACTGCCAATTTTGATTTGCAATTGCTTAAAAACCTACCCTTTTATAAATTTTTCTTTAGTCCTGCTGGCAGTTATATTCCTGATCTCTTTAGAAAGTAGGCTTCTGTGCAAGTTTTAGAAAAAATTCAATGTACAGACCATTTAAAAAATTTTATTAACCGAATTAAGAATTGACCTATTAATTTAAAATTCATTATACTTTGCTTTCAGTCCAAAACTACATTTGTACATGTAGTGACAGTCACTTAATAATGCTTTTGTTGAAAGTGCTATACCTCCTGGCTCTATTTATTTTCAGAAGACAGTTCCAGAATATGGGCTTTCATTTACGAGCAAAAAAAAAAACCAAACAAAACAACAAACCCACCCTTTATGGCACTAAAAATGATTTTGAGAGCCTAAACCAAAGTCTAATGGGTTGCCTTCCATAGCTTGGAGACAATGTAGAATTACAGCCACACTGTGTGAATCACTTCATTCATCTCTGTCTTTGCTTTGAGTTGCTCATTGTTATTTATTTACATACTATGGGCCAGACTCCCTCCTGTGCCAGAGCTCCACTCAGCGCAGTTTGGGGATGGGTCATAAGGAAGTCATTAGAACTCTCTCCAGTTTTGTGAGCACTCCTGGTCTCTGCACCACTTCCCCTGTTTGCCAGGCAGTCCTATGTTACATCTCAAGTGAGGCTCTTAATGGTGCATTAATTTCAACATGACACATGGATATGCCAAATCCGTGGTACATGCTTTGGGTCCTGACATATACAGTTGTAAATAAAATTAATCTGATTTTTTGATCTTTACAGGTAAGTTTTCTGAACCTTCATGGCGCTTGTGTGTGACCAAAAATGGATGCATGGCCATTTTTGATGAAGATACTTAATCTGAATAAATATAGAGTTACATGCAGATACCAGTGATGGAAAATAAGTCACAGCTCAGTTTGTACAACACCTGGGGCAATTAATCTGGAGTCTTTCAGGAACTTCTGTATAATACAAAAATCACTCGGAACGAGGAGACTTTGGAAGGTCCTTCCCAAGTGAGAAGATTAAAAATTATGGCAAGATGGATATCATTCCTGGGAAGCATTTGTTTCCCTCTCACTTGGCATCAAGCACCACCGCCCAGATTTTTCTCATCTGTGGGATGTTTGAAGAGGAGCCTGAAGAGCTGCTGCTGCTGCTGCATTCTGAGCTCATCCCACCCACTTCAGGCACTCCAGAGAGGTGTCTGGTCACCATAGACTCTCTCTGTAATTAGAGGAGAAACATATCTCCAGAGGGTGTCTGGCCACTTGAGATCATCACCTACTTTAAAGAGAGCTGAAAACAACTTGGATCCTAACACATGCATTTCTGTGAGGTGTCTAAGGTTAAGTAAACAGACTTTTTAACTATTTCTCTTCACGTATGAATAGTCTTATGGAAAGATAATGGTGATTTTCCCTCTATGAATTCCTTTGTGAATTAACTTGAATGTTTATTGACTTGATTGCTTATTGTCCCGCAAATACTAAATTATTCTTGCAACACTCATGTTCAGTGACAGGACCTAATGGATAGATAGGAAACTGAGGCCCCAAGGGTGGAAATGTAAGTTTCCATGCACCTTCAGGACCTAGTGTGAAATGAGTCCCAGTTTTTCTTACTCTTTTTTTTTTCTTTTCTCCTTTCTGTGATAGCAGAGTTCCCTCTGACTGAAATTTTCAGTGCACCTGTAGCTAGACCTGCAGTGTCTCTTCAAACATCTCTGTGCTAGTGGCTAGGGCAGAAGCCATACACTTCCAGCAGCTGTGTGTGAAGCTGAAATCTCAGGGGTAGAGTTCCTCAGTCAAATACAGCTCAACAAACCAAGGGACCGCTTGCCAGGTAATGGTGTTAGTGACTTGCATAAAGATAGAGAGATGCACACGTATGGACCTGTGCCCACCCATGCACTTGCCTAGCAGTCTCATTTACTCAGAAAGTCTTGCTAAGACACTACCTGTATTTAGCAACCTGTTACAAGCACAGGGTACCCTACCTGGAGTTTCCTGGACCAATGTATCACTAGAATTTTTTACTTTATGTTTGCTTGATACAGGCACAGTTTTAAAAGTCCTTTTATGAAGTTCAGTTATGGAAGTGTTCCTACGTCAGATTTCAAGACCTCTGAAATACCACACTGTAGTTTGACGTGTATCTGATTTTTTGAAGACTTTCATGGAGTATACTTACTTGTTTGTGTTAGCAGAGAGATAGACAGAACTTGTTGCTTTATATTTTCCTTCTGGACTACTATTAGCAGAAGACAAGTGCTTTGCTAGTGGGATCTAAGGCATTAGGACAGCAAACTCAATTTGCTTAGGTTCTACTCCACCTGCTGAAGTCTTCGCCTCTTCTCTGCAACTCCCCTTCCTCCAGGCGCTCTTCATTCTCCTGCACATCTTACATCCACCATTCAGTTTTATTCTGTACATCTGCCCAATCAAGAACCCTCAGACCTTCCTGTATCTTCCCAGTTTCTTTTCCTAAATAGTCCTTGTGCACTGTGCCAACCCCTGGCTTCCCTCCGCATTCCTAACCCATTTTCTGTTCATTGAATCTCAGACTACCCTTCCAAGATCCATGTCCAGTCTTCCTGTGACAGTGGGGGCCCAGGGGAATGAGTGTCACCCAACAAATCTGGATCCTGCCTGCCACTCAGGTCATACCAGTCACAGAGGAGCATTGCTGGGAAAGGTCCTGATGTTACTGGGTAAGGTGCAGGGAGCAGCTGGTCTGTACCAGACCATTTCTTCTGTGAAGAGGTCATAGAATCATGGAAACATAGAATCACTTACATTGGAAAAGCCCCCAGGCTCATCAAGTCCTACCTTCAACCAGACATAATTAGTGAGAATGAATTTCTGAGAAAATTTTAGCTGCTAAAATCCAACTCTATATTCAGTACATTTAGCCCGACCCTTCAAGGCATTAGAATCTTCTTAGAAAATGGTTCACACTTGATCAGCACAAAGGACCCCTTCCCTACCAAAACTGAATGCCTCCTGAAAAACAAGGGGGCATTTAGAGAAGTAATCCTCTAAGAAAAATGCATTCAATCCTAGGATGAATCTGGAAACCATGTCAGGCAATGTCCATAAACTTGGAATTTCATATTAGATCAGTAATGCAGAATTCATGTTCAGGTGCTTCACCTAATTTTAATCATCTCAGCCAGATGCCCATTCCTATGGCCAAAGAAGAGAAGTTGACTCTCCTCCAGAGAGTCATTAATCCCAGCTCTGGCAAGCAAACAGGTTAATCCAGTCCAGCACAGGCAGTCCTGCTGCAGAAGCCTGAGCCAGGTACATTTGTTTTTGTGGTAACACTTGTCCTAGGAACTTCAGTAAAGAGAGATGAATGTGAAAGTGTTTCTCAGGCTTACTCTTCCTGAAGGAAGCAATTGCACCTAGCAGAGCTGCTGCCACAGAAGCTGTGTCAGTCTCCACCAGCCCTGCACTGCAGCTCATGCAAATCACACATGGCTGGGTGATCCTGCAGGTATCATTAAATATTCTTGAAGAACTGTTTCCTAAGCTGGGAGAGAAACATATCTGTTGCCTGGGGTGCCTCCTAGGCTGTAAATCATATGGTAACCCCACGTAAATGCCTTATAGAGCTTTTAATGAACTGCACCCCATAGGTGAAAGCCAACAGCAATATTAGAAATGGTGTTTATTTTATAGCCTAGAAACTGCATTTTAAATGGTAGTCTAGGTTTATATGACAGTTCTATTAAATATAAAATAGACCAAAGAAAGCTCTTTACATCTGCTTTTATCTGTGTCTAAATGGCATGCCCAGCTCTGCAATTTCTCAAATGAGACATTTTTAGAACCTTATTTATATTACAGCCATAACAAACTAGCAACTAGAAAACTATAATGGGCACAAACTGCTAATAAAAATGAGATTGCTGAAAAATACTTCTTAATAGCAATTTACAAAGGATCCTGATAGAACTGAGGCTGAGTTTCCCTGGAAGTTTGCCACCTCTGTAATCACAGCCATTTGGCAACAGGTACTCCCCCTCTTCCATCTTCTGTGACCATTTTCCTCTGAGAATGCTGAAAGCCAAGTACCCTGAGGCTATTCCCCTACCCTGCCTTTAGGCAGTGGTGCCTAGGAATCCAGAGACACCCTCACAGAGTTCCCTTTTCTGCCCTCCCACCATGCAGAGGCTCACCTGGGGGATGAGACATCTTGAGGGCATTGTCACTTGCTCAGTGGGGAGCAGGGCAGCAAGGCACAATCTGTCCCATGTGTGCAGAGAGTGCCCTGTTTCCTCCTGGAACCTGCAACACTTCTCTGCTGTACTGATATGTTTATACAAGCTGGCTAAGATGAGCAGGTCAAACTTTTTGTTTACAGACTGAAAACTATTTTGCCCCAAGCTCAGTAACAGGTCCTCAGGCAAAAGATTGGGAGTTGAACTCATCTCTTCTGCAGGGCAAGTTTTGTAGGATTTTGACAATATCCATGTGGCCATTTGTGTGATGTTAGGAGGAAACTTCCTACCACCCAAGAAAAAGAGGCCTTCTTCCAGATGTGCACTTGTCTGCAGCAGACCTTCTCACTAGGCAAGGGAGGCGAGGGCAAGACAGAATGTTCAAGTAAAGGTCAAAGTCCTTGGTCTGGTCTAATTGCAGGTAGTGATGAATATCCTTGAATATAAATTGATGTCTTGACCAGTTCAGCATTGTATCTACGTAAGGAGCAAAAGTTCCTCCTAATGAAATTTTATAACACACGGACAAGAGTAAAATTTAGAAAAAAAATTCAGAAGATTTTGAATCAGCAGGGGCTGAAAACACTATACAGTGCATTAGAAAGAGAATGGTGATGTTGAGGTAAAAAAATGCATCATGTCACCTAAGACATACACTGGAAATTGGGTGTTCATGACACTACTTCAGGCTTACAGAGTGAGAGATTGTTCAAACCCCAGGCAAAGCAAGATTTGAAAGAGTGTGGGAAGCCGCTTACCCAGCCTCTTCAGGCTTCCTACCAGAAGCACTAGAAATAACACCCATGTACCAGGAATCTCAGCCCAGCTCCCCCCGATCGGACTCACATCTTTCTGCAGTCTTGCACTCTTAACTCATCCATCATGCTTGCTCCTAGTTTACTTTGCAATGAAGGCTATACATTATGTCCTTACAAATTCTTTTTTTTTTTCCCCAAACAGATTCAGCAGGATAGCCTGAACTGAGACTGGTGTTATGGGCAAAATAGAGCATGCAGAGGTACAAAAGGAGCTTTGAAAATACAGGTACGGGTAGACATGCAGTATGCACGCAGATTCAGGTATAAATTGCTACGCTGTAAGGCTGGGATGTGCAAAAGCTCAATTTATTACAGCTCTGGGGGTGTCAACATGCAGAGCTAGCCTTCACATAGACCACCTTTGGAATATGCGCTGAAAATGAAAAATTTGACCAAAGACTAAACAAAGAGAGGAAAATAGCTCTTAAACTACAAACAAAATTGTGGCAGCAGAAGTGGCAGCATCTGTTTAGGGCTGAGCTAGACGCAGCATGTGGATAAGCCTCAACTGGGGGTAGCAGAGTTTCCTCTCCAAATGCAGGCAAACATTTTTCTTATTTTCTTGTTGTTTTTGTTTGGTTGTTTTTGATGTTGTTGTTTTATTTTGTTTTGTTTTGCTTTGTTTTGTTCTGAGAACCGAGGAAATTAACACACATATTTCCCCTAAAAAAATTTAGCTAATGTGAGCACTAGTATAGTTTCATAGTCTGTCGACTGGTCCAGCAACATAGACCCCAGTTTATTTGAACTGATCCTAAGAGAATTAGCAAAACAAAGAGTAAGCAAAATTTGGGTTTCTTTACTCTGCGGGGTAGCTGATAAGAATACTTCTGTGAGCAAGATAAGTAAGATCTGACCCAAAGAAACACATTTGGCAAATTTACGAAAACCAGAAAGTCAGTAGTAGTTCTTGAGAAATCATAGTCATATTTTTAAGTTGTCCTGCTGAGGATTGCCTTTAACCACATCTCCCCTCCCCTTTCTGTCTCCCCCTTCTCCCAGACTTTTGTCCCAAGTACTTAATTGTGAGTAAAATGTTTGTACTGGGAAGACATCAAAGGCACTGATTTTAGAAATTCGATTTTATATAACACAAGACCCCTGAACTTCAGAAAAAGTTCATTTCGTCAACTATCACTAATCATCTGTGAACCTGGTGCTCTACCAACTAAAACATAGTATTATGAATAATGGATTTTCCCCACATCTGAAGTGTAAGAGTAATTGCAAATATGAATACAGGCAATGATCATGCTTTGCGTGATTCTCTTTTCTGCTTTGGCAAAAAAGTGCAGAAATGAACTGATACCTCTGCTCTGGAAAACGGGTAGCCTGCAAAGTCAAAAAGTGTAAAGGAAATACTCAGTGAAAGTTCAGGGTTTGGGGTTTTTTTCCACATCTGTTCTAGCTGTTATTTTTTTAAATCTTCCTCTACCACTGTTCTTAATCTTCAAAGCCTCACTCAATTAAGACATTGAAAGGTGCCAGGTCCCTGCTAGCAGAGAAGAAAGCCATTCTCTCATGTTTCTCATGTGGCAAAAAGGGTGCTAACACTTTAGGGAATGATCCTGTGGTAGGATTAGAATATTTTCATCTTTACTGGTGTGATTAGAATTGGTGTGATTAGAAGATGGGAGGTGTGACCCTGAGCTGGGAACTGCTGCATTCCTGCTGCCTTCAGCAATGCAGAACAGTCACTTGGTGACAGGGAAAAGAGATGCATTTGGAAACATCCACCCCTGTCTGAGGAGAGCTGTCCTCCTCCTTTTTCAGCAGAAGAAACATTTTCTCCAAATGCCATGGATACATACAGAGCATGAGCTTTCACTGGCTCATAAAGTTGTGTTTAAGACAAGAGTAGCCAGACCAAACATCTCAAAATCATTAGAATGGGGACCCAGAAAGGCAATTTGAAATTAATAGGGCCATACCCATTAATTAGCGAAAGGGTAGTTGTACAAGACTTCTGAAAAAGGAACAGTAGTGATTTAAAATAAAAATTTAATTAGATATTCGAGTCATATTTTCTGTGTGTAAAGAGTTATCTCTTTCTTGGATGACAGGAATAAGAAAAATCAGTATTGCAAGAAGGAAAAATAAGTCAGTACTGCAGAAAGGAACATAATGCTCAGTTCTTATCTGCGACAAGCTGGCTTTCAAATGAAATCCAAACAAAAACTGGTCCCAGAGACATAAAGGCATATTTCACAGTAAAACCAAAGGAAAATTCATGAATCTCCTGTAGAGATAACCCATGCCTATGAGAAATGAATGGCAAAATTAGATACTTGCCATGCCATGTGACGATGGCAAACTTCTCTCTGCAAGAACGGGAATTTTATGGGTGACAAATTGCATTTATTCTGTCATATGCTGTTGTGGATCTCTTTAATTGCATATACATCAGTGTTTTACCATTAATATCAGCCAGAACACATCTCTGGAGAATGTGTATCTACGTGAAGAAAATTACACTCTTCATTCATTTCCCAAGTCACAATTTTGTTTATATTGCTTTCCTGATCAGCTCTGGCGTGTGTGCTTGATTATCTTCTACGAATTCAGACATCTATATAACATTCCAGTTCAAAGCAAGCGACTGGAATGAGAGACTTTTGATTAATATGTGTCACTGTTGTTTTGTGATGTTTTTCTATTCTGAAAGTATTCATTTAGAATGTACATCAATACTTTCAAACTGGGGTCCAGCCTCTGGACCCCAGAAATTTCTCTCATGGAAATATGGATGCTTGCATAGGCAGCTTAAGCTGCTCCTATTTGACTATAGATTGGGTTTTCATACCTACAGTTAATTTGTTCCCTACAATTCTTCAAGAATTTTCTCATTTCATGTAAAAACACAGTCTTACACTGGTAATAAACAAACCTCAGAGGATTCAGATTGCATTTATTTAAGTATGAGTTTGAATATATACCAGAACCTTTTGTGTCTGAAGTTCTTGAGGAAAAAAATAGGTTGTGTGTTATTAATTGGTTAAGAAACATTAGGGGAAATTGCATCAGTCTTGTTTTTTCTTTACTATAAAGTGCAGTAAAAAATATTTCTCTGTCACTTGAAGGTCATGAAAGGTTGCAGAGACTGGGTTGTCCTACCCTGCACTTCCGAATTTCTTCCAGTCATCTTATTTTTAGAAGCTAGAATTAGAATAAGAAGAATATTTTCATATGTAGGCACCAATTTAGAAAAACTCCCTTCACCACCAATTCAAGGTTTTTGAAAAGAGTTAGACATGCAGATCTTAGGTTGACCATTAAAAGCAGTAGGGATTAATCCAAGCCGTTGTCTAACCACATTACCAAAAAAAGAGAATGAGCATATTGGTATGAATTTTAGTCTAAACTCTTAAAGAGGATACAAGCTGTAGCCACTTCAAGTGGTATAGAATGAAGATGGTCTCTAAGTTCTTCCTTCTTCTGAAGCTGCACTTATACTGAAAATGTATAAACATGCATTTTGTTTATAATATATGCAAGTCAACCAACTTCTCTCCTAGGAGATCATGACTTATTTAAGGTCAGGAAAAAGTTATTAGGGAAAATAAAAAATCCAGCCTGGAAAGAGCAATTCTCTCCATCTGCATTTATGCAGTTGAAATTAGATTTCATCTCTTCTGACTCAAAGCACTGTTTCTAACCTTTCTAACCCCTAGGTTGAAACTAGTGGGTGCAGTGGTCACAGTGAGGCACCATAACGTGATGCAATCACAAAAGCTGTCCTGTGAGCTTGGTCCTGCTGCACACTTTAGGACAGGACCTTTAGGGATGCATGTTAAATTCTAAACACAACTTTTTTTAAAGATATGGCTTTTCCACACAAGCACAAATAAGCTTTCTCAGCTGTCTATCTGGTGGTGGTTGTCCTTTCCTGGATGCCCAAATGATGTTCTTTTAAATTCCAGCTTAGTTTTCAATTGGCTTATAGCTAAACTCCATAGATTGTTTGGCTGAATATGATCTGAGCTCCAGCAGAGTGCTTGCTGGCTCTTGCTTCCATACACTTTACCTCTGTCAAACCTCCCATGACTATTTGTCTCCAATGCAATCCAGCCAGATGCTGCATGGCCATCCCTGCAGGGCACCTGTGTCACCAGCTGAGGCTCACAGCCTGACTGACTGCACAGGCACTGTCAGATTGTCAGCATCTCCTGCTTCTCACCACTTCACTTTTTCACTAATGGTTAAAAAAAAAAAAAAATCTTGGTGACTAGCTGGGTAGCTGGGGAAGATAATTAAGATATGAACTCTTACCTCTCCTCCCAAAAGATGCAAACTAAACCACCCATTGATCTGGGAGGAACTCATTTGAAAGCCAAACCCAAGTGTTTACACATCATGTAAAACATCTGCAAGTGACTTCAGCTATAATACATGATGGGAGGGTTTTCTCTGTCCCAGATAGCCCTGAGTTCAACTTTCACCAAAAACCAGGGATTGCTCCTGGGTGAGAACCACCACCTCTGCTTGAGTAACTGGAGGCCTCAGGGGTTCAGGGCTCATGGACTGGGGTGTTCTTCTCAGTTTATGCAAAAATACCCTGCTGTCTCCTGCATCACTGAGCAATATTCTCTCAAGCACTGTCTTTCCATATTTTTAGAATTGCAGAAAGTAGTGTTGAAGGTAAGATGGCTGTGTACAGAGAAAGATTATATTCCAATAATCACTTCAAAGAGAATGGGGGGGGGGAAAGGCATGTTTCTAATTTCAATACAAAAACAAAGGAAGTAATTTCTTTCAAGGTTTTTTATTTGTTTTTTTCAAATTGCAGTGCTCAACTTTTAAAATAATAATCATTCTTGACAGCCATTTAATAATTGTTAGTGATCTATAGCTTTATTATAAAGTACTCATTTAATGATGTATTTCCTTTACCCTAAGGGCCAAGTACAAAGCAGGGAAATTATCTCGGTGATACTTTTAATAACTTCCTGTGGGATTGCAAACTCTGGCTGAAGCTGTCTCTGCAAAAGAGTTAATCATGTAATTTCACAGATTAGACAACACAGGGTTACTAATGAGAAACTTCAGTTCAGTGATAAACTCTTTTTTTTTTTCCAAGAATATTTTGAGAGGCCTGTAACCTTTGGCTGACACCCAACGAGGCTATTAGTTTAACCATGGGATGCACTACCAAATGTACAAGAGTCAGCAGAACTTTTCCTTCTGAAAATTGCTTGTAACTTTCTGTGAAGAAGCCTTCGAAAGCCCAGAAAGAATAGACGGAAGGGAAAAATCAGGCAACAAGGGGCTGACTTATTGGCTTCCGATAACTGGCACGGCTTCAGCTTCCAGTTTCTTTTCAACAATGTCCGCTCGCTATAGCAACCCCAGATCCCATTTAAATGTCATGCTGCCCTCTGTTCTATAAACATGTATCATCCATCACTAAATATTTAGATCTGAATTGTTGGAGCTGAGTTCTGTGCCAGGGGTAAGGGGATTAATTCCTTTCAAGGCCCTCACATGATGGATTTTTCACTGAAGTAAACATCCGAGAAGAGCTCACACTACGGCCATAAAATATATAAATAAAGTTTAAAGTTTAATTAAGTCAACATTATTTAAAGTGGTTGTCATATTTTATGGTGAACTCTCTGTGTTTATTTTGTATGACTCCTCATAAATAGTCTCTCCCTTTCAGACAAAAGGCACGGCTGGGTTAAAGTTAAGGGTCCCATGCGTGGTACGGGAAGGAGGATCTACCGGGCTGGGGGGATCCAAAACGCTCCCTATCGGGTCCTCTGCTATCTGGTGTCTCCCTAATGAGCTGAGATGTTGTGCAGACACAGGAAAAGCATGGTGGAGTTTACAGCAGACGTGACACAGGGAAGTCCTTTGAGTGGCTATCGGGGCTTGGCGGAGGGAGAGCCCCCGCCAGCCCAGTCCAAAGGCTGCTGCTGTGGGGCGTGCAGGCAGCAGGGAAGGAAATGGGGCTGGGAGGGGGCAGGTCAAGTGGGGCAATCCCCCCACCTCCACCAGCAAAGGGTTGTTCCATGTGCTGGGAGAAAGCTGGCATTGCTCACCTCCCTAAACAAGTCCCTCAACCCAACAAAGTGCAGGTCCGAGAGGAAAATTGTATTATGCCATTATGTGGCAGAATCCTTTGGAACAGAAAAAGTAATTTTAAAGGCAAAACAAAATACGTGGAAAAATTAATCAAAGTGATTGTTAGTCAATGCTGTCCTATAGGGAGGTCTTGTAATGCCCTGATAAGGATTCCTAGATAATCAGATAAACACCCAGTGAGAAAGGCTGAACCAAATGCCTGAGCTCCAGGTCAAACCTGGGGAAAACTTACATTTAACTTCTGCATTTCCTCAACTGCCACGGTCTGCTCCTGCCCTTGGTCTCTGCCTCTGCTGCCCTTCTTTATGTCAGCCATGTCCTACATCCCAGTTAAGGGGCTTGTTATTAGAACAAACACAGAACTATTGTGAGATGCTCATATTTATGAGGGACATGTGCTGTGTAAGTTTGAGGCCTCTTTTTTTCCCTTTTTCTCAGGATTTTCTCTATCTGTAAAAGGTACTGCATCTATCTCTGAAAGGGGACTACAAACATTGCCAGGACAGAAGACTTCAAAGTCAGAATTAGTAGCAGAGGTATTAGCTGTGGCAGGAGTTTGTCACTGTTTTTCTATGTGGGAACAAGGCATTTGGCATTTCTTATTCTCACTAATGAAACTAGAATAACAGTATTTTATCTTGTTTAACCTGCAAAGTTTTTGTGACAGGGCTTGTCTTTTACACTGTGTATGCAGTGCTCACACCAAAAATGGCCAGTCTGGAAATAGTCACCTATGGCTGCTATAGTGCTGCAAACATGCAGGAGAAGAGCATATTCCCCCTTTCGATTCCAGTTATTTCTCTCTGAACGAATTTTTTTGCAAATATGTGAGAAGAGACAGAAAGAAATGTTGGTGAATGTTATTCCTGTCCCTATGTGTGCTCATTTGTAAGGTACCTATTTATAAAGTAAATATGTGCATGTGTATGCATGTCTGCATGTGTACATGCACACATACACCTTATTAATTCTCAAATACCCATGTTTTACCCATCAACAGGGACACATTCACTCAAACTCAGAAGCACAGGTCATGCAGTGCTTGTGAGGGGAAATGCAAGGCATTTTGTCCAGGCAGAATGCATGCAAAAACACAGACTAAACTGAACTGAATTTACCAGACAGTAAGTTCTCTTTCTAGCAAATGAAGCCACATGATGAAAGATCCCTCTGCTTTCCTTCTGTATCAGTACTCATTATGTTGCCCCAAAATCTTTAGCATTAGGTAACATGATCATGCTGAAGGTAGTAAGAAATTTAATGAGGTCTTAATCTGCATGACAGGTTAAAAGCTATGAGAGTTTCTAAGGCTCTATGTGGTATAAATGGAGTGCAAACTAATATTATTTGATAAGATAGGAAGAGGCCCAGCTGAAGGGAAAGCACTTCCCTACAGGCTTTGGACTTTGGTAAGAAGTGAACTTGTTGAAACTGAAAAGATGCAAAGAGAAAGAAAGAAGGAAAGAAGGAAAGAAAAAGAAAAAGAAAAAGAAAAAGAAAAAGAAAAAGAAAAAGAAAAAGAAAAAGAAAAAGAAAAAGAAAAAGAAAAAGAAAAAGAAAAAGAAAAAGAAAAAGAAAAAGAAAAAGAAAAAGAAAAAGAAAGAAAGAAAGAGAAATAAAGAAAGTTCAAAGTACAAAAAAGAAATTTCATCATTCCAGAGCAAGCAAACCGTTTTGAAAAAAAATATAGAGATGGAAAAATGTTTAATTTGAGCTTCATTTACAAGCAGTAAAGATTTGTTTGAAAACAGTTAAGGAGTGGTAACTAAAAAGGTTAATAGTGGCCAAAAGTCACTATTTCTACTTTTAATGGCATGGAGGGAAATTCAGCCCGTGCAAAGAACTAGCACTAAACTTGTTCATTTTGTAAGTTCTGTCCCCTGTGTTTGTCAGCCAGCAAAAGTGGCTCACAGGGCCTGAGACTTTCTGAGCTGCCAGAATTGGGAAATGGGAGGCATATTCGATTGCGCCAGCATTTGTCGCACAAAATATTTATTGCAATGTGCAATGATATTCATGTCTCATAATGTCTGCTGCACTTCCCTTTGTGGGGGCATGAAATCACCAGCCTGGGGCTCACACACTGGAAAAGTCCTACAGAAAGGACTAAGCAGGACTGGCATGCAGGCATTGTTTCAGCCTCACTCCCTGACGTCGGGATGGATTTAGATCCTAACCTACTGGCTGCACTCCTGACAAGTTGTGTTTTAATACATCACTCTGCCTTCCAAAGGTCAACCAGATAAGCCATCCATAAAATGCACTATTAGTGTTAAATTCCTCTCTTCCCAACTTGTCCCCCCACCTATGGTGTCAGCTGCTTTGGCAAACGGCACAGCAAAGGCATGGTGTCTCTCCTGCTGTTGGTCTTGCACGTATGAATGTAAAAAGTCTGTCACTCAGTTTGTGTCCCCAAGTACCTTGGAAGCTGAGAGCACTGTGAAGTACTAATTCAATTTCTGAAATACTACAGATGGGAAGCAAATAATATTTATTATTGATATAGACAAATACGTACATTTTCAAAGTAAAACCAAAAACCAAGCGCTATTTTGCTAGTATTTTTAAAGAGGTGAGTGGAATTTACAGGGAAAAACCACCTAATTTCTGATAAGTCAAAAATCCTTTTTTCTCCTTTTGTGGCAGATATTAGGTATGCCAATGCCTTGTTCAATTAAGGGCAAGTCTCTGCTAAGAGAACAATCCTCTGGAAGGGAGGAAGAGTTGAAGTAATTGTTTTTAATAACAGGAGCATAAAGCTATGGGATGGGGAAGTGGTGATTAGGCAGACTCTTTGTCCAATTAATATTGCATTTAAAAAATTGTGTGAAATAGCTCCAGCAAGGAAGACTGATGACAACTTTTCCTGGTCAAGGGATTCATCATGGACTGAAAGAGAAAGGAATATGTCTGGGAAAGCTTATATATGGAAATTAGCTCTCAGTTTGGCATAAGTGCTTGTTGGCTGTGCTGTGGATATTAGCTTTCTCTTTTTCCTTGACCACAAATGTGCTCATTGTCAAACAGGCTACATATATGTGTGCAGAAATGTTTATTTTTGACAAATCAACAGCTTTTGACAACAAAATAAAACAAAAAAGCATTTTCACTGGTGATTTCTTGGGCAGCCCTCACAGTCAATGCTCCCAGAATTGGCTTTACACCGCCAAATCATTCCCACAAGCAAAATACGCAGTTCCAGCTACTTAATGGAATTTGCATGTGTATGTCAAGGGGCAGAATTTGGCTCCTGGTCTAAAACATGTGGAACACTTTTTAAAGAGAGTAATTTAGCAGTGATGTAAGTCTGAGCAGTTTCCCTACAATATTCTAGTTTTATAAAATGGTATGAATACGTGAAATGTATTTACGGTTGTCTTTTATAGCAGGGTGTGACTGTCGAACGAGCCAGTTGCCAATGTTTGCTGACATTTACCAAAACTGCCATCCCTCAATCGTAATCCTTTTATTCCAGTAAAAATTATTTGGATTCTCTGTACTCAGATTGTTTCTTATTTCACTGCTTTCATGCCAAGGGAATTCCAGTGATTTCAGCAAAGCTACCCTGGCATAAAACTCATGCAGAGAATTAGTAAATCAGACTCTGGAAGGAATCTTGGTCTACTGAACTCAGCATGAATTTTGCCATTGATTTCTGGGGAACAACATTTCCTATAGAATAAGAACATCTCTTTGTGTAGACATAAAATAATAATTTCAGATATGCACAGTATAAGTAGTACTTTATGTTTCTCTATACAGAAACAACAGACAACTTTGAATCTTGATTTTTATTTTAATTCTCACCAGTAAGTATACTTTGGGCTACAAATATATCTGGAGAATTCATCCAAAAAGGTATAAACAAGATAGCTTAAGTCTTATACAAGGCATGTTGAAGTCAAAACTTGGTGTAGCTGACCTAGATATTTCTTCAAGAGGAGTGTGAAAATAAACAGTGAAATGAAGTGTTTAAGTTTTACTTGTTTTTTGGCAAACAACCTGGCCCTGATTCACCTCTCACTTAATTGTATAAGTGCTATAAACTATAAAGTTAGATCTCATCATCTGGAAATAATAGAAGAATGAAAAAAATACTGTGGAAATTGTAAAGAATTCTTGACTGCGAGAAGGCAAACTTGTAGCTTATCAGTTTTTGGTAGGGACTGGCCTTCTCCAAGGTAGTGTGAGGAGATCTTCTGGTGTACTTTGAATGTTTTTTTTTTACTATCTGTGAGTAAACCCACATGTGGGGAGTAGGGGCAGAGAAGAGCTCATGGAGTGATTAAGAGCTCATTGAACAGCCCTACCAAAGGGCCCACTGGGCTGTCCTAGAAGAAGAGACCAGAAGAGCTTGGCAAGGGACAGCAACCCAATGAAACCTAAGGGAGGACAAGGTTACTTTACACAAATACGCTAAGAAGGAAGAGGAGAAATACTAGGAAGAGGAGAAGTTTAAAGAAATGAAAAATATTGTCACAAGCAGAAATAGTTATAAACAGTCCAGGAATCAGTTTAGGCTTCAAAGAAGAAGGTGGTTTCTAGGTCAGGTTTACATTAAGGCAGCAGATAAAATGGGAAGGTTCAAGGTGAAGCTGGTAAGTGTGTGCTCTGACTGTAGAAGATGGGGCTTGTGAGAATGAAGAGTCCCTCTGTGGTACAGGGCAAACCTTTTAGTCTCAAGTTTCTTCTCTAAATCAGGAGTTTCTTCTCTTCTCAAGTTTCTTCTCTAAATCAGGAGTTTCAAAAAGCTGCTAATAAGGAAGCGTTATCATCTCCTCCCCTATGAAAAATCACTTTAGTGACTTTGCTCTGTTATCTGTGTAGCCTCAGAAAACCTATCTGCCACCAGAGGGGTGAGGAATTCTTAGGGAAACAGGTATGTCCCACACACATACATGCTCCACTCCTCTCTGTGTCTGGGATGCCTCATATAAAAAGTGTTGACAGCTGCAGTAGGGATTTTACAAGAGATTGCCATTCATATTCCACAAGGACCAAGAGATCCACATGGGAATATTTAATATAAACAGTAATAGTTTCCCACATCTTTGTTTAGAAAATAGCCTGAGGATTTCTAAACTTTAGAATCATATTTATTCCAGAAGAATGGTTTCACTTATAGCTGTATAAATCTTTCCTTTACTTAAATGTAAAGGAAAGATTGTTGCTTGTGTCTGACTATTTAAATACCATATTACAATACCTAATCATACTGCCATACTACTGCCAGGTAGTGCAGGTAACTCTAACCTCATATAGTTTTACTTTACAGTGCAAGACCTGATCTGCAGGGACATTATCTGTCTACAATTACAGTGTGAGTCCTGCCAGACTTCCAGGAAACACAGGGAGGTTGTTTAATTTTCTTAATAAAACAAGTAATTGGAAAATATTTCCCTGAGATTTCAATGTTGGACTTGCAAAGAAATCTAGGGCTGAAAAATGAAAATGCTGCTTCTAGCTGGGCAGGGCTCCTAATCCCATGATCAGGCTGTGGAGCTTAGTACTCTGGAAAGCCCAGCCTTGCCATTAAGTGCCTAAGAAGGAGGCACACTGTTAGATACTGAGCTCTCTGGAGAATCTGCTTTGAAATGTCCAAAAGGCCATTTCTCTTAGCTTGCCTTTGGAATATTTTAAATGCGTTTTTGGCCTACTTAGCACTTTTAAACATTCCTAAGGTCCTTAATAAAGCCTTCTGCTATATCACTCTTGTCACTACTAGCCACAATCTGATACAGCACATGTAACCTCCCTTGGAATTACCAAATGTAAGGGAGGGGCAAAAGCTATCTTTTTGTTAAGAGATAACAGTACAGCGCTGCTGGCTTCTAGCACTTACATGTCAGGCTGGGAAATAGCTATGAGACTGGAGTACCTGTATTTCCTTCTTTTGCCTGCTGATTTCTGAGGTTTTATTGGTTGTATATGTCAGCTCTTCTTCACAGCCATGTGGGCAAAGATTGCACCAGATATTAGCAGTTACTGGATAATGGAATGCTGTGTATTAAGTATTCTTGGATCATTATCCCCCCCCCCAAATCTGTATTTTGACTTTCTATTTTCATATCTGTACTCTGAATAAGTTTAAAAGTGCAGATGCTCTTTCCTGTTACATTGGTTGAACATTTGTGTCCTGTTGTGTTCCTGGAAACAAAAAGGATGGATGAAAAACAGAGGTCATAAACTGCTGCAAAAAGCAGTGCCTGTTCTTTCACACTATTCATCTTCAGGAAATAACTGATACCTGAGTTAACAGTAGGGAATTTTCCTAAAATTTCCAGCATCTGAATTCTGAATGATGTATGAACTCATGGAAAATTTCAAACAGAATTAAGACATCATAACCTTAACAGCTGTATGGAACTGGCAGGTTTTTCTGGTTGTTGTTTTATTTTTTTTTAACTCATAGTGTTTCTCATATTCATTTATTACTGTTTCAAGAAATGGCTGATGAGATAAATTGTCAAGTGTGTGTCACAGATGACACAGAGTGGCCAGTGTGCATGGTATCATCCAGTTTAAGGGAGAAATACAGAAACAGAAGAGCCAAGCACTCTTCTGTTTGTAGTTGATGAGACCATTACAAAAATAGAGGCATCACCTGTTTGAAGCCTGAGAGAGAAGGCTCTTATACAGGCTTGCTGCCTGCTGGATTTTCTTTCTGAGAGTTCTGAGGAGTATACTGCTCTGGGCTCAATTCCTTGATGTCAGGAGGAAGGGAACAGAGGTATTAAGCCATAAAGAACCTCTTCCACTCTAGAGAACCTAAAGCTACTTTCTTCCTTTCTACACCAATGATGTAGATATACTATGTTCCCTTCAGACAGACACTTTAAGGGAAAGCAGCAGGATTACGGGTGTCTTCCCTCACCAGTGCAGTCATTGAAGAGAACTAAATTTAAGGAGGTTACCTCTGCTTAAGGTTAAATAGTAGTTCATTCTTTACAAACAAAGCCTCAGTTTTTGTAAAAACAATGTTTTATATGAAAAGGATCAGAAATTCTTTCTTGAGCTTTCATACAAAGGATGCATTGTTCTGATTTATCCATTTCCTGGAGTACATAAAAGACAGAATAATACAGCTTTGTGGTATTTTCTAAGAGCTAGGAAAAAAACCCAACCCAAACCAATAAATAATCTAAGTCTGTCCTGTTAGATGTTTAAATTCATTACCTAATGTGAGAGTTTGGAGAAAAGAGTTAATTTCCAATTCACTAATATTTACTTTTTCAGTAATCAAGAGTGTTATTGTTATATCAGACAACATTCACTGAAGGGGCTACTTTGTAAAACTTGGTCAGCATTGGAAATACCTGGTTTAAAACTTCCTTTGTGAAGTGAATCACAGCAAATATATTCTCTTGTTCTAATGGTTTCATCTTCTGAAATTGTGATATATAACTGCAGTTTGCAGTAGATAAAGTATCTGTGTGTTCAAGACTTCTATTTCTTGACCATGTACTTGACAAAAGTTTTCATAACTGGACTTAGCTACTTTGATTGGTTTTATGCTTCCCTTTTGCAGCCTCTCCCCTTATTCTGCTCTCTGGACTCTTTAACAACTTTTCTTCCAAGCACATCAATATTTATGGCATGCCCTAAAGGACAATGTCCCTTAAAAACATATTCATAAAAGTTAGTAACAATCCTAAAGTACAACGAGTTCAAAAGAAAAACAATCTGGAAATGAGCTTTAAGATGAATACTTTAGAGCCGTTATCTGAGGTACACTGGCAGTCTCTAATGAGACATTTGTAATTTAATTGTGTCATGGAGAAACTATAAATTCCCCCAGAACCCACATCCAAGTTGTTTTTATAATGAAGATAAAGTAACTCACATACCAAAAATCTTTTGAATACACTATAACTTCTTCCAAAAAGATAAAGAGAGCCTATATCCTATTTATGTCACTATGCTCAATTGCATAACAGAGCTTACAACAAGGATAGAGGGCAGGAGTCAGTCTATAATAATTCAATACTCTATGATTCTTTACATTTCTCTTTTAATCACATAATAATCTGGGGGAGACCAGTTCATATCAATACTAGAAAAGAAGAAGAAAAAAACAGAATTGCAAATTATCATTCTAAAGAATCTTTATGAGAGATTATATTGATACTTCCTCCAGGGAAGAAAATTTGTTCTAATATTGCATGACTAAGCCATTCCTGCATCAGACTTCTATGGCTTTGGATAGACATTTGTATAGATTGTTATACCTCAATTAATACAAAAATGCTGCCTACTCACTCCAGGTTCTTAAATAAATTAGAGCAAGCTCAGATATAGAAATAACTTGTGCAATTCACCCACTCGATCTTAACAATGAGCCCTCTGGGTCCCTCAGCTGGAATGGTGTATTTACTTCTCTTGCAGATTTAAGCAACTTCTTTATGCCACGGCTTTGCTTATTAAATTGTGCAGGAGATAATCTCCAAAGTTCCAACTTATTGGGACAACTTCCTCAAGCATTAAAAATTCTTTGAAATCAAAGCAGCTTCTAAAATCAAACTTAAAATTAAACAGCTATCTAAGCTTTCTAGTTTTAGGCAAAGTAGGAAATAAAATGTGGAAGATAGAGGGGGAAGAAGAATATTTCATGTTCTAGTTCTACAGCAAATATTGCAAAAATACCAAATTCTACAAGAATCTGCTTTTGACTTTTTACCTTATTTCTCACATTCAGGCAAAGTACTTGAGAACTGTGATCTAAATACAGGACTGGGAGTTACCATTTTTGTATTTCTGTTCTGTTGTCAACATAAACTCTGTTGTCAACATAAACTCTGCTTTTTAGGAAAAGGTATGTCACAGTGAAATAGCTTTTCAAAAGCCAATCTGAAATTTCTCACTAAGTCTGTAACATCAGCCTGAGCATCTGAGGCTGCCACGCTTGCAAATAATGTCTGCAGTGCAAGGTCTCAGATGAAAAATACGAAGCTTCTCTTCAAAAGCAACTCCAATATATCTTTTTCACATTTTTTGGGACCATTTTAGAATTTTTTTCACTTCCAATAGATGAATCTTTTACTATGCTTTCTCCCATCTGAAGATGAGTATTTTTATCAATAAACAACAATAACCAAATCATTAGAAAAACCCCAAAAACCTCCATCTAAAAGATTTTAAAATTGAAAATAGGTTTAGCAAGATCCCTTCCAAACTCCATAAAGATAATAATATTTTCCATTAATCAATTTAATTTTCTATTCCAGAAAGTACGTACAGATTGCAGTGAAACTCTACAGAAAACTGAAACAAGAGAAAATTAAAGCATTATGTATAGAATCACAGAAACTTAAAATAATTTAGGTTGGAAAAGACCTTTAAGATCATCAAGCCCAACCATTCACACAGCACTGCCAAGCCCATCACTGTACTGTGTCCTCAAGAGCCACATCTGCAAGTCTCTTAAAGTCCTTCAAGGCTGGTGACTCAACCACTTCCCTGGGCAACCTGTTCCAATTCTTTCAGTGAATGATTTTGTCCTTGTATCCGAACTAAACCTCCCTTGGTGCAACTTGAGGCCATTTCTTCTTGTTCTGTGGCTCATTCCTTGGGAGAACAGGCTGACTCCCTACAAACTCCTGTCAAAGAGAACAATAGAGAACATTCTAGAGAACAATAAGGGCTCCCCTGAGCCTCCTTTCTCTAAGCTAAACACTCCAGCTCCCTTAGCTACTCCTGATTTGTTAGATTTGTGCTCCAGACCCTTCACCAGCTCTGTTGCCCTTCTCTGGACGTGGTCTATCACCTTGATGTCTTTCTTGAAGTGAGTGGCCCAAAAGTGAACAGAGGATTCCAGGTGTGGTCTCACCAGTGCCAAGCACAGAGGACAGCCATGGCCGTGGTCCTGCTGATACAGCCCAAGGTGGCATTGTCCCTTTTGGCCACCTGGGCACAATGATGGCTCATGTTCAGCCAGCTGTTGACCTGCACCCCCAGGTCCCTTCCTGCCAGGCAGCTTTCCAGACGCTGTCCCAGACTGTAGCATTGCAACGGGTTGTTGTGATCCACTAGGGATGTGTGAAAACTGGTCAGGAAAGACTACAGCCCTGTGACAATTCTGATGTGATTCTTCAAAGCCTAATACCTTGTGGAGTCTTGTACAGGCCTGTCTAAGGAATATGGAAGCTGAGGACTGCAATAACGACTGTATTTCATATTAACTTCTAGCGAAAATAGAAGAAAATGCTTTCAAGTCAGTGCAATGTGTTAAGGCTCATGCTGCAAATAGCTAAATGAAATGTTAACACCTTAATTTTACAGGAAGCTAGGTTAGACAATACAGTTGCTTTTCAGGCTTTAAAAATCTAGGATAGGCGGAGTAAATATCTGCATTGGGTTCAAGCGAATGGAGACAAGTTCTAATGCAGCTGGAATGGATAGGAATTTGCAGGAAATACAGTCCAGTATACACCAGAAAAGGAATGGGTTGTTTCAAATAAAAGTTTGTGTGACTTGTTGCTAATTCCAAAGAAAGAGGTTACAGCTTGCAGATGAGGCACGGGCTGTAAACTATTCAGGATGACTTTCATTGCTCAGAGGGTATAATTAAAACTATGAAGCAAACTGCCAAAATCTACAATAGAAGTGAATAGTATACTCCAGGTCAAAAGGGATCTGGAGTAATTTCTGGAAGAAGAGACAGTGCACAGCTGTTAGCTTGAGTTTTTAAGGGTGAAGATGATCAGTTACCATATGAATTGATTGGTATTTCCTGGACATGTTCTGTTAGAATTAAAAGTCTTCTCTTGGAACTTCATGTGTCATTGTTTGTTTCTGGCAGCTGCGTCCACTCAGGAGCAAATGTCTTCCATTGACTGGAAGTGTATATTGATGTGTAAAATTTCTGAAGCTATCAGAGAAAATACCTTGGTGCAAAAGAATTTTCCTGATTTTTCCAGGACCTAATTCAGATCAGGCAAAAAAAGGATGGGTAGCTAACTCCACAACTGGGAGTTTTGCCTAGTGCCTAGATCTGGGAGCATGAATCTAATACATACACATGTCTACCCAAATAATGTCAAAACAACTGCATGCAACCTTTCAGTCTGACTGGCTCTACAGTCTCTGTAGTGTAATGTACCACATGAACCCTGGAGCAGGAGACAAATGGACAGGGCTGCAGAGAATCCAATCAGCAGGTACTGCAGCTGTCCATGAATCCCATCTCAGTAACTCATCCAGCCAAACCTAAAAACACACTGTCATCTGAAATGGATAGAGGGATGCATAGGTAAAACTGAAGGGCTTTAGGAAATCTGAGGCTTACAATCTTGGATGTTGTAATCCTCCCAACAGTGTAGTACCACTCAGGGAACAACTGACATGACTTCAAAAAGTGTGTTTCCATACTGCTGGCACAGAAGAAGACGTGCTCTCAAGGAGGAGGTACTAGGGTGAAAAGAAATTGTAAGCATTTGGATTTATTGGAGCCCTCTGTATTAACTCAAACACTGAGGGCTAAGAAGCCCTGCCTGCTCCATAGCATGCCTTGAGCTCCCATTTGTCTGGAGCTGGAAATCGCTGCTGCACCTCTGCTGCAGGGCGTTCTCCAGGAGGCATAAGCAGCAGGTGTGGGGGAGTTTGTAAGCCTGGGGTACACCTGCCCTTTCCACTCTCTTTAACATGCAGCAGCAACTCACTTTCACAGTACCGAGCCAGGGAGACCAAGGGTGAAAGCTGAAGTTTTCTTGAATACTGAACAAGTTACCTGGGACACAACTGCAGTACAACATGAAATCTGCTCACACCAGAGCAGCAGCACAAAGAAGGTCCGAGGCTTCCTCTGCTCTCACTGGCACTTTGTATCCAGTGCAGAGAGGAAACATCTACTTCTGGTTTAGTCCCAGATTTGCAGGGCCCTGGGAAAAAAAAAGTATCGTGCAGAAACAGCTTCTGTGGATAATCCTGGTGCTATGCAGTCACTCTATTTTATACCTCTTTACTCAGAGGAGTTTATAAAATTTACATCATATTAGTATCCAACCTATATATGGAAAAGGCCCATGGATAACCAATTTTGCTCCTAGGTTTTTTTTTTTTTTCAATATACTCTGACTCACCCTTTTCAGATGTAGAAATAGAAACAGAAATTCTCATTGGAACAGACCCAGAGAAGTTGCCTCAGTCTTTTCTCCACTCCCTCACAGGTTTTCCTAGGCTCTCCATAAATATAGCAGGAGATTGTCCATACCTCAAAGGAGTTTTGATCTAAATATTATCACAGATCTAACAGAAGTCCAAATGTTTCAAAACTTTCCTGCTTCACATACCACATGGATTACTAGTGGTACAGCTCTGTTTGAACTGCACAGGTCAAGACTCCCATGGGGCTGGGTCACATGTAAAAACCATTGAATGCTCCCAGGGATTGATTATTAAAGGACTTTATGATTGTGCAAAGTGCTTCTGTCCCTATTTTCTGTCTACCAGCTCCTCAAATATACTGTTACTGACTGGAAGAAGACACCTCAGAGGGGCAAACAACAGAAATTACAAATTGTGTGGTCAATTATCAGCTGGGTGGATGATGCATGACTGTTACTGCTGAGCTTGGCCCTGGCTTTTAGTGATCTCAGTTGGCTTGAATCAGTAAGCCTTCCCATTCTAGCCCTATTTCCAGAATAACGTGTGTGAACATGACACTAAGCTGTGTCTGCATTTCCCTGATTTTCATTTGTCATTCCTTATGCCCAGAGGTCTAGTTAATTGTCTTTTGTGGTTTATGACTGACCCTCTATGAAGCAGATGAAATCTAGATTTCCCAGGAAACACCTGGCAAACTTACCTCTAGCTTGAATAGAGCTGGGATCAGTTTCTCATCACTGGGATTTTGAGGATTTTTTGTTTGTTTGTATGTTATTTGGGTTCAATATTTCCTGTTCATGGCATGTCTATGCAACATTTTCTATTAAGAAAATAATGCCTTGGTGTGAATCTTTTAATAAGCTTTGGTGCTTACTTTAAGCTACAGTTTCTTCTTTTTGAGAAAAGTGTTCAATGGAAAATGTGCAGATCTTTTTTCTGCACTGAATTCACCAAACCATAAACCAAAAAAAAAAAAAAAAAAAAAAGAAAGAGGAAATCTGTAGAAGAGACACTAAACTACTGCAAGAGATTGAATGTTTCTCTGGTCTTGGTTCCATTTCAGCTCTAAGCACTCTGGCAGATCTTGTATCTTAAACACTTGGCCCAGTGTCTTGGCTGAAGAGATGTTTTTGTGTGTTAGGCCTCCATGTTTAAAAAGATATTTGTGTCAACACCAGGTGGCTTTGGTTGTTTATTGATCTCACAAAGAAGAAATCCTACCAAGTCCTCTAATACTTAAAAACCTTTGCAATGAGAAATTTTTCCAGATATGGTTACAGCTCCTAAATTGTCACAAGGAACATCAGTACTATTTTATGGAGCTGGTATTATGTGATGCTAAAACTTTACTTAGAAGGATTAGATTAATCTTCACTTGGAAGTGCTTGATTTTGTACTCCAGTATCCAAGATTGTTAAGTGGCTTTTGTTTTGTTTTGTTTTGTTTTTAAATCTTCCTTAGTTCTTTTGTCCCATAGTACAGAGAAATTGAACAATTCTGAAAAAGCAGTCTGGAACCACAGTCCAACTTGACAGGACATTGAGATTAAAAGGTCTACAAGAATACTCTTATTCTGAAGGGCTGATGTCAATACTCTCTGAATTTACAGCAATTACTTATTTGTCCATTTTAAACCATAATCAGGGCATCTATATTCCTACCTGGGATTTCCTGCTCTAGAAACCAAGTACAAAAGAATATGCTTCTCTCCAGAGATGTCTGATCTCTGCACACATGCATTAAATCTGAGGCTTTCAAAGTACACCAGATTTTGTGCCTAAGTGTAAATGAGCCGTTGGAATCACTGGGAGCATTGGCACAGCCAATCTGCCCTTGCATGGCCAAGGAGGTCCAGGACTCTGAAGAATGAGACACTTAGTAGGAGGGAGCACAGATAAGATTCCCCTGGCCTGACAAATGCCCAGGAATCCTGAACAAGTCCAAAATTCGCTATTATTTTTCCTAGACCACACTTCTGAGTGAGTTTTCATGGTGGCCTTGCTCGCTGCAGTGCTCAGGGTCTCCATGCTGGGCTGATGTCTCTGGGGACCTGTGGGTCTGTGCCTCGTCCCCTAAACTCCTCCTGAGCGAGCGGGGTTCCCAGGTTTCTGCTCCTGTGAGACCATATCTGCTGAGGCTCATGGTGATCCCCAGTTGCTTCTCTGGGGTGGGGATCAGGCTGGTTGTCCCAGCATGGGAGCTTGTCTGTTTGTCAAGGGCCCAGGAGTGCTTCAGGAGGAAAACAGCGGAGCTAATGCACGCTGCTCATTTTCTATATTTCTTCCGCGTGATTGCTGGCAGATGTGACCCGTGACAAATCCTTGAAATATGGCTGTGCAGACAGGGATGGGACAGATCCAAGGGTAAAAAGCCTGTGCTTGGGAGATGCTGTGCTGTGACAGATTGCATGAGTTCAGATGTATCTCTCTCCCATCTCATGTTTGCCATTGCTTACTTAGAGGAAAGCAGAACTGCTAAAGAGAGCGGCTGGGCAGGATTCATTTCCTTACTCCCAAAACCTATGGAGAGGGAAAACACATGCTACTCCAAACACTAAAGCTCTCCTAACAATATGGATCATTTGAGACTGAGGAGTGGAGCTGAAATGACAGAGATAGTTTGTGCCAGAAGTGCATTTTTTGTGAATGCTGAAATCCTGACATTCCTGGCTAGCCCAGTATAAATATGGCCACCCAAGTGCTGTGCCATTACTGGAGTTCATCTGCGGAGTAGCTGTTATGTGGTTTCTTTGGCAGTCCAGTGGTTCCTTGAACTGAAGGAAAATCATGTCCTCTTTCTCTGTGGCTGCTGTGTGGGGGCCAGCGTTATGAAAAACCCAAACATGCCATGACCCTGTGAGAGCACATGGGCCTGCACATCCCTGTCAGTGTAGGGCAATTCAGTGCTTGAAGATTTCCTGCACTGGAGCTGGCCTCTGTCCTCCCTGCCTGCAAGGCTACAGCGAGACCTGACCTGGGAACTGATTTCCCTGTCCTCCCTCTTAAAACACAAACAATTTCTCACAAGTGTAATGAGAGGAAGAGGCAGCACATTTATATTAAGCTTACACTTGGCTGGGTGTGTTTATGCTTTGTTTCTAAAGACTGGACTGGGCACATTAGTAACTGGGGCAGGACAAAGTTCAGTTTGTTTGATGCCAAGAGGGCTGTGGGGGAAGATGACCTGGAGGTTGATACTGAGGCTACTCCCTGTGAATTTTATTTTTTAATATTTGCAGTTTGTTGTAATCTTGTCCCTCCCAAGGGAAATAATTTACTCCACTCAGGACATTTCATAAGACCCAAAGAGAAGTTCTTGCTTTGTTGAGAGACAACAGAGAGGAATAAACACAATATCCCATAACAGCAAAGAAAATGTCATAAATTTCTGTTTGGATCTGAGGTAGGAATTTTTCCAGAGAAAGAGGAAGCGTCCTCTCTATTAAGATCTGGCAAAAGAAAATGCCAACACCCCTCTTTGAACTGAAAAGAAAAATGGCAGAAATGAAGTGGAACTCATGGGCTCTGGCCCTCCTTCAGGTGCTCGCCTAAGCTTTTCACAGTACTCAGGAGTATTTTAGTCTCTTCAGCCATAATAGAGGAGTCAAATATCAGCCTACACTGTTTTTATGGTTAATGAATTGCACTGCTGCACTGTCAAACCTCAGGGTTTTATTAAACACAAGGCAGTGTGGGAACAGGGGAGTGAAGGGAGTTTCACTGTCTCAGCCTAAGGCAAAATTTAAAGATTATCAGAAGTATTTAAAAGTGTAACCTTCGTTTATTTAGGCCCAAGTTCATTAACCTGAAAGGATCATTACATCCTTGACACTAAACCCCTATAGGCATTAAAAAAAAAGACTTAACTGTAGCTTAGGTGTTGAGACTGCAGCATGACATTCAGAGGTACAATTCACCCTTTGTGATTAGGGCTGACACTTCTGAGCTGCTTGGGCACAAATTAAGTCTGCAACTCAGCCAGCACGTCCTTGGGGTGGAGGTAGGTGGCACCTCACCTTAAAGCCCCCACAGGCAAGATGAAATGCCAGCAGAGAGCCAGGGCTTCTGTCCATTCTCACAGCTTCCCTGGCTGGAGCAGGGCCAGCCTTTCCAACCTCTGACTACGTCCTTCAGTCCAATCCCAGGGCACTTTCTCTTTGTTCAGTGCTGTGCTGCAGCCCTGAGATAATGGGGAAGCTGCCAGAGAGAACAGGGCCAGCTTGGAGCCTGCTTTGTTATTCTCCAGCACCAAGAAATTCACTGCCCAGAGTCCTTCCAACACTCTGATCTCCAAGAGGACCGTGTTGTCCAGTGGCAGGGGGCCAGGACCTAACTGCAGATTGCTTTTGGAGCCCTGAGGGTCCTGCTGGCCACCTCGTCATCAGCAAGGTCTGGCTGAATCTGAGCCCCTCAGGGATGCTCTCACCTCCAAGAGCCTAGCCAATGTAGAAAACGCTCTTGCCCCCGAAAGAGGTGAACAGGAGCATGTCAAAAATATCACATCTATGCAAGCAGGCATGCAGGTGTGTAAGGATATGTATAAACTTTCCCTTTGAGAGCCGTGCTGGGGATGGAAAAGTTTTCAGGCCCTGCAATGGAGCAGCGCCGTCAGGCGAGAGAAAAATAGGAAAGTACAGCAGCTGCAAATCCTCATACAACATCTCACTTAAAATGTCATGTGTGCTACTTGGTTTAAATTGTCACCCCTCCAGCAACCACAAACAATGCAGAAACAGCAGATGTGTTTTCTATTTAGAATTAAACAGTTTATTTCAACCACTGTCATTGTTACGGAGGGAAAATAAATAAATATCCATGTTAATGTAAACTTCAAAAGGTACTTTCTGGCATGAATGGCTATTCTGAATCCAGATTTCACTGAGAAAACTAGGATTTGACCATAGATTTATATTTATTTTTTTATTTTTATTTTTCTAATAGGGATGCTGGCAGCTCAGCACGTAGTAAAACTTAGACTGGTCAAAAAGATTTTTTGGCCAGATATAGCATCCAATAAGTCATGTCATTTGGACTTAATGGTCCAGAAAATTTAAGTAAACATCATAAATGTCTTTTGTTATTAAACTTTCCATTGAGACATTTTGTTTAACTCTTTCTTAATGGAGAGTAAAGGTGGCTTTTGTGGCATATATTTACCCACATGATAATCCTAGAGTCACCTCACTGAAATTAAAAGATTGCACATATTCTCAACCTAGTAATACACTCAGCAATTAAAATGATAGCTGGTGTGAGCATGTTTTCCAGAGAGGTTAAACTAATGATGAATTTGACCTTTAGAGGTCAAGGTCAATTTAGTGTACAACTCTTAGTTTTATAGTTCTATCCCTACTTTGTAGGGGCAAGAAGCATCTGAAGCAAGAGTGTCCATATGAATATTATTAGATCCTTTTTTGTTTTTAAGAGGACACACTCTTTGTGAGGGCTGTTGCTGAGTAATGTTGATGGGAGAGGCGCTAGGAAAATACATTCGTTTAGTACAAAAAGCAAAAGTACAGTTTCATTTAGTCGTCAATGCCCTCTTACATCAATGCTTACATTTAAGATACAAAAACAAAGCAGAACTCTGTCTAGTTTTGAATATATTTTGTCTAAATGAAGCTTGATTTGTTTCCACAACCCAAGGAAGGTTCCAAAGCTGAGTATCCCTGTGTTCCTCTGTGTGTGACACAGTCTTCACCAATACCTCTCTCGTGTTTGATTTGCAGCCAATATTTTAGGACCTCACCAGCCAGCTTGTTTCCAGATTTTATATTTTCACAAAGAGTTTTTTGTCTTTAGGCAACCAGAACCACAAATGTTCCTGCTACTCCTCCCGACTGAAGCGGGCAAGAGAGGGGCACGTGTGACCAGCAGCCAGCTGCAAAGCTTTAACTTCCAGTAGTTCTTTGTGGTCTTGTAACACATTCAACTCAATGCTTGTATCTCCACTGTGGTCACAGCCCTGGAACTCTGCAGGTCTTCTTGGTAGTTGACTAGATGTCTGCAGACAGTGCAGTCACCAGGACAAGCCGAAGGCTGTGTTTGCATTTCAGGATGAATACGAGCTGCAGAAAACACTGTGTAACTCACCATCCTCCAGGCTCCCAGTAAGAAAGAAGCATTTGAGACCAGCAAAGTTTCTGTGTGGTAAGGCCTTCAGGGATCTTTAATTCATCCAGTCCTGGGGTTGACCACATACACACGATTGAGATTCATCAGCATGAAATCTCAGTAACCCTCTTCACACCATGGAAATCTGATCTAACTCAGCTGTCCCTTACTCAGAGATCAGTCTGCAAAGTTTGGGAGGGAAGAATAGGAAGCCTCCCTTCTAGATGAGACGACAGGGAACTGGGACCAGTGGAGTGTTGCAACAGGATTCCCTTCTCACTTCTCTGAGCAATTGCCCCTAAAATTGAGATTAAATTGCATCCCTTTATTACTTTAATATACTAGTCAATAGAAGCTCTGTGTGTGAGGTACAAACACTTCACCTTCTCATCTGCCTCTGTTAGCTATCCTGAAGCTAGGCAAGGGCAGAGCTGATTTCAAGGAAGCATAGTTCTGATCTCATCCCTGGTACATGCTCACTGAAGTTAAATCTGCAAAAATTAGTGAATTCTGTACATGCTCACTGAAGTTAAATCTGCAAAAATAAGTGAATTCTCTTGGAATTAAAACATCAAGGCTTGGCTGTGCTTTGGGCATCTCTGTTAGTGATTTCTGTCAGCCCAGCCAATTTGTCTGTCTTAACTCCTTTCCTGGTTTATGTGGCCTGAATATAGATCAGAAAGAGTTTTCTGAACACGATATTGCACCTGGACAGTTCTACTGAAGCAAAAGATCTGGATCAAGATTCCTGAATAATCCTTGGGCAGGCAGTTTCAATGTGCAATAACAATATCTACAGGAGGAATTACGCAGAAAAAGGTAATATTTAGTTTCTGCCCTGCATTTGTGCCAAGCTAATTTTCAAGTGTAAATGATCCCACACAGATTACATTTTTACCCAGATCACGAAATACACTCCTTTATTATAAGACTGAGCTGCACAATTGAAGAAACATGTAATAAAAATGGAATGGACAGAAATCTGTTACTAAATGGAACTGAGGAGCTTAATTAAGTGCATCACTGAACAACAAAGGCCTTTAGTTCTTAACACCACCTTAACTGTTCATAGTCATAAGCATCCATAAAATCTTCCAGCAGTTGGATTGTATGTTTGCATATATATCCTGTTTGTTTCTATATTAACACTATTCTGCCTTCCAGCATTTTGTGGGCTAAAGTTTGAGTGAAGGCTTATGGGGAAAATTACAGCCAAAGAGGCAATGTATTTTTAATATGCTTCTGCACAATTTAAAATTGATTTGCAGCAGCCAAGACACTTGAGTAGATAAATCTGAAGCCAGTAAAATTTTCTTATTGTTTGCTTTTCTTTTCATTAATCCTTATATGAAATCATTTTATTTCTTCACTCTTCAGGGATCTTGAGGTCAGACCAAGGAAACTTCCAAAGCAATATGAAGTTCATGCTAAAACAATTCTATCAGACAGAAAAGCCAAATGCTAATGTTATCTACATGTCAGAGAATATGGATAAGTTCTTACAGCATTTCTTTGGCAAAATGGATTTGCTTCCTTACTGCGGAAGTCATGTTATTGCTATTAGTCTCAACAGAAACAAAACCAGATTCTGACTCAACTATTTCTGTTTCATAAAGGGGGGAAAAAATGCCTTTTAAGGGCTAGAGAAAAAGGAAATGCAAATATCTGATTTGGTTCTTTTCCTGTTTCTAAGCTGCCTGGGAAAACAGAGTATTTGCTGACACTATTTTATTTTCTTAGCCTGTTTGCTACATTGAGTTATGCAATTATTTATGCCTTTTCTAGAGATACTTTGGCATATTTAACTGTGCAACAACATTTATTCTAATAGAGATAGTGCCAAAGTTTGGCTGTCTTGGTTCAATGAATAGCTCTGAGACTCCTGTTTCCAAGGCCAACGCAATTCAATATGCAGTGTACATGATTATGCTGTGATATCAAATAAAATATTTAATATTGCTTTTATGTCCTTTTCTCAGTGAACATGAAGGGAGGCAAATTTATTCTGCAGAAAAAAATTGTGACCATAAAATTGGCCAAACAATCTCAAGTTTATTCAGGTTTTTTTGTGTGTGTGTAATAAAGCAAAATAATTGGTAGTAGGTCTGTAGCTTCAGACTTACTGAGCTTCTGTCTCAATACAGGGCACTTGCCTTTATGCAGGTCAGTCATAGTTTGTTGAAATCATGCCACATAGATAAAGGTATCTGCAAGGCAGACTTAAGGGGTAAGACCACTTTATTCAATGTAATCTTAATTTATGTATTTTATTTTAATAACTTTACCAATATTTTAAGACAGATATAAGTATTAGGATTCCCTTCTTCAAACTGTTTTACTTTGTGGTGAGTGACTGTCTTAAAATAAGGGCAAGAACTGCTTTCACCACTGCAGTGTTTTTTCTCAGGAATCAGAGGATGAAACCTTTGCTTTACACCTGGGAAGACAGGATCTTCACCCTCACACCAATACTGAAGTAACTGCTTAAAATTCTGGTTTCTTCTGAATTCTGAACCCAGTAACTTGACCAGCCTTTTGTATTTTCCTTTTAGGGCCTATAAGTATCCCTTCCTGGCAGGGCTGACAACAGCCATCGCACCCCTCATTTGCTTCTCATATCAACAGGAACTCTGCTCAAGAATAGAAATTTCCCTTACATTGAAATGGGTGCCAAGACAAACCAGAGAGAGCAGAGCCCCATGCACCTCCTAGGAATGAGGCAGGATAGCATGTGTTCAGAAGCAATGGCCACAACTTATAAATACTGAATATCTACTCCCTCCTCTTGAAAAATGGGGAACATAATATGGTTCTGATTTCCTTTATAGACAATTTAAAGTCAGTTAATCCAGACATCTTAAGACATATTTTTCCTCAGCTGATGATGGGAAACAAAAGTTTCATGACCATTTCTGTCTAACCACATGCCCCTGTCACAGTAAAATATCTGGCTTTGCAATGGAGGAAAATGTCCCTTGTGAGACGAGGGAAGCCAAAGTTGAAGGATGGAAGTAGGAATGAGGAAGAAGGAGGAGGAAGGAAAAGACTTCAATGGTTAACATTTAAAAAATGCTCAGTGTAGGAGGTGAAAACAAGGGATGATGCATATGATGATGGCACTTATCCTATTAATTACATAAGGTTATGAAATGGTTTTGTTATCAAATGAGCAGATTAATTAGACTCTAGTGTAATACAGTGATACTATTGGGATGGTTGTATTCTGTGACTATGGCAGGTCAGGGTCATTAAGAACCCCAAGGCTATACCTATATTTTCCTGAGAATTTCTTTCACTAATGGGCAAACTTTATTATGGCTGCTTAAATTGAAAAGAAAAGAATTGCTGTCAGGACTGAACTATTGCATCTTTCAAAATAAGGGTAAGCTATGCTCCAATATCTTTCAAAAGATGAATGGAGGGAAGGAAGGAAAATATGAATGGAGGTTGTGAACAGTAAAAAAAGCTGCCTCAGATCTCAGTCAAGAAAGAAGAACTGCCCTCTCAACCTGGCTTTCTGGTGGTTCCTGTGGGTAACTGGAGTCTGCTCGACATTAACTGCTTGTGGCTTGCTCTAGGGCTTTCTCATTGATTTGTTGTACCCAAGCTTTTCAGTTATATAGATATATATGCAGGTACTGCAGCAGGAGACTTGTGTTTTACTCAGCTTACTCTATGGTCTGACTGAGCTCTTGTTTCTCAGCATCTGGCAAGCCATCATCACTCCAGGACACATTAGCAACACCCACATCAGTCATGACAGATTAGGCACAGTGTTAGGATGGTGTTCATTGTGTCTCGTTTTTCAGGAAGGTTGGCCTCAAACTGGGCTTAGAAATACATGCAACTAATGAGCATGACAACACAGTGAAGCATTTAGACTGGCTGGCCTGACTGGAATTTTTTCCTTAATGAAATGAATATTTTGGGTTTTGTGGTTGCCATTTTCACCCATTCCATCCAGGCTATGACCATGCCACTTACTGTATTTTTGATTGGCATTGTGCAACAGACTGTGGGGTCACAGGTATCTCTGAACCAAGTCAAAGTAGTCAGTGATTTCTCTTGCACATTATCCTGGTCTGAAAAATGCTGTCCTTGCTATTACCATAAAGATGTTCTCATCAGAGCTAGTAAAATCTTGAAAGAGTGAAAGAAGTGTTAATTCCCAACTTGATACCTCTTCAGCTTTAAGATAGAGCACTCTATCTGGGGTGAAAGGCCTGTTCAATGTCATGTCTTCAGAGCTTACTGGAACCTGTTTAGCTTTTTAAAAGCACAGGGAAAAATACTGTTTCATAGCAAAGTAGAGCACTGAGGGACACAAAAATGATAAGATGAACTTCTGACTTGGAAGACTGATCTCCCACACATCAATTAATTTCCACATGTTATTTTTCATTTCACCATTTCTTTATATACATAATGTTGAACATTAAGTAGAATCATTAATTAAAAACTAAAGAAACCAATACGTTTTGTACTTTGCACACAATTATTTGTGCAAGAAAGACTCGTTATTCCTTTGTGCATATGAAATACAAATAACCTTTCCATCTGGGTAAAACAGTCAGGGACAAGAGATCCTCGAGTTGGCATGTAAAATGAAAAGGGAGAGAAGCCAGAGGAAGTAGTCCGGTATTGTTTAGTCACAGCAGCAGCAGCCATCCCACAGGAAGCATCCCTAGCCAAAAGGGAGAGGGGTGGTCTCCCTTCCAATGCTCTGACCCTTGCAGTGCTGCAGACCTGTCTGCAAGGTGTTGGAGCCAAGGATTCTGCTGCTCAGGAAAGCCTGAGACATTGGAGCAAAGCAGTGAATTGCAAACTGTGACTGCATTGGCACGGGGCAGCAAAATCCTGCAGGCTTGGTGCTGTCTTCAAGGGGACTGACATGATGCAGATGGGCAGCAAGCAAACAGCTTTCAAAAGCCTAATCTCTGCCAGCACTGCAAACTTCACTGCTCCTTCAGTTCCTGAGGACTTCTTCACTGCAGCCTTCCTTCTGATTCACTCAGATACCGTATGCCAATCAAAGAAAGAATCTCTGCTTGTCACTTACTAACACAGCCGATGTTAGACACAACAGTCAGCCGGGTACAGATGTGTGCCTCCAACAAAACTAGACCGTGGGCTTTGCCCCACACTCAGAAGGAGGAGGATTCTTCAGTAATGTAACAGGGACAAACTAAATCTGTGTTTGGTTTTTAAAAAGAAAGCAAAATTATGCAGATGCAGAATTTTGTGAGACCAGATGGATTATATCTGGAAGTGTTTATCATTTTTAATATTTTGTAGCCAGATGTTGATGCACAGGCATTGCTGCTTGCAGCCATAGGAAGCTGTGTTAGAAGGACACTCTCTAACCTTTGTTAAGAAATTACAATGTTTTGATCCAGTTAAGATCAACTATTAGTACAGAATTAGCCAACCACTGCTGCAAACTGTTAAAAAAATAGGAAACAGATGCTCAATAAAAAGAAAGCTATCAGCCAGAGCATTCCTGATCTTTTTATAAAATGTAAACTTAAATACTTTATGTGTCCTTTAATGAACTGCTATAGAACAACTTTAGTAGTCAAAACATTTCACAGGATTACACAAATGCAATTTGTCATTTATTAATATTTCCACAGAAGTGATGTCCCTGGGAAAAAGGGCACAGAGGTGGCACATGCCAGGTGATAAATGTAAAGTGTTTCTGTGGCTAGAACTCTGCACAGATCTGATACTGGTAAGACTGATGGCATTTTGATTGTAGGAAAGCAGCAGCTTTTATCCCTCAAACAGACTGTGTCTGTGTCTGCGGGGGAAGGAGCAGCCATATCTACATTATGTGGCAACATCTACAAATGTTAACAAGTATATGTTAATTGATCATGTTTGCAGGAAGGATGACTGAAGCAGGCTCAGAAATTGCAAGTAGAGATTTTTCTGTGGAAGCCCACGCTGCTGATACATTGATGAATTAACTCTGCTTTTCACATTTTTTTTTTCACTGGTTGCACAACTGAGCGATTTGGTCCTGCTTCATTTTCCTAGCTGAGAATGGTGATGAGTGGCAGACCTGTGCTAGTGCAATGTCTGCTGTCCTCCTCAGAGCTGTGACTTCTGTGTTAAAGGAAGAATGGAGCTGGATGAAGATCCTGAAGCAAGCAAATTGTCTGAGATCCCCAGGTCTTCCATTCTTTCTGTAAAATGGGGATTATAATGCTGTCTATCTCCTGCCTCTTTTTCAATTTAATATAAACCAATAACAATAATTATTTTCTAGATGTTTTGAAATTTAGTCTAGTCAAACCAGAATTCTTTCTTTCAAACCGCTTCATGCAGATAGACTTGATACTTTGAGCAAATTGAACAGCTGGACCTTCATGGGGAAAACACAAGCAAGTTAAAAATGGAAAAAACATCTTGAAGGTATTTCTTAATGTGTTCTGGAAACCAAGTCAGAAAGATCCCTACTTACAGAAGGGCTCTTTTGCAAAACATTTCTGCAGAGACATTCAAATTGCTGCCTGTCTTGCCCATTTTCTTGCATAGCTCTTGCACTGGAGCGAAGCAGTGAATCACAAACTGTGATTGCAGTTGCACAGGGTAGCAATCCTGCAGGCTTGGTGCTGTCTTTGAGAGGACTGACACTGTTCTGCCCGTGCTCTTGCAGACTGGGGAACAGCTGCAAGCAGGCAATAGGATGGACAAGGCAATCTGACCTACGTAGAACCCCTAGGTTTCCTTCATCCTCTGAATGGCTCAGGGAGAAAGGCAAACTCAACAATCATAGACATGACTGCACATAGTATTAAGTGATTTCAGGTAAATTTAGAATAAATACCAGTAGAGGGAAGTTCAGAATAAGATTATTTGTTCACTTTCTTGGCATGTAGGCTCGGTTATCACACTCCTTGGTAATTTGTACCTTAGGTAAGTAGTCCCAAGGTAATTCAAGCCCACCATCCCAAAGCAAAACCATAGAAGGGACTGACCACCCATGTACCATACACTTAATGGAGGGGGTCTCACAACCACTCTCTTGTTGATTCACATTTTAAAAATGCAGTTTCTCAAGCAGAGTAGTAGTAGTTTGTTAAAAACTTCGGACTCAATTGCTGCCCAACAAACATAACATTCTCCAAGCTCTCCTCCCATTTAGCGTGGTCTCCAATGTTTATCAAATGAATTCGGCACAACCACAAATTGGATTTTTTTTCTTTGTCTTTTCCCAGATTAGATGTGATTTGCACATGGGGCTAAGGGAAGGGATACCTCCTTTGCATATATTTTAGCAACCAAATAGTTTAGTCTTTTGTTCACAAACAAGCTGCTGCTTCTCTTCTCCCTGTCCTTGCCTTTGGAGGCTATCCCAGATCTCAGCTCATGCTAACCAGAGCTATAATACATCTGGCACTGTCCCTGTGATTGCTCAGGCAGCTGGAACAAGTTAGATTGCATTGTTTCCTATGACTTCCTCTTGCATATCAGTTGCCATTACTCCATCCCTGCTGGAGCATTTTCCATGTATGTTTTCTCCTTCTGTTCTATGCAAACTGCCAGAAGTTTTCACAGTTTCTTCATTTCCACTGTGAAGCACAGAGAAGACCAAACACCCAAAAGCAGATGCTAAGGAAAATGTAGTATAGGCTTCTGACCAAAGCAATACAGACTGCATCTAATGCTGCTGTCCCACTGTATTTCCCTGTTCAAGAAGAAGTTCCCTGCACTTCTCTTTCCTGAGGGAGAACAACGTGAGATGCTTCTCAATCATTCTTTTTTTCAGTTTACAATTCTGGACACTTCCAGTGGCCTAAACCCCCAGGTCATGTAAAACAACAGTGATGTTAGCAGGAAGGTTTTGGCAGGCAATACTTTGCGAGGGGAAGCTCCTTGAGACTGTTACATACACAAAGTGCTCATTCTCTTGAGAGTGCTGATATGAAGCTGTATCCATGTCAATCCAGCCTGGGTAAGCTGCCTTCTCTGTCCTCCTGGAGAGCTGGGAATGAATCAGACATGGATTAATTTCCATGCTGAGAGACAGTCACTAATTCATATTTCCCTTGTGCTGTCATTTACAGTTTGTTCCTTCCCCACCAGGTGCGGCTGCAGGTCAGAGGCTGAGCCTCTGCCCAGGTGAGCTTTGCAGCAGGTGCTGCTGTAGTTCAAGTTATTGCTTCTCTGTGACAGTGCCACTGTCTAAAAGCCATTTCATCACTCCAAATCACACCTCTGAACTCTCCTTCATGCCACATGAAGGATGTTGTTTTCCCCTAGTTGCCCCATGAGCTGTGGGTTGGAATTTCTACTTTCTAATTGCAATCATGTATGGTTACAAAAGAAAGAAGGCATTGCATTTGACATAGCATGGGTAATGTGGAAGACATACACATTTTTATATAAAGTACAGATACAGTCTAGCCATTAATTTCTGGTCCAGCTCTGGATTACTATTGTTTATTTGTTAAGTGCCAACTATGTGCTCAGAGCTGTGGAAGACTCGAAATGAAGACAATCCCAGCCTTAAAAACTTGGATCTGACATTCTCCAAAAGTCAAAAGAGGGTTTAGATCAGGTGTTCCAGTTCAGGCTCATCCTCATTATGAAGTGGTGCTGAAAAAATCCAGATGCTTAATAAAGAATTGCTGCATTTTCTTGTAAAAATGTAACATTTATTGTAAATGACTACTTCTTCTAATGAATATTTTGGAAGTGACGTTCATATAGAGAAACTATAAACTGCAATAAATTGCATAGGGGATGCCTGATATTTCTGGAGACTAAAAAGAATTGAAACCCTTGGCCAAGATGATGAAAAACTTTCAGACAAGCCAGGGAGTGAGTGCCGACATGGTGTAATCTTAGGCATCCATTAAGGACTTTAGGCTATATTATCTGGGTAAGTGCTGGACAAACATGGAGTGAGGTACCAGAGACTGTTATAGCAAATAAGTGTTAAGACTGTGAGAGCAGCAAAACTCATATATTGATATACACTGGTATGAACTGAGGGTGCTTCTTTTTCTAGCCATTCTTCCTTGGGGAAAAAAAAATCTATGAGAAGAGTGAGCTACCTTTTCTTGAAGTGGGTAGGTGGAGTGCAGAGGAAGGTCAGGAAGGAAGGGGTTAACTTTCTGGTGGGTATGGCTGGGTTAGCACTCAGTTCTTTGCCCGAAGCACATCAATCCTGTGTACTGCATTGCTCATGTATGAGATGAAATACTAAGCCATAGAAAAGTGGCACAAAACGTGTTTGTGTGTGTGTGTAGCTTTTACCTTTCCCTAAAGCTGTACCTCTGTTCCTGTGGGACTGTGGGCCTCTAACACCTTGCATTTAACATGGAAAACACTCACAGTAGTTGACAGGAGGTACACATTTTTCTCATGTGTAACCTGCTTTAACTAGAAGCAAAGCCCTAGGCGTTCTAGCCTCAAAAAATTTAATCCTTGTTACTACTCCCATGACAAATAAATCCAGCTGACACAATCTAAAGCCCAGGGAAAGTTCCCATTGATTATCAGGCCTTTCAGATCAAACCATCACCAGCTAGAGAAATATTTAAATTTTTAAAAATAATTGTTAATTTTAAAAAATACCCTTTTTTTTTTTTTTTTTTTTTTTTTTTTTAGTATCAGGGAAGAAAGCAAACACCTGTTCTTGGTAATTTTGTTCCATGTCTGGGTGAACATTTTGTTCATATTATTTTTCCTCCTGTATTCCCTTCTCTCCTCATCTCCTCAAACTGGTCACCTCTGATGTTGCATTAACATAACTCTGTGTGGAAAAATCACATTCCATTGCAGATGTCTCTAGCCTGAAGCAGGGTGAGTGACACACCTGTGTACTAGACCTACTGCGTTGTTTAGCACGATAATAAATGAGTGGATGTGATTTGTTCAAGGAATGTGTACAATTACAGGCAAATACTGTAAACCATTGAAAAGCCTTTCCACCGGGATAGATCCTCCTGTCTTTACTCAGACAATATTCCCACCACTTTCCTGTCTAAACACAACCTTATTTGCGGTTCAGGTTTATCATAGGCAGTCGGGAGGGAGAGGAAAAGGGGAGAGGTGTTTGCTAGCGCTTGTATGCTGGGAAGCGGCTCTAAGGTGGAGCTAAAGAGTGGAATGACCCCTGGTGCTTTTGCTGGGAATTGCTGGCCCTCAGTTTAGCACGGAACTGCCCTTCCAGCGGCGTCCCACAGACGGTCCCGTGCGCTGGAGCCGCGACAGGCACGGCGGCTGAACGCCTTTTCCCAGCTCTGTCTCCCAAGCTCGGTTTGCTTCAGTGGCAATGCTATTTTTAATAGCTGGACCTAAAGGTGCATGAATTTCCGCTGATTTACCGCACGTATTAGTGTCTTTTTGGAGTGTAAAATCACGCTGTTGCTTCCTTTAAATGCATTCTCCTTCGGGAAGGTGGAACAGGCGCAGTGAGAGGGTGGGCAGGGCACACGCAATTTACTGATTCCTGTCTACCCTGCTGTTAATGATGGTGCCAGGGATGGCCTGTGACAACCCGCTCAGTTTTCAGCTTCAAGCACCTCTCTGTGCCTGCCAGGCTCCCGCTGCATTCGGGTTTATCCCGCTGTGTCACCTCCGTCTCACTGCGCCAGCTCCAGCACCGCTCCTACCCCGGGCCCCGGAGCGGGGCTCCTGCTGCCGCCTGCAGACGGCTCTCCGAACCCGCCCTGAAAGCAGAAGGTGGATGAGCCAGCCCCGGGTCCCCAGGCAGCTCATCCCGCGCCGCTTTCCCCGCAGCATGCCCAGGGGAGGCGGGTGCGGAGCGCTCCATCGGCCGCAGCGTCGGGAGATGGCAGTGTCTCCCCGCCGACGAGCGGCCGCAGCTCGCACGGCTGAGGCAGCACGGACCGCAGCCACGGCGAGCCATCGTCTCCTTCTGCCCCGGAACACCCTCAGCTCCGTGTTTGCACTGCCCCTTCTTGGTAAGATGGCGCTGAAGGAGAAACTCGGTGTCTGGTGGCCGGGGAGCAGCAGCGGGACCAGCCTGTGGCATCCTGAGTCGTGGTGATCCGCCTGTGCTTTGCCGTGCAATGGAGCGTCTCTCCCGCTTGTCCCGCGTCTGACTGCCTGCCCACCCCGCTGCCACCCCTGCTCCTCACACTACCAGGACCTACACAGGCCACAAAGCAGGCTGAAATTACTCTGTGCTGGGGACGCAGAGGAATGAAAAGCTGCCTCAGAGCAGCAGTATCTGCTTGGGATCAACCTATATTAAAAAAGAAAAATAAATAGGGGAAACATTCATAGACTTCACTATTCTAGGCAAGAACAATCACATTGTTGTTCACCTGCCGCCCATGATGGTTCATCTCTACTACCAGGGGCTGAGTGACAGGAGAAGTAACTCATGTTTTTTATGGGAAGGTTCAATGTGAAGCAGAGGCTGACATTGTCCATCTCAGAGTTAGCCCATGGCTGGAGAAGACAACTGCTTTCAGCATCACAGTTCAGAAATTAATATCCCAAGTACTCAGCTTCTACCCCAAGGGCTGCTGCAAAAAAAATGACTATATGGATGTCAAGCTCTGATCTGTACCAACTCCTAGCCCTGTCCCAACTCCATTCCGTGCTTTTCCCATCCCAGTTTCATCCCCATAGCTCTTTGTGCACTTGATTAAATTTGGAAATAAGAAGTGACCACACTTCCCAAACTCTTCTCCTCCATTAACCGGTCCCATGTCACATCTCCTCCCTTGCACACCCTCAAGTCTCAGGGACTCACAGGGTGAAAGAGAGTGGGTCCCTGGGACCCCCTAGTTTATCTTTTCTTGAAGAATGATAATAAAATCAGGTTTTTGCAAGGATTTTTCCTTCTTTCTTGAAATTATGTTTCAAAAGTAGGAAAAATAATTTCCAGATTTGTCTTCTTTTATCATTCCTTTACTCCTCTGAAACATCTCTGGACTCTTAGCTGATCAGAGCATGGTGCTGATAATGCCAAGGTTGTAGGTTTGATCCTTGTATGGGCCATTAACTGAAGAGCTTGATTCAATGGTCCTTCTGGGACCTTCCCAACTCAGAATATTCTGGGATTCCACAGATAGTCCACGTCACCTTTGAGAAACAGGATTGGCATTTTTCTGACCAATACCAGTAATGTTCCTATCTGAGGCTACTAGTCTGACCAGAAAGTGAGTGGGTGCATTAGTCTGTGCTCTCACACATTTGTTTGATGTCTGAGCTGGCAAAGCACTTCACAAAATTCTGTGCTGGAGCATCATGATAATAAGATCAATTCTCCTTCTACAACAAAAAGTTGTAATCTGTTTTTCATTTGTGTCAATGTGTTTGTGTCAGAGACTGCACAGTGGTGAGGCCAGAGGATCTAGGGTCTTAAAAACATTTATCCAAAACTTTTATGGATGTCTTCTGTCAAGACAGTTGCTCAGAAATTTGTTATATCCTACGAGTAAAAATTTTATTCACTGTTTCAGAACACCTAGGTATCTGCTACTACCAATAATTTTTAGTCAGCTTCCAGAATAAAATGGAAAATGGAAAAACGTGGTAACAACTGTGAATTTTGTAAAGTAACCCTAGAAGTGTTGCTATTGAAACACTGCAGCTGACATTGGTTTGCTGTTCTTTCCACCAATTTTACCATAACACGGAGTAGTAAAGACTTCAAGAAGTCATTATAACTAGAAACCTTTGGAGAAGGAGGCATTCAGTACTAACATGTTTTTCAGGAAACACATGAATATATCTGGCCTCCTGTCTCTCTTCAGCTGAATAGATGCTCTTGATCAATTGAACTGAAGTTTGCTGAAAGATGTACTGGCACTGGCAAAGTCCTTTGGAGACCATCAGCTGCTGTGAATAATGCAATGAATAAGCCTATTTAGATGGCTGAGGTCCAAGGAGTTTGAGAATACCAGATACCTATGAGATTGTCCTACCAGCACCATTTCACATGTTTCTTCTAGAATGAATCAATCCAGAGAAAAATTGTGACCCCAAACAGGTGTATAAAAACAGACAGGGCCACAGCTTCTTAAGGTTGCCGACAATCTGTTTTGCACAAAGTCTCTCTGCAGGAAGAGCATGGGAATGCTGGCTCTTTTTGTAAAGCCAGGGAGAGCACAGGAACATTTTGCAGATAGCTGAATTACCCACTCTCAGTATGCTATGACCTCAGTAGAAAGGAAACTCATTCATGGAAAATACTGTGTTTTAATCTTGGCTTCTTTGAAAATCCGGTCCTGGCTCCAGGGAGCTTATGGAATGTCTCCTGGCATTGTCTCTATGGCCAACTCATTGCCTTGTTAAGCACAGGGTGGTAAAGTTGCAGAGATCCCAATCTGTCCATCTATCTCTGCCTGTTCTAACATTGGGAGCTGGAAAAGACACACACTGCGCTGCAAACTCTTTGGACCACGCTCCTGCCATCTCTGAAGGCTCTCTTCTGTAGGCAACAATAGGTCTGGTCTGGTTTGCTGATAAATTATGCAATTTGTCTGAGACATAAATTTGGCTTACAGCGGAAGCATTTGCCTGGCTGAGAGGCATACTGTATCAACAAATGCACTTACTGGATTGTCTGCCTTCACTGAAGTCATCGTCTTGCAGCTGAGGCCAAATGTTACAGTGCACGTCTTCCCTCATCTCTCAAACAAATCACAAGACTGCTTACACAACTCTGAGAAACTTTCACTGCAGACAGCATGCTGTAGAGTTGACACTTGGGTAATGTTACACACGTGTAATCTCAGTTTATTGGATGATCAGCAGCTTTAGAGATAGCAATTCCATGAGGTTTTCTCAAGTAACTCTCAGATACTTGCTACCTCTCAGTTAACAGGTCAAGCAGCACAACCTTCTTTCCAAATGGCCTCCAAAACATTATTGCCACATTCTAGGGTGATGTCTGAGTAGTCCTAAAGGTGTGCTAATCCTGAGACTAAAAGGATCTTTACTCCCTTTGCCGTGATTTAACCCCAGCCAATTCCCATGCAGCCACACATTCACTCCCCACCAGCTGGACTGGGGAGAGAATCAGAAGGGTTAAAGCTGGAGAACTCATGGGTTCAGATAAAGACTGGCTAATAGGATAAGCAAAAGCCATGCACACAAGCAAAGCAAAACAAGGCATTAATTCCCTGCTTCCCGTGGGCCAGCAGGTGTTCAGCCATCTCCAGAAGAGCAGGGCCCCATCACCTGCAATGGTTACTTGGGAAGACAACTCCATCACTCCAAATGTCTCTCCTTCCTCCTTCTTGCCCCCGCTTTATATTCTGAGCATGATGTGATATGGTCTGGAATATCCCTATGGTCAGTTTGGGCCCCCTGTCCTGGCTGTCTCTACTCCCAATTTTCTATATAACCCCAGCCCCCTTGCCAGTTTGGCAGTACAAAAGGAGAAAGAAAAGGCCTTGGCTCTGTGTGAGCCCTGCTCAGCAACAGCAAGAACATCTCTCTATTATTAACCCTGTGTTCAGCACAGACCCAAAACACAGCCCCATACCTGCCCCTGAGAAAAAAAATTATCTCAACCCAAACTGGCATATCTCTTGACCACCAAGCTTGCTGAATCATCATGAAAAGGTTATTCTTTGGCATCCCTCAATCTCAGACTGCAAGGGCCATCATAAGACAGCTGAAAATCTGTCTAAATACCTGGACTCAATGACTGGAAGCAGTTAGCACACTCATCGGTAGAATGAAATGTTTAACATTGCTTTTAGAAGAAAAGCAATAATCCTGAAATAATGCAAATATTTGATTATAATTAAGATAATTTTTAATGCACAATAGTTACAAAGCAGACTAGCAAGTGCATTAGGAACTAGTCTGAAAATAAATTCTAAAAATGCTATATAAACAGAGATACTCCATCAGCAAATGTCGAGAAAGGGTGAAATATCTAAATGTTTTTTTCATCTATCCCAGGCATCTTTGCTGAATGCACAGCTATGCACTACAGAATATTCAAGAAAATTAATCACATGAAAGGTGGGAGTAGGAAGAAGGGACCAGGAAAAATGCACTGCCATTGCCAAGTACAATTACCCTTTTCTGACATGCTGCTTGATATAAGTAGACAGGCTAGATCTCCTGGATGGTTGGTCTAATCAGATCTGATATGGACAATTGGGAGATAGGTTTATCTGAAGACATGATTGCAAGCAGACAAGTGGAGAGCAACCTTTCCCACAGCTACAGCTTTGGAACTCCTATTTGTGCTCCAAGTATCTGCTTACATCTGTAGAAAATAAGGCAGTTGTCTTTCCTTTGGTCAGCCTTATTACACTGAAGAAAGAAGCCAAACATAAATGTTGGTATGTGGGTTTTCCAAACCAGGCATTAGGGTTACATAGCACTAAGCTGATGTGAAAGGAGAAGTAGCTGATTAGCCATGGAATTGTGAGCTGGACCATGAGAAAAGCTCTGCATTGGGGAGTAATCTACATGCTAAAAACCACTGAGGAACTCTGGATTAAGTACAAAGGTAGAGAAACAGGAAAAAAACACATCAGCCAGGATTACATTAGAGTGTCTGCTGTGTTATTCAGTTTGATTTTCCCAACAAAGCAAATGTCAACACATTTGTTTTGTATTTTATTGTTCTAATAAATCCAACACTGACAAGAGTCCTGGCTTCTTCTATTCATTATGCTATCCTGAAATCCACAATGATAAAAACTCTGAAAACACCACCTCTCTGGATGACAGGACATCATGGAGACAGATTGTCAGTTTACTGCTGTGAGAGTCAAGAAAGACTTCCAGTTACAAGGCTGGGAATATAATGTGATGATTTATCATGACAATATTTTTCTTGTAATGCATCCCAATATTGAAATCCATGGTTACCAGAGATAAAGAGGTTCACCCTCTTTTAATTCAGAAGTATGCCAAAACAATGTCATCCACTTCTTTATTCACCTCATCTTATTAAAACCATTTAAAAGGAACTGCTGTCCCAGAGCCCAGTGGCTGCCTTCTATAGCCAGATGTTTTGTTCTGTGGTGTTATTGTATCACCACAGAGGTCACTGCTATTGCATCACTGCAGAGATCACTACCACAAAGTCCTCATAGCAGAGACAAGATTCCTTTACTAATCCCTGTGGTCAGTTTGAGTGCTGAGTGTCTGTAGATTTGCATACTTGAATGAAGGACCTGCTGGCTCTGATATCTACAGGTGCAAGAAAAGATATTTAAACTCACAACTACCACTGGAATTACAGGGAAGATTGAAAATCAGTGAAGACAGCCAGCTGAAGAAAGTAAGGAACCACATGTTCTCCAGATATTTTCTAGTGTCAAACCGCACAGTAGAGTCTGATTGTTGTTCAGCAGGGGTGGGGACAAAAAAAAGCTACCAATTAAAGATTTATATGTTCTACCCTCCTCTATGGAAGTGGTTGAAATACTAGTTAGAAATTCAGTATCTTCTTCTGCTCATATGTAAGGAGTGTTATTTCCTCTTAAAATCCAGAGCCCTTTCATTATAGACTTAGACCAGTCTCTGCACATAGAGCAGAATGGAAAATTTCAACAAGGATTAATGAAGTCTCATGGGGCCCTGGCCAGAGAATAATAGACACAGGATTTATCAACAGGTAAGTGCAAAAAGTTGAGATTAATTTCAGGTGTATGATTCATACTCTGCTATGATGTGTCAACAAAAATCTCTTAGTGCCTCAGTTACCTGTATGTTAGAACAAAGTAACAGCATCTTTTCACTCAGTAGGGAAGACAGAAACTGCTCCTGTCTCCCCCAAAGCTCCCACCTGGGCTTGCCTGGTGGTGGAACATTGCAGCTCCTGGTGGGGTGCAGTGGGACAAGTAGCATGAATGGGATTTATCTGAGAAGCAGAAGGGGGATGCAGCAGCAGGACCCACCTGCCGCTGGGTTTCCTTTGCTCCATCCTTGCTGCCACATGCCCAGGGAATGACTCTTCCCCTACATGTGCCCCACTGCAGCAGTTGCCAGCAGCCAAGGGGAGGCCATGCAATATGTGATTTATGGTGAATTTGCACTTACTGTTGCATGGCACAGACTCCACAGCGTTTTGTGAGGAGATTGCTGGGTGATGAATAGGCTGAGAAAGGCCAGGCAAACAGTATTATTGTAACACCACATAAATATGGGTTTTTTTCCTTTAACACTAAAACACCTGATTTCCTTTAGCACTGTAAACACGTCACTTTATTAGGTCTGGGAGAGCTGATGAATTTAAAGTAATTTTCAGCAAACAAGTGGCAGCCTCCCTACTTTTCAGATGAAGGTGAAAGAAAGAAATATTTATCATTAAAACATTATGAAGCAACAAAAGGGACAGGAGAAAGCTGTTGTCCACAGTGAAGTTTCTTATAGACAAGAGCCACCCCAGTGGTATTAGTGGAAAACTGTTAGAAAACAGGGGAAAGACAGGACATAATCTCCTTTAAGAAGTTGGCATAGTCTGTATGTTTTGTAGATAATAAATTTAGCTTTCAGGAGGAAGTTCAAATATGCTGCATTTACTAGTTTTTAAGAATGAAAATGAATACATTAATTATGTACAATGTTTTCGTCTGCTAAATGAGGCAATTTTGGCCAGGGCTTGGCAATTTCTTTGCAGACAAAGTTTAACCCAAGGCTTTTCAACCATAACATTACTGCCCTGTAAAAGGACAGATAAATGTCTAAGCAAGTGCCTCATTACTGTCAGAGCAATGATTTATTATTTCATTTTACTGTTGTGTTTTCCTGGTTATTAGAGTGAAGGTTGAGTCAGCCTTTCAATTTTAAGTAAACTTCCTTTGAGGAACTGCAGTTTAACCAGAGAAGAAAACTCACTTCTAAGCATTTAGGTAAAGAGGAAAAATAAAAACACCGGCAAGTGCTTTTTTGGGGTGAGCAGTACTTGACCTCTTGAGGCCCCAAATTAGCTGTTTCTTTTCCTCTGTGAATAGATGCCTCCCAGCTAGGATACCTGCCCCACCAAGAACCAATTTCGTTTAAGGAGGGTATAGAAGCAACTCAGAATCACCAAAGCTCTGGGAGCTGCACCCCTTGTTCCCTGGGGGCTACACTCAGACCTGATGCTGCCTGGTCATTGCCTTTCCCCAGTGGAATGGTGGCAGGCAAGGTTGTGGTGGGCAAGGTGAGGGCCAGGTGAGTGGAGTGACTGGTTCCCTTGAGAAGGGACCTGCGCTGAACCGGCTGTTTCCCCTTTCAACTGGTTACGGGGGTCAGGTGGCTACACTGCATCTCTTTTGGCCACCAGGCAGTTCCATGTTGAACATTAATTACTATGTTCCTCACCAAGACTATCCAGAGCATGCAATGAACTCATTTTAGCTCCCAGTGAGTAACTGGAGAGGTTGGGCTTTGCTAATTACCCTACCTCCATCAGCTGCCATGCGTCAGTGGTCTGTGGTGATTATTGAGAGCTGGACAGCATTTCATAAATCAGTGTATATGCCATTTGACTGGAACAGCCCTCCACACTTGACTCCATTTTTCTCCCTCTCCCATTTTTTTCCCTTTTTTTTTTTGTTTTGCTTTTAAACATGAGTGATCATGAGGCACAGCTCTCATTAAGTGTTTCTGGTGTGCATAAGCTGCAGAGGTATAACACATGCTCCAGTCATGGCTTGTACCATAAAACCAAATCAAACTAAATGAGAAAGATAGAATTTGAGGCTAATGCATCCTTATAAAAGTAACACTATAGGGTGCTCATGGGCTGTGCTGGTGAGATACAGGCAGAGGGCTCCCCTGACTCCAGACATCCCCAGCACAGAGCAGTTCCTGAGAGAGCTGCTGGGTGGGAGTCTGGCTGCCAGCCAAGGCTGCCCCAACACCACCCAAAAAATCCTGCAAAGTCCTACTGCTAAGTGCCTGGAGTTTTCTCCACTATCCAGGAGGCTCACAATACTACACATAATCTACTCATGCTTATTCTTTTTTTCTTTTCTTCATTTATCTTTCCTCTTCCCCCCCCCCCGCCCCCCCCTGATTTTAGAAACATTACTCTTCACAATTGGACCAAATTAGAACTGTTTTGAGTCAAAAAGCTAAAAACCAAGACCCTAACCCAGACAAGTTGAAAGCACAGAACAGGGGCTTGATATGTCAGCTGAGAGCCACAGGCACCAGACTCCTGCAATGGCTCAGACTGTTTTTCTGGCTGCTGTGGTGGGCCCTTGATTCACTCTTTCTCTAAATAGGACTAGAAAAGTTCCATTCATTGACACTGGTGTGTGCACTCCCAAAACACATTTTGGTTTCAATGAGTCAACAATTTCTAATATTTTCCAAATAGCTCTAGTTGTTTTTGGTTTGGGGTTTTTTTTATGTAGAAAAACTGTGTGCTTCCTGGTGAAGGGCACAGTAGTAGAGTAGTGTAGGAAACATGAATCACTTTCCATTTGCCTCTCTGCTGCACTCCATTCTCCCAGACACTATGAGCAAGGCAGAAAAATGGAATCTAGTAAAGCTCCACTCTAGCATGACCCCTTCATATAATTCCTATAAATCCTGTCCTTCATACCTCTCTGTTCTCTTGCTTCATGTTCACTGAAGTACGTGAATTTCTAATAGGCTAATTTCTAACATGTAAATTTCTAATAATGTTTAGATGGATGTCTGATCCCTAAATTATCCACAAAATTTGAGAAACCTTTTTTTTTGTGTACCAAAGCAGTTTCTTTGCTTGTCCACTTAAAAAATTGATTTCTGAAACTTTCTGGTGTTTTCTTCTTTTCTATCTTTACTTCCCAACCAGAAAAACAAATTCTTCATTTTTAATTAATTATTTCAAGTTAGATACTCCGTCCTTTGAAAATTAGACCTTGAAATTTGTAGAGAAATTAACATGGAAAAACAAACTCATGATGTTTTGACTTTCTCAGAATTCCCTCTACTGCCTGGCTTCTTTTGGAAAATCAAAAAAGTTCTCCCAAACTTATAAACATTTCCAAAATGTTTCAGAATCCATTAATTGTTTGAAAAAAAAAAAATCAAACAAGTCATCCCTAAAGTGCATTTTTCTGGAGGAGTTTTATAGGTAACGGATAATGACAAAGAAGCATTTTTGCACCCAAATGAGGAAGAGTCCACCCATAAATGTTCTCAGTATGATATTTTTACTTTAGTTCATCACTGTGAACATCACATGCAGGGCACAATGATAGCATTTAGAGCACTGAGTTTCTCATCAGTGAGAAATGAAGGTAATGTTGTGCTGTCACCCAATTTCTACCTTTTATCTCACTCTTCTGAAATGTTCCTGAATGGGTCTTCTCTGGAATCACATGCAAACCCATTTGGGAGACACACTGTTTACTATGGGTTTGTCTGCTCAGAAGATGAAATTTCTTTGTATTTCGTCCACTTGATTTTTGACAGATCTTCTTTTTTGTTCCTGAAGCTGAGAAGGCAGCAGATGTACAGACAGAAGAGCTGTGTTTGTAAGAGACATGCTTTAATCTAACCCCTTGCAAAGAAGTCCACTACTTACAAGCTGCTTCTTGTGGCTGAATCACTGTGGCTACCGAGGTTCTGCCACTTGCCACGCAGATCCCAACGTCACATCTAAGTGTGCTGACAATTCTGTGATCCCACTTTGGCCTCTGCTAGCAGACTGTGGAGGGACTGCCTCAAGACAAAATTCAGCACCTCACTAAATAATAAAGTACTGCTCTCAAAAACATTTAGAGTTTCATGAGGGTGGTTTTCAACTGGACAGGCTACTTGCTCCTCAGTAGCCCAGTCTGTCTCCTGAACAACCCATGACCACAAAGGTGTTAGCATAACATCAGTGAGTGAATGACGGGGGGATTTAAATGCATGCACTCTGTGTCTACATCATCCAATTGGTTTTTTCTGTATTTTGTCTCAAGGACACTGCAAGAGCTGCTGATTGTCTCTCAGGCTGCATGTGGAGCAAGGCACAACCCACAGGTGAGGCAATGTCTATCAGATCCATGAGCAACGAGGGCAGCGTGGACGTCCGAGTCCAAGCTCAGACTCAGCTCCTGTAAGAGACACTGCATCTTTCAACCACAAACCAAACAACTTACAACATTGTATAGTGCAGAAAATGACACTTCCAAGTGTATTTATTGAGAAATAGTAAAGATGTACATAATTTTACAAGCTTTTTATTTTAATTTACATTTTTCTTAAATTAGGTAGGCCCTAATAAACTATAATCTACTAATACATGACAGAGACCCTTGGCTTCAAATCTCCAAAATGCTGCTATTGCTGGGATTTTGGCTAATGTCACTTCAGCTCCTCTTCAGAGATACTAACTACCATATTCATTTACAGCATATGCCTGGTGTCAATCCTATAAAGCAGAGATGACTTTTGAACTGAAACCCTGGATCTGGATACAACTTCACTGCTAAAACCTAGTCTTCCTATTGTGGGTCAAGCCTGTATTCTCCACAAACTCTGCAGTTCTGATGGGGTGTAAGATTTCATCTGCCCCAAGATGAAGAGTGCTTCTATAGAGGACTTTGCTTTGGCCTCATCTCCCTTGTTGATGCTTACCCTGGAACACACTCTGCATCTGCTCCAGGTGCAAACACTGCTGCTCACGCTGGATTCAGGTGGGAACAGATCTGGGAGCTAGCTGCTACCTAAACCTTTGCACACAATCTCCACAGGCATCTAAAAATAAGTGTAATTTTTAGGTTTTTCTGGCCTCTTTCACTGAACTGCACAGAGTTATGTCTAAGATACTATCCCATGACTGTAATCACACAATATTTGTATTTTGCAAGCTGATCACTCAAATGCCTAATGAACATTCAGGTTCTGTACTGAGAACTGCTAGAGGCATTATATTCTGTTTCATTTGCCCAAAATACTTGCAAATGGGGCCTTGTGCTCAATCTTGTTGTTGAGGAGACGCTGAAGGGAAGGTAGTTTCTGATTAATATGCTTCTGAATTAAAATGCACTCAATGTCAAAGTGACCAACCTTCAGTTTAATCTTCTTAGGCCCATCTGGAACAGTCTGGTGTGACTGTCTCTGCCTTGGTTATTTTCTCCTCTGCATTGTTCATGCAGGAAAATATATCAGACAAATTTCTCTCTACAAGGCAGGCATGTACTACACAATTTTATTTAAAGGTATATAGCAATTTTTGCTTAGCAAGAGAGTATTCATTCTCTGAAATTTTGTTTTAGGGTTTTGGTATTGCAAAGCCTTTTGAGCTACATCCTTGAATTTTCTTTGGATACATGTTTGTGTGGATTATGTGTTTTAACAATTAATTTCTGCTATGGTGGCACACAGAACCTTGTCATGCTCTGTAAAAGTTCCCTCCTCTTGCCTCCATCTCCTCTCTAGAAGTCCATATATTAATTGAGCCATATCTGCCACAGAAAGCTAAGCACAACTCCAAAGAAGGCACTGCAAACCTTTAATAAGAACCAACGGCTGTTGCTGGGCTACTTTTTGTTCTTTCATTTGATTAGGAAAAGAACATTGAAAAGCTGAACAAATCACTTGAGAAATAATATTACTTCATGCATTTAAAAAACAATATGACATGTCAAAAAAAAAAAAAAAAGAGAGAGAAAAAAGCTAGTCAACCAAACAAATTTTTTGTTTCATCACATCTTTTACATTGAGATTTTTGTGTAATGCTGGAACTTGAGAAGAGTTCAAAGTTCTTTCCCATTCCAGTAGAAACACTTTTTTCCCACCTGCAAAACTAAAAAAGCTGTACTACAGATTTTTATGACATGTATTTCCAGGTACTAAAAATATAAAGAAGGTATGCATGATTATTTTTGTTTTGAACACACAAATCTACCACCCAAATATCTACCTAGTCTACAGTGATATGTGGCAAGTCTCATGTCATGGCTTTAAACTGCCCAGTGATAAAAAATGATTGTTAGTTTGCTGTGTGGTGACTTGTATATCCAATTCCAACACAGCAATGAAATCCATTTTTATGAATTTATAGAGTTTCACCTTGGACTTGTAGCAGCTCTGGGCTTTCACCTACCAAGTAACTTCGTTAAAAACCTCAACAAAGTTTAAATGAACAAAGTTACAGCCTGGTAACTATGGCAGATGGTGGCTTCAGAGCACAAAGACAGAGGATTTTCACCTCAGTGCTGACTCCTGTGCTCATGCACACATCCTGGAGTTTGCCTTTACCATCTTCTCTTGCAAATACCTCTCCAAACAGTCAGCGCACATTCAGCCTCAGGTGTCTCCACATACAGTGTTAAAAATTGAAAAAGTAGTTTCCACCTTCTGCCAGGAGAGATGAGCCACTTGCTGTTATTGCAGAGCGCTCAAGCTGCACATGGAACATGAAGGGGCCTGTGTGCAATATGGATCTTGCTCATTTTCCACAGCTGAAAGGCAGCACGTTCAAAACTTGTAAGGTAATTGTTGCTGTATGGACCGTAACTTTCAATAGAAATTATGGAAGTTAAGGTGATATATTTCTCAATGTTTCTTCATGAAAATCACCTCCTTATCCTCTCCTCAGATGACATGCTATTGAAATTTCTGATTCAAAAACATTTAGGGTTGTCCCTGTGTAATTTTGTTGAGCAATCAAAAATGGACGAGAAAAGTCATGCTGACCCAAAACAAAATAGACAAAAAATGTGGAACAGAATGGAAAAGCTACCAAAATGCTGTTTTCTTTACCAAAGTGGATTATTCTCCTGAAATGGCCGATGTCATCAAGCCAGCAATTTCAGCAGTTTGTGTTGATCCTGAATATGCTAAATGTAGCATCATTTCCACATCTGACAGATGAGAGCTTCTTTAGTAATTTTTCATTCCTAATGAACTTGGGTTTTATTCCCCATCTGGGATTAACTCCACATTTTCACCTTCCAGTAATGCCACCTGAACACTTTGTCTGCTGGGTGGAACTTTGTTCTGTGATACACAGCAGATGCACTCATTGTATGGCTTTCAGTGGACTCAGTAATTAATGAATATGGCTCTTAGTTCTCTTGCTGGAGAATCAAGAAATGATGCTGAACTTTTTCTTCTTTTACCCTTCCAGGAAGCGGTCCCCAGTATCAACCTCCCAGTATTTTCTTAACTTTTCTCAAAAAATCAGTGGAATTATTCAGAATCCAAATAAAAACACAAACTTTCCTTTATTATTTTTTTCTTACTGCAACAAATACTTAAATTCTTTGGTGCAGCCCTGCTCTTTGATTTCTTTGAATTTCAAATTTGGTCATGTCAAAAATTATCACAAATGTTTTTTTGTTTATCTACAGAGTTTTTAACCAAAATTACATTATAACACACGAACACAATCTTCTCTTTAAGGCACAACACATCATATGCACATTCTGTTTGCCAAACTTATAAAAGAGACAATATTATATAACCCTTTCCCTCCCTGCCCCCACCCCCCCAAAAAAAAGAAAGAAAAATTGCATCCACTTCCAAAATCAGCTGCTAATAAAGTCACAGTAAATTATTTTCATCAATAATTTACACAAATTACACGTCTAGACAGGATTGTCATTATACAGTCTGAGTGCATTCCAATTCAGATTTTTTGGGTTAGGTAGGCTAAAGTCTGGTTCAAACCTCAGTGCTGAGAATATATCCCATTTTGAGGAATGTTGTTGAACACCACCTTGTTGGCTGGAAAATGCGTTTTGGTGCTTTGCCTGTTCGAGTCCTTTGTTCACTCCTGTCAGGGCTCACTTGGTGTGTACCAGCAACCTCCACAGTTTTAATTCATTTAAAAACGTTGCATATATAAGACCATAGAGCTTTCTTATGCAGCACTAATGCTTTAACTCCATTCAGCAATCTGAATTCTTCAATTTGGAATTTTTAATTCCAAATATTTCTTCCCTTCTTAAGACAATTCATATGTGTAAAGCCAGAGGCATTGAATCACACATAAAAATTCAGTGTACTTGAAATATGGATACATATATATATATATATATATATGTGTGTGTGTATGTGTATATATATATATATATATACATATGTATATTAGGATCACCAGCTTTAGGACACAGTTACAAATACTCTAGTTCCAGTGCTTGATGGAGAGCCAAGAGGTCCGAATGACTGGATATCCTCCAGAAAGGCATGTTGTGCTGTGTTTGTTAGAGGAGAGAAAAGGTCAGGAAAGATGAACACTGTGACACAGGCAGACACACAAGGATACAACACACAAGGATAGTTAGAGATTACCAGCACCTGTCTTACACCACTGTGTTTCTGGATTGATTTTTGCTGTTCAAGTACTGACAAAAGTCAGACCAAAATAGATCTGAGCTTAGTAGCTCAACTGAAGTTAAAATAATTAGATGATAAACTTTCTTAATAGTTTCTTTGGAAAATGCCTGTAACTTAGTAAGAGCTACTTGCTCATTGTTAGCATGCAAGCCTATACAAAGGAGCATTAATAGGAAATCATTTGATGCTCCACTTATTTGACTGCAAAATACTGAATCATCATTTAAAAGACTATATGAATTCCATGAAAAGATGCTCCTCACTTAACACTTCAAAACAGAGCTGAATTACATTTTTTCTCCATCCAGGCAGAAAAAGAAATGTCTTTGGATAAGAAAATAACACATTTCTAGTTTAAGAAAAGATAATTTGTGTTGCAGAAAGCATCAGTGTCTGTGAGAGATGCAGGTATACACATTATTCTCCTTCAATAATTAATCAGAACAGAAAAAAACCCACATACTTCCATGTTGTGATTAGATCTATTTGAAATGTGCTATATTCATCCATCTCTCTGAATTCTACATCTATCCATGCAATATAGCCGATGTTAAGGAAAAAGCATGCCCAATCAGAAAGCCCACAATCCAACCACCACTGTTTAGCAAAAATTATAAGGACCCATCACCAGTACTGTACCTATATTAAGGAACCATTTGGAATGAGCATTTTGGTTATTTCCATTTTGTTTCCACTCCAACTACAATGCCAGGATGGTGCTTAATTTTGCTACATCTAGCACAACAAGATTTACATAACTGGTCCTGTACAAACATTGTGAGGAAAAAATTCAATTTCTGCACACTTCTATGGGTTACACTGGGAAGCACGGCACAAATTAGTAATTTGATGTTTCTGAACATTAAAAACTTCTCTGCTGAAATTAGACTTGAATTATCATGAAGAAACTAGGAAGCAGTTCTTTTTTTGGAAACACAGATTTGGTGCACAATCTCTACATTGTGTTCTTTTTCCTTTAGCAGATATGTCTTTGCTGAAGCAAATTATATTTTTATCATATTTGCCCCAGTAAACTATGGATCTTCATCTATCTTAGCAAAAAAATTTGCACAGTCCTGTAGATGTTTTCCAAATTCTCTGTAACACTTCTCTGGAAACATTCCCAATTTCAGCATTTTAAGAAAAACACCACCCAACCATTACATCATAACCCTTTCTATCTCTTCTGTTTATCTTTTTAATTTGCTTGAAGTTTGTCAGGTATTTTTTCTGCATTATTTTTCCATCTGTTTTAAAAATAATTTTTTGGTTTTGTTTTTGTTTTTTTCTTTCCAAAGTGAAGCGAAGCAAATGCTAGAATCCAAATGGTTCATTTTACTCTAAGTGCTGGTCTCATCATGCTCTCGTTGGCTTGCATCTGTGGACTGCAATTATTTGTCATTTTGTGCAACACTGACAGAAATGCAAACAGAAAGGCTTGCATTAGTAGCTATGTATCACACCAACATTTCAGAAGACAGGTTACCTTTTTTGCTGCCTGTTCTTCTTCTACACCATCCCCAATTACAACATATACTACTTTTCTGCCAAACCTTTGCATTATTCGTTCAAAGCAACTTTCTTTTCCTGGAAGATAAATGAGATAAGAGTTCAGAGTGAAGTTACCTGATTAGCTGCATGCTCCTCATCTCGGCCATCTCCAATCACAACATAAGTTATGTTAGTGCCAAATCTGGACACTATACGCTCAAAACAGCTCTCTTTGCCTGAAAAACAATGCACTGTTTATTCAAGCTATCAAGTGAGTTATGGTGAAGCCTTACAGAGGATTTTTGCAGTGGTAAGACATTGCTATTAAAAAAAGTTCCCAACCTTGGGATTTAGAGCCAAATCTGGTAAGAAGCAATAGAGTCCCTTAATGACACTAAGATGTTTCAGGTAAAACTAGATCTCTTAATCATTACAGGAAAGCCACTAAGACAAAGGAATTAGCAGCACTGCAAAAATGAATAGGTTAGCAAATGAATAATTGAATTTAAATATTTCCTTATGATTGTAATAATATTCTTACTAGGAAAGTAGAAATCTTAATTCTAATGTATCTGCAACAATGAGTGATGTAGTAATAAAAAAACTTAGTTAAATGATGACTGAGGTAATGGTTCTGCCTGACACTGCGAGAATATGCACTGCTATTTCCCTTGTGAAAATAATTTATGAAACATATTGCAATGCTTTTGTCAATGAAGTGACACATTCCATGCTATAAAGACTGTCATAGCTATAGAAATGAAGCATTACTGAACTGATGATTGGTAAAATCTGCAAAATTATCCATCATTGTATGCTGCATCACATTTCACAGGAATGACTGCTTCTCTTGGTTTACAGTTTTGCGTGCAATTTCCAGAAGCCATACATTTCCAAACCACAGTGCACAAAAGGCAGGTGGCTGTGAACAGACTGGGGAAGGGCCCTTTTGTTATCCAGCAGCACAGGTTCTGTCAGAAACAGCTGCCATTCCCATCACTGACATACAATGCCTCAGGAAAGGTTTGTGAAGCTGTGGGCTGGCTTGCATGGAGCTGAAGGTCAGAGCAGAGGCTAATTTAACAGAATTTCTGCTCAGATTTGAATTCACAAAAAACTTTTCTTCACTCTTTTCTGCAAGTTCTTTGTTTTCTGCACCATACTGAGGAGTTTCTGTGGCTTTTAATCAGCATCTCTACTCCTTTAGGCATCATTGAAAATAAGGTGAACCTGGAATTCTTTGACATAAACACATCTGAACACATGCAATGCCTAAATCTTTTAACTAAAACTGCTAAGTGTCAGGGAAGTGTTTCAGAATACATCCATTACTGGGGAAAAAAAAAAAGGTAATGCATTGTAGTCAGAATGGATGAAAGAATAATTTTCTTACCTATTTTTGTTGCACTGTATATATTTTCAATGGGAAAAGCTCCACCTAAGCTGTATAGTAGAACTTTTGCAAGTGCTGGGATAAGCTGGGTTGTTGTTACCAACACGTTTACACAATTACTCCTAAAATGAGAGAAATAGTTTAAGTTTAAATAGTTTTAAAACAGGACCTAAATGTTGATGAGGCGAACCAGCTGTGGAGAGCATATTAAGGATCCCTCAACATTTACTTCCATTCACACAGTACAGCTGCTCAGCACCATCATTTACAGAAAATGTACATAAAGCCCCTGGTGAAAGCCTTTAAAAATATGTAGGCCTGATTTGCAGGAAATATTTCACACTGGTTTATAAAGAATCAGGTCTTTGAAGATGGGTCTAGCAAAATACAGATATTTAAGACCATCAACAGCCTCCAAAAGAAGGTATTTGAATGCTTTGAAAGCATAACTTTCATGTTGGCAAATAACTGTCAGTAGCTACCAGCAAAACAAAAGACTTGAGAGACTACAAAAATGTGATTTGTTACTCTTTTATCTATCTTTTATCTACTCTTTTATCTACACTTTTCTCCACAATGGCATCGCTTTCTTCAAGCTGCAAGAGTAAGAATATCTCTGAAGTGAGGGAGAAATAAGAATGATCATGTTAATAAGCCAGCATTGAATGGTGAGGATGAAAACCTGAATGGAGAAGTTGTGCAGGCCAGAGAACTCAGAGCTGAGCTACTTCAGGCACTCACAGGCTGGAACATGAGCATGACCATGATGTGGACATGGCACTGAGAGTAAATGCTTGTGAGTTTTCCTGCTGGCATTTCCACAAATTCCAAGCAAGACCCTAGGCTGCTATTTTCACATTTATGTATCTCAATTTCCTGTTATAACATATCAGTAATGTTTAGCTGACTCACAGGTAGCTTCTGAAGGTTTACAGCTGTACAGTTCCTTGAAGACATGACAAAAGACTATTATTTAACAATCCTGAGTGAAGGATAACAGTTTTCCAGACTCATCCACCAATGCTCAAGTGGCCTTCATTACCAAAAGTCTCTCAGAAGAGACTTTCAGAAAGAAGTGCAGCCCTAAATACAACAGCTTACACAAAAGATTTTTGTGTCTTTCCAAGTTTGTTCTTTACACTTGACGCTGAGTTTCTCGCAGACAGGATCAGAAAGCAAGATGACTTAATGTTGCTCTTTTTTGTGGTTTAAAATGAGGATTTTTTAGGATTTCTGGTAAGATACATATTGCACACCTTACTAAGCAGCAGCAGGGTTCACAGTTTTATTGCTTCAGAGGAATAATACATTTTATGTCTCAATATTGGGAACTTAGACTTTTAGTTAAAAGAGATTTTTACTCTTGTGAAAACTTAAGATTTATACTAGGATATACTGGTTTGCTTGGAAGGACAGAAGAAAAATGCCCTTTTGTTCTGGTATCGGTACAGTATTTAGGTTGCACTGCCAATAGGCACAAACATTGAAGGACAGAACAGGGAGCTGTGGAGTTCAGAGAATGCTGTCCACAAGGTAATACATTAAAAGCTGTCTCAGAGTTCTACAATACACTTTCAATGTACACACATTTGAGAAGACATTTCATACTATCTTTAGTAAATGCTGGAATCACGATGAATTAAACCACTTTCCACTTCTCCTGTGTCCTACTCAAAAGTCATAGTAGACCGGTTCTGTTCTTTAAAGGCACTAATTTATTGTAATCTAAAATGTAAAAAAAACCCATTACGTGTCTAGAAACTTATTTTACAGCAGACTCAAATACATACCTTGTGCTGATAATTGATAATGATTTAAGTGCATTTGTTAGCCAGGAGTCTGTCAGAGCTTCAATCTCTGCTCTTAATTGCAACCATGCATCTCTTTTAGCGGGACCCAGGAGTCCTTTAATGTAAGAAAAGTGACAAACATAGAATTAAATTTTGTATCAGAGAGTCTTGTTTCTATTTTAAATTCTACTACAACTTGAAAAAAATATCAAAGACAAAATCTATGGTCTTCAGTGATCAGGAAATCATAGATTTAATTTGTACTTCACTATATCAAGGAACGTCAAATAGTATTTCAGATAATAATAATAATTAGTTGCATTTCTTTATGTATCAGGCTGCATTTCAAAGTATTCCTTTCAGAAACATATTTTTAAACCAGCTCCTCCCACATATGTTATTCTCAAATTATCAGAGGCAGTGACAAGGAGATCCATGTCATTAGGATCATATGTGAAGATGGTCACAAAAGAAGATACTGTAGAAAAAACTGTTTAAAACTCCCCTACTTATGGCTCTGCAGATAGTACACATACAGAAATACATTTGTTTGCTGATGGCTTGCTCTTCATGTCCTGTTGTAGTTGGTTCCTTTTACAGCATTCAGAACCTGAAATGGCTGCACATCTTATGTTCTCATATCTCAGTGGGTCCTTAAAAGTTAGTCCTCAAAAATCTCTTTTTGGGTATAAATTATCGGACATTTAAAAATGCCCAGCCTATTGAATGCTGAGACACGAATTTGCTGGAACCAATGTATTTTAAATGTAGATTTGGAAGAGCAGGGAAATAGGCTTCCTGACCTTTAGTATCCCTCTTCTCTTTCACACCCTACAAGTGATGATGACTGTCTTCAAAAATCAGAAGTGAAATAATCTAAAAATATATGGATTAATCTTGCCTTCTGATAATTTCTAGCAGCTCTTTTGAAATAAAAAAATACAGATAAGCTACAAAAATCATTAAAAAGGTTAAGGTGTGAAGGACAAATGAAGAAACCTGCCCATTAAGGATGGCTTATATTTCAGATGCAGGATACGTGGGAGACAATAAAAACCTTAATCCAGTGCACCACATATCTGCACTCTGTTTGCAATATTCTGTTCCTCTCAGTGTGTTTCCCTGTCCTGTGCTCTTGGACTTGCTCTCTTATGACTGTTAAAGGTTTTGTGAAATGCAGCAGCTTCAGAATCTGAGATGCGTCAGGAGATACAAGAAAACCCAGTAAACTTCTGGTTAACACTGTTTCAAGAATTATTAATATATAACAACTCTATTCACAACACCAATGAAAGGCAAAGTAGGGCAAGTGAAAGTCAGCCCTCTACCACTACCCTTTGGTCCTGTTGCTTCACCTTGTGCTAAGAAAAGACTGAACTGCTAAGAATGAAAATACATGACTGTAGCAATTACTGAAGACTTCTAAGTAGTCCCTGTTCTCACAGTCTATTGCTGAGGGGGTCAGTTGGCACACTTCCCTCCTCAGAAGAGGGCTCTCTGTCTCTGCAAGGCACACAGGACTCTCCAGAACAGGTTCTTTTGGCTCTAATGCCTGATTGCCTACAATCTGCTGGTGCAGACATAAGCCAGTCCATAAATTAAAACAGTAACAGCAAAGTTCTTGTCCCAAATGAGATTTGGACTTATTGGAGACAAAACTGTGTAAGCTACAGAGTCAACAAAGGGGGCTTTTGGCATGGCAGTGATAGAATTTTCTTGCATCCACTGGTGGTAACAGACTACCAGGTACCCAGCAGAAAGTTTAGATGACAGTGTTGTTACCAACCAGATCAGGAAAATGTAGGATGGAAATGGCCATCCACAGCCAATCTGTGCTGTGAAACTATGCAATATCTTTCTTAGAACAGCAGCAAATCTGAGGTAGACTAAGTGGTTCAACAAATCCTGTAAGGCTAGCTGGCTCTGAGGGAGGAAAATGGGCTCTGTGGAAGCTGAATAGAAACTTGCTTTGTTTTCCCAGCTGCATTTCCCCTGCAGAACAGCATGTGGCTCTGCCTTTACAGTCAGTAGCTTTCAACAGCTCAGTCATATCCCTCTCCATTCCCTCTGTGGCTTCCCAGGCTCCTTCCCTGGGTGGCAGCTCATCACCATGCAGCTCAGACTGACCAGCATTCAAAGTTGTTTTTGACAATTGGACTCACCTCCTATGTTGTTCTTGTAAGTATTATACAACTCTTTTACTCTTCTGTAACGGAAAGCCAGCTTCCTCATCCAGTCAACCCCTCCTCTTACACCTGTTGGCAGACAAAGGTTTGCACTACTTGCAGCTGCATGGAAGCCATCAGTTGCAAAACTGTAGGTACTGCAAACACCCAAAATACAGTAAAAATAAATACAATGTATTCCTGTAAGCGCTCAAATTATTTCATCTTAAAAAAAAAAAGAAGAAAAAAAATAATTTCTGTATCTTACCTTAGGTCTTGTCCATTATCATCTGAAGAAACATCATCTATATGAACTTGATCGCATTCCTGTTAGAAAGAAAAGAAAGCAAACCCAAATGACAAATTTATCTTATGAGGGAGTACAAGCACTGCTCCTGCAAGGTGTGTGGATGTGGCACTTGGGGACATGGTTTGGTGGTGAGCACGGTGGGCTGGGCTGATGGTTGGACGGGGGGATTTTAGAGGTATTTTCCAACCTGAAGGACTCTGTGCTCACCACAGGCTCAGCACAGAGGAAGAAACGAGCGGTGCAGGCCAGTGGCGGCACCAGAAGGTGGCAGGCTGTGCACACCCACAGTTTGTTACTGCCATCGACATCTTCAGAAAAGTAAACCTAGTGTGAGTCACTAGTTAAAACAGACCTTCAGAAAGGCAACATGCAGTTTTGGGGTGATTTTTAGGAGTAAAATTATCTTAATTGTAAAAAAGCCACCAAAATGGCAAGTCTCATTTACAGCCTCCTTAGTATACCGATACTTGAAAATCACATAAACCTTAATTTCCCACTCCCTAAAAGCAATTGATGGTGAACCTCAACAGGCGTAAAACTTATGCTAAATAGTTTGGACACTTATCAGGCTCTTATTTTAATTTATGTGAGTGTCTTTGGCTGGAAAATCACATATAATCAGCAATCCTACAGAACTTGATTATTTCCTGGCTTTGGAAAGTATGAAAAGAGCTTGAGGGAACTGAGGGACATTGGAAATACGAATTCCCCTCCAAGAGGGTTTTACAATTGGACAGCTATAAGATATCCTTATCTGCACAGTGGTTAAAGCACAAAGATAAGAAATTGTAGTGAAAACAAAAGTAAATATATAAGCCAAGCCATCACGCATTATGTAATTGTTTTCAATATTTCCTGGAACTAACATCTTAACCCAAAGACACACCTGAAATTCAGTGTCCATTTAAGTCAGCACTTAATTCAGACTGTCTGTGACATGTATGGGTATTTTCTTCTAGGTTTCCAGTGTTTGTCTCGTAACAGTGGTAAATTGTACAGATAAAGGGTAAATCTGAACAGAGGAGTGATTTCTAAACGTGTAAGCCACAAGTTCCTAGTGTGTGAATTTAGGGAATTATCATTTCATCTTTCTACTTTGTTTGCTTTGCAATGAACAAAAACTTAAGAGACTTCTACTCACATGAACTAAGCTGTTAAAAAAAGAGGCAATTATGTATAAAACAAATACATATAATTTAATTTTCAAATACATAATTTTATTGCATCACACAAGCAATCACAATTTAAAATATTGGGCCAAAGCTAAAAATAAGAGTTACCAAGCTCTGCTTATGAGATTTAACCCATTAAGATAGGATAACAGAGCTATGTTCAAGGAACAGGAATTAAGCATTCTTCCCCTCACTGGAGAAATAAAAATTTTTAGATCTGTCTAAGGAGATTATCTTGAGATGTAGAATATTTTAAAGAAGCTATTTTTGGATGTAAATAGCAGATGAAGAGAGAAAGTAAAGGGAATGTGGCAGCTGAAATAAAAGATTAATTTCTTTATATTTATTCATTATTTACACTCCAGAAAAAAATGGAACTATGCTTCACCCAGTGTAGGATAGGAACTCAAAAATCAGACAAAAAACCCTACTGGGAAAAATTCTGACTCTCTATTTTGCAACATCTGGGCAATATCTGGCTTCCTAATCACCTTCACAGATTTCCCTGGAACTCATAGAAGTTTTAAGTTTAAAAGTTTAAAAGTCTTGTGGATATGAAGGTATACTAATTAAATGGAAGGCACACAAAAGCCTTGATGGATAAGGAGTGTCTGCTGCTGTCTGGGTTTTGTTAAGCTTTTCAGCTGCATTGTTCCAGCCTTGAAAATTCTAGGTAACTGTTCTGCTGATAATTTCATTATTAAGTTAAATATGAGTGGGCGGCAAAAGCTCAGGTGTTTAATTTTTTTTGTCTCACAGTTGGCTAATTGTGATTCTGTGACTGACTCCAGAAACAGGATGAGGGGACCATGCAGTTTTCTGATTACTCAGCCCCTTGTCCCTGCAAGAAGGTTGTTAATATAGGAGTTAACATATATGTTATACAGGAGATCAAACCCAACAGCACTCCCCAACTTCCTTCTTTTCCCCTTTCCTCTTCTCCTCTGGATCTATGGGTCACCTCCTCTTCTACATGATGGCAATACACATTGTCTGACCAGCAAATAAGCTCATGTGCCCATCACTTGTTTGTTTGGTTTTTTTACTTTGTTTTCTTGTTTACTTATCTACTTCAACCAAAATGTTCACCTTTTACAAATTCACTTACATGGTGTGGAAAAGTCTTGCTATAAAAAAAGAAAAAGCAGATAGCTAGCTTGAGCAGATTTGAGATAGTTCTCTACTTTTCTCAAAAGAAATGGAAACTGGTGGCACAACACTACATCTGAGTTTGCTTTTAGATGACACCAAAGAGTTATGGAAAAGAAAGCAAGCTCTCTGTCAACTTAAATATTAAGGTAAAATACTTTTCACATCAGCTACAGTACTGGTTAAGCTCAAGTCAAAGTGGCTGTCAGTGCAACGTCCAAACTAAGAAACATAAAAATACATTTCCTATTAGAGCAAATACAGGAAAGGAATCTAAGTAAGGAATCTGGCTTTTATTTGAAGCAATACTAATTAAAATTATATCTGAATGCTGTCAATTCTTTGCAGCAATTTTTAGAGCCTGAAAATATGAGAGTAAAGAATCAAGACATCATCCATAAAACTTATCATCTTGGACCAGACAATAATTTCATTATCCAGTAAAAACACTGACTTACCAAACACTGAACAGAAAACTGCACGATGCTTTCTTAGGCTATACTGAAAACCCTTTTTAATATATATGCTTCAGTTTCTGTTAAAACTAGTCTTACCTGCCTCCCAAATTCTGAGACTTACCTAAATCTTATTTTTAATTTCTCATTTCTATTTCTAGTGAGAAAAAAAAAGGACAAAATCTACTTTGAAATATGATAGGATAATGATAAAAATTGAAATATAATTCAGTTTGTTTGAAATGAATACTCTTTCTTTTCATTGACCTGAGAGTGGAGTGGAATAATGGAGTTGGAAGATTCATGTCTGAATTACTCCCTGCAATTTGCAGAAATTGTTTTTTTGGTGTAATAGGCCTTACCAACATTTCTAAATGCTGTCTTAGAATTAATACTGAGATATTTATTTATTCCTCACCTGATTGAAAAGAGAATGCCTTAGTTTGCCCATTATTATAAATCAGAGTCCAAGTGTTGTTTAGGCACATGAACTTTCTGGAACTCCTATTTTCATGGCAAAACACCAACTGCCCTCCCAAGTGATACTTCTCAAGGTAGCTAAAATTTATACCCTGAGAATGTGGTAGCTGGAGAACAGCTAGCCTGAAATAAAAGTGCATTTTGGCTGATTAGAACATGGGTTACTGGGTCGGTAGGGAATGTCTCAGCAGATTGGAATTTCTGCATCAGCAGTCACTGCAGTGACATGGATTTGCATAGAGGAAGGAAAACTTTATTTTTGTATGTGATAACTTCAATAACTTGGTTATTATTCCTAGAACCTGCTATGCAATGTTTGTAACTAAGAAAGACAGGGAAAAAAAGTTTAGAGATGTAGTGGCTGGAGTAAATATTACAGGTACACAGGTTCAGTAGTACTTCTCAGTTGTCATGTCCAGAGCCACAAGGTTTACTGTGGGCTGAAGATGAAAGCAAGACAGAGGGTGTGGAACCAGAGGGCTCACCCCTGAAAAAATGACATGATGAATGGATAAGCAATCTATCTGCCTAGCAAATTAAGAAAGGCCTGTCTCATTTCCTCCAGTGAGAACTGATGGTCTCGTGTCTTGGTGGCCATGATCATCAGCAGCTCAGCAACTCATTTCTGCTCCCCAGGGGAGGACAGAGAGAGGAAGACAGAGAAAGAAAGATGGGGAGAGGAGGGGAGATGAGGGAGAGAACCCAAGTCAGACTCTGGGAATTCTTAGAATTTATTGCACATTCATCATGCAGATGCACTTTAATATTCAGCAATGGCCATGTGCTCTGCAAACAGATTTAAACAGACAGGTTTTTCCATCAGCATATTAAAGGATGCCTCTACATACTTGTGCACTTTATCCCTTTTGCTAAGAAGATAGAAAATTCCTGGTCTTCTCACACACACACACCGAAATGCATGCATACAGCTCAATTCAGCACATGCACTTTGGAATTTTGGTAATTTTGTAAGAGAGTTGCTTTTGAGACCAAGATGAATTCTGGGCTATAAAGTACTAAATTTCTTCTAGAAATTGAGATTATTAAAAAATATATATATAAGTTGCTTTTAATCAAATCAAACTGATTGATTTGTGAGACTCTCTAAGACAGCTCCCAAGTAGTATATCTTTTATTTCTCTAAAGCTGGGAACTGTTCAAGCTCTGGAATGAGCTGGCATATGAGTTTTTGGACAGGGGTATTAAAACCATCCTATGAAGATTAGCCAAAATGTAATGATCCACCTATGACAGCTGAACTTGTGATCTACAGACAAAATAAATAATGAGAGAAAGGAATGAAGTTTCAATGGCCATAAGCAAGAATAAAGATGTAAGGAAAGAGGGCAAAGCTCCATTTTGCTGAACTCTTCCACTTGAACTCAGCACAACATTGAAGAACAGATTCTACAGAATGGCTTAAATTTCATTCATACCACATAAACTCCGAACATGCAGGGGCAAAGATCTGCTCAAAAGAAACTTAAGAGATGTTTTGAAAAATTTTGGAATCTCTCCCTGGTACAGGGCACCAGAAGGAGACATTCACTGACTGCACTTGCATTGTGAAATGATGCCTCTCTAGAACTGCAATAAAGCACACACTGAGAAAGGCATGTCCAGGGCTTTACTTTCTTTGGTTTCTGCTGCTGCAAGGAAGAAGTGCAGTTCAGGTGTGGGGTGAAGTAGATTCCAATTTCTGGACTTAAAAAGAGCTAAGAATAAGTGAGATCTGCAAGAGATGATGAAGAAAACCACAAACTTCTGCTTTTATTACTACCTTCTTGATGAAGGAACAAAAGACAAAATCAACATCCCAGTGGATGGAAGAATTTCACTTATCGTTATTTTGTCTATTCAGTCACCAGAGACCGTTCTCTAGGATTCGAAACAAAACCTCAAAGTCTTCCAGCTCCCATTCATAGCAAGTATCTGTCCATGGAAGGAGGTCTGGGATCTACTCTCAGTAAGAAAACAACTGTTTTAGACCACCAGAAGGTCTGAAAAACCCCTGGGTTAATTTGAAAACTATTTTTCACCCTGTGTCTTAACAAACATGGTTGTAGGCAGTCACTGTCTATGTTAACAGACCTGGGCTCTTAAGAGCAAAATAAAAAGCCTGTGAAGCTCAGCTACAAGCCTGCTCCCCAGACCACTGCCCCAGTGAGAGTCCATCCATGTCCTTCTTACAGGTGAGCTGCCCACAGAGGGCACTTCCTAGGAAGAGTTCTCTCCCTTTTCTGACCAATTGCCAAATTATATTCCCTGGCTATATTGTGACAATCCATTGATTGCCTGGTTACCTTGGGAAGAGAAATCACTGATCAGAACATCTATCACGGTCCCAGCTATCTGATGCTGCATTCTTTGAGGTAAATGAAGAATATTCTACATTTGAACAAGTAACCCAGGCCTGTAGCCAAAAGGCTGCTCAGGTATGTCAAGAGAAGAACAGTCTCTTCTGGTCAGATGAGGGCACCCACTGAAAGCAAATGAATATGGAGAACTTCAAGAGAAGAATATGAGGTGTGTATGTCACCATCCTGGAGATGACAGCAGATGACAGCTTTACACACATGGAAACCAAAAAAGATAGACAAAGAAAGGATTGGGTAGTTTGCAGATTCTCTCTCTCCCTGAGTTTCACAGAAGGACTCTGGTGCCACCAGAAGTCAGTGCCACCCAGATAACCTCTCTCTGGTTAGAGCATGACAAACCCAAAAACTACACAGGCAGAAATGTCACACACAATAAACACTAATGTACAACAAAGCCACTAAGTTAAAAATCAGGAATACCGGTGCTAGCATTCCTTTGATTCTTACCTCTAAATCATTAAAAAATAAATGTGTGTCAGCAAGATTAAAAATCATTTCTTCCATTCGTAGTCCAAGGGTCACTGCCATGGGCGGATCCTTAAAAAACAAAAAACCAAGGTTAGCTAATTACATACCTCTAAGTTATATTAGAATTACTTTAAAAAATGATGTATATAAAGTGTTTTGAAAAATTAACACTGGAAGAAATTTCCCTGAAATCCTTTGAGTATTAAACTATTTTAATATAATGCTGTAATAAGACACTGCTGAACCTCTGTTTGTGAGAAAATTCAGAGAGATGTGGATGTTGAAAAATCAAATTTTTTAAAGCCGAGCAATTTGCAACCTGGCTGACCTGACAGGAATAAATCTGGTGGCCATAAACATATACAGAAATATAAACAAGTATAAAGAAGACTGGAAATAGGGACAGCACTTTTCATAAAAGATGTATGTAGGAACATGTATTCCTGTGAAGAGCATATATAAGTTTGCTGTTTGCTACAGGTCCCTTCATTGCTGATGAAACATGGGAATCCTGTCCATGGATAAGATTAATTCAAAATGTTGCATTTGTCTGTAGGTTGTCTTTCACACTCTCAAATTGCTCTGCCTCAGCAAGATGCCACCAATCTCCTGATCAGCAATAACACTGTCTGAGAGCATTAAGCATACAGCTAAGGCAAGGTAATGAATTCAAATTTTCTAGGTTTGGTAGGAGACAGGTAAAGCAGATTTGTGTTACCTTACAGTTGGTTTGGAGTAATAGTCCCTGGTGCTTTCCTGGCACCTAATAATTAGTTTGATTGTTGCCTTAATCATCTGCCTGAGTTTGTGGGGTTCTGTTAACTTTTTTATTCTTAAGACAACTGCAATGGACTTTTAAAACATATGTGGTCCTCTTCTCATCAAAATATGAAAAAATATTTCAACATTTAAACTTTGACTGACACAAGCAAGTTTTCAGAAATCTCTTCTTAAATACCTTGAGTCTAAATATTTACCAGCATGTAGCAACAAAACCTGACAAAACCTCAAATGATCATTTGTTAGCATTAGGATGAAAGGCTTCCAAACCAGGATCCGACACTCACTACTCCAGGGCTTTGCAATGACGGAATAAAAGATGGCTTCTGCATTCAAGCACTTAATAACTAATGGTAAAATCTGAGACACTGACATACTCTGGCTCATGAAAAAGGCATACTTGAAGGGGAGAATAGTGTTCAAGAAATTGTAATGATCCCAAGTTACACCAAATTCTCTGGCAGTGAAAGGAAATGGGTTTATGTAGACCCTTGAACTGATCTAGAGTACTTATCAGAAGCAAAAAACAAACACAGGAACAGAATTTTATCCATTCTGTCTTCTGTAGTAATGTTAACTGGATTTGAAAGTTACGTGGCTGAAGGCAGCACCAAGTGCAAAGGTCAGATTTCCAAGAGGAAGATTAAGGAACACCATTAACAGATTAGCAAAACTCATGTTAGGCACTGACAACACAAATCACCAAAATACCCAGAACTCACGAGATTCCTCATCAAGCCATAATGCTTTTATCAAAATGTCATCTCATATAAACATGTATTTGTCTCTTTCATTTGCATTTCTTTTCTGTTCATTGTAAACTATAAATATTTTCTCTTTAGATACAATGTAACAGAGAGTATTTCCAACACACTTTTTTACCTCGATCCCATGAACACTAAAGCATGCGCATAATTTTATGCACAGGTGGTAACTCATTATTATTTATATAAGTTATTCACTGGAGTGCTTCCAAAACTGGAATCTCAGACATCTCAGACTCTTTTTTACCCCTTCCTGGGTAGAAGCAGACTTGAATGCAGAAATTTCCTATAACGTTTTCCATTATAATTAGATTTGTTTTTACAGAAACTACCAACTATGTATGACAATTTCCTGCCTGGCCTAGTATAGTTGAAAAATATAAATGTGACAAAGCTCTTATGATTTCCTTATTAATAGCACTTTTGTAACCAGTTATGCCTGACTATTACTATTAAAATTATATTTCCTACATTCCTGTTTTGACAAAGGCATGAGAAGGCTACTGCTAGGTATGGTATGTGAAATAAAATAAAGCAAAGCAAAGGGAATTCATTTCAGCTTAGCATAAAATCACTCTGGGATCTCCTTGTACAACTTCTGCTAGGGAGAATTGCTGGAATTGAATTCTCAAGATATGAACAATTCTTCCCTTAATAAATTGGCCAAAATTTTGGCCTGCAATTCTTAAACAAGAATAAAAAAATTATGTTCCATCTAGCTCTTGCCATGTTAAGTTCTTTCCTTCACATAAAAGAACAGACAAGAAAGCAAATTTTTAAGGGTCTTGTGGCCTTATAGTGTTTGCACAATATGGAGGAACATGCCAATCATCATTTTACAGTCTTTCAGCCTGAAGCAGAAGTTACAGACTGATTCAAGTGGCACAAAGGACTGAGTGTTGAAAAGAAAGCAAGAAACTTGCAGTTGAAACAGAACTTAGCACAGCAAATTGAAAAACTTAGTAAGAGGCAGACTGAACTTCTGTCCTTCTGTCAAAATTATATTTTGTGCTACTCTGCACAAGCACACACAAAAGAGGAAAAAAGGATCAAATAAAAAAAATCTGGAAGTTTTCCCCAGATAATTCACAGAACAAAGAACAACTCTTTGGCCTGCAGAGGTATGATGTTAGCCAGATATCATTAGTGTGCAGAAGAATCAAGACCAGCTACAACACTTCTGTACACCTAAATACAAATTACTTTAGTTATGTTAAGATGAAGGCACTAAACTGGAGCCAGACTGTCTGTCTGTGGACTTCTGCACCAGACTGGTCCATCCATTGGAATGCCTCCTGGGAGACTAGATAAAGATATCCTGTGAGGACCAATACTTAAATGTTTTGATCAAGTGGAGAGTAACTAGAATAAAGCCCCCAAAGCCCAGTGTCCATTAGTGGAAGAGATGTATTTAATACTATCTTGGAATGTCAGGTTTCAGGACATGTTCAAAATAATTTCATTTCTTGGGAAAAAAGCTGCAAACACCAAAGTGACTTTAATAAAACCTTGGAAAACAAAGAGATAAATAGACTGCCAGGTAGATTCATTGTGACAGGAATTTGCATGCATAAAGCCTTAAAAATAAGCAAGAAAACAAACAAAATTTTAAGAAGTTATTTTCAATGGGTGGCTGTCCTGCACAGACTTAAAACAAGACTGACCTCAGGTAAAAGTGGAAATGCTGACGTTAAGTACCAACATTTTAGCTCAAAGAGACTTCTCTATATTACGTAGGAATCTTAGATCTAAGTTCAGCCCTCACTCTCTCATAGGGGACACTTGTCCCAGGAGAAATTCATGTGGGTGGTGATGGAGGAAGAGAACACATCTCTTCTTGGTAACCATAGCTGGTAGCTGATGAAGGAAAACTCACGTACTCCATAGGGAGTTTCTGTTCCATGCTCTCTAGAAGGCAGTAGGAAAATCAACTCAGAGGTCTCAGACAAGGAGGGAGTGAATGGAGAGGATAACTGGAGGTGATGAGAGATACACTATTAATACAGGGGGACAAGAGAATATTTATGGTGAATTTGGGAATGCCATCATGGGTGTTAATGGTTACAAAGCTTTTTTGTTTAATGAGCAGGCAAGCAGACAGTGAGCAGTAAAAAGCTTCTGAGCCCTTTCCAGAGAGGTGCACAAGGTTAATGAGGCTTCCCTGACAACTTTCTGTCATTTGCAAAGTTACAAAAAAATGGCCAAATATGATCATCAAGTGTGGATTTGGTTTTGATTTTTGCACTTGGAAATCACATTCTCCATCTTCTAAGTTCACAAAGGAATTTTATTCTTCTTCTAAACAGTTGCACTTTGAGTCACAGCATTAATCTGGGAATCCTTGCCCTCTGGATTGACCTGGGAGAAATGAATAAAATATAAATGCTTGGAGCTAGAAAAACTCCAGCTTAATAATCCTTCAACCAGCAAGAATAACTGGAATGCAATGGAACAAAGAATATACACTGTTCAGAGGGAATAAGAATGTACCTCATAAACTTTTAAGAGATGATGACATCTCCTAACAGATGTCCTGTCACATCAACAAATGCTCACTTAAGAGCTCAGCATTGTAGAAAACCTTATCTGTCAGCTGGTGCTCAGCTGCAAAAACCATCATCATCCACACAAGTCCTAACGTAACAGCTCCAATGCCAATGTTCACAATTTGCTACTGCAGTAAGTAATTAAAAATAGAAGTGTACTGGTTTCATGAAGTACAATGCAGATGAGCAAATGAGTGGAAAAGTGAGAGGTGATCTTACTGCTGGAAGGCAGCACAGCTTTCCTGAAACCTAACACAGTGTAGTTTTTATTCTCTTTCTATGTTAGCCCAGTAGAATAACCAATATAACAAAAGCCAGAGAGAAACAGCCACAGGCAGAAAACAGCAAGGCATGGAATATTCTCCTGGGAAAGCTTTATATTTTAAATGCTTTATATTTTAAGTGATACACTGGCCAAATTCTGGCCAAATCTCTCCCAGTTCAGTTGGGTTTAAAGCTGTACTTTACTGGCACTCAGATATGCAGCAGAAATTTGCCCCATTCTTAAATGAGATGCTTACAGCTACATCCTTCAGCAAATCACTAATTCTGTTTCAGCATGGTTATTATAAAGTTTTGACATCAAATAATATCCTAGAAAATTTTGACATCATTCCATGCAAAGTGCTGAAAAAGTATATACCAAGGAAAGTGTCCATTCTCAGCTTCATAAATCCTTAGTCATAAGTCAGAAATCTGCTGTTCTCCTGACAAATACACAATCATAAACTTGCCTACTGGATCCAGACCTTCCAAATAATCTCTGCCAATGAAAGCTCTCCTTGCCTAAGGAGATGCTGGTTTGAATTTCCTTTTTCTCTTCCACTGCAGCACTTGTTAAACTGTAGAAATCTTTTGGAGTGTTTATTTGCAGATACAACTGCAGCTCTCAAGTGCTCCTGCACTCACATGTGGATCCCTATGCCAGGCCATAATATGCTGCACCTCCTCTCACTGCATTCCTGTGCAGCCTGAACTGCAGCAAAACAGAGAGATTAAAAGACTAATTCCTGATCTTTTTTCACCTGGCACCCAAAAAACCAGGAATAAGCTGATGAAAACAAGGAATGAATCTTTTTATGTCAATGAGTACATGAGAAAGAACGGAAGGGGAATACCCTTGCTTGTTTGTATATCCCCACTAGCTCTAAACTCAACATCTCACTCCTTCTGAAGCATGAAGTAAGAACACTTGGTATAAGAAGTTGCCTTCCCTAAAAGCAACATTTGCTTTAACCACATGCTATTCTCATGTAAAAAATTAAAAATGGGAGAAGGGGAAACTTCTGCTTCTCCTGCAAGGTTTTTTTTTGGTGTAGTTTCTCTTTATTTGTGAGCACCTTGATTATTTTCTACAAAATGGGCTCATGAAATATATGTGGAAGAACATGGTATTCACAGCTGAGCATCTGTGTGACATTAGATGCCTTTACTTTTTAAAATCAGACAGCAAATCATCACAGTTAAATAATTTACTATCTTTATTCTTTTACACTACCCTGTTTCTTTTTTCATTGTTAGGCAACAATTTTATGCCACCTTTCCAAGACAAACAGTTCTCTCAAAAATTTTGAAAGACCTGTGTGGTAACAAGACTTCCGCTGACAACCTCACAATTCCTGGAGCATTTACTCTCATAGCAACCCAATTCTCATAACAATCCAATCTTCAGTCTGGATTGAGACCTTGTATACAGATGGAAATCATATGCAGAAAAGATAAGGACCACATGTGCTAAAAATGTCATGTACCAGAGCATAGTGAAGTCTATCTGTGGGATCTTTCACTTCTCCCATTTCTAACCTCTTAGGCACTTAGGCTGAGACACATCCCACCTTAAATTTAGGCAACACTACAATGACATGCAAAAGCTAAAGCCTACCCATTATAAGCTCTTCCTGTATTCCCTTTCCTACTGCTCTAGCTTCCTTGCAGTCAACAATATTTATATTTGACTTGCACTGGTAATAACTCATCACACAAGTTCTATGTGAATATGGCAGTGGCAGTCACTACAGCAAGGAAAAGGTCTACTACTTTTATTTTACAGGGTCTGGAAATGACCTACTTCTGCAGATGTCACCTATCAGTATCAGAAAAAAAAAAAGAGTGAGAGAGAAAAAAGAAAAAGAGGATTTTACTAAAGAATTCTGTAATTCTGCACCCTTTGCTTCATTGCCATCCATGACATTTGACATTTGTTTACTGATGCTGATCTCAGCAGTAAAACTACATTAATTTCACTAACCCTTGTGACATTTTTGGTTTATATAAGACTTCATCTGCTGTCAGTACTACTATCTGTTAATATGCCATTACTAACTTACCAAGAGAAATTACATTTTTGTTACTGTTTCCAAGACAGTTTTCAAAGTTGTCCACAGATGTTTTGTGAGCTACAAAATGTGCTCTGATTTTCAAAACTATGTGTTACACTTGATTACAGAAGCATCCAAAGGGCACAATCCAAAAAGACTGAAAGGAATAATTTTATCACTGTGACAATTCAAGTCCTGTGGTAGTCTGTGGGCTATTCTCAGAGTGATACAAAAGTTCATGTTCAGCTAGGTTTCTCTCTTGTTTTGATAACTATTAGTTGGAAATGGTTCTGACAAGGTCACTGTTGTTATAATGTCTGAAAAACAGCAGAAGAGGATTTTTTGACAGAGTACTGAAAAGTGCACAGACCTGGCACTGGGAAGCTGCAAAGCAAGGAAGGCTGATTTTTACAAGACATGAGTACCTATTCCTATCTTAGCATTCCAGAAATTCAGATTTTGCACTTGGTCTGTGGCTTTTCCTGGTAACTTTCTTTTTTAGTAACCACAAAAGGTTGATTGCAGGGAAGACTGGCCCCTCTCTGGTTATAATGCACAGGTTCTAGCTTTGGACATTTCTAACCCACTGGTAGGGGAGGGGGTTGTGAAAAGCATTTCTGTAGGTATTGTTTCTCACATCCTTTTCTCAAGCATCTGATTCTGGCTGGAATAAAGACGCTGAAAACACGCTAAACGAGCCCCTTATCTGAGACAGCATGGACATGGTTATGTTCTTAAAAAGAAGTACCTTTGCATTAATTTCACTTGAACAGCACAGCAAAAACAATATATGTACATACTGACATCCCCTTCGTCCATTTTCCTCCTTCCACATATTTGTTTTGATCTTTTGTTTTTTCCAGGCCCTTAGCTCTACCTTTCCCATTAGTCTGCTCCTGTTGCTACACACCAGACCCTTCTCACCTTGTCCAAGCAGCCATTCCCTGGACTCCCAGCACCAGCTCTGGTGCTCCTGCAGTCTGCCACTGCCTCTCTTTGCCTCACTCACTCTTCTCCCTGCTCTCCCACTCACTGCTCTGTGACATGAACTCCTTTTGGACTCATTGGAGGGGAGAGGATGCTTTAAACTACTTGGGAGAGGGTGTCACTCCCCAATATTACTCACTCCAGAACCAGCCAGGGGAACCAAAAATTCAGTGAAAAAGGTGGGGAGTCAAAGAACAACGTCTGCAGCTGGAATTGAAATAAGTCAGACTCTTACTCATCTTCATAAATTTCCTGGTAAATTCACCCACCAGCCCAGTTTATTCTTTCTTCCTCTACTGTTCCAGATACTGTCAGTTTTTTCCATTTATGCACTTCATTTATTATCTCCCTGCAATGTCTCTTCCAACACATGTCAGGAACCTCATCCTTGTTCCTCTATAAATCCTCCTCTTATTTGCAGCATCTGCTTCAGCCCTGCCTCGTGTATTGTACTTAGGGTCTGTGTCTCATTCCTCTCCTAGGCTTCTTCACATTTACCCTCATAAAATGGGGTTTACTGTGCACTTTACCTCTAGCTTCACCTGTAAGAGCCATAAAGAACACAGAGGTGAAAAACACGTACGTAGTCAGGCCAGATAGCTGCAGTGAATTGACACAAAATTCAACAGCTCACATACCTTGCCATACTTCTGTGCATAGGATCCTGTAAGCAGCGAATGAAAAACTATGATTGTTTCATCCAAATCCCAAACAAATACACGCTGAAAGCAGAATAGAGGAAAATATTATTGAACAAATAACATCACAGTCCCACCACCACACCACCCAGGGAGGCAAAAAGTCAACTGAGTCTAGAAGTTGAACCAAGTACTTATTAACTGAGCAGGCTTTCTCTGAAAATCAGCAATAACAGTGTATCATGCATGGTAAAAAGTCAAAAGGCAGTAACTTTTTAACTCTTCAACTATTTATTATTTGCTGTCTAAAAGCCTTTTCACAAAAGCTCTGTAATATGGATTTCAGAAATGTCATTGGGGGTCAAACATAATTGTTGAGGATAAACAGTACTTTCAGATATTTCTCTGCAAGTCCTATTGATTCAAGATTCTTCTTATTTCTACTGTGTAACTAAAATCTTCAGTAAAAGCGTTATATGCCACTGCCACATAGAATTTAAATAATCCTGTAGGATAAACCAGATTATTTTAACTATTTCATTCATTCAATTTCACTTGTTTTGATTCTCATTGGTAAAAATGTTAAATAAAAAAACCCTGAAATGTAAGTTTGCTGTAAAGATTAAATACTTTGAAGAGCAAAAAAAAGTAAGTAAGTTTCTGTACAAAAGCAATGGTATTTGATCCTAGCCCTGCAGCCCACCCTGCTACCCCTGGAGAGACCCGGTGGTCAGCCAAGTCCTAGGAGAAATTTTGTCTTGTGCTCTATCCAGGGCTGGTCAGTGAAGGCAGGGCAGGGCTGCTGGCTCACCGTGCTGCTCTGGTGGCAGCAGGGGACACACAGCCCTGGCAGGCAGCACAGCACGTCCCTGGTGCCACAGCTGGAGCATCACACACACACACACAGGCACCCTGCTTCCTCCTGCTGCTCCTGCCACTGCAAGGCACAGCCATAACTTCACTGAGGTAAGCTGCCTCACTGAGATCCCCTGATAGAACTTACAAACACAAGCACAAACCGGTGCCTAAATATTTAAAAGGCTATAGCCAGGTGATCTTGCATATTTACATTGCATCCATAAATACCAGTAATTAAGCTGAGAGATGCATTTGAGAGTTCCTGTTTCAAAGACTAAAAGCAAATGTGGCACTTTTGAGTACAGGCTTGTGGCTCTGTTGCACAAGAAACTGACAGATGTAATGCAGAACAGTAAAGTCTCACTGTACATGCAGATTAAAGCAGCTACCAGTCTCTGTTACATTCAGTTAGTAAGACTGAGTCCACAATGTCTTCTAAAATGCTTTAAGCTATTTTCACAGCTGCAGTGTTCAGAATTTACACTTCATCAGAAGAAACCTCCACATTAACATTCATCAATTACCACAGACATACCTCCAAGTCACTGTCCGGAGGGGGTGATGGATTATTCTTCCGCCCTCTACCCCGAGACTTTGACCCAGAACTCCTACATGTTCTCTCATCAAGATCTTTGATTGGCGTGGAGGGGCTCTGCACTGTGTCAAACTCCCCTGTAGAGGCAACCATTCATGCCAAAATTAGCGCTGGATTTTTGAATAATCAACTTTTTTCCTCAAAGTTCAACATGTCTGTATGCCAATGACGAGAGACATGTAAAAATGTTGTACAAAAAGAATGATAATGTGGCTTCTCTTAGGTAGATGGGATCAGCAGATACCACACACACTTTTGGCTTTACCAACGAAACACTGTAAACCTTAGCTGAATAAGACAAAAATTAAAATGACACATATACATGTGCATATACACAAAGACACATGAGCCCAGGCGAAATATCAATATATCCAAGACAGGGGTATTTTAGAAGTCATACTAATGGTTTCTCAAAACATGAAGTGCTTTTTAATTAAAGTAGGTGATTTCCCAGGTTTTCAGTTCAGCTAGATTTATTTCCAAGTCCTGCTTTACTTTTACCAGAACACACTTTGGCACTAATCCATGATCCAGAACAGCCAGGCAGCCTCCAGTTTCATGTCCTCCTCCCATGTCACCTGCTCTTTAGTAAAGTTCATTTTTTTCCTTCACCATACCTCAGCCCATAAATTGTCAGAGGGAAGTCATAATATTAAATGCAATATTCCAGTTAGTACCTGAAAGAGCATGAAGTTGTACTTGCTGTGTTCTGATTGTCTGTCTCTAAGTATGAGGCAGTGTGGGCTGTCAAAGAGATGTGCTGGAAGGGCCTCTGACCTGGTATGGCATAGCTCATCTTAACCACAAGCCCAAGCCCATCCTTGACTTATCCATTTAGTGAAGCTTAGCATCTTCAGCTTTCAAAACTTCTAGCAATAAATGCAGTTTGGCTAGGTTCCAGAGTGCTAAATGACAAAAAAACTTCCTTCTTAATTTATCCTATTAATAATGATTTGATTTTTCTCCAGAAAAGGGGGAAAGGGTACAGCTTTGATCTGACATCTAGTACAGATTTTGATTCAAGAGCGTCCTTGAGCTGTCTGTAATTGAGCATTCCTGGGCCACGGATAATATTTGTTAAAAGTGCTCATGATGGCAAATATGCAGAATAAATTAATACTTGGTATTAATATTGGTATTATAAACATTTCCCAAAAATCAATGATGCATCTGTTTTTGAGTTGGAACCTGATTTTTTTTTTTTTTTCATTTTTACTAAAGAGCATCAGCGGGTGCCCAGCAGGTGAAGCAGACTGATTTTTCTTCTCTCTTTTGAACTTGCAGGACCACATCTGGAAAAATGTGCAGTTTTGGGTCCCCAGGTAGAAGAGAGATATTGTCAAACTGGAGTTAGTCCAAGTGAGGGTCACCACGACAGGTAAGGGGGCTGAGCATTAGTAAAAGAGGCTAAATGACTTTTCATAGAGATATGCAGAGAAAGGACAGGACACACAGGCAGAAATCCCTAAAGAAGGGGGAGAGTAGACAGTTCTTGTTGACTACTCATTTCTATTCCCAGCATGGTGTTGATGTCAGCAAGGTCACAGCAGGCAGTGAAGCAATCAATAAGGATCACATTATCTTGGCTCTTCCCCATAAGCACAGTAAAATGTACTTGGGTAATTACAAATGTACAGGAAGCATCCAAATCAGAATCCCTGTGCAGCAAAAACCTACAATGGCTCCAGAATAAATTCTGAGTGTGCAAGAGCTCTGTGCAAAAATAGTTTCATATATTTTTCTGATTGAGTGGAAAAAATGTACAAAATCAAACCCCCAGAAAGAAAAAGCAAAAACTAAGAAAGTGAAGATGAATGTTTACATTCTTACCACAAAAGTCTTCTTATTTATAACACTTCAACACATTACAACAAAATCAAGACTCATTTCTACAGTATTTCTACATCTGTTCTTAATGACTGTGTTTATTCTAATCTACCAAAAATAAAATATAAAAAAAACTCCTCTTCTAAGTCTTCTCTGAAATTACCCAACAACTGAAGTAAATAAATCCAATTTTCATTTAGCATTAGCCATTACCAGTTGCTCTAGGGTTCTGCTTGAGACAATGCTATACAGGATTGCATAATTATCTATTAATCAGTACCGTAACTAATCGCTGTTCCTTGTAAAATCTAGATATTTAAAGCCAACTTTATTTCATTACACTAATCTCTAAATCAGAATGAGCAGCTGTCTCTTGCTTGAATGCAAGGTATGCATCTATTTTAGAACTGCAGAAGTCAGTGGTCCTTGTTTTTTTAAACAACTGTAGGCTTAATTGCTTGATTTGCTTTTTACCTACAGCAGTCTAAAGGAGAAACTGCACTTTTCTTATCCTCCGTTTGCTTTAGAAATGAGGTCAATGCTGACAAAATGAAAACTTATTAAAAATTCAGCCCTGTAACATAAAAGAATGTGAGAAATTCTACTACCAAAGAGTATTGAAAACATTAGCATCAGGAAGAGCTCCTACTGCAGCTTATAACAGACATAAATTTTTATTACAATGCTTGAAATTTTTTAGCTTTCTCAGTATTCAACACATGCCTAATAAATATACCTGATAGCCTCTTCCCACTGGACTGTGAGCAGTGCCAGTGATCCAAGAGAACAGGAGGGAAACGTTAAAACCAGAATACTGAATGACCTCTTTATCACAGATGTTCTTACACATCCAATACACCTGTCCAATATGAAGCTCTTTGTGCTGTGGAGACCTTGCAGCAGCTCCCATTAGAGGACAGGGAATTACAGCACCAGGTTACAAAGGGAATGACACACTACAAATGGAGGTGGTCCTTCATATCTAGGACATTGTTTCCCACCTCTAGTTCAATGATGTGAACATCCTCTCCTCCTTGTTAAAACATGGTTCTATGGCTTAAGAAGGAAAAAAAGAGTTTGTGCAGTCTGAATATAAACCTCATGCTGTCTCCCAGAGAAGCTGCAAAGGGTGACTTCATTGTGGGTACCAAATTAATCTTTGCTGCATCCCAGTAATGGAATGGGAGCTAATATATGTGGTGATTTGCCTCCCCTAACCCTGGATATATGATAGCAAGGTGCCTTCACAAGAAGCTTTTATCCAGGCCCATACTCTCTGTTAGAGTTTTATTTGCCCCAGATTAAATGTATTCGTGTATTCACCAAATATACTCAAGAGTACTTATCTCCTGAGACCTCACCTCCCAGTCCATCTGAGCTATCCCTATTTGAGATGAAGTGCCCTAGGAGACACCTATTTATCTCACAAATACCCTCTGGTAAGGAGTGCATTTTGAAAAATCTTAAGGTAAGGCAGGCTGAATGCAAGCTTGGAAGAGAAGTCCCTGGTTTAAGGAGCTGAGCATTACACAAATGGAACGGATGAATTTCTGATCCCCTTCATACTTTCCTTATGGCTTGACTTTTGTTACATATCCTTACCATACAGAGCAGCCAGAAGACAGCTCCAACATTACAGGTCTGCTTTTTTTTTTTTTCCTGACTTGTAGTGTGTTATTGCTTGTCATGAATAGCAGAAAGAGTAAAGTCTATTTCAATTTTAGTCTCATTTTCTTTACACAGTCAATAAATAAAATTGCAGCTGGTATTAACTCTTGATTTGATGGGGATTTATTATGCAAATGAGAAATCCTGTATGTGCAGATAGTACTAGAGGCTTTGATTAGATATTTGAATTAACAGCTAGTAGAGATGCCAGAAGAATTAAGTGCCTTGCTGTGTTTAGTCTCAGGTTTTTGTTGGAGTAAGTCTTAAGGACTTGTTTGACAGCAAGTGGACAAAGTGAGTGCTAAAGAATTGCAGTATGATCTATGATATCTGAAATTATCTCCTAGACACTGCCCCTCACCAATGGAAATTTATTTTTACTGTGACACAGAAGGGCACAGGCATGTCATGCATTCACAAAGTGGGTGTTTCACTCTCAGCAGAGGGCCACATGATCACTGCAACTCTTCACAGAAATAAGGAGCAGATGGGGGCGGATTTGTTAAACTCAGATGCACAACCTACTTAACAAGAGAACAACTTCATATGCTAAAACAATCCACAACCAAAAAAAAACCAACTTTACTGTTTCACAGATGTGAAGACTTCAATACTTTTTCAGCATGTTCAAACTATTTAAGATTCCTCTTTTTTTTTGCCAAATCTATTTAATACTAATGGTACTTGTAAAAATACATGATACATTTACACAGCGTTTCTAGGAAACAGATACCTAGGGGAGAAACAACATGGGAAACTGTCAGATTTTCTCAAATAAGAATATGAAGGAATAACAAAGCAGCAAGTGAAAGTACACAGGACATACAGTTATCAAAACATGTAACATGTGAGTACACTACATACTCTTTTAAAAATTCTTTACCTATGATTTGTGTTTGTTAGAGATATCTTCCACCTGTTGAAATTTCATTTGATTTCACATTACCTTTAGGTTCTTCCTAGATTTGCACTCTGAGACTACTGAATAACACTGCACTTTTCATCAAAAATCAAGGGAATATGTATCTCCCTATCACTCTTCCATACCATATCCATATCCATATCCATATCCATATCCATATCCCACCCCAAACATACACCCACAAACACATGCACTGTTACATCCTAAAAATCAGCCTAAGGAAAACATCTGTCTAGGAAAGATTTCAACTAATTTAGTTAAAATTCCAGTATTTTTAGCAAATTTAAGCGGTTTATATTATGTGTGAGTCCTTGCTTATACTTTTCTACACAGTGCTACCTCTCCTTCGTACAAATTCATTACAATAATACATTAGTCTTTCTACTGTATTTTTCAATAAGTTGTTAGGAAGATCTATGCAACACGGTGATTTTGTGACCAAAGCAAAAATTCCTCCCCTATTCAGAGCTTAATCCAAAAGCCACTTTGTCAGACTTCTTAGAAATGGCAGACACTGCCCATGCTGGATGAGTGAAGCTGGTGCCCTTGAAAGAGACTGCTGCTCTAAGAGTGCTAAAGAAAACTTAAAAACTGCCACTACCCCCCAGGGATGTCCTAGGAATGCAAGCAGAAGGCCACTGTGCTGTGGTGGCTGTGCACAAGAGGGCAGGGCTGGGCAGGCAAAGGGAGCCTCCCCACGTCTCCGATAAAGCTCTTCTTGCAAATTCAACAATTCCAATACAATTTTTTTCTTTGTGGTGCTAATAACTAATTTCTCTATTCTTGGTTACTTAAACTGGTGAATTAGCAAGCGTGGCCTGTACACATTTGAATAAAGTCCATGTGCTCTTGCCAGCATGGCTGAGGCATAATTAATTGAAAACGGTATCTTGCTTTAAATTCTTCACAGCAATAATTCAGAATGTGTAGGTGGAAACAGCACTGCTCCACTGCCAGTGATACAGACAACCATCTCAGTCTGCAAAAAGCTTTCTTTAATTAGCAAACAAACTGGTCAGGTTTCCAAACTAAACAGTAAAATAACTTATTTTGGGTGGTTTTCTGAGAGGCACGAATGTAAAATATCAATATCCATGCGAGCTGAATATGGAAATATTTTCTTTATGCAAACAGCGAATAAAACACAAAAATTGTTTTCACCTGAATGTAGATCTGTACCTGGTTGACCTGTCAAGCCAGGGAGAGAGTCCTGTAATTGGTAGGTTGATGATGATGAAGTGCCATCAGCCGTGTTGTTTGAGGTCATATATGCGCCATATGTTGATGCTGAGTAATACTGTGCATACTGATTTTGGCCAAAAGCTGTGTATGAAGAATAATCCTGAAACAGCAGATGCAGCAGAGCACTCCATTTAGGACAGTAATGAGTGAATTTTTTCCCATTAAATATTTCTAACTGTACAGTCATATGACTTTTGCTACTGTTTTGAAGGTTTTGTTTAGCTTTTTTTTTTTTTAATTAAAGAATATTTAGTGTCATTTAATTTAAAGATATTTACTAAAAGACTACAGGGAAGCTGCTGAATATTTAAGTGCTAAAATATGTAACTGTCCAGTCAGATTTTGATCATTTTCCACAGAAAATAGCATTAAACCACAGTGAGTCTCATTGAATATAACTGATCAAAATTAAAATAACATGCTATCTCTGGAATTATACAAATGTTTTTGTAACTGGCAAAATAAAAATGGCAATATTCATACCTGCTGTGAACTACTGAAGTTTGTAGAGTTTGAAACAGAATTGTTTGAATAAATAGTGGACGATGGTGTGAAACTAGAACCTAAAATTAAGAAACATAATTAACTGCGAGAACTTTTTTGTGAATTAAAATAAAATTCTAATTACAATATTCCATGCTAAAATGTAGATTAAACAGAACAAAAAACCCCACTTGTATTTTCCATTAGAAGTATAAAGCATTGTAATGGAACTTTAAAAGAAATTAAATACTGCTTCCACGCATACAGGCATACAGTCCTCTCCACACCATGCAAGGAAGTCAGCAATAAGTCATCTCACCAATTTAGAAACATTTTCCAGTTTATGGCATTCTCACCTCTCCTCAAACATTGTTTTTCTCTTTTGCCTTCATTTCTAATACTTTAGTGTTATGTTGGTGAAACAAAAACCTTTTCAAAAGACTATATCCGGGTGTTTTTAATCAATCTGTAATGAGGCATGTCCTTATTTTCAACATAAATTAGAGAATTCATATTGCAGTTTGTAATATGCAGAAGAATAACCATTGTATAAGAAGCTTAAAAATTATTCAAATAAAATAGGTTATCAATGACCAGAGGGTAATCAATGAAGTATTACCTGAATAGTAAATGAAAGAATAAATATCAATTAAGGAGAAATTCTAAAAAAATTATGTTAATCCAAGTAGAAACAAGTATCAAACTATGTCATGCTCAGGAACATAAAAAACAAAGGAAAGAGACTTTTATATATTAGTAAATATAACAAGTCCTGCCACTAAAAAAATTAGTGGATTTCACTCCACTAAAAAAGAAGGCTCAAGTAGGAACTGCATTCCATGCCCAGATCTGAAGCAACAGATGATCAAAACGATGACACATATGCCTATTAGCACTGGGAAGGAATATGTAGCCTTAAATTTTACAGGTGGCTACTCACCTGGCATCTGGTAGGAGTAGGGTGTTTGGCCTGGCTGTGGGGTGGAAAACCCTGGGCTGTAACTGAGGCACCCGCTCTGCAGAGGAGACTGGGTCTGCGAGAGCCCACTTTCCGTCTTGATGCCTGGCAACATTACACCCAAATCTGTATAAGAAATTAATTTTCAACTGATTCTTTAAAATATTTTGTTACAGTTGGGAAAACAAAAAAAAAAGAGAAAGCAAAAGTGACATTCCAGTTGGCATAGGTTTTGGTTGCAGGCAAGGTGAAGTAAGAAGTGGTCAAATACCGTAGGTGGGTAAGCTGTAGGGCTGTCCTGTCTGTGAGTAGGCTGTGTAGACGGCGGGCTGCTGCATTCCCGAGTACTGCGTTTGTCCGGCATAGGCAGACATTGTTTGAGCTGCTGGTGTAGAAAGAATGTGCGGATAGGGCCTAAATATCAGGAAAAATAGCATTACTGTGGCAACAAATACTTTGTATGTTGATTCAAGCAAGAAAGTAAAGAAAAAGGTTTAAAGATGTCCAAAGGCAGTTCATTATTCTGCCAACTGCTCCTCTTCTGGGATTTATTCCATCCCCCACTGGAATAAGCTGAAAGACACTCTGTCCTACGTTCCCCAGGGCACAGGAATATTAATGCTGTCCCATCATTACAATTTAATTCTTAAGCTACTGTGTCCACTTTTAGGTGGGCTGTGCCACTGCTGCGTGTCTTTATATGGATTTAACAACTTTCAGCTGAGATGAGAACGCTTCAATTAGAAAAGCCCCCACAGTTTTTTAATCCAGTGGAGGGAAACTTGGACTAGAAGAATAGAGGAAACACAGTGGTGAATGTTGAAGCTAGCACATTATGTCATCTGTGTAGGTTTTGCTTCAACAGACATGTAGCCTCTAGCTTCAGTGGGAGATGGATCCTACCCATGGAGAGCAGCATTAAAAACACTGACACCAGTACTTTGGTAACCAGATGGGCTTTAAATGTTCGGAAAATATGGGCTAGGAAAATAGAATGGAAATAAAAATGGTCTTTTATTTATGAACACTGAGGTTTTATAGAGAGATTGAATAAAATCAAGTTTAAATTTTTTGCCCTCCAGAGTTGCAAAAATATACAGAGAAACATTTTTCTTGGATTGTTTTGTAAGTCAAGTAAGACTTTATGGACCAAGAGTTGAATAAACACACTCTGCAGAATTACGCTAACTGAAACCTGGCCATTAAAAGCCACGACTAAATTTCAGATTCCAATTTTTAAATTTTTTTTCTTTATAATTAATTCAGTACAGTTGGCAGCATTTACTATCAGAAAAGGATTACTCATTAATTTAGATGCCAAAAAATTGTAACAGTGGATTGAAAATTCTATTAAACCTTGTAATGTATTTGGCCAAAAGTACCTAATATAGTTTGCCAAAACCTGTTCAAATTGGAATGATGGCTCTTACTTCAGGCACCTACTTTCTGTATTAATAAATGTTGGCTACCACCATAAGATTGCAGATTTGTTAAAAAAAGCTTGAAAGAGCCTAACTGGTTCTTGAATCTTTAGATTCAATGTTTTCTCTGTACCAAAGTCACACTGATAGCTGTATCAAATAAATGGAAACAAACAGATGGCATACTGGAATCAAGAATCCTTGTGCACAACACTGATCACAGGACAAGCAAATATACTGCCAACTGCAGCAGTTTCATACAACATCTTTGGTGTTTCTTCCTAAAGTTCCCACTCCTGGATTTGTATGACCGCCCAAGAGCCAGTTTCCCCCCACCAAAAAAAAAGGCATGAAGAAATTTTTTATTTCTAACAACATCCGTTGGCTTAAAAATAATAAGATTAAAAGCTAATCCAATTTATTTGATTTTTAAATCTTATGATATCGGAGAGGGACAAGGAAAGGGTGGTTCATGATTGTGGAATGTTTGGAAGCGTTTGGCAATGCTGGCCTTGGAAGGGTCAGGGACAGGGTTACCCCCCAGTATGCAACTTGTGCATGCAATTGTGATTTCTATATATAAACTGACTTTTCCAAAATATATCTGTGTATATTCCCTGCACATGCTGTTAATATGCTGATGTCTGAGAATGCAACAGTCTGATTATTTTACTTCTGTTGTGTGCTGATATTCAAGGGTGTTTCTTGTGCAGCACTACTGCATGAAGCAGGATCTTACTCTCTAGACACACGAGGAAAAAAAAAACTTGGAGAAGGAGCCAGTACCGGAGCCAGTACCGTGGCTTAAGAATTTTCCTTTTTCTCTGTTTCTCCTGCTGAACACTTGTTTGCAACAAACCACAAAACTGCCCACAGCCAAGGTCTATGAAAGACTAGAAGAGGTGCAGACACTAACTTGGAGGGATATATCTGTGGAGAGTACTGGTGCGCTGATCTGGGACTGTAGCCACTACTTGTTATTACTGCAAAACAGAAAACAAGAGTACAGCAGTTAGAAACACCATGAGACCCACACAGCCACACAGTGTGAACTAAAGCAGAAACATTAACAGAGAAGCCTATTGAAATGGACAGCTTTTCAAGGAAGCAAGATGTCACCAGAACCACAACATCTTGGAAAAAAAATTAAAAACTTCCAAATCTTTTGCTGCTGTGCAGAACTCTTTATTTAGCATGGGTGTGTCACACTTTCTCAACTTGACTAACACATTTCTGAGCATATTGCAGAGGCATGTATTTCATACATCACCTGTGATCCGCACACTGTTGATCTTTCAAATGTGCAAGTTGTATTAAAAGGGGTAGTTAAAAAAAATCTTGTGATCTAACACATTTCATGGGATTGAAGTAACATACACATACCTTTATAGCCCCACATTAACAAGAAGTTTGATTTAGAAAAAGCATGTTTTAAATGGTTGTGACTAATTTTAGTTATCTTAGGTGATGGAAGATACTGCATTGAGCAGTAGAAAGCAACTACCATTCTTTATAAACAGACCAATTAGAGGATAACCCCTAACAATAGCATTTTTATTTTAAAGCATGCATAAACAGCCCTGTTCAGTAGCTATCCAAATGGTGTGTATCTATACTATTCACAGCTGCATTCTCCCAGAAAGCTAACAGAACAATAGTCATAACCCATTAAAATTTCATCCAGAAGCAGCGCTCACACTGGATTAATTCCAAGTGTTTGGAAGTTTCCCTTTCCTTTAGCCATCTGTCTTGACTAAGACAGATGTATTCCAAATATATGTACTCTAAAGTGTTGAACCAATCCCTTCAGAGCAAATCCATACTGGGCAAACATACAGAGTGTCTTTATTAGGCCATCTGCTGTTCATTCACTTTTCAAAAGATTAAAGTAGTACACAATGAAGCACTGGAATTTCTTTAGTCTAATCAATCATAGTTGTACTTCAAAGTGTACCCTCTTCCTGAGTTATTCATAATGGTAGTAGAAATGAACATTCTGAATTTTATAAGTGACAAATAGGTTTAGGTTCCTAACTATTTTATGAAACATGATACATTTCTACATCCAGCCCTAATTAATGTCTCTCAGATCTACTGCTTTGAACACACAGAGAACTTCATATTTTTAAAGATCATTTAAATGCATTTAGAATGTATAGAACTTAAAAGGAAAATACAGTAGAAGAAAAACAATTAACTTCTTTTTAAAATGTGCAGTTAAGTATGGCTTGAAAGTAAAGAACTGGATAATAACTTTTAAAACATGTGCCATTAGATTTCATAAAAGAGTTGCTGTTTGAAAAGATATTGAGGGTTTGCCTGTAATGGAAATCTGCTAAATTTCATTTTGTGTGAATATTGGTTTTGAGGGTTTTGAAAATGCCTTTCCGTGGTTTAGAGCAATGCTACATATGCAGGCAGCTATTCCCAGAGTCAGACAAACCTATAGCTGTTTCTATCAACATAACTGGTTCATAGAACTCTAAAGAATGCTCTTGGTTATTTCAGGGTTGATGAGTAATTAATCTTCCCTGTTGTAGCTCTGTGACCTTTCTAAAGACAAGCAATAGCAGCAGAGTGACCTTGGTGGTTCTCAGGGCAAGGAACTTTTGTGATCCATTATTGGCTTATCGGATCATTTTAGCCATACTGCTTCACTTTTTGTCTCATCATTTGCTGGATGAGAGCTCAATCAATTAATCACTTTGGTTAAAGCACATTTACCATGCCACTCCATCTTTTGTAAACTACAAAAAAAATTAATTACTATTCATTTAAATCACTTGAGCTATCAAAACCTAATAATTTTCAGCAAAAACTGTCCTGCCTGCCTTTTTTCTTCTTTCTGCATATACCTTGTTTTTAAAATTCAGACAAGAAAATAAAATACTTTTGGAATGCGTCTGGTTTTAAATTTCCTTGCTTTTATCCCCAGTTTTCCCTGATGATCTGGTTGTAAGGAAGAGGAAGAGGCAAGACTAAAAAAATCCATTCTTTCCACTGTTTCTCTGTAGCTTGTCCCAGCAATTTGTTCACTACATTTTACACTGTGAGATGTTTGAGAAACATTTCAGGGTCTAAGAGAACATTGTGACTGAGTGGAGCCTGCAGACCACACCTGTATCCCACAGATGAAACTGCTAATTCTAAGGGTTATCAAACTTTTAACAGCTTTGCCTGCTGGATACTCTCCTGACATCCCTTCTCTGAGGACTGCTGGCAGTGGAGGAGATGGTGGAGGCAGGTTCCTCTGGGTTTTGTGGTGCTTTACATAGGCATTATATGAACGGGGCTAAATGCTCTTTTGTGGTGCTTATGTTGAAAAAACCCAAAACAAAACAAAATTGTTTCTTCTTTGGAAAACTCAAATATTCTTAAAACTTCACTGCTTGAAATTACCAGAGGAATGCCCTTCAGGGCAGGTATAAGACCCTTGATCTCTCCAGTTCCCATTAACGTTGTTTCACAGAGAGGGCAAGCTGACAGCCAGCTCTTTCCAGTCACTCTCTTAGTTCAAATGGCCAAGGTGGTTGTGGAGGATTTAAATGATCATTAGCTGTTTTAATAGCATGTGTTGGGTTCAGTATATTAATATGGGCTGGAGTTTTGTATATTTTCATTACACATCTAGAAAATTCTGCACAAAAAGGTTAGGTTAAAAGGACCTCATTGAAGTAACATCACAATCTCTATGCACAAGGGTACCAAATGTAGGTTAAGCAGCAGTGACATTCCCTAACTTCACCTTCATAGCCTTCAGAAATTGTTTTCTATACCTATAAACTGCATTCTATACCCTGTGTGTAATGAATACTAAGTAAAAACAATGAGAGCATTGAATACCTCTCTCTCCACTCCACTAAAATGATAAAACAGTTCTCAAATTAATCCACTGTTGTAAGCAATATATGCACAGTATTACAGTGCAGCAGCTGCAACAAATTCACAGCGCAGAAACTCTCAGCTAAGGGCTGTGCACCTCTCCCAGTCCTGTGAATGCCCAGCCCAGTGGGAGCGTGCTGCAGAATCACCGAGCTGCAAACTGAGCACACTAATCACCAACTGCTCCTCACTGAAGAAGGAGGAGGAGGAAGGGGGTGCACAGTGGCACTGCTCACCTGGCTAACCCACGCCCAGAGGCACACGTTCTCCAGGGCAGCTCTCCAGCACAGGGGAACCGGGGCCCTGAGCGTGAGCTGCAGCCCATGGGCCAATTCCAGGAGAGCTGCCACTGTAAATCCGAGAGATCTCTGTGCTTCTTCTTTTCAATCAGCACTTCACAGAATCAGTTTTCTGTGAAGTCTAATCTGTCTCTCCTGTCCTGTACCTGACACAATCTGTTTGACCATCACTTACAGCTGGTCTTTAGGGACAGAGATGACTGCTTTACACCCCACATGGCTTGCTGAGCCTTCTGCTCAGTTCCAGGACAGGTCACATGTTTTGACTGCCTTTGGAGCAGGGAAATTTTAATGGGTAGAGTGTTTGAAGGAGAGGATTTCTGCATGGCAGACTTTCAAATGCATCTCATCACCTGTAGTTCTCGTTTCACCCATGTCTCATTTCATAAAATACAGAGAAGTGCTGGCATCATGACTTTGCCATGGTTGGGAGTAACACATATATGTCCCTTGTTTTCAGGAAAAAACAAACTGTTTAGTGTTGGGCTTTGCTATGCATTTTTTCAGTCACAGGTGGCTCATTTGAAACAACATCTGTATACTAGTCAGCATTTACTGTTTTTTGGCAACCCACTAAACTTCCCAACTAACCAGATAGACTAAAAACTCAGGGAAATCCTGGTTTTGCTGAGTTTTTAATCACTCTTGAGCACTTCTCCCATAAAATTAGAGGAAAAAAATTGTCTGATTTGGGAGTGCAAGTAAAAGGCAAACACAAAAGTAACATATTCAATCTTTATGAAAGGCTGAGTGCATTATCAGGGCAGCTCTGCATCTTGCTCTGATGATGAAGACTGCACGTCACCCAGACAGGCAGACTATTGATTTCCCTTGAGAATGACTGTACTCATTTAATACTTGGGTTGTGCACTAAACTGAGAATCAGGTTCGCACTTCTTTTGAGTACGCAGGTGGCTAACAGGCAAAAAAGGATTATGCAAGGCTCAAATTCCTGCCTTTTTTAAATCTTTTTATTTTGAGGCACCAACTTTCCAAACATCCAAAGTGTAGAGATCTCAAGACTTCTTTTGAAGTCAGTGGAAGCCGATGGCTGAGTGGCACCTGGGGAAATTGAGCTGTTACTTAGTTATCTAAACTTGGCTGAAGGCTGCAATTCTTGGCACTCCAATGTTGCCTTAGCCATAGAATAAAACTCAGCTGCCTTAAATACATGGCAGAAGCTGATAAAACTTCACCAACAATAAAAAAATCATATATAGAGTTGGATATTTTATGATTTGTAATCATTGCTAATGAAATTTTAGCATTGAGTGAAACAGAGTGGAAAAGAAAAGCTAAATTTTAGCCCAGTCTATTTAATCTTTATGGAACTTTTAGCCTTTAGGCTGAGGTTCCTCTCAGTATAATTATAATGAGGACAATGAAAATTAAAATGAGGGCATTTTTCTATCAGAAATAGTAATTGCTTTAAATCTCACAAAATACCTTTTCTTCAGACATTAAATTAATTATAAATACTTTTCTAAATAATTAACTTTTGGGTTTAACTGATGGCTAAAAAACAATTCCAAAACCTAATTAAAAAAAATTAATTACACAGAAACATTGTGATTTCCAAAATATTTTAAATATGGTTTGACTACCTAAGTCTACCAAAGTAACAGTAGCATCAGTGTGGAGTGGTGATTCATGGCTTTGGCGTTTCATTTCAGTCAGGCCATTACTGAACTCATATTTCCAGATGCAAAACTTATTCCCCCTCCTCTCCTTTTTAATATTATTATTAGCAGGATTCAACTTAATGATTAGAAGCCTGATTATCTGTACTTTTCCAAAATTCATCACATTTTAATAATTTCTAGGGATCTACTTAAACCATTGTTTGTTTGAATTTTTTGAGAAGTAATTGAAGCTGATGGTTATTTAAAGTAAAACCATTTTCTTGGAAAGAAAGTAGCCCATCCCAGTGGAAAGAGACTAACACTGCAATCTGCTCAGTGTTTAAATTAACACACTGATAATAGGAGTAAAAGGATTAGCACTGAGGTATAAAACTCAAGATTTGAAACTGCTTAAATTAGCCTGGCTGTTACAAATACAATCCCATTTTTTTCCCTAATATCATACAAGACTAACGCTGAGAAAAAAGATCTACAGTACCATTATAACAGTATTATTTTGAAACTTTTGCAAACAGCAATGGTCTAAGGCATCACTATTAGGCATTCTTTAAGATCAGACCTCATGTAAATTTCTGAGCTGCATTTACAAAAATGAAAAAGCTATTATTATTTCTACTATTATTATTAGGTATAAAATACTACAACGTTTTATAGTAGCTTTGTAAAAATTGCTTCCATGCAAATGTCCATTAGTGATGGTTATTAAATGCTGCATTAATGTGCATGTAATAAAACATCATTTTATTATGGCTTTACCTGACCCAGTAAAAGTGTCAAGCGATGCATCTCCAGTTGTTGTTGCTGTTTCACTGTTGTTCATGGGTTCTGTTTTGACTGCAAGAAGAGACACTACATAGAAGAATAAGTAGACATGAGATTTTACTTCTAGATTTGTACTGGAGTTCTCATGCCAGTCTCACTAGTGGTAGTCCAGCTCAAACAAGCCCACGTGCAACAGCTCCAACCTTTGCTCTACTGAGACAATCGACAGGAATCTGACAGGAATGCCCATTTATCTACACAGCTCTGTACCTGTGCATTCATCCAGCTATTGGTTTTAGCAACTGGAATATCTTTGGGGGAGATTTCAACATAAATTTAATTTATTCTAACAATATCCTGGGAGTAGCATAGAGGAAGGAAACAGCTGTCAAGGGATGTAGCACATAAAATAGTTTTGCCTGACAAGTAAACCAATTATAATATGGTTTCATGATAATACAGAAGGAAATTACTATCACAGTGCCAGCCTGTTGCCTTCCCCTTTCCCCTTTTACAGAGTCTGTGGGGGGCTTTTTGAGCTAGGCCACCAACAAGCAATTTTTCATAACTGAAGAGAGAAGTTTGAAAGAAAAAAAATCCAAAGAACCAGAGGAGGACACAAATGACAGCCATGACAAGCCAGATTCTTAATCAGAGGTTACCAAACAGTTTAGTCTACTCTGAATTCAAATTTATTTCTTAGGGATCATCATGCAGTCTTACCATCCAAGCTGTAACTGAAAGCACAAAAAGCACCACAGAAGCAATACAGATTTCTGTAATTAAGTATGTTACCTGGCCAGAACATTTGGCATGGATTTTTGTAATGAATTTGGGAACTACCCGTCCAGTTGATGTGGTTAGAAACAGCAGTAGAGAACGTGCTGCAGCTCCTATTAGCCTGTCTGACTGGCAAATGTGGAAGCCTCAAAATATTAACACAATTTCTGTCAGGAAGGTCAGTAAGGGCTGGGCATGGACATATGCTTCTGGATACCACAGCTTGGTGCCCAGGGCCAGAGAGTGAAGAGGCAATGAAGACCTGCACAAGCCACCACCACAGTTGCCTGCCAGGTATCCAAATTCTGAGGGCACAGCCTGGGATTTGTGAAGAAGCCTTTGCTGTGCCAGCCAGCCTGGCAGAGCCCCCCAGCAGATCTAACATAGGCCAAGGAGAGGCATTCTCTGCCAGCTCATTACCTGATGCCTCTGAGAGGCCTCAGCTAAACTGACCAAAGCTCTCATCTGCCAACATCACTGCATCCACATTTGACTGCACTGGCAACAGCAAGGGAAAGGGGGGAATTTGATGTTCTGAGCTGGCAATGTATTTAAAAACTGTGGCACAGATTCAAGTCACCTAATTCAATCATATAAAAAGTGCCCACTCATCTCCCTTTATGTTTAGCTGGGACACAGAGAGGGACTTCCAGAGGTTGGTTCAGTCCAAGTATGGCCTGAGCTGCCCTCAAACTCACCATCCCTCATACAGTCTGCAGAGGAAAAGGCAGTGCATGAGATAAATAAAGGGTTTCGTTTCCTCATGAGAAAAAGTGTTCAGAACACCTACAGACCCATTCTGCCATTCTGCCCTGTGTCTGTGAGCACCGTGAGTTGTGCGTTAGGAATTGCACACCTACCAGTGAAGCCGCCTGTGACAAAATCACATCCCATTTGCAGTCACACTGCCCAATGGATCTTACTTCAGGAAGTCACATGGGATGCTGCTGATGTCTACAACTGTACAAGTGACCTCTGCTGAAGTCAGAGGGACACCTGCTTGGATCAAGCAGGAGAAATTGGGATGCATTTGTCTCTGTGACTGGTAAAGTGCCCTGCAGCATTACCGGTGCACCAGCGCCAAACAAACCAAAGTAGCACCTTCTAGTTTCAGTTATACAGTTGTATCTTTCCATCTACTGTCTCAGATTAAAAACTTTTTGAATGTGTGTGTTTCGAATGTAAACTTATTTTCATTATTGTTTCTCTTTCATAAAACTATTTCGGAGTTAAAACTACTAAATAGTCTCCCTGCAAGCAGCAGGATATTAATTCAATATGGACTCATTAGGGAAGAATTTTAGCCACATTTTTCCAAGCTGTCATTTTGCACTCCTCATTTTGCTAGCTATTATATTTTCAATTTAAAAAAAAGAAGCTGTGATTAAAACAACCCAAAATGAAAAAAAATAATTCTTAAAAGCAATAGAGTAATCAGTCATTCCCATTTCTATAATTATTTGAGAAGGATGTGATTTTATTTTCATCATATCAAGAAAAAGTTCAAGGGCCATTTGTCACAAAATGATGGCCTCCACTCTCAGTCATGTGGAACATGTATGGTTGCCTGAACTATCAAAAGTATGTAAATTAATTTATTTGCTGATTACTACATAGAGATACCTCTATGTACTTCTGCAAAGTCTGGGCATCTACCTACATGAAAAAAGTGCTTTTTTAGTACCTTTATCTCTTTCTACTCAAGAAGATATTTCACTATTGTCCATAGTGAACTACAAATGTTCAGTATTGCATCCAAGAAGACAGTATGTGTTTAATGGCTACATTTAACAAAAACTTCAGTCATGAATTGAAATGTTTACTTTAGAATTGTGTCTAGTTCTGGTTAATGCCAGCTGCACTGCACTGCCATCAGCATGAATACAACAATCTTTTTTCTTTCCTTGTCAAGAAAATAATCTAAAACAAAAGAAACTCTCCTGTACTTAACTTGAGGAAAAACATTACATTGGCACTGAGTTTTGTTGGAAAATACCTATAGAAATTGTTTTTATATGTGCTTGACTTTAAACAGTTCTACTTTTTTGCATTCAGATTTCATGACAGTAAAGAATGCATTAAGGTCCTTCCTCAGTTCAACTGGAGATTTTTACTATTACCTATTTCTCTTTATGCTGTATGTCATTACATAAAGAAGGGAAAAAGCATAAAGCTAACTAAGGAACAAGAAAATAATCTAACATCAGTTTAAGAGAACTTTTTTTTTGTTTGTTTAATGTATTGAAAGAGTGAAAATAAAATTAAAAGCAACCTCTAACTGGAAGCACATTTGAGTGCTGCTAGCAGTGAAGATGCCCATGTTCTGCTTTCAGATGGGATGGAGCAAGCACCTGTGTGCTGCTTAGTTGCCATCTGGGCTTAGACCATGACAACAGAGCAGAGCTACCAACATCATCAGGTGCTGGGGCACGTGGTGTACAAGGAGAGCCAAGAAGCAGGGCTTGTTCTGTCCTAGGAAGAGGAGGCTGAGGGGAGAGCTAATTGCTGCCTGCAGCTATCTAATGGGAAGGTGCAAAGATGACAAAGAACAAAGGCACACTCACCTCAAAAGGTGCCCTGGGAAACAGCAGGTGGGAACAGATACAAGCTGCACTAAGGGAAAAATCCAATTAGATGTAGGAGGAAAATTCACTGCTGCCTTGAGCGACATGATCTAACAGCAATGTTGGCTCTGCTCTGAGCAGTTCTTGGCCCAAATGACCTCCAGGGATCTCACCCAAACTTCATTATTTTAAGGCTAATGCAGAATACAGCTCCCAACAAGCAACAGCTTCTACAATAGACCTTGATGAAAGGACTTACCAGACCAAAATGACTGCTATTCTGCTGAGCACTTTTTTATTTTCTCTAAAGCATTCCTCTATGCTAAGGACTGCAAACAAATGCAGAGTTTTAGGGGCAAGAGGGGCAAGAGGGGCAAGAGGTGCTAATACTATGCATGAAGGAGGACAAGCAACTGCAACAGAAGTTACAGTAAACAAATCTGATTTTAAAAGCTCATGTAAAACAATAAACCACATAGCTTGCCATAGGAATGATTTTCCTCTTTCTTTTAGCAAGCCTTAAGAGTTTTCTTGGGAATATACTCAACCAGAAGCACAGTTCTAAATATTCTACTGCCTATGGAAATCAGATTTAATACAACTAACATATTGTATTTCCTCACTACTAATAATTAGTACTTAAATTGTTACCTTCCACCTGAACATTCTGAACAGTTAAAAGAGGCAACAGCTCAAGTTATCTCAGTCTTCCTTAAACTTGAAATCTTGTCCTTCAGCAGGAACATTAGCATGGAACAACTTATTCTAGCGCACATGATCTTTTGTGCTCAAGTAAACTTTATTTTTTGGTAAATTTTCTTTGCATATATGTTTTACAAATGGCAAGTTGATTCTGAGGGATTTTTTAAAATGACAAGTTTTTGAAATCTTCCTAACTTTAGTCCAAACCTGCACAACTTAAGCACCTTTGTAATGACTTGTAGAGAAACATAGTGATGCATGTTTATATCAATGATTAATCCCATATGTACTGTAATGATGTCACATATAGAGTTATTATTAATCCTTACAACTTCTGACAATTAATAATACATGTCAGGAAACTCATAAATGAAAACAACAGCTTGGAAAATTCGGCCAAAATTTTGGAAAGTGGCAAGTTACATGTGGCAGCACATTAGACATAAGCTCTGATTAATAATGAAAGCCTTCACAGGAGTAAGAAACACACTGTCAACCTTGACTTGTGCTCAGGTAATCATGCAACGCTTTACTTAAAAACAAAAAAGCAAATGGGCATTCTGTGAAAATTCCATCCATCTGATTTCCACCAATGCTGACTACTGGCAATTCCCAGCAATGCTGAACACCACGAGACAATCCCAGTCACTCAGAGCATGTAGACAGCTAAGCTAATTATAAGCGGGTTAAATTCTCCTTGCTCATCAAAAGACTTTCAAAGCACTGTAAGATAACTGCTTGCTGCAACTTCCCAACAGTTTCCAGGCTGTGGGAAAAGCCTTTGAGAAAGGGTAGGGAAAAAATGCTCGGGATGAGGGGGAACCCCATGAGAAGGTTCAAACTGCATTAGAGAAGACTGGAGCAAACGGAGAGAGATGTCACACAGCAGTCATGGGGACACGCCGCACACGCATGCACTGTACCAGGGTCTCTCATACTTGTTGCAGAGGAGGGAGTACTGCAACTCAGCAACCAGTCTGCAGTATTTAACACAGTCATGTTGTCTCCTGAGGACAGGAATGGTACAACAGTTCATTCTCCCAACGTCTGTTCAGTGTAAATGAATAGTCTTTAAGGCAAATCAGTGTTTTGGCGCTTTAAGTCAAGCTTTTTAACAGAACTGTGTTAGTCTTGTCGGTATTATTTTAACTGGTTTATTTATGCACATTGTATAATATAGAGGCATCCAGTTACTAGTGTTCTTTAACAGCATGCTGGAAGTTTTCTCTTCTCTTTATGCGGGAATAAGGATTCTGTTTAAAAATATGGTTCAGCCCTTCTATGCAGAGCTCAGTTACCCTCCCAGGCACACCCACTTGTTATTGACATTGACAGACTTTTATTTAAGTAGAGTAAGCAAACAAAATGCTGTACCTTGAGGCCAGAAAGAACAAACCAAAAAAAATTTCTTAGTACCAACTGTTAAAATAGACAGTAATGTATAAACTGTAAAGAAGGAACTCTAGCTTGACTGATATCCATGGTAGCACTTTCATGGACTGCACCTCAGAATGTGGTGCCCTGCCTCCCACTGCTATGGTAGGATTGGTTATCTGAAAGCATTGGAATATCTGTATTGTAGTTGCATGGCAGTGTTACAGTATCACCTACAGCAGTAATGACCAGTTACTGCTGAGGAAAACAATCTCTTTATTACAAACTTTCATTACCTCCCAAGAAATGAAATTCATCAGCAAAAAAACCCTTCATATTTCCTAAGTCTAATTGTGATGCACTTCTCTTGATAATGATTTTAATTTAACATAAATGCAAGTAACTCAGGGTATAAGAGCAAATTATTACTCATCAAGCAAGTATATACAGAAAATACAATTAATTTTGTAAGTTAACAACCGGTATAAGCAAACATTTAACACTGTGTTCAAATCAACCATTCAAAAATTTTCCTTATTTCATCTCTGCACTTTGTTTCAGTTCTGCCTCTTACTTTAGTTGGTGCAAATCAAAGAAGTGATATTGGAATTAGAACTTTACACTTGTATGACTGCCAATTTTTCATCATTCTTGCCAGATTTATAAACAGGTATATGGTAATTCTTGAAATTATGGTAAAAAATGCATATGACTAAAAACTAGCCAAAACTTTCTGTGTGCCAGCTGTGTCTTATCCTTACCTCCTGTTCCATTTGTTGTGACTGATGTGCTACTGAGATTAGATTTATCCAGTTTGGAACTACCTGGTGCATCACTACTTCCAACAAGATTATGAGGACTGGCTAGATCCTGCATTTCCATAGACCTGTTAAAAAACAAGGTGACAGTATTAATGCATTGTGATAGTATCTAAAATAATCTGCTTTTTCTACAATAACTTTTTTTTTTTTTTAATATGGAGAGTTTGCAATGCATCTAGATTAACAAATCAGCCCAGTTCCTTTGACATCTTTGCTTTTTACCAAACCTAGGAAAGAAGCTAACAGCAACAGTGCCACTATTTTCCACTTTTCCTTTAGATATTATTAAGTGACACAGGCTTATGAAACTTCCCCTGAAATACACCATAGAGTTTGTGCATAAAAAGGCTGAAACAGGAACTTCTGCCTCTCATTATCTGCATTCCAACCACCAGCAGTTACTGCATCCACACTGAATTACAGGAACAGCCCATACAAGTGAATGAACAGAACTTTCATGTACATCTGGAAAATTCTTCACTCCTACAAATGTGTATATTCTTCTTGGATCTCTTGATACTTATTTTCTTCTGTGTAATTTCTGGGAAGCTTGCAAAACTTCAAGTGGATTTAGGCTGCCATGAACTCCAGCCTCACAGTTACACTGGGGGCCTGTAGATGGCTTTCATGCAGTGACAACAGATCTGCCTTTCTCAGACAAAGACAGAGCAGACAAGGAACATTTCTGGTTAGACCGGTAATTGCAATCCAATTTGCAGTCTGTGCTCGCCCACTCCTTCTTCATTTATATATTAATTACACAGATTTTTTCCCCCCAGAGAAACAATTTTGCTATATATATGCAAAGTTGCCAGCCCATGTGTAACAAGAGAATGATCTACCATATGTATACTCCAAAGGCCAACAGAAAGATTGACTTACAAAGGATGTGAAAGCCCTATTGCATGGCAGAAGGCTGAGATGGAGAGGAAAGAGATGAACAGTTCAAATGGTTCAGTAACAACAGCTCCCAGATATTCATATTCTGACCAGGACAATCAATGGCAAATCATTAAGGGCAACACCCAACACTGTAAGAATTTATTTTAAGTTTCACTTTGAAACGGCCTATCTTCTGTGCTCAACAGATCCTCCTCTGTGGAAGAAAAAACAAACAAAACCCCACTACCTTTCCATCAAATATGGGTCTGCTGAATTTTTTCCCCTCCAGAAAATGAAATTATCTGGCCTTTATATTCCTAATTCTGCTGATCTCCTGGGCGATTTAATCCCTCACATTACATTCATTTAACCCAAGACAGAAATTCAGAGCTTTCATGTCTTGAATATATTTGAGAAAATGTAGGAAATACTATATCTCAACTGGGAAAATAAATGGAAGTTTTACCCAAAGCCATATGAAGCAAAGAATCCTATTTACTCAAGTAAATGCCTCAGTCAACAATGAGATGCTCTGGCTAAGCCATTGGTAGGATAGCCTGCCCAGCAGCACTCCGGATAAGCAAGAAAAAACTGGTACTGCTGCTGGCCATGCATCAGTAGGTAAGAATTTTACAGCCATATTCAAGGAAATGAAAAGGCATAAGCTGAGATTTGAACTGCATTGAACACAATTTCTTCATATAATTGTATATACATTTCTACACATCTGTCAGCAGCGCATTTTATTTGTTGTCTACTGGAAATGTGATCTGTGTTAGATGAAATAAAATTAACTCAGGTAGTTTACAAGTCTGCCAGGTTTTGTTTAGCAGTTTCTGTACAAGTATAGCAGCTAAAGGTTAAAAAAAGTCTATGGGTTTCCATCGTGTATGTATTTAAGGGAGCAGAAGAATGCTACACAAAATAAGCAATGAGTGTTTCATTGCATATACAACGTAATGCTCCCCACGTGTTCACTTGGCAGTTTTAAAAATCATGATTTCCTGTTGAAGTATGATCAGCCCACAGATACCTAATGGGCAGTTCCAGCTTAGAAAGTTCACACAAGTTTTTTTCCCCTTGGTTTGCATGAAAGTTACAACAATTGCTTTTCAGACAGGCATACATCCTTGCCATAGATGCAAACACTTCAGCAGCATTTTAGAAGCAAAATCACTGGTTCACCTACCTAGTCTTTTTAAGAAGTATCCATTTTAACCACTTTTCACAGTCAAATGAATCAGGTTTTCTTAAAAAAATCAGATCTTTTTTTTAATCAGAAAACTAGATCCACTAACTCTCATTTTCTTGGCCAGGAACATAAACAATTTAATTTTGTAAAATGAATACTTTTTGTTCCAAACAAGCATGAAAGCTTCTGTGCTGAGAATCATTTTTATTGCCCTAATTTATTTTCTGTAGCAAAAAAGACATCCCATCCGCAGACATGGCAAGTTAATTAACTAAAAGTATTTTTAAAGCAGTGCCTTCACAAATAGATATTTTTTCTGCAGGAGTAAAAGACATCTTGTACTTATTGGTAGTCTATTCAGAATAAAAAGGATATCCAAATCAATAAAATTTTCACAAAACCATGTGTATGCATGGTATCCTGGGTGCTCCATCCTGTGTGAACAAGTACAGGGATTACTTTAATATATCCCTATGTGATTTATTTACAGAAGTGCACATGTTGCCTTCTGTGTAACACATATAATTCAATTCACTTTTCTGGATATATTTAGTTTACCTTTAGCCTAAAAATTTCTCAGGAAGATGTAACAGGCTTAGTAAAATCTTATCTTTCAATGAATGGAGGATTCAGGAAAAATGCTTAGTAAAACAGACAAAATAATTCCAACATCTTGAATTCATTTTGTCAAACTAAATGTTTATCAGAGTCCTGCTTTCACTGACTTAATCAGAAGCAGGTTCAGGTTCAGTATGTGCTTTCCTGCACTAAAAAAAAGTTTAAAAGAAATCTCTGAAGGAGTAATTAATACTTCTAAGTTTATGCAGCTATTTATTAAAGACTGCTTTCTAGTAAATGCAGTGTGTTCCAGTTTAGGTGGAATAAAGTTTATTGTTAAAGATGCTTAAAAAACTACACTGTACAATTTTATTTTACATATTTTGTTTCTCTGCCATGCACATAACTGAGCTTTAGTTTCATCCCTCCTGCAATGTCTCAAACTGCTTTTTTTAGAATAATTAAGTAAAATTCCACATTGTATAAAAAGATGCATTTTGTCAGGAAATGGATTGGATAAGAATAAGTTTTAATTATCTCTTGACTGTTTGAAGAAGATTTGCATTATTCCCAGCTTCTGAGCAAAAACCTGAAACCTGGCAAGACAGACTTGTCTTTTATTCTGCTTTGGCTGTGCTTGAAGTCTTTGAAAGTTGGTATTTGCACATGTTTAGTGGATCATTTCAGAAGCTTACTGAAAAAGTCTCTAAAACATCCCATTTCACAGAAAGTCTCCCAGATCCCAGTAGGGTTTAGATCCAATCTTTGCACAGCCCTACCCAACTGAAGAAGGTTTGAACCAGAAGTATATCCGTGTGGGGATTCTGAGCCTTCTCATTAGAGCATATTCTGTTCCCCAGCCTCAAGTTACACCTTTTCAAGAAGGGAATTAAGGAACAGCATCCAAAGAGACAAATTCCACCCTCTTCTGTCCCACCTTTAGAAGTGTGGATGAACAGAACTTGTGCCCCACCCCAGACCACCAGAGTGCAGAGCCCAGAACCATAACCCAACCTTGCACAGAATGTTTAAGTAGGACTAATTATCATTGCCCCATGTGACAACTGCATCTGTCTATTTCTGTATAGCTTACAGTTGTGTTGTTTTAAAGGCAAAAAGCCCAAGTCTTTCTCCTACAATTGTTTTTAAAATTCCTCTTTTTTTCCCCTCCCCTCATTACAATCACATAATCATTTATGCACTGCTTTTCTTCAGCAGACATAAAATATATTTTCAGAAAATCTGGGTTGCTATAACTGTGTTATCTATCTACATTTCCAGTTTAACTATTATTAAGATGGACTAAGAGCTGGGTTCTTCCACAGCTTGTAATTCCATTGATTATTTATTAATTCCACAAGTAGAACATATTTATATAATTTTCTTGAAAGAGATGATGTTTTAAAATGTAAACTTTTTTGCTTCATAATCGAGTTCAAACTTTTTTTACCAACAAGATCAAAAGTATGACATAATTTATCAAAGATTTATAAAAGAATAAATATTATAACATGAAAAGAAAGTACTTCAGATCCCAGCCTCACCAGAACATTTTACAAATACCATTTCGTTCGTGCAGAATTTGAAGCAAACCCAAATTAGAGGAGAACTGAAAGAAGGACTAGATGGATGCTATTTAAAATGGAATAATTTAATTTAGTTTGTAAACAATCATAACAAATTTTTTTAAAATATTTTAAATTCTTTGATAGGAAATTCACCTACATTTCTTTAGTAGAATCTCATGAAACTTCACTGAGGCAAAAGTGGATATTATTATTATTATAATTATTTCTACTACTACTACTATTCCTATTATTACTATTATTGTTAGGTCAGTTTCACCCCTGTATTTCTAGTATCCCTCCTGTTGTAACACCATTTCTTAAACACTCTATACTTTCTCACAGAAATGTAGAGTCTTGTCCATTTCAGTTATCAGCTACCCTGGAGGTTCTGAAATTATACCAACTTTCCCTCTATTTCAAATCAAATTTTAGTGCAATAGGAAGGTGAGATAACAGAACGTTCAAACTTGGCTAAATCTGTTTCCTACACGTATCAGCTCAGCTCTCAGACCAACTACACTGTTTTGAAGACAAGTGCATTTTTTTTTCCATTTCCTACATAGATTTTTTTAGGCAGGGCTTTCAGCCATTTTCTGAACAGGACAAGTAAGCTCATCTCTCTTTAATATGCAGTCTGAACTAGCTCATACAAACCTTTATTCTGACAAAAACAATCAAAATGGATGTGCATATACAAATGTCATTTGTCCAATCTACATAAAATCTGCAACAAAGTTTAAAACAATCAATAATTTAGATAACACCACAATTTTAAAGGCTTTTTTTTTTTTGTTTTGTTTTGGGGTTTTGGTTTTGGATTTGTTTGTTAGGTTTTTTTGTGGTTTTCTTTTTTTAAATTACATTCATAGTTCAACCTAATAATTTATGTTTACTTGCACCTACAAGAACTGTAAATAATGCAATTAAAAAGAAGTTACACCAACCCTTCAAAGGCCACAGTGGGCAATAAGAAAGAGGGAGAAGAGAGATTCTGGATGATGGACAGGTTTCCAGAGAATATACAAATTCATGTACACTGACATGCAGATACATCCAATCTTATAACAATTCTTTGGTGCTCAATATACACAAAAACACGTGTTTAAATGCATACACAACATAAAACTTCCCAACACCTTTTCATGGAAGATCTTCACCAATACTGCAACAAAACACACAGCCAAAAAGTCTCCTCAAATGAGTAATATTTCCAATCATTTAATCAACCCCAAAATAAAAATCAATATTTTCTTTTCCAGAAGCTGTTAAACAGTTTATGGCAGTATTTTTTTTTTTTTTTTGGTCATTGTAAAAGGCAAGGAAGGAAGAGCACAACGAATGAAATAAATCTGTTCAATTGAGACAACTACCCCTCTTGTTTTCCCTGGCTCATCAAGCCCACCTATAGATCTTAAGCTTAGTAGATGGCCAAGATAGCAGAACTTTTGCTATTCTAGGCACAATATTCCAAAAGCTGCTCCTCCAACACACAAGTTTTGGAAGCTTGCCAGATTTAAAAACAAATAATAGTACTGGACACTAGCAAGACCTCCTTCTTGCTCTCCTTGAGGCCTCCTTTCTTAACTTGTAAAGCAATACAGTGCTAAGAAGCAGTAAAATAATGTCATGTTATATTGATAAACTCAGCAGGCTCCTCAGAGTTTTATTACTTTTTTTTTAGCAATACAGAAAACAAATGCTTACCTTTTTGCAATCATTTGGGGATAGGAGGTGAATTACAGCTGTATAATTTCTGTTTCTTATGTGTTTGGAAGTTCAGTGTCAACATTAATATTTAAAAAATAATGGAAAGAGGTAAAAGTAAAGTTACATTCATATTCCAAGAATAAAAATACTTCCATCAATCTACAACCAATGTCAGACAGAGGGTATCAAAGAGAGGGAATCTTAGTGAAACAGAATTAAAACATCCAAGTTTTTCTACCATGTTAAGGAATACCACATAGGTAATAAAAAAATAAGAATATCACAAGGTTGAGCTTTGCAAAACTGTAAGTCTAAAATAAGAGCTGTACTAGATTCTATGGACTATTCAATACAAGCTTGAGTATCACCATGCAGCTTCCCAGCACACGAGTTCAAGCTCATAGGAAAAGAACCCATACCCAGATATTGCAATAACTGCACTGTGGAGAGGAACAATAATTTGAGGAAAATTCAAAAGTGCCTGATTTTGTTTAAGAGCTTTTTAAATCTCAAATAACTGCTGTGTCTTACAGAGGATGGGACTCCTTAGGTAATTCTTTGGGGCATAAAAGGGCACAAGTCGTGATTGTATCTCAGTTTTGCTTTCCTGCCTATTGTTCTTCACCTGGCTATTCAAACCTAATACCAGGAGAAAAAACCCTCCTGCAGACAGTATTACTTTACAGGAGCTGTCTGACAGGCAGACAGTGTCAGTGCCTGGGATGCACTCGATGCAGAGGGCTCAGCTGAGAAAGTGGCCGAGCAGGTTTGGTGACAAAGGCCGGCATTGTAGCTTGCCCCCTTACACCATTCACAGCTAAAGAAAAAGACATTTCTTTTAACAGCACTGCAGCATCTTCCCCACCCCCATTCCCATTTCTCCAGCTAAGCTTTTGCTATCACCCTCCCTTTTTTGACCCTGTGCCACCTTGAGCTTCACTGTGCTTCCTAACAATTAGGTGTCAGATATTTTTTGTCTTAATTAAATCTATGCTTCCCTCTTTTCTCACTGCAGGAACAACTGCCAAAGGTTGAAGATTTTGTTAATCCAGTATATGGCTATTGCTTTAGTAACAAGCTGATAATTTTTTTTACTGAAAAGGATATATTATATTTGTTCTTTGTGACTCTAGTGAGAAGATATGACTAAATAAAATTCAAGTTTATTTTTGTCGGAAAAGAAAAACTGGTATTTTCTTCTTGTGCCTGAAAGTGAGAAGTTTACCTTTGCTCTTATGATGATTAAACACACCAATTAATTTAGAAAGCATGGATTGTTGTGCTACATAATTGCTGAAAACCATTATTTGCTTAAAAGCCAGTAGTTGCATGGCTGCCCTTGTTTCTGATTGACTGAGACATTTTATTTCAGTTTAATGTCATTTAATGTGGTTTCCAGAAAACCACAGAAAACTGTCTACTCTAGTGCAGTTTACAAGTCCACATTACAATAATTTTTCACTGCTTTCTGACTTTTATTGGGAATGAATGTCATTTCCCTGTCACAGTTAAAAGACAATGCAAAATTAATTTGGATTTCCACACTTTTGGATAAAACACAGAATACCTAGGAGCCATTTCTGGATTCTCCTGGTGGACATGTAGCTGACTTGTCCAAAGCCAAGAAAGATTAAAACAAATAAATAAAAATCAAGACTAATCAGGGGGAGTGGAATTACTAAGTTATTTAGCTCAGCATAAACTTCCAGCTCACATGCTCTATGCTCAGGAGATTGTTCAATTACAAAACACAGATTCAGAGTAGGGAAACAGGCAGGCTGTCTCCACTCTCAAGTTTAAAATAGGTTTGAGTTGATGAAAGCAAATGATAGTTTTATATGGGAAACTGTTCCATTCTGATATAATAGACTAATGGACACACAAAAGGTAAAGCTATGCAGAATAATATATAATACCTTCTGGCCAGCTGGGTCCCAGCCTTTCAGATATCTTTTCTGGGCTATCCTAATGTGACAGCCACAGTTTTGGTGGGATGCAATTTTAGATCAGGGTTTACACTCCAATCAGTGTAAACTCCAATTGCCAAAGAGGCAATGTGGTGTCTGAATAGGTAATTCCCATATTCTCAAGGAAAAAGGCAGCTGGTTGGAGAAAACCACTCCAGGAGACAGAGAGAGAACATCTAAGTTGGTAAGTGTCAAGGACCAGGGACTGAAGGAATAGCAGAACCAGGGGCTGGGTGCTCAATTCTTTTACTCCATAGAGACCAGACCATCCCAAGCCGTGGCATGTGAACAGAAAACACAAAATGATACACAGGCACCCGCTATTTAACAAAAACAAACAAACAAAAAACACCCAAACAAACACAACAAAACACTAGAGTAGGTTTTGAAGCCCTTATGTGAGCATTTAAGTAAATCAAAAGTGATAATGACAGCACAGTTCCACGGGGAGCTGTTGAGTATCCAACTTACACAAAATACAAACTACCAGTTTACAGATACATAAGATCTAAATGCAAGTCTTTGGATCACAGCGCCACATTTTCCAAGATTAGTTCTCACAACAGCTTCTGATCACTTCCAGATGGGACAGGCACTTGCAAATGCTGTGGTTCTGACAACATGATGTGCTGCGTCATAAACAAGTAACAAACACTTCTGTGGAGATGGCTGGAATGCAAACAGCAAGCCTGTGGCCTTCCCCCCTCTGCCACTACTTCTGTACAACAACTGCTCAGAGTCACACCTGAAAAATCTGCTGGAAATTCCAGAGTCCCTTCCACATCTCTGATAGGTGTCCCTAAGGAACAGGAGGTAACAAACCCAATGACTGAAGGGTCTCACAAAGTCCTTCTTTGGTGGTTTTGAGTCTGATTTGAGCAACAGACTGTTACTCATATATACAGAGGAACGTGGAGATGATAAGCTCTGCCAATTAGTAGCCTGTTGCTAATCTGTCCTTTGTAAAATGCAGCCTTCAAAATGACACTGCTTATTGCAGTCAGAATATGATGAATTTAAATATAGTAATGTCAACTGTATTCATATCAGACAATATTTAAGCAAATATAAAATTGGGAAATCAGGGATGAAGGGCTGGGAATTTTGCTGTTGGCTTCAGTGGAGCCTGGACAGCATGATGTAAGCATGAACTCATATTTTCATTAAAAAAAGAGCAAGGGTGGTTTGTGTCTGACTCACCCTAAATTGAGATGTCTGTTATATTTCAAACTAGTTATTGTACAATGGTTCTTCTTCACCAGGGAATGTCCAAAGCAAAAAAAAAGCTCTTTCAGGTGTGCTGTATGGTGACCATACTTCATTTCAATGTAATTTCTTTAGCCACCAGTACAGGGGCCTTGCAAGAACTTCATCAGCTTCCAGAAAGGATGAGTTATGATGACAGACTAGGCAGAACAGGAGTTGCCAAAAACTTGTAGTTTTCATGCTCTATTCATATTTTAATGCAAACATTCTGAAACTTCTCTTGGTAAATACAATATACAGAGAATTACTGGCAAGCAGTCTTAACGTGGGAAACATTAACACATCTCACTTTTAACAGTGAAGTTCCCCTTATAAGTTAAACCTGATCTGAATCTTGGCTCCCAAGACAAATATTCTGTAGTTTACCTCATGTGGAGCACATTATGTTTGGCTCCAAAACACTTTGTGTCAAAAGCAATTATGTCTATTCTCTAATTGCAGTCCCACCAATGAGTTTGGTTTAGAATATAAAACAAATACATGCAACTTGCTGACTGCCTGATGTCTTAACTGCTTCAGCATCTGATCACTGTAAGGGGTAGCTGGGCACAGCCATTCTGGATGGCAAGGTACACTAGGTGTGCTGCACACATCCCTTGTCATTTTGCCCAGGATGACCTTATTGCCTGGAGGAACCTAAAAGAACTAATAACTAATAACACCCAAAACAAATTCCATTATCCTGAGCAAGAGAGACAATGATGCTCTGATAAATGCACTGACGCTGGCTGTTCTTTACAACTGAAATAAAATGGCTACACTTCATTTTGCTTTGCTGTTTGATTTCCCCAAGTTATTTTATAATTTGAAACTTAAAGCATACACACCTTTTTCATTTGGGGTGAAGTAGGTGATTTTTCTAAGAGTTAATAAATACGTGTGGCTGAGAACTCTGGGGCACAGTTCCTCTCCCCTGAATTATCCCCTTGGGCCACAAGAAGGGCAGGTAGCAGCTGCAAATCTGTAACACCTCCATTTCCAGCTCATAAGCCATGCTGATAAGCCAGCCCCCAGGCCAGGGCATACCTGCCTGCCTGGCCAGAGCCACGGAGTGGGGCTGGCAGAGCCAGCACTCCAGCCCTCACTGCCCCAGCACACACACAGCAGCCCTGGGAACCAGCCTCTCTGCTGGACACCCTCCTTTAGAGCTCCCTCTGTTCAAAACATGGCTTACACCAAATGGCTGGATCTCATCAAGACTTCTGACATAATGCTTAGCCTTTTAAAATCATTAGATGTCCACTTCTGTCCAAGTGCTAAGGGAAAAACAAGGTAAAGGAAACAAGCCCTGCAGTGCTGTTGGTTATGTCCACCCACATCCATGCTGCAGATGCAAGACTGTAACTTGACTGCATTTAGCACAGGTTCCCCACTGGTTCCCCAAGAACCTGGCTTGTGAGACAGGGCAGGGTGAGAGATGTTCATAATAACATGACTGCTTTCTATAATACATTTATTCTTGTTTCTCAGCAAATGTTAAAATATTGCTGTTGGGAAACATGGTATAATAATGAAACGCTAAGAGGGATGAAAGTGCTTCTCTGGTACTATTTTGAGAAAGTCATGAAAAGCACTACATCTTTGAGAGCACAGGGGTTTATTTTCTATTTAATTTAATCTACATAATTAGAAGGAAAATAAGACATAAGCCTGAAATAACATAGGAATAAAACATGATCTTATGTCTAGTCACCTGCCAATTACTTCTACACTGAAAAGCAAATAAAATCCCAAAACCCTTAAAAATTAAAGTGACAGAGATTTAGTTGTAAATTGAAACAGAACTTAAACGGAATTCACCAAACAGGATGTCCTCCCTCTCTGCCCTCTTCTGCACTTGCACCACACAATAAATAATTCTGTTAAAAAGTTGATCCGTGGAATTGCTTTATTTATTTGGGCACTGCATGTGCGTTTCTCCATAGCTCTGCCAAACATACCTTCCCACAGACTTGTTGCTTCAGTCCTGGGCCTCTCTTAAATGGCAGACACAAATCCCCTGTGAATTAGATTGAGACCATCATGCTAATTTTCACATTTAACCAAAACCAGATTTAAACTTATGTTTTCAAAGGTGGATGGCTAGTGGAAGGCAAGTATATTTCATGCTTTAAGAGGAGGTAAAGTTACTTCTGCTCTACAAATGACATTAAGAAATTCCCAAAGAAATCTGACAATAATACGAACTCGGATCACAGTAAATTATATCACTTGGCAGCTAAACTGGAGAACTAAGTCCAGAATTGCCAACAAAACTCAAGACACACATTTGGATATATGGAAAGCTTTGCAATGACTAACAGAAAGGAGCCTGCACAGGCATCTTGTGAGACCTATAAAGAACCTTATCAGTTTGGTTTTTTTTTTAAATAAAAGTGTTCAAAAGGAGAAGATAGAACAGACAGACCATCTGCAATGTAACCACATAAAAGACCCCTGGGTAAATCCAAACCCATTAGCAGAAGTGCTTGACAAATCTGCCAAAGAGCCAGATGCTGCTTATGGAGGAGTCTCTTTCCCTCCCTGTCATCTGGATCCTGTGACTTCTCTTCCCAGAGGAGAACAACACCGACTGGTGCTCAGACTGAGCTGAGTGTGGAGGGAGCTGAGGTACAGAACTGCTCTCTGATAAGGCTGTCTTAACATAAGGAGAGGAGGCAAAGCCTAAAATATTACAGCAGGCTTAACATGCATTTGTGTAATGTATGGAATATGCAGATGGTAGGAAAAAAGAAAGCAATCTTGCAGTTACCTTATTTGCATGTGGTCTCAATCACCTTATTTGCATGTGGTCTCTTTTTATCTGGATTTTCTTTTTTTTATTTGTTCTTGTCCTTAGCTGTGATAGAGTTAATTTCTTCTCAGTAGCTGTTGCAGCTCTGTTTTGGATTCAGCATGAGAATGTTTTGGTTTTGGTAAGTTGTGTTTATCCTAAGTCAGGGACCTTTTTCTTTTGTGTCTCATGCCACTGAAGAGGTATGCAAAAAAGGCTGGGAGGGAGCATAGCTGGGCAGGTGACCTGAATGGGCCAAAGGGATATTCCACACCATGGAATACCATGTCCAACTTATGAAGTGGAGGAGTTACCCAGAAGTGGGGATTATCTGGGTTCTGGGACAGGGTCTGGCATTAATCAGCAAACAGTGAGGAACTCTCTTGTGCATCACTTGTTTGTACTTTTCTTTTCTTCTTCTTCTTATTTACTATGATTAGATATTTTACTTTCTTTCAATTATTACACAGTTTTATCTCAAGCTACAAGCTTTACTTTTGATTCTTCTCCCCATTCCACCGGGGTGGGTGTGTGGATGGTGAAGTTGTGTGGTGCTTGGTTGCTAGCTGGGCATAAACCATGACACTTCTATTTTTATTTCCTACTTATTTTTTCTCTAAAGACTGATCAGGGCCTAGTAGGATGGTAAAGAGGTGAATTCTGATATGGTAAATATGATCACAGCATAATAACTGAGTGGTGTTTGTTAACTGTTTACTGAGTACATGGGACTGACTGACGACATTTAAAATGTGAAACATCTAGCCAAAAAATTACACTTTAAAATATCTGAGAAAAAATATGATTCATGTAAAAAGCAAACCAGTCTCAGAACAGGCGATTTGGATCTCAATGGCCATTTTCTTTTTATTGTCTACATTCTTCTCGGAATTTTTTTAGCTATATTCCACCTACTTTGAAGTGCAAAGTAGGTGGAATCAAATACTTTTACTGTTCAGGCTCACCAATGGTAAAATATATTTAGAGTATACAAGAGGTCAAAGAAGTTGGAACAGAGTCTGAATTAGTTCTCTTGTGTACTGCTGTAATGTGATATAACAGAGCAAAAAATAGACTACAGGAGAAAGAAACAGAGCTCCTTCTCATTGTTATTACATGTGCTGCACACGTAAGAAGAACAAACACTCTTATTTTATGGCTCAAAATCCAGTTAAAATTTTAGGATAAGGCTCTAAGAGACTACTGGATCAAGCAAAAACATTTGTAGGTGTAATCCTAGGTTATCTTCTTTCACTCAAAACCAGTATTTACCCTAAGATATTCCTGCAGATTCAACAATTATAAAAGTTTGATGGATACATTAATTAATCCAGAAATCCTGCTCTCTTTAGCAAAGTCAAAAATCACAAGGCACTTTGATCTCCAAAATCTCCAGATTACTTCCACTAACACTTATGTTAGAATCTTGTTTATCCATTTTTTCAATGTGGTGATAAAAACAAACAAACAAAACCCACAAAACAAACAAAACCCCAAAAACAAACACAAACAAACAGACAAAAAAAATCCCTTAGTTTTTCTTGCTTTCATTCATTCCGAAGTCTGACCCATCACTGATTCAGGTTAATGGAAATCTAAACAGTGACATGATCTGGCTTGGGATCACAGGGATAAATTATTATTAATATCACAGAAAATATGTTATGACCAATAGTAACAAAAAACCCCAGGAATTTTTAACAGACATGAAATATAAAAAAAATACATTACTATTATTGTTATAAGCCATGGGGAGCTGTTAATATAAACCATTAAAATACTTCCCTGTGATGTCATCAGTTACCATGTATTTGCACTCTAAATAGATTATTGTAATTTCTGTAAACATATCATATACATTTTTAGAACTCTTTGGGAGCTTGATCCAGAGCCAACAAAACCTGATGGGCAGGCAGTGACCAGCTTCAATAGGCCTTGGGTAATCAGAAGACTGAATTTTTAAATTGAAAGAATGAGAACATCAGTGCTCAGAAAGCAGAGAGACACCACACAGACTGATCTAAAAAAAAAGGAGAGACTTGCACAGCCTGAAAGCTACATGCCTGAAAATAAAACTCTCGTAACAAGGCACTACTCCTTGCAGAAACTGTAGTGCAATTGTCATGGTTGCTGTGTGTCACTCAGTTACACGTATGTGAAGAATCATCTCCCAAATACTTTGATTGATTCCAACTGCCTAAGTGGCATGCAGACTAAATGAGTGCACAAAACTTTAATAAGTACCAGATTTGTATAAAACATTCTCTGCAAGCAAAGTCTGTGTGTCCCAGAATGTAGTCTTTATGAGAAATCTTATTCCAGAATGAAATTATTTTAAAATTGGAAAATTGTTGTATGTTTTTTGTCAGTCGCTGTCTTGACTGAGTAGTTTGGGCTTGATCCTTTCAAACATTTCTCTTAGGTGAAGTGCTTGTAACTGTAGTGGCCTCACTGACATGAATGCTATACTCTGGCATATACCATCGCTCTTGTTGACTAGTTTTTCTTCCAGTCCCCAAAATTACTTGTGACAATCTTTCAATTTAATTATTCTGTCTTTTCACAGAAAATTTCTTTTGCTGGGTCTGTTTCTCCTTATAGCCTGCTCCAAGTCCAAGAAATATCAGAAACCAGTCAAAAAGTCTTTTTTCCTGGCTAAAGATTAATCTTATTTTTGCAGGTATTCCCTTCTGGAATTGACCAGTTATGCAGAAATGCTTAACCTATAAAATTGAAAGAAATGCTTTCATTGCCTTTGGTCAAATTGTGTATCTAGCTGGTCTTACAATAAATCAGCAGAGCAACAGGTGATTGCTGGTAGACTCTGCATGGTTTCCCAGGGGAAGACAGATACAGTAAGGTGTCAATAGAAAGAAGCTCAAATAAATAGCATTTCAAAAGTGTCTACCTTACATGTCTACTTCAGGATGAGAGGAATTTCACCTTCAAAGTCTAAATCAGAGTCTTCTCAATAACTAATTTCCTCAAATGAAGCCCATTTATCACGTCATAATGATCTACAGATTATTCAATATGGGGATAAAGTGGAGCTACAGTTCTGACCCAGAAAAGCATTGTCCTCTGGTCAAGACAAGCTACATATGGTTCACAAGACAACAAACCCTTACCTTCTAAAAAAGCTTCTAAGACATGTATGAGAAGAAAATTAGGGAGCCTAATGTGTTTAAACAATGCATATGAAATCTGAGTAGACTGATTTGCTAATTTTTACTGCACAACAAATATTATGTTTTTTTTTAAATTATAATTGCTGAAACTTTAATCACAATTTCCATAGCTATTGCTGGCTTTTCTTGCTCAGCAGCTCAATTGCAAGCTCCTCTTTACTATATAAGAATAATGCTGTTCATCTCTCGAACTGCAAATGAAAGGGAAGGTACTGCTGATCCCACTCTACTAGGAACATGTAGGCAGATGGTCAGCAACTTTCAAAGTCATGGAAAAGGCATGAAAGCTTCATCACAGAAGGTGATGTAAAGCTCGGATTTGGGCTCAGGAGTTACAGTGTTAGATCTGGTAACCAAGGCCTGACTGAAAGAATGAACCATCACTATGCTCCTTCTGAGATAAGACTGTTAAGGTCTTGTTGAGGGAATTAGTTGGTGGAAGAAATCTCAGGTGTATTTTAGTTGAAACCAATGAGAATGAAACACGATGATCTGGTTGTGTGGAATAAGATACACAAGATACATGTTACTTTTATTTTTATGGGTTTTTAAGTGTGTGAATGTTCATGGAAACGTTGTTTGGTAATGCACACACGCAGCATTAGCATAGCTCAGATCCAGTGAACATAGCGAACATTGCATCCACAACAGTGAGACCAAACTGCCAAGGAAACAAACTTTGGTCAAGAGAAGTGAATGGGAAAACTGTGGTAGCTCTCACTGACATTCAATACCATCTGTTTGCTGGTGAATGCATTAATGACAATAATTGTCTCTGGATGTGCATGTGCACTCTGTATCCTGACCAATAAAAACCATGAATAGGTATCAAAATGAGACCAGTGAGAAAATGTGAAAGCCTACTTCTCATTCAAAAGTTTTAAGAAAGACTTTTAAGATGAAACAGAAACAGGAATTAATATCTTTTAAATCTTACTTTGTGGCGCACATAGAAGCGTGGGTGTTGAAAAACAGAACAGCAATCATCTGATGAACAGCTGCAATCTATGCTAGCAACCTCACTGAAGCCCATATTGAATTGAAATACTGGAGGCCTTTTTAAACACATAAAAAATCCTTGTGCACTTTTTTGGATAACTGCTTTATCTGGCAACTTGATCTGTGCATATGATTCAGTGATCATCACTGGTGAATTTGTAGTTTGGTACCACATAGGGACAAACCCCATCTAACCAGTATCAATGCAGTAATTGTAGTGTCCCTGATTTACACTCTTCTTACAGCATCTGATAAAGTTTTAATCTTACAGCATCTGATAAAGTTTTAAATGGGAGGATTTACTTAAGACTGGCTTCATTTCCTTTTACTTTGCTTTTAGATATTTTTTTTTAAAGTATGCAAAGGAAAAGTCAGGAAGAATGGATATTACTGGAAATATTGGATCCACAGGTTTGTAGTAAAAATCAAGCAATAAAGTGGAGGGCTTCTTGCTCTGCGGGGCTTAATTTTAACTAGTACAAAAATCCATCACCCTTCTGTACATACACAAGTGATGTATTTTCGACACTATGCATCCTAAGTACTCCTAAGTTGATTTTATAAGCTAAATTTTATCCCTAACTTACAAAACCACCCATCAAAACCTTCAAGTTTTCCCTTTCTTCCTACAGATAGCTTCATCACAACATAAATACCATAGCTTAAAGAAGGAAAGTATGTGAAATATTCAGCCATTTTCCTTTACCCTTCCAGGAAAAAAAGAAACTGTGTTTAAACTGTCAGAAAAATCTCTTCATTCTGCTGCAGTCTTCCATCCTCTCCAGATGGTAAAAACCATTTTTTTCCTATAATCAGCGAACTTTGAGGAAGCAGTAGAAGACCCTGCTGAATTTCCATTTGCAATGACTTCCACTCCCTCATTTCATTTCTCTCCTCCCTATTTCATTTTATAGCCCAGAGAAACCATCACTTACTCTCATGCCTCAATTCCTGACGTGACTTTGTTCTTACAGTGGAATCTCTGGCAGGCCTGGTGGTATGAGAAGGAGGATTTGGGGGTAGGAGAGATGCATTCATCAAGCAGACTGCTATGTCAAAGAAAGATGCTGCCCTGGGATGTATGGCCAAATAGAATATGCTGTTGCTGAGTGTGAGCAGGAGTCCCAGACTTCATATTTAGCATTTTATCAGACTTCAGAATAACACATATTCTAGCATTTCCACAGGTCACATGGTATGAGGTTTTAAGTGTGGCTTACAGGTTTTAGGGCATCAAAATTATTCATTATTAGAATTAAAATGGCTTTTTTATTATTTAAGTGAAAAGGAAGATTGTTGATAACTACAAACAAGTTAACTTTCAAGCACTGCACTAGACTTCAGCAATTCTTGTATGACATTAAATTTCACGAAGGAGCTGTTCAGCACACTCAGGATTGATACCATTTTAAAGTTATCTGTCATATAAGAAAATTAAGAGCAATGTATGTCTGTAGGCTCTGAAGAGAGGAACTTCTCTCCCTAACCTTGCTAGTGAATTTGATACAGGGCCAGCATGTCAGAACTGTCCATCATGCTGCTCTTACCTGCTCCAGACTTGTGGTGGAACAGTTGGCAAGTCCCAAGTATTCACTGCCTCTCTATCACACACCAACATCCCCAGAAAGCATTTTGCATGACTGGATATCTATCTAGGGCTGCAGGGTGAATTTGACTTTTACTGCAGAATTATAAAGAAAGAATGCCATAATTTTGATACAGCCACAAAGCCACCACTGTAAGGTATAATTCCACCACCTAGGTATAAAAGGAAGTATTCAGAACCCCTTCACAGGGATTTGATTAAAAAAATCCCAAGAAACTATGACAGAATTTGTAAGACAAAGTTGTCTGTGGATCAAAATATCTGTCAGTGACATTGAAGAGTCATATGTTTCCTTTTGTGTTTACAGCTTGCCTATTCACCATAACTTCAATTCTTAACTAAAGATCCCTTTCCCTCTGTGTAATTTACCTGTCTGTTACGACAAGAAATACTTTCTCTAAATAAATGCTGGGAAGGTTGATTTTTATTGATGTATAGCTGGTCCCTTCTGGAAAGCATTTTTTAACATGCTGCATAGGTTAGTATATCCCTTAAAAAATTTAGTAGTCACATCTGCAGTTTGACTGCTTCTTTCTAAAAGACAAACCCAGGCCAAGCAAGACAAAGAATCTGCTGATACACACATGTCACTCCAAGAATTCTCCTGACAAAGTTCCCACACCCAATTTAATTACTTCCCTACTGTAAAAACACTTTCCATCTGCATTTATTGTAATAGTTTCAAATCCAAAACTAACAGACTATAAAGCTAGCTAAATAAATGAATGATATTGGCCTTAGGTCCCAAGCCAGGAGCTATTCTGTAAGGCAGTGTGTCTCCAGCATTCATTTTTATGCTGATGTTTCATTTTATGTGCAGTGTTTTCACTTAAGCCTTGTTTAGAGAAGAATTACCTTGCTCCAGGCTCTGAAGTGTGATGTGCCACACAGAGCCCTCTAGTGCTGCTCCAGCCCAAGGTCTGTCAGAGATTCCTCTCTAAGACCAAAAGTCACATTGCAACCAAAAAATCCCACTTCAGGCTGTGTACACAGCACTGCCTATGCTCAGGCTTGGAACTCTAATTTCAACTCTGTCTGATATAACCTCCAACTGAGGCTGCAGAGCTTAAAATGAAAAGTGTTTCTGTTTGAGAATGTACTTCAAAAAATGAAACTACCAGATTAACTATTTGTAACATGGGTTCTCTTGCACGTTCAGGAGAAAAAAAAAGTATCTTGTTCCTCAGACACAGCATGAAGAATTTAACTCTAGCTTGTAAGAAATTTCCTGATGTGCAGAGATAATAACAGTACATTGCATTCAGGGTCCTCAGGTTTGTTGCAGTTTGTTTTCATCACACTTTGATGAAATTACATCAGACTGGAATTCATAGATACAACAGTCTCATTTGGGCAATCATGATACTTAAAACTACACACTTGTATATGAGTGTTATGCTACGCTGGGATTCTCCATGGTGTCAAAATACTTCGAAAGAACTTGACCTTTATATTAAATTTTAATCCAAAGCAGCAGCACAGCAGATAAGTTTTTCATTTAGAAGTTGTGAGTACTGAAGGGCAAAGCAGGTTTCCACTGAAGCTCAGGTCAAAACTGCTAATGACCACACTGAAAGCATATTTGGACATTGAACTATCTCTTCCCTTTTCAGTTCTAACCAAAGTAAATGAAAATACATATTAATAACAGACATGAGCTAATCAAAGAAATTGGGATGGCGCATAGTGCAGGTCAAGGCACAGATACTATAATGGCCTTGGATGCTGCAGGTGACCCCCAGAGGATCCTGCTGCAATAATTAAGGAACATAGTTAAGATATAGGTAAGGATGGGTTTGGGGGACAAACCTTGAACTAAGAAACATAGTTAAGATATAGGTAAGGATGGGTTTGTGGTACAAACCTTGAATTATTTAACTGTTCTGAGTTTTAGTGACAATGTTAGTGAAATGTCAGGTTTATATTGTAGCTCTCCCCTCATAATGAAGGCTTCTGAACCTTCATGACACTGAAATAGTCTTCTATACAGAAGCAAAACAAAGACAAGGAGCACTCACTAAATATTGAAGAAAACTATCTTCCAGTTCACTAACCACAAGGAAGATGCACATCTAAAACAGCTACTACGTCACTTGCTCAAAATTATCCATACAGGTACATACATGCGTGGAACATGGAAGTTAAATCCTTTTCCTTTTTCCCATGCACATGATATTAGAAATGACTGTGCAGGAGAGGAATGTACGGCTTCTTTCCAGCTTATGAACACAGCATGTTTTTCACATGTGAAAACAAAATGAAGTTTTGGTAAGGGCAAATTTTCCCAAATAAATAATTAGTTTTCCACACTGGAAATAAACTATATTTTCAATAAACTTCAAGACTCAGATATGTAGAAAAGGGATAACTGAAGAAAGTGAGGTCTGGTCACACAGATTTCTCTACATTTCTTAATAGTTGGGATTGTTTTTTAATTTAATGTGACCATTCAGTGCTATGCCATCATCTAAACTCAACAACCCAGACTCTAGGCTGCATCTTTGCCCGGGAAAAGGGAAAAATCCTTTTTCTAGAGTGAAAACCATTACAACTGATCCAACCACTCTTTCTTTGCAAAACGTAACTCTGGGGCTCTGGTGCTACAAGTCCACGGTGCGGCTCAGCCTCGCTCTCCACCACTGCACCACAGTCAGTCGGCGTCATCCCTCCAGCACCGTACCTGGGATTCTGCGGCTCTGAACCATCGGACTCTGGACACGGCTTCTTCACCTGCAGGAGCAAAGCAGTCCTGGTTACCCCCACTTGAATCACAACTTCCTCTTGCTCTCCCCCCATTCCAGCAGAACTTAGAGCGGATCCTGCTCTGCTCACCGGGATCTCTATAAAACGTTTCCCGCACTTTACAGCAGCGGTTTGCTGTACTAAACAGTGTGTTTCATTATTGTCCCATGAACAGCTGCCAACTGCACTTCCCCAGGCTCCATTAGTGGGTTAAATGTTCAGCTAAAATAGCTTGGGGAGTAGTCTTAACTAGGAACAAAGAAACCAAAGAACCAGGTTCCCCACTTTGAAATGAGAAAGCCATACTGTTCTCAGCTTGGCCAAGAAATGTTTCCCCAATTGATACTGCTTCTGTTTCCTGCTAAAGCTCAAAATAATAAACACCAGGTTCTGGGGCAAAGCGCACCATTAGTTAAATAATTCATATGGTATTTTTAATTTTGTGAATCTGCTAACTGTATGCTAACTATATTTTCCTATTGCATCAATGAATACATGCACTGTTTTCAGTCATATTTGCAATATATAAGTACATAAAAGGAATTTCAGCTTCCAATTTGATCTCCGCAATACACTGCTGTAGGCTGATTGGAGGTGATAAAATCCATCACTGTCAAAAAAAAAAAATAGAAAACTGTTCTCTTGCAGACTAGGTATCTCCTTGGGAACTTCATGGTTTCCAGAAAAAATTTAATTGTACCTTCTGGTAATCTAAATTACTTGCATTTTCAGCAGAGGAAAAAACATTTTGCTCACTAGCTGGCTGATGTAAAATCCAGGGCTCTGTGGGAGGTTTCGAAGTTCCAGTTTTAAAGCCACCTAGAAATATCGCTCACTGAGGCTCACTTGGTGTGAGAGGCACAATAAAAAAAACCACTCCCTTTACAATCAGCAAGTTCAGTGACAATTTTCAGGATACCTTGCATCAAGAAACTCTTCTATACTTTTTTACTACCTTAAAAGTATTTCAGAGAAAAAAAAAAAGTGACTTTGACTCACTCCTATTGAAGTTACTGACAAATGACCAAACACTCACCAAGCCCAAGAGAAAAAAGGATTTGACTAATGCTAAATATTACACATATATATATAAAAGTTCCCTCAGCTGAATGCCATGGAACATCACTCATAGAGATGAGCCACTCATAGAGCATGAGACACAGTCAGGGCTCACAAAAACCCAAACATGACAGGCAGTATTTCATAAACATTCAGGTGCAAACATCATTGCTATAGTTTTATGTTAACCATATTGTTATTAAAGTAGCATAGCATCTGAAGTACAGTGAAATACTTCAGATATATAAACACATGACCATCTGCCATGAAAAATGCCTTCAGTGTGCATTATATACAAACATGAGAAATAGTTATTCAGATTATTGTACTGAGTGTCTCCTGAGTATGTCAGTGTCAGAGAGAACTGTTCAAAAAATATATTCAAAATCATTTAAAGACACTGAAATTACAACAGCCTCTCCTTGACAGGATGTGTTTAATTTCAGGAGCAGTTTGTCTCAACTGAGTTATAGAGATTTGACAAGAAAAATAATATTTTCATTTCACATATAAAATATAATTTAGAATGACTGAAAAAATAATATATTTAGAGCTATAAAATACAATAACATAATTAAAATTAATTAGAAAACCAAGTATATGCCTAGTTGCTATATAGTATAAACCCTAGTAGATCTTCTTCTTCCATGTCCCTTTAGCATGCACTCACTTCCAGCATATTTTTATTATCTCCTTGGTCTTAAATTTACTGGCATTCATACATTCCTTTCCAATTTCTTTTCTGTTCTGTGGCTGCCACCAGTAGCACTGTCTCTCACATTGGCACTGGGGCTCAGATCTCACTACCCAGGCCTGGAAAGTTCAACCACTGACTTTAACCAGCTGCTGGAGAGTCTGTCACCCAGACATCCCAACACCCTGGAAGGGGCAACTACCACAGAAGACCAAAGATAGTTCCAGCACACATTAACATAATCCAAGCACGTTTAATATACAGAATGTATTAAGACCTCTGGTTTTCCTGGGCAGGGATGATGTTGTAATTGGGTAGTCACAGATGAGTTTTCCTACTGTAGCTCACACGACCACTGCATTTTGTTTTGACCAACAAAGCAATCTAAATATCTGAAAGATTGTGCTTTATCCATATAAATTAACATTAAACATTAAACTAAAATTAAACATTAAACATTAAAAAAAAAGAACCAAAAAATTACCGACAAAAACCAACTGATAAATTTTGATAAAAGTTGAAAGGTCATAGCAGAAAAGCCACTGACCAATTGTATCAAAAAGACTCACTTCCTGTGTGATGCAACAAACTTGGGGAGAAAAAAAATGTGAGTATTTTATATTTAAGAATATTGCAATGAAAGCAAAATGCTTAAAAAGTGAGAGTATTTCAGGTGTGTCACTTGGCATATAGATGATGCAGTTCATCCATGATCGTTATCTGAAAAAATGCGCAGAAGCACAGATATAGATTTGGCTTTCCTCTGAGAGTAAATGTAAACTTCATTGTGTATCTTTAGGGTCCCTCTTTGAGAGAAAAGATTTAATAAATGAAAATGTTATTTCTTAAAGGATGAACAGGCATGGGATTTTCTTTCAAGTGGCCATATGGAATGAACACCATTTCTCTTCAAGGCTACTCAAGTAGCAAAACAAATTCTGTTATTCATAAAATTATGCCACCCTTGAAGGTGAACAGAAAATCACTGTGAAAATGTCTGATCAAAGACTAAATATTGTTTCCTTTGTCTTCAGCTGCACTGTTTTACCTCTTAATCTGCCTTGCTGACTGCTTTCAAAATAATTAACTTTCACTAACACCACATTTATTTACATTCTCATGTGTTAAATGCTATAAAAAGAACCTTTTTCTTTACTCCTGCTCTGTTTTCCTTTCCCTCTTCTCTGTTTACACAGGTTTTCTCACCATTTTAGTGAAATGCATGTTGAGAATCATTCACAAGATTCCAGTTTCAGTTTGCATTCTGTTGAACTGCACTGAACTTTCCTACTCTGGTTGCCTGCTACAAAATGTTAGTAAAGTTTCAGCTGAAAACCTTCAAATACAAATATTTGTGAGAACAGACTGCTGTGTTCATGCTTTGATTGTCATGTCATCGTGCTGCTGACTGGCTTCAGCGCCTGAAAGTTGGAGGCAAAATCCCAAAACTGAAAGGGGAGGGGGAGAGTAACAAATACCCAGGAATTATAATTTCTTTGAAATGGTGTCCACATTTATTTCAGTTTGTAAGATTGTAAAAGGCCTGTTGTTGCATTATTGGTGAGCTCCTGTTGCAGTGTGGCTCCTGGATTTCTGAAGACCCTATCTGCATTGAATACTCTCCATCTCAAAGATGCTGGTGCTGAACAAGCCTTAGGATGACTTCTGAGTGACAGGAGAATCCTATGCCATCAGGAAATTCAACACTATCAAAACTGTCCCTCTTTGCTCAGTCAGTTCTATCTCCCACCATGCAGAGCCCTGGGTACAGGGTACCCAAGCAGTACCCTGAAAATAAAAAATTCCTGTAGACTCAAATGAAGGAAAGGAAAAACAGAAAAAAAAAATATCAGGGAGAGAGAACAGAAATCAGGGGACAAAAGAAGATGGTGGCAAAATTAGAGGAGAGCAGAAGCCAAGTGGAAAAAAAATGTGACAGATGTAGGGGTGTGGTGTAGACAGTAAAAGAATACTGGGACTGGCTGAGATGGTGCACAACAGTTTGTTCTCCTCTCTTCTAGATTTGGGACTAGCACCACAAACACAAGCCTAAGCACTCATCAGATACCAGTGAAACTCATTACAAAAGCCATTAGTGACCAGTCTGCCCAGAACAATGGACTAGTTCTGCTACTCCAGCTGATCCAGTCTGTGAAAATATACTTTGAACTTAGAAGATTCTGTATAAATGCTACTTTTATGTAGAAAAATTAAAGTCTCATTTGGCTCAAACTTTTATTAAAAACAATCAAAGTTTTATACAATTTCTACCTTCACCTGACTTGGTTCATCAGAATTCAAATATGAACACTGTTAAAAGTGTCTGATAATTTGAGGTCACTGTGAAAAAGATATGCATTATTAGGCAGCAAAGAACTGCAATAAAGGTATATGATAAGTATTTACATGATGAAGGATTTTATATTAATTGGGCTTTGGATGCTTCATGTTTAACAAACATAGAGTAAGGAACATTAAAAGAAAAATCTAACCATGCATTCACTGGAAAAAAAGACACCCCCTGGAAAGCCTAGGATGTCAGGTAATAAGATCTGCACCATAATGTGCAAGAAGCTGAATTTCCACAGGCCATATTAATTCTGGCATTTCCTTGCTTCTGATGTTTTTCTTTGCAACATTAACATCTTTTAACATGATTTTATTGGACCCCATTACACTAAATGTTAAACCATGAAATGGTCCTGCTCTATGAGGTGTTCTCACACACACACACTGGTGGTATTAAACTCGTAATGCAACACAGGTGAGAAATCCCTTCTAACACTCACAGCTGAAAAATCCTGCCACATCAGCACTAAATTACTCTGGCAATGAATCTGCTGAGTTCCCTCATCTACTGCACCAATTATGGCCTTGAGGGTCCCTCCTAAATCCTGGTGTTGCAAGAGGGCTGAGTAGAGCCTGCAATGCTTTGGGTCTGGAGGAAGCAGCTATGCATGGTGGAGCTGCGGAGACTCAGACACCAAGGAGACAAGGATGAAGACAGAAAAGTGCTTTTTGCAGACCCAAGGACAACTTCAAATCACATCTTTGTGCTTCCTCAGCCTGTGTGATTGCCCTGGAGTATGGGCAGAGCAAGTGCACCTCGACTGCCTGGATGATTCCCTACAGCAAATTACTCTGGAGGAAGTTGACCCATCTCTGCTCGCTGTCCAGGGAAGGGACTAAGTCTGTAGAACAACTCCAGGAGAGGATGGCACAGGCAGGGGAACAACTTGATGGAAATACCAGGTAGAAGAATATGACTCAGGATATTGACACTGTGATGAATATGAATAGTAAAGAAAAGTAGTTCTCCTCAAATGTTTTTAGATGCTGACTTTGATGGTGTTTACATGGAGTTTTATAACTGTCTTGACAACAAAAAACCAATTAATGTAATTTGTTTGACCAACAAAAACAGGGCACGGTTTTGCTTATAGCCACAGCTCTGGGATTGAGTCACAAATTGTACCCATGCAGAAAATATACGTGCTTTCGATTTAATTTAAAAAAACCCACCACCAAACAACAAATGTTCTTGAAAGTGAAGCAGTTTATGATGACTGAATTCAAATAATACTCCAAATATGTACATCCTGTGAAGACAAAATCTCAGTGAAACTTCTGCAAAATCAAACATATGCTGAGTAGACCTAGAGAAACACATGAAAAGAATTCTAAATAATCCCCATTTCTGAACTGATTTTTTTCACAGTAATTCACTATCGTGTCACACTTCCATAAATCTCATAAGTATTTTACTTCCTTAAACCTAGTGACAATAATAAAATTATATAAAGTTTGTATTAAAATACAATACTAAATAAATTAAAATCCAAATGAAAATGTAAGACTACATAGTTATGCACAAGCAAATTTTAATTAGATTTCTGATGTAGTTAAAAACCCAAACACTGACGCTACTGTTGAGTGAAAGAACTTGAAGCAATAGAAAATTGATTTTTTCCTCCTATTTTGCACAGTGCAAAGACTGTACATAGCTGTATTTTATCTGAATCACTCCCTGAAGTAGGTTTGCCATATTTCAGCAGATCTGAAAACAAGAGTTCTGATTGCAATGGGAGAATGAGTAAAAATATGCTACATAGAGAGACCTAAAATTCCCTGTTTAAGGAGTTTTTTGGTTGCTGGTTTGCTTTTTTCTTAATAAAAGTCTATATGACTAGTTCTCTAGTGGAAACAACACGTCTGCTCACACTTAAACTAGGTTTAGCTATTCAGTGGTCTCTTCTATTTTCTTAGTAATGAAATCATAATGCCATCAACTACAATTGACAACTCTAATCAAAACAAGATTAAGGTTTGAATATGCAATTTTTTAAGTGAAAGTAAAGTGCAAATTATTTAAAAGTTTTGAGTGTGAAAGCAGACTGCTGCTGCTGACCTTTGCATTTTATGTAGCGCAGTAGAGGAGACTTTATATTCAAAGACATCAGATATGTTTCCATGCCTCTAAGGGGTGTGAGCAAGGTATGGGAACAAGTCAGTGCTGTCCCACCATCACTTCTGCTTTCCATGCAAACCTGGCCTGCGAAAGATTTGCTCTTGAGAAAATGCATCAAGAAGTTACAGTACTAACTCTGGTCAGAAGCACTAGAAGATGTACACCTAACTCACAAGGAATGCTAATCCAGAAGGGATATATTTAGTATTAAATACCTACAGTTCAGGCATCTCAATCAGTCTAGGCTTGTCACATAAGGCTTCCTTTACATCTAACAGAAAGATCCAGATGTATTTCACCAGATCTAGAGTAGTCATCCATTTCAGGCAGAGGGGAATTTAGACCAAATTAACTGTGACTAATGTCTTCTACTCTCCACTTACCTGCTGAAACGCAGGTAGTGGGGAAACACTGAGGAAATGGAATGGTGCTGCAAAAGAGAGAGGGACAAAGCCTGTGTGCCTCGTGACATCCTCCCTGAAATCCTCTTTGTTGGCAACACTGATTATAACAACGGAGAGAGATGGCTCCCATGGAAGTTGAATGTTTAAAGCCTCAGCTCCTTTGAACCAGTCACTGGACTTAATAATTTTAAGAAGGAGCTATGTCTTAGAAAGCATACAATAATCTTAAATGCTTCCACTTCTTGAGATGACAATCTTCATGACTCTCACAATGTTTTGGATTTTCTGTACAAATTGCTGCTGAGAACAGTGTGGACAAACCAGGAACCAGTCCATGGAGCTGCAAAGAGGCACTGCATTTCATTTAGGTCTTATTTCACCAGGCTGGAGTGATGAGCAGTGACACATTAGAGCTCTTGCTGGTGTGCACATTACATACACATTGAAGTTAATTTGAATTTAATCAATCCAGGTAAATGCCTTTTTCATATTTCCAATGAGACTATAATGATAATTTCTTTTGGGCACACTGCACAGTCTTACCATTGACACAAACCTTCGTAAAGCATAAATCAGAAAGCTTTATATATATAAAACATAAAACTCTGTTTCTATTGAGAAGTTTTAGAGAATGAAGGTATCATTAAGGTGACATGATTGATAAAATCTCAGACAACTTTAACTCCTCAATTTTCCTATTCATATGCTATTGTTGGGGACTAAACATTCCTTCCTTGGTAATTTCTTGCTAGTGGAAAGGTTTCCTATGTGTTTGTTTTTGCAACATGACTAATGGGTTCAAACAGTTCAGAGCTCTAAGTGTTTTAAAAATCTTTTATACCTGCAAACATTTTTAAAACACATTTTAAACTGCCCTTGGCACAAGTGCACTAAAAATATCAGAGGGTGTAACAGTGTAACAGTCAAGTCATAATTTAAGCAATTGGAACCTGTAAAGTACTAACTTGTACATTTTGAAAAGCATTTATGCATGCACTGTGGGAAAAACTGGCATTCTCTTTTTCTTTTTGTTTGTTTGTGTACAGTGAAAGAAGGAAATAAGCCTTCCCTTAACTGGTGGGTCAGGCAGGGCAAATGCCATACTACAATGGCACTTTTTGTTTCAGCCTGAGTTACCTAATAGCTCAGAGCTCACAGAAGGCTTTTCCCTGCAGCTGGGAGGGTGGGCCTGGCTCACTTTGAAAAAGAAAAGAAAAAAGAGAAGAGAAGAGAAGAGAAGAGAAGAGAAGAGAAGAGAAGAGAAGAGAAGAGAAGAGAAGAGAAGAGAAGAGAAGAGAAGAGAAGAGAAGAGAAGAGAAGAGAAGAGAAGAGAAGAGAAGAGAAGAGAAGAGAAGAGAAGAGAAGAGAAGAGAAGAGAAGAGAGAAGGAATTAGTTCCCCATTCAGATCTTCCAAAGGCCAAAGGTTTGGAAACTCCACCAGCCTGGAGTTCATTTATCAACAAATTCAGATTCAGGAAAAAATACTAATGCAGTAACACTGGTTTTCTCTCATTCTCTTTTCTTTCTTTCACATTATTTTTCTAGCTTTCTCCATCCCCCCCACCCCCACCATCTCTTAAAAAATGCCCAGACCAACATAAATACAAACCTTTGGCTTTTTTATTTTTTTTGCCTTTTCAAGTCAGCACTATATCTCAGTGAAGCTGAATCTGCAAGTATACCCTTGGTGTCTTCCTGGTATCTCCAAACTGGCAATAGCTAGAAGATACCATTCTTCATCTAGACATGAAAAATGCTTACTGCTTTTACTTCATTATGTCCTCCAGTTTTGTTGCAATCACACCATTTTTATTTAAGTACCTGCTTTTTAAATATCAGCACTCCCAAATACCATTGATCTCTTTTCAGGCAAAAAACCCCCAACATACTGAAATGCAGGAAAACAGTTATGCTGTGCAATATTTTCTAGATTTCACCCTGTGATTCCTCAGCTCCACAGAAATATTGTAAGCAAACTAGGTGTATCAAAGCTGCCTTGGAGGTATCATTTAATATTCAAAGGAATACCAAGTCATCTCCTGTTATATGCATAAAATTCAGAATCTTCTCAGAAAACCTGAACTTGTTTTCTTTCCTCCCGCTTTTCAAAACCAACCAGGGCCAACAAATGCAAAGAAAAAAAAAAGAGTAAACTTTGAAGCTGAAATTTAAAGCAATGAAAGTCAGGAAGTTCAAAAGTTAATGTTCCTATGGCTGTGTTAACTTGGCCATGTTGCAAATAGATCATGCAAATACTTCAAGCTATTTTGCTAAAGGCCCATAGTACTATGCCATAAAGCATAATAAAACATGCTGTTTTCTTTTCATGTGGAAATCAACTTGTATGAAGAACAGTACAGTGTATTTCTACTACTAATGCTGATTTCTCCACCACAAGTCAAGTACCTCTGCCTCAAGGCACTTTTCTGTTCTAACAATGCTGGTGTCTCATTGGAATCCAGCTTCCCCTTAGCTCACCCAAGAGCTTAGATACTGACCCCCGCAGGAACAAAGGACAACTTCTCTCCTGACTCGTTTGCCTCATCAGAAAATAATCTGTCTTTCCCCTTGAGATCAAAGAACACTTGTCACAATTTTTCCATCCCTCACTTAGATGAAATTTAAACAAATGGCCTTGTCGATCATCTCCTCCTTTCTGTACTTCACTATCCTGGTTTTTACCAAGGAGCATATTGATACCCCAGTGCAGTAACAACATGATCTCACATCTCTCAAATAGTCATCCCCACTACAGATGATTAAATACATACATGTAAAATATTCTGATTTAGCAAAGAATTTATTTTACTCTCCTTGTACTCTTTTGTTTGTCTTCTGTGTTTTTAATATACATATTGCAATGTGCTAAGGTTAAAGGAGATCAGCCCCCAGAAATGGTGCCTTATTCTTAGTGAAATATGTTATGTTTCTTAGCTGCATTGAGAGCTGACCCACCAACGCTGGGTCAGTATTAAGTAAGCAATGTCTAAAAAACCATCAGTTTCACTATCCTCTCTGTCTTGGAGAAGCATACTCCTCGGCTGCTTAGCATCTTCATCCCAGAGCTAAAGGGACTTTAAAGAATTTAAGGACAAGGATTGAGGTTTTGAACTATATTCAAAAAGCTCAGAAAGAGAAAAACAGCTCTAATGTCTTCACCATACCCTTACTTGATGTGACTTTGTGCTAATTAGTTTTCAAGCACTGAAGTCTTCATAGAAGCACAACCTGTTTAAGAATGAATGAATACCTGACTCAGATCCTGGTCTGACAGAATGGGATGGAATAGTTTGGGCACACTGAAAGCATTGTATATGGATTCAGCTACATGACAACTTGATTTATTGGCAACCCAGAGTTCCTAGGTTGAGGTTTGAATTATTCTTGACAACATGGTAAGCTCTTCCTACAAGCTATTCCAAGTTTAGCCACTTGTTCACTGGTGCCAATTTTGCTCAGATACTTTTCAGCCAACTTTTCTTCACTTTTGGTCTTACCCAAGCTGTATGAGCCAGATGCAGTGGTAGGAGACCAGTTATTACCTGCAGTGTCTGCCAGCACAATCCACCCTGTATGACCTGTCCATCCCGCATATGTCATACAGAATTAGAGGTAACGTTGCACAGCTCCTTCAGAAAAGGAGAGAAACTACTGCAGATTTCCAGTACACTTCTCTGTGTGCAGCTAGTAAGAAGGACTCAAGTCACTTCAGTGTTTTTTGGATCCTTCTTCATCTCTCAGGAGAGACAACCATATTCAATTAAGTGTTGTAAGTGACATAGAGTGCCAAAACAATGAGAAAATGAAACTGAGCATTATTCACAGACAATTAAGAACATCTGACTTCTTCATTATCTAAACATTGATAATTTTTATCAGCAAAAATACCTGTTATTCACTGTGCTCCTTCACAACCCTGAAAGGCATGAGCACGTTTATGCTGAGTATGTGTGCAGAGCCCTGAGGATGCAAAGAGCCTCTCTCATTGCAGTGACCAACTGCAATGTTTGCAGAGTGAGATCCAGTTCTGCCAAATTCTGCACGGCTTCAGCAACAGCTGCCTGAGGTGATGCTGCATTCACTCCCCCAGCAAAAGGCAGTCCCTGAGCAGAGGGGCTGTCAGCCTTGGGACAAGCCCACAAAGACTCAACCTTAGGCCTAAATCAGATGGTGATGGTTTGGCCTGTTACTGTCAATGCAACAATTCAGAATAATGAAGGTAAGTCTGAATGTGCCTTAGTAGGACAGGAGGCTCAATTAATGCCAAGAAGCAACAGGTGGACAGAGCAGTAAGACAGGTTGGAAGGGGATGAACAAGGTAATATGAGCAGGTAATATGAACATGATTTTAGCCCAGCACCTGTCTACCTATTAACAGCTGGCAGAGTCCTGTAGGCATTGTGGAAGATGGGAATTCTGTTAAAACAGTACTAAAAAAAAATAAAACTGGAAAAACCTACCACAAAGCCCCAACAATAAAAAGGCTTCTGATCTTCTGTGGTAGCTTTTCTCCTGGTAGTAGATCAAAGGTATTCAGCTATAAATATCTGACTTTTCCACAGATAATATCTATAAATCTGATCATGAACAAATAATTTGGTCTATGAAAACAGCCCAAGCTGAAGTCATCAGCTAATTGTACAACACCAGTATCTTTGCACAATGCACTGAGGCTATTCCAATTAAAAACCCCTGCTTTAAGTGTAGGCAAGTGACTATGCTACAAATAATTTTAAAAACTGTGTTCAAAGCTTTTTAAAAAAGTGGAAGGAGACAGTATAAGTGCACATCATAGTCTAATTAGAGAATTACCAAGCAAATCTCCTGTACACTAACAGTGAACAGCTGTGCTTTTTCCTAGCTTCATACATTTCTGTTCTCCCACATTACTGAAGCTAATTTGTTTAGAATTTTAGCAACAACTTCTAGCAGCTGTTCTAACAATCATAAACTACATCAGATAACTAAGAACTTCAGTGACCTATTCCTCTCATAGTAAGGATGCAAAGGATTATTTGTATTCCAAACTACTTGATGGTGAAAATGAAATAATCAGTTTTTTGTGGCTCAGATATTATCCAACTGGTGAAAAAATAATTTGTTAGAGGTCAGAAAAAAGGACACACAGTGCTGCTGTGTAAAATCTCACAAGCACTGGATATAAACTAAATATCTATTCACATGCATTTGTATCATCAGGGAACCAAATTTACTTTGTTTTTGGTTACTTTATTTTCAGTGCCTCTGGAACATGTCAGTAAAAGTGAAGAAAATGCTGCTAGGAGAAGAGTTCCTCTTTTTTCTTCTTTTTTTTTCTTTCTTTTTTTTTTTTAAGGGGTATAAGGAAAAGAATAATAAATTAGCAAAGGCAAACTACAGATAAAATCCTTTCTAATAAACACATAGAAAAATATACTGTACATACTGTGCACTATAGTTATTATATGCTATTAAGCATGACAGAAGCAAACCCCTATGTAATGAGACTACTTTTTATAAATATGATTTTGATTTGATTATTCAAATATTAATGAACATTTACAACACAACATTCATTAAAAACCCTGTTAATATTGTAGGCCTAAAATGTCAGAAAAATTATTCATAAAAGGATAAATGATTAATAGTATCTATACCCAAGAATACAATATGCATTTGGTTATATGCTAGTAACAACAACAGCCACAACTAGAAATCACATTAAGAATATTTAATTTTGGTTTTGTTGCTTGCATTATGCTGTAGTTCTTAGCACTATTCAGAATAGCTGTATTTACAACATAAAGTACGTAAATAAATCTCAAACTATCAGCTAATAATATATTTTGCCTTATTAGCCAAGGGGGACAACATCAGAGGCAATACAGCTCTTAAAATACTGCCACAAGAAGGAACCACTTGACAGATCATATTTCAGCTCAAATGTAGGCCAATTTTGTCTCTTTTTCCAGGTTTGAAAATTTGACTGGAAATATCTCACTATAGATCTTTAGTATATCTAAAGAGATTTTCTTTTATTATTATTATTATTATTATTATTATTATTATTATTATTATTATTACTGCTATATTAAAATGTAGAATTTGAAAATATTTGAAAGTATGTTTTAATTTTGAAGGTGTTTTATATACAAAATAGTTGAACTCGTTTTCCAGAAGCAATCAATTAACTTTGTCAGGATTTGTTTTTCCAAATTCATGCCATTTTGTTTATATTTGCTGTCCTCCAATAAATTCTTTAGCCAGCAGGCAATTACTTGGAATAAGGAATTCTTCCAATTTATTTTGGATGGTTTTATATACTCATCTCAAGTATTAAAGAAAAAAGAACCTCTTTAGTTTAGGAAAATATAACAACCAAGATTCCCTAAACTCTCAAAGCATTCAAAACAAAAATAAAGAGACAGCTTCATAGTGACAGATGAATTTCACATATCCAGGGCAATGCCCAGGAGTTTCAATAAAGTACAATAAAGCACATTTTTAATGCATCTGCAGCCATTCTTCCCACAAGACTCTGTGCATTCACCCCTGTTCCAGACAAGTGAGCAAGTGTCCTTTGTCTCTGGCTCAACACGCCAAATCTCCCGCATCTTTCGACTCTCCTCCCTTCTCTCCAACCTCTCCCTGTCTCCCCAACCTGATCCTGGAATGTTTTGGCCACGAGGTTAAGAAAGATTCCCCCATTTATCACAACCTGCCAAGCACAACAGGGTCACAGTCCCAGCCCCAGTGCTATCACTTAGCTAATCCAGCCGCGGCACAGGCACAAAACTTCAAAGATATTTTGCCACGGGCAAAAGTTAGACCTTATTTGCTTTAAAATCCAAGTATCAATCAAGTTAAACTGTGCTTCAATGGAGCTAACAGTTTGAATGTTCAGAGCAACATGGACATTTGGTTCTTAGCTGTGGCTCTAATTGAATGCAGAGCTCACCTGGGATAGCAGTATAAATACTTCAAGTACAGCAAAAATCTCATAATGGGACAATTGATTTTATCCACGAGAACACCTTTGTTGAAAAGAATTGCTCAATCATTCATGTAAACACACAAAAGCAACTGCTGGTGCATGTGTGCAAATAAATACAGATAATACACAGAGAATCTCTCTTTATGTTAAATCACTTCAGATTATTTTACCTTCCAAAGGTTTTACTATGAGTTATACCAGATGAACAGACAAACTTATGTGATTGGAAAGGTCCTTTAATGACTTATAAGTGATGACTTACCCCTGAAATTAATGTGAAGAACAATTACAGATTTACTATGAGAACAAGCCAAGGACTTTTCTTCAATAACTAGGAAGCAAATCATCCTAGATATATTTAATCATCGACTAAATCATCCTAGATAAAATAATATGCAAATTTTACTACCCTGGGATTCTGCCTGGGATTTCTGTTCAGCCTAATGAAACAGTACAATAATTATGATTTTTAAATCAATCCAGGTTCTTCTTCAATGTGTATTTTTAACTGCATACTTCTGGGGCTAAAAAGGGATCCATCTTAAAATCAGCTTTTAAAAAATCTTCACCTTTTCTGCAGATATATACTTATAATTGAATACTGTTTAATTATGTATTAATTCAGAGCAATGAATTAATATTGAGAAGATAAACCACATCGATATTATCTTTCCTGTTAAGCTATTACTGAAATGTATATTATTTATTTTTTCCAGCAATATGATTGAAAATAATAAAGCAAAATATAAAAGGAAGCAAGTAGCATATTAGCTACAGCATTAAATTCTGCAAACTGCTCACATACTTTTTGTATATAAATTTAATACAACCATGCTCTCCCTTTATTTAAAAATACTGAAACAACATGTTAAGTTTTTAATCCCTTGCTAATAACATTTACAAAACAAGTTTTACAATTCAAAGCTTAAAAGTGAACAAAGTGCTAATTATTTCCTCCATTCTCCCAAAGCAAATGTAAATTCAAAAAAATTTATGAAAAAAGAAAACAACAGAAAAAAAAAGGTAAAAATGATAGGTAAGCATGTGAACGAGACAGTATGCAGTGTGGTTTTCATCTGCTTCTTCTATTTAACAGGATGTTCAGACATTTTCACTAACCACATTCTGTTAAAGAAAATAACCTTGACTTCTAATTTCTGTAACAGATGAATTAGCTTCCTTGTATGCGCACTCTGACACGCATATATATGTGCATGCATGATCGCACAAACATACAAACATACAGATGCTTTCCAAAGCCAAATTCAAGTTCTTTTGCTTGATATTATCCACATTCGCACAAGGTCGCTGCTATTTGATTTGCTGTCCCATTTAACAAGATTTACCTTTATAAATCTCAAATTATCTTGGAAAAATGCTTTGGCAAGAACTATTTTTTAATTCAGGAATTTACAATGTTACTTGGTTTAGATATCCTTTTCAAATTTACATTTGATTTACTTTAGAAGAAACTGTAACAGCACAAAAGTTACTGAGACAGTCGAAAGCTGTTTAGCTGAAATGCATTTCAGAAAATAGTGAACAGACTAAGAAAAGAAAGATGTAACTGGATCCTGCTGCTTGCTGCTTACCAGACCACAGGCACAAAATCGAAGAACTTACTGGCTGTAAGAATTTATATTTTTCTTCTAAAGAGGTTCCCTACCTATTACAGATCCCTAAGGCTGTAAATGCCTGTTTACAGCTGAACCAAACTGCCTTGCTCTTTCTTTCCTGGGACTTCTCTTGCTGCTCTAGGATAATAAAGCGCTCCCAGAGTGAGCCCTGGCTGAGTTTCCCTGAATGAAAGAGACATTTAAGGAGCAGTAATCCCCATGCCAGCTCCCACCGTGGCCCCTGCGCTGCTGCTCTTGCTGCTGCACGGACCCCACGGCAGCAAACAGCTTCTCAGTACAAGAGCAGCACATGCACTTGGGTTCCCTGAAGAAAGCTTTAATCACAATTTATTCATAAAAAAACCCGGTCTGTTCAGTTGAAAATGCATTAAAAATGATAGATGACATTACAGAGACAGCAAACTTTGGAGGAGGCAGGACGGATGCTTTAACATATTTACACTTCAGCATTATTTGTTCCAAATGCATGTCTAATCAACTTAGTAATTAAACAAATGGATTTGAATTAAGTATTAGGAAAATAAATTAATTCTGTTGTATCCACAGTTTTTGTAGTTTTGAGATAATTAATTTGAATTCAGCTTGTCTCAACACCTGTCTCAGCCTACTGGCCTTTAAGTGTCTCTTATAAATATGTTATCGAATAACACACCAAGGAACTGCTCACAGATTTGACAAAACATGATATTTAGAGCACATTATAGAATGACACATTTTATTTCTTACAGTACTTAACAAGTGGTAAACTGTAGTAAACAACAGCTGCTCGTGAAAGAACCTGATGAATCCAGTCCTACGACCTATCTAAACTCCTGCACTCTAGAGCCATGAATGAATACCTTGTTCCAAAACCAAGTTTGAAACTGTTACTACAGAAATTAAAATCAAATCTCCTTTTCAGAACCAAATCTGAATGGGAATAATTACTCATTTTATATTTCCCATTTTACCATTAAACAACATTTGCATCAATATTGCAAATTAAAATCCATTATAACCTTACCTTAGTAGCCTCTGAAGAACAGAAACCAATTCCCCAGATATGCAAAGTCAGTTTCCAGGACAAAAAAAAAAGCAGAGAATATCTGTTTCGCTTCACACTAATTAACTTCCACTGTAGAGCAGCTAAGGTGTGCAGGCAGGTTCTCGGGACCAAAAAGCTTTTGCATCAGTCAGCTAGGATTTTTCAAACTCGGGAAAACTGAAGACACTTTGTTCTTCCTTGAACTGTCATGCCGAGCCTAGCACAGTCCAGTTACTTAAGTTAACTAGGAAGAGATCTAGATAGTAAACAAGCTTGGCTCTGTCTAATGGCTTTCCACACCCTCCTGTTTATAGTAAGATGACTTGCATTCAGAGGTCACCCCATCAACAGCTCCTGTCTTTCAGTGGGTATCTAATGTGCTGCATTTATCCCAAGGCCCTTTTAATGAAACCACCTTCCTGGTCCCTGCTCGCCTGCTGTCGCTATGACACATCTGCTCCTTATTGTGCAAAGCCCTATTAAGTGTTAAAATATACCAAAAAAGTCATACCTGGGCATATATTCTGCAAGTAATTCAGGTACTAATAAGTCCTTACCTTGTCTGTGAATATTAGCAACAGAAAGTCTTTTTAAAGATCAAAGAATTTTGCCAGCAACATTCATCTTGTGAATAAAAGAAATTCAAGAGGAAGGAAGATGGATGCCATTGTTTGATCTGGATTTAAAACTTTTACAAATACTTCCCAGAAGGATAATGTATGTGCCTGTGCCAGATAATATTTACTTGAATATGTTAACATGCTGGAAACAAGAGATGAGGAGTGTCCTCGAGCTCTGCTGTAAAATGATACAGAGCCAAGAAAAACAAGGGTCAAGTGCCAGGACCCCAGTGAAAACACCAAGTCAGTTCTGGGCTGAAAGAATACACGGAATTGATGGTTCTTACAAAACACAGTACATCTGCAGCAGTGTGGAGCCTCCTAGCTTTAATTTTTTAGGCATACAAGTGCTACTGGTTACAATAGGTTTGTGATCCAACTGGCAATTGTTGTTTTCTTTATACAGCACTGCAAACCAAAAGAATAAACCACCTGAAAATTGCTTATCACAACAGATAGATCTAAATTAACTGTATCTTAAAATGAGGACAAGGAAATGGTGTTCAGTATTTTCCTTCAGGAGTCTTACAAAAATAAGAATTCCGAATTTCTACCAGTACTTTTCCTCACTCCTTAGCCATCGGGCAGCACTGGGAATTTCAGCCTTGTTTCAGTGAGGATGTGAAACTGAAGATGGCACTCTCTCCCCATGCAAACACAAGCCCGACTGCAGCTCAGAAATGCTCTTTGAGTGAAAGTTACACCTGTAGCACATTTTCGGCACCATTTTTTTGTCACCACGGCAGCATCAAAATGACAGATAGCAGCTTGGCTCTGCTAAAGCTAATAAAACATGATTGATGAACTGGGCTAGAAAGACATGTCAGTTCAGATTAGGATATTTGTGCCATCATTTGACAGGTTCCACGCTTTATTATTAGAATGGACTGTCAGGACTATAAGGGCCACTAATAAATACATCCCTCCAGATTCCCTGATGCCTTTTTTTTGTACTTAAACCTACTAATGAAGTTTAAATATGAAATATTTTTTCATGTGAAATCTCGCTCAATTTTTATAAAATACTTGCGCTTAGAAATACAATATACTTCCTTAAACAGGTGCCTGTCAGCTGCTATAATCTCATGCACTGAAATCCAAGTAATCCTCATTTTACTGCATTGTGTGGTATAATGAAGGCCCACCTCTTTGACAATGAAAACCCACTGAAGCATATTTAAAGTACTGGGGAAAACATAATCAGCTTTCAGATGTTGTTTTTGACATTAGCTTTGGGCAGAAGCTCATTCTTAACTGCTCAAACAACACATCAGATGTGGAAGGTTGCTAATCAAGATTGGCTGGGGTTTTTGGCATCAAAAGAAAGCACACAAAGGAAAAAGCTATTGCAGAAAATGCTGCCAAAGAAGACTGAAAGCACCAGGATGTCCATGAACAGGGGGCTCCAAGGCTCCAATCCTACTCAATGAATTGCAGAGTCCTCAGAGTAGTGGAGAGTCATCACAGAAGCAGATAAGGAACAAAATTTGTCTCTTCCTCTCCCAGGCATCAGGCAGACAAAAACCAGCTTGGGCTTGGATCCACCAACAGTTAAGGAGCGCAGCACAACTCCCTCTGCCCACCTCTGTGTGCAGGAAGTCCTCACTCAGCAGCTTCAAACCAAAGCAGATTGTTTGTCAGTCCCTGCCACCAGTTCACCTCTGTATTCCTCTCTTCTGTCACACACAAAGATCAAGAATGAAGGCACCAAAGAAACACCCACCAGCCTTCCTCCTTTTCACAGGTACACAAGACAATTTTATTATTTCTCAGGTCTGGATGCCTGGAGGCAAAGGACAGTCCCACACACTTGTAAAGGTGTTTATCACATAATGGAGATAAAAAACTTTTATGCCAGAGTTTGGTGCACAAACTAGTAGTGTCAAGAGATGACCAGAGAAAATTCTTACATCTACAGCATGTGCTCCTTTGTCAGACTGACTGACTGACAGGGAAACCACTGTTCCAACATCCCTGCAATGGACAAACTTGTCTGCAAACTGAGATTACTAAGGGGGAGATGTTTTTTATTGACATGTAAATCAGAAGCTTCTTAATGCTCTTTATTTACGACATCATTCTAAGGACACAAATGTAGCATTTCTTACATAACAAATGTAAGAAAGGAAAACAGCAGACATTAGCAAAGAAAAATTGCAGTCATTTCAGAAAATATGAAAGCATGAAATGCTAAGTATTTTGAATTTCTCAATTAGTTCTGCAAGCAAAACTGCTTGGTTCAGAGCCACAGTAGTGAAAATTACTTTTGGTATTATTTTTTCCTGTTCTAAACTTTGTATTAGATGCCATTGTTCACTGTTTGCCTGCAAACCAGAGAATACCAAACCAAAAAGAAAACCTTATCAGCAAGCCTTTACATTTTAAGAAATGTGATGAACTGACATTGCCAAGTTGCAAGTGAGTTGCTTCTCTACTATTCCTTCAGATTTCACCATAGGATGTGAAATAAATGTACGTTGCAGGGAAAAACACACAGCAGTAGTGCACTTTGTTGCCATTGAGCAACCTTCTCTAAAACATCCTGAGAACCACCACAACCACTTCAGATTTTGAGTGATTCCATTTTCCAAGCAATAGAATGACAAAAATCACAAAAAGAAGAATGCAAGTAGAGATGCTTTTGAAGAAAGGGATGCCTCTGAGATCTTGGCTTGGTCAACAGTTTTGTAACTGAAGATCAAATTCACTGACAAGTAGGTATGTTCCTGCATTCTTTAGTGGATCTTGCATTCAGAGGGTTGGAAGATGCTTTGATCAAGTGAGCTGCACCCCCCTCTGATTCTCCCCTCTTTGGGGTCTGTCCACATTTTGCTGGCTAGCTGGGGCTGGCAAGTCACCACAGGCCCTGGGGGTGGCAAATTTTAGCCATAAAATGGATAATGTTACAATGGCACCTCCAACATGCCTAGCTTTTTAAAAAAAACTAACTCAACTGCTTTTCTTGTTATTTGTATTTTTAGTTCAAAGATAAATTCCCAGATCCAAACCACCATGCTTTTTCAAGAAATTTAAAGTAGATTTAAATTTACAACCCTCTCCAAGATGGCTTCGTTGACTTGTAACTTTTGTTTTGTTTGTTTTACCTGAGCTGCATTTTTGGCAGTTCATCAGACTTTATGGAAAGAAAAACTACCACCTGAATTTCATTTCAGGAGTGCCTCCCACCTCCTCCAGGACTTGTCTGTAAAATCAAGGGATCAAAATAAAATAATTCCTATTCTAATACTTCTATCTGCACATGATGCTGTATTTATTAGACTCTCCAGCCACCACTAAAGCTGTGTTACATTCTGCCTGGGCACTGACCAGCCTGAGGCTTCTAAGAGCAAAATCTGTGGTTCCATCACAGTTCCCACCAGTTTCCCTCTCCTTATTCAGCCTTGCAGAGATTCTTCTTGGATACAGAGAATAATAACAAAACAGTGGATACTAGATGGATTTAAGAACATGCACTCTTTTCACAACTGAGTAAATCTCAGAAAAGGGATTAAAAACAGATGGAAAGATCTGTGATTCTATGATCCTAAATCTCAATAAAATAATTTAAAAACTGATGGAAGCCAGATATATTTTAAGTTCAAAGAAAAACTAGACATCTGATCATATCAGATTTTCAGTGGCAACTGAAAAAGTTTATAAACATAAGTAAGAATTACACATAGTAAACAGAAATTTATAAGAGCAACAAACTACATATTTATAAATAACATTCCTGAAAGAACTCTAAGACACCACTATTATAATAAAAGTTTAGAGGCCTTTCTATTTTGTCTTCTGTTTTCTCAGCATCTGCAATTTCTGATTTATTTCTGCAGTTTTGCAATTCAGCCTTTAAACCAAAACATCAAGCCTTGAAACATTAATGACCAACAGAATAAAATTATTGCAACTAGCAACAAAGTATTTTGCTTCTATCTTCCACTTCCGCTGGTTTCATTGAATCTTTTTCTAAAAATTACTCATTTACATGTCATTTACATCTACCATTTTAAGTGTCTGTGATATTAATTCTCATTTGAAATAAACAAAGAAAAAAAAATCTGAGCTTTACAAAATGCATGTCAAGTTCAAGGTGCAGACTTTCTGAAAAGATTTTTCATGCAATTTCTAGTTAGGGAAAGTTGACATATGACACCCTCTCTCTCAAAGGCATCCAAGGGAGAAAAAAATGATAAAAGTATTCATTCAAACCCCTGCTAATTATTATGTGTTTTTGTCACCACATTTTCTAGGGTTGCAATCAAGATGAGTAATGTTTCAGTGATCAGTGCTAGGCACAAATATGATCTCAACCCTGGAATCTTAAGGTTAATTTTATTTATGGCTCTAGAGTCAACTCTAGTATAATCTTCCAAGTTTATTTTATGACCAAATAAAAAGTTTATTTAAGTAAGTACAGGAGAGACTGTATGTGAAAGTTCAGAAGGAGTTTCAGTTTTTGAAGTGAATCTCAAAAGCTGGAAGAGAAGGAAGAAGTAGAACCATTTAGAGATTTTGACTTGAACTCCTTATCATCAGGCCCCATTTTCTCTCCTTTTAACCATTAAGTGTTCAAAGACACTAAGTGAGAGTGTCTGTGTGTCTGACTGCTCTCAGTCAAGCCTCCTGTTGGAGGTAACATCCAGTGTGAGCACACAAAACACAGTCCATCTGTACCTCTCATGTTTTCACATGTGTACATGATCTACACTGCCTGTACTGAGCACCTCTCTCAGCTTTTCTTCTACCTCTGGGACAGAGCCAGCTCTCCTCCTTCCTCACCCCCCCACCTGTGCACATGTGACTACTACAGTGAACACACAGTGAACCAAAATGATGGATGTCTGAGCAATGGCACTATGGATTTTTCATGTAAAACAAGAGCTGCATCCTTGTTTTAATTTACTGTTTATTTTGAAACTGGCTGGCACCTCTATAATCACCACGGACCTTCTCAACAGAAAGCTGGAGAAATACCAGGCTGGAGACATCCAAGGCAGGGATTCCTATGCTGCAGTATGCAAACCACTTCAAGGTGGTACTTCTGTGCTGGGACACAGAAAGTGGGAGCAGCAGCAACAGATCCCGACCTTTCTGGGCACACTGCTAGGACTCACACTGTTTATTTGTGCCTGGAGCAAAATCCAGTGTGGTAGGGGAAGTGCTTTTTGCATGATGGAAAAGACGGTGTTTAGCTTCTGACTTGGGAGACATGGGAATTAAGGAATGGCTGACTTTGAAAAAGATCTGCTATATGACTCTTTCCTAGCAAATAAACTCTTTTAGGCCTTCTTCAGTTTAAAGTATTATTAAAGTCAGCAGTTTTTACTGAGGGCACTTCCCTTGATAGGTAAGCATGTATGAAAAATTCCATTTTCCTTTTTTAAAAGACATAAACTTTCAATGAAACAAGGTAAAATTTATGCACGCACTAAAACTAAATTGGTAAAAATAATAAATATTTTTTAAAAAAGAAGAAAAAAAAAATGCCAGTAGGCTAACTCTATTAAACACAACCAGAGAAAAGTTCTGGTTTTGAGTGAATGAAGCTTATCTTTCATAAATTTAGAGAAGCCAGTCACCTCATACAAAGATATGATTTTTGCTGCATGCAAAACTTGAAAGGGAGCCTTAAGTAAAAAGCAACAGCAAACATGAGATAAATGGTGAAAATTCTTGGGTTTCTCCATCCCTATGTCTGGACATTCCAGGGGGAAATGTAGCTTACAGGTTGGTTAACTCAGCCTTTACAGGAAATGGCTTTTCTCAGGTAATTACCAAACACTGTCCTACCAATGTCCTTTAGCATTTTGAACAAAAGCAATTTGAAAAATAAGAAATAGAAATTTAACATTTTTTGGTACAATGTTTTTATAGCTTTTATGCAATATGTTACAAATGTTTTAATAAAGAGTCCATACTCTGAAAGTCCTGCCGAGCCATAATAACTATTGAGGTCTCAGACTTTTCATAGAAAGAGGCCAACAGCTAGTTTAAAAAAAATTCTCAGATACCACACAGCTGTCTTTCTCCCAAAGCTACAGATGACAATGCAGCTTTTAGAGAAGTTAGTATTTCACATTTTTTAGATATACATCTGATACTAAAATAATTTCTTAAAAGTGTAATTCTAACAATCTTTCACCATAAATAATTGATACATTTTCTATAGTCTGTCTTGATCTGGGTAAGATGGTGCTGACAAATTTGTTCCCTTGAGTGTCTATATCTTTTTACTCATCAAAGGAGGATTTGGACGGAAGTTTCCATTTTTGCCTTTGTTTGTGTTGGCAACTTTACCAACGGGAATTACAAAAAATTCACAGCCTGGCAAAGGGAGGAAGTGACATCTCTATATCCCAAATTATCCAAGCTTTCAGCAGCTTGCTCCTTTTTCTGCTGTGCTAAACTATAGCCTTTTATTCCCTTCTCTTCCAGTGGCAGCATACTGCTTAAGCAAAATACAATCCTCCCTCTCTTCAATTTTATTAAATTCACCCTTTGCTTTAAGCTGTTCTATGCTGAAGCCTAAGTTGCTTTTTTTATTCCTAAGAAACAAAGGAAAACACAGGGTCATATTCTGTTTTTTAGAGGCATTCATCATTTTTTTGGTGGAATGCGCCCCAGTAATCAGGAGCAGAATGTGGATAGTTTTGCCAAAATATCATGGCATTAAACTCATCACTACAGTGTAGAGAGTAACTAATTTAGTGTTACTAAACTCTACATGTTTTTTAAATTTGTAAAACTCCTAAGAATTCTACACTCCCTCAGTATTTTTCAGACATATAGATTTGCAATAGGAAATACAATGGTATTAATCACCCCTTATTACAACTCTCTCCTTGAGTAATGTATCCACCTAAAATTATCAATGATACAGTAGCAAAATCTGGCTCTTGCTGTGTGTTTTGGGTTTTTTTTACTATTTCTGTGCATAAAGAATTAACTTTCTGTGTATAAAGTTTTATTTCATTGCATCCAGTTTTCTTCTCACCACACTTGCAATTCAGCTACAGTCAGTGGGGTTGCACTGTTGTGAGAACAAACTCTGTATCAGGATACAGATTTCAACACTACCCTCCTCAAAAATATAGTGTTTCAGAGTTTTTTCCCAACCACAACTTCAAAGGTGGATCATCTTACAAGTGACTAGAGCTGGAGAGCAAACATCCTCCATCATCATAACAAATCTCTCAGCATCAGCATTTGGAAGAACTACTTGTTTTACATCATCTTCTCTATTTCTGGACACAAGTGCAGAAATGCAGATAAGTTGCTTTTATCTACCGGTTAGATCTGCACATATAAATGAAGAATAAAATATCACACATCATAGTATTTTGTAACATGATTCAGCATCTTTAATGAAATCAGGTTTCTGTCAGTTCCATGAGAACTTACAGAGTGCTTCAAATTAAAAAAAAAAAAAAATTCCCACAGTGAGGGTTTTTAATTGTATACTTTAAATTTATATTGTCCTAAAACTTAAAACCTGAGAATAAAATTTAGAAACTTCAAATTTCTTTTTTATTCTGCAGAGGAAGAAAGGAACTGAAACGAACGAACACACAAAATGAAAGAATAAAACCTAGTAAATTTTGCATGCAAACAAAACTTCTGAGCAAACTGGGAGCCAAGCACTAAACCCAAATGGTTTGTAAAAATAAAAACCATTGATGGTATTTCCTCGTAGTACCTGGAAGCAATTTTTCCTAACTTTGAAAGTAATGTGGTGATTCTGGTCACTGGCCCTACAAAGAGAGTACAAATAAACCTTTTTCTTCTCCCTCAGACATCCATAACTGTATTTTGACAATTTTTAGGATACAGGGAAGTGGTTTGGAGATACGCATTTAGGCAAATTACTTTTTAAAAATATTAGTTTCTATGTCAATACAACTATTCAACATAATCTATTTAAAAGCATATGCCTGTGATTATCTCTTCACATGTGAGTTGTTTCACTGGCTTTAGTAAGTGTTTAATTCACACTGTGCAGTTAGGCATATGTGTAAATCACCACAAGAATGGAATCTGAATTGAAAAAGTGTTAAGTTTCTACCAGGAATTTCAGTCTATTCTCCTATCAAGATTTGTAATACTTGTTTTCAACAAAAAAGACATGGCACTGTGCAAGTGCAATTAGAAATGAGAATTAGCTGCTCACACTTATTTCTGGAGATGTACAAACACCTTGAGATATTACTAAAAAAAGTACATAGTGGATGAAAATATTACTTCAGAGATTTGAAACATTTCAAGCACACATATATTAATTCAAAATGAATCCGCTATAAATATCTTCAGTTTTAGCAAGAGTTCAAGGGAATATTAGAAAATACCAAGGAGTATTTTAAATAACTTAAGGTGCACAGCAGAGAGAGGAAATATGCAACTTGGCAATGAAAATATGTAGCTAAAATAAAGCAGAGCTGTTTCACTGCAAGAAAAATGGTATCACCTATTCAGAGTGGCTGACTGGGAAAAGCATGTATGCAAGGTTTATGGTGATTTGGCCCAAAACTGTGGACTGAGCAGGGCATAACCCTAACCAGTACCCCGTTACTGGGTGTAACTGCAGCTCTGCTTTCTGTCTCTGCTGTGAATGCACAAATGCTGCATTAAAACAACTGAGAGATAAAAGGAAAATTGAAACAACCTCCCAAGTGCATTTTAAAAAATTATATGAATGCCTGGCTATGCCTGCACATAAGGGCAGGATAGGAAAACAGACAGTCCCAAGTGCAGTCCTTCTGCCCAGAATTCCTGTGTGAGAGTTTCAGGAGCAGGAACCACAGCCAACAGAAAAGGAATAGATCTATTTTTTTTTTCCTCAGTGAGTGCTGCACTCCAGAGATGGCTGAGAGCTCAGTTTAGAAGATACCAGCTGTGATATCTCTGCCTTCAGACTCTACTACGAATTAGATTACCAGATTAGATCTTTGTATAATACAGGATACAATGAAATACTTATGAAAGTGGATGGACTGATGATTTTTAAAGTAGATCCAAGGGTCAGCCCCTGGTCTGGTGAAGTTATGGAACAATCTGCCAGGACAAGAAGGTCAAACCTTCTTCTATAATGTATGGATTTGTTGTTGTGAAATACAAATATTTCTATATGACCAAACCAAAACTATTTAATATTTGTGAATGTTTTATTTTTCATGAAATAATTTCAGGCATAGAGACATCCATGTTCTCTAGTGGCAGTGAATTCCAAATCTTTATTATGTGTCAGTAGAAAAATATTCCTTTTTATTAGGCTGAAATGTACTTCAGTTTCTCTTCATATTCCCTATATTGCATCACTTGACCCACTGTCTCTATTGTAGTTATTATTGCATACACATTACTGCACTCATCTGTCAACTATATCTGTCACAGTCCATAAAGGAGAGTTGGGGGTTTGAATATCTTTATTAATTTCCATTTCCCATGTCTGAATTTTGTAATTCTTCCAAATCCTTAGCATGTTGAGCAAATAGAATTGAACACAAGGCACGGATTTCATTTTTGTCTTTACTGGAAAAGAAACCCAACACTATGAACCTCGCGGCTGATACTTTAGTTTTTAGCTAAACAAAATCTAAAGTTCTGGTTTCTATAATGAGATTTACCATATAGACAAAAAGGGAGTGACAACCACAGATTACTATGTTAGTTTTTTGAGCTCAGAGGGATGCATTGTCTCAGAGCTGGTTATTGAGAGAGGAACACAAACAGGACCTGGAGGTGCACCAAGTTTGAGAATAACCTAAGCACCAGCTCGAAGAGGAATTCTGGGGAGGAGGGAGACAAGTAGCCTGAAACAGCTGCCACCTCAACAGAACGTAGGGAATCAAACCGAAATAAGAGCTGAAGAAGTGTTTCAAAGAACATATGTGTGAATGAACAATCAACCTGGAGCATTTGGAAAACATTAACTCATGCCTTCCATTTGACACTACGTGAAAAGATCATACAGTTTCCTACTGCATGAAAAAAAAAAACTCTGTCTTGCTTTCTCTGGATCTTTATTGTATGTACCTCCTCAGCACAGATAAGGATGAAATCAGGGGTTCTTAAAAGTTGAAGATGGAAAGTTGAATTTTTTATTACATCTCTGTTTTTCTAATAAAATATTACAGGTTTTTAGACTTCAGAATTTAATAAGTAAATCAGATGAGGAGTTTTTCATCAAAATTAAGTTAAACAGAAGCCATTTTCTGAAGGCCAGAGAGCAAATTCAGATGATTAAGTCAACTCAAAGGGAATAAAAACAAGAATGAATACGAACAAGAGCTGTGCTCACAATAAAAAGGCAGAAAATGGGTACTACAAAAATGTTACAGTCTAGAAGATTTTTTAAACTTACATAGGAATTTTGGGTGCTAAATCACAGGTTTTTTGACATTTCAGTCATTAAAACAGGTTTTATAGTCGCTTCTTGGCTAAATAAAAGGACATACAACTAATTTAATGGACATGAAAGAATTAGAGCTGAAGAGTGACATAAAAACCCCAAAGATGTCCTATTTTGATAAAAGACAACTAAAATTAACTACCTTTGAGCATAAATCAGGATAACCATTATCAAAGAATGGCTTGATTTGTAAAGAGACCCTAACAACCACCTAGCCCCTAACCCGCTGCCATTGGCAGTTGGTGTATTATGATATACAACAGGTTACAGAGAAGCATATCTCAGATTTTGTCTTCATGTTTAAATTTTGCAAGGTTGGAAGGTTATGAAGAGCTGATTCATGAGCTGATTCACATGCCACTCCAACTTTAAGTTGGTCTGAAAATCTACCAGGACAAGACTGAGGCACCGATATCACTCATGCAAACTGCCCAAAGGCGTGGTGGATATGGCTGTCTGGATAAGGCTTTCTTTCTGCAACTCTGACTTGCTAAAGTGATGGCCAGTTTCTTCAAAGGGCTATTAGAGGACCTGGAATGGTAGCAGAAATAATGAAAGGTATCAAAACATTCTGAAAGACTTATGTCTAACATATGCAAAAACTGTCAGAGAAGCCAGATTTCAAAGTACAGGCATTTTCTACCATTTAAATATTATGTATTTTCTTTCAAGTATGTTAAATTATATTTGTAATTACATGGTTCCATACCAACACCAAAACTTACTACAATTACTGAGTGAATAGAATTCTAAAAAAATAGACATTATTGAACATATAAACAAGACCTTCCATTTTTAATCTCAGTCACAAATAGGAAGAAAAATTTTTAAATATACCTCAAGACTAACTACACCCAATAATTGTAATTGCTTTACAATTCATAATGGATAACACCTTACAATTGTTTGCTTTTCAGAAAATATTTTGTTGTCATCTGCACAGAAATGAGCTTTCCTAGACACTTCTAATTTCAATTTAAGAAGACTGTCAAGAAAGCAAAGGAAATAAATTCCTTCGACCTCTAATGTAAAGGAATTCAATTAAGATATGCAAAAGCAGGAATTTTATTTCTTTTCCAATCCATATAATGGACAAAAAATTAGAAGCTGAGCTGAGCTTTACTAGTCAAACTAATATTTTGAAGGTTTCTGATACATGAATCTTCAAAGGCATCTAAGCAGGAAAAAAAACTGATTGTCAGTTCAAATTCATTTTTTCAGAGGTCAGCAATTAATTTAATTTGTAACATATGAAAATCCTCCTGTATAGCTTTCAACACGCTTATGTATCCAAATGGCTTTGAAAATCTGTCTAAATATGATGATTAGTTCACTTAGTATCTGCCATTAATAATTCTCTTCTCTAATAAATCCTTTACACTTGCATGAAAATATTTTTCTTATTTATTCAAACTATTTACAACTGGCTTATTTTAATAAAAGAAATTAAATATTGTTTTCCTGCATTTGGGGCCCCGATTTGCATCCAAACTGCAAGTTGATCCAAATAATTAGTTCAAATTTAGATTTCTACAAAATAACAAATGTAGTATCCTTGTTTTTAACAGTATTTAAACTGAGAATCAGAGGTTGTGTAAGACTGCAAAATTAGTTCTTTTTCAGGAGTCATGGGAGGTGGGTACCTATTTCTTGAATATATTGTCAAGGAGAAGGTTTCTAAGAAAAATCCAATTAAAATACTCATAAAAAGCAAGATAAAGTCTTGGGTTTTTTTCCTAATGGGTGGTTCAAACTGCAGTTATAATTGTTCTTTAAAACACTTTGACTGAAACCAGACAATGCGGGGAAGCTGAATGACTTAATTCTACAAAGTCTAATAAAAGAACAAGAAGATTAAAATTTTTATCAGCTGATCTTCGACCACTGAAGTTAAGAGCAGATCTACCATGGATGTCACAGGCCAGATCCTGTCTTAACTCTTGGGATGGCAGAACAGGCCTTAAGACTGGTATGAGTGACTCTACAATCATCAAATAGGCAAATTGATATCCATACTCATTCATGGATTGTAGATTACATCTTTATATGTATCATTTCTGAATTCAAGTTACTAAATACGTTTCAGCTTATAAAAATGTTGCTGATACAAAGCAGGGTGAGGAGAAAGGATAAGCAGGTGATGCAACTAAAAGGAGCACAAATTAATAGGTTAGTTATCCATTCCTATAGTAACTTACACCTTCTTCTGGCTCTTTGGTATGTAAATTAAAGTGACTGAAACCAATTTACATTCACATGTATACAGCAGAAACTGGGTGGAAATCTAGATTGGCTGAACTTACAAATTCCAATTTCTTGGCAAGTTAGATATCTCACCTAAAATCTCCTTATCCATTTATACATTAGGAAATGTGGACAAACCAATTATGGAACAGACACAGACTCCGTGAGATCAAAAGCAGATCAGTATGCAAGCGTGATAAGTCTAATGAAAACATGGTTTCAAATGGCATATTTTATACTCAGTAGGAGCCAACTGGGACTACAGAACATGGAAAAAAAGGTAAACGGGTACAAGTCCAAATGCAGAGAGTTTAGGTCCGCATCCTGTGGGGAGCAGGCACTTCTCAGCAGTTAGGGGAAGGCTAAGTTAACACCACGGGGATTGTTCTGACTTTGAGCCAAGGCAATTTTAGGGGACTGCACAGCGTTATGGCTGTCCTGCCCAAGAACACCAGAATGTTCTACAGAGCTGCACTCTTCCAAGTAGAAGGTGTCCCACTGGCCAAGGTTTAATTTTGCAAGTTAACAATGATATTAAACATTTGTCCGGATCTCAGTATGTGCCTGACGAAAGAATAGGATAGAGTGTTAAATATATAAAGACTAGCCAGTATTACTCTCAAATCTGTCATCTAGTGAATGCATCTGGGAGAAGCTGGACAGAAAACGACAACCTTTAAAATAAATCCACAGATCAGTGAAATCTTGCAATAGTAGTTCTCCCTGGACGCTGCAGATGAATTGGATCAGCAGACAACTTTGCAAACACAGACACACTGGGTGTGGGTGCACACCCACCCTCCAAACCAGATATTGCCAAGCCACTGTGCCAGAAGTGCGTTCTCTCTCTTCTGACTGGACAGTATTATTTTTATGTGCAGTTTGTTGAACTAAATAGTCTCCACAGCCTTTGGATAATGAATCCTTTAAGCAAATATAATTTTGTGTGTGTGTGTGTGCATGTGTGAAACTATGACTTCTTTGAATGTTCCCAGCCCTATATTATAATACTCAACTTGCTCCAAACCCTACAGCAGTTACTTGGAAGACTCCTCTAAGCATCAGTGAGCTTTGGATCAGCTTCTGGAAAACAAAGCCAACTTAAAGTTTGACTGTAATGCACACATGTATGCAGGAATCCACCAGACGCAGAAAATAAACCTTGTCTGCTGACACACAGTGGTACATCCTGCATTTCAACAGAACACAGTGACACAAGGGCCAACTGGCCACTGAGTTCAGTGGCTCAGAACCAAGTGAAATGAGCCCCTCTAATGAAGCACAAGGTATTCTGTTTGAGGGCACATGCAGATCCCAAATGGATACACACTGTGCTAGCAGGGTGAGTCACACTGCATTCCTAGAACGTGTGATCTCCCTGCAGTCTGCTTGGTAGACTGTGCTATTGCATTGTGCTCCACGAGCTTCTCAGACACCCTCCAAATTAATGTAAACTTTTCTTTAGTCAACTCTGCTTAAGAACTCAGTAGATATGCTCAAGATACCAAAAAAATATGCATTGAGCTGAACATCCTGCCTTCAGCAGATGCTGAAAATGTGTAAGAACAAGGAAATCACATAATGATGTTTGCCCAAAATATTCTCCAATCCTCTCATCTTCAAATGTTAACTATTAAAACTGACACTTAAAAAGAATCATTCTTTCTATTGTCACCCAATCTTTTTTGATCATTTCACTCGTTTCCTAATCTTCAAATTAAAACTTTATCCATCTGAGAACCTACCCTCTCCTCCCAAACCTGCCAAATGTCCTCTGCAAACAGTTCTGTGCAGAACACTTCTGTATGCCTTTTGAAACTACATGAAAAACAGATCAGCCAGATTTCCTTCTCTTGAGAGGGTTCTAAAACATCAGTGGGGCATGCAAACCTTTTAACTCTCTTCTGTACAATTCCATAAAGGAAGAACTGGGCGGGGGGGGAAAGGAAGAGGAGACCTAAAATTCTTACTGGATGAAAAGTTCATTTTAAATTATACCAAAGTATACACTATATGTCACATATATGAGAAATTTGTAAGATTTTAATGTAAACAAAAACACAAAACCAAAAACAATCTTCTTGCAGTAAAGAAAATTAAAATAATTTCATCAAGAATTTGGCATGCTTCAAGTTTTGATGGCTTTTGTCAAATTTTTAGGATTTACTTTTAAATGAGACAAAGAATTCTTTTAGGCTGAGATATATTTCTTTCTTTAATTTGCATCTTATAAAATTTTATTAAATCACACTGCATACTCTACTGATTTAAAGCATAATATAATTATCCTGTATAATACTTTTAATTACTCCTATCATATATTATAGATTCTACAGAACAAACAATCCAAACATAATTGTATTATGTAAATAATTATATCCCCTTAGATTCTATGGAAAAATGATAAAAGAGTGAAAACTGTCCTTTCCAAAATCCTTGGAATACTTGAGAATACTATGGGATGCCAACAAGAAAATCTCTGGAATGCAAATGATTCCTGTTACAAATGATTTTCAACAGTCCCAAAATAAAAAGAAGTAATTTCAGTCTGTTATTTCTATCTATTTCTGCTCTTTCCTCTGCTCAATGCAAGTGATAAGTCGTTATGAGGTCCAGCTGCTGTTATGGTACATTTATGTGAATAAATTGGGAGGGATGAAGAAACAAAGCCACCTTCTGCCACTACCTTCTAGCAGTGTAAAGAACTTGATTACAAATCCATTTTATCCTTTCTAAAAAGCCACACAGTTATCATGTGACTGTGCAGTTTTCTAGGAAGGAAGGGTTACATAAAGGTGGTACTAGAATTCGCTACCTTCTCCAGTCACCGCCGCCAGCAAAGCTGGGAAATTCTTTGGGGACAAGTGCTGGGTGCCACTGAAGAATATGATAGTTACCTCAGCCTGGGCCTCGATGATCCTTGTCCCTTCCAACTGAGAACATTCTGGGATTCTGTATTTGCTCCTTCTCTCATCCAGTGAGGCCCAAATGCGGGTTGTGCTATCAGGCTAACGGTAGCGTACATAAATTGCAATCAAGAGCCACTCTATGTGGCAGGCTGTTACTTACACTCAGCACCAACAGCTCTTGTTCTAACTTTGGTCTTTTGATTCTTTCTGAAGCAAAATGATTTTTCAACAAGAGACAATGAAGGGAAGCCAAATACTCATTAAATGCTGGAACTAACACAAATGGCAGTTACTTCAAAACAAATACAGACGGCAGGTGAGCCCAGCCCACGAGACCAAAGAAGAAAACACTCTATGAGCAGCAAATAATCAATTCTGGACTTGTGGAACCAGTTTGCAATTGGCAAGTGAGTGCACAGTGGCGTTCTGCTTGTTAATAGAGATAAAGGCAAAAAGGTTGTGTAAGACTTGTGGAGCATTTGTGGTGGTACCCTTAAAGACCATATCTCCTATGCCATCCATACTTCCTTGATAAAATTCTGGTATGGCCAGGCACAGATGTGTTTGCAAGAAGTCCTTACAAACAGCATCCATAATACAAACATGAATGTAGTCCACAAGAAGATGGACATTACAACAGAAGGTGGGAGAAGTTGCATACATGAGCACATCAATAAACACAGGTGCGACAGAACAGACCAGCCCAAAGTCTCACATATTTTGGGCAGAGCCTCAATAAACTAAACCCACTCTGCTTACCTCTAAAATATACTTATGATAATTAAGTACAGAAATAAGAGTTTATTTCTTGAAGAATGAATACGGCCAGTTATATAAGGATTGAATCAAATCAAATATTAAAAGAACAGTTACTCAACAGAAAGAGGACTAATATTCTGCCTTAAAATGTGAAACAGAAATCAAACTCAACAAAATAAACATCAGCATAGCACAAAAACACAGCTTCATGAAAAGCACTGCTCTTCTAAAGTAGGTCTTTTCTTAGAAACAGACAGACGCAGCTCCCATTTATTATTTATGATGCCTTGTGTCCATGTCAGCTCCCAATTAATAATTAAAATTAATCTCATTAAGGCAGATTTCATTACAGGATAATTTAATTAAATGATGAATTGGCTCCCAGATGTCACCATTTGTGCCATCTTTTAAAAGATGCTGCTGATGACACAGATTTATAAGGGTTTAGTCCTAACCTGAAAAGCTACATTATTTGACAGATTTATAGCAATTTTCATAAGCAAAGCACACAGCATGAAATATAATTCACATGAGGTGAGACAGGCACTTCCAAATATAAACAAAGGTCTACGGATGTCTCTGTGTGGCAGGACGAAGGATAAGAAGGTCAGCTCCAAGTTTTTCAAAGGAACTCTAACCTCAGTACTTGCGAGGATCCTACATAACAGTATTGTAAGTCCTTGCGCTCCCTTGTACTACAAAGCAGCTGAGACAGCTGCAAAAAATCTATTTCAGATAGTTTAATAGAAAATTACTGTAGATTTGCAAACTCGGTGTCTCAAGAACTGCAGCAAACAGACAAGAATTGTCACTGGTAGCAGAGGAATATGAACCTGGCTGTATCAAACTTCCCACTACCTTTGTCATAATGATGTGCAGTTTTTCTCTTGATAATTAACTAAAAAAATAAAAAATAATCTGGTGGAATAGCAGCTGCTAGGGAATCAGCAAAATCAGAACAGGCCTGATAATAAAGGTGTTTCATAAGCCACAGAGCAAGCAAAACAAATAGCAAGTAGTTACACCAAATGCAGTAGCATGCAGGTTCAAAACATTGGAAAAGTGTTTTTTTTAATATTTCTCCAGTGTCCTATATGTCAAAGTGACAGTTTACATTCCAGAAAACCTCACAGAACTTTTTAAAAAGTCTTAGTGTAAGAAAAAATGAAGAAGTAGGGAGCTGAATTACTAGGATGCACCACTCCAATATGCGCATTCGTGGGCTAGCAGTGCTACTTTTAGGCAACTGTATTTTCCTAAGGCATGACCAGCAGCTTGCTCTTGATCTGCTACATATTACTACTCTACCAAAACACAATTTAGTATATGAAAGGCACCACATATGTTTACGTTCATGATCACCAAACGATTTTTGACTATATCAGACACAGAGAATAAGGCACAGGGAAGGCACAAAGTCCCCACTTGAAGCAGTATTCTGCTCAGACCAGAGGGCTCCAAGTAAAGGTGCAAGTTATCCTTCAGAATTGAAACATTTCAGTACTGATTTGAAACCACCCAAAACACTTTGAATGCAGAAGCTGTGCTTCCCTCGGATGCCCCTGAACCATTCAAACCATCTGAACTCTGCCACAGTACTGCTGTTAACAAAGCCCTCAGTGGACACAATACCACTGCTCCTGGTTTTTTTTTGGAATAAGCAGGGTAGTACTCACTCACTGGTGATAGATCTGGTAGCTGTTTTGATCACCAGACAATCTTGCTGAACAGCCTGCTGGCTGTTATCAAAACTGTAACCAAGAGTTAAATTTAGAACATCCATTTCAGATTTTTAGAATTAAGTAGAATCCTGAGTTCTAATTTGCTTTTTGGGCTCCATCTACTATCCATAGAGGTAGAAAGACAATGCCAAGGCAGTCAGCATACTGTAATCATCTGCCTGGTCAGGCGCAATGGGCTTGATTATTAACCTCCTAATTACCAGTTAAATCAGTGGTCCACCACTTTGGAGCTTAAAGTAAAGAGATAGTTTGCAATAGGTATAAACATATTAAAGCTCCCAGTCTGACTGATATGCAGAAAAAAAATTATCATGAAAGATGCTCAATTCTCATGTCCCAAAGGAATGAGAAAACCTCACAGATGGACACACATGCAGATATATCCCCCAAGGGCCTTAATACGTCCCATGAAGTCATAGTTGGAGTTGGGAAACAACACCAAGGATTACCAAGTTTAACTCCTGGCCATGCACAGAACCACACCAAGTGTGACACCATGTGGCTCAGAGCATTGTCCAAATGCTTTTTGAACTCAGTCAGGCTGTGACCACTTCCCTGGGGAGCCTGTTCCAGTGCCCAACCACCCTCTGGGTGAAGAACCTTTTGCTAATATCCAACATAAACCTCACATGACACAACTACAGGCCATTCCCTCCAGTCCTGTCACTGGTCATCACAGAGATCAGTGTCTGCTCAAAACCCCTGCTTAACAGGTGTTATTCTTCTTGATGTTGAATCTCTTATTCTGCACAAAGCCAGAAATGTCTTAAACTGAAAAACTGATAAAACTCTCTTGGTTTATCTCCATGAAGCTTCGTGGAATCTTCAGTATTCTTGCAAATACCATAGATTCTGTTTTGTTCCTTATCAAAATTATAGACAACATACAACTGCTTCTCCTTATTAAAAAAAAAAAAAAAAAAGTAAAAGGAAAATTACAGTACTACAAAGCAGCTTTGGAAACAGCTTTTATACACACATATATATATACAATGTTCTAAAGACCTATGTTCTACAAATCCGTTCTAACCTTTTCTTACCAGTAACAGAATTAATGTATCAGTCCTTTAACACCTTTTGATTCTCAGCAACAAACTACTACCTAAAATGGGAAATACTGTTTAATTTTGTCAGTTCCATAGTTCCACTGCATCTAGTAGCATCTTCTTTTCCTATAGCTACATTTTAGTTATTCTGAAGCACTGGTTTTCCTTGAATTTTCATTTAACATCTCACCATCAAAAATTATCATCATTGTCAAATGTTAAGCATTATAATACATATAGCATCATATTATAATATGTATCTCTTTAACAAACTTACAATTTCTCCATTGTAAACACTATCCACAAAAAAAGAAAAAAAAGAAAAAAAAGAAAAAAAAGAAAAAAAAGAAAAAAATAAAAAAAAGAAAAAGAAAGAGGGGGGAGGCAGATATGTCCTTATTTTCTGAAATTCCATGGCTTTATTCCTCTGAAAAATGAGAGGGGAAGACATCCCACTTAATTGTTCTTCTGGTTTCAATAATTTTATAGAAAATTTTATCAGTAGTTATTAGTAATTTTATAGAAAAAAACATAACATTCCATTTCTGGGATTTTCACCACAATTAGAGTTGTTAAAGCAGTTAAAGCTGCTTCTTCATATGTCCAGTTTCACACTCTATCTGCCTTTCCACACATCTTACCAGGCAGGGCTCAGCATGTTGCTGCCAGCCTTTTAACTACCCCAGGCACTGCTGTGTACTCCTGCTTTGTACCACTGCGTGGTGCAGGCATGCCCAGTTCTTTTGAGAGGTAACTTCTCTAAAAAAGTGTCATTGCAAAGGAGAAAAATAAAGGGAAAACAAAACTGACATTCTGGATTGACAGCAAACCCAGACCAAAAAAAAAAATCTGTTACAGAGCAGTACAAAATAAGGGTAACACACAGAGAAGCAATTTTCTACATCTTATTATGCTTTTAAGATAATCTAGTAGTGAGCAGACCAACTTATATTCTTTCTTCTCTTTCTTGAAGAAGCCTTTAGCAAAGTGCTTTTTTCTTGAAGAATTATCAAGTGCTCCCTGTGCTCCATCCTATTTTTTTGAAGAATTATCAAGTGCTCCCTGTGCTCCACTAAACTAAGAAAACATTTTGAGGTATTTTCATGGAGTTTTAAAGATGATGATACTTAAACACCAACCTAACTGCTGTTAAGTTAGGGGAAAGTGAATTAATCCCATTTATTTGAGCCTGCATGAATCAATGGTCTCTTTTGCCCACCATCTCTAAGACTCTGTACTAGTGGTTTAAGGGAGCAGCAACTACTAATTCAGTCAGTTCTACATTATTGTAGATCAAAATGGGTAGACATCACTAGTATAATGGTGTATCAGAAATTACACTCAGGTCACTAAACTAACGTGGAGCAGACCTGAATTTGTTTTCTCCCTTACATACCTCATTCACTCTTGATTCTATCTCTACTTGTATTTTTCTGATGGAAAAGCTATTTCTCCAGCAAGGAATGACTGCAAATGACCACAAGTAGAAAGCATGCAAAGACACAGGGAGAAGAACTACAGAGCCCACAGCCACCCTGCCTTCAAACTGGTAACTGCAATTATTGCTGTCTCTTGCACAGAAACCATTTTATACTGACGGAAAATTCAAAGGAAGAGAGATGCCACATTTTAGGCAACACACCTGAGTGATTTCTTGGACCAGTCAGACAAGGACAACAGCAGTTGATGCTTGCTACTTCAGAATTATTAGAATGGTTTGGGTTGGAAGGGACCTTAGAGAACAACTGGTTCCAACCCCCCTGCCACAGGACCTCCCCCAGGCCCTTTGAGGCAAGAGAGCAATGCTCAGCAGTGACATGAGACAATGCTGTCCCCAAAATGAGATATTTAACTCTTTTCTTTTGGTTATACAACACCAATATACTGCCAGAGTCGTGAATTAGAAGGAACAGAGGTGGAAGAGGAAGAGCAAAAACACTGGAAAAGGAAGGGGATGCACTTGCTTCTGTAATTCTACTCAGTCTCTCAAAGCTGTATTTAAAAAAGAAAAGGTTATTTCCCCTCTTGGGAGCTTTCTGTCTCCTATGGATATTGATTATGATTCCTTTTGATTTTGTCTCCCTGGGAATAATTTTATTTCATACTATATATAGTTATGGGACCACAACTAAAAATAGATTGCCTTCTTACCAATTCTTCTTTGAATGACTTTCCTGAAGTTTAGCAATTCAGCAAATGAATTAAATTATTTTAGTACAAATTATATTTTCATGGAATTATTCATATTACCTCAGTTCAGCAGCAGACCAAGAAATTAGTAGATGTTTGTTTTGACATTCAGTGTTACAGAGAGAACACTGCTCTGCATCCACTGGATACAAAGTGAAACAATAATTAATTTACATTTTGGTGTAAATATTTTCCTCCCAGAGTAATTTTTTCCTGCATCCATCTAATAGTAAAACCAGTATTTTCACTAACAGTCTTTCTATTACTTATTCAGCAATGTTCTGTGAAGACTCAGAAAACTTAATTGTTAATGAAGAGTTAAAAGAATGTTAGGGTGACACTGATGACCCAAATATTGAAAAAGTAAGGACTGATATTTTTATTTTAGGATTTTCTAGTAAAATATGTGCCGCCAAAAATATGTCCTGCTTTCTAAGGATGAACTCACAGAGGAGCAAGCATGAAAATTTAACTCAAGAAGCATTGTTCTGAATTATCTTTTCTAAAAATGTGGTTTTGAGTAAGGCTCTTTCCATTAATCCCTTGCCCCTCTAACAGGAGTTAGGTGAATAGGTAAGGCTTTTCCCCATTTTCTGCTCAGCTGGGAACTTAGGCAATGCTTCTCCATTACCACAGTCTCATTCTGAAGCTACTTTAATTCTTAATGTCTTAATCACTTGTGCTTATTAAATTATTTAAAATGTGCTCTGAACAACAAAGGAAAGAAGGGCCTTCCTTTGCAGCTAATGAAGCAAAGGAAAGTTCTGGTTTCACAAAACCCGTCAGGTTGAATGGGCAGCTGAGGAAAGATGCCCTTGAAAGGTTGTTTTATGCCTTTTGCCTTATTTTTCTACTTACAGAAGAGGGAAATAAAAAAAAAAATAGGTGAAACAGAAGCCGCAGAGGTGTCATCTTGTAATAAATTTCTCCCTGAGAGGAAATCACTATTTTTCCTGGTTATGTTGACTTATAATGTCTCATGATCCTCTTCATATTTAGTAGCTCTTGCACCTCAAGGGTTACAAAAATGAGGCTACTGCTCCAGTGTGACCACAGCACCTCATACCTTTAAGGTTGAATAAGGAAATCTCTACTGATACTCCTCTTAAAAAGCTGTAAAACAGGTAATACCATGAAAAGGGAGGAGTCCAAAGCCCTTTCTTTGCTACCAGGTGCATGAGCTGCAAACAGGGGTCTCCAGCAGAGGACAGGTTTAAATGTGCAAAAAAAGGGTCCATGACCACACAGGGGTGGCACATGGGCATGGCAGGAGGACCAGAGACTGCGCCAAGCCCTTGAACAACCTGTGCTCCAGAGGGCTGCAAAGCAGGGACCAAACCCACTCATTAACACCTGCTAACCAGGGGAAGCACATAATCCATCTCATCTGCCAAAAATTTTCTTTCATGAGGCCAACACAGAGGTGGGAATGTTTGACCAGCAGGTACCACCAGCCTTCATGGAGGAAGCCCCACATTACCACAGAGAACACCGGGACCTGGGAGAGGGGGTTTGGTCACTTTCCTTTTTGTAGTCTTCCCCTCTGCTCCCAGGCTGGGTTTCCCTTCTAAGACAATCTCTTTAGCAATGTTTATAGAGTATTAAACATTTTTCCAGGGAAAAAAAAAAAAAGCTTACAATGTTAAGATGTGTCTGTGTGAGCAATGCAATAGATTGTTAACTATGCAACAGAAAGGCAGTTTGGAAGAAATTTTACAACTATGAAATGAGCATAACCTCACCAAGACCACAGAACAGCTTTACCAAAAAAAAAAAATGTAAACAACTTACCAAAATAAAAAGCCAACTTTTTTTCCACTCATCTGAAGGCCCTTTTGGATATATGTACTTTGTAATATTCTATTACATTGCCAAATATAAAGAATATTATGTGTTTTGTGAATATAGAGGCAAATCTTCTTGATTATTTTGCATTTTTTCCATTAAATACTCAACAGAGACCTCAAAGGAAACAGTGGAACCTACCAGAATTCTCAGAAGTGACAAGTAACAAGCAAACTGCAGAGTTTATGTTATTTGAATAACCTCCCAAAACTGGACACCAAACAAATCTTGAAGCATATTTGAATTTCATGTATATACAACTACTTAAGTGTGGTAAATATAATAACATTTGCAATTTTGTGATTTGTGACCTTTTTTTTCCTGAGTAGAAAGGCAACAACACTAAATCAGCAATACATTATTACTACACATTATAGAAATTATCAAGGGTGAAATCAAATTTATAGCAGCTGTAACACTTCCAAAAGAGAACAAGAATCTGGACCTGTGCCAAAGAACACACTTTGGGCAGTCGGTCACATGATCTTCGAAATAACTAAATTAATTTTGTTGTTAAAAAACCCTAAGCTGTACTAAATACCAAAACTAAGGCTATGAAAGTGATTTCCAAATTGAGAAGGAAGCTTTCTTTAATTTCTGTTAAGAATACCCATGGCATCTAGCCTTCTAACATGAAATGCAAATATACTTTCTATCGATTACAACCTGTATTTATTCAAAACAAAGGGATTTAAATGATGAATACCATAAACACAAAGCCTGATTCAGCTCACAGATGAATGCACTTTATCAAAATCTGAAATCACTGAGAGAAGGAGGAGGAAAGCAGGAAAAGCAGAAAAAACCTGGTTTGTCTTCTAATATCCACCCCCAGAATGTCCCAGGTGGGAGATTACAGCCCACATGCCAGTTACTCATGGGCTCCAATTCAGAAAAGCATACCTATTCAGGAAAGCACTTAATTAAGCACATGCTTATATGCTTTTCTGAATCAGATCCATAGTACCATAGGAAATGGGTATAACAGACATAAAATGCATGAGAAAAAATAACTGGGAACTTAGCTCCAGAGCATAAGCTTTCATTAATGTACCTTTATATTTTTTAAGATATGATGCGCTGCTTAAAGCAGAACAGCTGAGCATACTCCTCTGTAAAACACAGCATGGACAAAAGGAAACCTGAGTATAATCAGATCTTGGCACCCATTTGGTATCTTCACATGCCTAATCCACTGCAGAAAAGTGCTGGGAAAGATGCAGAGCCCCTTTTGTTCCCATTATTTAATTTTCCAGCAGATGGACATCTTTGGCCATATTGATAAAATGGGGATAAATGGCTGCTGGCCAAAGAGGTGTTTGTCACATGGTGTGAATCTACTGATACACACTGAGTTAGACCCAGCACAAAGAGGGAGGCAAGGAAGGAGACAAGTCCAGATGTGTTGATCAAGCAACAGGGAAGATGTCAAGAAGGACTTTCCTTTTTCACTAGCAGCAGTACAGAGTAAAAACTTTGCATTTTCCCTTCCTTTCAAGCCTGCTCTCTGAGAAATCCAAAGCTGCAAAACAAGGTGGCCACCAGCAAGTGAAGTTGCTCAGCAGTTGCTCCAGGCAAAGCGGGAAGCTGACCGAGGACACACAAGGGGCCAGATGGATTAAGAGGCACAGGCAAGGTCTGAAAAATGCAAAGTTTAGATATGTTGTCATATCTGCATGTGATTATAAACCAGCAGGAAAACCCTGTGGTCTGCACTGGGGAAACCCAAGTCTTAGAATGGTAATTATGCCTATGTATGGGAATAGCAGACCTCTCATTTAGTTTCAAATAGCTCTTTTCCTAAAAAGGGATACCTTTTTCACGTAGTTCACACTGACTTTCTATGACTAAAAAATAATTTAAAGCTGAATAAAAGTATGTAACAGCAGATCCATTCAAAGATTTACACTAAGAGCCACAAAGTTCAAAAATATGCTGCTGCCCACAAGAGCTTTGATCAAAGAGATAAAGGCTAGATCTGTAATCTCCTTCAATGCAAGAGAAATATGATTTTAATATATGCTGCAGTTTCATTCCTTGGCAATTTTTATTAACATTAAAAAACAGCAGAAATTTTATTAAGCATTGGATACTCTAAACTTTGTATTTCACAAACCAGAAGCAACACAAACTCTCACAACATTACTAACATGTTTTTGCAATCAGTCCATCTATTAAAATGCAGAGGGCTTTGTACAATTCAATTGCAGTGCTATTAAGCATACTTATTCAAATCAATCTTGAAAGATTGAAAACCATGGTATTGAGATATTATTTTTTAATTACACTTACCAAATCATAACATCATGCAACTCAACCAACAGAACAGTTTTTTGAATGGGCAGCTTTCATGAACTGAGATCCTGATGGCCAACCCAACCCTGTGTTATGGAAAGGTGTGCATAATCTGAGCAGAATACCAGGGCTGCAGATGTGCTTCAGAGAGAGAAGCAAGGTTCTCTTCAAGTCACAGCAACATGACAAGTAGGTAGGACAGAAACAGCAGAGGGCTGCAAAGTCTGTGTACCAATTAATGCATTGCTACCACAGTCTGACTTAGAGTTTCCAAAGGCTTTACTTATCACCATGCAACAATCACTGAAGGATCTCTAAAGGATCACGCATCCAGCCACAGACCCATGCAATCGTGCAGCAGCTTCTTTACTGTGTGCTTTTAGGATGGCAAATAAGGATGCAGAAGTTCCTCTTCTCTGAATATGAGGACAGCTAGTCTGACAGCTTCTCTGTTTGAGGTTGTTTCCTTCTGCAGTCCTCAAAGCCCATTGCATCCTACAGCCATACAAATTACAAATACTCTGGGTTGGATTTTCATTGTTCCTCATGATTCGCTTCAACTCATACTTCTCACCAATTTCTCTTACTAGCCAAAATACAGACACAGAAGAATTTACAGATACCTGCTGGGAACACATGCTTTTGCAGTGCAAAAATGCTTGACTACATTTAAAAAAATTTGCCAGATTTTCTCTCATCCTTAGGTTGAATTTGCTCAAATGACAAATATTTCCAGTATGATCTACAAAACACCAGCACACAGAGCACACATACTTGCTAGTTCCACTGCATAATACAGTGAAGGATCTCTAGGGTTTGCTTTGGTTACCATGTATTTTGTTTCTTTGTTTACTGTTATTTTGATGGTCAAGAATTTTCTACTGAAGTCGCAGATTATCAAAACTCAATATTTAAAATATTAATGTACTTCAGTATTTAAACAGTGACTTTTTTGTCAGAGATGTAACAGATGTTAAAACCAATTAATAAAAAAACTATCTTCAAACCGTCTCCACTAAATATTATACATCAAAATATTTACACTGATAGCAAGTGTGAAAAGTGTGTTTATGTGGTAAGGAGGTAGACAGGAATAGAAAGATGGCTGGGTGGAACAAACACATATTTTCCCTGCTTTCTTATCATACCACCTAAACCAGGACCCTTTAATGCTAATTGTGACACAATGATCTCTATTTCTCTGCACCAAAAAGGCTCATCTTCTTTACTATATATCCCTTGTGTAAGTACTGAGTAGAGAAAGCACAGCAGTAATCTCCTGTGTTCTAATAAATACTGTCATTAGATTAGTGTGCATTAGTAGGTTTCTTCAGGCAGCTGAGAGAAGTACAAAAAGCAGAAAAAAAGTTGAAGGATGGTTGCAAGCCCACATGACATCTACACCATCTATACCATTACTGCATTTTTTGTATTCACTTTTTATTAATGCAGAACAGTCCAGTCTGTTCCAGGAATGCAAGAATGACTTATTCCATCATTTGCTTTCCACGCAGAAGGCAGCTACAGCCTCTCTTAATTTCTAAGATGGATCTTTTCTCCCTTTTCCCCTTTAATCTGACATCATTAAGTCTCTGACTTACAGGGAATTATATCTTCACAGTATGTACCATATGATGTTAAATGGGAAGCCCTGGGAATAAAGCCAAGTTCCAGTGGAGTTCATGTATTCAAACTCACAAGCATACCTTAGTCTGGAATTGGGTAAATCACTCTAATTTGAATGGAGGCATGTTCATGTTCTGGAAAAGTGGAAAAATCATACATGCAAACTTACCAGGTGACACTACTAACATTTATAAATGAAAAGACAGTGCAGTCCTTTCCCCCAGCTGGACAAAGCTTACTGTAGACCAAGAAGTGGAAGAAAATGGCAGGAACTTTTTGGGTCTTCACATGACAGCAGTCTCTCTATGTAGCCAAGTACAAAGGCCTTATCTCTGTAGCAGTATTCGTAAAGGAGAAAAGATTACTGCAGAGGTCTTTATCACCACATAAAACACCTTTCTTCACACAAATGTACACACAAACCTCCCTTCCCTGCTTAGCACTGTGGCATCTGTTGAAGACTATTTTCTGACCCCGAATTACAAGGGTAACTGTTTATGCTCCCCCAAGATAGACACAAGGAAAGATGTGGAAAAAAACCCCAAAAAACCCAACCTAAAATAAAGATTAAGCAGCTGGAGATTTTCTCTACATATACTAACAGATTTGTGCCTCTAATGAACTTCAAGACTTTTATAATGGTCTGATTGTCTAAGATACATTTTTTCTGTTAAGATTAAGCTCAAAAGCTACCCCTGAGCAGCAGCAGAATAGCAGGGACTTATTTTCCCATTCTCTCCCAGCAACTAGTAGTAAAGGATAAGTGAATACCAGGAACAGACAAAGTTAGCTCCAAACATCAGACAATGTTCCAATGGCCTCTCCTAGGTGACATACATTTCATTTTTCAAGTAGTACTCAGTCATGGCACTTTGACATTTTGCTACAACAGAAGCACTGAAAAGTATAAAAAATTAAGAGTAAACACAGTGGCTTAGTGAAACCAATAGCCAAGGAGCTCTGTCTGTATTATTCACCCCACAGGCAGCATTGCTGCATTTTACTTTTCTACATTACTGTATATACTTGGTCAAAGCATCCTCACACTCATCATTTACACAGTTGGTTATTTTTTTCCCCATGGATGCCATTTTCCATCTTTTGCTTTCTTTCAGCACTGAAAATTTGCAGGATAATCACCCATAACCCTTGCATTCCTATGTATACTCTCCATTGATGATTTCCTCTGTGAAAAAGTAAATTTTCAAAGAGAACTGAGGTAAGTATTACAGATGTTGATATCTTTTCTTATCATTTTCTGAAACCATGTTATGAGCAAGTATAATTTCTGAGGACTGTGTAGCACTCAGCTGAAAATTTCAGATGTTTTGAAATGCTCCAGTGTTCCTGGTTAGGCACTGCATCACATATTCACTCAATACCTCAAGAACCTCTGTTGAGACTGTTGGAAATCATGGGACAGCTAGTTGGTCAGCTCCTGCTCTTGGCATATGCCAGATGGATTTCTGTAAACTGGTGATTTCAAAGAAGCTGGGCTGCAGGTCTTTCACAACCATCTGGCATCCTTTCTTTTCAGCGCACATCATGTTAGGTGAAACCAGACAGCAAGGAATATAGCACTGCTCCTGGGAAAATTACATTTATTTCTCAGCTTTTACAGCTCTTACCTCTTACAGGTAAGCATGCTGAATTTTGCAGCTTGATTTGCAGATCCACAATTAGGTCATATCTGCAGTAATGACTGAATATTATTGCAAGACCAATTACAAATGGAACTCAATGTAGACACAAAATTTTAGAGAGGTCTTTTTGACCTGCACAGTAGGCATGAGAAATTCATTCATCCATTGAGCATGTGCTACAAGCTTCCTGACCATTATAGTCTGGTGTTTATTATTATACATTTTAGCATGTTGACCACATCAAGATTTCCTTGTCTGAAAAAATGCACAATTTCCCATACTCCGCAGAACATGAAAGCAGTGATCAGCACAATCTAAACATACTTTTTTTCTCCTACTCTTTTTAAGTGCTGACATAAGCTTTTTGGATGGCAGCTCTGCTTGATACCCTACTGATGGGGCTTCAACAATAGGTAAATTTTACAGCTGCATAACTATGTTGGAATCAGGCTCTAGATTTGCATTCAATTTTTGTAGATGTAACTGGTTAACCACAGCTGCATTGCTACAAAATTTTCCAAATGCCTATATTTTAAGCAATTCTAAGTCTTCTTTTATCAATACACAGGTATTTAGACAAAAATACAAAGCAGATCAACTGGAAACAAGTCACTTCTTCAAATCTATTATATTTGGTAGGATGTCTTGTTATGCAATTATTCAGTTTTATTTATCACAGCTCAACACCAGGACTTTCAACAGAACTCTTTATATGGTTAATGAGTAAAACAGAAGATATGGAGCAGCATCAGAAAAGCAGATGAAGTGTAACATTATTGCAATACATCTGCTTCCATAGACATGTTTTAAAATACAGTTTAATTACATGAACCGAGACATTTTCAGTGTATAGTTCAGTATAAAGTTCTCAAAATATTTGCTAATTCTATCCTGCTAAATCTAAAATTAGGTACTATTTCAACCTGGGAAGTTCAGGTCAATGTTAAGTCCTCATGTGTTTGCTTTTATCAAAATTGAGTATTGTTGAACCCTAGTACTAAGAAGAAAGAACTGAAGGGTTTATGAACAATCAGCCAATGGTGCATCACATAACTGCCCTTGATCCTTCAAGGACTATTTCCTCTACTTCTATTTTCAACTGGCAATTATTTTCAGATTAAATCTATTATCTTGCAAGGAAAATGTATAATTTTCCTTCAATTAATTAAACTCTGGATTCCTGACTTAAAAGAAAGTTATGCATGAAATGCTATATGGAATCAGCTTCTTGAAAGACTATGATTTTCACTTGTGATGTCCCAAGGAGTATGGTTTAAATTATCATTTACTACAGTTATTAATAGGATTCAATTTGAAATTATAAACTCACTCTTGCACCTTCAGAGCTATGGGATAAGGGGATAAAATTATTTTTATTTTTATGAAACTTCTAGATGCAGGTGCTACACTACAGAGGCTACAAGTTAATAATCAGTTTTACACTGATGCAGTAAAAACCCACTAAAACTCATTATCAAAGCTATTTAACCTGGGCAATGAATTTGAGAACATGGCAGACAAGCAGTTAGATCACAGGATAAACAGCAGAATGTCTGCATGTCCATAGCCCACCAAACCTCCAGCACCACCACAACCACTACATGGAAGAAAAAGTACATACAGAAAGATGCAAACAAATAAATTATTTAAGATTATTTAGCATAAACTGAACTTGTGAATGGGTTAATGACTTGAGCTTAGCCTGAGTAACTAATCTCTTGAATAGTAGTTAATAGATAGATAATGGAAGCTGAAAACCAGTAGCTCAGGGTGTGTATTAGAAACTGATTAAATGTAGCTGGATTCAAGGTCCTGAACACTTGTACCCCTGTATGCAGCATCTGACTGACCGTGCACAGCATTCACTCTTCCTGTGTGCTGGACTTCCCTGAGAACAGAGGCTCCTGTGTCTAGAGCAGTGAAGGCTGAGTGAATCCAGTTCATGAAATTAAAAGCCTCCTGGAATGGTCCATGGCAACCAGGGAAAGCAAGGGAAGCTCAGGTGCCCCTAATGCATCAGGGCCTGTCAGGGTCAGGCTGTTTACATAAATGCAGCTAACAGTGGGTGAAACAAAACAGGGGATACCAATATAACTAACCATTAACTACAGAACACATTGCTCCCTCTGATGGTAAAACCCACTGAATGATAGAAATACTCCACACATTTCATTACAGAATTATTTTAATTTCACTGTTTCAAAAGTTGTCATTCATACTATCAAGTTTATTTCACAACTGAAAGAAAACAAACCAAAAAGGAGGAGAGGAAATGTCAGCCCATTCCACTCAAGCAAAGGTCTAAACTGCTGGGAAAGCTACGTGCTTCATTCAAGGCACAGGCTGCTGGAAGAATTTTTACAGAGTAAGAATATTTGAGTGAATGGAAAAAAGAATAAGAAGTTTTCCTAACTGCTCAAGAGGCACTATGAGGATCCCATTTAGTGAGAAGTTCTTTCCCACACTTGATCCTGTCTGCGCGGGTAAATGCACAAATCCTATTTGCACAGAGTCAGTAAAAAGGATCCTTGAAATGCAGTTAAAGCATAGATGACTGGACTTTGGACTACAAGCATAGTTTGACTTTTTATTGGATGGAATTTAGTACCTACACTGCCCTGTCCAGCAACACCAGGCTCCCAGGCTGTTACCATGTAAATCCCCAAAAGCTCAGGTGGTGGCCCAGCACGTTTCACTGCAAGCCATGAGAAGTTCCCCAGGGAAGGTGACTGCATGACAAACTGGAACTTGAAAACCTGTACAATTTTTTAATAGAATTGCTAACTGAAATAAGGTAAACATTCTTTTTCATTTCAGAAATAAGTGGTGTTTGCTTTAGCTCCTTCTCTTGTATACTTTGCCTGAATCACATAAAGAAAAATTTCATGTGGCCCAAGACCAAAGACTAAAAGTTTAAAGCCAAGTAAGGTTTCACAAAAACAGGAACAATAAAGACCTGAACTATAAAAGATGTTCTTTTTCATGACAGAAATCCCATTAGTCACTGCTTCCAGTACCAAAACCAAACAACAACAACAACAACAAAAAAAGAATAAAAAAATCATGGTCAGCTAACATTCATTCCTCTGCTGTTATCACACACCAAAAAGAAAGGGAGAGCTACTATAAACTAGATTGGCTGCCTCATTTAAGAAGAGGTTTGTTCAGTCTTCACTTAAATACACCTAGTTTCTTAGAGCTTGCCTTTGTAACAGCACTCCAGCACAAATCTCTGGGTCTCTCAGATGCAAGCTGCTTCATAATTGGGTTGGTGACCTCTTTGACTAAAGCACAATCACTGCTGAAGTCCAAGTGCTGGCACAAGGCAAAGGATGCTGCCATGACAATATTCTCATAGTGCATTAGGTGTTGCGTTTAAGAGCATGGAGGAGCATGAACAATTCTTAAAATAAATTATGTAACTAATAAATAAATAAATAAATAAACAACATGAGTTTCAAATTCTTATTCCAATGGGATCCTCTGGAAAAAATTCTGCCCTAAGTTATATTATGGCAAAACTATTTCCATTCACTGTAGCCAAAACATTTCATTGATTTTAACATCTTCACATTGCTACAGATTTAACCAAATATAAGAGAGGACAAGGATGTGAGTGTGGTTTAATGGGTCTGCATGTGCCCAATGTGTTTAAGACATACTTTATAAAATAGGAAATTAGATTCTTTGCCTAGCATAATTTTATTATTTAAAAATTATTTAATATTTCTCCCTGTCATTCTTCTCTTTTTTAATACAAGTTGATTTGCAAGTCAACCCCTTGGATATGTAGGTAGAGCTCAGATAAAAGCTACCATAAGGAGAAGAAAGAAACCATGACTGTTACATGACGCTGAATAAATATTAGCCACAGCCACAAATCATCCAGATGTATTTGCTAGTAAAATATTTCTGAAATTATTGCCTTTATTTTGTACTGTATTTCCAAGTCTTTTGCAGAAAAGTATTTAAGCACACGCCTAACTTAAAGCACATGAAAAATCCCATTGATTTAAGTGGGCTTAATCACATCCCCTAAGTCCCACACATTCTTCAACACACTGCTGCATCTGGACTTTTTATAATAATCAAATGAGTGGAACCTAATGTATGTTCAGTGTAAACCATGCTTTTCATGTGAAAATGTAGACTTAGTTATTTAATATGCATGAAGGCACTGGGCATTTAGCCTTGTAAAATGAAAAAGCTAGAGAAGATTGATTTACTGTCATGTTGTTGAATATTTTGCTTTCATTAGAAAACCCTGACCCCTTTTTACTGAAGAAGAAAGTATTTCTGAACATGCTAACTTCACCTGGACACTGTCAAAATCAGAAGCCTAAGCTGATGATGTACAGTCTCTGTGCTAATGAAACCTGTATTTCCATTTTGCATTCACAAATAGGTCAGATGTGGACATTTTTGGAAATTTTGTGAGCAATTCTAAGTTAAAATTCAATATTAAAATCAATTAGAAGTATAGAATTTATAAATATGGTATTTTAAATTCTATCCTACGAGCAAAATTCATCTGCAGAGCTTGGAATGTGCCTGTCAGATTCTGGTTTATTCTAAAAAAGCAGCATTTATAGAGAGAGATAATACTTTTATTAGACTGACTCCCATGTTCCAAACCATGCATGTGTGCATGCACAGATACAAACCTTTTTTTTTTAGGTGAACAGGTCCTTGTGGAAGATACAAGTAAGGTCTAAGCTGGCCCTGTTTTCAGGCCTTGACAATTTGTTTCCACCTGCAAATTTTTGCTGTTATTTTTTCTAGCGGTGTTATCTGTCACAATACAATAGAAGTCACCATTGTAATCCATATCACATCACGGCTGTAACATCACCAGTAACAGAGAATTTCTTGCTCCAGCAACCCTGGAGACCCCTGGAGCAGAAGATGGTATCTACCTTGAGGAAAGTTCATGTAGCTTGTGGCAATGGCAATTTTCCCAAGTAGTTCTATCCCTAAAATTCTAGTCTGGGGCCTCTCTGAAGCAAGAAATACCAGCCATAACAAACTCCATAGTAGCTATGTGTCAGTCCTTGTCAGCAGTCCAAGGACAGCGTGTGACAGCAGAACATTTCCTTTTATTGGTTTTCCTTGTTGTTAAATAAAGCCCATACAGTGTCTTTCCATTTAAACCTCTGATACTGATGCAGTAACATCTTCCAGGAGACAGGAAGAGAGCTGAACCAGAGGAAACATGACAGTGACAATGATAGGAGCATTTCTGTTTGCCAACCCTTCTTCTCATCCCATCTTGCAAGTTTACAAGCCATGGATATTATTCTGTAGAAGTCTCTTGAATACATTTTTAAGAGATTGCTACTTAGCTTTTAAAGAAATGTGCTTTCAAACTAGAATTTTAATCAACTCAGAAAAAATGCACATTTCTCTTACGTGCATGTCAACAGTGAACATTTGTATCTTTCATGCCAAACTATTCTTCCAATGATATGCACTTCACACGACACACAAGTCTACTCAGTTTTTTTCTGCGTCTCAAAATGCATTAATTGCTTCTGAGTGCTTTTTCATTTGGTCTGTCCCATTTGTAAAGGACAGAAATAAAATATATATAAAGCTACTATGTAGTTTGAAAAAAGTGCCTTCAAATTTAACAGTAGTGGATTATTGCATAGAAATGACAGAATGCTGAAGTGCTGGAGCACAAAGGTAAGAGCAAAAAAAAGCATGTGTTCATAGAAGTTGTTATGTCATATGTAAAGCTCTTACAGCTGAGAGGGAACAACACTGTTTCTACCTCAAAGTCTGATTAGATGAGAGACAAGGAATAATGGTATTGCATTTTATTCTTGATCTACTGTAATTCAAAATGGGTGACAATTTTGGATCCTGTATGGCAAACCACCTCTCTGTGCCACTTACTGTGTCTGTAGAAAGGAGGTAGTAAAATACTTAAGCAATTCTCAAAAATACTCTGAAATAAACCTTCAAAAAGGCAGCCTGGTTTTCTACTACTTTCTATTACAGCTGAGTTGAAGTTATGGCATTTTTCCTCAATGACGGATTTTAATTAAAAGCAAATAATCACTCATTAAGAAAACTATTTTTTTTTTTACTACATCCGCAATTTCTTCACTTACCTATCTTAAATGTTCCTTGCTTTCATAACTGAAGTATTTGTGCATACTGCCAGCATTTCATGACTAGAAGCTAGACCAGATAAGTTCCACATCTCTTTCAAGCAACATCACTAACCTGAGAAGATAAATTGCCTGCAATATTCCAAGTCCTGCTAATACTGATATAACAGAGATAAGAACCACAAAATGCTGTGTTGCAATGCAGAACAGTGAAACAAAGCATTTTAAAATTCAGATAAAGAGTTAAAACTAATTTTTTTTCTTTGCAATGAGCTCCAGCCAAAGCGCTAGCAGGCTGCCCACCCCAGATGTGGGGAAGATTAAACGCTGCAGGTACAGGGCTCGTGCAACAGAGAAGTAGCTGCAGCTGAAAACTGATCTGCAAAGGGATCACATCTGACAGCTTCAGACACTAAAACAGAACAAAAATGGGGAAACAATGCTGTCCAAAAAAGGTTGCCAAGGATTGTCCATCTGCAAGTGGGCCATAAATGCAAGTAACAGATAAAACACTCTGTACAATCTGATAAAAAACAAATAACTTACCCAGGACACAAGGGGGATTGTCCAAATGTCACAAAAATAAAAACCTGTTCGTTCAGGTTTAGCTTCACATCTGCTAGTGTCCTGTCCCACAGCACTGCAATCTATTGTTTAATTCTAGGTTAAAATGAAGTAATCTAAATATGCAGGCTGTTATATAAAAGGGCCAGGGGATGAAATTACACCAGTTTCTAATAAGGCCCTTTGAAACCCTAAACTAGCAAGTTAGCAACCAAATTGTTCTTCTTCTACTAATACAGACTGAACAGAAAATTATGACTAAAAGAGGCAAAATAAAGAGTGTCAACCTGTAGTTCTCAAAATCCTAAGTGTGTCTGCTATACCGAAGCACAGCAGAGGTGCTAAAAAATTATAGTTTTATTTATCATCTCCAAGACCAGTCTGGAAAAACTTTTGTCTCCCTATTGCTAGACTCTTCATAAATACAAGATCTGTAAAATTTCCTTCACTTCCATTTCAAAACAAATAGAACTTAGAGCTCCATCTGTCCATGTAAGACCAATTGATGTGCTTTTAAGTAGTCTTTCACTTGCTAAGTAGTAGCCTGCACCTGGAGACAAACCTCACACCAGAAAACAAAAAAGACCATTTGTTTATTTTCTTCTATCTGTGCAATATACATCTTACTATTTTCCTCTTTTTGCCTCAGAATACTATTAACTGAGCCTTCCCATAAATTAAAAGAAAATCCCATGCATGGATGTACAAATATATTCTGTGTCTGAATTGGAAAGGAAAAGAGAGTTGTGAGCTTTTTTGGACACACACCCACTCTAGAAAGTACAGTGGCATGACCTCATCCCAGACTGCTCCATGCCAGCTGCAAGGATCCACTGGATTCTGCTGCATCTGATGGATCCCAGCTCACCTCTGCATCAGCTAGTACATTGCATCATTTTCCTGCTGGTCTTCAAATAGAGCTATTCACCTATTCAGTTGTGAGTAGAGACAGGAAAGTCAAAGTATAAAAAAATTCTATTCTGATTCTGACTCTTTTTCTCACTGAATGATCTTGATTAAGACTTGATTCCCCCACCTCTGCCAACGAGGAGAAGGAAGAGGAAAGGGGGCGCAAGAGGTTTCCCAATAGAGAGGCTCTACAGCACAACAATTAGGCAAGCAGACTGACCTCTGGTCAAAAATAGGAAAAATAAATAAATTACTGACATAATGTGTATGCATATATACATATATATACATATACACACATATATGTGTATATGTATATATATATATGTATATATGCATACACATATATCAAGCTGACATCTCAGAAAACAGCAGCTGCTCAATTCATCAAACACAACTCTTCAGAGGCTCTGAGAATGAGGGAGCACAGAGTTCTGAAGCAGTGTGTGGTCATGCACTCCTTGCACTGAGACAAAAGGGAAATAATTTATTTCTCATGTGGCAACAGGAATGCTGTGAAATTGCTCTTAGGTATGATGATATAAGTTTCACCTAACTGATATACTTTCAGGATAGGAATCACAGAACAAATCATTTCTTATTGGTGTATTTTTTTGAGTCAAAAAAATAATAGTGATCTAAAACTTACAGAGAAGACTGTCAGAATAAAAGCTAGACTATAGTATATCATGCTTCAGGAGGATGATCTACTCTCAAAAGTTAGAATAATTTCCTTTCTTTAATTAGAACCTGAAAATTATTCTTGTTCACTATACCAAGTGCCTGGCTTCTTTTCCCAAGGATGAAGGATTCTTTAACAGAATTCCCTGGAAAATTAATCCAATAAAGAAATCTTTCTCTTTAGAAAACTCAACTGTCCATCAAACACACCATGCAAAAGCAAACACCTTCTAACCCATCCCAGCTGCAGAGAAAGGCAGTCTTTGAAGTAACCAAGGACTGAACTATTTGAAGCCAAGCACAGTCTCACACTCATGCTTATTCACACAATCTAATACACATGCAACAGAGGCTAGATCCTTATGCTCCATGAATTTTCATGATCTAAATATTATGCATTTAACTTCCAAAAGAAATTTTGAGGCTGGAATGAAGTACTTACGCTCCCTGAACATATCAAGAATTAGAAACCCTGCCTGATGGGCAGAAACTGCCCAGAGCTAACCAGTATAAAATGCATTAACCAGTACCAAACAGCGCAGCTGCACTTCAAGCAGATACATCTGATACCTTCTTAGAGTTTAAACCACCAAAGCCTCCTGCTTCCTGGGATCTCTAGCCCACAGGCATGCCCTGTGGCTTTTAAGGAACTAAGCCAGAGATGCTATTTTCTTTTTTGAAAATTGGCTAAGAGAGGAGTTTAACCATGATGTAACAGTGAAATGGCTTTTGGAGTTGGGAAATGAAGGCGTAGTGCCTGCTCTCGGCAGACAGGCCTCACACAATTCCCAGGACAGTGCCCAAGCTCCAGGTGAGATTTCAGTCTCAGCGCCCACCTGGATACAGGGAGTGATGAAAAGGCTCTCCCACCCATTACCTTCAAGTTCTGACACTGTTAGTGAAGAGTAAGAAGAATGAACTTGTCTGGAATAGTGACTTTCTGTGACATTAGCATAGAGACAGCAAATACCACCTTCATATGCAACACAGCACAGATTTCACCTCAATTTGTAAGCTGCAGACCATTTTCACAGGTAGCATAAAGCTACGTAGGAATTACAAGAAATACTACAGAGATTATACTATGATGGGGTAGTAAAACTGCGTCTAAAATATGTATTTATCAGGCATCCAGTGTTGCAAAAACATTTTAACTGCTATGGAAAGATGTTTTTGCAGTAAGCTAAACTGGCTCATCTACCTCCTATTAATAACCACATCACAAATAGTCCACAGAAAAAGTGTTTCAGAGCGAACTTCTGCCTAATCTTTTATGACCTTTATAAAACTTTATTAAATTATGAAGCCATGTAGCTTTTACAGGCTCTAAAGTTTTGCTTGGGAACGCTTTAAATACATAAATATGTGCAGCTGTCCCAGGTAGTGCCACCATGGGGACTTAAGACACTGTTAAGACTTTCCAGTCCTGCACCATTTAAAATCGGTAATAAAACTCTAGTCCAAGATAAAGTCTCAGATAGGAGCTACCCAGCCAGGAGCAAAGTACTCCTTATTAAAGAAAGTTACTGACATTTTAGAAATGCATGCAACTCTTCCCACTTCCTTGCACTTGTGTTACCCATAAAAGTCTCTAAAAAAACATATATATTTATATGTGTATATATATATACACATTCAAACTAGTTTACTGCGTAGATAAACTCCTTCAGCATGCCAGAAATAGAAATCCTAAATCCCTTTGTTCATCTTTAGTACACTAAGTCCAAGCTGAGAATCATAGGAATCATGGTACTGGCAAAATGTGTCCTGATTTAAGTATTAAGAAACAGCAGAAAGTTAAGATGCTAAAAAGCCCAGTACATTGGATGGCAAGCCCAGATAGTTTTGAATTTGCTCAGAGCCCGCTGTCTCCTCAGAACTGCAGTCTGCTGGTGAGGAGATCTGAAGATGATATCCTTAAAGGCAAGGAAAAATAAGAAAGGAAAACTGAAATGTCCACCGCATTTTTCCTACAAATATCATCAGTGAAAAGAAGAATCTGTCTCTGACTGAGACAGGGGGATAGCCTACCAATTCTTACAATCCCCTTGAAATTCAAGAGAATCCTGAAAAAATTAATGTATGTCATCTGCCAGTCTGACCATTTGAAATATTTTGCTTCTGTTTTTGGTAACCCTTGATTTTGAAAAACTGACAGACCACTATGGAGATAATGCAATTATTTGAACAAGGCATACCATTGTGCATGTTTCTAACATTTTATTCTTCCAATGTGGCTTAATTATATCCCTCTAACAATTGTAGTTCAGCAAAATCTTACATAACAAAGATCTTGTTCCTTTCAACAGGGAAAAAAGATTAAAATCACTCATTTAATGTACAAACCAAAAGGTTTAAAACTAGGAGCTTGGAAGATTTCCCCAGATCTTACTAAAATTTTCAAATCCAAAGTAAAATCCTTTCACACAACTCGGCTGAACAGAGTTCAATTTATTCCATTCAATTTAGCAACATTTGTACTTACTGACTGTTCACTTAGATCCTGAGAGTCTTCCATTGAGGTTATTCCCCTTTCTGTTCCTCCACAAGCAGAAATTATCTTCCTTTCAATTTACAGCTCAGTAGTCTAAATTAAAAGAGAAGATTTAAAAATGACATGTTAGTCTATGGTCCTCACTTGTAAGACAAATCTGCAAAAAACAAACACCATAACTGAGGCTGTGGTTTCACTAAAACCTGAAGCAAAATTCCCATATGAAGGCTATTTTCATGTAAAGTGCTTCAACCCTTTTGTGTGTTATTTTGGGAACTATCTAAAATATACCAACAGAAACTGACTTTTCTTTGACTCCTTCAAGAGAAAAAATAGCTCTGAAAACAAACCAATAAAGAAGCTAAAATGTTGAATACAGGCAGCTGTTTAAGTAGTCAACAAATGATAACCCTTAAGAGAACATCTTAGACAGACAGATATAGAACAGGACTGCTTAATACATATTTAATGATAACCTCTTAGCCATTAAGTGTCTGGCATAAAAACAGGTTATTATGCATGAAGTCCCCTCTCTAAGGTTCATTAAATTCCTTTAGGATTAAATTAAATAACAAAGGGGTTTCTAACAAGCTGCTCCCTACAAAATGCTAAATGACAGACATTATCCTAATTATCTGCTATATCTATACCTTCTCTAATAGGGTGCATCATTCTCATCAAGTATGGAGATCTTCAATAGGAAAATTCTATTTTCCAGGAGTTCTGCCTGTGAATGATCATGGTAACCCTAACTATAAAGCCACACTATTATTTTCCAATCTCCATTCTCAGAAAAGATCCATTTTGGAGTTAAACAAATTTCTATCATTTAGAACCAAAAAAAAAAAGTGACAGGGATATTTCATATATGCAATAATCATATCATTAACCAAAGCTCATATTACATTAAAGAAAAAATACATAAACACACATGTTGAGGAACCCAAACATCCTGGATTTGCTTATCAATATTACCTAGATTTGTTTATCAAGAAGGCACCAGAAGGAATTACCATGGACTGTGCTCAATAATATAAACATATTATGGATCTCTGCTTTAAATTCTGACCAGGAAGCACTAATAAATGCAACTGAGAGTAAAACACGGACAGCTGTATTGGCATTTGCAGAATATTTGAAAGGAACCAGAGCCATGGAACCTATGTGGAGCAAGCCATTGGCACCCACATATTCTTATCCACTGCCCTGCAATGCCCTGTAAATATCTCCTCTCTTAATCTCAAGTGCCACTTAGTTGGCATACCTCCCCTTACTCCCCCAAATGTAACTCCCAAAAATGTATTTTGTTTTGCATTCGATATTTTCTAGAACACACACAAATGCACAGCCCCAGTCTACTTTCCTTTCAAGTTTCACCTGGATTTTTCCTGACACCAAATGACACCCTCCCATCTAAGTTTCAAAATTATTTTCATCCATATTTCACTAATTTTTGCCATGATGTTACATAAGGAAAAGACAAATTTCAAGAAAATCATGTTGCATGTATTTCACCATATCATACAGCTGAAAATAATTCATGCTTTTCAAAATGGTTTAAGTGTCCTCTCAATTCTAGAGGGATCCAAGACATTGATGTCTTCCCCCACAATGCCTTCACCAAAACTGTAATCACTTCCATGATTTTTTGGTCAAAGTAGAGCCCACACTTCTGTATTTGTAAATATCTTCTCCAGTTTTTTTCAATGAATCTAAAAAAGGAATTGAAGGGCCTCTTTAAAATACTCACTATAGGCAATTTTCAGACAGGACCCTGTTATGAACAATGGATATTTTAAGAGAAAGCAGCTCTACATGGCTTTGCCTGCAGCAGTCCCAATCAAAGGAGGCTACTGAAAACACAGAGTGTTTTAAAGAAATGAATTTTTATGACTGATACTAAAATATTCCATTAAAAACTTAAACATAAAATCTGATTTGATTTAATTAAAAGTTTGCAGTGTGTTCATGTTATTGCACTGGTAAGATTGCTCTCAGGACAAAAAGGTCAAAATACAAAATTTGTAGCAAATTATTTTACTGATTTCTAACTGTACTAACAGAAAAGTCAATACCTGGCTAGCATTCAAACAGCAAATGCTCAAATTCTGTCAATCAGTCACTGAAGGTGGCAGATACTTCACTTTCTGTATAAAACCCAACTATAACTCAGCTACAGAGCTACACCAGAACAGACAGTCCCATATTTCTTTCCCTACTGATGGACGCTTAATCAAAGCACACTGAGGTCAACAGATGGATGTCACATTTTTCCAGAAATAAACCCAGTGTATCAAAATTTTAAATACACCATGATGACACAAATCCAATAGGAGTTTTACTACTAAGAACTGCCAATGATTCACCCACAGTATGTGTTGTGGCCCAAAATTCAGCTGGGTGCATTCACTGGAATACATCATTAATTAAGCCACTTGTATTAGTTGCCTTCTTAAAAAGAACTAACTTCCATGAATTTTCAAAGTTACTTTACTGAATTTCAAGACAAATACAAACTTCTTTAAATCTTTGTAGAAATACAAAATATGTTTAATACATCATTTGCACAAACATGCTAAATTATAAGTTTCCAGGGTACTGCTGTTCATCTTTACACTGCCTCAAAATTCAGAAGTTCTTACTGGAAATGGAGCTTTTTGAAATAAAATTCAGAAATAATATTTTATCAGTATTATTCTACCTATCAACAGCTAAATTCTGCTTCGTTCTGAGCCCAGTTAAAGCGGCTGATTATAACCAACTGCTAACACAAAGATTTTTATAATGGCAGTTATGCCAATTGCACTTAGACCAAATCCTTTAGGGTTTAGTTTTATAAATTTGTAAAAGGGGAGAAAAACCATTAGAGAAGTCAGTGATTTAAATAAGACCAACATTACTCCCTAATAAAGATATAAAATTAAAGGATAATAGTAACCTCGTGCTGTTTTATGAGGCAATAATCCAGTTACCAATTCAACCTTGTAGTTTATTCCATCAAGAGAACCAGATTAAAAACAGAGGGAGGGAGGGCACTTTTATCCCTATTATATTGCAAGTGTTTCTAACTGGGTTTAAATATTTTTAAAACTGTTGTTAAAAGTCTTAAACTCACAGACAAGCCAGAATGAAGAAAAATGCCTGTTTCTCCTTTTTATCCACTGCTTGCAGATGTGGCTTTAAAACTGATGAAGTGTTTTATGCTCCCAGATAAAAATTTTACCTTTCTAAGAAATGTCTTAATTAGGAGGATTCCTGACTTTCCTCATCAACAAATGCATTTAAATCTAATTTTTTATTTATTTGTTTTTATCTGGGGGAATAAAACACTTCATCAAATTTAAACTGCAACTTCCAGGACTTGACCGTGAGGAGAAACATGTGTTTCCTTCCAGAGATACACACATAAGTTAAAGAAAATAAACTACTTGAGGATCTGCTGCACACTGCATTACAAATGACTGAAAATGTAATGCAATTTCATTTTCTATGGGATATCTGCTATGATCCTGGGCTGCAACTTCCACAAGCTCAAGACAGAATGTGAATCTTGGGGACCCACAGGTAAAAACCAGCCTTAAAACACTTGAAGTTTCCCAAGAGTATCTCAGAGGCTGCTTCAGGCCCTCCAGTTGGCCAGACAGGGATGTGGATCTCCAAGAAGAATCCATCATCTGGAAGAGGGGTTTGGCCATCAGACAAAAAACCTCCCCCATTTCTCTTCAGCACAAAAACTTGGGAGGAAAAGTCCTCTCTTCAGCCACTCGGAATTAATCTTCAGAAATGAAATTCAGGGGCAGGGGGAGCGTTGTCCTCAGTTTCTACCACATTTTTTTCACATTATAATCATCTTGGGCACATTTTCACATTCTTTTTATTCTGTTTTATCTAAAGAATACCTACTTCTACTGAGATTACATCACTTGATTCTCCCTAGCTCTTCCAAGGCTGTATCATGTGATACTCTGGCAATATAGTTCAGAAATTTCATGTTCCCAGGCAAATATACTATACTGTTTTACACATTTTGAAGCATGTTGGTAATAAGCCCAGCAGAGGGATGCTGCTGTGGTTTACACAATTCATTCAGCCTTACAAAAAAGAACTCATTTCTGTCACAGCCATAGGTTGGGAGTCAAAACGTTAAGAGAGCAAATAGAGCAATTTCTTATTTTCTAGTGCTCCGCTTCAGAAATCTGTGATAGCACTTAGTGCTGATAGCTGCCACTGAATTAATGCAGGATGTGAACCAGTGAGGGAGGATGGGCTCTAGGGCTCAAACTCTCACAGTCCCTCAGGCAAGTCTCACTTTGGGTTTGCACCACTCCTACAGAACATCTGAGTAGAATAAAGCACATTTAAGACACTGTGAAAGATTAGGGAAAGCAGCTAATGAGAAATTTGCTTTAGAATCAGTACAAGGAACTAATGTATATGCACTGCAATGTCATAAAATTACATTATTTCATGCCATTTGTTTCCCGTGAAACCCGTTTCTTTGAAGGAACAGGGGAAAGGGAATGGACAATAACAAACAAGCAGTGCCTACTATTCAGTAACTTCCTACCTAAGAAAACATCCTTCTTGTTGTCTGCTTATCACAGAAAGTCTCATGTAAAAAAGATAAAATATAAATGTGAAAAAGATAAAATATACTTGATAAAATAAAGTATCTTGAAAAAGATAAAACATCCTTTTATTGTCCTAAATTAAAAGGAAACCAAATGCTGATTTATTAGAACGTCAACTTTGCCAAACAAAGCCATCCTGACAGTATGGCCTTTTCAGGGACAAATATTCTTCCCTGAGGAAAACAGGCAGCTGAACAGAAATACATTCAGAATTTTTAAATTATTTTAATTCTCAAATTTTATTTTTCTTTCTCCAGAAGGATACTTGCTGAAATGGCTCAGGAATTTTGCATGTGTATTTAGATTTAGCTGATGCCCTTTCCTTAGCTGGTGTCTACTATCTGATATCAATATGAGTGAAATGAGCCTCCTGAAAAACTCCTATTTCATTATAAAAACAAATCTTGCTCCACAGACTAGAGAATTAATGAGAATATAGTCTTTCTCTTCCTCTTCTTCTAATACTTTTTTCCCTTCCTTGGGCCCTCCTCTGTAGAGGGTTAAATATGGCCGTCTTGGGATCAGTTTGATTTCAGTCCACTTTTAGCTTGCTGAGGATGAGAATTTTACACTCAGAGAAGTTTTAGAGTGTTCTGGAAGCCTTTGTAGCACATCCAGTTCCCACTTCTATATTAGTGACTTCCAAAAAATGGAGCTCCTTCCTCACCCGGAGCCCTTGGTATGCAGTGGAGAGGACAGCAAGCCATAACATCATGTACCACCAATTTTAGCTCCAGCATTTCCAGCAAGCCCTGATGGATGGAATAGTCTTCCTGGGGTTTGCATTCTGCTGAGCACCTGCCTACATCGATTTGCATTTGTAGATGCATTGCTTAAATAGAGAAGGTAGATTACTCCTTATTTTGAATAATCTTAATTATGCTTGGATTTCACAGAACAACTCATGCAACTTAACATAGATGAATACCTTATTTTAGCCACGTACATGGTTGTGAACAGGGAAGGAATACTGGAGGAATTGCCAGGATGAGCTGAAAAGCAAACAGACCCACCCAGCTGCTTTCTCTACAAACAGCCCTCATTTTCACAGTAAATACTTGGGTGACAGTGTATGGATTACTTGGAGGGGGCTGTGCAGGGCACCCTTTAGGATCTCATCCCAGCACATATCCAGCAAGGATGTGCATAAGGACATGCATATGTCTAAGCTGGGTATATGGTATATATTCTAATGCATATAGAATGTGTGCTTCTGAAATTAATGTGTGATGGCAGACAGGACTAGATTTAGAGTCTTGCTGCAATCCCTGCTGGAGATGAAATAGTGTTTGGTCCTGCTAACACAACATTTATTTCCAGGTCTTGGGTTAGGATGCATGTAAGAGCAGGCATGGGATCTTCAACATCCACCACGCATTTATAGTTCTGAGCTCGTCTAGTTTCCTTTTCCCTTCTCCCTCCCCTGAAAAACATAAATTTGTAACTGTGACATAACTTGTTATTTCCATCTTCCTTTCTGAGCAAGGGAATTCATGCCAGACATTAAATACAGTAATCAAAACAGACACGATTCATGCCACCAAACCACAACACACTGAAAACTCCTCAAAATTCATATCAAATTTTTGACGTTCATACATTTGTTAGACACAGTCTTGCAAACTCTGCATGGTCTTCAATGAATATTTGTATAATTGTCAGTTTAGTGTAATTTGCTTCCCTGAACTGATTTTGCTGAAGGGTGGCATTGCTTGTGTAGCATTTGTGGACATTTTATTAAAAAAAAAATTAAGATGGTATTGCCACTCTACATCGGTACTTTCAACTTAGAAACAAGTCACAGCACCACAAAACCATCTGGTACCAAAAGCTGGCATCAAAGCAAAAAAAAGCAGAGCAACACAGACAATGGGGTCCCTGCATCAGTTAGGTACGTGAACCAGGTAAGAAACAGAAAGGGTCTGTGACAGATCTGCCTGCTGATTCTGCCGTCACACAACAACAAATAAAAAAGGGGAAAACAGAAAGACCTCCTGGCAAATGGCAAACAACTGCAAGCACTGGATCTCATTTACTTTAGTTTTGTAAAAGAACACGTTGGTGCAGCATTTGTCTTTTGCAGCTCTGGGTTCCAATTTTACAGGTACCCAAATATGACTAAAACTGATTGACCTACTCTTCCTACCCCTCCCATCCCATACCTGTGTAATGAATGACTTTCAGAATTTCAGCATACAGAATTTAAACCCCAACAATACCTCCCTTATCCTAGAAACATACAACACACTGTGAAAGCACTGATTGAGACCAGAGCTACAAATCCACTGATGCTTGGGGGCTTCCCAGCTGTGAGAGACCTCTTCACTCTTGCTTAGATAAGGCATGCAGCTACACAGACTTCATCCATCTCTTTCCAAATTAATCAATTACAGATTTTTCCAGAGAGAAATTTAACATAACAAATGCTGATACAGTTTCTGGCCTCAATTTATAAACAAATCTAATCTAGAATCCCACAGTGTTCCCCTAAAAATAAAAAGAAAAGAAAGGTGGTTATCAGGGAAAAGAAACAAAACCCAAACAAGTAATGCAAAGATGCCACAGATAGAAGCATACCCTTTTAAATTTTCTCATTTAAATTTTTGTTTTATTTTCTTACTAGCGGGCCATTTCAATGTTTTAAACTAGATTATTTTAGGGAGAAGAATTTTGGTTTTTTTGCTTAACTTCTGAGACAATTTTCTTCTCTTTTTTTGTGGCAAATAGCTGTGAACAAACCAAAGAAAACATTTCAATTATTTATAAACAAGCCATTGAAAACAGAAAGTCTATACTTGGTTGGCTAGAATATTTAAAGACACATTGTCAACTTGAAAATATTAATTATTTCTTATCCCCTCTCCCTAAAACACATGTCTAATTTACCTTTTACACATAAAAAACCCTTCAAAAACCTTGTGACACAAAATAAGCATAAAATAACAATAAAGGTTATTTCTAAAACAAAAACATTTTAGAATTTAGGAGAACGTAAAAATGAGCATATCCACAAGGTAAAACCAAACAGCTGTTTTACAAGGCTGAAAAACTTAATGCAAAGAATCCAGCCACGTGGTATCATGAAAGCTGTGACAGCACCCTACCTATTCATCCTACCTGCTTTAAAAAACATGCCACACTTTGAAGAGTGTATTCAGCAGCATGAGGAGGCAATCAGAGTTACTGTAGAAGTTCAAATTACTTGCTAGGCATACTAGGAACATCCTGATGAAGAAGGAAGTTTACAGCATGCCCATCCTTTTTAGGTGTGAGAGTCATTGCTCAGCAGCTGCTATTCCTGTCACTGCCAAGTGTCTCACATGAAATTCTTGAATGGAACATTTTGAAATGTCAGAAAGAAATACAAAGTAAACTCACTGAAAAGAAACCTGGGCACTTTGGTTCCAGTTTGGTAGAAGAAATTAAATGTTTTTCTTAACTAAAGTTGTCAGTAACTCCTAAATTTGCATTTTAGAAACTGTTATTTCTTTATTCCATGAACAGTGTAAAACAGAAAGCATGAATGCAGAACTGTCCCAGAATACAGAACTCCTTCTGGTGCCAGCATGCAGCTTGGGTGCTTTCTGACAGAACAGAATAATTATTACTCACCAAAACTAACACTGCTGCAACCCAGCCATCAAGTCAAACTGAAACCATCAGAACAAAATGACTGAAAGTAGAAAATTTTCTATGTACCACCTTTGTCCAGCACAAAGAAATTGCAAAACCCCATACCAGATGTCCTGTGTAATCTACATTTTTATGCTGCTGATCCTCACATGAGCTGTCTGCAGTCATTTCAGCTCTTGGCCCATCAGCAGTCCCCACAGGCAACTGAAATGTTGTGACATCCATGGAACAGCTTGCAATCCTACAGGCAAATATCTTTTACTATGAGCTAGCAGTAAGTGTGCCACGTGAAGTAATTGTAAAAAACAGGTATTCTCAGATTTTAACGAAAACAACTGCTTTGACAAATGCATCCTTTACGACATTTCCCCATTTACATATTTATTAGCTGTGGTCAAACTATGCTACATTCTCCTTTAATCAACTAAAATTAAACATCTTCCAATGTTTAATTACTGCTCTGGTCTTAAATCTGAAGCCTCCAATTTGTTAAAGTTTCCTTTCTAAAGATAAGAAAGGGTACAGCTTTGCATTAGTAGTGGCATCCATACTACCTACACAGTTAATGTAACCCCCCCTACTGCTGAGCGCTTAGTTTAAGTTACTACTCCTTTTTTGGCTACAATACCATCATAATTATTTTCTGTGGCCTCCATTTGTTATTTATTTGGGTGTTTTTTCTTTAATAAACTGCTGACTTGTAGTGAAGTACATGTTGTTTGCTTGCTCTCAGTTTGCTCAGTGAGCCAGACTATTCTCATCAATCTGCTCTTGTCATTATTTACCCATCCCTCGGTCTTTGTAGTAGCAATACTTCAGGCATTACAGTCTAACAACAGAAGTATAAGGAAGTTCTTAAGAAGAAAAATACCTTTTATTATGTCAGCAATTGCTCTAATCAAGGGTGTTACTTCTTGTAGAACTTACTAATCTTGGTGTCACTGGTAAAATAATAAATAGGTTTTGATTTGATGATAGCCCCCGAAAAACCCTTTGTAATAACACGCTTTTAAAAGACTCATTAACAACTCTTTGTGAAATCTATGCTTTAGTTTGCTGTTTAATCCATTTCATTTGTGCCAAGTTGATTTTGTATCCCTCAACTTTATTAATCAAAAAGTCATGTCAACTCAAGACAGACTTACAGAACTTTATTACATCACTACACTTATCTTTGGAAATCAGACTTGTACTCACATCAAAAATAATATCACTGGTTTGGCTTGCTTGAGTGTTCATAAACCCATGATGCGGTACAGTATGCATATTTCAGTGTTATATGGGAACAACATAAAAAAAGGCATTTGGAACGTGATAGCCTGTAAGTTAATACTTTGTGACAGTGGAGACTAATAAAAAATAGTTGCCATAAATTAAGCACTTGTCTACAGTGACAGCTATGTAATGGCCACTTCTGAGAAATTATTGCACTTCTTTCCCCAGGAATAGTGATAAAAGAATGCAGCCTTGGCAGTGACGTCCTACTTCTAGAGGAGTAATGCTCTGCCTGTTCCCTGCAAGCCCAGCTTTTGGACAGCAGTGCAAAGATCTGGAAAAGTTCTGTCGTCTGGTATCACGTCTGAACTTCCTTCCAGAAAATCACAGCTGTCCCCTCCAAAGGCCCCAGTGCTCTCCCTATTGTTTTACCTTGCACGTGTATCTGCCAATTATTTGCAGCTACTTCAATTTTAGTCAAAAGCCCCTGCATCAACACAACCTTTTGATTAAAGATCAAGGGATGATTTTTGTAGACAATGTTTTCATTCTGAAAAATTCCACCTATCCCACAGACTTGACCCTGCACTTCAGTTAATAGAAGTGGCAGATTAGGTAACGGAGACTGTGGTTCTGCAGCTATTTCTGCAGCACCGCTGCCAGGCTCAGCAGCTCGGGCGCTGCCACTCATTCCGACCTTTGCTTCGCTGCCAGCACAGCTGTTTGTGAACCACAGCAAGAGTGGATCCAACTTAAACGAGTGGCTGGCAGAGGCGGGTTAAGGGGCTGCTTTAGAAGCGCTGCCACCAAATGTGAAACCATGGCTTCACGCTTTTCTGTCCTCTACCGCAGGAAACAGACGGAGGTAGGACTTCAGATAGGGTTAGCCACTCATGAGGTTACTGCTACTGGTGCTTATAGGAACCAATACCCCGATATAATGATGTAAAAAGAGCAAAATGCTGGATCTCTTCCTACAGACCTTACAATCAAACTATTTCAGACTTAGTTCCGATTTGACAGCATCTCGCAAGCTGTTGTTCCAACCCTGGACTTCCTTCAAAAAGCTGGGCAGTTTCACAACTACCAGGGAGCAAACTCTTCTATTTCATTTGCTTTATGCCAAAAATTTGACTGCTTATCTAGCCCTTGGAGAAATCAGACTATCATTTAGTCAGAAAATTGGAAAACAAGCTGAAACATAGCCAGCTAGATACCAGAAATTACTAGGAAACACATCATCTAGCCATTTCAGCTGAAACACCTCATGTTGCAGGTAATGCCCAGACATACTGCTGCACAGTGAGCACAGGATTCAGATGGTACTTTGAACATAAAAATTGCTTCTCTGAAGGTGCAATTAACTGAAAAAAAAAAATTTGATCATTATATTACATCCAGATTAGAATAAAAATAGGTGGCTGAGTGGAAAGTACTTTCATCTTCCTATTGGGAAAACCTACCACAGTTTAAATCTTGCCTTCAGGTAGCAAGAAATGTTATTTTCAAGACCCTATCCCAGAATATAATCAATGCATTTGTAAAAACTTCCGTATCATTCAGCCCTATTAATTCTCAACTTGCCAGTTCTCTGTGCTAAGAGGACCAGAACAGAAATGCTAGGCTGAGTCTGAATTGCATTGCTAGAACTTGGTGAGGAAATGTGCATAATGTCCCTGAGCTGTGCCTGGTTTTGTGAGACCACGTCTATGCTGGGACACTCAGGAGAGCTGGAAGAAAGACCTCATATGCAGCATGATGTCAGGATGCATAAACTGAAGTGTACAGAAGCTGGTTTAGCTCCTCTCTCTTGGGAGTAAGGTAAACTTCATTTTCTCTGATGTTCTGGGAATATACTACAGCGAATAAAAAGAAACATCTAGATGGGATTTAATATGGACTTCATGCCTTTCATTGAATAGGCTTGGAATTCATGAAATGTTCCTAAACAAGCACAACCTAATTACTCATTTCTTTGAGCAACAAAGTTGCCCTAACAGAATTTAAAAAAATACAGACAATTAGCAACATTTCTAACTGCATCACTTTCAAAAGTACAGTTACTGTAAAAGGCATTTCTGGGTCATGTTTAAAATGACACAGAAAACGTTCGAACATAGGAGTATGAAAGTGCCTTCAAATAGAAGAAAAAATATATTATTTGGACATTTATACTTAACTCTCTCTTTTATTTTCCTAAGTATCGCAGGATCACTTCTCTGTGCATGTGATCTCACACATACAATGTATATTGCAATCCCCCACCAAAAATGCAGACTGAACTAAGAATAGAGGACTAGATACTCATCTGGCATAATGTGAGACCACTCCAGTAATTTCAGCATTCCTACTCCAATTTACAACAGCTAAGGATCTGGCACAAAACATCAAGTTAAGTTTCCAATTACCTCATGCACCAGCATTGATTTCAATAGTTATATACACATAGTCATAGAAGAGAATTATTTGAAAAATTGCGAACTCAGCTCTGTGTTTCTTTTACTTTTATGGTCGAAATCAGACCTTCCATGGTATTTTAATGTAGGTTTTTGTGGTTTAATTATATATATGTCAAGAGCAGACTAGTAACTCGTGATCTACCCAATTAAAAAAAAAAAAAGGCAGCAGTAATTTTTCACTGCTGAGAATGTGAGCTTATACTGGGTCATATCACAATAGTATTTCATTTTAATGCTGCCAAAAAATCTAGTGCATGTTAACTAAATCACATAAGTAATAAGTTAACATCTGTGCAAAAATCAGTCTTTGTGCGAATATTTTTCAGGTTGGCTTGGGAGGTCTTTTTTGTAATTTTCTACTCCAAATTAGTCAAATTTTGTATAGCCTGGCACAACCCTAGTGCAAAGAGAGTATTCAGTCAGCTCAGGCAGACTGAGTTCTTTAGAGACAGCATTTAAATTACATCCAACAGAACTGCCCTCCACTGTAGTTCTACAGACAGCTGCTCAGTGAAAAGTCACTGTAATAGTATTTATTTAGTTAGTTTTAGGAAAAAGACATAGATCTCCAAATTAATTTGTGCATAGAAATCCTCCAAACTAATTATTTTCAAATCCATGGTAACTGCAGCCTAACTCAAACTTTAGTGTCTACTGCCTAAGCCTAACAGCCTAAAACCAAGAAGTCTGGCTGGCTTATGGAGTGAGAAGCTCTGAAGATAATCACTAGTCATTATAATCTTCCCTTGGAGAAATAAGGAAATTTTTAACAAATTGAAAATGAAATGCTTAAACTTTAGTATTCCTCAGACAGCCGTTGGCATTTGACATTTTGCTTAAAAGCCTAATGACTAGCCTATACAACCCTGTGACTGAGACTGCCCAGTGATACATTTCAATATGGGATAATCAATCATCAAAGTAATTTTCACTGTTTAACGCTAAAATGAAAAGGCAGCCAGCTATTTGAGACATTTTTTGGGCTTAGAGATAAAAAAGAAGAAAATTCTTTAAAATAGCTTTTGCCTTTAAGATCGTATATTACAGGAATCCCAAAAGCAATCCTTCTGGCATCATTGCAAACTACAATGTAGACTAAAAATGTGAGCTTTACTGCTTTTTCAAATAGATTTTATTATTTATTTGACATACAAGCACTCTTCTTATCTGAGCTTTTGTGTTGCAAAGTGCGTCCAAGTTCCTTTAACCACTTCTGATTTAGTGACAGATTTAATAACACCTTAACACAGAAGTGTGGAATTGGCCAAAAATTATTTCATAAAAATCTGATTTCTGTACAGCAATGTCTAAAATGCCACCTAATACATTCAAGTGCATCAGAAAATTTTTAGTGTATATTGTAAAGCCTGAGGCTTTGATAGGTAAAACATCTACTGACTTTAAAAGACCATAATTTATTTTTAATAACCATTTTTATTTAATTTTTCAAAGAGAAGCAGTTTATGCCTTCAGTAGAACCATGCCCTGAAATCTCAGGGGTGATAAAAAGGCCATGCCAAAGCTGAAAGGTTTCGAATATCAAACTATACTATTATGTCAGGGTCAGCAAGATCAATTAGCGCTTTTCAATGACAGAAAAAGGTTAAGTTGGACACACATTTACACAATATTTAAATCTAAAAAAGAAAAATAGCACTTATTAGGCGTACTTATAAACCTCTTGATCAAAGACTGAATATCAACACACTTCTTCCAGTCACATACCATAAATGCAAGGATTTTTTAACGCAAAATGTCAGAAAGATTACAGATATATTAGATAGCAGAAATACTACTGTATTCTCAAGTACAAAGAAAAAAGCAGAGACATCTGAGTGTTTCTGCTACCAGACTTGGTTTAGTGGTGAACTTCCAAAAAGCTTTTTTTACTTGACCAATTTGACATATGTCTGTCAGTCTGATGTCCCTGTGTTTGCATTTTTCCTGCAAACCCTGACAGTACCAAAAATGAAAGCTAGTGAGCAAGTAAACCTATTCCTATCCTCAACTAAAAAACAAACCTAACCCCACCTCCCAGTTGGAAAATACTGTAAATAATCTGTAAATTAACTCATCCAAAATCTGGAAAAGAGCAAGTGTGCACCTTCTGCAACTAACAACCAGAAACGTGCACACCAGGAAGTGAGGAAACTTACATTTCAGTTCTTAGGATCACAAGATTACTCACTGGAAGCACAGGTATGTTAGAAGTTAATTCGACACCTGTTAATTCAAGCATTGCCATCATAAACATAGCTTGAGCGAAGTAGCTGGTTATGATATCAAATAAAGCCAGCATAAAATCACAATAAAAATCCAGGAGATTAAGAAAAGCTAACGAAAAAGTACACTGTGTTGAAATCAGTGATTTAGATTGGTATTGCACTGAGTAAAAGCAATGCAAGATTACTTTTTCTCAGCGATATATTTCAAAATGTCTCTTTTTTAAGCCCATTTCTTCAAGGAGCGATTTGAAATATTTACTACCAGACAGTACCTAATTTTAGGTTTTAAGTGCTTTAACAGCTCTATGAAATATGATCAGCAGCTGCAATATAGAAGTATGCTGAATAAACGCTCCTTATAAAAAGGGAGACCTGCTTTACCCTGAGTTCATAAAATCCCTACTTTCAAGAAGGAAAAAGATAACACAGAAATAATTGAATAGCTGTGTCCTAGAGCATTTAACAGGAATTCCAGGAATGTATTTTTTCTTTCTGTGGTAACTTGTGCATTTAAATTTAAATTTTAACACTGGAGGATTGCACACAACATCGTCCGATACCACCATTTCATCAAGGAAACAGGTACCTTTCCCTCACCAAATTCCAATGTTTAACATTAATTCTAGGACTTGCATTAAGTTTAAAGAGTTGCATAAAGTTTAAAGAGTTAAACTTTAACACTTGCATCAGATGCTAAAAATATGCCACATGATACTATCTATAGCTGTATTTCTACAGTTGCCTTGTTTGAAATATTTTAACTGGGAACTGCAACTAAGAACCCACCAGTGCCCTACTCAATACACTGCTTGTTTAGGGTTTATTTCTTCCGCTGACATTATCCACACAGAATAAATTTATACTGCAAAGTGTTGTGAGGCCATTAATAAATACAAATCCAGCAAGAGTAACCTTCAACTAAATTTATTATCAGTACCACCACATACATGTAACAATTAATAACTGCATACAAATTATCTGAACAAAGATACATAAAAGATTCGTCAACATACTCCACTTTCATTTCTATTAAATCTGGTTGAAGAGCATTTGGTAACATAAATACCGCACTTAAAAAAAAATTTAAAAAAAAAAGGCAAAAAGAGTTGTTTCAGACATAGCCCAGCTAATGTTAGATGTCAAACAGAAAAAGAATCACCGGGAAGGGAGAGAAATGTCAGTCTGTATTTCCACTTTACTCACAGTATGATATATATTGCAAGTATGCAAGCATTTGTTATTCGGCAGCATTTTCAGAAATGCTAGGGGAAGAGTCAAACCCGCAGCAATTTTACGAAACTTCTTTTGAGTGTTAGGGAAATGAAACAAAGATACGGCCTGAGCTTTATTGCAAAGTACGTGCTTCTAACATCAAATCTAAACCTCTCCGAGGTCAGCCCAGAAAATCTATCTGCCAAACAGAAAAGACACCTTCTTTGTATAACTCCCTCTAAATCTAAACTGTTGATTAGTTTACCTTAGATACGCTTTCTAGTCTCCGCAAATGAAACACGTAAAACAAAACTCAGAAAACTGCAAATATTGGTTCCTTACTGTTCTAGCATGACTTCATACTTAAACTGGAACCGGCCAGGTCGCTCCCTTGTCTGGTTCAGCGTGCGTCCCAGGGTTTTTGTGAACACCAGCTATTTCACACCGCCACGCGCGAACCGAGCGCGTCCGTCCGTGTGCTCGGCTGCAAGCCCTGCCCGCGGCTACGGAGCCGGCAGCACCGCGCCTGCTTGGCTCGGAGCGCCAGTTTCATAAATGTAAATGAAACTTTAGATGCCAACTACCGATTGGCAGCGGCGATGCCGTGGGATCCCGCTCTCCCTTCCCGGCGGAAGGAGCCGCGGGGCTGCTCCCCGGGCAGCCCTGTGTCCGGCCGGGCACGGCACGGAGCCCCCGCGGCTCGGGGAGAACCGCCGTGTGAAACGCAGCCGGCGGCTCTCCGCGGGTATCTGACTTTGGAAGTGTCTGTAATGACAGCAGGAGAAGGAGATTAATGGCTAGGAGCCCACTGGTTTTGAACACGGAGAATCCTGTTACCTCCTTGCGGATCAAGTACGCGCACACATCCGCACACACCCGCACACACACACACACACAGGCACGCACGCACACACAAGGCTTACCCACGTGGAAACGCTTTCTAACCAAAACACAAGTCTCCGCATCGCCGGTGGAAAAGGCGGCGGGACCCCCGCGCCGGGGTTTCCCCGCGCCCCGTCCGCCGGCGCAGCGGAGACCGCGGCGGGGGCGGGGGCGCGGTGGGACGACCCGAAAATGCAACGTTTTGTCTTTAAACCATAAGAAAAACAAGCTGGGGCGGGGGAGGGGAAAGGCAAGAGACATCCCCCAGGGAGAGGAAACGGAGAGGAACGAAAACAACGGGTAGCTCTGTCCCCGGTCCCTTCGGACACTCGAAGAAGCGGCCGCCGGAGCCCCCGCGACGGCTGCCGGCCAGGAGGCAGTGGGAAGCAGCCTGCCCCGTCCCCCGGCACCCCGAGCTCGGCACGCCCGCAGCGCTCCGCCCCGGGGCAGGCGGGCAGCGGAGACCCCCGAGCGCTGCCGGCGCCGGGGCAGCGCCGGGCGGAGGGCGGGCGGCCGAACCGAGCGACTCCTCTGCCGCTGCCGCCCGTGCCCCCGCGTCCCGGCCGGGCTGCCTTGCCCCCACGGTGCCCGGACCCTCGCTGGAGGAGCGGGGGTTTCGGGAAAGGACTGCCATCCCTACGTGTTTTCATGCCGCTCTGTCCGAAGGGGACGCCGGCACCAGAAATGTTTCTTCACAGCCTCCGGTCAAGCCGCCGCTGGCCCTCGCAAGGGCAGGCGGTCGGCAGAGCCCTGTCGCCCACCCCAGGCGGGCCGGCAGCCCCCGGCTGCTGGCAGGGTGCAGCCCGGGCCCCCCGTTTCCGCCGCACCGGGAGTGGGCGGGAGGCGCAAGCGGGGAACAATGAGACGGCAGCCGTCGCGGCTTGCTCCTGTCTTGGGCTTACCCCAGCAGCCCTGGTAACACCCAGCCGAAGAGCGGTCGAGGGCAAAACAGCGGGGAACATCACCTGGACTGAGGCAGAAAGTCTGGCTGGGCGTGGAAAAAGTCGCCCCCTCCGCGCGGAAAACCAGTTTGGTTTTTTGCAATTAAACTCTCGTGGGGCCGGGGTAAAAGCTCATCTCTGCCCCGCGATGGACGGCTCCGCTGCTCCCTCCCAGCACATTTGTTTTACAGCAACTTTGTTATTGTTGTTGTTGCTGCTGTCATCGAACCGACATGAAAACAGTGCTAAATAAACGCTAAATACAAGGAGACGCACACACCCCCTCCACGGACACATGCACATGCGACAGGGAACCCGTTTCCTCCACCTCCGAGCAGAAGGGGTGGGAGGGAGATGCGGGGATGGGGAAGTCAGAGACACTCACCTTCTCGCTGCCGGGATATGCCTCTACCTTTATTTTAGGGCCGCTCCTTATTTATTTATTCTCGTACGTTCTCCGAGCCAAGGCTCCCCTTTTGCACTGTTCCTCTGGCCAAAACAGAACATCCCCCCTACAAGTCGTCCCCCCCACCCCTTTCTCCACACACAAATAAAGAGCAACTCGGAGCAAAACGGGAGGGGAAGTTCGGGGCGGGGGGGGAGGGGGGGGTGTAGATGGAGGAGGAGGCTGGTACGGGAGAAGTCAAACACTCCTCGCACTCCAGTGACTGCAACTAGTTGCCTCTCACGCACAGGACCGTAAAAAGTCTCCCTGGCAAGGGACGGGACTTCCCTAAGCAAAGGTAACCCCCTCCCGCCCTCCCGCCCAAAAAGGCCGTCCCGGGAGCGCGGAGGTGAGGGGCGAGGAGCCGGGAGCCAGTGCAGCCCCGGGGCGCCGCTCCGCACTTGTGCCGGGAGCTGCCGCAGGGGCTGCTCCCCGTGCGGGCCCCTCTCGGCACGGCAGCCCCGCTGCCCACCCGCCGCTGCCCCGCTCAGCTCACCGGCACTGCCCTGCCCCGGGCTCGGAACACCGCGGCGGGCACGGACAGCCGGCTGACCCGGCCAGCAGGCAATTCCAAAGCGTCCCTCCCGCGGTCCTCGGCCTCACAGCCCGGGGCCTGGACCTTTTGCCTTCGCTACTCCCTGACATCTGCAGTTAGTAGTGATGGAAGCAAAGGAGGGGGCCCTGAAGGGTAGGATTGATTAATGTCAATCCGCTGGAGTACAGGTAGCAAAGTCCGCGCTTCATTTTCTCCCTTTGTTTTTTCTAGAAGAAGCCAACACTATAAAGTAATACTGAGTTTGAATGATCAAGTATGATCAAGTGCTACAAGACAGGACTGGTTGGCATACTCTTTTATAGGATACATTTGTCTCCTTTCTCTCAAGCTGGTCAGTGTGGATGAAGGCAAAGTCCTTTCCTGCTCTGAAACTGGACACTCTTCTCTGCAAGAAATCCAGCAGCTGCATTTGGTCCTCTTTGCTCCATTGTGTGGGGAAGCGGAAGAAAGTCCCTAATTGCTTAGTCACATTTCATACTCTTACCCTTCACCTTCTATTATCTTCTGACTATAGTTTCACTGTGTGGATTGAGTGGCTCTTGTTCATCCAGCTGCATCACCCTCTTTCTGTCAAGTTAACTTCACTCTCCAAAGGGTCTAAGTAAAAGATTTAAAAGAGGAAGCAAATGTTAGCCCTATATTTGGAGAGAGATGTGAGAGAAAAGTCTTGGGCTTCAGAAGTCATGAATGTTAGAAGCTTTTGAGGTCAGGAAGTCACTTGAAAAGAGGAGGAAAAAAGTATGGATTTGTGAAAATTCTTTCCTACCTGTCTTCTCTTTTCTCGCTTTGCATTTGGTGATACTATTTAGAGCTATTTAACTTTACTCAAGCCTATGAATTTCATAATTTTCATTCAATGAATTAATTCTACTATCATGGTCATCTTTCTCCTAAAGAATTTCAAATGACTGAATCTTCATGAAAACAAGTCCATAAAAATCCTGTATTTGCTGTCTTGGGAGACTCGCCACTCAGAAAGAGAGCAGACTTGGAAACCTCTTTTGACCTACGCAAATACAGCTACAAAAACTTTTAAACTAAAAAAAGGTCCAAAAGCCAGCCTTCAAATTGACATAGTGTAGGACAAGCCAGAAATAGGAAATTAATTTTGAAAATAAGAGTTTAGAGAGTAAGTGGAAGGGGAGAAAACTCAGATTTGTAGGAATAACTATGACTGACAACCCTTCCATAGTCTAAGTTGTGACTAATGCCAGCACCCATCTTGCTAAAAGGCTCCTTCTGCAGGGAAACATGGCAACAACTCCTTCCTTTCCAGGGGGCTTTGGTGAGTGGCAGCTTGCTGGTCTGTTGTGAGGTACTTGAACATGGTAATGAAGGTTTTGTGAAGTCTGGTTTCCTTCCACTTCAATGAAGCAAATTCCTGTTGTGGGGAACAGTCCTGTAGTAACATTGGTTGTTTTAATGGGCATATCACTTTAAAGCAAGCTCTTTACCTTTTGTTGCTCTCCCTTTTAAAATATACAGCTGACTTGAAAAGATTGTCTGTATCTTTGTTCAGGGTAACTTGCTTCAAATTGAGGAGGTGTGGGAGGCCTGCACTGCTGGTGCATGGTGTGGTCCCAAGGCAAATTTCCCAGTAAGGAGCCTGGTCTTGATGCCGTTGAGCCATGCTGCTGTGTTGCTGTTGGTTTTGGTGAGGGCAGGCAGAGTCACGCCGAAACTGAGGGTCACATGTACTGAAGGGAGTCCTACAGAAACTGATCTGATAATCAGACAATTTTTTGCAGAGATTTATTGTAAGTATGACTCACAGGCAGTAATTAAATGGTGATTTTCAATAAATCAATGTCTTTATGGCTGAAGTAAATTGCCATGAACTCAGTGGAAGGGATTTCAGAAGGTGGCAAATACAAAATGTAGTAAAATGCATTGGTTCACATAAATTATCCTGTATGACCATGGAGAAGGTCGTGCTAGAAATAGCCCTAACAGAGCCCAAGGAAGGGCTGCAGGATCCACTTTTACACCAGAATAGCAGAATAATGCCTTATCCATTTAAAGCAACATGGGAATGTAAGTAGGCAGGATGTAATTATCTAGACTGGTATTTGGCCGGGCACTCCTACACTGGCAAAAACTGCCATAGGGTGTTTAATGCCCACAAGTGCTTGGTATCCTTGGTTTTACCTCTTAATTAAAGACAGCACTTGTGATCATATTCTTTCTGCTGGTTCAATACTGCGTCAGCAGAAGAATGCCACACTGCACAAATACCATTTCATAGAGTAACCTGGAATTTCCTTGGAAGTCTTCCATGCAAATACTACAGACCCAACCCTACTTACCTTGTGAAATCTAGTGAGGTTACAGCCATAAGCAGTGTGGCTCCAGAGAATCATGTTTGCATATGTTGCTAAAAACAATATGGGGTTTGGAATATTAATAAATAATTTGAAAATTAAACCAATATTCTTTTGCATTGCATCTCAGTGACAACAAGGTTGTGTTGCTGTTTAAGCAAAGGGATTATGTTAAAGTTATTCTGAGAAAAGCTAATGACAGAGAGCCACTATTTTGGCAATGGATCATTATTATGATTTAAGTGCTTACCGTGTCCTGCTTCCAGATGAGGTACCTGTTGCAAATTTTGTTTTCCAAAAGCATGGCTTTGAAATATATTTTCTTATTTTCAGGTTCAAGTATGAAATCCAAAAGCATGTTAATTAGGCAAAGAGTGTTGATCTATATACTTAAGATTATTATTGGTGCTTCATGGCTTTATAGTCATAAAAAGAAAGAATGAATGGGGGGTTCTTTTGACCTGGTTATCAGATTTCAGGTTTAAAAAGAAGGTGACCCACCCTTTTCAGTAATTCGACATGCAGGGTTCAGCTGTGGGTTCAAAAACAGGTTATAACTGGCTAGTCATTGTAGTCTTGAAATGCCAACTGTGCCTTTAAGTATGTTATATAACCTATTTTTTGGTTTCAGTTTTCAAGTATGCCATCATTTCAGTGTTACTTAGATTTTCATATATTTTTAAATCCAAACAAATCTGACCTCAATCATAAGGTTCCGTGGCTCCAAATAGCTGAGCTTTTCTAATATTTTATTTTGAGTGCCTATGTTCAATACTTCATCACAGAGATATGTGCTGCAGACAGTGCCAAATACGGTGCCAGGGATGTCCTTAATTATCTTCAGTGCTTACCAGGAGAGGGCTCTGTTCTGCACACCGTACACAGACAAAGGCCCCACTGAAATTAGTGCAAGTTTTGTCTCTAAAGCTTGCTTCAAAGGAAGCTGGCTAGTGCAAATAAAAATCTGCATTGTTTCAGCAGATTCTGTGCAGGCAGAATGAGGTGTGCTTGATAATTTTAATTTGTATCCTGCCATTTCACCAGGATCTTTTTTTCTTTCCTGGGAGAGGGCCACTCTGCTTCCTGCAATATACCTTTCCATCATGTTTCATGGAAGTTTAATGAAGGTTCGTTGAAGTAATCTATGGAGCTGACCCAGGGAAAACGTTGGGCCATACATTTTTGCTTGATGGTCCATGTGTTCCCTGGTCATTGTGGGATACAAAACCTGTGTCTGCACTGATCAGTGCTAGCACATGGATCTGTTACCTTACTTCTTGTAGTAGGTTTGTTCTCACCAGGTAGGATTCTCCTAAAAATTCTCTGGTCCAGTTCAGGTCGTGGTATGGGTCAAGGACCATTCCTGGTTCTTCATCTAGTCCAGGCATCCATCCTGTGTTGGAGAATGAGAGAGCTGATAATGAGAGTTTTTGCCTTACAGAAACATTGCTCTGACTGATGGCCTTAGGTCAGAAGAGCAATCTTCAGAAAATTTCCTTGTGCAGATGTAGCCTGAAAGTCACTCTGACATGTTCCAGAGACAGCATTGGGTCAGGTTGTTGGGGAGGCAGGAGAAATGTCAGGGCTGGCATTACCTCACCTCCAGAGCCTCTGGCATGGTGGGAGGACTGAGGGTGTGCCCTACATGCATCCGTGTTTATTCTGGCTGTAGAAATTTGTTTCAGATTTCATTTCATTACAAATAAAATGAAGAGCAATCCTTGGATGATTTATAAAAATGTGAACATTTTAAGCTCTACCATTAAATATTTATGCTGCTGCTTAGTGTAACTCCTTGAATTTATTATTTTAATCGGTTTTATACTTTCTTCACGTCTGATTACTTCTACCACCATGGAATTTCCACCATCTTTTAAAACGTCTCCCTGGTTATTTTTAATCCATTTACAAGATTCTTCAATGGAATAACTCTGAGATAGCCACCATAATATTACTAAAAATCTATTTAAAGCAGCTTCAAAATCTGTGGGATGTAAAACTTGGCATTTTGAAAATGGTTTTTGCTTATATATATATAGGTAGCGTAAACCAGAGACTTCATTTTACTGTCACTGTTCAGAAATGGTCTGGGTAAGTCAGTATTTGTGTGTGCTAGTCAACTTTCAGGCATGTTGAGGTTTTCAGTGAAACCAATAGCGAAGCATTCATCAGTGTCCTTGTCAGCAGGATAGAGCTTGTTATGCAATAAACTCAAATGCACATTCATACCAAGATCTTTTTACTGCACTGTAACATGGTGTTGTTGCTGCATTGCATTATAATATAATAACATATAGTCAGCCAGGAATGATTCGCCAAAAGTTCTTTAACATGTTTTATAGAAGTAAAAATGTTGTTGCCAAATGACGCTACAAATGACAGTATATATTGCCATCACACTAAAAATATTTCTGTTACTTCCAGAAGCATGATTGCATCCAGTTCTCCTAGTAGCATAAGATTAAATGAAGCTCAGGCAATTTCACACATTTATTTGCAGGTGGTGTGCAACAGAGAAAGGAAGCAGAGAAAAACTATAAAATGAAAAGCAGAGATTCAAAAAAAATTATGTCAAAGAGTATTTTCAGAAAACCTGTTTTATTTCAAAGTACAAGTTCCTTTCTCCTGTTAAAATGTTCTGTTCAAAGACTTCAGACATTTCTGAACGTGTAAGTTACAGCTCCAGTATAATCTATAAGCATTTATGGATTTAAACCGCTAGCTTATTTGCTGCACTGTCAAAATAGTAGTGGGCAGAAAGCCAGGCATAGCATTTAGGGGCAATTACCCTTCCTTTATAGCAAGTATTGCAATGTTTTCTTGCATTGGGATACTCCTAACCAGACTCTTTAGGTCTTGGTTTCTGTGAGCACCTCATCCTGAATCTCAGATATGTAAATTAGAAATAAAGTGGTTCTCTTAAGGGCTTTCAAACAGAAGTTGTAGAGATCTATTTTGTATATGTTTGTTAGTTAATCCTGAGGTTACACTTCTAATTAAATCATTATTTATGCAGTGAAATCTTAACATATCCAGCAAGAGGAAAGTTTGTTTTGTCCTGGTGGTGAAATAATAAGTGTACTCAGTAATGTTCACGGTTTTTGCATTCTTCCAATGGGTACAGTCTGTTTATGTAAAATATTAGTAGTTATTAATGTGGGTATTATATTTACATTTGGTTACTTATTAACATTTACTCATCATTTCTATATTCTGCTGGGAGGTCCTTACTGCACTTGGTAAATGCAGAGGTAGGCACAGTCTCTGCCCTGGGGATATTACCAACTAGCCCCATGTAAACCACGCAAAAGAAGTTACTAGTATAATTTCCTCTGTCATGGTAATCCAGCGATTGAACTTGATGTAAAGAAGCACTTCAGTTTTAGTATTAACTGGAACATGCCTAGATGTGTATCTGTAGGTTTTGTGGGGGCATTTTTACTGTACCTACTGGAGTGCACAGATGAGGGGACAGTCTTTCAGCAGAGAAGTGTCTGATTGTTCAATGTACTTTCTGAAACCACCACTCCTAATTCTAAGCAAGATAAGAAGATACTTATATGAAACTAGGTAAGGCCATAATAACTTTGGTTTAGCTAACATAACAATGTTGGTACAGCCAGAACTGTGAGAGCTACCTGAGCAGCACTTGGCCGATTTTCCCAAATTGGATGGGTAGAAATTATGTGCCTTAGTCTTTGGGGTAAAAGAGCTTGTCAGACAGATGGCTGTGTGTGATCGAGTATTGATGCAATGGTACATGCACATCTTTCTCACCATTATTTTGCTTTTGGGCAGCAGCTGTTCTGGGACAGGAAAAGGATGCTTTTAACAGCAGTCTCCGAAGCAGTCCTGAGTAGCTTAAAGCAGGAGACAGAGGTTCATCGAGGTAAATGTGTTCTCTCAAACCTTTATCCTTCCCCACCCTTCCCATTATATTCTTCTTTTCCTAGTAACAAATACTTAGCCTTTTTTAAAGTAATTAAAACCAAATGGTGTAGGTTTTGCCTCAGCTCTAAGTCGTTCTGAGACCTACAAGTGGCTCCTTCAGCTCTGGTTTCAGAACATCTTTGCTACTACAGTGAAAAAGAGAGAGTGGAGGAAATGGACACTAGGGAAGTGGACCTCAGATGAGAACAAAGCAGTTAGTGTAAATCTGCACTCCTTGCCCTATAGCACACCACTTCATTAAAAGGCATGCAAAGTTCTCTTCCTCACCTTTTCCATTAGCTGGCTCCACTTGGGACTGACTGTGAATGTGAGTGCTTTATTAGCATTTGAATGACCTGTACTCCTGTGTAAATGCTACTGAAGATTGAACTTCATGGTAAAAAAGGAAACAAGAAAACCGAAACATATATCCTAAAAGACCTGTGTTTCATTTTCACTGCCCCATATCCTGTTCTGGGGGAACTTTTCTTCACTTTTGACTATAAAAGCATATACACATCCTAAGATTTTTTTTTTAAAATACACATTTTCGTTACTCACACTTTTGAAGCTCTGAGAGGGACCAGCTTAAAGGACCTAAATCCTGGGGAAAGTTTTGTTCTGGAAACAATTATTTTTGTTGAGAACTATTGATGAGGTGATTACCTAAGAATTCAGTAGGAAATTGAAGAGGAGGCAATTTCTGAGTTTTGAAAGATCATCAATAACAAGTGAAAGCAAGTCAGGTTTCTTCATGGATTGTTTATACAAGAGTAGTTGTTGATAAATGAGCTTCAGATTGGATATTAGAGGTACATAGTGTGCAAAGTGTAATAACAGTTTTACTGCTCAGAGCTTGTGAAGACTGAATAATTTATAGGCAATTTACTCAACCTTAGCATGCAAATAGTAAATCCTTATAGCTGTCCTCCTCATCATGTATCCTATTAATAATATTATCCTTTGTTTTTAATGTATCAATTTTCCTTAAGTTTTGTTTTTGAAAACAGGCAACAACTTTTAAAATAATTGCACTATATTATGAATGGAGTTTAATATTACTGACTTGGGGGTGGGAATTATTTAATAAATACTTTCAGATCTTAGGTAATATAAACCACAGTTAACGATGTATGGTATCATGGCTTTGCTCTAAAAGTGTAAGGGTTAAGATATGGCAGTACCATGGTCAGGAGCAAGAGGAGATGCTTTTTCAGTTGTGTAAACATGCAGTTAGTTAGTTATGCAAAGTCAGAGATGAATTTACTTTGATGAATTGGTAAGAAGGGGAGGGCAACCAGTGCTGGAGCCCTTTCTTCATCCACCTGGTTCCAGATGATGGGACAGGCATGTTTTCTCTCATTCCTTCCTGGAAGCTTCACTTCTGAAGATGAATGCTAACAGCATGTATGTCAGAGTGCTAGGAGAAAATCAGGAATGTTCTTGTATCAGATTTGCTTTCACCTGTTCAAATGTTCCAAAAAGTCTTGCTGTGATGAAAGACTTTCAGGGGGAATAGATTAAGAGAGGGCAAGTGAGGTAGCAAAATTGCTCAGGTATCCAGGACCCTTTTTACTTGTCCTGTTTGGTATCATGCATACAGCTGTAAATGAAACGTAATGGGAAACAGGATTTCTAAAAGTGAGCAGTACTGCTGAAGTAATTAATACTTTCTTAAAGGAAGGATTTATTACAAAAAGAGGTTTATTTCAGCAATTATCATCAAGTAGAACAATCTGGAAAAGCAAAGCAGCATTGCCCTGACATACCTGCTAGTTATATACCTATAGAGATAGACATACCTATAGAAGGGGTAGATTTCCCTCATCAGAAAAAAAGAATTTTCTCAGTCTCTGTAAGTAGAAATGTGGTGAGGATTTCTCCCCTATTGTCACTAATATTTGGATGAAAATTAGAGTAAGAAAAAGTGATCTTCATAATTTTAATTCTGGGAAGTACTTGGCTATTTACATTCTTGCAGATTTTAATGATGGAGGAACAGGCCTAAAGAAGAATACTAAAAGATATCATTGATGGAACAGAGTTCTTGCTCTGAATTCTGCTGGGGTTATGTAGTTTTTGCAGCCTGTATTATAATCCACAAGAAATGCCCAAGCAAGAAGGAATTACAGTCTTGTAGCAGCTGAGTTTGGTGAAATTTATAATGCTGGCATTACAAGGTGTTGACATTGGCCCATGCTTATTCCCCTTGTAATCGCCTTCTCTTTGAAGGGACTCAGTTTGTTTCACGTTTGTATGGCAAATATCACACCTGTAGTTTGTACACAAATACTTGAGAGATTTATAGCTCTTATTATACTTAATTCTCTAAATTATATTTGTATTTCAGTTTAATTAGAACTTTATGTCAGTTAGCAAGATTATTAGATAGCTTAGTAATACTTCACATTTAGTAGGATTTCCTTTTAGATTAAGGCACCTTTCCTTATACCCTAATTTAGTCTCTTGAGTACAGCCAGTTCATTTTCTGTCTTTTTTTTCTGATTTTTTTTTCATTTTAGTTTTTGACATCTTCCGCTCACATTGTAACATAATTCCATTAGTACTTTCATAATGTAGAAGCTACATTTAATTAAAGGAATACCTAACAATTTTAGATATTTCCCTGACTATTATACATCAGTGATGTAAAGGATATCCCTTGTAATGTGCATAAATATTTCTATCATTATTTTATGGAAAACAAGGAAATAAGGCAAGAATGATGATTTTCAGGAAACTACAAAACCTGAGTTTGCAAACCTTGCAGAGGTCCAGAGCTTTGGTTACCCAGGTACTGCATGTCATAAGGCTGTAAACAAATCTTCTGTTTACAGAACAGGCAGGTGGTGAATGCTGTCAACAAGACTTCTTACACCTCCACAGGAATTCTAAGTTAGTAATTGCCCTACTTCTTGGGCAAGTGGTAAATAGTAAGTGTATGTAGTAAGTGTGTCAAAAGCCAAGAAAAGAGAAAAAAGAAAGCCAGCAGATGTGTAAAAAATAAATCTTTCAGATATCAAGAGGTTTAGTGGCTATTTCTTGTAAATCAGGGTTTCTAGTTCTTCAAGTCTATACTGCACTGAGAAAGGCTATATTTGATTTCTATAAGTAGGATAAATATGTTCGGTACATGCTCAAATATTCTTATTGAAGCTGAGCATTTTCCCCATTAGAGTTGCCCTCAACAGGGCAACTTAAAACCATTTTAAAACCAGGAACTACTAACTTTTGGTGTGGAAAAAAAACTCTTGAAAACATACAATTCTAATTCTTGGTTTGATCTAATTTTTGTCTGGTAAAATAATAATTCATAATTTTATGAACACTAAAGGTCCAAGGTGTTTTTCAGCCTCCATAAAATTCTTGATTTTGTTTTTATGAAACATAGAAAAGTTGTTTCACTACTAAGGCTGTTCAGCCTTTTTCTTTCTTTCTTTTTCCCACAACACCTCTATCTTGCCCTTCAGCACAAAAAGCACTTTAATTTCCATCTATGCACTGAAAAGTCTAACTGGAAAAGAGTTTTATAAATTCTTGTGCTTAACCTTCTTTTTTCCCTTCTAAGTCAGAGATTTTAAAAAGTACAACTAATAAATAAATATGAATAAACTCCATTTTTCTCACTTACTTTTCACTTAAATGTAGAAAGGTAGTGCCATCTTTAAACAACTGAGAGTTCAAAAGTGTTGCTTGTCACTGTCAAGGGTGTAAAGAATTGTAAATGTACACAAGCTTGATGTCTGCAAAGAACTTCTGTGGAAGCCTAAAGAGCATACACTAGCCAAAGTCTCTATTTAACAGCCTCTGGTAATATTTTTACATATATAAACTCAGTGTTAACTTCTTGTTTTGCCATTATTTCTCAGAAAAGCAGATGAAACATCAAGGCTAGTGCAAGACAAGGAGGTGATCCAAGACAACCAGCACAGTCTCACTTATGGATAAGTCATGCTTATCCACAGGACCTAGAGGGTCTTTAAGGTCCCTTCCAACACATGCCATTCTAGGATTCATGTTACTAAAGACAATGGATTTGTTTGATAAGGAAAAATGATGGAGGCGGGCTCTCTAAAGTAATGGTATAGAAGAAATTATACTGTGGCTCTGAAAGTGCTTTGATATTAAACTGTATCTCAATCACTTCCACAAGGTAAAAAGAGTGATCCTTGTATTGGATTGAGTATGAGTACAAACAAAAAATGCATGGGAATTTGCATTAAACAATGGAATTATCCTAAGAACTTTTCTATGTTTTTCTTCACCTGTTAAGCAATTGGGTAAAAATTCTGCATAAGCAGTGCTCTCAGTGTTCAGTTGTCCTGAAATTAGGGCAGTTTTATCTCATATGGCAGAAGTCCTTGTGTAAGCACCTGAGATTATGCTTTCTCTCCCTGGTGGCAGCCAGTGCCACCAGGCCCCAAGATTCAGGAGGGGCATTTTTAGTAGAAGTTTCAGCAAAACCAGGAGATCTGAAAAAGTTTGATATCTTTTTTGTTGTGAGGTAAAGAGCTACTGCCCTGAGTACCATAATGAGATGGCCAGTAATCTTTTGCCAGCTATTTGGAGAAGAGGGCACTCAAGACTTAAAAAGCAACAGAGGAGGATACAGCTGGAAGATGAGCAAACACTGATCAGTAAGACAGTCTGATATTCTACCAAAACTCAGGCCAGACAATTCAATAGCTTTAGTTACATTAGCTCTTTTTGTATAAACAGTCCCCTAGGTTTAAGTGAATCTCCTCAGACTGTCTCACAGAAGCAAAGCAGAGTCTGGCATAGGAGAGAATTTCTTTTAAATCTCCACTTTATTGCTAAATTCTTATCTTCTTGAAATATGTTAACACCATAGGACTACATTTATATTAAAGGAAACTTTATGCCATGATGGAACTGTGAAAACAAACTTCAAAGATGTATCCTTAAAGTTGAAAATATTTGCCACAGATGGACTGGTCTTCTCACTTTCTAATAAACAAGTCTAAAACTGCTTTGAGTTGTGAAAGGAGATAGATTTCACATTGTAAAAAGCACTGAAATTATGAAGACAAGTGCTAGAGAAGATGTTTGGCAATTTCTCTAGCATATACTTGCAGAAGGAGAATAGGATGTCCTAGCACAGAAGGGAGTCTGAGAAACATTTCACAAAATGCTTATTTTTTAAATTTTCCTAATACTGATGAAACCTGAATTAATGGGAGAAACCAATACTTTAAACAGTGGATTTTTCCCCATGGCATATAATCCATGATACTTAGAAATTAAACAACCAAAGCAGGAATCATTTATCCAATCATCCAAGCAATCATCCAAGAAAAGGAATTAGAGTAACACAGAGCTCTGAAAAAAGAAATCAAAACCCCACCGGAAACACAGGATAGGAAGCCCTGGGCCGCTTGACAGAAATCAAAGGCAGAATTACCACTGACTTCTGCTGGATCAGAATTTCACTCAGGATGAACTTAGAGTAAGCAAAACTAAATTATGTACATGCTAGCTAGGCCAAGATGCTGTAATTTACCCTTGAGAAAGTGCCATGCCATTGATAATTCGGCATATGTACAATGCAAATACCATTTATACTTTAGTTAACATAGATCCCTCCATAAATTACATGAACGGTGAAATCAAAGGCAAGTGCAACTAAAGACAGAACTGTAGCAAAATATCTGCATGAATCATTTCTGCAGTCTAGGTTTTTATAATCTCAACAGTAAGAGACAACTCAAGGTCCATTATTATAGTGGTCTATCTTAAATATACCTCCATGGCTGGAGAAGTGTAGGCAGACCACTTAGAAGACCAATGCTCAGAAAAGAGGATGAAACTGCTCAGTTTTGTCATCCCAAAGGAGATCTCTTTGAGGAAGATCGCCTTAACAAAAAGGATCTCCGCTTCACCAGTCTTAGAAGGGTAATTAAGCTAGCCCACCGAAGCTACTAGTTTTGTAAGAGCATGTGCTAAAAGTGAGTAACAGCTTAACCTAAGATCTCCACTGGGGCAACTGTCAGTTCTGCCATTCCTATTCAAGGAAAAAATATTTCCACAGGGTTGGAAAAAATATAAGGGTGTAAGAAGCCTTAGGCATAAATATATTGTATTGTAACATGGAAATATCTTAGCATTCATTAACACCAAAACTACAAAATCATAGCATATATTTGCTATCTTGCACAGAAATCCACCATCAATATAAAAACCCACTCCATATATAAAATGGGATTTGAACATACTGCTGTATAAATAAACCTGTTAATGGAACATGTTTGCTACAAGTTTATATACTATGACCAATAGGCAAGTGACAGAAGAATGGAACTAATAAAAATGTGCCAGTTTAGTTCTTTTCCCCTCTTATTTTTGCCAGGTCTTACCTGCATTTTATCTGCTTGCAGAGCTGTACTGAAAATATTTTCTGCATCAGTAATTGCAAATTATCAGGATTTGCAGGCTAAGAAGTTTTGGCTAAGAGCTCTTGGCAGGGGTAGGCTTGGCTTTGGGTCCCATGAGCTATACCATGCAGTGTTTTGTCATAGTATATATCTTAAGCTCTGAGGCTTCCTATTTTTTCAACAGATCTGCCTATCCTGCTCTCTAACATTTGCTTCTCTAGTGTAAATACATCATGTGAACACACACTGTGTTAGCCTGTGAGTTTATGGAAATCAGAAAGAGGGGATTTTAAAAACAAAATCACCATGAAGTACTTACCATCTATTAGAGAGACGCACATGGTGAACATTCCACTGTATTCCAGTTCGAGTGTTACATCTTGAAAACAATCACTAATAGGAAACCCCGTTAAAATATTTTCCCACCACACAACCCTCCAGCCGGAGACTGTTTCAGACAATGGTTTCACTTTTTAGCAATTATATTCTTAGCAGTCCCATTGTTCTAAACTAGTCCCACAGATATCTAATTTTTAGTGGGATAACACACACTATTATAACATATCGGAATTTTTAACCAGAAAATTTCCCTCCAACTTTACAGACTTAAGGGCGCTGTGTCACCATATGTGGTTTCTTGCATATTTCTGACTACTGTATTCTAGAACTAAACAAACTTTGTCACACCAGCCCTATCCGTGACAGATTTTCACTGCCTGGGAGTGTTTATGGACAAGAAATAAGCAGTCTGTTTTAACTCATCAGAAAGTGAGCCTAATGAATAGGCTTAAAGCCTCATCTGTTTACTAGTATTTTATTATTTGTTAAACTGTCTCATGGTCAGTGGCATTCTCACCACTGTACTTAGCTAATGGCCTGTCAACATTTCCAGTAGAAACTCTTTTTGAGAAGTCAGTGGCTTAGCTGAAAATTTACAATAGCGGTGCCGACCTAGAATACTAGTTCCCAGATGTGGTTTGAATATTTTTATTAGGATTTTAATATGAATGCATGCATATGATTGCTAGTGAGGAATGTTAATGGTCTTATTTAAACCAGACAGTCATTGTACAAGTTTCAGCTCCCTATGATTTAGCTGGTGCACCTCGGGCTTCAGAAGCAACCTGTATTATATCAGTTTCCACGTCCTTTGAAACAGTGAAGTGCCTTAAATCAAAAAGCCACGGTTCTGCTATCTGTTTGAAACTGGGCCCAAGTACGCTCACAAGGGCCATGAACACTGCATTGGGCTGGTTCAGACAGCACTGCCAAATTCTCAGCCATTGGGGACTTCCTGATGTTTGTCAGTCCTATTCCAGTGTCATGCGGTGTGCAACATGAGCTGCTTCTTGCTGAGTGCAAACTCCAAAGTGGCGTCATGAGCCCTCTGGGGAACACAGACATCATCCTTTTTATTAAGGACCTGGCTGGGACCCATCACGCATCCTGCCCACTTCTTATTTAAGAAGAAATATCTCTGTGCTCTTTTCTTGCCTCTTCCCTTAAAAATTAAGTACCGTCATCACCTCTGAATACTTTCCTCCAACTACCAAAACCAGAGCCTGTCAGGAAACTTCTTCAACTTTTGTAGGCTCAGAAATATTCAGGAAAATATTGAACTGCAGCCACACTGATCCAGTCTGACTGGTGGACTGTACAGGCCTATAGCAGCACATTCATCACAAAGCAGGGGCAGGTTATGCTAACAGGACCCTTTGACATCCCTTCCCCCAGTTAATCTGCATCCAGGTTAATCTGCATCATGAATTTGCAGTATGAACAAATGGTTTTGAAACTACTGGTTTTCATGGAGCTGCAGGAAAAGCAGCCATCCTAGGGATACCATGATTTTCTCCTCAAGTATGCCCCTGACACAATCCAAGCATGAACTAACACAGATCCAGCAGAGGTCAACATAGCCCATGATAGGTCTAGAAAATGTGTATGAGGAGAGGTGAGGGAGCTGGATTTGTTTAGTTCTTCTCAAGAAAAGGAAGCTTGGGGAAGCCTCATTGCTTTCTACAACTCCCTGAAAGGAGTTTACAGTGAGGTGAGGGCTGTTTTTTCCTGCCAGCGGACCAGAGGAAATGGCTTTTTACAGGGCAGGTTCATATTAGATATTAGAAAGGAAATTTTCACTGTTAGGGTGATCAGGCACTGGAATAGGTTGCCCAACTGGAGATGCTTTAGAGGTGTTTGGATCTGACTCTGGTTGATGTGGTTTAGGAGTTTAGAGGTTACAGTGGCAGTGCTGGGTTGATAGTTGGACTGAATGGTCTTAAAGGTTTCTTTCAACCTTGATGATTCTATGATTTTGGTAATTCTAAGTGACTTTTGCTGATGTGAGGATTGCAAAATGAGTATTAATTTCATTCCTCATTCAACTAGAAAAACCATGGCTTAGTAAAACAGTGTTTCTATAAAGGTGCAGTGACACCTCAAAATTTTTTCTTTGGTAAAGCGTTGGTAAGGCCACTGCTTAATTTTATAATGTTTGAGACCTGATTCTGGTTCCAAGAATTAAGAGATGACAAAAGCTTAGGCAGGAGTAAGGTAGCATCAGGTGATGTTAGAAACAAGAATCAGATGGGGCTTCTTCAGGTACTCCTTGTCACATCAAATGAAAGGGAGGACCCGTGATGCTGGTTTGGAATTTACCTTAATCAAGACCTCTTTGAGTATGGGGTCTCATCTAGGCAATGTGTCTCTGCTATGGCACAGCCTTTAATCTTCACCATGGCCCTGTTTCCCAAGTGCAAATGGGAAGCAAATCATAGCTGAAAGCCAGACAGGGATGTCAGGAACATGGGTCTTGAAGCTGGAGGGATTCTCTCATGTTGTTCTGTGACCACATGATATACAGATGATTAAAAAAGTAGAAGCTGTTATACAACCCAACAAAAAAAAGTCTATATTGGAAGGAAGCTAAAGGAAATTAAAGAAAAAGAGGATCAGTTTAAAAGGCTAACTGAATAATTATAAATAGTGCATTTATAAAATAGAATAACTGCAGTTAGAACCTTCAACTTTAGCTCTCAGAAGATGAGAGAAGTTGAAGTGCAACATCATGCCAGGCTTGCTTGGACACCTTTGCTGTTTGGGGCAGCCACAGAGGAGCAGCTGCATTCTTACCCTGAAAAGCAGGGCAACCACATGCTCTCTGTGAGACTGTTGTGCAATACTCTGACAGCAAGCCTTGGGAGCCCATTCGAGTTATGGGCCCACATTTTGTCATCCTGGTTCACAGGCTATAAATAAACATGTAACTGATCCCTCTTCACAGAACAAACTAGATGCCTTCTGGTGTCAGCTTGAAGTTAGGAATTAGTTTCTCATTTTCTTTGCAAATATTCAAGAGTACTTGACCAAATTCAGTTAGTAAGGGCAATGCCATTTATTTCTTTACTAATAAGTGAATAATGGAGATAAATAATGGTTTCACAGGCTCTTTTACAATATATTTCTAATCTTTATCTTTGCTTATTCATAAATTCAAGATGCTAATTCCTATTCAGTTGTTGCTTTTCAAATCTTAGAACTAGAACTTTTTTGTTGTCCTTAACCTCATGCAAAGCATTTTCTTCAAGAGCCTTGGACTTTGGCACAGTCTAAAGTAGTTGGAAACAGATCTCCTTCCAGGAGCACAACAGAAAATCCAGTTGGGTTAAGTGGAGGCCACTGGTGGTGTGCTTCATGTTGTTGATGTTCAGTGATATTTGGTGATGTTCTGATAAAGGGGAGTACTAGATACCTATTGCTTGTGGTAGGAAAAAGAATTAGGAAGAACAAATGTGTAAAATTTGTTAGGGGAAGTTGAAACCCATGTATTTTTATATGTAAAGGATGTTTTCCTTGGAACAAGCTCCCTGAGGAAATAAAACCTGCACCATCTCTTTGCATCTTTCTAAACAAGTCTTGATGCTATAGTGAAAAGCATTATTTTGCCCATGAATTACAGCTACACTTAATTATATAATTAGGATATATATATTCTTTTGGGATCATCAACCATCACTTTCTCTTCTAGATTTGAAGTCTGTAAATCTTACACATTTGAGGTAATATAGATGATAATAGCAAAAATAATTTGATGTTTTAGTGAATGGTTCCTGTGAGAACAAAAAATTTAATACTACTGAGGGGTTTTGTTTGGTTTCATTTTATTTGAGGCACCCCTTTATCTTTTTAAACTTGTTTAGTAAAAGAAATAGGGTGCCTTTTTTAATGCTTTTTATATTAGTTACTCAGCTAGCATTTCTCCACAACTTCTGAGTAGGCTGAGCATAATTTAAATTGAAGTGATAATGAATTACTGGGCATAGGATAAACCAAGCAGACTCTTTCTATAGAGGAGGGAAGGCTTTACATCTGGATTTGTACCACAAGGGTTTTGGACATGCAGTGCAAGCACAGTGAAGTACTGGTGGGAATTGCAATGTAAAGTGAAGTTCTGAGCCCAAAAAGAGCTCTGAACAATCAGAGAATGTTCTAAAGAAGACTTTCATGGCAGATCTGAAGATCAATCACCAACACAATGCTTCTCAGGGGGTAAAGCACGCATAAAATAGGTAGAAAATGGAGTGTTGTTCTCCCTTTACAAGAAGACTGGGAGTGTTGTTTCAGGATACATGGGAATTAAGTTGTGAGCTTCGAGCAGAATCCACTCCATGCCTTAACAACAACCCTGTTAACCAGCATTATTGCTACTCTTTCTGTTATAGCAAACAATTACAGCAGGTCTGGAAAGAAAAGTCAGGGAAAACAAACAATCAAGTTTATCAGTCTGTTTTATTTTATCTATTTCAGTATAATTGCCACTACAATGTACATACTCTGAGCAGTATATAAAATGTTTTAATGACCAGGACAGGGAGTTACTAGCTAAAGGACAATTAAGTGGTTACCTGCTAAGTTGCCTGTTACACATTTACATCTGGAGGGAAATTGTACTCTAAAGGCACAGCCTGCAAAGGGCTCCTTGGCAGCACAGGGTGGTGCTCTGCCTAATCTCAAGCATCCTCGGGCCAAAGCATAAAAAGAAACTTTGGCCTTGTAATTCTTTCCATGGCAGTGCCCGCCTGCCTGAGGGCCTGGAGGAATTCACAGCAGGTGGCACAATGAGCAGGGACCGTGATGTGTGGTAGGTGTCAGGACTTTCCAGGGCACAGATGCTTTACCCTGGCTGCAGGCCAGCAGGATTGGTGGTGTCCCCTCCTGGAGCAAGGCACCTGGAAAAGGTATCTTCTCTTCTTTCTTTTTTTGACAACCAAGGATTAGTTGTTTAATCCTTTCTGAAGATTTCATAGGAGGAGTTGATGATACTCCTTATGTTTCAGGAATTCCCCAATCTGGAAATATATGGGAAAGTGCAAGAAACAGGATGTTTGCCCTCAGAGCTGTGCTCGTGCAGCTATGCCTCTTTTTTACATCTGTCACTGTTACTGCTGAGGTGCCCCCAAAGGCTTTGCACAGTCACATTCAGAGGCTGCCTGCAGCAGAATCTGCTGCAGGCTTGACAAAACACATATGAAGAGATCCTCAGTGTGTGATGTTTAGCATGCCAGAAGCTTCTCAGATATTTCAGAATGTGCATTAATCTTTGGGCAGTGGAATAGTTTGAGGCTGAAATCAAAGTGCAACAGAGTGAAGTGACAGTCCTGATGGAAAATTTACGCTGAGTGGATGGCTGTGAAGAGGAAGAGGAGAAGAGGAAAAGTACCCAGAAGTTGATGCTAAAGTATCTCTGTGAAACTTCACTATCTTGCTCCATAATCAAGTGCACACTGTAAAAATTATATGTGGAATAAAGTGGAATATCTAAAGAGGCATTTCAATAAGTACAGTCTTAGAGCTGATGACTGTCCTGCATCTCATTCCTTCTTTCTCTTTAGTCACCCAGTGGTTTCAGTGCTTCCCACTCTGGGTTCAGTATTTTCTTTTTCATCCTCAAGTAAATGTTACAACAGCCAGTCTAGAGGCTACACTGAGAGACAAAAATAAATATTTGAATATACTGGCCTAAATAAAGGAAAAGTTTGAGTACAATCAGTCATGTTGGCAGACCACCTGAGATAAGAAAGAAAACCCTGGTTTCCAGTATTACTGCTAGTGATGGCTTTTGAAAGCCTGGAGTTGTGTTAAGAGGAGGGAATTCATATTCCAGGACAAACAGTAACCTTGTATATGCAATAGGCAGATAAAGAATAGGACCAAAGTTGCATAAATATTGTAACCACTACTAATCTCTTTGGTGGTCATGGTTTTGCTGGGCTTGAATATTTAATGGTATTAAAGAATTGGCTACCAGAGCAAATCTCACTTGAGAACCCAGAGGTTATGACTAATTTGCAAATCCCATTGAGTATCATGAATGAGAAAAATAACAATCTGCTCAGTCCTGTAAAAAAAGGTTCCCGGTCATATCCAGATTTTTGGCTGTTTAGAAATTTTAAAATAAAACATTTAAATAGGATTGGGCAAAAACTGAGAAGGAGGTTAAAAATCTCTCTGGCAGACAGGTTCTTCATGGCTGTAGCTCTGAAGTGGATCCATGACATCACCTATGAATTTCTCACATTTATGCTTAGACCTAAAAGCTGGGCATGTTTGGATCTGAGTTTTTCACTGAATAAAAATGGCAAGTTTGAAGCTCTCCTACCCATTCCAAATAAAATTAGGAGAGGTTTTGAATGCATTAATTCTTTGTAGCAAATATTTCACCAGGCTTACTAGTTCTGGGCATTGAAAAATCTGGATTCAAACAAAATCACAAAGTTCCTTTAGAAACACGAACAAGTAATGGGATTCATTGCCTGTTTGTTTCTGAGGGTATTTTTTCCCCAGCATTTAGTATCTATTTAGTTTACACCAGAAAATTCTTGGTGAAGAAAGAGAAGCTGAAAACTCACAGTGTTTATTAAAAAAAAAATTAAAATAATCCTTTCAAATATGCATGATATTAGGGCTTATGTTCCTGGAAGAACTGTTTGAATACGGTCCAAATAGGAAAGCAGGACTATATTTTGTGTCCTAAAGGGCACAAGGGAAACAAAAGGATGTTCTCAAGGGAAAACAAAAGGATGCTATGAAAGCAGGTAGAATTGGTATTGTCTGTGCTGGGGAAACACAGGAAAAACTTCTCTTGTTCCCAGTGATGGAAGAAATACCCCTGGATCAGACAATAAGGTAGGCATAGCTTTTCTCTCTTTCTTGTACACTGAGGCAGCCAAGCTGTCTCTTCTCAGAGGCAGAGGATTGCACAGAACTGCCTGTCTTCACTTCCTTAACCAAGTATCATCTCAGGCTGGGAATACATACCCTAGGAAGCTCCTTGAGTGCTTCCCTACTTATACTGGGGCTTTGCAGTATCCCAAATCAGCCAAAACCTGCAAGGTACAAGCTGGCCTTGAGTGTTGTACTCCAAATAGCACACAACAGTGTTCTTTCAGAAGGGACATCCTCCCTTCTGTAACTCTGTGTCATTCCTTCTGCTATTAATGGGAGCTGCTAAAGAGGGAGGATGAATCTCAGAAAACAGGGACTACAGCGTGACACATGTCCTTACTTAAGCAGTTAGGCAAATGCAGTCTGCTTCTTCTCTCTTCAAGGGCCACAGAACAGCTGAGGGACATTATTATTTCCCAGGGACATGAGAAGTGAATCCAGAGGTCCAACAAATATTTTCTTTTCACGCTATACTTGTTTCACTACCCAACCTCCAGTGAATTTTTAGTTCGATGTCTCTAAAATACAGAAAGGAAAAGTACTCCTTACAAATTGCCAATGATGTGAAGTCAAAGTGTAAGCCATACTGGAAGTTGTAAGCATCATGGATTTTCACCTGTCATAAAAGAACACAGTGTTTTTTAAGTTTCAGGAAACAGATGAGAAATTTTCAAAGCTTTATGCTTTTTATCCCCCAGAAAAATTTTCAGGGGAATGGAAACTCTCTATTGGAACACCAGTTCAGTACAATATTTTGGGGATCTCTTGGGTCCAAAACTTGATTTCCTAATCAAAATTAGAGAGAAAGTGAAGGATATGATGAAAAGAGAGTGATAGAAACCCCAGAGTAGCAAAAAGCAACTGAATCGGAGACAGAGAAAGTAGTTGTCTAAAGAGTCAGCTCAAGTTAGTGTTTACTTTTACAAAAATATAGATGATTCCTCCTGAATAAACCTGTAATTGTCTCTTTTATGCATCTTAAGCATCCTAAACTGCAATGACAGGTCACTTTTGATTGTCTTTTCCTTTACATGATGTTATGAATAGAGTTTCAGAGAATCTTGAATTCTTGACAAGAACATTCATGAAAACTTTACAAGTTTTATGGTACAAAACCCATGTTTCCTGCTCTACTTTATGGCAGGTGTTTAACTTTTAAATTAAAAAATTATTGTAGCATGATAGTCTGCAGTATGGAATTTTTCCCCAATATTAAATCCAGAGATTTCCTACCAAAAAAAAAAAAAAAAAAAAAGAGGAAAGTGAGGCTTATCAGACACTGGGATGGTCATAATTATGATTGTCAGGATCCTCAAAATTAATTACAATTTCAAGCTGTGACAGAGCCTAAAATAGCAAGAGCTGCTGGTGATCCAAAAATCACTCACAGCATGTCCAAGCTAGTATTTGGCAGAGAGCATATGCAACTTAAAAAAAGAACATAACCCTTTAGGCCCATGCAAGCAATTAAGCTTTTTGTGGAAATGTCAGGCCATAAGTATGAAAAGACCTTTCAATTGTTCATGCACAACTTTCTTCTAATTAGTGAAAACTGCTTTTAATTTTTGCCCCTTCATTTTTCAAATAAGACCAGATGGGCTTAAGTTTGGAGGGCAGCTGTTCTGTTCAAAACAAAATAAAGAAAAAAAGGGAGATGATTCTTGCCAAGTCAGACTCCATGATTCTTACAGTGAGGGGGTACAAGTAAATGCCAATCAGCTTAGCAGCATTGAGAGATACGTAAGGAACTTAGCCTGAGAGCCCTGCTGACGACGTAAAACAAGAAGACATTTCCAGAAGTGTCTGTCAAACAAAGTATAAAAATAATCAGAGGCTGTTGGCACAAGTTACTGTGACTCTAGCTGATGTTCAAGTGGATGAAATTAAACAGCACTTTGATAACTTTAATTTCATTGTTGCAGTGCTTCTTGCTAATGTTATAAATGCGGTGATCAGTGATGCAGAAATAAACTCTATGACCATGTTTTATCAAAGCCACCTTAAAAAACTAATGGGAAGGATTTTTCTTTCATTGTAAAAGCTGTTAATCACTGCTGTCATATTAACCTGTGCTTTCTCTGCCACTGCCCACAGCTCTTTCATGTGAAAGACAGTGACTCAGTCCTCCTCTGCCTTCATCCAGTTTTCCTACACCTCTGAGCCTAACCCAACACACTTTAAGTCTTGAGAGTGATGACCCAAACACTGAATAACTACCAAATAGGCCAATAGAATGCAGGGCAAATGTCACCTACTGAGTAGGCAAAACCACACATGTTGCTCCTGGAATCTTGCCTTGGCTTGAGTTCTCTAGAAGAATGCTAAGCCAGTCTCCTGACTTTCTAGGCTTCAATATTTAAATTGAGATCAGTATTTATCCAAGCATTGAAGAATGAGGAGCTTGCACTAAATTGTAGTTGTTTAAAATCCTTGGGTAAGAGACTAATTGTTTAAATGCTAGGACATTGAGAATCCATTTATAAGAGGAAATACATAACACAATGTCTTTCAAAAATCTTTATGCAGTTCTGCTAAAAAGAGCCAAAATGTAGGATCTCATTTACATTTTTTGGTGATTTATCATCAGATGTTATTGTGTTATTTGGAGCTCTTTCTAGAATTTAGATGAGTTAACTTGTTCACTTTGCCTCTGTTTTCCCTTGCATCTGTGGTAGGTCTTATCTGTTTGAATTAGAAGCTCTTTGCAGCAAGGACTATTGCAATGTGTCTGTGGTACCTAATGAGTTAATCATATTTTGTCCTTGTTGGCTCTGCCTTAGCACATAGTGCTAAAAATTAATCAATTTAGTGCTTAGATTTACAACTGCAGTTTGATGGAAAGTTAGAGTCCAGGAGACAACTGATATCCTCTTGCACTGGCAGAGCCTGCAGAAAAGTGTTCCTCTCAGTAGGTCAAAGCAAGGAAAAAAAAAGAGTGAGGGAATGTGTGTGGTGGCAGTGCTCCTGCAATACAAAGCTGAGACAGAAGCATACATCTCCAAGAAACAAGTAATAAATGAGCACTAAGAATAACAAATAGATCCCCTTGGTTCCGTGTGTTGATTGCAGTCTTTTGAACATAGCCTCTAAGTGTTACCTTTATCTTCAACTCCCACTGAATTTTGTTCCTTGTTCTGATTTCTTCCTCTCACCTGGTGTATCTTTATTTTTATATATGAGAAAGCTGAATATTAAAAGCAATCCAGGACACATACACCAATATTTTGCTGATGATACTAAAGGAGGGAAATGCTGAGTTTTTGTTCATATCACTACTAAAACTGTAAAAAGATGGGATCATCAGGATTCTCCCTGCAGCATGGCAGCTGGGGATGGGTTATGCTTCAAGGCATCTTATGAGACTGGAGTGTCAGGATGATGAACCCTTTAGTCCTGTGACAACTAACCACAACAATATTCAGCACTCACATTGACACAGAGGATTATTTGATCTCAGAAGTTATTAATTTGCCCTAAAAATCCAAGGAAATACGAGTTCATAACAGTGATGAGAAACTGGCCAGTTGAAGAAGTAAACCAGTTGTTGTCTTGAATGAAAGAATCGATGGCAGGGCTGTGTTTGAAATACCATGGCCAATGCAGTAGCACAGAGTAAAAGCATGACTTGTTCTTGTGGCAGATATAGCTGTGAGTGCTGTCTGGGGAGTCTCTTCATTCATGCTTACTTTTAAAATGTGTAGGAGGCGGTAGCACAAGCTGGGATCCATTCTGCCAGCTTCATCACAAGGAGTTTGGATCTGCTCTGGAAAACGTCTCACCAAATTCTTAGGAAGGTATTAAAGCACTGGCTGTGGAGCATCTTCGCTCTGCCTGGTAAGGATCAAATCTAGGGAAGAAAGAGAGTCTGCCTTCCTCCTTGGCTTGTCTGCAGAGCCTTCAAAGGAAGGGGGCACAAACAAAAGTCCATTTCACATGTATTGCTGAGAAACAACTGGATGGCAATGACTTCCACTCCTTTACACCAGTCCAGCCTGAGTCTGACACAGCAAGCCCAAAACAGAAACCTCTGTATCTCATTACCAAAACTCTGAACCATCCAACTCATTCGACTTCTCATTGTATAGACTATAAATAACTTGATTCCAGACATTGCCAGGTGGTGCAACAGGGCGAAGGCCGCCACAGAGTGGTGCGCTCAAATCAAAGCCTGTGTGTGAAAGCTTGCTTTCAATTTGTATGTCCAGTGGTTTACATTGAAGGTCACATGCCAGAGGTGGTATTTTGCTCTCTTATCAGTGGATGTTGGCTGCTTTTTGACTAGGGAACTGTGTTTCCCTCAGGCTTCAGAGGGAAAATATGGTACGCCATCCCCAGGATTAGGAAAGCCAGGGGGCTAAGCAATAGCATACAAATGCCAAGAAGCTGACTTTGATGTAGTGGTTAAGGCTCCACAGGAATTCCAAGGCCAAATCCCATGGATCCTGCTGCTGGCACGCAGAGGAAGCTTTCCCTCTGGCTTCCTCGCTGCTCTCAACCTCTTTTGCAGAAGCAGCGCGGGCAGCAAGGTTGTGGGGTTGCCCTTGGCTCCTGGCCAGCACCTGCATACTAAGCCCTAGGCAGGAGGTGACCGACTGCAAAAGGCTGGCTAAAGCTGCTCCCAGGAGAGCTAACGTATTCCTCACCATGACTTCTCACTCCCAGGAGAGCAGTGGTGTGACTACTAATTGCATTTGTTCATCTTCTCACTAGCAGCCTCCACATTCAGCGTGCCCTGTGCTCCTCTATGGCAGCTGTACCAGTTGATCTACTTTGCCCTGCTTATTACCTTGTCTGTAGTCATGTCTAAGGCAATGGATGCTGGTGGGTGGGATAACTCCTAAAGCCATCTTTCCTGTTTGCAAAACCTGCAGTCTTTCCAAGGCACGTTTCTTTGCAATTTCTTTCATAGCAAGCTTACATCAAATTTGCCACCGTGGGGTTTGATGTCCTGTGCTCTCAGCATGCAACAGAATGGCTTAGGAGTCTGCTTTCTTTGTTGGAATCAAGAAGGATTACATTGTATCCTGTATTATATTCATGCAACAATGGAAACAAATGTTTTTGTAGTGGTTTGAATCATTTACATGAACACATCGTTCCCATGGAAGCTACCCACGTTCCTGATAGAGACACAGGGATTCGGGTACCCAGTTGGTAATGGCTAAATTGTAGCAATGGTCGACATTGCTGTCTGCCTTCTGTCCCAGTAGTAAAGTACCTGGAGGACATGACTAAGATTAGAAGATGAGAAAAAATCATAGCGATAATTAATACAGACGCACCTAAAGTATTGCAGTATTAGCAGAGCAAGTCCTGCTTAGGAAGGCTTCTAACAATTACGAACAATTCTTTAGAAAAGAGCCACAGTTTACATGTGCAGTCAGTTGCTTTCTAATTGCTACAGCAGGCTACCACTGGGAAGAACAAAGGAAATATTTAGCACATCGTAAATTCTTCTGCAGCCCTGCCGAGTGGCTGGAGTTCAGATTACAAGTTTATAACCAACATTTGAGAGCAATTTCTCCTCCACTTTGAGAAAGTGGGTGGGGAAGCTGTTCGACACTTTCTTCAAATGCCTGAAGTAATGTGTGCCTGAAAGAAATGCGGGTTCAAAATTCTCTTCCACTTGTCTTTTGATTCAGGCTTGTAATGTACTGTTATAAATTTAAATGCTAAAACAAACCCCCTTCGCTAAAAAACAGAGGAATTTGCCATTGTTCGTTTTGCTATAACTATTATCTTCCAACTTTAGTGCTATTGTGGGTGATTTGCTGGAACCTTACCGATCAGTATTTGCTCCCTTCAATGCATAGGGTCTTGCAAATTGTGCAGGAGGATGTGTGCTGGTAACTGGAGAGGAGGTATTAGTCTCCTTCAGTCGGTACTTAATCATGTCCATGTCTTGTGAATGAGGTGTTGAGGCTCTGACAATTGTAAAGATTTCATGATCTAGCAGAAAGTAAGCTGGTGCCCTAGCCGATACAACAGCCCCCTTAATTTGAATGCTAGGTGAATTCAGATGTTGCTGAAGTTTCTCCTAGCTTCACAGAGATGGAATATTCTCCATTTAATATTAGTAATGAGAAATATTACTGTCTACTCAAAACTGCCAATAACGTAGAAGAGGTGTAAGCAAGGGAATCTGTTGTGTTACTCAGTTTGAAGGAGTTTCAGTGTTAACCCACTTCAGTTCAGTTTTCTGAACTTCTTTTTAAAGAAAAAATTGTCTTAGAATTTATGTTAGATGTTTGTCTACATCATCTACTTTGATATGCTAGCTTTTTTTTTTTTTTTGTGGTGGAGTTTGTCAATAATGCAGTATTTCAGCCAGCATTACAACCCATGTGTATTTACTTCCTGCCTCCCCAGTTGATTTAAAAATGCAGCACATTGGAGCTGAAAAATTCAGACTCCCACATGTCTGTAGTCAAATTAGAAAATTTAAAAAATGAGGGATTAAGAGTAGATCTTGAAAACCACTTTTTAGTGTACAGGTAGTATATTTACAGGCAATGTATTTTTTACCTTGCTGGCCTGACAAAAAGTTTGGCAAACATTCCTATATTCTATCTTAACAACTTCATAGGGATACATCAGAGACACTGTCAGGATCTCATTGAAAGCAGAAAAAAACAAAAATACAAAGCAGAAAACCCCATCAGAAGTCTTCCATCAACATCTAAGTACATAACTCTGAAATTATACTGTATTTATGAAGCCCACTCTCAGTCACAACTTTCTGGGGATGTATTCCTGTGTGAATGAGAGCAGGTGACAGTCTAATCACACTCAACTCTATAGAAGATATAGAAAAAATTATAAAAGCCACTGGTTTAGTATGGTCTGGCACTATTACTGTTACTCCATGACAATTAAGTAAGATAAGGTAAACTTTTAAAAATAGTTTAGTTGCAGGTGATACAGCAAAGTTTGTGTCATTAGAGGAAAAATCCCAGTGCTTGGCCATTGAGGGGAGACTTAAAAGTTTGTAGCAGCAATATGGAATGGCTGAGGTGCTCTGTGGAAGTCTGTTTCTATTTATGTCTTTCTATCATCAGCTTTGCAGTCTCCACCCCCACACACATTACTTCTCTTCCACTGAATAAATGGAATATTTCACCCATGAATAACAATCTTCTTTCACTAACCTAAAAGTGCCACACAATGCCTTCACACCTGCAGCATTTACAAACTGCAGGTCCTGTGGTCATGAAAGGAACTTAATAAGCCCTTCACAGCTGAGATGGCTGCAGGTTGGAAGCAAAATGTTCGGCTGAAACCTGAATTTTATCGTTGCAAACCATGTAATTTTGCCAGCCTTTTTCTCCTACAGCCCATGGTCACAGCAAAACTATTTCCGTGACAGTAAAGCTATCTAGAGGGCATATTGTAAATGCATTCACTTTTATAGTTTGTTGCCAGTTTGGTAATCCCTGTTTAAAAGAAATTGCGGAAGTGATTTTAAAGGTTAAACAAATGTGCAGACTACAGGACTGGACATGGAGGGGCTGCCCCCACCTTCTGCTGTTAAATGAAATGACAGATGGGTGAGACCTTATACCAATAATATAAATGGTACTTCAACAATTGATGTTATTGCCACTCTTTTTTCCATTCATGCTTCATCAGAACTTTTGTCTCCTTTCTTGTCTCTCCTCACTATTTACTTGTTTTGAAGCACCTGAGTCTTCAATGGGAGACCTAAGCCTGCAAACACTTCATGTATGGGGAATAATGGGGTTTTACTATGTGTTAACATAATGGTATATACTTGCCTGAGTAAGCAGGCTGTGCTGATGACCTGCTTTTGCTGGTTTTGTCAATTCTAGCATTTCTACCTGAATTTAATGTAAAGCAAACTGTGAGTCTCATGAAAAAACAAGATCTCATTGACTCCTTTTATTACTCTCAAGGGGTGACACAGGACAGCAGCAGAGCCACTCAAAGGCTCTTAGGTCTCTTTGTTTCATTTTCTCAGATGACCCTAAATTTCTTCTCAGTCTATTCCAGCCTTTGTAGCTGTGGCCATATTTTGCAGTGTTGCAAGGTGTATGGGTGAGGTGCAGGGAGCCTTAGAGAGGAGAAGATGGGTCTGGTTTAAGAGATGTCAAACGCTCTTGAGGGCTCTGTGTCTGTGTTGATCATCTCCCATTAGACACAGAAATTGAGGCCCAACAGATTAAAACTGGACAGGGATAAATGTACAGATAACATGTAAGTGCAAGTGCGTGAATGTATGCAGGGGCACACAAAATGGAGAATATATATAATAAGTAATTGATACAATAGATATCCTTAAGTGTTTGGATTTATATCCACAGCCACACAATATTTAGGTCTGTGTAAAATGTACATTGCTTTTGGAAAATAATGGTGTACTTGTGATTTGTGGCACACTCTGCTAGCTAGCTCTTGTAGGCACCAGCAGCCCTTGAGCTTTTCCTCTGAGGAGATGCGGTGCAAAGCCAGTACCAGACATAAACCAGTCAGTTTATGCAAAGAGATGAAGCACAGCCCCGAGAGTTGCAAAAGACTTGTGCAGGAAGGGAGTTTGCTCTCCTCTGGGCTGTAGCAGACCTTGCAAAGGTACATGTGCTGATGAGAGTCTGGGAAAGTCTTGCAGCTGGTTAGTGGGTCAGATGTTTTCATGCCACACGGGACTTTTTGAAGCACTGGATCTTAAGTGATCATGTAACTTTCAGGAGCTCGAAGTCACCACTGTTTGCATGTCAGCTCACTTTTGCTGTTGCCATTGCTCCAAAACAAAGCTCATATTAAATGCTTTGAGTCTTGGCATAACACAGATCCCTCAAACCACATTATCTCATGACCAGTGATGAGTGTGCAGTTCTATTGTTAGAAGCAAACCACTTCAAAACACCAAAACATATGTTTTACACATATTTTCAACCATTTTCTTTGTGAACAGCAAAATATATTTTTTTAACTTTTTTTTTTCCAAAGTTTTTAAGATCTCCACAGCAAGATCTTGGTTAGTTTTTGTCTTAGACATGAGTATCTTTTAGACAAGTAAGTGTATTTTGACATCAGTTCTTTTTCTTGCCAGGCCTAGAAGTTCTGGGTGCAATGTGCTCCCTGAATTAGTTATGATGTCACTAACACCTAAAACCAGGCATTTTTCTGTCCTGATTTAGGTGTTAATGACATCATCATTTGCTACAGTGGAAAAAAACACCTAAAATTTAAGCCTGGGTATGTAAATTGAGGAGTAGCTGTTTTTTGAAATACTTTGCTTTAAGATGTAGTATTTAGTCTAGACACAGATTCTGTTAATGATTTGGGATCACAAGTGTTCCATGTACAGGAGAATTGCTGCTAACCTTTAAGAGAAAAGAAAAAAATATTTGAGGTTATAAAATGTTTTTACATACCTGAAAACAAGAACTGCTTCTCAAATAAATAGGAGCATAGTTAACTGACTCATAGGGCAGAGTAATCTGATCTGCTTTATTAAAGTTTATCAGGGAAATATGAATCAAAATCACCTGAAAATCTTTAAAATTTTAACTGTGACCTCTGAAACAAATGGAGTTATGGCAAGAGAAAAAGCATGAAAAAAGACTAATTAGGTTCTATGTCATAAAAGCTGTGTTTCCAAAGTGCTCAGGTAAAGTTTAACCCCATCTCCCACTTTGATCTGGGTGACCACAGTATTTTTGGAAACATCTTACACTAATTTTAAAAATCATCATATTAACAGTGATGCAAATTGTTAAATTTATGCAAAAACGTAAAGCTATGTGTTTGGCATAGTTTTTTACAGATTTTTTAACAAAAATACTTCAGTCATTTTCAGTTCATCTGCCTGCTAGGCACAATCCAGTACCCACTGATCCCAATTAAAAGCCCAAAACAACTAGATGATGCCAGTTCAAGGGAAGACCATCCCTGCAGCACTTGTTGCCAAAGGAACAAGTAGCCTATCAGGATTCTAGAGTGGAAAAGCAGCTGGTTTCATCAGGGAAAGCAAAACTGTAGACCCCAAACACTATTCCTTCTCAGATGACCTAAATAGGATTATGATGGTTTAAGTGCAAAAATGTGGGCTTTCATTTCATGTGACAGGGTTATTATGTCTACTTTGATCACAGATTTCTAAAAGTGTTTTTAAGGAGATTAAAGGCAATTCCATCGTTTACAGTAGAACACACAGTGAGTTGGGTACTGTCCTCACATGGATGCTGCTTTTGCCTATCTCTTGGTTCCTCTGCTGAGTCTGCTAACTTATCCAAGATGAGTTTAATGTAATATACATACACAAACCTCTCTCAGGATGGAAGCCAGCAACCTGATGTATAAAGAGCCAGGAAGTGGTAAACGGGAGTCAAAATCCTCTGAGATACAGCCAGGAAGTGAACCTTGGTCACACATCTCTTTGGTCAGAGCTCAGACCACAGTATTACAGTATTCAGGGAGCACAGGAGAGGCTGGAATCCTCCCCCAGCTATTCTAAAGAACTTCAGAAAGTGCTACTATGTTTTATGGGTTACTGTTCCTTACTGCCCTCTTTTAGGGGTGACTTTGTGCAATGTATTTTAATGAGCCCCTCAAGGAATTTAGCAGAGTTCCTGGATGCCAGGCAGGCTGAAGTGTGAAGGTGGAAGTGAGCAGCTCAGCTCTGTTTACTAAAAATGAGATATTTTCTGCTTTTAGACTGAACAGTTTTCAACTTGCTGAAGCATCTTTCAAGTTGCCAGCTATGATGCCTCAAGGAGTAACTCAGAGAGTTTTCAGTATCCCAGCATTGTGTGCAGCTCTCTGCATTTTTGCCTGTCTCTGTTTAACTCTCCAAGCCATTATGTGGGTAAGCACAGACTGAGAAAACACCACTGGTTGAACACAAACCTCCTTTTAGTAGTGCTTATTTTACCGTGGTGCAAAGTGACACCTACTGTCCCTCTACATTTGTATTATTATCTGGAATTTATTTGTGATGGGTTTGTTTTTTGTCTAACAGTAGAGCCTAAAATTGTGCAGAAGCGTCTTGAAAATAAAAAATAAAGACCATCTCAAAAACATCTGTGTACATTAGCCATTAGTATTACTATTGCTCTTGGATATCCTCACAGCAACTGCATGCCTTAAAGGTTCTGGAAATTGATTGATTGTTCCCAAACTACTACATAGTTTTAGTTGATTAACCACATATTTTTTTTTGCCAATATGTCTGGCTACCTTTTAGAAGTTACTGCATTGCTGGCCATATTACAGAAACAGATTTTTCAGGGATTGGAATCAGATTTGGCAGTAAAGGGTTCAGTTGCAAATTCATAGGTGATCTTAAAATTTCATTTGACATAAAAGAAAACTCTTTGCAATGGAAAAATAAGAGCCTGGACCCTATTGAAAATGACATCTCCACTTGCTTTTTTTTTTTTTTTTGTAAGCTTTAGCATAATCTCTCTCAGGGACAGTGCTTACTGAAATTTTTGGTATTTTTCCTGATCATTTGAGATCATCTTCCTAGGAACAATGTAGCATCCTGTCTTTTGAAAAGCAGAAAAAAATCTGTTCAAAACGGCTTCTTATTAAAAGGTCTTTTGTCCTTTTCTTTGGCTTTTTCAGTTTTTAATGAGTTGTTTATGTATCTCAATGGTTTAAAAAGACAGATGTATTTTATGTAATCTTCCATGTAAGCTTTTTTCATTTTACTTATAAACTACTTTACCATATTTTAAGATGCAGTTATGCTTTCATGGAAAAGTCACAAAAAAAAAAATGTGAGCAGTCCTTTGTTGCCCACCATGAACTTCCAGATAAAGTGTGTATAAATTGCAGTAAGTAATAAAATCCCAACTTATAAATAAGCCACAATTTTATTGTAGAAATAGCAATTAAAACTGTGTTGCCCTGCTTTATTTTTGCTCTAAGACTGTAATATATGAGTTTCATTTGGGTAGCAGTTAAATAGCTAGCAGCACACTCTCTGTTTTGCTCCTGGGGCAGCCCTGTGTATGAAGCTGGAGACTTCAGACTGCTCAGAGATACAATGATGAACGGCCTCCGTGTAGGGAAGGGCTTCCAGAGCCTACCAGGAATGGCTGCAACCCAGGCATTACAAACTTGTACGGAACAATGAGAGACAGAGATGCCAAAACTGTCAACCTTGTAACAGATTAAATAATTTAGGCCAGATGCCAGGCCATAGATCATGGATTTTTTCTTTCTGAAGCAGAGCTTGACCAAAATGGTGCCCCATGTTTTCGTCTTTGTAAGCCTTTCCTCAGTTTACCATCAGATATGCTTTTAACTCTTATAGTTCTGATGTGGTTTGGGCATAGAGCCTTCACTGCGTTTTGAGCCTTAGTCTGCAAGCAAACAAAAGACAAAACCATTGGTTTGGTGGTTTGAACAGATGTGAAAATGTGTGCCTTGTCTGTTGATTTGGAGCACCAATAAATTTGACAGCTGTTTGACCTGTGGCAGAGATCCCAATTGTGACTTGAAAATCACCAGTGTTGCTTGGCATTTCGTCTCTGAAACAAGCGTTTCATACCAGAGAGGGATCTGTGTTGTTTTGACTTGAAATGGAAGCGGTATCCATAAATATCCTAAGTATATGCTTAAAAAACTCCATGTATATCTACTCCTGGTTGGGAAAAATCAAAGCCTGGTGTCTGTAAAGCTCCCAAAGCAAAACACAGAGCAAACCAAGGAATACAAAATTGTTGTTTGCATTCTCCCTGCTGACTGTGGTTAGAAGTTGTGAGTTGTTTCCGATTTTGCTGACTCTTCCTCTGTGCAAATCCTGCTCTAGCTTGCATTTATTTTTATTTTCAATTGGAAGAAGTGAAATCACTCAGCCATAACTGATGGGCTTCTGTCTGTATTGGGTTCAGTTCTGATTTCATCATCATCCTCTAGGCCTGGATGGGAAGGGAAGGGAAGGGAAGGGAAGGGAAGGGAAGGGAAGGGAAGGGAAGGGAAGGGAAGGGAAGGGAAGGGAAGGGAAGGGAAGGGAAGGGAAGGGAAGGGAAGGGAAGGGAAGGGAAGGGAAGGGAAGGGAAGGGAAGGGAAGGGAAGGGAAGGGAAGGGAAGGGAAGGGAAGGGAAGGGAAGGGAAGGGAAGGGAAGGGAAGGGAAGGGAAGGGAAGGGAAGGGAAGGGAAGGGAAGGGAAGGGAAGGGAAGGGAAGGGAAGGGAAGGGAAGGGAAGGGAAGGGAAGGGAAGGGAAGGGAAGGGAAGGGAAGGGAAGGGAAGGGAAGGGAAGGGAAGGGAAGGGAAGGGAAGAAGCAGTTAAAATTATCTAATTAGAGGCTTAATTTATCCTAGTGTTATTTTTATTTAATTTAAGCTCATATAATTTGCTGGAAACTCTTCACAATTATCCCATTGTTTTGATTTCAACACAGTCATATGAAAGGGCTGGATTTTGTACAGTATTCTACAGTATCCAGTACACAAAAGCAGAACTAATCTGAAAACAAATAAATTAAGGAAGTCTACAGTTAATATATATTTCTAGAAGCATTCTTCTTTATTTAGCAAAATTGTTTTCAGTTAGAACAACTCTCTTCTGCTTATGCTTTTTGAAAGTAATCCCAGGTTTTCAAAACATCACCTGGCCATAAGGAAACTGTTGAGAAAAAGAGCCAGGCAATGGACTATACTATAGAGAGATAAATTCTAAAATACCCACCACATTATAAAAGTATCTAATGAAAACATCACATAGTATGCAGTCAAAAGATCTCTTTGATTCTCTGGCACATGAATTAAAAGATATATTGGTATGCTATAAAACGCTACATGAAATACCTTGTACGGTTCTATCCTATAAACACATAAAGATATTTTATAGTTCAAAGCATTCTGACCACATAGGACATTTCACATAGATACTCTTAAGTTAGAGAAGTACTATTGTTTTAATGTGCATTGTTTTTGTTGACTAGGAAGTGCAAAGATGAGATTCTGCTTTTGACTCTTCAATTTCTCCGTGGTTCCATTAGTGTAGCTTAAGAAGAAGGTCTTAGTTTTCTATGTGCTAGTGATAATGAAAGCTGCTCATGAAACTTCAAGTAAAATAAAGTAAAGCATAGCAGTCATGGTCTTTTCTTTATTTCTACCTAAATTGTGAGAAATTGACAAATTTAAGAAAAGCAGTTCTGCAGAAAAGCAGTTTGCAGCTTCGTGATGAAATTTTCAGTTTTCTTCACTCTAGTTTAAAGTTCTTGTAAAAAGAAAAAAGTCTGTTTAGTACTAAAATCTGACTGCTATTCAATTAAGTTTTCCCCAGGGCTAATCTTGGATGTTCAGTATGGATCTGGGGGAGGGAACCCCACCTGGAGGAGACTGGGCAAGCTTTCCTAGCACAGATTGGAACTCTGGAATATAGCAAGGCCACACATTATGTTCACATCCCTTAACTGACAATTCCTTAGGGCTGTGATGGAGAGGAAAAGCAGAAATACACCTTCTTTTACTGGTCATGCCTTCACAGACATGAGATGGTCGTGAGTTTCTCAGCATCTAATCTTAATCTGACTGTCCAAATGTGATCCTACTCTTGTCCTCAAGCCACACAGTCATGACAGTGATGCATGGTGCCTGAAATGGGAATTTCTGCTACAGCCTTCAGCCTGTAGTGACAGGATAAACTGTAGACATGATGCAGAACTGGAAATGGTAATCATCTTTCTATTTGCTCATCCATCATCATGGAAATATCTGAACTATTTTGGCTTCCTTAGAAGAAAATATTAATTGACTTCTTGCTTGTTTAATGTCTTAGTGACAGAGTCAAAATTTGGGATTGGGGATTCTTTTTGTGGTGGTGGAGCTGTTGCCTGGAGAGGAGATTTGAGGAAAAAAGTTGAAAAACATCAAACCACAGCTTCCAGAAGATTTGAGAACAAAATTAGGAGGGACATTGCAATAAAAATGAGAATTATGCTGCAAAACAGTGAATCCATTATTCTTTTTAAACATAGAAGATTCAGTAAAATGCCTAGAGACCACTAGAGCTGTAGAATTGTATCAGGATATGTTATTGACTCAGGATATGTTATTGTATCAGGATATGTTATTGGCTGCTATACTCGGTCACATGCTAATCAGACTATGTGTGTTTTAAAGCCCATTTATAGTTTAATTTATGACAAATTGCGCTACTTGTATGGTATTTTAAGGTGTCACAGACAGTTTGGAAGCATTCCAAAAAGCAAGCAATGTTTTCTTCTTTCTCTAAGAATCAAGCAATGCACTTTTCTCTCCTTGATGAAAGATCCTGGCTCAACAGACTGAGCTGCCTCACAAAATATATATATATGTCTGAAATATAAGAAGCTCGCACTGACAAAGAAAAAGCCAAAAATAAAATAAAGGCAGCTAGCTTGATGACAAGCTGGCATGTTCAAATTTGAGGCTCAAATTCAATGTGAATCACAACCATGTGAATCTTACTCGGTTTCAAAACTGAAGCAGAACTCAGATCCCGCAAACAGAACTATGTGGCCTTGATTTACACATGTGTGTGGAGACCTGCTCCAGTCCATGGGGTCACTTGCTCATGTGCAGAGCTACATGTGGACTGGATTATCTAGGTAAGGCCATGGAAATGCTTTCTGATTTCGTTTTTTTTTTTCCCCTTCTGGTGACTTACCATTGTGACACTTTTCCTTCTTTTGGAAAGGCTACCAACAGGAAAGACTGTTAGATATTGTAAAAAATCAGTTCCTATGGAAATAAAAGCTGGATAGATTTTTAAGCAATACTATGAGGACTATATTTACAGCCCTTTGAAAGTGCATGATTGTTTCTAAAGATGTGAGAGAAGGTTGTCAGTAGGAACAGGTCATCCATAGTTTCCATGTCTGACTGCACTGGGAGCTGGGGGGAGTCGGCAAGGAGAGGAAGAGGTAGAAACAGATTGTAATAATAAAGCCACACAATAGCATTACACATAGAATGGAAGATCTTTAAATAAAGATTGCCCAAATTCCTACCTGCAAATGCTTAATCTGGTGTTTGTTACACTTCCAAGTGTGAAAGAAAAGCCACAAACATTTATCATGATTGTCAGTAAGGGCCCCTTCCACACCTCTCCCATGCTCTTCACTCCTTTCTCTGCGTTTCAGGGCTGTCAGCATGCATGCTTGCTCAGGCCTCCATTTCTAGCCATTAGTGTGTTACAGGATTGTTTTACATGGACTGCCTAGGAAGAAACTGCTTGATTTGAGTAGGGAGGGCAGGGCTTTCAGGAGCTGGGAGCAGTCTGAGCCCTGGCAGCATCCATGACATATTCCCTGAGCTCATTCCCAGTGAATTCCCTCAGCACACCCCGAGCCCTTCACTGCAGCAACCTCCACCAGGCACTGCCACCTCAGGGAATGCCACACTCCAGCAATGAGGAGTGTGCTGGAATGGGCCTGAGCTGCTGAAGTTACTCTGCACTGAAATCAAAGACCCTTTTTTCTCCAAGCTGGTAAATGTGAGAATGGTCTCTTACCTCTTAAAAAAATATTAGCAAAAAAATTTGCTAATTGTTCATATGTTTATTCCATGTTTATGTCTTCCTACCACAGTCTTTGCTCTTTTTTCTTGGTATTCAGTCCTTTTTCACTGTCTTGCTTTTATCCCTTTTACTTTACCTTATCAAGGTTTGTTCAGTGACCATTCTTATGTTTTCCTACATTTTATCATATACTTAAATATATAGTACAGTTCTCTCAGAGTCCATCAGCAGGGGGAGTGCTTTAGGAATAAAATTATTAATCCTCATTATTTTTAACCCTAATTCCAGGCATTTGGGCAAAGAAAGAGCCTTTTGGACATCTGAAAATTATGCACTAGTGAAGGTAGATTTTTATATCATATGAACACAGTGGTGAGATTAACTCTGGAGGGAAAGGGGAGGCATGTGGAAAGGATTTTAGGAGCATGCAGGGATGATGAGGACTCATTCAAATCCTGTCTCATTGAAAGGAAATGCAAAAGAAACCCAGAAGTGAAAGTGCATTTGTCTTCTCCATTATTTCTGGGGAGCAAGTTTCCCCAGTTCCCCATCCCTCTGCTAAATGTTAGCCGTGAGGAGCTGTGGTGTGTCCAGCCCCACAGCTGTGCTGTGGCAGCTGGAGCTCCCCGTGGTGCCAGGCATGAACCCAGCCCCTCCAGGGCCACCCTGTCCCATCCTGCTGTGCATGCCCTAATGGGGGCCCTGCAGACACACAACCCTGGCCAAAAACAGCTCTCCAGCAATAATGAAGCTCAGCCCAGCACTTGGTGAGTGAAGGAGCTTCTGCCAGCAGCACCAAGTGCTGAGGGATATAGTGTTGCCATAAAATCTCCTGCATAAATCCCACAAATCCTTAGGGGGGCTTCTAGTCTTTCCTGAACCATTGCAGGGCAGTGCCAATATTATGGCATCTCCTGCTTATGTATTTCAGCTTCCAGCTCCATCAGTTCAATGAAAATGCAATGTGGGCGCTACTTGAGACTGAATTCTTTGCAGCACCTGTGAATGAAGGAAGGAGGTAATTAATGGTTAACCAGGTTGGGATTTTTGTGATGGAGCTAGGAGAGGAAGCATGTGGTTAGGATTGTAAAGGGCTAATGATATGACAGTCTTCAGACACTGCCAAACTGAGTTCCATTCACAGCTAGGCATGAAGTGATTTCTTTTATTTTAACCACCAAGAATCTATGTCTCCAATCAATTTTTAATTATGAATAGATGATTTCACTCACTATTTGCCACTCCTGGTATTTAATTTATTCTGCTTCACTGCCATTGACTTTGTTTGGTAATTGCACAAATAAAAAGTGCATCTTCATCCTCCTGTGTGCTTTGTGTCACCACCACACAATAGCAGGCACTGTCTACATTTTGAAGGAGGTCAAATGCAAAAATTTGCTTTAAGAGTAGCCAGTATTTCAATGACTGAAATGGATATCTCCTACATGCACAAAAACAACTAAATGAGCTATCCTAGCGTAATTTTTTGTGGCTGTCAGTGACTTATATGTTTAGGATTTAGGCAGTTAACCCTGACCTTTGTTGTGGTTTTCTTTCAATATTTGACCTTGGATTTTATTATGATTGGTGCTTTTATATCTGATAGTTACAGTATTTTCTTTTAATAACTGTGTAGACATTCTTCCACATATACAGGTATATGCCTAAATTGTTAATAATTGTATTTTATTTTCCACCTCTGCTCAGCTTTCTGTAATATTTGAAAGTGTACTCTAGGCTGTTCAGTATTTTCAAAAGCCCCTGAAACTATGCAGATAAGCATGAAACATGTACGTGTCACCTCCAGCTCTGACTCTGACTGGTACTGTGCTCTCCTAGGAAAGCAAACTGCTAGTTAGAGATTACATTCTTTATTTTTCAAGGAGGACTCACAGATACCTGTGCATTTATACTCCTTCACTGCTAGTGTTACACAATAGGGGAAGTTTTTCTACTATTTCCCTTCCCATGCTGGAAATTTGTAGGTGTTGTCTCCTGTCTACCTTCATATGACCTCAGTGAAGAAAGAAAATTCAAAATGTCAGAGTCAACCCAAACTCATAAAGAAATCTACTACAAAACTGCCAGCCCAACAGTGAAGCTTGGTTCAGATTAAATGGAATAATATGATACAGATCTGTCTATTAGAAAACATTCCCAGGTGCCGTAAAATGGTGTCACAATGCTTCTAATTCTGAGCTTAGGAAGAAGAGTTTTGCCATTTTGCACACAGATTTATGGAGGATGCTACTGGGGCTTCTCTCCAGTTCCTGTTATACAGATAAATCATGTGCTTTTTTGGGACTCTGATCCTTAATTCCTTCTAGACATTACTTGTATTGAGGAGGACTAAGTGTGCAAGAACTTAAGGTTTGATAATCAGAAATTTAAGTGGGATTGGCAAAATAATTTTTTGTCTTGCTTCACCTTCCTTCCCTCTAAACAGAATCCAAGCCTATCCAAGCTTGTATGTTCATATTCCTCTTCAAAGGAAATGCAGAGTGAGCACAAGTGTCTTCTCTACAGAAGAGACACAAGTCTCTTCTCTCCAGAATTTCTAACCTTGTGAAGTATTGAATCCCAGAGGGACTGCTCTGATGGCTGTGTCAAAACACGTTGACAATGGTATGGCATAAGGAGGTACACATTTAGAAATGTTTTGGAAATCATTCCTTTTGACTCCCTGTTTCTTATATTCTTTCTAGATTCATTTTATCATGTTTGTATTTTTCTCCTAATGCAATATTTCTTCTCCGTATTTTCCACAACGATCCACCCTACTCTGGGAGATCACAAAACAAAGAGAAATTGGTAAAGGAAGGCCTGAATTTTTCATGTAACTTTTAAAAGAATTTCAGTCATTTGTTTCAATGCTGCTGAAAGCTCAGGATTAAAAAAAAAAAAAAGGAAAAAGAAAAGAAATAGTCTGAAAGGACAAAACCTCCTTCCTTTTTACACAGGGGAGCCGTAGTGGTACCACACTGCTGTAATTATCTGGGTAAAAGTACAGAAGTGATTTCGAAATCAGGTATACCGCTAAGAAGTTGTGCAGGCATGAAATCAGAGAATTAATTGACAATATTCAGAACCCAGTTTCACCCTAAAAAGCATGGGGAGGCCACCTCTGATGCAGCCAGTCTAGCAAAGCCAGGAGTCAGCAGTCATGTCTGGAGAGCCTGGGGCAACCGGCTGGGATTTGGGGTCAGTGTCTTGCTTCTGTGTCACAGAGTTACCTTTGCCCAAGCAAGCCTGGTGATTTTCCTTCCCCTGCAGGAATATTGAATATTATCAGTTTAAACATGCTTTTATGGTTAATAAGTACTCTTCACGCTGGTGGTTAGGGCCCCCCAGGGCCTCACAAAGATGATTCTTTGTTTTAAAAGAATCTCATAAAGGTAGGTTGTTCATTCTGATCGCATAGACAGATGTGTGCTGTCCGAGCTCTGCCTACCCCCCGCAGCCCACAGCATGCACTTGAGGAGCCCAATAATACGAGGCTCACTAATCATCAGGTGTCACTTCAGGTCACACAGCCGCGGGCTGAGCCAGGCATCTCCTCCTTGGGCGCACAGCAGAGTCCCTGCGCACTCTGAAGTACAACAGAGCTGCTCTGCACGGTGCAGGCAGAAAGCTGACCCTGAAAGACTCTCTGCATTTTAGGGCAGCTGTGAGGGAAGCTACACAGCTCCAAGGATGACACCCTTTTCCCCTATTTATTTTGTCCCCCTTACCTGAAAGGTTCAAATTGGCCGCTCCATTTAAAAGTTTTTGCTGTCATTTTTAACTTGTGCTGTTTAGAAAACTGTCAAGTTTTCAAAGCAAAACTCACCAGGGTTCTGGAAATCAGATGCAAAGTGTTTAGGCGTCAAATAGCCCAGAGACCTCTACATAAGTGGAGCACAACAGTGCATTTTTTCCCATCTTGCTATAATTCCACCGAGTCTCTGCTCTGAGACTCCTTTGTTTCACCTTTCCAATCTTTGCAGTTAAAAATTTCTCCATCATCTGAATTCCTCCATCATCTCTTCCAGCTCTTCACTGCCTAAATCTTCCCCGCTGAGATAATTGATTCACCAGCTACAATAATCTTCTGTTAGCATTTGCTTATAAGTATCCAGGTTCATCTTCATCTGCCTGACATACCTGATGCTTCTCATGCCTCTAAGAGTACATCTTCCCTCTTAGATTGAAACTACTCAGGAATACTCTTCCCTTTTCCCTGCTCTTTAATCCAGCTTTGCCCAGCCACAAAGAACTGACCCTTTCTCTTTGCTCTCTATTTGAGAGGGCTCTTGTTTTCAGAGCCCTAAGAAGATTTCTGTAGCCAGCAGTTTTTTCTCTACTTTTCTTGCCAGCAGCTCTCATATTAACTTTCCTCTTCCAGCAATCTTCACAAGAAGTAATTTGTGCATGGCCAGTGACAAGTGGACTTTGGTTGCTGCTTTAAAAAAATCTCAAAAAATACTTCACTGAATTAACTCTTTCAGTCATTCTGCTTACTTTTGAATGGCTGCTTTTGAGCTGAGGTGTGTACAAGAGAATCTTTTTATTATTTGCTGTAATATTTTGTGTGGAATTGTTATGTAGCTTGGAAAGTGGTGACATTAAATCCTTCTGTAATGCACCAAGGCCACTGCAAGGAATGCTCTACTCATTGTTAGGCAGACACGTGGGTTGAACTCAACAAGGCATTTGGCTAAAAAAAGCTCACGGCCAACACATCTGCTTTATCCATCTATTGTGGAGGGAAGAACAGGCAGGAGTTGTGGGGAAGACAAATCATAAAAAAACCCCAACGCCTCAAGTTATTATTTTAAATTATTTGTGTTGATGTGAATGTAGAAGAAGATTAGCTGACTCTCTGGAATTACAACACTGAAATGACAGTGATATATGTGATGAAAAATGCTCCCTAATACACAGAGACACTCTATTCCTTTTTCTGATGTGGTGCTGTGTGCAACAGAGATGCATCCAAGATTTGGCTTGCAAAGCTGAGACAGAAAGTACTTTACTTTTTATTCTTTCACTGCTTGATTCATAGGCAGGCAATGGAGTATTTTCTCCAACCTGGAGCTCATTTGAAAAAGACAGCTATTTTTTTGCATTGCATGTCACTCCAGATGTCTAAAAATATCTCTTTCAAATGCAATTGTCTTAAACATAAACCATTCCATTTAAAAGCAACAATAAAGACATTTTAAATCCACTTGCTTAAAAAAACACTATAAATGCAGTGTTAAAAATAGATTTTTTTCTGACTTGAAGACAAAATACATCTTAAAAGCAAACCAGAGTAAATTATTTTGACTTACATTTAGAGCAAGGAAATGAGAAATATTTGCCATGTGCCATCTTACTTCTGAGAGTACTCACGGGTTTTGTTCGATTCACACTTTATAGGAAGCTCTTTGTAGGATGCTGTTGACAAGAGCAGTGATTTGTTCCAATGAGAGTTCATATTATGGGAAATATACAGTGTAAAGCGAGTAGACAAGGATGTCAGTTGAAGCTCTTCAGACCTGTATCTTGATATTCCAATTCACTACATTTTGGCATCTAGGAAATCTCATTAAAGCTCTTGTTGATCAAATCTCCCAGTATCGTTCCCTTAAGAATTTCACCTGCAAGAGAGGCTTTATAAGGCAAGGTTTTAGGAAGCTCATGAAAATTTGCTCCCAAGCCTGTTGAAGCCAGGTGGGCTTCCACAGGTTTTGGATCAGCCTGTCCACTGGGTAGAAGGGATGTTTTGTTAATGGATGATTTTATGGTTGGTCAGGACCTTGACCTGACTACTTAACCTCATAGTGCTAGATCACATGCCTGTGTCGGTTCCTCTGGACACCTCCAGCTCTAGTGACAGCTCACATTTTCCTATTTGATCCATCAGATGGGTGGGCCAAACAGAAGAGAAGAAATAGGGAGAAGAAAATCAGTTACTTATGCAAATCATTAGGCAACTTTCTATCGAAAGTTAGTTTGGGATTGTGCTAGTTTTGGTTGGGGTAGAGTTAACTTTCTTCACAGTGGTGAGTAAGGGGCTGTGTTTTGGATTTGTGCTGAATTGAACAGGGTTGAAGAGATTTTTTTTTTATTTCTGAGTAGGGCTTACACAGAGCCAAGGCCTTTTCTGCTTTTTGGCAACGGGGTGGAGGGGACCAGGAGGCTGGGAGGAGACACAGCTGGGACAGGTGACCCAAACTGACCAAAGGGATATTCCAGACCATATGGAATGCTCAGTATAGAAAGTGGGGGCAAGGAGAAAGGAGGGGCATTTAGAATGATGGTGTTTGTCTTCCCAAGTCACTGTTACATGTGATGCAGCCCTGCTCTTCTGGGGATGGCTGAACACCTGCCTGCCCATGAGAAGGAGAGAATTAATGCCTTGTTTTGCTCTGCTTGTTTGCAGAGCTTTTGCTTTCTTCATTAAATTGTCTTTATCTGATCCCATAGGTTCTCCAGCTTTTACTCTTCTGATTCTCCCCCAATCCAGGAGTGATCCAGGTGAAGGAGTGATAAAGGGGCTACATGACTCTTGGAGAGTCAAGAGGCAGCAAGACAGCAGTGAGAGCTGGACATCATTAAAGCATCATCTATGTGAGCAGAAGCTCCACTTCTCGGCTGAAGCTCAAGGTGCTGAAAATCTGGGAAAGGAAAAGGCCAGCCTTAACACACCAGCCTGTAGATGATTTATAAACAGGATGATATGTGCCTTATTCTTCTAAGTGTTTATGTAGCCTTTGATACTCACTTACTTTCTTTTATCTGTTTGTGGGAAGAATTTACAATGATTTGCACATTTTCAGAACACATTGTCTAGTTTTATCCCATCTAATGTAACTTTGTGAATTGCCTATACTCTTCTCACTCAATTGTAGGTTTTCCTATCGAAGCCTATTTCAATTTTCACTTGTTCTATTAAAACCCACATTGATTAAATTTTTGTTTCATTAAAGTCTTTATTTCAAAGATAACACTTTTGCTTAACACTTTTTTTCCTGCAGAACTCTTATTGTGGCAATTCTGTGGGAAAAATACTATTTTCACTGTTTCATTTTAATGTTTCTTTTGTCTTATTGTGGAAAACCCAATCTTTCAGAATTCATTAACATAAGTTTCTCTAAGAAACAAAAGACTAGAGTAAAAATCTGAATATTGGTGCTTTGTCTTTTTTTCACTCGACTCTTCTCAGTGGAAGAAGAGTTAGGGGAAAGGCAGTATGTTTCATCAGATTTTTTTTACCATAAGCACAGTAATATTTTACATGGTACCCCTCAGAGTAAAAGGGAAATTGAGCACCAGCTCTACTCCCACAGAACAAAGTGGTAAAACTTCCTTTGGAATTCATTGTCATGTACCACATATGCAAAAGTCTAACTCAATTTTAGGAAAAAAAAAAAGGCATTTGTTTGTTTGTTTTTATTTGTTCAGACCTGGGACTGTGAAGCTATACATCCAGAGATCCTTCATTAGTAAAATCCAGCCATCTGATCTTGCCTGACAGATCTTCTAAAAATTGCTAGGCTACTTTCATATGCAAAGGGAATCTGAGGTGCTCTTCTCATAATGTTCCTACAAATAATGATGCCATTTCAGCTAATGATTGTTCACAAGGGAATAAAAAAAGCTGGATAGGACTGGATATTTAGATACATTAGAAACCATATTTTATTAGTTGTTTGGGCCTTTTTGTATCAAATGGTTAATAATAATTGGAGCAATAGAGAGAGACAACAGCCCTAAAAATCATTATTGATCTCAGTCAAAAAAAACCCCAGGTCATATATCACCAGCTTTGTTTTTACCTATTCAAATCTTTACCCTCAGAAGAGTATCTTTTTCTGACTCCTTGAGCCTTATCTTCAGGAAATGTTAATTCCTTTGCACTTACATAGGCTCTCCTTTCAATAAAATCACTGGGGACCTGTTTGTCCTGTAGCAATTGCTGTCATTCCTGCTGGTTTTCAGGTTTCAGTAGCGTGGTCACAGAGCTGAGAGTAAAAGCATGGGCTCCATTTTTGAAGTCCTGCAGGCTGTGCAGTTTAGCCTGAGAGAATGACTATAGCATGGACATCAGCTTGATATGTAACCTTGAAATAATTTCCAATCTCAGTTTGCACAGGGATGATTGGAATATATTTCAGCTCCTCCAGGGAAACAGGCTGTACCCACAGCACTGCAGCCTGTTTACCTGCTGGCCACACAGATCTAAATTAGAGCATTGATTCTCCCTGACGTGGGGTTTAGTTCAATATGCATCTCTTGTACAGTATAGAAACAAAAACAATAGCGTGTGATGATCTGGTGATGATCATCATCATTGTTATTGCCTTTAATCACTTGGAACTAAATTGTTCCAAAATCAAATGTAATATGATCCAGTATGTATCCCTGGTTAAGCTGTTCTCATTACAGGGCCATTTTAAGAGCATTCAGATGGGTATAATTTCAATGGTTTTTTTTTCCCCCTAAAGTTTAAGTAAGTTTTAGAATAGACATATTTCCCCATGCTGTCCTTTGTTCTGCAAGCATTGTTTGGTAAAGGCTCATGTGTCTTCAGACTGGACAGTCTATTCCTGACCCACAAACCAGATGTTTTGACAACCTCCAAACACTTATAATTCCTCATTAAAGCCCTGTGAATGGCATATGTGAACAATATTGCAACCTTTGCCACTTTTTAGGCAGTTCTCATTCCTTTAAATGATTTGCTAAGTGAAGATTTAATTTTTGAAATTCACCTTCAGTGTGGGTCATGTAGTCAACCTGGTGAATAGTTTATAAATAAAAAAGAGGCATTATCATATTTATGGTTATGTGGCCTGACCAAAACTACTTGGAACTAATGTAATTTTTTTTCTGGCTTTTAATTGCTTTTATTAAGTAAACAATGATGAGTGCATTCACAGTATATCTATGAGTATACTATGAATTTCATTGCCTCATTGAAATTAACTTTGCAGAATTATCATCAGATTTAATACACATAAATTTTAAAAATGTGTGTTCTCTAAACACAGGAAGAGGATTTAGGACAGGGTCAGGAGGAATCATCACAGTTTCTTCCAAACTGCAACATCTTGGTGAACTCAGAAACAAGTTGTTTCTGCCCACACCCAGTTCATCTTGTAGCAAGGCAGCAGCAGAATCAGATCAGGCAATGATCTTCTAAAGAAAATCCCCTATGTCTTCTTGTCTACCTGAGATGACTTCTATACAAAGATGTACTAAATTCAGAAAACCAATCATCATAGATTTCATGTTATTTTTTCATAACAATAATCAATAATAGTAATAGTAATAATAAGCAATAATAGTAGTAGTAGTAATAATATTTGAAATTGTTTCGTGATTGACTTGATTTGTACTGACATATCTTTTCAAATGAGGGCCTGCTTAATATTGCAGACTGTATCTGACTGGCAGGGTATGTAGAATTTGCCTAACTTTAAGCAGCAATTTAGATTTTTGAAATGGATCTTTTCTTCTTTACATTAAGCATAAAACAGTACAAATCCACTGAGATTGTTTCACTGAATTCCTTTCACCTTGGCCACATTGAAGGCATATGTTTAGACTTCTTTAGTTTAGCTCATAAGAAAGATGTTGTAGAGAGAGATTTTTTGATCAAATATAGATTTAGGCACTATAAAAAATGATGATGGAGCCTTTTTATGGAAAAACTGCACTTTTCTTACCTTAAAATATTCATCTTGGAACAGTTGTTAAGAAAAAACAGAGTCACGGATAGAAATTATGTTTCTTCCCCCTCCATGCTGCCCCTGCAGTCGCACACTGCTTCAGGTGAGAAGCAGATGCAGGCAATACTCCATAGATGTGTGCAGGAAAATACCATATGAGCACACAGCAAACCCAGAAAATCAGGGGAAAGAGAGGAGAAGAATGACCCATCTCACCATTCTCCTCTCTGCTTTAGTGCTATGTTTTGTAGCTAGTAAATGAAAGCAACTGGAGGATATGTTAACAGGCATGCAGCTGTAACCCCCACAGAGCTTTAAAACACGCTGCATCAGAGCAACTTAACTTTATTTTGGGAGGTTATGGGATAAGTCAGAACCTGATCTCCATTACAGTTAGATTCCAGAGATATGATCTATTTCAGTGAGGGCTCAGAGTGGCCATATTATTGGAAGTGGGTGAAAATCCACCTGGATTTGGCACTTCAGACATGCCTAATTAGAATTCTTTAAAAGCTGTAATGATTTTTAGAGGACTACTCAAGAGACATTAATAGTGTCTTGATTCTGTAATATGTTTGTTCCTGGAAATTGCATATGAGTTTTTCTTTACATGTTCTATATGCCTCTCAATTTCAGAAGGAAATTCAAAGAAAAAACCAGAAAAGACTGCATTAAATTCCTAAATTTCTTCTTTGGAAAATGATAAGAAAGAACTTAAAGATATTCATAGTGGAGAATCATTGGTAGCAAAAGGTCTGCCTTGCCAGACTGGAATGTGGAAACCATAGTTCAGGTTTATTTCTGCCCTGGATCTTCTATGTAGTTGCAAGTTTTATTTCTGCCCTGGACCTTCTAAGCAGTTGACTGTCTCAAGCAAGACATCACGATTCAGATCCATCTCACCCAACTTTGTCATCTAGAATGATGTTGTGGTTTAAGGCCAATCAGCAACCAAGCCCCACACAGCTGCTCACTCACTCCTCCACCAGCTGGACTGGGAGACAATCAGAAGCGTAAAAGCTGGAGAACCTATGGTATCATAAAAAGCAGAAGAAAGCATGAAGAAAGCAAAAGCCATGTGAACAAGCAGAGCAAAAACAAGGCATTAATTTTCTCCTTCCCGTGGGCAGGCAGGTGTTCAGCCATCTCCAGGAGGGCAGGGCTGCATCACATGTAACAGTGATTTGGGAAGACAAACACCATCATCCCAAATGTCCCCCCTTTCTTCTTCTTGCTCCCACTTTCTATACTGAGCATTCCATATGGTCTGGAATATCCCTTTGGTCAGTTTGGGTCACCTGTCCCAGCTGTGTCTCCTCCCAGCCTCTCATTCATTAGTACAAAAAGCAGAAAAGGCCTTGGCTCTGTGTAAGCCCTGTTCAGCAAAAAGAAAGAAAACCAACAACATTTCTATGCTATCAGCCCTTTATTCAGGACAAATCCAAAACACAGCTGCATACTATGAAGAAAATTAAACCTACTCTGGCCAAAACCAACACAAAAGGGAATTTCTTCCCCCAGTTAGTTATTGTACCTACTCATATGTTCTGTCATTCTAGAGCTAGAGGAAATTTCACTGCCCTTTCTAGATTCTGCGTGGACTGTATCTCACCTAGCTGTATGCCTTTGATATTCTGTGTAGGTTCTAATTTTCTCCCAGTCTCCTTCCAAGACAAGCCCTGAGCATGAATTACTGGAGAGCTTTCCCTCAGGGTCCACCCCATGCAGTAGGCATTTGGTTGCACACCAGCAGCCTCTGTTATTTCTGTAGAGGCATGATTACAAAAGACCTGTCTTAGACTAAATACCCAAATTTGAGATGGCTGATATTAGACATGATGAATTCTAACACTGCATCTCTACGTGCTTCTCATACTGACAAATAGGACTAAAAATAACGTTTTGTCTGCCTCAAATTATTAGCATTGAACTGTGACCTTTTAGTGATCTTGTGTTGGAAATGTGTGGTTCTATGTAAACACATTAATACTAATTTAGATATATGAATCACAGGATCGTAGAATGGTTTGGGAGGTACCTCTCGAGGTGACCTGTTCCAACTCCCCTGCTCAAGCAGGGCTACCTGCAGCTGGCTGCCCCCCACAGTGTCCAGACGGATTTTCAATAGAGTTACTGCTGTCAATTTTTCTATTACTGGTTTATCACATTTATGTTTAATATAAATTTAACATAAATAAATTTAATATTTAAGTTGCCACAATTTTTTTAAAAAAAGGTAGAACAACTTAAGAATGTTCATTTTTGACAGAAAAAAGGAATTGTTTTTGCTAAACACAGCATATAGAGAATTGGTCAGGGTACAGATAACAGACTTGAAATCCATTATGGCATTGCTTTGCCAGCTCCTTCATCAGCCCTTAAAATCTCTTCATCTGTCCTAATTTCTTTCATATGAGCAGCCTTTTGCTATTTTTTTGTGCAGTGCAGTGGATTAGCCTTCCTGTAACAGTGTTTTGACATTATTTTCAGGACAGTTGACCGGGGATAAAAGATCTAGGAGAATTGATACAAATTTACAGTGTAGTTTGCTGGTTCTTTCCTGAGTGTGCTCACAGCTCACTGGTGGCTGTCTTGGTTAAATGCACTACAAACCATTCTCCGCAGGTCATTGCAGCACTGGGGCAGGTGTTCCAGGCACTGTGTTAATTAAATGCCACTGATATCTCTGCAAAGTTGCATGCTTCTGGTTACCGGAATGATTAACACAGGGAAATCTATAGGAATCCTCACACATTTTGTGAGATGAGCAGGAACCTCATTAGCAAAGCACTGATTTCCCATGAGAGTTGGTGGGTGAGAGATGCACTGAACAACTGGCAGTTTTATTTTGGGAAGAAGATCATATTTTCCCAGCGCGGTTCTGCATCTAATGGACAGTCACATATTTTTATTCCCCTGAAATCTACCAAATCTGGGAATCTGGAGCTACTTATGTGTCTCTTTCTAAGCAGCTCATGTATGCAAACACAAAATGAATGTATCATTTCTTGCTGGGCAGTCAAAAAAGAGTGGTGCAAAAAAAAAAAGAAAAGAAAAGTGGCATACCCACACCACCACCACTTCACTGCTCTCCCAAGATTCAGATTCCAGCTTGGCTAGAGATGAAATTGATATCTCTGCAGGAGGAATGTGGGAATAATGGGCTACGGACACTGTGAATGAATTATGCACTGCAGGCACGGGGCTCCTCGGAGCATCACTGTCCGAAATTTTATTTTTATGTGACACATATTTAGAAAATTGAGAAGGGCCTTGGAAAGTTGGGACAGCTGGTGAGCGCGTGCGGGGTGCCGGGGGAATGCCGGGGCCCTGCCAAGCTGATCTCCAGTGCGCCTGCCAGCCCACCACCCCGGGAGCAGCCCCCCGCCACTGCCAGGGCCCGACAGATGCTATGGAAAGGCTGGCATTAAGTGCCTTTTACAGGATATTAAACCAGCATCCTAATTAGTAAAAAAAATGAATTGTCACTGACATTCTGTCGGCCCACTTGGAGCCCTCTCTGCTACTTTCTGCAGTCTGGTAACCATTATGTACAAGAGATCAATATTCTTCTCAGCACTGGAATTTAGGTAATGATTTCCAATAAAACCTATTTCAGACTGTTCTGACTGGAGGACAGGGACAAGCCACAAAACATAATGCAAGTAAAGCATTTTTCTCCCTTTTATTTTCTCGTCTTTTCTTTTCTTTCCTTCCTTCCTTCTTTTTTTTTTTTTTAAATACTTGAATAATGGAAGTAAGATCTAGTGATAAGACACATGCATGCACACAAAAAGGAGGCATTTTGGTCCAGGCCAATCTGCTTAGCTAATGGCTGTAAACTGACACCGGTAATGAAATAAAAATGTCTCGGTGCAAGTGCACGGCTGTGCAATTGCTACCAACACCCACCCTGGCAGCCCCAGAGATGGGTGCTGGGGAACATGCCTTTCCCCAGCATCACACTTTTCAATTCTCCCTGTTTTGCAGCAAATAAGCAGTATGTTTCCAAAATGGAATTAAATAAACCACGATGTTGTGCGGCAGCAGTCTGACGTCTTCAGACATGGGGAACAGTTCCAGCTCACAGGAATTGTAATTGACACTCCAGGTGCTTAGCACTTCTGAAAATCAGGTTTCTAGTACGATTCCCATTCTTTTTTTCTGATTTGAAAGCTCAGTTTGTTTCCTTTCTTCTGGTCTTTGAGAAAGAATCTGAAGGGTGTAAGAAGATGACTGGTACTTGAGAAATGAAATTTCTGATCTATTATCTGTTAGTGAAGGAAATAATTTGCTGAGGTGAGATAGATAGAGATGTACACATATATCTTCCACGTTGTCATAGTTTTATTTTTTGCCTTTGGCCTCAGTGTACTGCCTAGTTTCTTTGTGTCCTGCAGTGCAGACTTCAGACAGAGGAAAGCCCCTGTCCGAGTGTGCTAAGACTGGACTGCTGTGGTTAAAATGGTTTCCCCTGGATCTCCCTCACAGCTTGCAGTTGTCTGATTTCAATCAGTGGCAGTTCTCTCCACATGTCTAGCCATCAATCTTCTGCTCCTGGATGAGTGTGTCACAGCATGGTGCGTGTTCCAGTTAAAAAATAGCTTGCACCACAGCTCTCCCTCCTCAGTCATTGATAAGTATGTCTTTGATATTTTTATTAAAAAAGAAAGAAAACACATTAAGATATATGTTTCTAAAAAAAAAAAAAAAAAGAAGGGGAAAAAAAAAAAGAAAACCCAAAGACCACTGAAGCCCTGGAAGCTGTAGGAACAGCAGGAAGCAGGGATGGAGTTTGGGGTGATGTGACTGTGGTAAAGGTATTACTTGGTAAGTTACAATTAATGCAAAAGTTGAGGATTTCAACCTTTATTGCTTTCCACCCTGCACTCCTACAGTGATAAAAGTTCTCTGGACATTTTTTGAGTCCCCAGTGTACCTCTACTTCACACTCCTTCCTTCCCCCACAGTGAATAACAATTGCTATTTGAAAACACACCTACTCAGGAATAGATGGGATTTTGTACAAAAAACTAAGCCAAGCGTGTCATGGTCCCTTGCACTCAGTTTTGGACCTCCTGGAAAGGGAAATAAGTGACTGCTTCTCTGTTTAAATTAATCTTTTAAATTACAAACGTGTCTGCCAGTCCCCTAGGCCAGTTTCCCTCTGTGTGGCTGAGGTACATGGTCAGAAGCATCCAGAAGTTCTCAATGGAGGACGGCGTGACCTGTCGTCGCACAAGTGTCCTTAGCCAAACTAAAATTACCTTCTAAAAAAGCTGAAGCCACAGGGGGTCTGCATAATAATTCTGCTTGACAAAGCAGTTTTCCATGACAGACCTCAAAGCACTTCATATAAGAAGGTAAGATTATTATTCTTAGGTTTTTTAAATGGAAAACTCAGTCACTAGGAGAAAAAGCAAATTGTGCAAGGAGGCAAGTGACTTAAAGGACTATAAAACTCTTTTCTCTCAAGTGTCAGGGTTGTATTTAGAAGGTGCTCTACTAAATATCGTAACCAGAAATGAGCTTTTACTGTTCATATATTGATGGTGATGATATTCACCAGTTAAAGAGGGATTGGATAAATAGTCCTGAGTCAGTCAGGCTCGAGCCTGTTTTTCACATATGATGTAAGAATCCATTTCATTTCTTGTGCCAATTGTTCTAATTTAGAAAGAAAATGAAGGGGGAAAGCAGCAAGCTGGGAAATAATCACATTTAAGAAAGGCAATTAAAAACTAACCAATTGGGACATAACTATTTCTTAAGCTAAAATTAATGCCTACATTGTTGCATTGTCTCTTTTCAGTCAGCAATCTGCAGTGAAATCAATTGAATCTTTAATCTCCACATATTTTAAAGAGTCCTTCTCAGTGATATTAACTGAAGTCCCTAAATCTGGAAAACTCACCCACAATCACCCAGTTCACTTTCTCATGGAAAGCCATGTGATGAAAGCCAAAGGAAATGGTTACTGTTAAAGCAGAATATGTTAAAGCAGAATAACTAAGTTCAGGATGAAAAAATTTGCCACCAACATTATTAATTCATAAGAAAGATTTTTTATGGTCTATTTTACTTTTCATTGTGCATTTCTTTGGCTCATTCTTTCAATAGGGTTGACCAGTCAATTTTATTCCTATGCAAAGAGCAAAGCAAATGTTATTCTCTTCTCCTCCCCTCCGGTAGGCAGTGCATCTCAAAAAAGCATTAAATATACTTAATAAATAATGATGAAATATACTTAATAAATATTGATTAAATGTAGCATAAATTTGTTAATCAACAGGACTGTGTTCTTTAAAAATATATAGAAGAAAATATAAAATCATTGCAAATGACACCAAAATTGGAAAATATGTGTAGTGATGAAGACATACCAGCACTTTATGGAAATAAGAGCTGATTTGTAAGCTGGCCTCACCTGAATCACTGTTACATGCCACATGAAATGCTGGCCTTCCTTTAGAGACCTCTCATTAGGAATGAAAAATACAGATTGTTTTTACAGAATGGTTGACCGTCCTTAGGCACAAAGTGACTCAGGAAAGGATTGGTGGTTTTGCTGTACAAACAGAGGAACAAGAGGTCCCAGGGCAACAGAGAGGCTGAGCCAGCACATGCTGTCCTAGATGTACATATGGGAGGAGACTACCAGACAGAAGCAGAGTTTTACTACTGGAGAATACCGAAACTAGTAAGACTATTATTAGGATAAGTGTCTCTACTTTTGAGTGGAGGCATTTAAATAGGATGTTGGCTGTTTGAAAAATGTTCAGAAGAGAGTTTCAAATAAAGCCTCAGTCACAGAAGCAAGAGAAAAAAGCATCTTAAACTAATCATTGAAAAGTTCAGATTAGATTTGAATAATGATGGCCTGATGATACTTCTGTAGAAAAAAATGGGAGAATCTTTTTAACTAAACAGAAAAGGTTATTATGGATAGAAGCTGGATCTCATCAAATTTAGGTCAGCATTCAAGGACATATCTATTTTTAATGAAGGTTCTTCACGGCTTAAAAAAGAAAATCTTATCTTGGAACACAACGTATTCTCTCTCCTATGGAGTTCCTAGATCAACACTGCCTTTCTGAAAGCACAGTTACAGTTCAGGCAGCAGCGATGGATTTCATACTGGGAACACTTCGCAAAAGGACTCTTTGGTCCCGTATTCCATAGGAGCTCAGGCTACATGACTATTATGATTCTTCCTGACTTTAAATGCTATCAATCTGTGAAGCATGAAGTTAAAGTCTCCCTCTAAATAATTTTGCTTTTACTTGACTTCAGTGAAGCCATTTAACATGGTTGAAGTTAAGCATACACTCAAATGTTTGGCCGAGCACAGGCGGACTTGCCCTCTTCTAACTGACCATGTGCCAAAGTGCTTTGTTGAAACTGTGCCACAAGTCTTTGTATGCCATCAAAGGTGCAAATGGGAAAAGCTCTGACATTTTTTTTTTCATAGCTTTGAGTTCAGAAACTACTCTTTTGTTACATATTTTATCCACGTAAATCCTTGTGTAACGTACAACAGAGCTGTCAAATGGAACTCCCTCTTCCTGGCCTGTTTTGCTGCTCTAGGATTCAAGAAGAAGTCTGAATATTACCTGAAACTTCACAAGTCACCCCAGGTACATTCAAGAGCTGTGTGGACAATTTCTGTGACAGTGGGAGGCAAGACACTCCTTTGGGAGACATGATTCACTCAGGCTACCTATGTGAACAAAGTATTAACAAAGCTACAGCTTTTATTGGTCTAAACCATAAGAGGCTGAATCAAATCAAATTGATGACACTTGCCATGACTGTAAGGGACTTTACTATGAGAAATAGCAATTAGCATTTCAGGCACTAAAGTGATAGTGTTATAATATCCTTGTTAACACACTTAGGTTCTTCCAGGAATTCCTGCATAAGGAATTCAAAGAATTCAAAAATATATTTAATGTAAGCACTTCATGGCCTAAGAAAAGCTAAACAAAACCTAAATTAGGCATTCTTTTTCAGTTTGTGGTGTGTTTTTCCACTTAGGTAGCCATTTTTTTAATTTCAGTTTAGTTAAAAAACCCCTCATCTTATGTTTTCATTTTTAAAAGGCGAAAAATTCACAACTTCTGTGATAAATCTTCCTGTGCTTCTTTGAAGGGCAGCTCACTTTTCAGAAATATGTGTTGATGTGTATTAGTCAAGTCATAAATTTCACATTAAAAGCAAATAAATTACCAATTAAAAGCAATCAAATGTTTTGTATTGAAAGACTTACTATAACACAAAAATGAAATACTGACTGTGAAATACTGTGGAAAGTGCTTATAAAGTTCATTATCACTTTTCAAATTTTCAGCAATTTCAAGAGCCAGAGAGAATGTGCATACTTATATTTTATCTCAATCTTTCACTATGTTTTTTAGTACCTGTCAGGCAACTTCATCCATAAGGCTGAACCATAGGTGAATTCCAAGTACTTTAGTTATTCATGTGAGTTACAGTATGAAGCAGTTGATTCCTTGTTAGGTTGAATGGCTAACACAAGTGTTTGTAGCTTTGATTTACACCTTGCAAATTATATTATTTATAGCAGTTTTGCCCTGAAGTGGCTAGTTAACAGAGTTCAGCGAAAGTTAACATGACTTGAGTCTAATATTAGATCATGCATGCTGTGCAGTGCTGACTTTTTCTTCTGGACAGCTTGGTTCCGTGCTTACAAACCAGACCACAAAGGAGTTCAAGCCAGAATTCAGCCCCAGCTAAAGTAACCCACAAACATCTCATTAAGTCATCCAACGAACACCAAAAGCTGAAAACATGGCTATGCACTTGCATTTTCCAGCTCCCTGCACAACTTTAGCTCTGAAACTGTTTTCCATGACAGAAGGTGATGGCACATTGTGTCTCTGAAATCCAGGTTAAACAGATTCCCAAAAAGAGCAGGGACTACTTGACCAGAGTCAAGTACAGCTCAGTAAAGTTAAAAATTTAGAGCCTCATTTGAACTAATATAATCTCACTGACCCAACTTTAGAGTGTAACCCCATAAACAACTGAAAGAAAACCAAGTTGGATATTCAGAGTAGCATTTTTACTCCTATACATAGTACAGTAAGAATGAGAACAATGCCATTTTATCCTGAAGGGAATGGTGCTTCTTTGGCATATTTTGCATATTACCAAGCTACTGGGCATACATTCCCAGAAAGTTCTAATGTCAGAGCTACTACATCTAAAGGCCCACATTAAAGAGATCCAAAATCAGCCCAGTCTTTTTATATAAGGAGCAGTAAAAGCTCTCCAACTTAACCTAATAAATTACTGTTATAAAAACAGTTTTATGTAATGTGCAGAAGTTTAAGAAAAACTGTTTTAATGGTTATGGAAAAGGAGAGATTTGCAAATCTGTGAATATAACTTAATGCTATGCATTTTTCAAGTAAAGGAAAAAAAAGAGGGACTAAAAATTGCCAAAGTAAAATGTAAAATAATGGAGCCTCAGTTTCATTTTCATCAGGTTAGCTACCCAGAAAATGGAAAGGCTGTTCTATGGAGTTCTTTTTAAAAGTTGAGTTAATTTAACTTTGGAAGTCAATTGTTAGGAATCAAGTGTGGCGCCTGCACTTTCTGTGACCAGCTGAAGGACACGGGAACAGATAATGACTGAACTGAGCTCTCGTGAATAATTCACCACATACACAACATTTTGACTACGTTGCAGTCAGTGAGGTTTTGGTTATTGACTCGAACAAGGTCCAAATTTCAGCCACTTTTCTTTTTGATTTCACAGAGCTTCTTAGAACTTAGATATAGTAATGCACATGCACCTAGAAGTGTGGTTTGTTCAACTTACTGCTGAAACTTGGGAAAAAAAAAGACTCCTGAAGTGAGACATTAGATTAAGACAGAATAATAGATCCAGAAATAAACACATGAAATGACAAAAAAAAAAAAAAGGAGGCAAAAATTAATAGAAATATGGTTTAAACCTGAATATGTGTGGTAAGTCACAGTGAATAGAAGGTGATTTTCTATGTCTGGACACTAAAACACATGAAAATACAGAAATACTGCACATTGTTATCTTGTTTTTACTTCTTCAGAGGAGAACAGCTTTAGTTTCCAGTGTTTTCCAAGTGTTGTTCCATCTCCAGAGCAATGGTATGCTTTCTGTGAGAAGACCCAAAATGTCCGGTTTTGTGGAGGAAATGGAGCTAGCACCTCATACAGTCTCCAAACACTGGAACTAATTTGGATTTCTCTCCTCATTCATACAGTCAGTCTTCTTTCCCCACTCTGCTACACCTGTTTTCCTTTTCTACTGAAGTCATACAATGAACTGATGACTGAAGATTTTCCTATTCACAGTCCTTGCAATTTCTTTCCAAGTCTGGGCACAGCATGATAGCTGCACTTAACTTTATTTTGATTTTTGGGCCAAATTCAGAATAGTACCACCCTGTACAAGCCAGTGAAGTCAGTGAAATTATATGAAGAGGAATTCAGTTCAGTATTACAAAGGCTTTAACTTATTTTTCCAGCCCACCATGAACACTAATTGCCTTGAAAGCTTTAATTTCATTTATAGTATCTGGCAATTTTAACTCTCTTTTCCCTTATTTTGACTGCTTTGTGTCTCCATCCATTGTGCAGTGATGCTTCACTTCCCAAATAATCTTCAGTGTTATTCAATGCCTCCAACCTGTTGGACATCTACAGGTTCATTAATTTCCTTACCTTATGAGCTCACTGCACTTCCCGATACACCAATTATCTCCAGGCATCTCGCTGCATTCCCACAGCTGGGAGTTCTCCTGTAATTCCCTGTGCCCTGGTTATAAACCACCAGGGTATCCTTAAAGAACCTCCCCGACTCCTTTAGCCATTTTGAAAACCCAAGGTGTGTCCCCTGTGCTAAGCAGTGATTTCTCAAATCACAATGCTTTCCTCCCATCAGCTCTAGTGACCAAAACAATTTGTCCTTGTGCATCCTGTTGAAGGCACTCAAGACCTTTAGTGGGAGAATCCCAGTAGGGCCAGGAAGTCCTGGTGTGCCTGGAGTTTCACATAGAAAATGTGACAGAGAGATTAGCAAGAGGGAATGCTTTGCCCCGAAGCCCTGAAGGACATACAGCACAGTCTCTAGATGGAGTGAGGAAAGAACCAAACCCAGCAGCAATGAGAACACACAATTGCTGAGAAGGAGAATAAAAATACAGGGAGGTGACATATCCCAGATGGTAATGACAGAGGCAGCCTTCTTTAGGCCAAGGTCCTTACTTCTCAGCCTTAACTTCAGGTATCAATAAATGAGGTTTGCTTACCTGTGACAAGAGAACAAGCAAGACAAAAATCTCACAAGCCAAGTGCTTGGAGGCTGAATTTGTGCATGGATGGCAGCGAGCTGGGTCAGTGCCCCACACATTGCTCAGGAGTAAGGTAAGTGCCGAGGATGGGCTGAACACAGCACACACCACATCTGTTACTTGCCAAGGGATGGCTGCTGCATCTGTGGTTTTGCCACCGGTTCCTCAGAGCAAACACGTCCAGTACAATATTTCCCTGAGCAGCAGCTGCAAGGGGATCACTTAAAATTGCAAAAAGCATTAATCTGAACTCTGAGACAAGTTTGGTACTGCACACTTGGGTATAAGCCAAAGTGTTCTATGTAGTGAAGGGAAAGGGGGAAGGGAAGAAGAGAAAGAAAGGAAAAAAGAAAAGACAGTCTTGTCAGTGGTTTTAAGCTGCCACTTTTTTTTTTTTTTAATGGAAAAATTGTTACAAATGGGTTCTTCAACATATGTTATTAATTTCATTGTACTGGCTTCTTGCCAGTTAAGCATCAGTCCTGGTTTCTTTGCTTTCAGTTTTAACTTGTAAAACTCATGAGATCATTAACGAAAATGGACACAAACTTTTTTTCCTGCACACAAATGTTTTGGAGAAACTGAGTCTTCTGAATCCTTTTATTTAATAAAACTTCACCTTCTTTTTTTTATATATATTTTTTTTAATAGGGAGATGTGCTCCTCAGCAAAATGTGGTGTTTCTACTATAAACAAAGCAACATGTGAAGGACTTCAAACACATTTACTGGTACTGGCAAGAGTAACAAAATCAGAAACTTTTAAAAATACCCATAAATGTGAAGCAATGTTTCATAAAGCTACACTGCTATTTACTTTGGTCAATATATAATACATGCAAGAGACCAATGCGATACTGAAAAATAACAATGAAAGAGACTGTGGTTTGATAAAAATATCTACATATGGAAATGTTGATTGAATGTTATTAATGGTTGATTTGGCTTGCAGAGACCTGCAAAATTCACTTGAATAAAGAATGCCATTCCACAGGTTTCTGTTTGAAGCAGCATCTCCCACATTATGAGAACCACGCTTAATCCAGCACACGCACTTGCTGTAGGTGTGGGCAGGGAACACGGGCTCATTTGAAGAAAAAACTGGTTTATTTTGCAAGTGGAAACTGGCACTTTTTCAACCCCAAGCCATGGAAACAGAGACTTGTAGCCGACATGAAAACAGTGGTCTTGCTGGTCACCAAGGGTGCTGGTGCCGCTGTGTTTTTGCATCCCAAATGTCTGCAGTTTCCACACCCTGCCCTCTTCCCAGCCAGCACAGGCTTTTTGTGAGGTCCTCTGCAACCACTGCTCCCAGGATCCACCTCCAGGACTAAGCTGAAGGCTGTGATTTGTGAGCTGGAATGTGAGAGGAAGAAAAAACTCTCTCTCAAAAGCTTGGTCCTGCTCTGCCTACTGCTTCCTCTCTGCCATGTACATGAAGCAAACGTTGTTGGGTGGTGGGTGCTGCACAGGGCCTGGCAGAGGGAGTCAGCACCAGTGTCCAGAACACTTTACACATTGTACATATTATTCATTATATCTGTAAAGAAACTGTCCTTCAGGAAAGGGGAAAAGAAGTTTCACAACAGCAGGCATATTCTCCATGTATTGTTACTACGTAAGACAAAATAAGTCCTAAATAAATAAGTTAATAACTACATCTTCCCATGCAGCAGAACTACCAATATGCACAAATAACAAGGCTGGAGAAAGACATGCTCTTGTTTCTTCTATCCTTGTCCTTAATTCCCCTCCTTCTCTCCTGTTGTTTAGTACATGCTCCTATTACATCATGTCTAAAATTAGATTGCAGGATCAGGCTTTCTTGTGAAATATTTAGCACTACTTCCTTCAGATGAAACCAGGAATTCTACAGGAAAGGACTTTTTACACAATTTTTTATGTCTTAGTCCAATCCTGCTGCTGCCAAATGAACAAATGTCTTTCCCTTGGCTTCAAAGAATCTTGGGCAGGGCCATGCAGCCAGGGACCACAACATGGCATAGTCATTAGATAAAGGGAAATGTATGTCTGCGTGTATAAATAGCTGATCTGCCTGCTAGAGCAGATGAAATCACGCTCAGAGATTTTTTTTCTAATTAAAAATTATGATTCGAGGGGAACCAAAGCCCTTCTCCTATGACCGAGGAGCCCTGCAAATTATACTAGAAAGAGATACAAGAATACATCTTCCTACTCTGAAGATGCAGAAGCCATGGCAGACAGATAAGGATGTGCAGATGTAATCCAATCTCCAGGGCTCTGTTACACACGGCTATGCAGGCATACACACAAATGTATGCACAGTTTCCAAGGAAGTTGCTGGCATATAGGCTTAGAAAGTTCAGTTTAGCCAGATAAAGGCTGCATATCACTACCTTAACTGCCTGTCTCTTCCAACAAACTGTTTCTCACAGCTTCTCTGTAGTTACATGAAGATGTCGTATTCTTCAGAGAAGGAGGAATAAGAAATTAAAGCTGCTGCTTCAAGGGCTTATGCAATTTAAGCTCAACTCCATGGTTTACTCAGAGAGTACGCTGTCCTGTATATTTAGTACTTGTGCTCCATATAAAATTTTAAATTTTGCCCTCCCCTCAGATGATTGTAAGAACAGGTACTATAAACTGTAATGCTGCATTTTTAATAAATTCTTATTTTTGCATGGTCTGTTCAGTTCCCCATTGCTTTTCTTTCACCATCAGGAATATTGGTGATCCTGTAGGCCGCCCCAAAAATATATGGCTTCTACATCCCCTCAGCTGATTAAGACAAGGACAGGCCATTTAACTGCTGCACCTGAACCTAAAAAAAAAGGGTGATGTTCTTTTCCTTTAGCTTGTATTGTCTCAAAATGCATCCATGAAGAGACAAGTGTTCAGGTAAGATCCAAATTTATGTTAATTGGTCAAGATTTACCTGATGTAATTTTAGACTTATGAAAGTTGGCTGGTTGAGACTGTGCCTACCATCAGCATTTTAGTTGCAGGCAGCAGCATGGTTTTGAAGTGAATCCTGTGAGCATGCAGTTCTGATGCTGGGGGCTGAGCACCAAAACTGCTTTGTTCTCCGGGTCTGCTAGTATCCTCTTGCAAGAGGATACTTCAATTTATTTTCTAATGCTGACGCAGCCCAGCTCTTAACTGGCCATATCAAGCCTCCTTTATGGGCAGCAGAAAGAAATGAGAGGAAAATAATCTGTTTTATCAGTGACAGGGATCTCAGGACAAGATGAATGGGAAGGACCCTTAAGCAGCTAAGATGTACTCAGTGAGCTCTGGTGTCTGGAGTGAAGAGAGTCAATCTCTGCCCCACGTGTGCAATTCTTCATACACTCAGCAACAGGTGAGGAACTAGCTCCAGACCATGTGGTGCACAGAAGGGACTTTGGGGCAGCCCTCTGTGACAGGAGGGGACATCACCCTCAGGGGAACATGTGCTCACCATCTCATCCTCAAATCCCATGTACAGCTCTGGTACAAGCTTGGAGCAGGACTTGTAGAACTGAATGCAGCTAGGAACAAGAAAATTGTTCCCAGTTTCTAGCATTGTAAAGGATCTGCCAGTTCCTGATGTCTCCTGCCAACCAGACGCTTGTAAGCCTCAGAGGAAGGACTGTGCTATTGTCTCCAAGTTTGTTACAGCTCTTTATTTTCAATGTAAGAAAAGGAAAAACATCAAAGAAACAAGCGTTTTATTGAATTAAAGGCATATAGAACATATTGGCACCAACAGAACCTATATCATAGAAACTGTATAGAACCTACTCTCTATGAACATCATCACAACATACAGAATAAATTTCTGCTTTTCTTTTTCTTTTAAAGTTAACTGCCATGTTTCAAATTGAGAGAAGTAGTTTTATAGTTTTGTTTATCCTCTGATTAGTTATGTTCTTTTTGAGAACTTCTACATTATCCATTTTCTGGAGCTTTAAGGACTCACTGTGGCAGTTGCCAAATATGTAAATGTTGCAGCAATTACATTTTCATTGCCCATGAAAAATGGACTTGTAAGATTTAGGTGGCTGCAGTTCTTTGGTGTTGAAAGTAATTTTATAAAATTATGGAAAAGATTTTTTGTTATCCTTTACTGTAGTAGAGGTTAATACACACTTGAAACATTAAAGTTTGATAGAAAAAGTTATGATGTATTTGATTGATTATTTTATCACAACATTCCTTTTTGGATCTCAAAGGAAGACTGAAGGCAACCAGAAACACACCAATGATTTTTCGTGTATCAAAGATTTATTAGATAATATATTTCACAAAGAAAATCTATTTGTCACATATGCTTGACTAATCTCCTAAACAGGCATGACTTCAAAGGATACATAGGTGCAATAACACACTCACACAGAGCAAGTGGCAGGACTGGGATGTAACACTTCCAAATTTAAAGAAAGTGGCATAAACATGCTACAGAAAGGAAAAATATTTACATGCATGGCAAAAAGCAAAGTCAAATGAGTTTTTATTCTGGCTACACATTGCTACATAGTAGGTTTCGCTATAAATTTTTTAATAGATATGCTGCTCTGTCAAGATCAAAAGTTTCTGAGGAATGTGCTGATTTTAAAAACATTTTGTTTCCAAAGTGAATGACAAGATACATGTGCTTTTGAGTTTTGCCACAAAAAGTCGGTTTTGATTTTACACTTTATATATTGGAATATAAAGATTAATATCTGAAAGGAAAGGAATTTGATCCAAGGAAATGTCAGTTTTTCCATTCATGGCAGGGAATGGGTGAAGAGCAACCTAGCTAGTTTCAAACTCCCCTGACACTTAGTCTAGTAGACGTTTTCATATTCTTCCTGCTCCTGCTGACATCCCTGGTTTATTTAGGTCTTCTGGAAAGCTTTTGTTGACATAGTGTGCTGTAAATGGCAGGCTCATTTTAATGCTTAAGGCCTGATGCTTTATCTGGCAAAAATGCCCTGAATCATCTTGCCAGGGCTCTAAAACACAGCTTTTGGATGGGAGCTTGATCAGATTAAAATATTAATGTGCCTAACTACCCCAGCTCCTAGGCATTAAGTCTTAATTATCTCTATGCACTTTTATTTCACTGTTGGTCTATAACAGGATTTTGTCCTGTACAGTTCTCCTTATCTACGCATATAATGGGTGTTTATTGTTTGTGGCAAGAAAATAAATATAACACCATCTTAGAATTAGAAAACTGAAATGTAGTACATATAGACCAATCAAGGAAATCCTACAATATGGCAATGATTAACCACAGCAGCAGCAAAACAAAGATGTTATGTATTGGAATTAAATCCAAACAACCAGCAAACACTTCCAACAATCTTTTTCATAGGTTAGTAACCAAAACTATTAAATATACCATCTGTTAGATAGAGCTGATCGTCAACAACCAAGCAAATTTCATTTGCATGAAATCTGAAGTGATTTTATGTTGACTGCACGGCATACGCGTGCACTCCGGAGGCCCTCTGGCAGGACTGCATCTTTGGATTTTCCTGGAATGCTGTGGTTTTGCAGTCCAGATGTATATGCTGGTGATGGCTTGGGGTTTTGGTTTTTGTTTCTTTTTTTTTTAATGAATGGGAATCATGTAAAGCAAAATAAATACTTTGACTGCATGTAAAAACACGGGTGGGATATTCTAAATTAGGGTAAGATCATTAAAATAATAACAACATTTCTATGTCCACTTCTTTAAACTATTACTTGAATATTTTCTATCTGACAATGACTGAACAATTAAATCCTTCACAAAAATATGCTAATTACCATGAGATTTTGTTGAGAACAATTTGGTCTTGTTCAAAACAGCTAGGTCAGTTCTGCAGTGTTCTGAGTGTTAAAAAGACTCTTCAACAGGATTGCTCACAAGTAACTACAGTGTAGCAAAAAATAACATCAAGTCCAGGGTGAGCACATTATTCAGAATTTTATTTTCAACTCAATGTCACACTTGGTAGAACAGAAGAAGCTGAATAATAAATGGACCCTTGGGCCAACGTGCCAAATGTTTTTACTTCAGAACATTTCAAACCTCAAAACTTTTCCATTTGTTCACATATGTAGGCACATCAGTAATTCTGACTTAGCTACAACCCTGGCTATGTGCAAACCCATAGATGTGTTGTGGAAGGTTGTAAAAGTGCTTTCTGCTCCTGCAACCCTTAACACTGCTCTTCTTTCTGGTTGTGGTGAGCTCTGCCTTTGCAGATCAGAGATTTCCAAAGAATATTAGTCATGAGACTTCCCAGCCTTGCCAGAGGCAGAAAGTTCTGGAAAATTCAAAATGCCTTCCAGCTCTGTTTGACACATATTAGGAGTGCAGGTAGCCACCACGCTTTTCACTGAGCTTCAGAATATCTTCAGGTTTGTCTGGCATGGCTCCAGATGGTGCAGACCCCAGCAAGGAGGAGAGCAGCAATCCATGGGAACAGCACAGCAACTCCACGCCAGACCATGATATGGAGAGAAGATTTGCTGTACAGAGCTCTCTCCTTTAGCAACTTGAAAATCTCACTGCTTTTTCTTACTATCTGCATTGATTTTCAAAACCTTTTTGAGCTAAATGTCTATACTTGTCTTTCTTTAAAATAAAAACTGAGCACTTGTGTGTTCTCAGGTACATTCCCCAAAATTTACAGTCACTGTCCCTTGTGCCTCTGGAGTCCCTGCTGACACCACAGGCTGTGTCTCACACTTGCTCTTTCCCTTTTCCCTGTTTTTTCCTTGCTGACATCTGCCTCTCCTCTCTACTGTTCCCCACTGGGCAATACTAAGAGCAGCAGAGGGTCTGGCTGGCTTGGGGAATCAGAAAGATGGGACATTTCTGCAGCTTGATTCTTCTGGGGATCCCTCAGCTCCAAGTCCATGAGTGGTCCACAGGAGGTGTACCACAGGTCACAGAAGGAAACTGCAGTGGGACAAGAGTCCTTGTTGGGGACGGGTACTCACTCTTTCCTCCAGAGAAAAGACCTAGTTAAAGGAGTGAAAAGCTATCCCTGCTTGTAACACACTGCAGAATTTTTCATGAGTTTGATGCTGGGGTGCCAGCACTGCTAGGTGTATTTGTAATAAAGCAGTTTACCCGGCAAGGTAGTGCAAATTTACTTGGGTAACCTAATCAGCCCCTCATCAGTATTTTGAATTCAATGCATTTAACTCTGGAGCTATTTAAATTGCAAAATAGGCGAGACAGTCCAGGCTGCCAGCTGTATGTGCTGTCAACAACAGGGTTGTTGTTCAAAGGACCTTTGAATGAAACTTATATTTTTCATATGGGACAATATATTGGGTAAATTGCTTACTTTTTTGTTTGTTTGCTTTTAGTTAAAATTACTAAAATATGTATGCAGTGTAAGTGTGTTCAAACCAAAAGTGGCACAGGAAGAGTCTTCAATAGGATCCATGGTCTTGAAGAACATATATTTGAGTCAGAAAATTTCATATGTACAATAAAGGAATAAATAAAGCCTCACATATACAGATACACATATACACATATGTTTCTTCCTAGGGAATGTATAGAACTGTAATGTAGCCAGAGGAGAACAGTGAAAGTATGATGACAAATGTTTTTGAAGTCAAATGGTTTTTGCATCTTCCCAGTCTTGCCAACATTTTGCTCTTTTTAAGGTGTAGGACTCAGTTTTTATTTAATGCTTCTGTCACTAGACTCTTATTCAGGAGATTGCTGGCATAATTGCCATAATTGCCATTATGTCATCTTTAGTTTTGGAGAAATCCAGTGAATGTTGCAAATTTTTAGGTTGGCACCCCAGTGTTGGCCAGTGTGAGTGGCCGCAAACAGAGGCCATTTTCCATGGGAAAAGAAGACATTTCCCCAGGATCTGGGTATCAGCTCAGAGGTGGTGTTTGGTGCTGAAAGGGCATGCTTGGTCCTAATTGGTGGCAGCTTTAGTTTTGGATCAATCCAGCGAAGTTTGCAAATTTTTAGGTTCTCACCCCACTGTTGCACCGAGCATCTTTGCTAATGAGTGACAAAGAAGTTAGCAAGTTTTGTTGCAATATGAAAATGCAGAGGGTCAGATACAACCAGAAGGTTTTGCAACTAATTTTAAAAAATGCAATTACCATCAGTCTGATTAAGTTATTCCATGAAATGAACAGCTTACCCCCTTTCTGACTATGCTATTTGTTGCTCACAGGGCTTTTGCAGCTGATTTCTGAAGGCTGGAGCAATGACTACAAAAAAGTTCCTTTTCTTTTGGTGCTTCTCTGCTCTCATGCAGCTGTTGTTTTAGCCTCCTGTGCAAATAGGTTTAAAAAATAGTCACTTCCTTACATATAGCTGTTGGCAGCATCTGGAATGACAGGGTGGGCACATTACAGTAAATGGTGTTTAGAAAGAAATGTTTTGAAAACAAAGAAAGCCACATAGGAAAACACTGACAAAACCATACAAAACCATACAAAAATGTGGCTTATCTGTTTTGACTATTTGCTTTCTTTATGTTTTTGGCTGTTTTTACAGAACACATGTGGCCCTCACTTCCAGGCATACAGTATGTAATTTCAGGGTTATCCAAATGGAGGGAATAGTCTGAAAAACTGTGCATATAATTAGATATGGAATACTTTTAACAGCTGGAGGGATTTCACACTTACAGCCTAATTTACAAAACTTTAGGCTTGGCACTGTTTCAACACTAGCACTGGAAGTAATAATTTTCCTGGCATTTTTTTGGCTCCTGAAATTATTTATGTCTATACATATATCATTGTAAAATAACACACACAAAAAGAATATTTCTACCTGGTTAGTGATAAATGAGATACTTTAGAAACAGTGTCAGAACAAAGTCAGAAAAAAGTAATGCCACAAAAGGCCCATACTTAAAAATTACAGCTAATTTCCTTGTTTATGAAAGGTCTTGTGGAAGTTTCCTGTGTCAATGAAAGTGTTTCAGACATTTTTTCTGATACTACAATAGAGTCAATTTGTATGAGCTTTACAAAGAAAAAATATTATCACACAGCCAACACACCAAACACAGTAGCTAGGAAAGCAGATCTGTCAAGTAGGTGAGCCAGATATCATTTCTGAGGTGAGATCTAGTAGAAATGAGAAGAACAGCACAAGGAGCAGATGAGTACACCTATCATTTTCATTTCTTCTATTGACCTTGTTTTAAGAGTAGAATAAAGGCTCTGCAGGCTCTGAATACAAAAAGAAAGGCAAAGGATTTTTACGTAGAGGTACAAATGCCTGCTCTCTTTGCAGCCGTAAAAGGGGGAGAATTTCATATCCTTCCCCTAAGGTTTGCAGAATAGGTTCATGGCTGCAGACTTCTAGGTTACAGAGCTAGTCTCCTCTTGAAGGCTGTGGAACAGGTACTTGAGAGAAGGGGCTTGTGTTATAATGCAGGTATACAATTGTGCACTTAGGATTAGTCTGCTGGAATTCACTCTGTGCATGGAAAAAGAGTGGGGTTTTTTTTCCTTTCTTTCTTTGGTTTTTGTTTGTTTGGGTTTTTTAGTTTTATACTTAATTTCCCACCTGCCTTACACCTCTGGTAGCTCACACACTGGCTGCTCTTTGGAGGAAGAGGGGCTCACTTCCTCCATCCTTTAGGGTCTAGCTTTAAGCCTGTGGGACTCAGGCCTTCACCAAACATGGCAAGGACTTGGTGAGTCACACACCTGCTGAAAGGAGCCAGCATTGCTGGTAACTGCATGTCACACCAAGTAACCATCCCATGCTGAAATCTGTCTTCACCAAGCCTAGGTGGGCTTTACACAGGCAGTGAGCAGCTGAGATGACTGGTGTCCCTTCAGCAGTGCTCCAGGGTGCACATTGCCTGAAAACTTTTTATCCTTTAAGAGCTCTCCTTAAACTTTGACCTATGATGAAGTTTCACTAAGCTATTGCATCCTGAATAAAAAGCATTTTTCCTCCAAAGGCACAAACATATTTCTGTTCTTCCGTCCATTCTATCTCTCTGAAAATAACTTTTAAATTTTGCAAAACTAAATGCCATAATGATAAAAGAAACCAAAAACACAAATGACCAAACTATTCCAGTACTCTTCTTTGTATTGACAAAACATCTACTTCTACCATTAATCACCCTGAGACCCACCCTAAATTCCACTTAATTGCAGCAACAAACATGGGTTGTAAGCATTCAATAATACCTCAACTAGACAGGAAGAAAGACATAAGGACAAATTCCTCAAGGATACATATGTTTAATATATAGCATGTATGTTAAGAATAGCATCTTAACACTGTGACAAACAATCTGGGTAGTCTAAAGGGAGTTGTCTTTGAATACATATTGATAGCAGAACAGTTTTATTACTGGAGAACAGCAACCATAAAAAATCCTTAATGGGTAAATTTGGTAAAATAGATACAGGAACAAGAATTTCATTTATTCATACCAAGTTCTGAAAAAATAAAGAAAAAAAAAAGGCATATATTTATGACTCCATGCCTGTCACATTTGGATGCTTGAAACATTCATGCATCTGATTAAAAATCCTCTAAGTCACCCAGTCTCTCCCCAGCCTCTTGATCACATGTGTAAAATCAAACACACAGATAAATCTTTGCCATTTTGGGTTACAAGTGGCTATACTTCCTGTTCCACCCTGTATCTTACAGTTTTAAGCTTTTTTCATGGGCCTTTCCAGACATCAGCTAAAAATGACACTTCTACCAAATCCAACAAGATTGAAAAGTAGTCTCCAAGGCCTGTAATCCTGCTATGCCAGCAGAAGTTAGGGGTCACCCTCATCTGTGTTCCTCCTAGCATCTGCCAGCCCAGGTGCCCATCCCAATCATGCCTCTGGAGTGTTTGGAATGGAAAATGAGGCCAACAGCCCATAGCTTTCCCACTGCTCAGCGTGGACAACCTTGTAAACCCTACTTTGCCCTTTCTGTTTTATTTTAGCACCTGTGAGCAGGGAGGTGAAACACTCTTGATTCATGTGCCAGACGAAGGATGTCAGCTGACAATTGTCTCTGCTAAGGAGCCAACATCAGGAGCTGATGAGATCAAATGCCCTGAGGAAGTGTGTTTCTAGTATTAATAAACACCTGTCGGGTATTATTGTACCTACTGGACTTCTCCCAACAAGATAATTGATTACCCAAACCTGGTGAAACAACCTGCTAAGTCCTATCACTGTATGCATTGCAGGGTTAGACTGAGTCAGTTCTAAAACTTGTGCTGCATTCTCCAGACATGGGCTTTTGTGTCAAGGAAAACTGGCAGATCCTGCCCCTCCCTGCAGTCTGGATCCAGCAGGAAGTGCATGGTGGAGGCAAGGCTGTTGGGGCACAGCTGCTGTCCTGCTGGGGAGCAGGGCCGTGAGGCCAGCGAGGTGCCTGGCACCAGGCGCTGGAAGGGCTCCTGCCATTTACATGCATCATAGTCTGAGCTGGCCAGAGTGCTAAAACACTGGACACACTCCAGTTCCTTGGGAAAAATTCAGTGGGATTGCTTTAAACACATTATTTTTCAGGGTCAGGGCCTGACTCAGCTGTCCATTTGGTATAATGGGTATAACTCCCTCGAGCTGGCTGCAGTCCCTGTGCTAACCCAGTGCTTCCAAAACAGGATGCGCTCCTGCTTTTATCTTGCTGTGTGGACAAACCCCAATTCAGTTACATAAATAATATGGGCCCACTGGAAGCAATCCAGCCATTAAACCTCTTGATTCAGAGTTTAAGCCTGAGATCAGGATGAGGCCTAATGCGTGTGGAGTAGAGATTAGCCCACATCTGCCAACTGTGGTACGCTGGCATCTGCTGAGCACCTGTCAGGGATCATGGTCAGACCCAACCCACAGATCCAGTGCAACAATTCCTGTACTCCCTCCTCTTGCTCAAGAGGAGGACATCATCAGATATGTATTTCTGAGATTGATTGGCCCCTAACTGTATGGCATGCACGGCAGCCCAGCTGAAGACAAAAGTAAGTGTGCCTGGCTCCTGCAGCCCACACGCAGGACTGGGGCTGCCAGAGGTGCAAAGCCTTGGTCCAGCTGTGCTGCACAACCATGCATGTCTGTGTGAGGGTGTCTGCATAGAGTGTAAACAGGCTTTTGCCTTTGCCTGATGTTCAGTCATTAGCTCTGAGAAATGGCATGAATACGCATCTGTAGGAGTTGAAACTAGCAAAGGATGTAGGTTAAGATCCAAGGAGAAAATTCCTATTTTTTTCACTAGATCTCAGACTTAATCCTTTATATCTATTCTGCATGTCCCACTGAAATGAATGCCCTGTTGGCCTTTCCTCCTTCAGCTGCACACAGGAGTAGTGCAGTAGCACCATTGCAGGATATTTATTAACACAGAACCAGCGTCCTTCAACTCCCCATGCACACTGAGCATTCTGGTTGCACTTACACATACAATCTCCTAGGCTTCTTTTTGCAGATTTAAGTCCACAAGAACCAGCTAGCTCCCCTTCATTCATCATATAGTAGACTGAACTTATTGTAATAACATAACTGTGATCTTCAGCAACGGCAATAGAATATTGTCTTGAGATCAATTTCCTTTTTCAATAAAGTCCTGACTTTGCATCAGCATTTATGAAGTGGTGGGAGGTTGTTATCCGTTGAAATTATCTCTTTCATATACTATACCATAAAAATATGGCCCTCTATATGCAGTGTTATAAGGGTATTTGTGTGACTGACTGACTTTAACCACCCAAGAAGAGTAATAAGTTCAGTAATCCTCTGGAAATGTGTAGCCTGGAGTGTGTTATTGCAGCTAGTATTCAGTGCACTCTCCAAAAACAAATCACAAAACCAATTAGATTTATGCATTTACAATCCCTGATTGATACAGCCTTGACATAAATCACAGAGTTAGAAAAACACACTGCTGGATTAGCAAACCACATTGTAGTAGTGTGGCTTGCAATGTCATTTTGCTGAGATATTTACGGTACCAGCACAATCAATGTCAGTCTCAAGCAAGTTACTCTTGTTACAGGGTGATACAAATAGATGTGCACCTAAATTTTTCGTGTGTGCAAAACAAACACAGACAGGTTATAACTTGGAAAGAAATCTCAGGACAGATTCTTGGACTGGTGTCTGAGATCGGCCAGCACAGTGACCTCTAAAATTTCACTTGGAGAAAAATCTGTTACCAGCATGCCATAGGGGTATTCTGGTGCCAGTAATGGAGAAATAGAGAAAAAACTCTCCCTAAAGTGTTTGGTTTCACAGAAATGGTGCCAGATGCAGAGACCGGTGACAGTCCCATCAGACTCCACCATATATGACCAGATTTGTTTGAAGTTTGGCCATGGTCCACATCACTGTATGGTCTACTCAGCATCTGGGGCATTGTTCTTTAGGAAGCACTTCTGCACAGCACTGTGTTAGTTCTTCACACGGCCACTCCCATTGCCCACACTCCTGTATCTTTATTGTATCCCTGCATCTCTAAGAGAGCATCAGCAAGGGTGCAGATTGAAGGCCTTTCTGCACCCACAATTAAATATGATGATGGCAAATTAGAGTGGGTAAATTTTTATTAAGGACATCATAGAGCAAACGTTAACAAAGATACTGAGTGATGCAGTAGATATGTTTAAAATAATACTTCTGCTCTTATTATAACTCGTGTCAACCCAAGCAGCAGTGTTTCATATTAATCATCTAAGGTGGTGAAAGGATAGCAGGAAGGAGGGGAGCAGATGCACTGTGCATTGGTTTCATAGTGTTTGGCAATTACATTAGAACAATTTTGATTCTCATGTTGATCAAAGAAATCAGAGAGCTCATGCTGACTGAGTCACCAATTGTCCAGTAGTCAGAAGACTTTTGTATCAGTGGGCTGCTACTTTCAGTTTTGTCTGTTAGACTAAAAGTTTGACAGGATGAAACAAATAATTGAAGGAAAAAATTATCAGAATAAAAATCACAAGCAGCTGTTTGGAAGTTGGTAAGTTACCCGGGCAAATAAGCAGGATATTATGCAAATCCATCTGAAGCCACATCATCTAGTTTATACATAATCTTTAAAATTGTTCAGATGGTTTGCTGTTCCCAACAAACATGTCCTGTACTTAAGACAAGTCACAGCTTTTGACTCCTGGTTTTGAGAGCAAATACAAAGATGTCTGCATTGAGGGTGAATTAGACAGGGACTATGTGAGATAAGAGATTGGCCCTGTTTCCACCATTGTGGACTCCATCCAAAGAAGGAAAGATTATCACTACTAATCCAGCATGGGACTTTAAGATGGCCTGTCAGCTGAAGCAGAAGAAATTGTAATCCAAACTCAAAATGCTAATTAACATGGTCTGACTCTGACAGTGCCTGGGCAGGGGCTCTGTAGAGATAGCCTTTTCAAGCCTATGTGAAACTGTTCTTTCCTGCTAATTTATGCTTTAGCAGCAGGAAACTAAAATTTGGAATTTGGCTTGTAGTTTCAGGCAAACAATGCACTTTTCTCCCTTTCTTTTGCTTCTGCCAGAGTAAAAAACCCCAAGGAAGGAGAAAGGTCTTAGCAGTAGTGTTTATTACTGAGTCAAATCTTTAGGTATTTGTATGGTTCCCCACAGGCAGCATAAATAAACATAGCACCCTCAGAGTTGCATTGTATTCTTCTGCTGCTGATCCAGTTCAACAAGAATAGGAGAATAATAAAAATAGAGACTTCTGATTGTCAGGAATAGAAGAAAATTAGGGTTAAAAAGCCCAGGCAAATAGGAGTTGCTTTTGAAGTTTGGGTATTTTCTCAGCACTTGCTTGTTACAGAAGAAGCCTTGCAGGTCATAGCTGAGTAGCTGAGAAGCTGAAGCGTGGGATCAATTGATCTATGACCGTGCTTTAGGGAGTAGTTTACCAATGGGTTTATTTAGAAAGCAAACTGACAGCTATTTTATATTTCACTCATTCCCCTGAATCTGTGTAGAACAGGGAAACTTCAACCCTCTCAGCTATTTTTACTCCTCTGGCTTTACTACCCTGGTTAGGAAGCTGATGACTGTAACATGTCAGTGTAATAAAAAGTGAGCACTTCATTCTTGCTGAAGAAGATGTTCCTAATATGATTTGATAGTCTCAACATTTTTGTCTCTGGACAACTTTATTGTGTGAAAATTGTCCAGCTTGTAATAGGTATGAGCAGCTGAACTGTGCATGGAGAAAACGCTCTGCATGGTGCCTGAACACCAGCATGCTGCTAGCAGATATGCTCCATCTTTATTCTCCACACAGATGTGCCTGTATCTGTATTAAGAGAGCATTTCAGATCAGAATGAAATACAGCCATTTCCCATAATGTAACACAGTCAGGAAGATCCTTCAAAGCAGATTTTATCTCCCTTTTATTATAGAGGCTTGGCCTGTCTGCTCTAGCCAGATTCCATTTGCAGAACATTTTTACCTAATTGACAGTCCCCAGAGTAATTTCATCTGTCTCAGAAGTACCACCTCAGGAACTGTGAAGTAGCTTCCAAACTCTGTGGAGACTTAGGCTATGAGTCCCTCAGAAACATGGGCTCTGGCAGTTTCCCAAAGAGCTACAAACACACCTTGCCTCTGGCTGCACAACCGGTGCTTTTCACAGCTCGGGCCAGGTATGGAGGACTGGATCCCATGATCAGGGACATGATGGCCCCTGAGCTGCCCCTGCACAAGTGGCCTGACTGGGGTGTTTAGCATCCCATGGAGCAAAAGGGAATGGGAAAATTCTCCATGATAAAGAAGGTATGTGAAGATAAGCAAGGATGCTGTGCAGGTTGTAATCACTGTGATGTTCTTCAGAGCCATTGCCCAAGAATTGTGCTGGAAATAAATCTCGTGTGCACATACTGCTACAAAGTCCTGCTTTGTCCACTGTTACTATACTGAAATGTTTTCTCTGGAGCTTTGATGGGAAGTATTTCACATTTTGGTCACTATCTTTGAATCAATCTGAGGTCTATGGTCAGATATTTCTTAGACCAGGTTCATAAAATTTACTTGGTTCTTTCAGAACTTGAAGAGATTCTACTACTGTGCACTCACAACAGAAATCTTGACAAACATCTTGCTAGGTCTCTAAAATAATGAGTTCCCATTTGCCTGTTCATGTAAAGGAAAGGTGCAGATGATAGCATATTGCAATCAGTCTTCAGTGTTTGACTACCAATGGCAGACGCTTGGGGTGGGAAAAAAGTAAATAAATTAAACAATTGATTCTGAAGACATAAACTTTCATTGAGGGGCACTGCAGTGACCAGATGTAGGCACTTCACTGCTAGAGGAAGAATAAATTTCAGATAGGCTTTTATTACATATGAGGCAAATGGCCTTGCTTTCTCTGTTTAACACAAATACTTAAAGCTTGCCTTTGAACCACAATGCTACCACTCTCTTGGCAGCAATATTAAAGAGGTCCCCTTTTTTTGCTGGATATTAATACCAGGCTGCACTCTGAAATGTGATTTTAAAAATAGAAGGTTAATTGTTGCTGGGAAATTTTAATTGAGCCTGATTAAAGGAAGCAACAAAATATATTGACTTCTAAACCTGACTTTTTGTTTTAAGTGTGACCTGCAATGGACTCCCCAAAAATCATTACATAATCCCTGTAAGCATTCCATGTTTTTCATTTGAAATTCATTAAATGTTTGTGTGTCTGATTTTTGGGGGGTTTTCTGAAAAGTTTTATAGTCACAGCTGCACTAGTTATGGATAGGTTTATAGTGCCTTGCCCATCAACCGGCCCACATGTCCAGTCTAGTTTGTTTGATACCCTACCTTTCACAAGCATTCAGCAGTTCTGGAGGTGTTCTTATAAAGCTGCCAGTAAATGTACCAGCTGGACTCATTTATGTACACGAGCAGCCTCATTCCGGCTGCCTTACAAAGAGCCAGTGGCAGTAAATCTGTGTTCAGTCCATATATGTACTCTAGAATATTTTTTTACACTTCTGAAAAGAAAATAATAAAGTATTTCTAAGCTTTCTAGTAAGTTATATGTGGTCTTCAGAAGAACTTGAATAATCTGTGGTGAAAAAGCAACCTTCTGAGAGTCCCTTTTTCTCCGCAGTAAATTCTTTATGCTGTGCAATTAAAGCTGTTAGAAAAGCCTGCTTTCTTAGAAGCACACTGATGGATGGCATTTTTGTAGAAATTCATGTGAACAAATTGCTCATTATTTCCTTTTGTGACTTTTGCAGGTGCAACATGAATAAAGGACTTTTTGAAGGCTACAAACACCTTCCTCACATTGCCCAGGGAGGTTTAGTGGTAAACAAGGCTGGTTTAAATAGTTCAGATGGGCGGCAGAATGAGAAGGAGCAGACAAGCCACCACACAACTCAAATTTCAATAAAAGATAGTGCAGGTGAAAGAACTTCCAAAGAAAGGAAGAAAAACAAAAAGGAAATAATATCAAGAAATGGAGTTTTTTGATCATCTCCAGATTTATGCTGAGCATAACGAGAGAGGATGTCAAGGAAGGGAGCCCCTTCTCCTTGACAATATTGGATGACCTGCCAGCATCTGCTCCTCAGAAAATACTCTTCTCTCTTTTTTCCCATCATTTTTCTAGATCTACTCACAGCTCTCCTGTGCTGTGTGTGAATGTCTCAGTGCTGACATGCAAAGTTTTATTAATATTTACCAGTAGATTCCAGTCAATCATATCTGTGAGGCTTCTGGCTATGAGGAAGTTTGCCTCAGCACTTGTAGTAAGAGCAAGGTCCCCATGATTTTTATTTCTTTAGGTTGACCAGAGCTTTTAGCCTATTGGTGAGAGTTTTTACCAAAGTTAGTTTTTAAAATAATTCCCAGATAGCATGTCTGCTGAACAGAATTTATAGCTTCAGGGCAACAGTGGACTTTCCTGCTCTGTGCTTTACGATAAAATACAGCATGCACGTCTCCTCTGCTGCCTTACAGACTGCTCTCTGTACCTTTTCCTATGACAGAAGTTAAATGGGTTCAAGCTTCAGAGTGGAACACAACTGTTATCTTACCAGGATAGATATCATGGCTGTCTTCCTCCAGCCACAGTACTGTTGCAATAAAAAGATATTCATACACATTATCAGTATCTGTACTTTGCTGCAGTCATTGGAAGTTTTTCCTGTTGGGCAGTTAACCTTGTCTTCTTCCTCTCTAGCCTAGAACCAGTTTTAAAGGCTACCACCAAATAAAAATAAAATTATTACCGCCTCTCTTTTGCGCAAAATATAAGGAGCATTAAGTAATGGAACTCAGAATTTCCTAAAGCAAACTTCTGTTTGGGGATATATTTTTGATATTGTTGAGATATATTTTCTGCAAGCATCTTCCCTTTTTTCTGGAAGCTCTTTCCAATGCTTCAAATTTCACTGTAATTAACAGTTGTAGAGAGCAGTAGAAATACAGTGCTGTCAACCCATACAATCATATAGTCTTTCCTAACCCCACAGTTTGTAAGTCATGGAAATTCATGCTCTAGGAAGCTTGGAGCCAAGCTGACCTGAGGGCACGGAGGCAGCCAGCTGTGCTGCTGGCAAGGTGGTTTGAGTCAGTGGCTAAGGCCAAGCATCTGCACTGATGTGTACAGAAGGCATCAGTTGCCTTCTGTACAATCCTTGCATGTCCAGAGACAGAGTTTTTTTCCCCCCAGCTTTTTTGGAAAGCAAACCATCATATTAATTTTTAAATAGCACCAGTCAGCCTGTATCAGTAAAAATTCTTTTTACCTGTTCCCTTCATCAAAAGGCAGGAGAGGTAACGGAAAATTATTTTCTGTTTCAATGTTTCATTTCCTCCCAGCGAGAGAAATGACTTGGCAACTGGCTTCATATTGGTAGAATTCACAGCCTACCCAGTTCAAAAACACTTCCAACATTACTCCTGACCTCTGGTTACTTACTACAGAGAATATCAATAGATTCTCATACTGTCTAGTTGTTTTTAACATTAACCTCCTTTTATTTATCTTTTATTTATCTTTGTGAGAAATAGAAAAGTCTTGGCCTGAGGTGTGGAGCCAGACATTTCATATCTTCTTACTTGTGCCATGTTGTTTGTGGACTAGATAGATTATTGTAGAGAAATGCAATATACACTTTATTGGCATGATATTAAGGGGGTAAAATCTAGACAGATATTGGGCCTCTACACTTGTGTCTACTACAAGGCTTGATAGAAAAATGAAATCTCTTAGTAAAGCCTTCCTAGAAAACCACATAAGCATTAATGCCTTTATTTACAGCACTAATATTTTAAGCATAATTGTGTCAGCCATTTAGAATAGCAAATGAGTCAGGACCTGATGCATGACTCCTACAAGCAAAGTCTTGTTGTGTTTTGGGGTGGTGGAGGTCTTCTTTTTAAAAAAATACCTCTTAATCTGTTTATGTCATTATCAGAAAGGTCATCAACTATGCCAAGCACTGATATCTTATTCCTAGTTTAACTGCAAATTCTAAATGCTTATGTGGTGTGCAGATTAGCTGCTGAAGAGCAGCCAGGAGTGGCAGGTGAACATGGCAGAGGATATTAGAAGTGACTGAATTTTGGAAATGGGATGGCTTTCTTAAAATAGACCAACAACATGAGTCATAAAGAGATTTCAGGGAAACTCTAACTCCTACTGTTAGATAGTGAAAGGCTATTCCCTAGGCTGAACCCAGAAGACAGCAAGCTTGTGAGTATTGAAAAAAATCAGTGGAATAGGCTGTCAGTGGGTTTACACCTTTTACATTGCTGTGCTTTATGGAAATACTTGTGGAGATACAGTAAAACACATCCTATTGATTCACATACCTCACGTCTGGGAGAACAAATCCTGAACAGCTAAAGAAACTACCCTTTACTTCAACAGTTTTGTTTTGTGTGGAAGTGTGGACATTGAAAAAAACTGATATTTGAAGAACCTGAAAAATGCTTTAAGCACGTACTTATATTTTGGAAATGTTCCAAGAGCATATCAAGAAGCTGCCTATCTAGAGGCCAGTTCTTACAAAAGGAAAACTTAAAATATTTACAAAAGACTAACATGAGTAAAATGACTCCCCTAAAAGCCCAATATGAATAGGATGCAAGAGGCAACTTTCTCTAAGGTCAACATGACCTTAACTTAAATGTCAGTGCAGTAAAATTCATGGCTGACCTTTTCAGAGGGGGACATTGGTTTGGGGTATATTCAGAGCATTACCTTGGTACCCAAAGTTTAGCATTGCAGCATGCAGCATTCGAAATCACCAACTGCATTTGAATCTTGTTCTTATTCATCATTCACAAAATTCATTGCAACATCAGGACTGCTAGATTGCAGTCCATCATTATTAGTGACTTGTTAACATTTGTCTCTGTAATGTATCTAAGGTTTATCTGGGACATAACCTGGAAAACATTTTAATTTTTTTTTTGCCTCTTGGCAAGAAAATTCTACCATTCTGGGATGAAAAGTTAACACAAATGAAACCAGTCAAGGATCATAACATTTGCTAATCTGAAGTGAGAGATTACTGTTGAACTCTGGAGAAGTTCTTAAACATGTACGGTTTTACTCCATTTTCAGAACAGCATCTGCATCTGCTGAGGTATGGAGAGATGGAGAGGATCAACATTGATTTCTAGTCTCCTTTACAAAACATAGGTAGTGCTGTCATGTTTGGCAGCTTAGAGTTTTGCATGTCACTACATCTTTTCCACTGTCACTTTGTTAATATGAGAGTACAAGAAAGCAAGAGAGGGCTCATTAATTATTTCATATACTTTTTAATAGGAGAAGCCTTTGATTATAACTTTTATTTACAAATGTAAAGGTAACTGTAAGAAAAAGGGTTCCTTCTCTCCCTACTGAGCAAGAGAGCAGTGAAATACATTGAGCCAGCTCTCTGTCATATACTCACTATGACTGGGACTAGCCAGGTATTGAGCCCAGTGGTTAGCAAACTGGGATGAGATCAGTCCATGAGTGCTTGCTCATATGCTACTCTTCAGCTTTGCTGTCCAAAATATAGACCAGACTTTTCTGATGCAGAGGGTTACAATTCAAATGCACTCCTGGTATGCAGCATTCTCCCCAGGGCTCAGATCTTTGTGAAAGATGGGCTGTCTGGGCCGAGCATTGCAGATGACACTCCCATCTGCAGCCTTGCATTTTTAGTGCCTAAATTAGGCTCTGAGACAAAGACATTGTCACACAATTGCCCATCACTGGATCTAGGTCCTGGGTACCCCTAAACCTGGGAACAGGAACTTCAAGGACAGACTGGAAAGTGAATGCAATATTTGTGGTTTGCCAGCCTCACCCCAAATCAGCTCTCACAGCACAAGCACTGAGGTGAATGAATTTATATATCACAAGCCAAAAAAAGCCCCACCCAGAACAGCTCTTTGCCTTAGAAGCACAGGTACAGAGGTAAAAAAGAGCAACCAGTATTGCTACTGAAACTTCAGCTCAGAACCAGTGGCACTTCCTGAAAATGCAGTTTCTTGATTGGCTTAAAATGATCAAAGTGTGTTTTGCTGCTGGAAAGGGTGTTAATGCTATTTTGACTGCCTCTGCCCACAATCTTCCATAGCTTCCATGCAAGTCTTTCTTCAAGTTTTGCCATGTGAGACTGCACTGAGTTTTATATCTCTAATTCTCAATAATGTCTTTGAAGATTCATAAATAGGATATTTAATCAAAATTGCTAATTTTAATGCTTCATCCCATGAATTACTGTCTTCCATCTAATCTTCAGGAGGCTAATGCATTGAAGAATATTAACATTAACTAGTAAGAATAAACAAAATGTACCAGTTGCAGTTTAACATTCAACTCAGAATAAGGTAAAGTTTTTATTCCCTGTGAAGGAAATGCTCTCTGTTGTCTGGGTTCCAGCTTGAACACATAAATTTCTACATGCTGAAAATCATATATTTAGGTCAGAAGGGACTTCTGCTAATCTGGTCTAACAGCCTTCTAAAAGAAGAACTGTGTCCTGCTCAGGGTTGTGTCCAGCCCTGTTCTGAGTATTTCCAAAAACAGTCTCCACAGCCTCTCTGGGCACCTGTCCCAGTGCCTGGACACCCTCGTGGTGGTATTTACTCTCGCTTTCATCTAATATCCCTTGCTGCAGCTTGTGCCCATTGCCTCTTAACCTTGCAGTGGTGCTCTTCTGAGAACAGTCTGGACCCATCTCTGTACTGCCCTTTGGGTAGCTCCAGGCAGCATTTAGAGACCTGAGCCTTCTCCAGGCTAGACTGCCTCAGGTCCTCACCCTCTCCTCACGCATTCTGTGCCACAATTAACTGATCACACATGTGATCAACAGCAAAGATGGTTTGTTTCTAGCTCTTGAATGACACTTGACATGGAAGTAGAGAAATGCTTTGGATGCAGGGTGAGCACTGCCAGACAGAGGCACACGTGATAACTCAAAGGGCTGGTGTGTTTCAGAATATGTTACCCCAGTTCTCTTGTCTTCTGCTGACATGATGGCTGTGTCCTTTGCTGCTGTCGCCCCTCTCCACAGTAGCTCACAATGGCAGGAACAGATTTGTGCATGTGCTCATGTAAGAAGCATTTTTTGAGAAATCTGGAGTGCATTGTGTCAGATACTGATGTGAATTTGGGCAGAATGAGATGGAATAGCCACAAAACTGCTGGCACTCTAAAGGTTTGCTGTGAACAAGCAGTGATCTGGTCCCCTGTCTACAACCTCATTTAACCCCATTGGAACATTCAATATTATAGAATTGGAAAATCCTGAACATCCTCCTAGGTGTTTTGCCTTTGACCTGTTGGTGAGTCTGATTTGATTAATTTTCAAATAAGGCCAGGTCTGCCTGAGGAGCTAATATGATAACGAAACCTGTTTTCAGCACAAGGGTGCAAATATCTTTTTCATTGTTCCTTCCAAGGGCTCCACACTGTAAAAGAGGCATTCAACGTCAGCATTCCAGGGGGTCCACTGGTAGTGATCATGGCTGTGGATAAAAGACTTGTTGGCAACTGATACTCTGTCACCCACTGTGTCATATCCAATATCTTGCATTAAGGAGGCTTTAGGGGAAATAATAATAATTTTGAGGGGAAAAAAAATTAATAGAAGTGGAGGTTTGGCAAAAATAAATGTTTTATCAGGAATAGCCCTTGCCAAACATAACATTTTCTCAGGAGCCAATCTTGGCAAAATGAATGTTTTATCAGGAGCAGAGGTTTGGAAAAAGTAACATTTTATCAGAATTGGAGCCTTAACAGAAAATGCCTTTTTATCAGGCATGAGGACCATGGCAATTTAAGGAGAAAAGCTTGCTGAAAGTGGAGTTTTATCAGGAGTTTTGCTTGAGAAAAATAGTGTTGCATGAAGGGTAGGAACTTTCCAGAAATAATGTTTTTTTAGGGGAACAGGATGGATGAAAATAACATTTTATCAAAAAAATAGGAGGGGAGGTATGGATTTAGTGAAAGTGGTATGCTAACAGCTTCTACCTTCCAATATGGGAAGCTTTGCTCCTGCAAAAACATTATTTGCACACTGAGTACTTGCCCTAGCTAAAATGCTGGTTTTGACAAGCTGTGCTTCTGCTAAAATGTTATTTTTGGCAAGCTCACCTCTCAAAAAGATGTTTTTGAAAACTCTCTTCAGAGAGATGTGCAAATTGACTATAATACCTGCAGCAGAGCCAGGTACCTCTGTGAGCCAGCTTTTCATCTGTTTATTAGTTCTCCGTGGCCTCCCTTCTGCCTTTTGCTTTATGGTGATGATGTTGATGCACAGCACTTTGGATCCTGAAACACCATTCTGCTTCCAAATGTAGGCCTCCTTCATCATTTTGTTTCCCCCGGCTGCTCACTGACTCAGCGTGGTTGACTCTTCTCCAAGTGTGTGTTATGCATCCTTTCCCACTGGAGCTCTCTCCCCACACCTGGAAGACTGCTTATGCCTGGTTTCTGACTCCTCTCATCAGCATTTCACCCCACTGGGGCTGAGATGTTCCTGAATACAATGAAGGACCCAGCGGCAAAAGCCACATGGGAAGGTCTTCATTGTCTCTTTTCCAGATTTAAGAGGACAATCACAAGAGGCTAAATATTTTTAAAGTGCACTCTCATAAAAAGGGGCATGAGAGAGGAAGAAAGTGACAGCTTGAGTCACTTAGAACAGGTCCATATCATATCTCAGTCATGCTGTATAATACATTCATCTGCTTCCCTGTGGCGTTTTTGGCAAGTACCCAAGTCAGGAGTGCCCCATAGGCATTATTTGTGGGTAACAGCCCCATGAAGGAACTGGGACCATGCATGCATGTAGGACTACAGCCTCTTAACAATCTGTTGTTTGAATATAAAAGATGAGATGGAGAACATCAATCACCATGACTGGATAGATGGGATTCTCTGTGGACATAGCCAGAATTTGTAGGGCACCATCAGAATCACTCACTGTTTATTTACAATGTTACTGAGCACCAGTGGGAAGTCATAAGAAAGGCTGACTCAATAGCTATTTTTAAGAAAGGTGACAGGTGAGAGCTGGTTATCACCGGCCACTCTTGCCCAACCTTCCAGGTACTGTAGGACACTTCCAGCAGGAATGAAATTGCTGACTTTGTTGAGAAGGGAACTGATTTCAACTTGAGCTCTTCTTTTAAGGCTGTAAGAGAAACCATCCTGTAAGGAACTGGTGAATAAAAACAAACAGGCATGTGTGATAAAGTATCCTAAGTGCTACACTTAAAACAGGATATGGGGCATGGAAAGCACATGAAAAAAAAACCCACAGATATGACCAAGAGGACTGTTTTTGTACTTTTCTTACTGTCATAAGGAATAATGTCCTCCAACATTTTCCCAGGGCACATTGGCCTTTAATCCAGGTCCCACTGAAGCATTTCCTCATACAAATATTGTAAATTAATGTTATTGCATCGTAGTGGCTGTGATTCATTGCAGCTGAAGTCCCTGTTCTATGAGAGACCTATTATTTGTACTATGTTCCCCTGATCATTGAGTTACTGATTATTTGTCACTGTAACTCCTAGTAAAGTGTTCTGGTTTATACTTTGAACTCTTCATGTGAGAGAGTTGGGATTGCCTCTTAATGGCAAGAGACTCAGGTAAAATCTGGCAGATCTCTGTAGCTAGATCTAGCTCTAGACTTTTAGAAGAAACCCTAGATATTTGAATCCATCTTTTGTGACTACCAACAAATGGCAGAGAGATAATCCACAAGGCAGGGTAAAGAGGGTAATATCTCCTCTTGGTACTGCATAGCAGGACAGCCTGGTGAGTTGATGGGTTATTGGCCACCTAGGATGGGTTTGGGAAAACAGCCTCTGTGGTTTTCACTGACTACCGCATTTCACTTCAGGTTTAAATGAATCTCAAAAGCCAAAGAAATTCTTACCTGAATCGATTGACTAAATTTTGTTTTCAGTTTGAAACTCTAGGAAACCACTTTCATGGAAATCTATTTGTACATGGTTTCAACCAGAAGGAGTAAATGCTTTCCAGTTCATTGGACATTTTGCCCAGGTGACGTTAACCCAGATTTACAGCTGTGACATTTCTGCATGCCTGACCCTGCTGGAAAGATTGCCTTGGCTCTCCAGGGCACCTCATTCATGGCCTACAAATCCCACTGTAGTACAGCATTCCCATGAGGGCTCTCCTGCAGAGCTGGGATGCTCTCTGCTTGCATTGTACAGGTATAAGGTGGCTCTGAAGTAAAGTGCCCTGCCAATTTCAGTTTCAGCTCACTCCAGGCTGGAGTATCCCTAGAGTGCACACTGCTCCCCTCCTTGGCTCTGCTCACAGCAGCGCTTACTCTGCACTGCCCTTAAACAGGCAAGAGAGCAACAGGTGCAGCATCCCGAGGGCATCTGTCCTGGATATTTTCTGCTGGGTTTTTTGGTTATTAAAAAATACTTATTAATAACATTGAGCTGTTGTTGTTTCCTTTTAATTTGATTTCCAAAAGATGATTTGCAATATGGTGAGTTTGAGCTAGCCTTGTACATGTATTGGGAGGGGCGAGGACTATTTGTTTCAGCTTACACAAAAATTTTGCTTGAGCAGAACCAAAGTTGGACTGCTTAACCATTAAAAAAAAAAGAAAAAAAAAAAGTAATAGCATAAACCTAATCCCAGTGCCAAGTGGTTTCTGTCTGAAATTGTTCAGAGGGCTTCTTCCTTGTGTTGAACCTTCTTGTGTCCTTGTGGATCCCCAGCTGCACTCCTATCATAGTCTTCCAGGACACACTGTGACAGAAGAACCCACAAGACCACCTTCCAATCAGAAATGACTCTCAGGCCAATGCCATGTGTTTATTATAGTAAGCTATGTCGTTGACCCCTGAGACAAGGGTTTGGCTCCTGGCTATTGAAATTACCATTACCAATGATCTCTGTCTGAATAGCTGCTACATTTATGGCCAGGAAGAATATTTTAACAGCCATGGCACAACTGAAGGGAGAACTCCTAGTAGCAGTTAAAGAAAAACTGCTTTTGAGAGCAGCAACAGATAAAAGTTCAGCCTCCCCCTCAAACCTTGTATTTCCCAAACTCTTAGTGTTGTAATAGCCCTCAATGCAAACATCACCTTCAGTTCCCTTCCCTCAGGCCTGTTTTGCCTTCCCTAAGAAAATCTCAACACAAGGAATATTCATGCCTTGTTTTCACTACCTACATTTCTATCTCTGAAAGCAATTGCAGTGATACATTTAAACAGCTGATAGAGATCTTAGAGTGCAGTCTATAGCTTCAGAAATATTATTTTCCCCTCTTTTGTAAATGCTACTTTATTTCTGGGGCTTTGGAGTGGCTTTTTCTTTTGTTTGGTTGTTATTGTTTTGGGGGTTGGGAGGATTGTGTTTTGTTGATAGTAGTTTGGTTTTGTGATTTTTTTTGTTGTTTCCTTTGGGTTTTTCTAAGGAGGTTTAATAAAGAGCCAGGAAACTCCTTCAAGAAGTGGTGTACCATTCTTTGAGAAAGTTTAAGCAGTTTTCAGGCCTAGGATGTGCCAAACTTGACTGTTGCACAGTATTTCTGTGATAACAATAGCATGCTGTTTAGTAGAAAACATAGATCTGAGCAATACTTAATAAGTACATTTTTTGGTGTGTGAAGCTGAGCTCATGGACTGGATGGTGTCTTCCCTCGAGCCCACTGCATGCAGCAGGGCTTGGTGCTCCAGCTCCACACTCTCGCCTCTCCATCCTGAGCGGCAGCCTTGCTGCACTGGGTGCAGAAAGGATGGCATTTTCCTCTGCTCCTTTAAATTTGCCTCTCCTTGGGGCTTTAAGTGAGACCATTAGAGTTATTGAACTTAGCATTTGGCAGTTTATATATGATAAAGGGGTTATTACACAGTGATCCCTGTATGTTTAGGTCAGCTGTGGCAATCAATCAATGGACACTTTGCCTTTGACAGCACATGCTTCTATAAAAAAATTCTCTGGCAGGGCCCAGTTAGCTAGTAATGACAGCATAACCTCTGTCAAGTAATATACTTGATAAATTTTGCATGTGCTGTTGACTGACAGAAGCTTTGGCTTCCTGTCTGACCAGCATACACAGGCTTCAAAGAGCACAGAAACTTCTTTCTTCTCCCCAAAAGGAGTGCCTAAAATCCATGTGGGTAGAGTCAGACCTTCCTCTGAGTGGGGAATAAAACAATGCTGCACAAGGGAGAGATGCTTTCATGCCTTTACAAAGCTAAACTTGCTCTTTCCCCTTTCCTTGCCTTCCCCTGTCATTCACAATTATCTGAGACTTGCCGGCTTCGCACACTTGGCCGTGCACAGCACCCTCCCGAGTGAGTGGTCCAGGCTGAAGGGATAAGTCTCTCCAGCCCCTCTATCTCTGGGATCTGGCTGCTTGGCTGCCCTTTGTTTAGTCTGGGTGGAGGCAGTAATTGTCTGCAGCTGCGGCTGCAGCTCCTGCTTCCTCGCTTGCCTGGGATCGCTCCGGAGGTACAGCCGCAATGGGTCCAAGGAGGCACCCCGGGCTTTCTTAGCTCGCTGGTGCCCACCAGGATCTTGGTAGAGTCCAGCAGTGGGGGCTGAGGAGCTGGGACTGCCACTGGCAAGCCCAGCTTGCTGCTGCTGCTGGCAGTGCAGGTGCATGGCTGCGGGGAAGGCTCCTTCACCAAACAGACCTCCACCAACACCTCTCCTGTTGCCGGATAAAAAGGTCTGCTGGGCTCTCACCTGGCAATGCCCTGACCAGAAAGGGGATTTCTAGCCAGCCACTTCTCTGGTGTTTTCTCACCATCATGTCCAGGCCACAGAGCACAGTAGGCTTCAACCTTTCATCTGCTCCTTCAATACCAGTTTACATTTCACCATAGACACCGATGGCTGTTTTTAGTGGGTTATGAAAAATTAAATTTACTCCTGAGCACGCAGAACACACGTGAAACAGTCTCAAACCCATTTGCTACATCTGTTTGTTTTGGACAGAAGAGGTTTTCATCATTTGCTTCCACAGGAGCACAATCTGATTACATGGGATTAAGCCTGACATCCTAATTTCAAAAGCATCCATATATAAAGACCATCAAGCTGTGTGATCCCAGCTCCTGCACTTGGCTGTGTAAGGCAGACCCATGAGGGAGGAGCTCACAGCAGCACCCCACTGTCACTTATCTTGTGGACTAATCGGAGCGTAATTTAAAGTGTTTCCAAAGCTCACTTGTCAACAGGTGTTCTTTGGGGTATACCAATCAAAACAACCCTGTATATGGAAAATGTTATTTAAAATCAACATGTAGGCTGCGATAATAATGGCACAGTTTCTCTGAAATTGCAACATCACTCAGTGAAAGCTGGCAGGAATGGGAAAATATAAACCTAGACCCCAACTGCATGTGTACTTGTGCTCAAATCATTGCATTTAGAAAATGCATTTCAGAAAAACATTGCATTTAGGGTAGCATTTTTTGCCTTTAAAATACTTTTCTAGTTTCCATGTAGATATCTACTAACCACAGTAGGGATTCCTATGGGATTTCCAGAGCCAAATGTATACTGAAACAGACTGTCTAAATGTGAATACAGACATTTTCTTTGTCTGTATTTTCAATTTGTTATGAACATACTTTCGACTTCCAAGCAAAATGAAAATGATGACACAGGTGGTTAAATAATACTCATCATCTATCTGTCATTCATTAGGTAAATGTCCCCCACAGAATTTATGGTATAATAAATCTTTGAAATACATTTCTGCTTTCTTTCTCTCCAACCTAGATTTAGAAACTATATCAGAGATGTTGTATGGACAGATTTTAATTATGAACAGAAAAGAACGTCTCCACATTTAATCAGCATAATGACAAGCGCTAAACTTTGGAAATGTAAACAATATAGCAATTCAAACCAGCCTTAAAACTTCTGAGACACAGAAGATTTAAAGATGAATATTTCTCCTGGTGGGATACAGAAATCATGATGAGATCATTTCATATAGTGAAATATGTGGTTGCGCAGAAATAGTGCTTCATTTATTCACAATGGGAAACATAATTTTCAGTTAGAAAATTTAAAAATTATCATTTCAAAAATATGTTTGAAGACTACATTCATAATCAGTATAGACGTAATTTCTGATGCAGCCAGATCTGCTGAAAAGACCCATTTCAATAATTTTCCTGCTATGTAAAAAGTGAGTTCAGTATGCACATATGATGATTAATTAGCTGCATTCCAGCTGGCTATTTATTCTGTGGAGCTTGAAATAGTGAGGAAGGATTGTTGTAGATGGACTTAAACTTTTCCTTAATACACAGGGTTGGGGACAAAATTCTAGATTTTTTTCTAAAAAGAGTATGAGCAGAATATTTTGTCCCCTGTAATTAGAAGTTCACTGTTGAGTACACTAATCTCTCTCCTACTGCATTTAAAACCTTATAAAAGAAATTCAATTCACTACAAAAATAGTCTTAAGTAACATCTTGAGAGAACTATAAACTGTTCTTCCCCAGCTTCCATCTGAAAATATGGTTGGAATATAGATTTAAGCAGGATGAAGGATTAAACAAACAAAAAAATAATGAAAAGTGGAAATATACACACTCTGAAAAAGCAAGGTCAATTATATTTTGCGTTGTATAAACTTCATCCAGTCTACGTGGGTTTTAACATACTTCCATGACTTTAAATAAGAAAACATCTTAAAGCACAGCCCATGGGAAACCCAAGCTTGATTAGTTTTACCTTTTAGTACAGCCTGCAGAGTGTAAAACACAGCACATCAGAATTGAATTTGTCATCTCCAGACCCCACAAGAATTTTAGGAACTAAATGGTTAGGAAGCATCCTGGTACTTCTCTTTGCTTTAATCATAGTAGAAGTTTCAATTTAAACATTCAGGAAATCTCCCTTATTTAAAGCAATCAACTCGTTGCTAACAGGGTCTGCCTTTACTGTGTTTAATTTTTTGGCATCATGCAAAATTTGATTGGTTACAGCCAATGCGTGAACAGGTCCTCTCCCTCCCCCTTCTCCCTGGGAAATGTAAAATATCCCCAGATCTTTTCTGCATCATTATCAGCCCTGCACCTCCTAGTATCTGCTCAAACCGGTGAGCTATTAACGCAAAACCTCAATGAAAAATGCACATAATAACTAATACAGCCAAGGCAAACTTTGTTGTCTATTTGCTCTCCTTTATCTTTCAGCTGCAAAAACTTAGAATCCAGTTTTTTGCCTATTTGTATAACTTTCTTGGTGGTTGAGTGCGCCTCTTCTCATCTGTTTAGCTGTTTATCCACAACACTTTTCTGAGATTGCAGACTACTCTGGATGAAAGAAGAAAGCAGTCACCTTCCCTTCTTTGAGCTGTAGTGTTGGTATCCACAGAAATTAGGTTGCATGCTCAGAGAAAGAGCCTTTGGCTATCAGGTCTAACATTTTAAGATAAGCACCAAGAGTGGACCACAAAATAAGACATAACTCCAGCTAAAGACAATTGGTTGTTTGAATCATAAATAGAATTTAATATGCCACTTCCAGGCATATGTCATCTGATAAAGTGTCTACAGTCAAGTCTCACATGGAAACCACAGAATTTTAGAAATCCAGAGAAGTGATCTCTTTGACCAGTCTCCTCCAACTCTGAATTTCTCCTACAAGACCCTGGTCTGTGGATGTGAGTCCATCAGAGCTTGGGTGAGCTCATGCCAGAAGAGCTCACATTAAGGGTCAGGGAAGGATGCCCTAAACCAGGCAGGTTTGGAGAACACCAAGCAGTAAAACAAGTTTGGGCTATCCTCTGTGCATATTTTGCCACAGGGCACGGCAAAAGGTAGTGCTACAACACACATCTATTTCCAAAAGTGCAAAATCAGGCTGTCCATTGACTTTTGTGGACAACTTTTGTTTGGAGCAGCAAATTCAACGTTTCACACAGGAAACCACTGAGCTGCAGGCAACAAAACTGTGGCAATTTCATCTGCCCTCTTTCCTTCATGACACTTTTATTTTTAACAAGAATAAGGATTTTTGAAGTTTTTTTTTTTTAACCATCCTCTATTGGATCCCATGGAGAGACAGATAGTGATAAACAGACAGTGCTGCTGCTCACAGTGACCACATTATGCTTCTGTGCCTTGCTGAGTCTTACTCGTGTGGCAGCAGCTAGGTTCAGGCAATTTTTTCTTTTTTGGGGGTAGGGAGGGATAATTAAACAGTTTTCTTTTGTATCAAAAATGTTTGGGTTTTTTTTTTCCCACTTCTTTTGTTATGGTTTAATCTGACTTTCCTGATGCTGTCTAGTTAGTTGGAAAGATAGTCTCACAAGGTAGGAAAGATGCTGGAGAAGAGATTAGCTTAGAAGTATGCTAGTTTTCTGAAGAATACTGTTTCAATTTTATACAATTAACACTAATTAAACGTGGTGCTTAAATGCTTGAGTACTTAAGTGTTTACAGGTAAGGATTTCACTGAGTGATGTACCAATAAAAAATGCAACTGTTTCCAGATTCATACAGTTTTAGTACTTGCAAAGTCTTGAAAACTGTGACTTGTTTAATTCCCATTTGTGAGCATGCTTACTGCAGAAAGCTTAATGAGTAATAATCCTGAAATACCCATCAGAAAGAAATTACTCCATCTTCCTAAATATGTATGGATTCTTTAGAGACCAAACTTACTCCAAGAAGTTGTTGCAGTTCCCAAAAGTACTTCCAATATAGACTTTTTAATAATGTATTTTCTTACATTTTTCCTCCACTTTATCCAGACATCTAGATCTGAATACAAAACCTAGGACCAGAAACATGGAAGCTATTTGCCTAACTCTTTGAAATACTTAAGCTTATGTGTTTATCTCTGGAAGCTATGAAAACTTTCTTCTACAGGTAGTAAAGCCCTTACCTTTTAGTTGTACTGGGATTGTTACAAATGCCACAACATACAAATGAATCAACATAATTAAAGTCAGCATAATACATTACCCGTACCATGGTAAATATTTTTGATTTATGCAAATGATCAGATTATAGACCTATATCAGGAAAAGCTTTCATATTTACTACTTAGGTTTATTTCTTCAGAGCCACTATCCCAGTCTAAAACTGAACCATCCTTGACACTGCACTGAACAGGGAATCTGCTTCTCTGATCACAACCAAACAGCTGATGTGAAATAGCCAGAACAGCCCTTAGGCTTTTACTGAGGAGTTTTTATTTCCTGGTCTGAAACTGTGCTGCGTTTCCCACCTTGCAGCCATTCTCTTGCCTACAGCTGCAGTCTACCAAAATGGAAGCAGTATTTTATACTCTATTTGGGAGTGGAGATGAACCTCAACATAAAGCTCCTGCTATATGACTCTGCAGACCAGTGTTATATAAAATATACAAAAATCAAGAACAACATAGTCATGTTTGCAAGAGGCTTAGCCTCATATTCTGCTTTCAACAATTTGGTAGCTTGCAATTCTGGCTCAGCAGGTTTTGGCTTTATCTCATATACACAGTTGTGTCAAATTGAAGGGTGTGAATCTGATAGAACAAAACCCAAATCCAAGCAGAGATTATAGACAGGATATGCATAGTATGAGGAATTAAACCTGTATGAAATGAAGATTTGCAGTGTGGTGTTTCCACAAAGAAATACATCCATGTCAACTAACTTGAGCTTTAGAAAAACCTTGAGCCTCAGTGAAAGCTAAAAAACCCTCATATTGTAAGGACAGAAGACTCTCAACACAAAGGTCTATGAGGTCAAATTCCAGTAATTTCAGTAATTATTGTATAAATCTGGATTAAAGTCTTTTAAATCAATGTGCTTGCTTTATTGGCACAACTGTGGAGAAAAATTGGTCCACTGAAAAAACAATGTTAATAAGCATTTATCTAGACAATTTTAAGATAAAATAAAGGTTTGAGATATTAGGTGCACTCTCTTATGATTAATACTTAAGAAGACTTATAGGTCCAAACTTCCAGCTCAGATATTACACTGAGACTCTAGAATAATATTAAGAAATGTATTGCCAATAACCAAACTTTCAGAGAATATTGTTCTTAAAGATCTATAGAGAATAGTTAATAATATTTTTAAATTATTTTGTCATATTCTGTGCTGTGCTGAAAAAGTTGTTTGACCCATTAAATAGATAACAAGTAAGACATAATACAGAACATTTCCAATTGACAATAATCCAGAAAAGAATGACCAAGTTGAGAAAAAGCTGAGAAAGACACAGAGAAGATATATACTGAAAAGATCACAATGTAGCTGAACCATGTTATGTCGTTGGAAGGCCTACTGTAAAACTTTGATATTTTCTGCCTTTCTAAGTTTTCCTTAAATACATATATATATAAACTGATTTATTTACTGTGAGTTATGCAGTAAACATAATTGAAACAAAACCACAAAAATTCCTTTTAAACACAAAATAGACTAAAATATTTTAAATAATAATTTTTGTCATTTTTATTTAACCCTTTAGGATAAGAGCAGTTTTTTCCCGACTGTACTTGGCTGAAAGTGTATTTGCTTGCTGAGAGAAGAGAGAAATTAGAAACTCTTAAGTAACTTAGTAGACTTGAAATTTAAGTAGCTAAATAGACCTGTGTAATTTATTTCTCTATGTATTTCTCTATGTATGTAAGATTTTTCCCTCCTAGAATTAAATTTAAAAGTACCCTAACAAAATATACTTTTTCCTTATTTTCAGATCTGTTTTTTCCTTTAGTTCCAGCCCATTGTGGCACACTTAAAGCCAATTTTCATAGACCATGTTTAAGTTAATTGATCTTGTGGAATTTTCCACTGGCTTCAGGTTGTAGCACTCAACACCTCCAAAATGCAGGTTCTGAGGGTCTTGCCTGAATTAAGTAATCCTCAACAGTCAGGATGCAAAATCCCTCATAAAAAGAGAGGATTTTAAATGGATTAAGTTAATGAGAAGAATCACCATCAGTGCCCAAGTTTCTCAATTCCCCTAAGTGCCAGTAACAGTAAAAAATCCTGAAATCCCAGGATACCAAAGAGTGAAGAAATTCTCTAAGGAGCTGTAGACCTTGTTGCAGGAAACACCATCAGAAAGAAATGGGAGGTAGACAGGTTTGTGGAAGCAAGGCTGGGGTGGGCATTGCTTTGGTCTAGAGAACAAATCCAGAAAGGGTTGTGTCCTGAACTCCTGGGGACCACAGTTCCACAGACACTTAAGCTCCTCAAAGGTGTCTTTTCTGACACTGCTTTGGTCATCAGGTCTGAGCTGTGTGGTTTTCCCTCTGTGTTGAATTCAGAAAGTGAAAAATCTAAAAGATGGGGGCACCTGAAAAATTTGTGTCAGATTTCTCTGACGACCACCTTTGTGCAAATACTCATAATTCACTTTGTAGCAAGACAATCTTTATTAAGTTCAAAATAATGCTGGAAAAAAATATAAATCTTTCTCATAGTGACGAATAATGTCAAGCAGGGGAATAAATATAAACTGACACATAAATTGCAATCACAATATAGATATAGAGATATATAAAATCAGCAATATAATATGATTTATGAGTACAGCCTGTGATCCAAGATGCTGGTAGGTCCAACAGGCACATATAATTATAATAAAGCCAGGTATTCCAGAGTGGCCTATTTGGAAAACATATGTTATTATTAGGTTACTATTGCATTCACTGGAGGTAAATCAATCTCTTCACTCTCTGTGTTGACAATGCCAGCTCTGGACCTGATAAAATTTTATGATATCAGAGCATCAGCACTCCCACCTGCAGTCTTCATTTATTATTTGTATGTTTGGGTTTCTGACCGAGACAGCTCTCAAAAATGGTAACTTTCTGCTGTCTCAGTGTAGCCTTCCCCTTTAGCCCTCACTCAATTGATTCCTGCTCTTTTGGCTGTTATTAACTTTCCTTCTATATCAGACAAAATCACAGTCAGGTTCCAAAGACTTTTACTCCTTTATTTCATTACTGGCCAGAGAGGTTATGAAGTTGTTAGGTGACGATGAAGAATGCAGCCCAGTTATTTTACTACCGTGACACCTGGAGTCCAAGGTGGGGCTGGATGGGGCTTTAAACAACCTGATTTAATGGGTTATTGGCATGGCATATTCTATGTTAGGCTTGAGAATGGCTTTGGGGAAGCCCTGTGCCAACAGTAATCCAAGGTAATGATGCAAATGATTCTTAAGAAGTTTTCTTTCAGCAGGGCGCAAACACTCAACAAGAACTGAAGTTCAGCCTGTTGTGACAATCCATTTTGCCAAGATAAATGTCCTTGGCTATCCTGAGTCATGAAGTTTCAGCAGGGGGATTGTGCTAAGGTGTGGGAACTATGTGGACATATCTTTGTGTCTCATTTTTGTAGGTTGAGTTTGAGGGCAAACCACAAAACACATCAGTTAGAAAGATTAAGCAATTTTAATTGTGATTAAGCAATTTTAGGCTTCAATCTAACCTGTATTAGAGGTTTCTTAAATCATTCTGAATTCTTGCCAGGGAAACAACTCTGTGTACAGTTTAGGGGATCAGTCATGTCACCAGTGTCACTCCAGTGTGACACAGAGGGCAAATTAGACAAGAGAGCCTGCAGCAACATCCAGGTAGTGATGAACAGGAGGAAGTTCTTGGGCTCGTGATTCTCAATGAGTTCATTGATTCAAACTGGAAAAGAAAGAAATTTAAAAGGTCACCCAGTGTTGCTACTTTCTTTATTGTCCCATGTCTCTGGAGTTCTGTTATTGTCTTCATGTGTTATGGTGAATGAACTCAGTAAATTACTTATGTCATGCCCTAATTAGTGCTGCCAAAGAAGGCCAATTTAATTAAATTACAAGACAAAGACATACAGGGGACACATCCTTCTCTAATTCAGAACAGTTATGAATTTCATTAGTTAGGTTTGGAATGGTTTACAATTCTGTGCTTTCATTTTGAAGTTCTGGACAATATCAAAAGTCAAATGTAAAAGCCACTTTCTCATCCAAATAGACCCTCATCTCAGCTTCCAATTGCACATCAAAAGATCCCATAATTTCCTCTCAAAAAAAATTAATGTCTTAGGTGTAGAAAACATTCTTTCCCCTTCTTGTGCCCCCATAATCTCCTCACTGTCTGCTCTGCTGCTGGTTTCACTGCCTTCCCTGTCTGTACCTGGACCAGCTAAGCAGGGCAGGAAAAACTGCAGCAGCTTTCCTTTGGTGGGCTTGATAAGTGACCTGTGAACTCCTGTGTGCTTCATCTGCTTTGTTTTTATCCTTTTAATTTTTTTAGAGGCTGCAGTGGAACTCCATCTTATTATTTAAGGAAAAATGAGTTGGGTTTTTTTGTATTTCCTCTAAAGTTTCACCAATAAAATATGTGAAAACAGGATGAATGAAACTGTAGATTGAGCAAGCTTATAAAGAAAACCCTTACATGACCTCAGAAAACTTTCTTTTCACCCTATTCCACCATTTTTCTTGTTCCATCAAATAAAATAATTAATTTCTTTCTTCCTTGTTCCTACTTTGGAGTGCTTTCGATTATCTTTTTTAAAGGACAGCTATTTGTCATGCTCTGAAGGTTGCAGTTGTTCTTAAGCAGCTTAACCTGCAGGATGAAATGTAAAGTGAGGATTTTTTCTGTATTTTATATACTGTGATTTTGGTGGGAGGTTATTTTTTTGAAACAGTTCATAAAGTGACTGTGTTGTGACCGGAAATTATTTCTAGAAGTCAACTACTAGTTAATTTCACCCTCCTGCTCTCATTTATATTTTCTTTATAAGTTTAGTGAAATTAATACTGCTGAAATAACATATTTTTGGCTTCACTAATAGGAACATAAGAACAAATTAACTGAAGGTCAGTGAAGTTTCACTGTGCTACCCATGGTTCTGTCAATCTTTCTAGTCTTTGGATTTCTTTTCATTTCATTTCATGCATGTTTCATTTGGGATGTTGTGAATTTCTTTACTTTATAGTTAAATCTTTCAGCAAAACAAGCTGAAGGCACAGGTACAAAACTTTGAGTTGACTCTGAAAAAGGACATCTTGTTTCCATCTTTCTAATGATGATGACCTCACTCCTTTCTGTAGCTGAAAACCACATTTGTGCCTACCAATCAGTCACAGGCTTTAGGCCAAGTGTCACTCACATCTTCAGACTTTTACACCACTAATGATCCCTAAAATCCCCCTGGGGTTACAATGTTTGCACCTCCACAACTAGATAGCTAAGGAAAACCGAAGCAGGCAATGCCTGCTGAATTATTTTGGCATTTAAACAACTTTCCTGCACTGAGAGTGCAGGCATATCAATTCCACTCAGGATAAAGTTAGTAATGAAGTCGTCAGTCTTGTGTCAGTGCAATGCACCAAGCTGTCAAAATGCTGTCTGGTGTCTCTTGCTCCTCTCTGTTTTTCTTTGTCACTGCTCCTTTTTGCCTTCCAGTTTCCTTTCCACTCTGATGCTCGGGGCAGCTCAAGCTAAAGGCTGCTTCAGAGACTACAGCTGTGCTACTGAGAGGTTTAACATCATCACAGACATGGAACTGCATGAACAAAAACATGACCACACAGCAGAGGGAGGAAGGGAAAAACCTCTTGGAAGGTTTGTGTGTGTGAGAGGGACAAAGGACTTGCACACAATCCATGATTCTCATTTGGTCAAGACCTGGTCTAGACCGGGCATAGCCTCCTATGACGTTTTGTAATGCACAAAGGCACAGATGAAACTATCACTACCAACACAATCTCAATTTTTTTTTTTTTTAAGGGCAAAGAAAAGCAGCACATTTGCACCCAACTTTACCTAACCTTCTTTTAGAGAAATCTGAGGAGCTAATTAAAATTAACAGGAAAACAGAAAATAGAGCACCAAGATTTTTTTTAAAAATAGGAGAAATCTTAACTAAAGGAATTTCTGGTCACTCTGGAGTCATTTAACAGCAGCAAAAACAAATCTGTTTGGTAATTTTTAGACTTGGAAAGTTACTGTGCTTTGGGAGATGGGAAGCAAAGGAAATGACAAAATCATGTGCTTAAAATTATGTTAAAATAAGTGAGCAAGTCTTGAAATTAGAAAGATTCACTTTCTACCTGCCATCTCCATTGTGACTGCCTAGATATTCTCTTCTGAGAGGGAAACAAAATCCACATGGTGGCTTACAATAGCAAAAAAAAAAAAAAAAAAATTGACACAGACAGATACTTTGCTGTTTCCATTATATCATTAAATCAATTTAGAGCTGCTGCAACCCCCTTTGCCCAGGGAAGGATGTATTTCTCTGCAAGTCTTTTTTCCTAGCTTTATTAAACTGTGAATACTAGAATCATGCATGACCTGCAAAGGATATAGGGTCAGCTGGGTTACATCGATTTTGGTATGTGAACCAGCTGTCAAAAATGCAATAACAGTACACTCTGGGAGATTATGGAGCTGGAAAACCCCAACATAGGCAAAGCACAGAGAGTGATTTTTCAAGGAGGTGTGTGCTGTCATCAACGTCGGAGAGCGAAGCAACTAAATTCCTTCAGTGGCTTTTGAAAACATACCTTGTAGGAGCAAGACACACACAACCTCCTTAATTTAGCCATTTCATTTAAAAATGTCAGCTTTCGTAGGAAGCTTTTGACACCTTCAGTTTGGTGAGTAGCTGAGCCCTGGTACACAAATTCTTGGTGCTTTTCAGGTCACACTAAGCACACTGTCTCTAAACTATTCAGAAGTCTGTAGTACTTCTGCCACTCTAATACTGTAACACACACAGCCAACATCTCACTGCTAGTTTACCCCAAGTGTGTGACAATTTGTGAAGCATTTGTAAACTGTTTTTATCAATCATACAAACCCCATGTAATTAAATTAAGAAAATTCCTCCTTCGTACTTGACAATTCAATGCAGTAATTACCATAATAATTACAGGAAAGTGAAGAGTTCAGCAAAAATTAGGTGCGAAAATAGATAGTAGATGCATTAATTAGCCCAGAACGAGAAAGGCTTTTAGAGTCTTGTCACTGGAAGATCATTCATCTTCATAAATGGACGTGCTCCAGGGGGGGCTGAAACTTCAAGATGACTTTTCTGAGTTCTGAGTAAGTCTTTGCAATTTGATTTTTGCCCCACATTAACCATTGTTTCAGAATGGGTGGTGTTACTTATGCCCTAAACCACCCATTTGAAATGGGGTTTGAATTTCCTAATTTGCAATCTGCTTCACCAAGCTGTTGTTTTCTGACACTCTTCTTGCAAATACAGCAGCAGTAAAGACATTGAACAACATACCTTAAAATGTTATGCAACCTCTATTAAAATCCTAATCCTTAGGGCAGTGCATTTTCTGTACACACACATGTATCTCACTAGCAGCTGTTCCCAACTCTATTGAAGTCTCTTATTTTCAGGTTTTTCCAACTGCTTTCCCATGCCTTTCTTTTTTTTCCCTACTGACAACCATGTCACATAAAAATGTTGTCAGATTAGCTTCTAATGGCTTTGAAATGTATCATAAGAATGCAAAAAACCCAAAAACTTTTCAAGAGACTGACTTGTTTTTTAAGTTAGTCTGGTATTTAAGGCAAACAAAGTATGAAAAAAAAAATGACCATGAATCTTTGAATTTTAATGTGTGAATGACAAAATACAAACCTCTACAAGAAGCACATAATTTTTGAAAAAAATATTTCTGCTACAAAATGGAGATAGAAAACTGTGTGTAGGTAGAGATGTGTATGACGAAGTAAATTTTTAATATGAAAAATGTGCATCTTTATCAGAGTATTCAGTTTAGAAACTGCATAAATTGATAAACAAACATTGTTACCCATTAATGATTTTTTGTTTCAAAAGCATCAGTAGGAAGAGAAATGCCTAGTACTTTACCAACATCAACATGTTAGAAATTTCAGGTCCTCCATTTGAGCAACAATGAATGAATGATAATAAAACATAATTAGTCATACCAGCTACCTTGTAAATACCATGTAGAATCAATTGCTGGAAACTCTTTGGTAAATGCTATAGACAAGAAATCTATTTGCAGAAATTAGACTGACTTACTGGTGGAAAGACAAGCTACATTTGTAGGCATTCTTTTCAAAGGACCAGTCAATCCTGTACATATTCAATATTAGCATATATCACTAATATGTACATATAACAATGAGGTGTACTCTGGGGAAAAATGAAGTTCTATAACATATTTGTCATTCATTTTTCTTTGTCAAAGTACTAAATGATTCATTCATTTTAAGCTCCTGCTCTTTGAGAGAAACATTTGGATTATTTTAGCCTATTTCTCAACAGCAGTGATATTCAGACCAGGATTTGTGAGACTTTAAAAATTACCTATGAAAAGTAAATGTAATAGCAGATGAACTAATTTTAATGTGGAGAAATTCTGTATTTGAAGATTTTTAATAAACTCCCAAATATCAGAAATCAGGTTGCTATTACTGTATGAGTAAGAGAGAAAACATATCCAGATCATAGTGCTGTTTATCATGAAAAAGCAAGATTGATTTGAGAAACTCAAAATAGTTTCACCACTTAACAGTGGAGATTTTTTCCCAAATACTTTCAAACATACTTTCTTCACAAACTAGATTATGCTTCTCTTACTCTTGTCTTATTCTTTCTCTTTGTTCTCTTTTCCATTACCACAGTATCTCCATTTTCTTTAGTGTCACTTTTTCAGCATTTGTGATGTATTATCATCTCCCCTCATTAATCATCACCCAGATGTAAAGCACTGGTAGTAGTTTAGGAATGTCCAAAGTTTCTTCCTGTAGGAATACTCCCAGCTTCTTTTACCAAGAAGAAAACTTCAGACCTTAACTCTAGGTTTGGCCTCCAAATCCTCTTGCCTTCTTGCAGCTTTCAGAAATGCAAATACCTATGGCAAATATTTCAGTATTTCAGTAGTGCAAATACCTATTACAAATACCACCATCATTATTCATAATGATAAAAGATTGAAGTCTTTAAATAGAGATGTTTCAGCCTGGCCTCCAAATTACATGTCTCTGACAATATTTTTCAGCAGACAATAAATTCAGTGAAAGACATTAGATTTTGTTGTACAGTGAGAAGTTTAGTTTCCAATTATGAGATTGCTTTTTGGCCAAAAAATTGTGAAAAATACAGCATGTTAAAGCAAAGAAAATTTTTTTGCACAGGATTTCTATTTTCTGAATTCCCCCAATATTTAAAACAACCATCAAGGAAGAAGAAGAAAAAGTTTTCATTATCCTAGAAATGATACAGAGGTGTACAGAAGAAAACTTTTAAGGTTTCTTTTCTAAGTAATGGGAGACACACGGCTGAGATACAGTCCCCAGGTTCCCAGTGGAGGTCTGATCTAGTGTCTGTGTGTATATCTTTGCATCTGAGTGCTCAGCAGCAGGAATGTGTTGATCTTCAAAGTTCCTGTGGGGAAGAGGAGTATTAGTGATGCTTTTTACAGAAGGGATGGTGGGGCAGAGAACACAGTGGCTCCTGGTTCACAAAATCTGCCAGTGATGGAAAAGCATCAGTCCTTCCTTCCTCTCATCCCACACCATCATTACTCTTCTCTGTGTTGCAGCAGAAGCATTTCATGCCACCATCAATCAAATCCCAAAATGGAGACGGAGACATTCTTGTGTTAAAAATGAAATATATTCTTCTCTTGTGGAGGGGAAGACAGCTGAAAGAGACCTAGCACTTGCATGCCCTGCCTTGTGTCCTAGTGTAGTGCCTCTGCTGACTGAATTGCTGCTTTTGGTGGCAGCTCTGGATTTCCTTAGCACAGAAAATCCTGTGCTAAATTCCGTGTGAGACTCCAAAGTGATTTGTGCAAAGATGACTCTGGTAAAGCAAGGAAGCTGCAGCTGCAGGTCCCAAACTTCAAACAGTAAGTAATGGTTGCATTAGCCTTCCCTTCAGCGCTGAGCTGAGATTTACCCTAACTTGAAGTATAAGTTTCTAAAGCTACTCATCATCCAGAAGTAGCCAGCAAAAATTTATTAAGCACATAAGTAATATGAGTAATTTTTTAAATGTCCTTCCAGGACTAACTCTCATATTACTGATTTTGCTCTATGCCAATAATACTTAAACAAAGATCTTTAGCTGATCCATCTTTTATTTTGTTTGTAAAAATAAAATAAAATTTAAAAAAACACCCAAAGGACAAAGGGGAAAATAGACCCCATTATGGGAATTGTCACTGGAACAGTTTAAAAATAATTGAATGTGTAGCTGTGAGTATAGCCTACAATGTAAAGTAGCAGCAGGTATAATATTTCTTTTCTCCAGGGAAAATAGAAGGGTGGGCTGGAATGAAGGCAGTACATACCTGCCAGTATTTTGTTGGCACATACATATACAGAAACATCTTTTCCATCTTATCCTGAAACTGTGGGCATTTGGGAAGAGTGACTTGGCCATAAAGCAGTCCCCTGCAACAGCATGTCTTCAGAGTGTAGTTATTTTTTGACTCTCATTTCAGCTCTGCATTTTACTCCATTTGTCATGCCCACACACAGACTCTGATGCTGTCAGTCTCTGAAGGATGATGAAGTTGGAAAGAGAAGTTAGAGACAGCTTTTCATCTTCTTTCAGTGTTCTCATTTTCCCTGTTTCCTGGTGAGGACCTAGTTCACAGGAACAGAGATTTTTCAGAAACAGCTAGATTTTGTAAATCCATCACATTTGTTCCTTAAGCTAGAGGAGCCCTCTCCAATGCCATGCCATGGTCATTACTATTCACTCTTTGTTGCTACAGATCCAGATAATGTCAATGATTATTTAATTATTATTTAATTGATAATTTCATTGAAATTATTATGGTTGGGCTATGTAATTCAGCCATTCAAAGGTGCTCAAGGTTTGAGCCCAAATGATTTAGACTTGAGACAACTCTATGTACTGCAGAGATAAAGGACTAGATGAGATGCCCTGTGAAGAACAACAGAAATACCCAAGGGAGCACCAAGCTAATGAGAATTCATTAGCCCAAAATAGCTTGGCAGTCTGGCTCCCTGCACCTCATCTCAATAAAAGCTGGGACTCAAAGCTGGGGGTCAATATATGGCTTGACTCTGCAGCGAAGACATGCTTAATGGGGCTATTACATTTTCCACATAAGGGAAATCCACCACTATTTATATCCAGCTTAGTACTTCAAATTCAGGCAGAATACTTCTGAAACTACATCCATCCAATATTAATAGCATCTGTCTCGCAGATTAACCATCACATTGTGTTTTTATTTAAACATCATCACTGAGCAATCACTCACTAAATTATTTAAAGGAAACAACAAAAAAATTGTTTTAAGGTCACAAGAAGGATGTCAGTGAGCCAGTATTAGTAAGCATTTTAAAACCTGGAAGATTTCATTTTAAGGAAGTGTAATAATGCCTTTCTTTGGCATATGTAATTCTATATTTTATATTTATGAAGATGGACATTTCTGAAGTGTTTAATGAGCAGCAATATAGTTCCTCGGTTAAAATGCAGAGCCTTATACTATTTTTAATATTATCCAGTAAGTAACTCAGTGCCATATGCTTCTGTAGTTTGTCTGCCAAAGAATTCCACAAGTTGCTCTGGAGGCTGCCTCCACAGCCCAGCCAAAACCATGTTTGTGGTACAGAGCTATTGATGTCCTACCAGTGTGGAACTCAAAAACGGCCCCACAGAGGAGTTATGCAGAGGTTCTGCTAACTCCATTGAACAGGATGTGGCTTGGACCCACGTACGGAATCGGGGCGAAGCTTAAATACTAGACATGCTACACTGGAAAAAGACAGTACAATCTTGCAAACAGTGAGGTGCTTACTCCTCTGGGTTGCCAGATGACCTCTGCTCCCCAAAGCATAAGCCACATTCTTAACTTTCATGTACCATCTTAGGGTGTATTAAATATTTTAGACTGGGAAATGGCAAGAGAGCCAGTCCACTTCTAACTTGTGCCGTGTCACTCTCATCTTGGCAGGTATAGGTGACTGAGCTAGAAATAAATGCATGAAGGCTAGAGAATGAGAAAAGAAAAAAAGAAATTATCATCAACAATAGTGTGAATGTGAACAGACATTGAAGAGGTCTCTTGGTTGTACACATGCCTTTATTTTGTAGTCCTGCTGTGCATTATGCTGGCTATTTAGTACAAAGCTTCCCCTGTTATATTCAGAATATAAATCTTTACTTTTTAATTGTCGTACTTGCTCAAGATTAAGCTCTCATTTTGCACTGACTGGATTGCTTCCATAAACTCTAACAAATAAGAACTAGTATTCCTGTCTTATTTTTTAACATCATGCAGAATAGTTCTGTTGTCTGGTAATCATGAGAAAATGCAAAAAATTCCAGTGTTTTTATTCAGCATACGGGTACCCACTGATCACCCCAACAATAATGGGAGCCCCAATAATCTAAAAACCAGACCCCAAGATGCGTACTAAGGAGTCCTTAAGGTGCAGTTCCCATGGTACTCTCATTCTGTGAGGATTGCAAAAATTAAGAGAATCATTAGAACAAGAAATTGCTACATTCCTAGATCAGTAATTTTGCTGTAGTAGTGCTGATTTGCTGGTAAAAACGTGATGTGATGAGGACTTTGAGCTCAAAACCTCATGGTGTTTTTCTGGCTGCAGCAACTGGTCTGTGAAAAGACAGATTCTCTCTGTAGACTTAGTTTTGCTAAATGAAGACAGAAAAAACTATTTTCTCCCCTTTCCACAAAGCAGCTGAACCTCCTGAGCTTAATATGACAGAAAACAACAATTAAAACAAAATTTACCTCACACATACTCCAGTCGTAGCCTATTCGGATATTTTCTATACAATTTAATATTTTCTGCCTAAAAATAATAATGGTTGAGAAGGGACCTAAATGGAAACAAAGGAGCAACAAATCTGAAACAGATGTTAGGAAGCACTCCCAGCACAGAAGAGCTGATGTGCTGAAAAGCTACCTGGGGGCAGGACATTAAAAGACACCTCTCAAGAAAGCCTGTGAGGAGGAGCAGAACAATGGAGGAAGGCTTGCTTCAGGTACTTCCTTGTCCTGCACACCTCTCATGGCACCACCTGAGAGAATTCTGCTTTTTTTACACAGCACAATTCAGAGGCCCATTCAAGCCTACTCCAAAACAGAAGCAAAAATGTGAAGGAGAAATTTTGAGTGAATTTCAGGTTAAAAGACTGAAAAGGAGTAAAATCACTGTTGTGTTTTCCAATAGAAATAAGCAAGGTTCCCCTAGGATGTGACTCTAAGGAGATTAAAACCCACCCAGCATCCATCCATGACATAAGTTCTTTGTTAATGAAACAGTTAGTTTTCTCAGTCTGGAAGATGACAGGAAATTAATTTTTAACCAATGTTGATGACCATGTTGGTAGCTACACAATTTATGGTGAACATTTTAGGAATGTCTGTAAAAATAACAAAATTACTACCAGTTGAATAGAGCACCCACTGTGACTAGCCCCACTCAGACTGCTAAGTTGCCCTAAATGATTAGTATTTAAAGTATCCTGTAGAGTACTCTACAATCACTTGCATCATCCTTCAAAACAGGGAGAAAGATAGGCATAGCACAGGGGAAAATTAGTCAAAAGGTAACATGGATTTCTTTGTCAGAGACCTGAGCACTCAGTTCTCAATTCTCTCACTCAGTCCTGTGCTCAGTCCTCATCTCCCAGCCTCATTTTGTTATGGTTACTTTGTCAAAGAGGATATTTACATGTTTCTGTATCCTTTTAAAGGTGGACAGAAGCCCACGGGGGAATTCATTGCCACAGGAAACCAGAGGATCTGTACTGAGTGATTTCAGGGGAGAATTTTCAATTCTCCACACTCTAAATCCTGTGGAGGTTCTGCAGAGCCTGTTTGTTGATGCCCATGGGACATGTTCCAAGGACAGCAGTGACGAGGAGCCAGGAGGTAAGCTCTGCATTGCTGAGTTAATCTAAATAATGAAGCCTGAACTACACTGCAGCACCTGTGGCACACAAATAGCTAAAAGGGATGTTCCTGATCAGCAAGATCAATTTAGCACACAAGTAGCTTAAGCAGCAATGTTCTTGATCATCAGATCCAGAAGGCAAAACTCAGGCAGCTCCAATCCATTAACATTTCTAGAGCATCAGGTTCTAGTCCACCCTCACAGGTAAGTACCAGGAAAGAATGGTACTTGTTTGGGATGTGGTTTTACACAGTTCCTGTCCAGATTGTTTTTAGTACCTCTTCATGCCTTAATGAGACAGGGAAAATACACAGAACCACTCACCACCATCTCCTTCAGGAAGACTTGTTGAGTATGTCACCTGCCATTGATAAAGGAGTAACTCAAGGAAGAAGCTGATTTGACAAGCAGAATTGGCTATCACGTTTGCAATGACTTCTTTCTGCCCAGTAGATGGGTGCATGTTTCCATTACAAACACATAAAATTTGCTTTCTTTCTGACCCAGAAATACATTTTCTAAACTACAAAATTCTGTCCTACAGAAGAGATGCAGCACCAGAATGGCTCCTTGATAGCTGAGCTAGCTCACAGCACGATAGAATTGTTTAGGTTGGAAAATACCTCTAAGATCATCAAGTTCAACCATTAACTTAACACTGCTGTATTCAACACTAAACCATGTCCCTAAATTCCAGATCCACACATCTCTGGAACACTCCCAGGGATAATGATTCCACCACTTCCCTGGACAGTGTGTTCCAATGCTTAATCACCCTTTCAGTGAAGAAATTTTTTTCTGAATATCCAATCTAATCTTACCCTGGTGCAATTTGAGAATGTTTCTTCTCATCCTATCACTCATTACTTGGGAGAGGCTGCACCCCACCCGGATACAACCTCTTTTCCAGGGAGCTATGGAGAGCAATAAAGCCCCCTCAAGCCTCCTTTTCTCCAGGCTAAATACCCGCAGCTCCCTCAGCTGCTCCTCAAAAGACTTGTCCTCCAGACCCTTCACCAGCTCCATTGCCCTTCTCTAATGCCTCAATGGCTTGCATGTAGTGAGGGACCCAAAACTGAACTGATTAGAGAAGCATCCTATTAGTCTCTATGGGTGAACACTGGCTTTTCCCTGTTTTTCTTTGGGGACTCAGGGAAAGCTGGCTTGTGATCAAACCAGAGTTGGACTGTGATGATCCTTGTGGGTCCCTTCCAACTCGGGATATTCTGTGACTCTATGAAACTGCCCTTTCTGATGAATTTTTTAAAGCAGTCAGTAATGTAGCGTGACCCATTATGAGAAGCCTTTGGTTTCCTTACCCCGAGTCTCACTTGCTTGTTTTACAGATAGTTTAACTTCCAGGCACTGAAGTGGTAAGTGGCTATAAATGTGCAGCCCTTCCCCCTGAAAGTGAGCCATGAGGATCTGTGCAGGGCATGGCAATCACTCTGAAAAATGGATATGGACAGAAGGATTTACCCCAAGATGGAACTATGTCCTCTATGCCAATACACATAAGTTAAAGCTGTTGCTCCAGCACAGTTCATGAAAAGGTGCTAGAGGGAGGAAGAGCTGAATTCCACTGTCAGAAAATATATGCATGTAGGCTAGATTGAAGGCCAGTTCTTTATGAAAAACAGTGAAAAACTGTGGAAGAGCTGTGGAAAAATCAATTTATTCACAATGCTGTGGATGAATAAGCATTCCCAGAGTTCCCTTGCTTTCACAGGGTACCTAATTTAAGGCTGCAGTTTCAACCACAAATTAATTATTGGTTTTTTTATGTCCCAAACTCCATCAAGTTGCCTGTAAATATAGTGAAGGGAATAGAAGGATGTGGGAATGAATGGAACAAGCTCTAAACAAACAAACAAATAAGCAAGCCAAGAAGACTACCAAAATAAAAAAAGAAATAATGTGCAATGCCTTAAATTCGCTCTCTTGAGCAGGTTGTTTAGGGATCTCCAGTTTTTCATGTTTGGTGCCACATGGTGTATGTAAGCCATGACAAGACTCTGAGGAATCAGGGAAGCTGGAGTCTGGCTGGCATATGAAATCATTCCTGAAATGCCACTGTCTGTGACATGAGGGATGGTTCCAATGTCTTTGCTTGCCTTCAGGACCTTTTTCTGACAGGTGCAGCAGATGAACTTCTCTTACAGCCTTCCTTGCGAGCATGAGACCAACCCTCTGCCAGTCCCGGCTGCCAGATGACAGGGGAAGGTGGCTTTGCTCATACTCACAGGACTCGAGGCATTCCTGTGAATGAGCAGCAGGGACCTTCTCTTCTGCAGCAGGAATGGCTGAATGCTGTGATTTGCTGTCACCATGGGACCAGGAACATGAAAAGCACGAGCTTCCCAGTCTTCCTCTGTCCTGACACATGAACTCCAGCGTCCTCTGGGCTGAGAAACACCCTGATTGCCAGGCAAAATGCTACAACTGGGACGGGAAATCCATTGCACCTCTGGAGTAGTTGTGTGCCCCAAATTCTGCAGTGACCCGACTGATTCAAATAGCAGTGGAGGAATTGCTCCAGCTCAAATTGTGTCTCTCATGGGGGAAGGCACAGGGGTGGCTGAGCCAGGTTTTCCAGGGCAGTGGGAGTCACAGCTCTGGTCTGAGATGGGTGGCAAGGAGGCAGCACCAGCCTGCAGGACCATCGCTCCTCTGCCCCCCACCAGCTCCCAACCTTCATCCCAGAGAGAGGCAGAAATTGCTTCAGTCTCTGAGACCTAAGGCAGCTGAGTCAGACTGTGGAGAGCAGGCTTAGGTAGTGGTACTAGGAAATGCTCCACAGTTCAGCTCTTTAAGAGATTGAAATAAAGGGTCAAGGCTGGCTAAGGACATATAGTAGCACTCCTCAATAGGTTGCATGGCTGATTTAATGAATGGTTTATCTGTTCCTCAGTTTCTGCTAGCTGCTGGAGTTGTGACTTAAAAAAAAAAATGTACAAATTGCTGACAACTGTTTTGTCGCTTGCTTTTTTGACGAAGACCTAAAACTAAGGAATGTTTTTTGTAAAGAGGGGAAGTACTGAAATTCATTAGGTGAGTCTTCTTAAAAAAATCACTTGCACCAGAAGCAGAAAAGGAAGGAAAACTGTCTGCATTTCCCAGCTAGGAATAGTATCCATAATAACAGAAGAAATCTAGAAATAAGGGTTTGATTCTCAGCAGGGTAAAACCCATTCTTGTGGTTGCAATCATAGGGAAATAATGCACACACACACACAAAAATCTTTCATCACACACATCTCAGCACATCTTCGATGTGAGAAATAACATTCGTTATTTAAATGTTTTGCAGCATTTTACAGATGTATTTTCCCCTGTCCTTCCTGAGAGCATTCTGAGTTAAAATCATGGCTCATTATTTGGGCAGAAAAGCACTCCTGAAAAGTGTTTTCTTTGTTTTTGCTCATCAATTACTCATGAAAATTAATGGCTGACAAATTAAGTTACCCTGATAGTTGGGAGTAAAAACAAAAATCCTTCAAATTTAAGATCTGCTAATATGTCTTTAGAAAGGGAGTGGTCTCTCCCTACTGTTGTACACTAACCTTGGTTCAATTTTCATCCCCTGCATTTGTCTTTTATTACTCATCCACACTGAAAAAAAAATGACAGAAAAGCCAAAAATATTGAGTGATCTGGCTGTAACTTTTTTCCTTTACTGTTTAAACACAGCTTCGTACCATAGTGTGGACTAGAGCTAACCTGGTTGTAGCTTTGAGGCCATAATTTAAGGTATTTTCTACAGTAAAATACTGAATTTATGCTTTATTCATACTATGGTAATAGCAGCTGCATTAACATATGTGGGTGTTGTTGTTTAAAGACCAAACAGGTTCAATTCATGTGCTAAATGCAATGCTAATTTTAACTAACACAAGCCTAGAGCTTGTGTCAAATACATATACATATATATCATATATATTCAAATATATGACAATTTTATATGATGATGGTATGTATTTTCAGTTGCTTTCAGTAGGAGTTACTTTTTGAAGGACCACAAAGGAGCAATAGTGAGACACTGAATTCACCTGAAGGTAAACTAATACCATACACACACATCTTTTTATTTTCCTCCTTACTGCTGAAATTCAATAAATGACTCTTCATTAGCAGATATTAAGAACTGTTACAAAGGATGCAATCCTCTGGCAAGGCTAGCAAGTGTGCAGTTGAGCCATCAAATAGCACTGAAGCGGGTAATTTCTAACAGAAGTGTGGATCAGAGGCAAACTCTGTTGTAACAAAGGATTTAACCCTTTGACATGTCTCTCTCCCCCTTCCCAAAAATGAGCATGAAATTTAAATGAACTGCTATTAATGACAAGCTAGGTTTGGAGAAATTATGAAAGTTTTTTTGTTTTGTTTTTAGCCTTTGCATTTATCACAAGTTTTATTTCCCACGGTGAGATTTATTCCTTCAGCTATAAAATAAAATATCATGATCAAGAAAGAGGAAAAGAAAGAAAGAAAAAATGTTTCCTGAACTCCTCCTAGTATTCCCAGAGGACATCTCAGCATCAACTGGAAAGTTTCACAAGCTGTCCATGGACATCAGAGGGTAAAGGCTCATTTGAGCTGTGGCTTTGGTGAGTCAATCTGCTCACACTTCATCAGGAGTGCTGGGGGATCCTGATAAAATGATAATGATGCTGTACACTGGGTAGAGGAGAACATAAATAAACTACTTAATTCCATTTGTTTTATCATTTCTTTATATCCATATGCTTGAATCATATCACACCAGCCCACCCTTCGTACTCAGAGAGTTCTGCTGAATTGGATTAGGTACTGCATTGAAAGCTGTATTTCTTGAAGTGCCTTTGGGTTTTGTGTGTATGTGTGTCTGTGTGTGTGCATTATTTCTCTGTGACTGTGTTTTTGTATATTCAGAAGACAATTAAACGATGCTTCTCCCAGTTACTTTGCTAGAAAGCAAGGTCATCCCCTGAGAGTCATTTACTATAAAAGCTTGTGATGAATAGACAAATTTAGGTGTAAAAATACTAGGTGTATTATGGGAGAGATATTAATTACCATTTTATTTTGATGCAACAGAGAGCACTATGTAAGCAGTCAGCAGGCAGAGCATGGCTCTGTGTTAAATCAAAGCTTTGTGGTCACTCTTCTTTCCCACTGCAGAGGACACACAGACAGCCACCAGCCCTCATGCTGCTCCGAGCTGCTGAGGAGGGGGCAGCACAGGACGTGGGACACATCTCTAAATGCACAGACTACTGATAAAACTAGCTTCAGCTTCAGAGAAAGGTGTCTGACTTTTTTGTCTTGCCTAGGATGATGAGTATTGAAGGTAAAATCCCAACTAACCTAAAGAACACCGCTCCAGGGCAAGATTGCGTCCTTCAGCACCACAAGCAATGCTCCTCAAACAGGCATAGCACAGCAGATACGCTGCCTATACTTCTCACACTGAATAAGCAAGCTCCTCACTGAGTGCTTGTTTTTCTGAGATATCTGTTAAGTATCTGCTGTTCTCTCAGTACATGCTGGTGAACTAATTGTAGTAACTTTGATTTCCTTCTTTTTATTGCTGACAACCAAGATGATTCCATGCAGTCAGGCGTGATACTGTGTACCTGATGGCTTATATACTAAAGAAATATCTGCAGAGCCAATACCCTGGACATTGTTTATTACTGTCATATACTTGGCCCAAGATTTTTTGTGTATTATTTCATAAATGCATAATATACAACTGCCCACTGAAGGGCTCTGGCCCATGTCATTGCCACATCCTGGCAAGCTGCTCTTTCCTCCCATGCAGTGCATACCCAAGCAGTGTGGTCAGTGAGAGGGAACAAGGGTCAGGAATATTGCCCATGGTCCATATACTTGGAACTGACACTGACCTTGGAAAACAGAGGGAAGAAAAAAAAATAGGAAGATTTTTTTTCTTTCTCACTCCCAGAAACCATTCTATAATTGTGCAGTTGCTAGATCAGACGCAAAGAGGAATTTTTGAAAATGCATTTGGGGATACCAGAGAAAATGGGGCCATTCTTTTTGGGTAGCAGCCCATAGTTAGATCAAATTATGCTGATCATGAAACTGTATCCTTAGACAGGAACCCACAGCTGCAATTGCAGAGTCCTGGAGCATGCGCAGAGCAACTGGAATATTCTGGAAATGCAACAAGGAAAATTCAGCAGTTCACCGCTGAGCATGTGCAAAGTGAAGTGAGTCAAAGGTTTGAAAGTTGGCATCACTGTGGGAGGATTTTCTGAGGAAGCCAAAAATCAACACTAAGGCAAAAAACTATCATGTTTCAAACTCTTCTTCCAAAGCATGGGACAATATAAGCATCAAAAAGAAATACATATTTTGCCTAAAGAATAGCTGAAGAAAAAACTGAATTTGTTTCACTGCCACTTCCTTGTAACTCTGATCCTGATGTTATCTCTTGAAAATTTTATCTGGAGCAATTCCGTTTAGAAAACAGAAGGCTGTGGAAAGAGAGAAGTGGTAGCCTGTCTACCTGCTTCCAGGTTTCAGATGCCACCTGCCCCATCTGCTCTGGTTTCTGGTTACGACTAGCTCAGCACTCTCAAGCTCCTGGAGGCCAAGAACCTCGATGGGAATAGCACATTACCCTGACAAGTCCTTCCCTTCCCCTTCAGACGATGAGCCAAGACTCACAGCAAACCAGCTTTCATCAGGCTTGACACTTATGGCAATTCCATTTTTCCTCATCTTTCTTCTCAGTTCATCATATCATGCATCTCCTTTCATCATCTCTTAAGGCACTGGTCTAATACTATTTGATTGTGACCATGTAGATCAATAATGATGGAATCATAGAACTGTAGAACGTTTAGGCTGGGAAAAATCCTTTAAAATTATCAGTCCAACTGCAAACCTAACACTGCCAAGTCCACCAACAAGCCGTGTCACCAAGTGCCACATCTGCAGGTCTTTTAGATCTTTTAGATCTCTCCAGGGACAGTGACTCAACCTCCCTGGACAGCCTGTATCAATGCTAGAAAACCCTTTAAGTGAAGAATCTTTTCCTGTTATCTGATCTAAACCTCCTTTGGGACAGTTTGGGACTCTTTTTCTTTTCTTATTGTTTTCTACCTGGGAGAAGAGACCGACCCTCACCTGGCTACAGCACCTTTCAGATAGCTGTAGAGAGTGATAAGGTCTTCCTGGAGCCTCCTATTCTCCAGGCCAAACAACATCAGCTCTCTGGAGTGCTCCTCACAGGACTTGTGTTCCAGACCCTTTACTACCTCCATTGTCCCTCTCATGACACTCTACAGCACCTCAATGCCTTCCTCATAGTGAGTGGCCCAAAACTGGACACAGCACTCAAGGTGTGGCCTCACCAGTGCTGAGTACAGAGGGACAATCACTGCCCTGCTCCTGCTGGCCACACTATTCCTGATACAGGCCAGGATGCCATTGGCCTTCTTGGCCTCTCAGGCACACTGCTGGCTCATGTTCCATGTGGTTTTCTGATGGCAACTTTCCAGTCACTCTGCCCAACACCCAGACTCTCATTTGTGTATTCACATAAGTACCATGGTACTTTTATAAATAACTAGGATCTTATGCTCTCACCTCTTGCCTAGTTCAAGGAAAACAAAAAGCACCTCTTTTAAAAGCTGTTTCTCACTGTAAGGGCTCTGTCTTGGTCATCACAGAACTCTGGAGCAACACATTGCATGACACAAATCTAGATGAAAAAATATATGGGCAGCAGGGCTGAGGAATCAAATGCATTGCAAGAGCAGTGTGGATAAATGCTATTTCAGCAGACAACGTAGCAGATGAATTTGCCTTAAAGAATGATAAATTAGAACTGGGAAGCGAGATAACATGAGTTGCAAAGTTCCTAAATATACCAAAAAAATTTTTTTAGAACAAAAAAACCCACTTAAAATTCAGTGCTTGTTCTGCTATTGGAATGATGAAAGCCTTAAATACAAGCGTGCAGACTTTAGGATGTCTGTAGGTACTGTTGTGATTTGAACACCCTGGTGGAAAATCCCATGGAGGTCTTTAATGGTTCAACGCATCTAGTATCCATAGTACTGGGCAAATTTAGCACTGGTATATTCCTAGTATGCAGGCTGAGGTTTCAAATTACTGACAAGTTCTTCTGCTCCTTTAAATGTGGCATTAAAGGTACCTTAGAATTCTAAGAAATATCACCCTTTTTTAGGTTTGTCCATTCATTATACCGTGCCAAAGTTTCTTAGGTAAACTTGATTGACAGACACCCATCTTTATCCTCTGCATGGCTGGAGGTCAGCACTGGTGGAAGGTAATGCTTTTTTAATTAGCTACTAGGGTATTGCATTTCCTTTGTGTGGATTGCCTGTTGCATTCCTGTGAGTCACTATCTGAAGAGACGGTCTTTGCATTCACTGTTAAGCATAAGACAGACAAGTGGAAAAGATTTTTACAGATTCATAGCAAAGACGCTCATAAAAAGTCTTGGATCTAGCCAACCTCCAGGTTTTCCAACAGTGAGTGGAGGAAAAGAAAAACTATAGAATTAAAATGATGACAGAACCAAATCCAAAGACACCCTTTGCAGTCTGCACCAGGAATCACAAAGCCAAATTGCTGGCTATAAATTGTGGCTGTCATCTCAGGAGTCATATCCTTCACAGATATGACCCCTCAGTTAGAATCAAAAGGATCAAAAAAATTCTGTGCAGAGAGGGACAAGAAATTATCTGTTCAAGATGGCAGCAATCTGTAGAATACCTTTGTGACTGGATTTATATCTACCTAAAATCACCCTGTGGAAAAGGAGATTGTGGCAAGAACTCTAAAAATTTCCAGCAATCCTCTAATAATGTACAGATATTTGTTTGAACAAAACAGAGTACATGTGAATATTTATA